>NC_092655.1:21310962-22650545 GCF_032118995.1 Asterias amurensis
TACATTTAGTTAAATATTATTCTGACTTAAATAGCTTCTCCAAGGATTTCCTTCTTCAATTTTGTAGCAATCCATTGCTCCAACAAAAACTATGAAATTGGCCCCTAAGTCTTTTTATGTCCGAGATTTGAAATTGAGCTATTTGATATTCATAAATCCTGCTCTCATACAAAGGAAATAGTTAATGAGCTTCAGATGGATGGGGCTCCTTACCTAGTCTACCCATAATAACACCATCATGCAAAAATGATGTGTCATTTTAAATTGATGTAGTTTAGAATAAGTGTCTTCGTACTTGGTAGTATGATCTGATCAGAACAGAGTAAGAGAGCTTTTTGACAGGGCAATTTAAAATGAATAATTGTGCAAAGGTAGAAAGCATACTAGTAATGGGGAGATGAGAGACTGGCTTAATATGCATCTCTGTTGGGAAATCCTATGTTAGTTTTCAAATGAGAGTTTAAAGCTTGTGTGTTGTGGGACACAGTTTTGATGTAGGATTTGAGGGCTTGTATCATAGATGCAGAGAAATGTCAGACATCAATTCAATTTCAATTCACATTTATTTCCACACTGTAAAAAAACACAACATTACAGAATGCATACTATAAGTTATCACACAAGCCTTTGTGGAATACAAAAAATATAGCGCTTCTGCGTCCCATATCCAATGAGGCCTTCGTTGGATATGGGACGCAGGCCTTCGTTGGATATGGGACGCAAAAGCGCTATATTTTTCCGTATTCCACGAGGGCGCGTGTTACAACGAATGTATCTTCCAGTCTCTCGTGCAACGCGCAAAGTTAAAAATGTCAGAACATTACTTCGCGACGAACAGCTTGCATGCCCACAAAGTTTAGAATGTAATTTTTGCACTGTCCGTATACGGAGCATGACGCATTGACACTCACAATACGCACTGTGCAATAAAAACACTGGAAGTAGTATATAGGTTTTTATACCAGCCTCCAGTTTGAGCATCTGATTGGTGGATTAGCGCGTACTGGAAGATAAAATGTAGTATAACATTTAGAGCGGGTCACATGATATGTCTTAGTTTTACTAGACGGCAGCCGTGTGATAGTGCATCGTTTGCCGTGTAATAGGGCATCGTTTGCCGTGTGATAGTCTGACGACCATCACGCGGCGTGCAGTACCCAGACGTCTTTTTACCCACCTCGAACCCAATCAGTTGTGCATCTGTGTATCTGAAACGCGCGTACGAACGTTACGTGTACGAAGATGATACATAATCTGTTAGGGTGTAATAAAACAAATACAGACTGCTTTAACTCGTGCTATGGTTAAAACTTACGACTCCCTCGGTGATCCCCAGACCATTCCATTTTCCTTAGGCTGCGCCTCGGGAAAATAGACTGCTCCGGGGATCACCTCGGGAGTCGTAGTTTTAACCATAGCACTCGAAGCATTCAATATTTGTATTATAGCAAACAGTATATGTAGTTAAAGATCTAAATAGTTAAAGAAAAGGGACAGTATGGGGGCTGATTTGATAAGCCGAGGTTTGTAGTAATCAGCCTGTGGACAGACAGAGACAAGATAAACGGACAAACAGAGGACGTACGAATAGGAACAAAACAACTTACAAACAACAACAACGCTTACTTAACTAAATTGAAAATATTATGTATTTATGAAAGAAGGTGGAAAAAATGATGATATACCAGGCAAAGCAGTCAATAAGCTATGTTACATACTGAGATATAATGACTCTTTTGAGATAGATGACTTCTATCTGAATTCAGACTTTTGTATGTCTGAATGAGGAAGAAAAAAAATAGCTAACAGTTATTTCCCTTAGATATCAAGAAATCATGTTCTTTGATTTATTTCTGTAGTGCTGAGGATACTGTTCCCAAAAGCTCCTTGAAGTCTATAACCCCAGGGTTAACAAAAGGTGGGAATGCCTTAACTTCAATGTACATCCTAAAATTTTGATCCTAGTTTCAAACTGTTTCAGCAGTGACTCTCAATACTGTTTATGGTGATACACAGATGCACAACTGATTGGGCTCGAGTTGGGTAAAAAGTCGTCTGGGACGCCGTGTGAAGTCGTCAGACTCTCACATGGCAAACGATGCACTATTGCACGGCAATAATCAATAATCAATTATTTTATTTACACCATAATTTAATCCTTTCTAGAAAGAAATGTTGGCTAAAAGAGCCAGTTGAATGTTCTTGGTGTTTCTGGTTCACAAAGCAAGACCCTTGTTTACAGCTTTTTCTTTTTTGACCTTTCTGTTTTGTAATTAAGATTTGTTAAGCTGTATGAGAACGAGAATATTATATAGTTTACTATTATAACGACTAGCTTTTTAAAAGATTCAATCATTTATTTATTTATTTTTTTGAGTATAATGTAGTCTAATATTATTCTGACTTAAATAGCTTTTCCAAGGATTTACTTGTTCAATTTTGCAGCAATCCATTGTTCCATAAAACTTTTTAAAATTTTTTTTTTTTAAATAATATAATATAATGTACATTTAATTTAATATTATTCTGACTTAAATACCTTCTCCAATGATTTCCTTGTTCAATTTTGTAACAATCCATTGCTCCAACAAAACTATGAAACGGGCCCCTGGTCTTTTTATGTCTGAGTTTTGTTTACAGCCTTCCTCCGACTTGCAAGCTACAGTGATTAACTTCACTTATGAGGCATCCTACGTTTCATTACCAGAAATAATATTAATAATAGCAACAAAAGAGCCGGTTGATTTATTCTGGATGGTTCAACTAGTGCTCGGTAGTTGACATCAGAAGACACAATTTAGTATTCCGTCTTAAAGGCAATGGACACTACTGGTAATTGTTAATTGTTAGCATAAAAACTTACTTGGTAACGAGCAATGGAGAGTTGTTGATAGTATAAAACATTGTGAGAAACGACTCCCTCTGAAGTAACATAGTTTTTGAGAATGAGGTAATTTCTCACTAAAATAATAAAAGACTTCAGCTGAAGCCTTTTATTATGCGTTCAGAAAGCTTACAAATTTGTGTAACAAGCGTGTTTTTTCTTTCATTATTCTCTTGCAATTTGGGTGATCGTTTGAGCACAAATTTTCACAGGTTTGTTACTTAATGCATATGTTGAGATACACTACAAGTGAGAATACTGGTCTTTGACAATTACCAAATGAGCCCAGTGCCTTTAAATTGTTTGTGAGGTGCATATATACAATCTTAACCCCAGGGCATTCAAATCTGGATAGATTTAACAAAGACGGGAGAGAATCAGGCAGTGATGAAATGGCAAATTAATTTTTCATCAAAATAAAACAGTCTGCAATTGGTCAGGTCGAGAACGGCTTCTTCAAATTGATCAGAACTGTCGCCTTGACACTTAGCTTCAATCAATGTTTGGCGCTGTGTGCGAGATTGGTGTTAACGTCTTTCATGGAAGCTGCTTTGTTAAAGATTTATTAGGAGTAACTTTTAAAGACTATTTTTCTTTCCAGTGGAAAAACATTTCATTATACAGGACCTTGGTTTTTTATTTTTATTTTTTATTATACTATATACAGATTTAATATTGGTTGGTTTTTCCACAATAATTACTTATACCTTTAATTCGGGAGCATTCAGAATAGTCAATTTGATTTCTTTTATTTTAAAACTGTTTTGACCCACCCAAAGTTTTGAGTTTTTTAATACTTAGATTTTTTTTATTTTATATTTTGATTCTTAAAATATTGTTTTGATAATAAAATCTCTACAAAGTAATGCCTCAATTGAAACAGCTTTTGAGATCAAAGGTCTCCAACATCAGTAGTTTTCCATTGTTTTCCCCCCGGGTTTAAAACAAACAACTTTTACTTTGGACTGAAGTTGACGACTCGGGCAGCTTGGTATTTTGTCATCTTTTTTCTTCTTCTTATGTTAATTTATACATCCTTCCTCTCTTCTTTCTTTTTGATAAAAACTGAATTTCAATTTGTCAAAATTTTAAATGTCCCCTTAGATCTGTAAATTTGTTATTTATCGTCTTAATCATCACGTATTATCCTCCACTTTTTCCCCCGAGAAATTCAAGGTGTGAAAGAAAATCACCCACAAGGCTAGAGGAAGTCACAAGTAAAGGACGATGTATTGTTTAGTCTCCGTACAATTGCCCTACATTCCCTTTCCTTTTTACCTTCCATCCCCCTCGTCTTTCACCTTCCTGTCTGCGGTCGAGACCTCAGGTGGGGACTGGACCCTTTTTATAATTGGACAACTTTGTTACTGTATTGATTGGAGTCCCTCCCCGTGGGCCCCAAATTGTATCAATTGATTGATGACTGATATTGCCCCTTGTAGTTCATGTCATAAGGCCATGCATGCATCGTGTCCAGGATATTTCAGCTTTATGTTCCATATGAAACAATTTCTTGAGGGAACAAATATTTGAAATATAATTTATTTTAATATAAGACATTTAAGTAGCGCATAATGCAGGAGCCTCGGCACAAAAACATAAAACTATGTAATGGATTATAAAAATAAAAATAAATTGTTACAAAAATATAAATTGATACAAATGAGTCTTTAACGGCAATGGACAGTATTGGTAATTACTCAAAATAATTATTATCATAAAACCTTTCTTGATTACGAGTAGTGGGGAGAGGTTGATAGTATAAAACATTGTGAGAAACATCTCCCTCTGAAGTTTTCTCGAATTTGATTTTGAAAGATTTAGAATTTGAGGTCTCAAAATCAAGCATCTGAAAGCACACAAATCTCGCAACTTCAACGGCCGATTGAGCTCAAATTTTCACAGGTTTGATATTTTATGCACATGTTGAGATACACCAAGTGAGAAGACCGGTCTTTGTCCAGTGTCTTTAAAAGTCCCTTGAAACTCTGAGGAGAATCAGTTTGGCGATTGCGAAGAAACAAGTCATTTCATAATAAAAGTGAAATTAAGTTGAAGGCTTTTTGACCATAGAAAAAGTAGTTCGAGTCAGTAGGGAGCTTTCTACCAGCATTATCTATAAACCGTGTAAGTTTACTGTAAATCTGTGGACATTGTGTTTTGTGTCGTACAAAAAAAAAAAACCCAAATCCTTTAAGAGAATTTGATGTAACACCTCTGAAGGTGTTCACATTTTTTCGTCTTTTTTTTTTGCTTTTCTTCTTATTGCTTTCACCTTTGTTCTCATCAAACACGCTCACGTAACCATTGTCAATTAATTTCCATGACAACTGGAATCTTGTGTCTGAGAGGTCTCCCAGCGTTTTGATGTAAAGGTCGGAGGGTTTTTACTCGTAGAGGATATTAACACTTCCCGTTTCCAAGTTAGACTCCCATCTGTACAAACAATCGGTGGAACGGATTGCCTCTTGTTATGTGTGTATTAAACGTTTCGAGTAATTATTGAGCGGCGCAGCCGTGTGTTCGTGTGGGATATTTATTACCCTCGATCAGAAAGAGAAGATTTTAAACCGGGGAAAAAGAGATAAAAAGAAGTGTCCCGAACTGGCTCAAATTATTTGGAACCTGTATCTAACCTTGAAAAACTTAAATTGGTGCGGCACCCGCTGCTAAAATGTAGGATTCGAACTGCCTCTAGCTCCCGGGCAATCTCGGTAGTCTAGTTGGTATGACACTGCTCTAAAATTGCAACGGTTGGGGGTTCGAATCCCACCCGAGTATTATGCCTGTGATTTTTTTTCACAGAGCTCGGGAAAGTACTGAGTATACAGTGCATAACACACATCGGTGTATGGGTAAAAACAGAGTTAATTTTCAAAGCAAATTCCCACCTTAAATAACTTCATTGATTGAGACAAAGATTGTAAGAAGGTTGTAAAAGTATCATCACGAAAGAATCAATCCCTTTTTTTCACAATATTTTTCCATTATTTTGTTGTTGTTATTCAAAACTTAAAGGTTATTTTTTTCTGCAATTCTTCTTGGAAAGTAAATAAACAACAAAAGTGTTATTTTATAATTTGTTGACATGACATTTCAAAGTTTCTGATAAGGTATATATTTTAGCACCCAATAATCACAAGTTGTATTCATATTTCCTAGCCTGTCATAATTTGTTATCTTTACTAGTCTACGGCAGTGATAGCCCCACCTAATACACTTTTACATTTCTGACATTAAACTATTGAGTTTTTTCCATATCTGTCAAGCCACAATCCATATCTTTTGCAATGGTGTTTTTTCTTCAATCGTTATTTATTTCTGAAGCCGTAGGCGAGTCAGATAGATATGAAAAGCACAGGACTCTGTGGATGTGGGGCCGTTATTCGCTAAGTGAAGACTTGTAGTGTCCTGTGCAAATTGTCTCGGAGCGATCTTAAAGACAGGGTGATGTCAATACAACTACTACTCGCCTCATAAATATGCTCATTTTTTCTTCTAGGCACAAAGGTGAAGGTCTTTTATGATCATCCGGTAAAACTTGGACATTTCACTTTAAATTCATAATAATTTTTTTTTTTTTTTTTTGTTCCAAAGGAACATTTCCCCATCATCCTTGGGAAGGGTTACAACAATATTTAAAATATACAAATTGCAGTTTACATCATGACGGAGGAGTTAGCAAAAGCCTCAATGTAAAACCATAATATAGGATTTGAGGCATTGCATGGTGGGGTATCAATATATATTTGATTTGCGGTAACACCATGTGTGTATATCTACTTGCCAGGTAGAGTTGTTCTTAGGGAACTGTCTTGCTTTATTCTACTGCCGTGGAGTAGAAAATCGGAGGTTCGGGAGACTTCTCAGTTCTGAAAAGAACTGTCCTGCTTTATAACTATTACCAGGGCGGATGGTATAGAAATTTGACTGGACTACTACTTTAGCTTAGCTGACGATGACTAGAGCAAGCTAGTCGAAACGTTAAGACCAATTCCGAACTGACTCCGCGGCAGTACAGTTATTATGATCCTATAAGCTAAAGTAGTAGTCCAGTCAAATTTCTATACCATCCGCCCTGGTAATAGTTATAAAGCAGGACAGTTCTTTTCAGAACTGAGAAGTCTCCCGAACCTCCGATTTTCTACTCCACGGCAGTAGAATAAAGCAAGACAGTTCCCTAAGAACAACTCTACCTGGCAAGTAGATATACACACATGGTGTTACCGCAAACCAATATATATTAAAACCATAATCTAATTATTTTGAACATTGAATTCTTTTAACTTAGCAGACATCATAGAAATATACTTGACTTAGTAGGGTACAATACCTTTGTAGATGTACAATAATTCAAATGAACACTTAAAGACACTGGACACTATTGGTAATTGTCAACGACTAGTCTTCTCACTTAGTGTATCTAAACATATGCATAAAATAACAAACCTGTGAAAATTTGAGCTCAATTAGTCGTCGCAGTTGCGAGATAATAATGAAAGAAAAAAACACCTCGTCTCACGAAATCTAATTCTGAGGACTCCAAATCAAATTCGTGGAAAATTCGTTTCTCACAATGTTATATACTATCAACAGCTCCCCGTTACTCGTCACCAAGTAAGGTTTTATGCTAATAATTATTTTGAGTAATTACCAATAGTGTCCACTGCCTTTAAATGCTAATTGTCATTACCCGTATGTTGTTGATTTGATCGTACTTTTTTAAGTGTGATTGTCAGAATAAATTAATCCAGGTAGTGTGTTTTCGTCACCGATAACGATTTCACAAACATGTACCTTAGCACCCACCGATGATGGTCAGTGGTAGGCTTGGATATCATTTAATGCACAGCCAAGAGTACGTTCTTATGCTGTAACCATTTTAGTCCTTGCATTTTTGAATCGCCAATGGTGTACCTCTACCTTAAGTGGGCTCGTATTCTACCACGAAACCTATGGATGAATTCAATCCCCTAGTTATAACTTCACTCTACTCTTGCCTCATTGCCTAATTCATTCATTCCACTTAACCGTTAAAGGCAGTGGATACTATTGGTTATTACTCAAAGTAATTATTAGCATAAAAAGTTACTGGGTTACGAGCAATGGAGAGCTGTTGATAGTATAAAATATTATGAGAAACGGCTCCCTCTGAAGTATCGTAGTTTTTGAGAAAGAAGTAATTTCTCACTAAACTATTTGAATTGAATTCGAGACCTGAATTAGCCGAGGTCTCGAATTCAAGCAAAGCACACAACAACTTATGCGACAAGGGTGTTTTTTCTTTCATTATACTCTCACAATCTCGACGACCAAATGAGTTCAAATTTTCACAGGTTTGTTGTCGTATGAATATGTTGAGATGCACGAAGTGAGAAGACTGGTCCAAAGATGTGCCTTTAAGCAGGAGTCCAAGGAAATTAACGTAAAAGCCTTTTTGCAGAAACCCGATTAGTGACAATTGAGATACGGCCGGGCTTACATAATGCATTAGTGTCAGACGATAATCGGTGAGTTGAATTGTGATGACCCATTTGAGTGACCACTGTCCGATGATCACCCTGGGTCTAGCGCGGAGGATTTGAGTTTGACCAGTGAGCTGCCGTGGGGGTCCCTACGCCACTTCAACTGTCATTCAAATGTGAAGTGGTGCATATGCTGTACGCATTAGCAGAACAGCTCCTGCTACTACATGTAGATAGATACCTTGGAATTTACGCTGATGTGCAACAGATTGGGACTCGCCTCTCGCAATTGAATGAAGAAGAACAAATGCGGTCCATGTGTCAATCATTATCTGATTGTTTCTTTTCTTTTGTTTTGTTTTTGTCTCTCCATAGGTTTTATGTCGTTGGCTGCTGAGCGTTCGCAAGAACTACCGCCCCGTCATCTATCATAACTGGCGACATGCGTTTAACGTAGCACAGACCATGTTTGCGATGTTTAAGGTACTAACTTTTTAATCCTTTTTTAAGTTGTAATTTTATCAAAGATTTACTGTTAGACTATGCAGCAAGCAGTTTGGTTTAACTATTAACAAACTTTAAGTTTTATGATTTTTTTCGTCTTCTAGTCTTTTGATATTATATAAAGTTATTTCATGAAAACATTTTTTGTGAATGACCTACATGTATTCCCTCAAAAAAAAAAAAAGGGAAAAAAGAAGAACAAAAGTTTGCAGTTGAAAAAAAAAATATTACAGTTGATGTGTCTCTAAATAGTTATCTAAAGTCCTCTTGCCAGTAATCACTTTAAAGGATTTGGGTACTTTTTGTAACACAAAACACAATGTCCACAGATTTACATTAAACTTACGCAGTTTGAAGATAATGATAGTAAAAAGGGTGCCTTAAAATATTAGTTGCAGAGGTGCTGCAGTTTTTGAGAAATGAGTATAAAAAATATAATTCTATGCAGCTGTTTTTTTATTATTAATTATTGTAATTGGTGCTTTAATTTCTTTCCTTTCAATTTTCAGTCAGGAGGAATGAATAACGTCATGACAGATCTGGAATCATTTGCACTCCTTGTTGCTTGTCTTTGTCATGATCTTGACCATCGTGGCACGAACAACGCCTTCCAGCTCAAGTAAGTCTGTAAATTTGAACTTAGCGATTTTAAACCGTCTTTTTTTTCCTTCCCAGTTTTAGTGTATTTATATTTTTAACTTTTCTAAATGATGTGAAAATTAAACTCAACTCAGCCTCTTTAGTGCTGTGAAGCTTTTATTTTTGAAATAAACTAAGCAATAAGAAAAATATATATATACAAGGTCTGGGAAGGCACAATGCTTTCGTAATTTTCTTTAAAACTTTTGCCTTACCGTAGACAGCCCCCTGCCAACTAATAAGAATTATGTCCGAAGTTATAAAATAAATATATAAATAAATAAAACAGCTTGAGAAAGGGAGACTCTCCATTCTGCGCTAAAAAATCTCGCCATATTGCGCATCAGCGTTGCCAATGAAGCTGAAACTCCGACCTGGGGGGTGGGGGGGGGGGGGTGGGCACACACAGGTCATGTAGAGATGATTAGACGGAAGGGGGAGGCAGCGAAGCATGTGTGAGGTGAAACTTGCCTGATGCTTCTAGACCGTTTGACTCTCCCTAAACCCGACGGAGCTTTGTGACTCGTCGTCGGGCTGGCTGATTCAGCTGTCTGGGGCTCTGTCGTCGTCGCGTGCCGCAGGAAGCTGCGGTTAGAATCCCTCGGAATAAATTATGAACATATGCGACTGCTAGTGATTTTGACTGAAGTCATAGAGTTTGGAGTAGTAGATCTTAAATATTTGGTTTGCGATAACATCATGTGTGTGTGTCTCCTGATGATGATTTGAACACTCTAGTCGAAACGTTTAGACCAATTAAGAACTCACTCAGTGGTAGTGAAGTTAATAATGATCCTATAAGTAAAGTAGTTGTCCCAGCCGATTTGCTACCTTCCGTCAGGGGAATTAGTTTAAAAGCAGGGCAGTTTTTTTCAGAACTGAGAAGTCTCCAGAAAAGTCTACTCTGCGGTAGTAGAGTATATATAGCAAGACAGTTCTCTACCTGGCAAGTAGATACACACATGGTGTTACCGCAAACCATGCAAGTTTCTTTTTTAAACTCAAGAAACTTTCATTTTAAAACGGAGCCCAGTTACTAAAGAACACATTTATTATTTTTGTTCTCCTTCAATAGATGCTGTCTATTATCAAACAAAAATAGAAAATAAATCTAAAAACTAAGAGCCTCTTGGTATTCAAAACCAGTTAATATGCTGATCTGATTTTATAATTTGTTCTACCTTTACATCAACTCGGTGCTCTCCCAAGTTCTGTAACAAAAATCAAGAGGCAAATCAGTCATGAATGTGGGATTCGAACCCATGACCTTTGCATTGCTAGACCACTAGACCACCAAGCTAGCCCGCTGGCTACGGTCAGCTTGAATACTTTGTGCTTTAGCAGCGGGTACTGATTTAAAGACACTGGACACTATTGGTAATTGTCAAAGACCAGTCTTCTTACTTGGTGTATCTCAATATATGCATAAAATAATAAACCTGTGAAAATTTAAGCTCAATTGGGCGTCAAAGTTATGAGATAATAATGAAAGAAAAAACACCCTTGTCACAGAAAGTTGTGTGCTTTTAGATGGTTGATTTCGAGACCTTCAAATTCTAAATCTGATGTCTCAAAATCAAATTTGTGGAAAATTACTTCTTTCTCGAAAACTGCGTCACTTCAAGGGAGCCGATTCTCACAATGTTTTATTCTATCAACCTCTCCCCATTACTCGTCACTAAGGAAGGTTTTATGGTTGTAATTATTTTGAGTAGTTACCAATAGTGTCCACTGCCTTTAATACATTTATTGATTTATTTAAAGTATTAGTTTTGTTTCTTATTATCTTATTTTGTTTTCTTTGTTCAGGACGTCATCAGCCCTGTCTCAGCTGTATGGTACATCCACTATGGAGCATCATCACTTTGACCACTGCATCATGATTCTCAACAGCGAGGTAAAAACACGTACTTGACCCTTTTGAAACTTTGACTCTGACCCTTTTGATTCTTCTCCTCAGCCATATTTAATCCAAACCATTGGCTTTACTCCAGTCATGGCTAGGTATCTGCATTTATCCTATGGCTGTGGCTGCATAAGCCATAGCTGGTGTTTACTCTATTCAAACAGTTGTTAAGCTCAAAAAAATTTTGCTTACCAGAACAAGGTAACCAGCCAAACTACCATGTCACGTGTACAATTTGTGATTGGTGTCCTGCTCATTTCTGCTACGCAGACAATTGGTAAGCAATTTCTTTTTTGGTGAAGCAGCTCTTTGAAATAAGGTTACCAGCCAAACTATCATGTCACATTTACAATTTGTGACTGGTATCCTGCTCATTTCTGCTAAGCCAAAAAGTTGGTAAGCACCAACTGTTGTCATAAGCGCAACAAAATGTTGCTAACCAGAACAAGGTTACCAGCCAAACTACCATGTCACATGTACAAATTTGTGACTGGTAGCCTGCTCATTTCTGCTAAGCAGAAAGTTGGTAAGCAATATTTTTAGCTGTATGAAGTTGGACCCTGGTCATCACCACGACTTCTCATCGCACTGTTATTGCCTGATCAATGACATTCAATTAGTATCAACAGTAATTAATATCATTCAATTAAATTACCATCATCAATTAATATGAACATCGGCAGCTCACACTAATTGCCGAAATAAAAATACAATCGCTCACCTCAGTCTCAATTACATAACCAACAGAGGGCGCTTCAAGGGGTCAGAAAGAAGTGCTTTTCACACGCCGGCAAATTAACTGGGGTCCCTGGCTGAATTTTAGCATGGTTGTAAAATGAAGCAATGTTTGACAAGTATTTGCAAGATAACTTTGACAGTAGAAACAAACTGCTGTCCTTTCACATGAGGTACATTTTTATAAAATTTTACAACCATGCTACAATTTAGCAAGGGACCCTTGCTAAATTGCTCTAAAATTGCTCTTGTGTGAAAAGGGCTCCTTGCTAAAATTGTTCTTAAATTGCTCGTATGAAAAGGGACCCTCGCTAAAATTGCTCTTAAATTGCTCTTGTGTGAAGAGGGCTGTAGGTGCTGTATATTTTACCGCTCGAGCTGCTCGTACACTTTTTATAGGGTCAACGGCCTCTAGTACATATGTTATGTCAAGCAGAAGGTCATGTTACAAGAATGTGACCAGATGGAGTGTTCTGACAGTGTTCAATGACTGGCTTTTCACCAGTGTTACCTCGATTATATTACTTCATGTCGTAGTGTCGGGAACAGATCGATGTTGGTCAATTTGACAGCTGGAGGAATAATATCTGTGTGAGATTATTTTTAGTAAACCAAACCCAGTTTCATGGCTCTGCTTACCGCCAAATTCTGCGCTTACGATCACCATTCTCTGCTTACCAAATTTCTGCACTGGCTGTGTAAGCGTAGAATGCCTAGTAACGTGGAGTACACACGCGCACAAGCCAAAATTCCCCGCTAACCCAAGAAATATGCTTGACGTAAGCACAGAATTCCCTGCTTCCGCAAGCGCCGATTCTTTGCTTATGGTAAGCGGGGCCATGAAAGTGGGTCCTGATCCCTCGATGCACTTCACAATTTAAAAAGGGCTATATTTACAAAGATACTATAGACAAGGACTTCTGATGGTTATTATTGTGTCCAGTGTGTGGTACTGTGCCCTCTTGTTGTTTAAATAAAAATGTAAACATACAAGTGTGAACATACTGAGAAAATTATGAGAAAAACAAGACACTGTCATGAAAAATTTATTTTTGAAGATTTAAAATGTTCAGAGAAGCTTCTTGTATTTTCGTGTGAGTATGCTTTCATACCTGTAAAATACAACCTCATCCAACTTAGCAATTTTTTTTGTATAGCTGCTGTTTTTGGCCGACGTGGTGACTTGAATGCATTTATAACGGCGTGACAATGACAGCCCACAAAGCAACCTCGCTTGACTCTAAAATCATTGACGTCATTACATGATTTGATTTGTTACAGAGCCTTTGTCTCATTGGCAAGGACACATTGACACGAAATTTATATTTTTGGGCTGGCAAGATTCTCATATTTATTATTTTTTACCCCCAACTGCATTTCAGAGGCAAGACAAATGCACAAAGAAAAATAATCATAATTATGAGCTCAACTCAGTGGGTGCCGTGTAAAATTGTTCACATTTTATTCATAAATTTGTTTAATGTGTTTTTGTTGTGATTAGGATAAGCAATGGGCTTTAATACTGGCGGTACATTTGATGGTTTATTTTGATTCATAAAGAAAGATTTGTCTGAATATGTTTTGTCAACAAAGAATAATGTGTGACTATTTGTCAAAACAGTATCAGACACTGTTTTAAAGGAACACGTTGCCTTGGATCGGTCGAGTTGGTCTTTGAAAAGCGTTTGTAACCGTTTTTTATAAAATGCATATGGGTAGAAAGATGTTGTAAAAGTAGAATACAATGATCCACACAAACATGCCTCGAAATTGCGTGGTTTTCCTTTTACCTTGTCGACTAACACGTCGGCCATTTATGGGGGTCAAAATTTTGACTCCCATAAATGGCCGACCATGTTAGTTCGCACAGTAGAAGAAAAACCACGCAATTTCGAGGCAAACTTGTGTGGATCATTGTATTCTACTTTTAAAACATCTTTCCAACCATATGCATTTTATAAAAAACGGTTTCAAACGCTTTTGTTTTGACCAACTCGTCCGATCCAAGGCAACGTGTTCCTTTAAAACATTGACACTCACAATAAGCCATTTGCGCGTGAGATTTGAATAATGTCTGGTACAATGACTCGCTTGGTTACAATGCACTGTTAACATTTGAATTCTCAGACTATCGAGACAGTTGCTACGCCGTGTGATTAGGGGCAAGCTTTTGCGTAGTTATGAATGGATGTTTATAGCACTATGGTACCAGGGTTTGCTCGTCCTGGCGGTTGCTATACAAAAGCTTGTCCCTAATCACATGGCGTAGCAACTGTCTCGATAGTCTGAGGAATTTAAATGTAAAGGGTGCAATGTAACTAAGCAAGTCATTGTACCAGACATTGTTCAAATTTAAATCGCAAATGGCTTATTCATATCAATCAAATTCACAAGAGTCATCTGGTTAAAACCATTTAGTATACTCCAGATGTTTTCTTAATTCCCCTTTTTCACAAAATATTGCCTTTTTATCACAAACAAAAAAACCTGACTTTTTACTGGAATACTATTTTTTGGTGGGCAAAGGGTTGGCGTCTCTGGTACATGCCACATTAGGCAAATTGCAGGCGACCAACTCAAACAATCTTAAAGAAAGAAGATATTTTCTGCTGTCACAATCTTTTCGGATAGATAATGTAGTCCTTAGGGACATCCCCCTCCACTGCATCCTACCACGGCCCAATTTCATAAAGACTATAAGCACAAAAACTTGCTGAGCACTGAAAAATATTGCTCAATAGAAACGGGTTACCAGCCAAAGGTACATTAAGTGTCCCACTTAATTTTTGCTCAGTAAAGAAGTTAATCAAGCATTTTTTTTTTTCCCAGCTTAACAGCTTTATACATGACATCCTTAGCACCTAGCTCCCTTAGCAAGAGTCATATGTAGCTGCTAACTCCAAAACAACCCTAGAGTCCTCATGAGAGTTGTGGTAAAATTACAAGTCTGTATTAATGAACCCAGAAACTGACACAATCCTAGAACAATGACCTCTCCGGAGTATGAGACCACAGGCCAAAGTAATTGGTTGTAATGTCCCCACAGATGTGCTTGACGATAAGGTGGCCGACTACCATGCATGGGAAACTGTGTTAAAGGGAATTCACAACATACTAGCAAAATACAGGTCTGAGATTACACAGAGGTCACCGAGGTCATGACCTCTTTTGCCCCAGCAGCCGATTTCACGAAACGCTAGGATTAATCCTCTCCTCCTAACTGTAACTCGTCCTAACTTAGGATGGGTTCAATACGTTGTAGCGTCTAATAGTTACGGAACTTAACTCGTCCTAAGACTTGAAGCGAAGGTACACGTTTGGTAATTGTCAAAGACCAGTCTTCTCACTTGGTGTACCCCATCATACATGTATGCATGAAATAACAAACCTGTGAAAATTTTGGCTCAATCGGTAATCGAAGTTGCGAGAAAATGATGAAAAAAAAAAAAAAACACCCTTGTTGGACGAATTTGTGTGCTTTCAGACAGGAATTAAAGACTTCTAGCTATAATTAAAGACTTCTAGCTAGAAGTCTTTTAACATTTTAGTGAGAAATTACCTCTTTCTCAAAACTACGTTACTTCAGAGGGAGCTGTTTCTCACCGTGTTTTATACTATCAACACCTCTCCAATGCTCGTTACCAAGTAAGTTTTTAAGTTAATATGTTAGTACCAAACGTGTACCTTCCCTTTAAGGTTAATTTATTATTAATGGTTTATTTTAATCTGAATAAAAAACAACCAAAAGGTTGACAACATTCAAATTTACAAAGTTTTTACAGAATTAAGAAAAATGGAATTAACAATAAACAGGCAAAATCTATACATAAATACACAAAAATTAAAAGAAAAAAAAAACTATTTTAATCCTAAAATAGGAAGAGTTTGGTGAAATCAATGGCTGGTCTTGGTATTGGTGCCCCTTCAAAGTTTCATAAAGACTTTAAGGTTTCAAATAGAAGTGCGTTTTGCAAAGTGAAAATGGCCTTGCCCTCTCAAAGATTAAATTCCAGGCCTGAAAAAATATTCCACTAACATATCACTATCAAAGTACCGGTATGTGTGAAATGTTGTCTTTAGTTGTACTTCTCCTCTCCTTAAAGGCAGTGGACACTATTGGTAATTACTCAAAATAATTATTAGCATAAAACCGTACTTTGTAACGAGTAATGGGGAGAGGTTGGTAGTATAAAACATTGTGAGAAACAGCTACCTCTTAATTTACAAAGTTTTCGAGAAATTTGATTTTAAGACCTCGGATTTAGAATTTGACGTCTCGAAATCAAGCATCTGAAAGCATACAACTTTGTGTGACAAGGGTGTTTTTTCTTTCATTATTATCTCGCAATTGGGGAGAAGTTGATAGTGTAATACATTGTGAGAAAGTACTTTTCCGCGAATTTGATTTCGAGACCTCAGAATTGGATTTTGAGGTCTTGAAATCGAGCATCTGAAAGCACACAATTTTGTGTTTCGTGGTTTTTTTTTCCTTCATTATTATCTCGCAACTTCGACGACCAGTTGAGCTCAAGTTTTCACAGGTTTGTTATTTCATGCATTTGTTGAGATACACCAAGTGAGAAGACGTTGACAGTTACCAATAGTGTCCAGGGTCTTTAAAAGTGAATTGTAAATTGTAATTTTATAAATACTTCATTCCTTTATATTGCCTTCCCTAAAAAAAAAAAAATTACAGTGCATGTCATTTTACCGTATTCTCACTTACCAAAATAAAAAATCCAAAAAGCGTAATCCAAGCTTGTTCTTTCACACAGTGGCGGTTTAGGGTAATCCATATCTTAATTCAAAGAACCCTAGACAGTGTTACCATTGTTGCATAAACCAAAGATTTATCACTTTACAGTCTGAGATTGCTCAAGTGTCGTATTCCTTGTCGCTGGTTTAAAGACACTGGACACTATTGGTAATTGTCAAAGACTAGTCTTCACAGGTGGTGTATCTCAACATATACATAAAATAACAAACCTTTTGAAAATTTGAGCTCAATTGGTCGTCGAAGTTGCGAGATAATAATGGGAGAAAAAACACCCTGGTCACACGAAGTTGTATGCCTTCAGATTACGAGACCTCAAAATCTAATTCTGAGGTCTCAAAATCAAAAAGTTACTTCTTTCTCGAAAAACTACGTTACTTCAGAGGGAGCCGTTAGTCTCACAATGTTTTACACTATCAACAGCTCCCCATTGCTTGTTACCAAGTAAGGTTTTATGATGATAATTATTTTGAGTTATTACCAATAGTGTCCACTGCCTTTAAATAAAAAAATCCTCTAAGATATCACTCTCCGTGTTCCCTTGAGCACCGGCTTGGTTGTGATATCCATTCCTAAGGCTCCGTACTTTAATAACTAAAAGCAACCCGTTGGTTGTGTACACTTTTATTGCCTGATTGTTGATGTTTGTGATTCTTGTCTTTGTAAAGGGGAACAACATCTTCCAGTTCCTTTCTCCTGAGGACTATAGGGAATTGATACGAATGCTGGAGAGTGCTATACTCTCCACTGACTTGGCTTTGTACTTCAAGTAAGTTTCCTTTTTCGTTTCGCTAGCTTCTACTAGACCCCCTGTACTGGCAGCACTCACAGACACTGTCTACCCAGGGTCTGCAACTTTGGGAGTCAGATTGCATGTAGAGATGTGGCAAACATGTAAACATGCATGTTTTCGCTTAAAGGAACATTACAGAATTGGTTTTTGCTAACAAAACAGTTGCTGGCAGTGTGAGCATTTTATGTGATCCACCATATACATAAACTGACAAACCTGTAGAAGTTTGAGATTGATCGACCATCTGGGTCACGAGAGAATAGCGAAAAACCGATTACAATTTTTGCATTGCATTGATGGCAAAATAAAAATGATAAAAACGATCACTGAGCTATAGGTAGATTATTTATTTCTCATCAAATATGACATTTCAGACAGAAATATTTCGAGGGATGTTTTCTACTATCATCATCATTAGACCGTGTAAGTTTTATGTAAATCTGTGATCTTCACGATTTTTGTTTCTTACCAATTCTGTAACGTTCCTTTAGAGGGTCTGTGTACATTTGGTAATGAATCTGAAAACTATTGGCAATACAAACTTACTTAGGTAAGAAGATAACGGCAGCTTTGGATAGTAAAATACATTTTGAGAATTTTTTTTCAATTCAAAGTATTGCCGTTATGGAAAAAAAATATATCACTTTTTATCTGAACAAAATTTGAGAAGCGTTACTGACAGTAACTTTTGTTTCTTACCAATTCTGTAACGTTCCTTTAGAGGGTCTGTGTACGTTTGGTAATGAATCTGAAAACTATTGGCAATACAAACTTACTTAGGTAAGAAGATAACGGCAGCTTTGGATAGTAAAATACATTTTGAGAATTTTTTTTCGATTCAAAGTATTGCGGTTATGGACAAAAAATATATCACTTTTTATCTGAACAAAATTTGAGAAGCGTTACTGACAGTAACTTTCTCAGATTGTGCAATCGAATTACAGAATATTCTTCTGCGTGGACATTTTGCTTCTCCAGATTTTTCGCAATATCTCAAAAATTTTACCACCCTTTAAAATGAAATTATCACAGTTTAGTTTTGTGGTATATAGCTACAACTGTATAAGATTGCAACCAACAGTTACAATGTCTTTAAAATGCTCTTTGCACAGTAGTAGCATATGTCAAAGCTTACGCTTAGATGTGTAACTCCATACTTTTAATTATCAGGGATGATGTTCTTCCTACTCTAGTCTGATTTCCAATTGTTTTGCCCTTGGTAAAATCAGAAAACTTCTTGTTAAATGGTCTGGAAAGTCTATTAAAGCCTAGTTAGAAAATGTAGATCAGCCCTTGTACTCAATAAAAAAAAAATTCTTCAAGGAACAAGTATCATGGCTGACATACAAATGTATATATATGTATATATATGTATGTATATATATATACACACAGAGATGGTAAATTTCCCCCCTCATTTAGTGACGAAAGAAGCTTGCTGACATTTCACTTCAAAAATAGAAACAGCCGCATTTTCCGCAAATGGAATTTCTCATGCAAATCCGTTTTCTTATTATAGCTCCTATAAACTTTCCAGCTGGTTAATGTTGTCAATGGTCTCTTCTCTTTTATAGGAAGCGTAATGCATTCTTCAAGTTGGTTGAGCAGGGAGAGAAGGATTGGCAGAAGCCGGTAAACAAAGACTTGCTCAGGTAGGCTTCATTACACCGGCTTCCTCCACCCCCACCCACCCACCTCTTCCCAACCTTCTCAATCCATGTAGGTTTACTTCCCCCACCCTACCTACCGAATCCCTTATCCTGGGCCCATCTGCTTATAATGGCTGATTTTGTGCTTACTGTGTGATTTCCATGCCTTTGAGAAAGACTTTGCTTTGATCGAAACGTCAGGACTCTAACTTTCTTTGTGCAAAGGATAGAGTTTGCAGTTAATATAGTTAGCATGTTCATTAAAGGCAGTGGACACTTGGTAATTACTCAAAATAAATATTATCATTAAACCTTTCTTGATTACGAGTAATGGGGAGAGGTTGAAAGTATAAAACATTGTGAGAAACAGCTCCCTCTGAAGTAACATAGTTTTTGAGAAAGAAGTAATTTTCCATGAATTTGATTTCGAGACCTGAAGTTTAGAATTTGAGGTCTCGAAATCAAGCATCTGAAAGCCCACAACTTTGTGTGACAAGGGTGTTTTTATATTATTATCTCGCAGATTCGACGACCAAACTTTCTGGGGTTTGTTATTTTATGCATATGTTGAGATACACCAAGTGAGAAGACTTGTTTTTGACAATTACCCCAATAGTGTCCACTGTCTTTAAAGCGGATATCTGCTTTTTTTATTGATCAGGACAAACTTTAATTTCCTTTTTTTTTTTCTTTCTTTTTTTCCTTAATTTTTTTTTTATCAGTATTTGTTTGTTTCCTTACATAGTATTGGCAAGCCTTATACAAGCTTAGCAGCAATAATGTTCAACTACATTAATGTGAGATAAGCCTAGTAACTGGATTATGGGGTGCCCCAATTTGACCAGCGTAAATACGTGACACGCGCTCACTTGACGTTACACGATCATTCCAATACATCATGCAGTTTTTCAGCTCTTTTTTTTTAAGGGTCCACTCACAGGCCTGCGACCAATTTCACGAAACGCTAGGATTAATCCTAACTCGACTTAGGACGGGTAACCCGTCCTAACTTAGAATGGGTTCAATTCGTCCGACGCATTTGGATACGGAACTGAACCCGTCCTAAGTCCTAAGATCATCCTAAGTTAGGAAGAGTTTGGTGAAATCGACGTCAGGCCCTCAAAGACTTTCTCAGGAATTTTCACATATAGCAAATCTCATCCCTGGGGTATTGATTTCTTAAATTCATCTTTAAATTAAGCAAATGCGACACTTGTGAGGTATTGTCCTATTGAGATTATAAATTAAATTCAGCCCTCGGGGAAATTGCAATTAATAAAGAAAAACGTAGAGTGAATAAGAGAATTTAGAATTAGAATGTTTTTTTTTGTCCGCATCATAAATATACAGGAATTTTAGTTTCCATTGGCACATAAGGATACAAAAATTATTAGTTAAAAACAGGTTCAATTTATCAATTAAAAATAAAATTATAATCAGATACAAGCAGAATAAATTTCATACAAGATTCGAGATATATATTTTGAAATTTCTCCAATCAAAATTTCTTGAAGACATTTTTTTTATATAACATAAATCTACGTCACCAATCCGGTGGGTATGTGTATATACACCATATTCAATCATGACCTCAAGCTCAAATAAAATATAAAGATAAAATATACAACTGACTATACAAATTAAATACAATACGTAGAACCCAAAACAACAGCACTTTGTTTAACCATCATCCATTTTTTGTTTGTAGCATTCACGTATTCTTTTTCAACCATACAGGCACGTGCTTAAATGCATACGTGCTCAAAAGAACATTACAACGTCTTTGTATGCATACTATTAATTCGCATGACTGTTCAGCCATTGTAAAGTGGATGTAATTTGGCCGATCCGGGGTTAATATTAATACAGTACCGTCTGCATGGATAATTACACGCAGTAGTAAAGAAGGGTTGTATTAGAAAGACGTAAGTGTGTACACTCTCTACGCAAAGCAAGCAGTAAACAAATTGCTTTTTTCGGATTTGGCGGATAAATTTAATTGTGATTTGGTTTTTTTGTTGCAAAATGTTTGATCAGCGGGGGAAATTCCAGATGATGATGGCTTGGGGCTCATTCTTTGTCCTTATTTGCTGTTAAATTATAATATATCGTTGGCTCAGAGCTGTAAGGTCGTTAGTGCAGTTTGTATGTGTTTCATAAAATTGCTTTTGCATATTTTGGGGTCCCGGTGAAGGGAGTGTATTGGTCAAGCGTGGTCTCCAAAGTAATTGTTTTGCAAAAAGAAAATTTCAGTTTGTAAAAAAAAAAAAAAATAATATTATATCAACATTTCATAAACAACTATCAATACGAAAACAATAACTAATGTTGTCTGCGTGCTTTTAAAGGGAAGGTACTCGTTTGGTAATTACTCAAAACAAATATTAACTTAAAAACTGACTTGGTAACGAGCATTGGAGAGCTGTTGATAGTATAAAACATTGTGCGAAACGGCTCCCTCTGAAGTAGCATAGATTTTGAGAAAGAGGTAATTTCTCACTAAAATAATAAAAGACTTCTAGCCAGAAGTCTTTTATTCCTATCTGAAAGCACATAAATTCGTCCAACAAGGGTGTTTTTTCTTTCATCATTTTCTCGCAACTCCGATGACCAATTGAGCTCAAATTTTCACATGCTTGTTATTTTATGCTTATGTTGGGATACACCAAGTGAGAGCACTGGTCTTTGACAATGACCAAAGGTGTACCTTCCCTTTGAGTAAAGCCATTAAATAATTTCTTGATAAAAAGACACTAAATGAGTAAAATATTTAACAGTTAGAAATAATACTCTTTCTGTGATGTTCTTTGTTTATTTTTATTTTGTCATCAATGTAGAGGGATGATGATGACAGCCTGTGATGTGTCTGCCATCACCAAACCATGGGAGGTTCAGCGCAAGGTTGCTGAGCTTGTCGCAAGTGAGTTCTTTGAGCAAGGAGACATGGAGAGAGAGCAACTGAAAGAAGAACCTATAGTGAGTATTAAAGGGTTTGAGTATTTTTTGTACGACACAAAACACAATGTCCACAGATTTATATTAAACTTTCACGGTTTGAAGATATTGATGGTAGAAAGCTTCCCTTAAAGGCAGTGGACACTATTGGTAATTACTCAAAATAATTATTAGCATAAAACCTTACTTTGTAACGAGTAATGGGGAGAGGTTGGTAGTATAAAACATTGTGAGAAACAGCTACCTCTGAAGTAACAAAGTTTTCGAGAAATTTGATTTCAAGACCTCGGATTTAGAATTTGACGTCTCGAAATCAAGCATCTGAAAGCATACAACTTTGTGTGACAAGGGTGTTTTTTCTTTCATTATTATCTCGCAACTTCGATGACCGATTGACCTCAAATTTTCACAGTTTGGTTATTTTGTGCATATGTTGAGATGCAGCAAGTGAGAAGACTGGTCTTTGACAACTACCAATAGTGTCCACAGCCTTTAAGATAGTACTTGCTGAGGTGTTGTAGTTTTTGAGAAAAGAGTTTTTGAGAAAAGAGTAGAATAAAATTTTTGTTTCAGGAGACAAACATTACTTTAGCATGTCCAATGTATTTACCAGTAGTGGTATATACGCGACTCTCCTGAAAAATCCCTCTGTCATTTTCGGGTATTTTTTCTTCTAAAAAACTTGACGACTAATGAAGCTGAAACTTCTACAAGTAAATTATATTATGTCCACTTTATTCACAGTGAGTAGGGATTCATGTCATGGCCAAAAACTTGATCTATAAAAGACATCAAAACCTTTCAACCACTTTAGGTCAGTATTCTGAGAAAAAAATTCTGTGCCCAGACACGGTGTAATTTTTGGGAGCATCTTGAGTAATTTTTTTTCCTTTGGAAACATCATTGCCCAATGAAGTCCTGAGCTGACAAAGGAAAGACAGCAAAGGTAAATAAAACAAATAAATCTTCAGAAGTGCCTGGCACTGTGTTCCGTGGCTTGCGTCCGTTTTTGCAAATTATGGTGAGCGCTACTTAAATTGTCTTACAAGACAACATCAAACCCCAGTCCTTATTATAAGAACCTTTTTGTCTTTCAAGTTGTGGATACAACCTTGAAAGCAGCAGCCAAGGGATCTCTCCTTCAGGGAGATACAACTTTTTCATATTTAATATTGAGAAATTTCTCTTCTTTTTTCCCCAAGGCAATGATGGACAGGAGGAAAAAGAGTGAACTTCCCAAGATGCAAGTTGGATTCATCGATGCAATATGCATGCCGGTCTATAAGGTAAACGCTAGGTTTTATTTCTCTTCATACTTTACTTTGAACTGTGAGCTTATTCTTTTAAATTTAACCACGTCACATCTGTATCCTGACAAATTTAACCACAGTATTACCTTTCGAAACTTTTTAATGTTTTTTTTTAATTTATCGTTTTCCTTTGAAATTTGTTTTCCATAATTGATTCCTGATTCTGATCTTGTACAAACATCTCTGGTCCAGTAAACATTTTGAGCGACAAGTCCCTGTAGTCATGTGGATTTTCTCCCAAATTTGAGCCCTGATAGAAGTATGACAATAAATACATGACGATGGCTAGAGCAAGCTAGTCGAAACTTTGAGACCAAATTAAGAACTGACTCTGCGGTAGTGCAGTTAATCATGATCCTATAAGCTAAAGTAGTAGTCCCAGCCAATTTTCTATACCATCCGCCCGGGTAATAGTTTTTAAAAAGCAGGACAGTTCTTTTCAGAACTGAGAAGTCTTCCGAACCCCTGAACATCTACTCCGCGGTAGTAGAATAAAGCAAGACAGTTCTCTAAGAACAAACTCTACCTGGCAAGAAGATACGCACATGGTGTTACCGCAAACCAAATATACATTGATACCTCACCA
This sequence comes from Asterias amurensis, assembly GCF_032118995.1. Taxonomy (NCBI): domain Eukaryota; kingdom Metazoa; phylum Echinodermata; class Asteroidea; order Forcipulatida; family Asteriidae; genus Asterias; species Asterias amurensis. The sequence goes on from NC_092655.1 coordinate 21,335,163, forward strand.
TACAATGCCTCAAATCCTATATACGACAAAAAGACAAAACCTTCGAAAAAGTGCACCATTTATTCCTGCTTTAGTGGAGATTTTCCTTTTCCTTCAAAATTTGCTTGGGTTTGTTGACCCAAATGAATCGTTTTATTGGATTCTACCAAGAATCAAAACTGATTATTTGAGGTTTAAATACTTAAAAAAAAAAATAGTGCTGAAAAGTTTGTGATGTTTTTTTTCCCTTTGAAACAAATCTCCGCTCAGAAATAAAAGGTATGATAGTATGGGTGAGATGCATCAGCATTGGGTTTTGTATGAAGCATATTATGACATTAGCTTGTGACAAAGTATTTGGGAAAGTCACTCAATGTTAATTTGTTGTGACTTGTAAGTTTCATTTGACTTGATTTTGACTTGAGAATTTTCATTTCGACTCGAGAATTCTCATTTGAATTGCCCATGATGAAAACTGCATTGAGTCCCATTACAATGTATAATTATTTAATGCCATATGACTGTATGTGAGTCAGCCCTACTACATGTACATCTGTGCTTCTGCCTTTTTTTCACAGTGACTTTTGATCTGATATAACATTTCAAATTATTAAAAATGTACTTTTACCTGCAGGTTATCGTCTCTCTGTCATGATGCAACACGTTTTCTTCTATAGAAACACTACTCATTATTAGTCATAACCAGATTAAAAATTATCCCATTTCAACCCCCCCCCCTTCTACTCCTGCGCCCTGATAAATCATCCCCAAAGGCCAGGGCTCGATTCCACAAAGCACTAAGATTCATCTCAAAGTTTTGGCCCAATGTCAAGGCTCTGCTTACCGTAAGCAAGCAACTGCCATTTGCAGTAGCAGGGCATTTTGTGCTTAATACACCTAGTGCACTTCACAGGTTAGCGAGGAATTTTGGCTTGTGCGCGTATGACTTCACGTTACTAGGCGTTCTACGCTTACACAGCTAGCGTAGAAAATCGGCACTTGCAGTATTAAAGGAACACGTTGCCTTGGATCGGTCGAGTTGGTCTTTGAAAAGCGTTTGTAACCGTTTTTTATAAAATGCATATGGGTAGAAAGATGTTGTAAAAGTAGAATACAATGATCCACACAAACATGCCTCGTCGACTAACACGGTCGGCCATTTATGGGAGTCAAATCTTTGACTCCCATAAATGGCCGACCGTGTTAGTTCGCACAGTAAAAGGAAAACCACGCAATTTCGAGGCAAACTTGTGTGGATCATTGTATTCTACTTTTAAAACATCTTTCCAACCATATGCATTTTATAAAAAAGGGTTACAAACGCTTTTTATAGACCAACTCGTCCGATCCAAGGCAACGTGTTCCTTTAAGGGGAGAATGGTGATCATAAGCGCATAATTGGGGGGTTACCACAACCATGAAATTTGGCCCTTTCGTCAGTATCATCATAGAGATTTCTACTTTGCTAAACAATTAAGATCAATCGGCTCTTGCACCCAACCTTAGCTCTTTGTGTAATTGGCCACAGCCGCACTATGTTGAATGTTTTCTGGACTCTCGCCCTTTTCCTACAATATTACTTCTTTTTGTGCATGAACAGAAATAGAGGCATGGACTTTTTGATCCCTTAAACCTGACCAAAACCAACGTGGAAAACAAAGCGGAGTTTGTTGTTTATCCAGATAAATATTTGTGCCATTTCAATCAAACTTACAGAAGAAAAACCCCCCAAATAACTTACACTTTCTTGACAATTATTAACGGGCCCGTACCCTTAGTTTTTGAAAAGGCAAGGGCACCAAGACATTTTTCTCTTTGGTAAAAGGACACCCCATTTGTGAAATGTAAATTTCTACATAGCATTTTAAAGGCACCAAGGCAAAAACCAGGGGGCGTGGAGGCAATCACCTTTGTTGCCTGTATTAAAGGAACTCAAAGGGAATATTATGATTTGTAAAATAGGTGTAGACACAGACGATAGGGCCAAGCTTTAAAAACTAGCTCAACATTTTCTGGCGTAAGCACAGATCCATCAAGTCTTATACCCCGTCCTATTGTGCTCATATTCCTGCACATTTCACCTTTTTCATTCACCCCCACCTAGTCCACTTATGACGTCTTCCATTCACAGACCACACACTAAGGTCGTGTCCGAAAGGGCGACTGCGGCTACAGCTACGACTAAATCACGCCCGTCTGCGTAGTGTTCAGCACAGGCAGATGTGCTGATCTAGCCGTAGCTGTAGCTGGAGTCGCCGTTTCGGACACAGCCTTCCAATTCATCAACCAGTGAACATAAATATAATGCAGTTGGGCAAAGCCCCCAGTTGGGTAAATCATCCATTTAGACAGAGACCTTGTGAACTCTTTCATGTACTGACTGGTCGCTAGTGAATGGTTAAAATCCCTTCGAAAAAATGAGTGTAATACAAAAAATAAAGATTGCATGACCATACAGTTTCAGAATGGGAAAGAGGACTTGTGAGGTTGTCATTGCGCCTTTATTTTTTCATTTTATTATTTTTTTTATTATTTTCTTTAAATAAATGGCGCATAAAAGGGTTAAAGGGGCAATGTCGTCAAGATCAAAGTGGGCATCTGGCTGCACATAGAATGAGGAACTCTCGCCCAGTTAAAACTGCACTTACGCATGGTCTCCATATATGGGAAGGAGGGCGTGCGTGTGCAGTAACTGGGTGAGAGTTCACAATTCAATGTACATCGACAGGCCTGCTTTGACCATAACCAAACATCCCCTTTAAAGAAAGCTTTTAAATGTTGAATTTCAAAAAGATGTACCTGCACTAAAAGAAAAATCAAATCTTTTGTTATCTTGATTTGGCATTTTACTGTGGGTATTTCTGGGCAATGTGAGACACTGTTTGCACATCTATTATGCCTGCCGCACTTTACCATTTGAAGTTTTCTTTTTGCATTTGGCATTTGGTTTCTATGTCTCCATCTTTCCTACACACCAGATCTTTTCGGAAAACTGGCCAGGACTACTGCCGCTGTATGATGGTGTTAAACGTAACCGTGACAACTGGCTGGCTATGTCCGAGGGCAGAATTCCCGAGGGTTAGGCAATTTTCTCTCAATCCATTTTTCATTTTGCGTATTAACACAGTTCCACATTGATTCAGACTAACCATTGTTTTGTTTTTCTCTCAACATGCCTTTTTTTGTTGTTTTGGCAATGTTTTAACCTTTTGCAGGAGTTTGTTGTGGAGAGCTGAAGCTGACATACGCTGTTAATGTTTGAACTACCAGAGCTGGCTTCTTTCATCTACTAAAGCTCTAACACCATCATTCAGGATCTTCAGGATTTCTCTGTGGGCTTGCCCTGAGAAATCCAAACCCGGGGGAAAAGCCATTGATCATGTTTATACCTATCGGTCATCTTGTTCTTTTCGTTGCCTTAGAATCTAGCCGATTTGATGCCACAATTGGCACCGCTGTTCCAAGGGGTACAAAACAACCGCAGCCACTGGCAGACCCTGGCTGAAGGGGAGGCCGAGCGAATTGCCCGAGAGGAAAAAGAGATCCAGGAGAAAAAAATGCAGATTAATGAAAGCAACAAGGGGAAAGAGCGTAAGGGTGAGATAGAATGAAATAGAAACAAAGTAGAAAAAGCTCAGGGGGGAGCTCGGATGGACCTCCGTCATGTCTCCTCCTGTGTGTGTGTCTCTGTGTCACATCCATGCATCAAGTCGACACCTTCACTACCATCATTCATCATCACTCATCTATCTTGCTGCTGCTGCTGCCGCTGCACATGGCATGGTTACGTTTGGAGATCGAATACGACGGTCCCCCGTTTCTCACTGGTCACCACTACCATCACCACCAACCATTCCAGGCATGCGTTGTTGTCGTTGAATCTTTCTCTCATCATCTCATCATCAGACTGGAATGCAAATAATGATTCTCCGCCATCTTGGTTGCCTTGCCGCACTCACATTCACATAAGTTATATATGAATGAATTGGTAACCAACCTACGCACTACCAGTATGCAATGGTTGATTGCATGCATGATGTGTCTTTCTACTTTTCTGCACTTTCTTATAGCAGCTGGCTGCATGAAGGGCTGGCCGCTAACGTCTTTTGTTTTTTTACAGTGTTGAACTGGAATGTCGTCTTTCTTACTTCTGATTTTGTATCTTATTAATTGGACTATTATCATTAACAAAATGTCTTATTGTGAATAGATCCATATTTGAAATGATTTTTTGTATAGATTTTTGCACCAGTATATGACAAAATAACTTTTGAAAAATTTGTTCTCTTACACCATCATTCTGTACATCATTTGTACATCATCATCTTCGTAGAAATTTGTCAGAATAGATTTATATTTGTTCTATTTTTTTTCTACTTCAAACACACTTTTATATGTAGGAAAAAAAGGTTCCAAATATCAAATTATTGACAATATTTAAAACATGTGATTACTTTGTCACTTTTTTAAAAGTCTCATTTACTAAATAATTGTTTATGTGCAAAACTTCTTTTGAATACTTTGATCAATTATTTATTCAGTAAGACAATTGTATTTGTTTATTTTGTCTACACACTGTATGTCTCTTTTCCTGCCGTTAAAACTTGTTTGTTTGTCTAAATCGTCCGTAAATTTCTCCTTGATTTCAAACCAACTCTACTCTTTATTCACAGTTTCAAACTCTTCCACTTCTTGTCTTGTCTCTTCTTTTATAAAATGCTAGAAAATAAACCCAAATCCCAATCAGTATTCCTTTTATGGCACATCAATGAACGAGCTTGCTGGCCCATCTCAACTTCATTCGTACCCAGTAATCTGGCTGAGAGAAAGAAACGCAAGGAATATACCATGTAGGTCAGGGGTCATCACGAGGTCATCCTGAGGTCTATGCATGAAATGAAAATCAGCCAAACAGAGCATGATTTCATTCACTCTCTATATTTTTCTCTCACACTCTCTCTCTTAGCATGTCACTTTAACAAACTTCACGATCACATGGCAACCTCTGACGCATTTCTGTTTTTTACTTCAGCCTTGTCAGTTTCTTGTTTATGATGATAAGATAAAGTGTCGGTAAAGATTGTTTTGTTCAAAGCGGGTGAAAACAAAACCAGAAATTCTTTTGAAATCAGACGGAGTTAGATTGAGGTGGACAAATTTGAGTACTTAGTTTATACAATTGAAAACTATTTCTATATAATTATTTTATAGTTTTCATGAATATTTTTCAGTTCTGCAAGAACTGCTTCCCTGTCAATAACTAGAGAAAAACTCATCAACTTTTATTGTATTAGACTGGCCATTTTCATCTATTTCAATCTTACATTTTTCAATCGGAACCAAATGTTTATAATCCAAAGCCATGGAAACAATAATGATTGCAATCAGAAATGACAAATATTACATATTACTAGAAACACAAGAATGGAAACATAAAGTGTTTGTAACATTTAGGGTTTCCGTAGTAATCTTACATCAGGGAAAGTATCCTTCCTTTGACAAGAGAGTAAGAAACTGACCATGTGGAACAAGTGCTAGAGGATCATAACTGGGTCACTTTGAATGCTTGTATGTCACGATAATGATGTTGATTTAACTTCAAAATGGTGAATGTTTTATTTGTATGGGTGCTTTCAAAGTCTGCAGTTTAAACATTTATAAAGAACAAGTCATTCAACGTGGTAGAGGGGTTTTGTTTGATGTTTCGGCAAGGGGATTAGGGTAAAATTAAGTCTATACATTTTCCACCACTTTTTATGTTGACTCCCGATTATCCCCTTTTTTTGTTGTCATTTTTCACACCTTGTGGATCTTCAGTTTAGAAAGCGAACCACGGCCAGTGCGTGCCGACACTAACCAACAGAACCCCGTAAGTGTTTTAATCAATTTGGGAACTTTTTCTCTCCAGCAACGGTGTGAGGTAGAATCTTGCAGTGCTTTATTTTGAATTTTTTTTCTTCTCTTCCCTATCTGTATTCATTTTTAGGGGTCACTTGGTTACCGTGGTAACCATGCTGTACCCTCTACCTATTATATATTTATATATATATAATAATACCTGCCTGTCATTCATTCATTCTGCCATATTTCATTTCTATGTTTTCATTCAGTGTTTTTTTTCATGACACACACACATCATATCATTGCCTGTCTGTGCTACTTGGGCACCCACTAAACTTTTATAGCAACTGCCGTCACCCAAACAATATACCAAGTTAAAAAAAACGGTCTTGTGAGGCCTCTTAAGGTGGTATTAAATTTAATATAAATAATAATAATAATTTATTATATTTCTTTTGCGTCATCTCAATCCGAGGATGTTCCAAGGCGCAAATTACACCATTAAGCTTCAAATGTTTACTTTATTCCTAGCATTTGCCCCAGAGTTAGAACAGGCTTTTTTTAATCCCAGATTGTGTCATCTTTGGATTAATCAATATTTAAGCAGAATCTTGACCAAATAATGTCTCAAAAAAAAAAAAAAAAAAAAAAAAAAAAAACCAGCTGTTTTGTGGGACTTTGCTAGCTCTCCTTCATCTTATTTTTCCACTACATGTTCCTTGAAGTCATAAGTTATTTACAAATTTCAGTTCAAAAGAACTTTTCAAAATAAGTTATTCAGAAGATTGGTTCATTTTTATCCACTTTTTAAACAACTTTTTTTTGAAATGATATCAAATTGAGAAATGTAACTTTTTTTTTTGGGGGGGGGGAGGGGGGGGGCTGGTTCTGAGGGTGGTGAGGTCCTTTCAAAAGAGATAATGTCACTAACACATTTCATGTTGTCCATTTTTGTTTTTGTTTGTGCTTTCACTTTCAGCATTGTCTAGCAGTGAAAATCCCTGATATTAATGTCTTCATTATTAAATTAAGTTGAAAACCTAAATGTTGTTTGCAAGTCCTATAAGCAACCTTATCCTTCTGAGCTCCCTGATTAAGACAAGGCATTTCCAGACCCTTTTGGGTTGAAAGCATGATTTAATATTAGCCCCTTTTTAGTCTTATCATTATGACCATCTTAATTTCCTCAAAAAGTCAGGTTTTACTCTCAAAACATTTAAATGTGAAGGTTCTATGGTTTAGGAAGCTTTCGAACACATTCTGGTAATTGTGATTTTAATTTAAGGAATTTTCTAACTCGTGAAATTATCTTCATTTGACGAGTAAGTTCAGCTTTTTATAAATGTTTAAATTCATTTGAGTAAATTTTTGGGAGAGTCTATTTTTATTTAAATTAACATACTTTCCATCTTAATCGCTTTTTGTGGGAAAAGAAATCTCTCTTTGAAAATTCATTTTTCTTCCAGTGCTTAAAATAACCCAACACTTTGATTAATAACTTTTCTCATCATAACAACTCAAGTTTTTTTTACTACCCACTGCAAAATTTCTGCCTGCGCATGTTTCTTGTCTTGTTCTTTGCATGCATCTTAATCCACTGTCATGCCACCCTACGATACTCCGGTTCATCTGGGTACGGTCCTCCTTTGCTTGTAGTTTTATTTTTAAATCAATGTTGCAAGTGCTGTCAAATGCTTCGCTTCGCAAAGTCAAAAGTGTCATTGGATTCTTGGCCAAACGATGAACTGGTTACAGCCAAGTCATTGCAGATGTACTGGCCCAATTTCATGGCTCTGCTTACCGTAAGCAAAGAATCGTCACTTGTGGAAGCAGGGAATACTGTGCTTACGTCAAGCGTATTTCATTGGTTAGTGTGGAATTTTTGCTGGTATGCTTGCGTACTCCTTATTACTAGGCATTCTCAGCTTACACAGCTAGCACAGAAATTACGCTTGCACGTAAGCAGAGAATGGTGTAAGCGCAGAATTCGGCGGTAAGCAGAGCCATGGAATTGGACTCAGGAGATTGATTAAATTAATGGCATCATTTTCCAGAGAGTTGACCAACCCTTCAAAACCATTCAATCGCATGGGTTTTGTAGGGTGGCACAGCTGCGCACAGAACTAACTGTGTTAATGCATTCAACAAACTACACCATATTTCAGGCCAACATTAAAACCAAAGTAGATGGTATGGAACACTTATCCTAGAATCTGCGCTTGCTGCGCCCTGTTATGCATATGATTCAATGGGTCGCCAGCGCAGAATTCTGCGTTAAGCAGTGCCATAAATACGGGCCTAGGAGGGCTAACAAGTTCTTTAGTTCCATTCAAAAACCTTGCACAAATATGTGATGAAATAAAGAGTAAATGGCCGTAACTGCAACCTGTGGTTGTACAGTTCACTTTTGATCAGAATTCATGCATCTTGCTACAACATTTGCTCACAGAGGAGAGGGTTTTCTTATTGTCTGATGGAAGGCTCACAAATCTTTGCCCAAATTATTCAAAAGGCACTACAAAGCATGCATTGTTGGATGGCATGAGAAATGTATATAGTTATCACACAAGCCCAAGTGAAATAATGGGAAAATATGGTGCTTTTGCGTCCCGCAAAAGTGATATTTCTTCCCATATTCCAAGAGTGCATGTGCGGTAACCAGTTTATCTTTTAGCAAACTTGGCGCTCAGCTTAAAATAGCGCAATGTGCAGAGTTCGAACACAGCTTAGAACAAGGCGATATGGGCCAAGCAATAATGGTTGATAACACACTACTGTTGCTATGGATCGACCAATCAGAAATCAAGGATTCAAGTTTGCTTGTAGATAATCCGAGATGTTGCAGGAATATAAATTTGGGCAAATATTTGATGAAGATCAGAGTGGTAGAAAAATCCTGCTTGTCTGACTGTCGTTGCCAATTGCTTGCATTTGTTTGAAACACTTGTATGTTCTGTAATCGGCCATCATGCAGCAACAAAAGTATTGAAAATTAATCACAGCTTGCTTGGATGTATATTTTTTACATTGCTGATTAAGGATTTTCACTTGATCATTTTACCAATTGCCAACTGTTTTATTTGAGTTGAAGAAAATGTTTTGGTTAATCTTATCTAAATCAATCTACTTCCGTGTCTGGAAGGTAACAATTCAAATGATTTAAATGGGAAGGCACCTTTTTGAAGTATTTGACAAATTCTTGCGTAAAAAAGAGAATATTCACAAAAAATGGAAACCTACAAGTTTCGAGTGTATGGTAGATATTGTTTCACTCAATTGCTGAGAAAAACTTTAGAAAATTATGAAAAATAAAATACAATGATATATTGACTAGTTTGAATTGGAATTATCAAGTTGATATGCTGCTCTCTGGTAAGTCTGACTGAAGTCATGATGTATACTTTTCCTAATAATTATTCAATTTACCAATTATTGATCAATCAATTATAGAACAATCTACAAATTTTTTAGATCAATCTACCATTTTGTGATCAATCTACCAACTATAGATAAATCTACCAATTATTGATCAACCTACCAATTATGGAACAATCTACCAATAATGGATCAATATACTAATTAAGATCAATCTACCGATTATAGATCAATCTACCAATAATAGATCAATTTACTAATAATCAATTTAGCAATAATAAAGCAATCTACCAATGAGGTTATGAACCTCAATACAATTTTGTATCGGAAGAACAGCAGTTGCTTTAAAGGAAATTGTCAAGATCTGTTTGGTTTTGGGGAATAAAATAAATTTGTTGTAGAAAGAAATTGTTCACTCAAAAGTTTGTGCTCCTAAAGAAAAAAAGCGCTCTCTGAGAATTGTATCATAAATCTGTCAGCCATTTGAAAGAAATTTCCCTCACATTGTATACCTCACTGACTCTTGTCTATCGTGCCACTTGTCTTAATTTCAGATGAGAAAGTCTACCTAGCCAAGGAGGCGCAGGAGAAAGCCGAGGCGAACAAGCCTTCTTCCTCCAGGGACAACACTAAGAACCAGAAGAACTCCATCGGGAGTAACACCAGCGGAGCAGGAGAGCACGGCCGCATGAGCAACGTCGTCAGCAGCCAATGCAAGGACGCCCTGGCCCCCAACAAGAATAAAAGTAGCTTCTGTGTTCTGGTTTAGTCTTGAACTCCTTAAGATAATGTCACTGTCTGTGTGGCCGGCCTTCTTATAATAGTCCCACTGTTGTGAGGTCATACATCTATTATACGGTTGGAGGTACAAACCCTTTGAGAAATCTGTGAGTTAATATTTTGTCTTAATAATTGGCACAGTATTGTTTTCAAAGCGCCCCCTAGAAACACATTCTAGGAACTGCCACGTAGATGGTTGATTTTTCCTAACGGTCTCGAATCCTCCAAAATCCTACTCAAGAAATCGTCTGACTTTTGTAAAATATGGTATTGCAGTCCAGGGCATACCAACCTTATCTAGTCCAAATATTTGGGGACTGCCAAAAAGATGTTTTGCAAGGTTTGATTTTTTTCTAACGGTCCCGAATGCTTCAAAATCCTGCTTAAGAAATCGTCTAACTTGTTTAAGATACGGTGCGACAGCCCTTGGGGCCTTCCAATTCTAAAATCCTACTCAAGAAACTGTCTTAAGCTCCAGCCGTTGATTTCACCGAACTCTTCCTAACTTAGGATTAATCTTAGGGCGAGTAAAGTTTCATATCCAAAGACAAAGGAAGCATTGAGGAACCCATCCTAAGTTAGGACGGGTTACTCGTCCTAACTCGAGTTAGGATTAATCCTAGTGTTTTGTGAAATCAGCTGCAGGGCATACCAACTTTATCTAGTCCAGATATTTGGTTGTTGAGTGGCCATATAGTGGAGGATATTTGAGGATTGTTAGGAATCACTAGCCAAAGACACTAGGGAGTTACAGATTAAAATAGTATGTGTTAAAATGTGCTACTTAAGGGAGAAAAACTGCAGGAAACATTGATGTTGTGTTTTTGTTTTGGGGGGTGGGGACAACTTCAAGTTCTGGTATAGTATTCAAGCACAGTATTCAAAGTTTTTGGACAGGGATTATTTTAAATTATTTCTTCTCTTAATCTCTTAATCAGCATTGGAAATAGAAGTTTCACTTATCTTATTGATTAATCTGTAATATTATCAGATTAAGCTCTTTCAGAGGATCAGCACTTGTTTTTGATGACTTGTAACCGTTGCCTGTTAAACAATAGTCTTCTCAAACGAGATCTATATTTAATTAGATAATGCCCCCTTTTTAATCATTCACATTGCTATTTCCATCGTGATTCTTGCATCTTCTATCAATAACTTCCCAAACTTTCTCTCGTTGGATTGTACTAGTTAGGGAAACCTTGTATATTTTTAACAGTGAACACAACATACTCGTTGTGTGTGCAATAAACACAATGTCATCAGGGGGCATTAAAAATAAACAATAAGGTGTTTTTAAGTTTCTTTTTATGCAAAATATTGTACATTATTAAAGCATATTCAAGACCTGTACACTAAAAATTAAAGAATTGTGTTATTTTCTGAGTTGTGTTAATAGCATGTTATGTTAATGTTTTATTAATTTATTGGACATTTACCCACGATGTAGATTTGATTGATTTTTACAATATTTTAATTTGTGCCAAAAATCTTCTGCTTGCCATAAATTTTAAAAATTAAAAATGACGGGTCTGTGAGAATGAGGTTACATTACCGTCTTTTTTAATTGCAATAATTTTGGCATTGAGTTTAAATAAGTCTGTTTCAACTACAAGAAGGTCATGGACAGTTGAATCTTAATATTATCTTGCAATTGTACTTAAATAAAATTCTACCCCAAAAGACTATTTCTCTGCCCGGGGCATGTACATAAATGAAGGTCTAACTAACTTAGGCCATAAGGTTGGAGGGGAGGGCGGGGGAATTGAGGGAGCGGGAAAAACCCTTCAGAGTTAGAAGCCGAGAGCTGGATGGTTGAATTAATTTAGCCATGTGCTTTGGCTTGCTTCCCTGTGTTGCGTTCAAGACTTTCTCAGGGTTCAGTGTTTAAACTCAATGTAAATAGTGTTATATACAAAATAGAGATATTTCAGCATATGTAAACTAGTTGGATTTTGTGTTCCGTTTCAGAGATATTATAAAAAAATGTTGGAGTTTTTATGAATTTTATTTGACGAGTTTAGTCTTTCAAGATAGTGTTGGGTTGGAGAACAAAAACTATTGTCTTTGAGATTCCACAGAAAATACAAAAAATGAAAAACAGGGTTTACCAAAAGGAAACTGATAGACTGGTTCTGGTTTGGTGACTCTTAAGACGGAATCAGTATGAGATGAGGTACTAGACTGGTGTTTTGGCTGCCTATATAGTACACAGTTCTAAACCCACTTCTGACTGAAAGATTGCAGCTCAGGGTGTTTTTGAAGCACTTTTAATTATAAATCAATTTAAAGTATTTAGCTTTGTTTAACAAAGACCGTGTTAAGAAGTGTCAACATTATATTATAGTACTTTCAATTTTAAATTTTGTACTAGCAGCTTTTCAGAGTTTAGTGAGTAAACGCTTTAAATATATATTGAAATTTTAAAAAGAGAGTTTAACTACCAAGTGATTTATGCATTAAATAGAAATTATTTCAATATTTCACCAGATTTGATGTGCACAAAAAAAAAATTAACCGGCAATGCTAGCTAAGAGAGTGTATGTATAATGTATAGAGAATGCACACCCCTTATATGAGCAGTGGTATCTTCCAAAGCACATGTATAGGTAGGCAAAGCCGGAAGACAATATTTAAAAAACAGGTAAATTTAATGTTGATGTGTTAATATCTTATGCAAGTTTTGTTACTTGGGTCCGACAGAAAATAGTTTATATATCAAAATTGGCTCAGTGAGTATTGCTTTCATATTTCAGTAGAAAAGGCAAATTTATTTCTCATTTTGCTAAGCTACTGATTCAATGTAAACCAATACCACCCAGGCAAAATTTCTTTCAAATTAAGTACTTGATGTAAAAACACATAAACAAAATGGTATTCAAGTGTAATAGAAACGACCATTTTAGCACAAAAGTACTTGAGTTAGAAGAACAAAAAAAAAACATTTGTTCTTCTTTTTGGGTAATAACGAACAGGACTAACATAAGAACTTGTTTTCAGTATGTTCTCATTTCAATACTGGTTCTTTTGGCCGTAAGGTACTGTCTTCAAGATACAATTTATTTATTTGGTTTTTACTTTTATGTTTTCTCATGAAAGTACTTTAACTCACCGTGTGGGGGAGTTTGATATTGTTAATTTGGGAAGATAGTTCCAATCGGGGTAGAAGTATATCCAAATTTGTGATAGTTCAACTCTGATCCAGTGAGCTACATGTATACAAATGTTAAAGGTAGCCTATTGTCCTCAAAAGGATACACAATTATATCTGATTTGGGAGATAATGGTTTGAAACAGGGTAGAATTATACCTGAATCAGGGTACAATTATACCTAAATCGGGATAGTTTGGCTGAAACCCGTTGATAATTGTTAGCTTAACAATTCAGACTCTCACGAGAACCCTGTGTGGTTATTCATCCTATTTTTGTCACAGAAAATAAGCAGAAGAACATAAACAATTTAGAGTTGTTGACACAAAACTTGTGATATTTTCCAGACAGTCACTTGCCAAATTAATCACAAGGGACTGGTCAGTATTATTCTTCATGTGTGCTGTTTTATTTTCCAGTATTGTACGTTTAGACAATTGTATTATTAGCAGCTGGCACCGTTTGAATGAGAGGAAAGTTGTTGTTGTTTATGTTTACTATTGTTAATTATTTGTTGAGTTATCCTACTGCCCTGTTCAAGCAAATTAGTTCCAGAGGCTTCACAAGACATAAGGGTGAAATGTAGAGGGGACAAAAATGGGGTCCAAACTGGATTCTCATGCTCAGATGCAAACAGAAATTAAGTTTTTGTCTCGAGACCAAATTCCAATGGCCGAGTACAGTGTAGCATGAAATAAGCTCTAGACCCAATTTCATAAAGCTGTTTGGCAAAAAAAATACTGCTTGGCAAATGTCTTTGCTAAGCAAAAACTGAGTGGGGGACCAGCCTAAACAATGCAAACTTTATGTAATTTTGGCTGACACGTGTTTCTGCTAAGCAATACTTTTCAGTGCTTAGCAAGTATTTGTGCTTACAGGCTTTATAAAAGTGGGCCCTGTTGACAAGAAAGAGCTTCAAAAACTTAGCAACTGGATTAAAAAAAAAAGTGACTTCTTTCAGTTTTTTGCGAGGGTATCTATCAATTTGTGGCATTAAAATTAAAATCTATTTTATTAATAAAAAGTATTTTTTAGGAAGCCTTGGCTCAATGTTCACCTTTTCAGTAGTATTGTTAGCTCTAATTTTCTTGATTAGTTCTCACAAGTTCTCAATGAATGATTACAGGAGGTTGTGGCAGTGTTTGTGTTTCTTATTGTAAAGAGAATGAATGAAAAGTCAGCGAATCTGGATTTGTCTTTTAAAAAAACAATCGTTTGTAAAATTGCAGGTGTAAGTTTTGCCTAGCTAATTCAACTTGTGTTCATTTAAAATATTTAAAGCTGAGATTAAGTGATTGATGATAAGTTGTAAATTTGCAAGGTTTGAAATAGACAGGTGTCTGAACTGGTGAGGGTCAAAGGTCATAAGTTTTAACCTCTGACCTTCACCTTAAACAAAAAAAAATGCTTTGGATAAATGACGCCAATGTGTTTAACAAATCTTTTTATGAATCTGTTTAGAGTATCTAAGAGAAAATGGTTTACTGAGTGTGACCCCTTTCCCATTCTCGGTCAGTTCCAACCTCTCCTGCCCCAAATCAAGGCCTACCTTTCTGCATTGGCCTGCCCCCTAAACCATCACCTCCCGAAACCATCACCCCCTTTTTATCGCATTCAGTTCATGCACCTTGGTAGCAGTCTTAGGACACACACTGTAGAGTCAGCCAGCACACATCAGAGACTTAAAATCTCGGCTATAAAAAAAAATTACTAATTTGTTTTTCAGAATAAAGAACACTTGAAATTTGAAATCCAACTAACTCCTTGTTACTACTTTGCACTGATGATTCAAATAATAAGCATTGTTTTTCTTTGTTTTAAGTTGCTGATAAAGTACAAGGAACATGAAGTAACTATCAAAGATTGTATTGTTTCTAGTATTTACTCAAATTCTTTTATTCCATCCATTAATTAACTTCACCGAGTTGCAATATTATTACTGCCACATAGTTGCAATAAACTGTTGATTAATATTGAAGGTCTGAATAAGCTTTCTTTATTCCATGCGTCTCTGTTTAAAGTAAATGATTATTTAGTTGTCTGATTTCACCTGATGTTCCTGGTTTGATTGGCTGCATATTAAATACTAATAAAATAATAATAATGAAAATATTATAAAGCGCGCAAATCCACAGAAGTGATCATGGCGCTAAAATGCAAACAATAGCATTAATATACAATAACAACAACATAACTTAAAATGTAAACCTAAGTTGAGAGAAATCTAGAACATGTGGTATAGAATACAATAATACAAATGCAATATTTAAGAAAAAAACATCCTAAAAGGTAACAAAAATAACAATAATTAAACCATTGAATCAAATGCCTGTTTGAAGAGATGTGTTTTCAGTTGTTTTTTAAATTGAGTCAAATAAACGATGATTTTACTAGTGCAGGCAGTTTGTTCCATAGACGAGGGGCAGCATGTGAAAAAGATCGATCTCCCCATGAATGTTTGGAAATGGGCTCAATAAGGAGGCTAGAATTATAAGACCTGAGTTTTCGAGGAGGATTGTACGAGTTCAGAAGATCACAGCACCTTGTAAACCATTACATGGTGCTATGTAACAGGAGTAGGGCTCATAACTCAAACATACTGCAGGAAAATACTTGTGCTTCAGCGCCAGGAGCATCACTAAGTGAGGGATATGCGTGCTATATAAGAAGCCACTGTTATTGTTATTATTAGGTGTTCGGCCACCAGCCGAACAACTATTGTTATTGTTCTGTTTTTTTTTGTTTTTGTTTTTTTTCTGCGTGTTCTTCTCCTCGAACGTTCTCGCGCGATTTTCGCAAAAACTAAAGCTTGTATGAACCTGAAACTTACCATATATATTGATCTTAATGAGTAGACGAAACAGCAACATTTTTGGAATGATGACGTCATTGATGACGTCATTACATTCAAAAAAACGCTAAAAATTGGAGAGTTCATATCTTGAGAACTACAAATGCCACACACAAGATATTTGGTGTATATAAAAGGTCTTGTAATTAGCTACAAAAGTCGTGCACAACGTGACCTCATGTGACTTTTACTTCCGGTTGAAACCGGAAGTTCAAAATTTCAAAAGTTCATATCTCAAGAACTATATATCATATTCGCAAAATTTGAATATCAGTTTGAAGATCAGTTATCCTGCTCAAACTTTTGCACAAACATAATGCCAGTTGAATTTTGCCTTCTGGTCGTAAAAGCGCGCGTTTGTGTTGACCTCCATTCATTACGCGTAGAAACCAGATAGTATCGCCATTCATGTATGTGAATGCTACTATTGTATTGTGGGTGTGTGGGTGTGTGTGCGTGTAGTTCATGTAGGCCTACATTGTATCCATGCTCTACGACAAAACAGCACTGCGTGGCTGTGGGCATTACGGGTTGTGTATACACATGCAGACTCCGTTGAAGGCGCGCGTAATTCAAATTCCACTACACTGGGATTCGCCTCATCTTTCTTCGTGCGATTTTGAACAAAATGTTAAACTACTATGAACTTGAAACTTATCATAAACATGAACCTTCATGAGTAGATGAACCCGCAACTTTTTTGGAATGATGACGTCATTGATGACGTCATTGATGACGTCATTATGCTCAGAAACACGTTAAACACTAGAAAATTCATATCTTGAGAACCTCAAATGCTACATACAAGATTCTTTCACTACATGAAACCTCTTGTAATGTTCTACAAATGTTGTACACAACGTGACCTCATTTGACCATTCACCCGAACACCCTGAGTTTGTACACAAACTCTCAATTTCTAGTTATTATGTTGTTGTTCTGATGTAACTTCTGATGTAATATCTCTGTAAGATCGTCAAATCGGTCTATTTGAAGCCCGATTCTTTTAACAGTTGAATGTTTTAACTATTAGAAGAAGAAAAAAAATAATTTCTGTATTGGAATGAGTAGCTGTCTTCCTCTGAACAAAGCCAACGAATTTTAGCGTGGTGTTTGCTTCATACAGTTGAGAAATTGCAGGAAATATTTCCTAGTCTCGTCTCCAGGTTCTGTATTGAACGAGTAGCTTTCTTCCTCTGTCAACAAGGCTATTCGATCGTGGCCTGGTGCTTCTTACAGTCGAGAAATTGCAGGAAATAATGGGAAATATTTCCTAGTCTCATCTCAAGGTTCTGCAGTGAAAGAATCCTATCTAATCGAAGCCATCCAATCTCAGCCTGGTGTTTGTTACAGTGGAGAAATTAGAGGAAATATCAGGAAATATTTCCGAGTGAACAAGTGGCTGCCTTCCACTTTGATGTTCAATTAATCCAATCTTAGCGCTTGAGTTACAGACGCGTAACCACATGGTGTTGAGAGAAGTATTTCTTAGACTCTTCTCAAGCCTCTAACTGGAAATGTTTCTGTAACCTTCAACCGCTTGCAAACAAAGCCCCCATTGTCAGCCTGGTGCTTGGTACAGTCAAGAAATTGCAGGAAGTACCGCCTAGTCTCTTGTCAAGGCTCCGACAGCATCTTTGGTGGTTATAATATTATCATCTGGTTGAGCAAGAAGGGACGTCAGAGAAATATGTCTTGAAGGTATTCTTCAAATTCTTCTTCCCTGCAATATAAACATTTATTCATAAATACCTCAGACAGTTTCTCTACTCCTATTGGTGGAGAGCACGTCACATAGGTGTGCATAAACCTTTTGTTAATGCACACTGGAGCTCTGTCTATGCACACTGAGCTGGCTTCCACGTGTCGGGCGCCAAGATTATCACGCGGAATGCGCAAATCATAGCTATCAGTGCAAAATCTAAGCGTGCGCCAAACACACAACCCACGCGCCTCGTACAGATTCTTCACAAAGTTTTGGAAAAAAATATTTCAAACCTTAAATTTTCAATTGTTAAAGTGTCTATAACTGTATTTGTTTCTGTTTTTTAACATAAGGGCATTTATGAATGGGAATAAAAGAGTAGTGACTCATTCTTTAACGTCCGTTTAAAACCTTGCAGGGTCGTTGCCGTGCGACACACGGCCGCCGACCCTGCCGGCTTTAAACGTATGTTGAAGAACTCGTCGCTACCCTTTTATTCCCTTATTTATAAACAGACTTATTAACCAATTAGTAACAATTAATACATATTTGGTTTGCAGTACACCATGTGTGTGTCTACTTGCCAAGTAGATTTTTGTTCTTTAGAGAACTGTCTTGCTATTATTTGTTACTACCATTGAGTAGATTTTCGGAATTCGGCATACTTCTCAGTTCTGAAAAGAACTCTTGCTTTTTAACTAATACCTGGGCGGAAGGTAGAATACTGTGGTACCGATGAATGACAAGACTTCAAAACGAGTCGTTCGAGTGAGTTCGTTATCGCACTTGTAGGTTGCTAGTCGGTGGTCAACCACAGGTCGACTAAATGTGTGCACTCAAACTTGCTCAGCTACTTTTAAAAATTTTTTTTATGCAAGTCGCCAGACACACAAGGCCTGAAGGCCACTTCAAGGTGTGGGCTACAATTATTTTTTTTCCAGAGGCCATTGCCACCTACTCCTAGGGCTGAAACAGGGCAACCCCTTTTACAGTCCATATATGGATGTAGGCTTGGGTATCATCAGTACGAAGCCTGGCCGGTAGAGCAGAAAGCACTACCTCCCCAATTTTACGTAGCAAGTGTCACGACCGAGATTGGAACCCACACTCTGCTGATCAAACACCAGAGCTTTAATCCGAAGCTCTTAACCCCTCGGCCATGACACGCTTGTTTTTACAATACACCTAAAATATAACCTCTATGCAATTACCTTGACTTGTCTTCAACGATGGGTGCAGGACCACTCCAAAACTTGCTGTCTGAAACCTCGCTACCACCTGCAGTAGCTGGAACAAAACATTGGAAATAAATACATAAATCATTAGGTTGGGACTCTAACTAATCATACCAGAGCTGCCAGTATTGCATATTGCAATCGGGGATTTTTTTTTACAATCAGGAAGATAATTAATAATAATGATAACAATTTACATTTATACCATACTTAAAGACACTGGACAATATCGGTAGTTGTCAAAGACTAGTCTTCACAGTTGGTGTTTCTCAACATATGCATTAAATAACACACCTGTGAAAATTTGAGCTCAATCGGTCGTCGAAATTGCAAGATGTTAATGAAAGAAAAAAACACCCTTGTCACACGAAGTTGTGTGTTTTCATGCAGATGCATAATTTTGAGACCTCAAATTCTAAATCTGAGGTCTCGAAATCAAATTTGTGGAAAATTACTTCTTTCTCGAAAACTACAGCAATAATGGTTAAGTTTCTTGCTCAAACCAACACTCTGCTGATCAAAAACACCAGAACTCGAGTTCAGTGCTCTTAACCACTCGGCCATGACACAACACAAAATTGGCTTTTTAAAGGACTGTGAAGCTGCACTCTTACTAAAAACATCAAAAGTACAGTTGTACAAAAAAAACTTATTTTACCTTCATCTTTTTTCCCATGAGATGTCTTCTCTTCATATTCATCTTCTTCCGATGATGATGATGACGAGGAACTCTCCTTATGCTTACGCCGTTTCTTGTGCCTATGTTTCTCTTTGGCTTTAGACTTTTTGTGTTTCTGTTTTGATTTCTTTCGATCGGGAGAGGATGTTTCACTTGTGGATTTGGTCTTGGGTTTCTTCGTCACGTCTCGTCGTTTATGATGAAAGTTGAGTTTGTATGAGCATTCTGGACAAAGTCCTGTGTGATGGGAAATGAATGGGCAACTATCTGAATCTGAATCTGAATCTGAATCTGAGTTATAGAGTTGACAAAGAATCCTAGTCAGTAACCTTTTGTAGAGAAGACAATGAAAAAATTTGAGTTTTAGATGCGGGAGAAAAACCCCTATTGAGAAAACCCACACAATCGGGGCCCAATTTCATGGCTCTGCGGAAGCGGAAGCAGGGAATTCTGTGCTTACGGCAAGCGTATTTCACAGGTTAGCGGCGCATTTTGGCTTCTGCGCGTGCGTACTCCGCGATACTAGGCATTCTACGCTTACAAGGCTAGCGCAGAAATTCGGCGCTTGCACGTAAGCAGGGAATCGTGATCGTAAGCGCAGAATTTGGCGGTAAGCAGAGCCATGAAATTGGGCCCAGGTAGGGACTGACAAACCTAATCCACATGCAAGGCTCCAGTCCAGGCTCAAAACCGGGGTCAGCAGAGGTGAAAGGCAAGGACAGAAACCACCGAGCCTACCCGACTGACCAGTTGGTCACTTGAAAACTTTTATCACAAGAAAATAATCAAATCATTGGCCCAATATTAATAAAAAATTTTACAGTTGAGGCTACACATGTGAACAAATAATATAGTTGATGTAAGAAACGGACGTACTTAGTTTGACGAGGGCATTCTTTTTCTCTTCGTGTTCAACATAAGCAAAGTTAATCTCCCAACTGCGTAATCCTTCCGTCTCTGTGCACCGCTTGTTGCCGCAGCTAAAATGGCCTTTGCCCTCTACAACCTCCTTCTCAACCCTCCATCGAAGTGCAATCTAAACCAAGAAGGAATATAGAAGTTATTTAATCCTGCTTTCTGTCAGTTTTATTTTGAACGTTCAAAGTAAGAGTCAAGACAAAGAAAAGTAAAATGATTGCATCATCTTGATCACAAACTACAAAACAAATAGGGTCCTGCAGGGAGTACAGGGGCCAGTTTCCCCAAGCACTAAGATTCATCTTAAGACGAGTTGTCAATATCACCATAGTGATTTGTTTTGTGACATCACACGATTTAAAGTTAAATTTAATCTTAGTTTTCTGTGAAACTGAGCCGCGGCTCTGTGCCTCTTTTTTAAACAAATGATGTCACATGAAGATGGCACACAACAACAATGGTTGATTTGATACAGGTGTGTACCTTGTTTTCTTTGTATCTGCTGAGGTCCGTGATGCAATACTCTTTGAAGAGTTTATCCCAGTACTTCTTAGCGAGCTTCTTGGCCCATGAGGATTCAGCTTCATCCGCATCCTCCCATAAGAATCGATGATTCTCACGAATCACATCCAAGTCTGTCTTATCATTGGCACTAGGATTAATGAACATGTCAAGATTGAAACAAATCTATCTTAATCAGGGATGGTATACTTTTTAAGGTAATCACTCTTAAAGTACAGCATATTTTGATAGATACAAGTATTTTGAGATTCATTTTACTTCAAAAAAATATGTTCATGGAAAAAGATATCAGTTTTTATCCCTCAAAATGGGCCATATTTTTGACCGCGTGAGGGCGCTCTCAATCACTTCCGGGGTATATTCATTCGTACCCAAAACAGATATGAAAAACCGGAACACATTAACAACACAGACATCTAATCCATCACGGACAATAAGACGTTTGAAGGAGCCGATACAACCCACCTCGAAAGCAACTTAAAACTACGGTGCAACAAAAGTGACAGAACGCCTATTGAAACTGTGCACGACAAATCGCATATACACCCGGAAGTGATCAAAATACTCTTGAGGGCGCCCTCACGCGACCAAAAATACGGCGCATTTGAAATTCCAATCATAGAGTATTCTTCCTATTGTATCTACAGACAATCGAACAGTTCTAAAAACCACAGGTATACTTTTCCTTAAGGGAAGGTACACGTTTGGTAATTACTCAAAACAAAAATTTACTTAAAACTGACTTGGTAACGAGCATTGGAGAGCTGTTGATAATATAAAACATTGTGGGAAACGACTCCCTCTGAAGTAGCGTAGTTTTTGAGAAAGAGGTAATTTCTCACTAAAATAATAAAAGACTCCTAGCTAGAAGTCTTTTATTCCTATCTGAATGCACACAAATTCGTCCAACAAGGGTGTGTTTTCTCTCATCATTTTCTCGCAACCTCGATGACCAACTTAGCTCAAATTTTCACAGGCTTGTTATTTTATGCTTATGTTGGGATACACCAAGTGAGAAGACTGGTCTTTGACAACTACCAAACGTGTACCTTCCCTTTTTAAGTCTAAAGTGTCTTGCTTCATTATATAACATAATGTAACAACAGATGTAAACAATTCTTATGTCCTCAAACAAAGGCTCTTTTGTTCTGTACTGAACGATTTTGTACAAAACACTATTTGGGATTTGATCATAGTTACTTACGTGTTTCTCTTGAATGGGTTTTCTTTGGTACCAGCATATGCCAAGATGTAGTTATTCACAAGCTGTTTGTGGCGGCCATACTGCGGAACATTGTCAAGGAAATCATTCAAAGTGTTTTTGATTTACAATTTGAAAGAATCAGGAGTGTTAAACCTTGACTGATGCAACAAATATGTAATGTGAGCTAAATTTTTAATGATGTTTCGAGCGAACTGAGAAAGCGAAGTGACTTCTTTGCCCCACACCAGGAAAACAGCGCATACCTGATTGTTAGAGTCAAGTTTAATAGTCACTTACCATTCGCATTAAAGGCAGTGGACACTATTGGTAATTACTCAAAATAGTTATTAGCATAAAACCTTTCTTGGTGACGAGTAATGGAGAGAGGTTGATGGTAAAAAACATTGTGTGAAAAGGCTCCCTCTGAAGTGCCTTAGTTTTCGAAAAAGTAATTTTCCACGGATTTGATTTCGAGACCTCAGATTTAGAACTTGAGGTCTCAAAATCAACCATCTAAATGCACACAACTTTGTGTGACAAGGGTGTTTGTTTCTTTCATTATTATCTCTCAAGTTCGATGACCGATTGAGCTCAAATTTTCACAGGTTTGTTATTTTATGCATATGTTGAGATACACCAACTGTGAAGGCTAGTTTTTGACGATTACCAATAGTGTCCACTGCATTTAAGTATGAACAAGGCTTCACTGAGAATTTGAATTAGTAAGTTATTCTAAATTCAGTGATATAAATCATCCCTGTTAATCTTACATTCCTAGTCAGCATATAGCAGCTTTTCATTGACACTATCAAGGGGAGGGAAGGCTGGGAGTAGGGGACTAAGCAAAGACAGGAATAGTACGTTCGTAGGAATATCACGCTTTCAAAGGATACAGCATTCAGAGCTAGGAAATGAAATCTCTGATTCTTGCTTTCTTCCCTGTTTACAAAAGGAATCAAAATGATCAGAATGTAAACAGAACACACACTCTAGCTACCGGGCAACCTCGGTAGTCTAGTTGGTAAGACACTGATCTAGAATTGCATGGGTCGTGGGTTCGAATCCCACCCAAGTTACATGCCTGTGATATTTTTTCACAGGACTCGGGAAAGTACTGAGTATACAGTGCTAACACACATCGGTGTATGGGTAAATACCAAAATTAATATTCTTTATCCCGATGCAAATTTAACATATATTAGAACACATACAAATATTTTGCTTAAAAATCTTTACAGATATTTCTAAGAGCTCACTTGATTTCTTAACAAGGGGGTTCATATTCACAAATATCGGACCAGGGCCCACTTTCATAGAGCTGCTAAGCACAAAAATTTGCTTAGCATGCAATTTCTTCCTTGGTAAAATACAGGTTTACCAACCAAATTTCCATGTGATTTTCAGTATAAGCAAACAAAAGCTGAATACCACTAAACAAGCACTATCCAACAAATGGAAATTTGGCTGGTAATCCTGTTTTTATTTGGGAAGAAATTTCATGCTTAGCAAATTTTTGTGCTTAGCAGCTCCATGAAATTGGGCCCTGGAACTACACAGAGGCCATGGAGGTCAATGACCTCTGCTGCACCCGGGCCCAATGTCAGAAAGCTGCTTTTAAAGCACAAAAGGTTACTAAGCATAACAAAATTATGCTCAGCAGAATAAGGTTATCAGCCAAAATACCATGCCACATGTACAATATGTGACTGGTATCCTGCTAACTTTTGCTTAGCAGAAAATTCTAAGCAGTATTTCTTGCTTAAGCAGCTCTACAAAATTGGGCCCTGTTCTTTGCCTTGGTGCTATTTCAACAGATTTTAAGATTTTCCGATGGAAAAGCCCTCTCCACAATGAAAGCAACCTCACAGATCTGCCTTCTCTTCATTTTGTTTGTTACCTTTTTGATGAACTAACTTCAGAGTTCTACAATCTTTCTTACCTACTGTACTCTTCTCTTACGAGTCTCTTAGATGGAAGAGCAGCACTTGAATGGTGACTTTTGGTGGCTAAATCATATCTTGATCTGAAGATAAAAAAAGATTGTAATCGTTAGGCGTAGTAGGAGGGAGGGTGACAAATG
Organism: Asterias amurensis; assembly: GCF_032118995.1. Lineage (NCBI taxonomy): Eukaryota > Metazoa > Echinodermata > Asteroidea > Forcipulatida > Asteriidae > Asterias > Asterias amurensis. Next base: position 21,359,480 of record NC_092655.1, read on the forward strand.
CACTTGGTTTCAAGTCTGCGATTGTGGCTTTTAGTCTACCCGTTAGCCAAAACATTATTGCCTGAAATAGCGCCCTCTAGTGGATTAACCCCAAACATTAACCTATGATTAGGGCGTTTGATAGCTAATCTGTTGGAGAGTTAAGTGTGGCTGATGCTGTTAAATAACCGCCATCTCATCTCAGACTTGAAATCAAGTCTAGGTAACAGATGGACTGCCTCTCTGCTCCTAGCTCTAGCTAGATGAAAAATGTTGTTATTTCTTGGCATTGTTTCATATCATGATCAACTAGATCGGAAAAGGTGTCAGACCGAGTGGAAATTTTCCAATGTTTCCCATGTAAGATAGAATCTACAAACATCTTATTCATTTTCCTGACATTTTTCCTGAAAACAGTGTTGTGCAAAGAATAAACAATAGTAATATTTTACTATAAACAATGTCTGGCCGCGTATGGTGGTGGTTGTACATAAATGAATGGCTTCTAAAGGGTTAAGTAAGGGAAGGATAGAATCATTACATGTACCTTCTCTTTGCATCCTGTTCCTCATCAACTTCAAACTCAGACCCATAGTCCCCTGCATTGTGGCCAAACTTGAAGAACACAATATTGAAATAAAATATAAAATGAATACGTTTAAAATAAGAAATTAAGACCCTTTTATTAATATTAGCTAAATGTTGAGTTGTCTATTTGAATTGACCTTAATTCACTACTTTACTTACTAATATTGTATGGGTGACATTTATAGGTCAAATCCTTTAGTACCCAAGTCTATTTTCTTTCCAGAACTTGTCAATTTTTTTCCTTTAAAGGCAGTGGACACTATTGGTAATTACTCAAAATATTTATTAGCATAAAACTTTACTTGGTAACAAGTAATGGGGAGAGGTTGGTAGTATTAAACATTGAGAAACGGCTCCCTCTGAAGACTTCAGAGGGAGCCGTTCAGTGAAGTGGAGTAGTTTTCGAGAAACAAGTAATTTTCTACGAATTTGATCGACCGATTATCATTAAGCTCAAATTTTCAAAGGTTTGTTATTTTATGCATATGTTGAGATACAGCGAGTGAGAAGACTGGTCTTTGACAATTACTAATAGTGTCCGGTGTCTTTAAACTTTTGGTTGTTTTCACATGAAATTATGACAATATTATATTCGGGAAGATCATTATTTCACAAATCAACAACCCATTCTTATTAATGTGGTTCACTCGACTAGACATTGCTATTCTGTATCATCGTCTACATTATTAAATACAACAAAGATGACATAAACACCGATCAAGGGAGCACTGTGTTTATGCCACCTTTCTTTAACAAAAAAGCTATAAACTGGGCTTACCTGTTTCACAAAATTTATGTCTCTCGCCATTTTCACAAGTTTGTTATGATTTGTGATAAAACTGTCAAAAGAGGGCTCACTTCATCGAAAATGAAATAATTGTTTTAACCTGCAGAGGGGGCTCTTTCTGCTCAACTTACTCGACAGGCGTTTTCCAATAATCTTTAAAAGGTAACTACTAGCAGCGACCTTACTTGACCCCTTATATTATTGTTGGTGATTTAAATGCGGGTGATCATTTCAAGCAGTTACCTTTTAAGAGAATGCTGTAACGTGTTTGGTTACGAATGATTGAAAAGTGGCGGCTTGAATTATTCTTAATTGTAAACAATCTGTTTCCGGGTTTGGTGAATTATTGAGGTCTGAAACACCGGAGAAATTTATTTGTTGCCAATAAACAAAATGGGTGATGGGACGGCTGTCTATGGCGGTATTGAAGGGTGAGTAAAATCTACACATTTCTAATCTCAGCAGAAAAGAGTAGGCGTATGTTAGTCCTTTCGGAAAAGTTTTCGTATAACAATAGGCGTATGGCATGGCGCCACCACTTTTTCATTCTGTTTTCCTACACTCCCTTATAAGTACAGTCTGTTAGTGTTGGTTCAATGTTTGTTGGCAAATGTGTACTGTAGTGTAAGTAAGTTTATGAAAGAAGGTAACCGGTAACCATGATCAAACTTTAAAAAAAAAAGGATCGACAAATGCCAGTCAATTTGCTCTACTCCCCCCCCCCCCCCCTGGAAAATACTTAAAGTCACCTGGAGTGGAAGTGGTATTTTTTCAAAATAAAGCTTTTGTCAATAATATATGTGTTTTAATGAGTGGAATGTGAATAAACAGTTAACTGAGGTTTAAAAAAATCAGTTCTTATGTTATTTACAAATTTAAGAGTAGACCTTGACCCAAGAGGGCGCTGTTTGTGACGTCAATCGAGGCAGACTTTGCCTGTAATGCGTAGAGTAAACACAATAATTGCAAAGTTCATGTACGGACCAAATCGTGAGTTTGTACTTTTCAAAAAAAAATGTTTTTGTTTTTTTCCGGCAATGCCGACCAGGTGTATTGCTGCTGAATGCAGAAAAACACTTTTTGAAATGTACCAACTCACGACTTGGACGTACATGTACTTTGCACGTGTGTTTACTATATGCATTGCAGGCAAAGTCTGCCTCGATTGACGCCACAAAAGGGGTAGGCGGAGTCAGCCCCCAAACAACTTTATATATTTTTTAAACATATAAATCGTGACAAACGATTACTAAAAAAATTGTTTTATTGTTCGTAAGCATATACTCTTATGTTTGAAAGAAAACAAATTCTATTTCCAGGTGACTTTAAGGCAAAAGTTGCCTACTAGTACTACAAGTATAAATTCACCCCATATCAAAGTCGACCCCTGAAAAACAATCTCACCCTGAGACGGGGAGTCGCCCCCGCAAAGACAGTCATTCCCCGAATTTAGTCGCCGCGCCCAACCATCACAAAGTCGCCCATTATTTTATGGCGCAGTTGCCCACCCAACACAAAGTTGCATTCCTTCCCTCATGACAAAGTCGTCCTACCTACAAAGTTACCCTGACACATTTACCTCCCACAAAGTGGCCCCAACACAGTTAAGTTGCTCGTATAAAAAGTTGCCAGACACCACCCCCCCTCCCCATCAAAGTCGCCTCCTGACACAGTTCCCCCCCCCCCCCCCCGGCCCCCAAGTAACCCCATGTAAAAGTGCAATTAAGTCCTAAACCTCCAAAACCAAGATAACCTGTAAACAAAATTAGTTCAATTTAAAAACAAATAAGTAAAGTGGCCCCTGGTCTTTGCCCTGGTGCCCTTCAAAAGTTTCCCATAGACTTTAACATGTTTTTAATGGAAGTGCCCTTAGCAAAATGAAAGTGACCTTAACCTCTCAAATATGAAATTTCAGGCCTGTATTCTTTTGGTTTTTTTTAGGGGAGCAACGCACTCTAAGATGGTACTGATGTCAGGTGATGGCGCTATACTCGCATGGTCAGAGGGGCCAAGTACTAACCACTGGGTAAGATGAATATCAACAAAGTGTTCAACGCAATAACAGAAACGCCAATGAAATCATCATTGACGTCTAGATACTCCTAGCCCACCTTGTTGGGCGGTTATGACTCTTATATCAATATTAATAACAGTTGCTCTTGAAAATTATAATAGCTGAATCTTGAAAACTAAAATAGCTGAGTTGTGAAAATTAAAATAGCTGAGTTGTGAAAATTTAAATAGCTGAGTTGTGAAAATTAAAATAGCTGAGGTGTGAAAATTAAAATAGCTGTTGTGAAAATTAAAATAGCTGAGTTGTGTAAATTAAAATAGCTGAGATGTGAAAATTTAAATAGCTGAGTTGTGAAAATTAAAATAGCTGAGTTGTGAAAACTGTCGGCCTAATAGCTACTTGAAATTTAAAATAGCTGCTCTTGAATAATAAAGTAGCTGTCCTTGAATATTAAAGTAGCTGCTCTCTAATACCGGTAGTTGCTCTTGAATATTAAAATAGCTGCTCTTGAATATTAAAATAGCTGAGTTGTGAAAAGTATTGACCTAATAGCTATTTGAAATTTAAAACAGATGTCCTTGAATATTAAAATAGCTGCTCTTGAAAATAGAATAGCTGCTCTTGGAAGTAGAATAGCTGCTCTTGAAAATAGAATAGCTGCTCTTGAAAATAGAATAGCTGCTCTTGGAAGTAGAATAGCTGCTCTTGAAATAGAATAGCTGCTCTTGAAAATAGAATAGCTGCTCTTGGAAGTAGAATAGCTGCTCTTGAAAATAGAATAGCTGCTCTTGGAAGTAGAATAGCTGCTCTTGAAATAGAATAGCTGCTCTTGAAAATAGAATAGCTGCTCTTGAAAATAGAATAGCTGCTCTTGGAAGTAGAATAGCTGCTCTTGAAATAGAATAGCTGGTCTTAAAAATAGAATAGCTGCTCTTAAAAATAAAAAAGCTGCTCTTGAAAATAAAATAGCTGCTCTTGAAAATAAAATGGCTGCTCTTGAAAATTAAAATAGCTGCTCTTGAATACTATTCAATTAGCTGCTCTTGAATAATAAAATAAATATTAAAGTACATGTAGCTGCTCTCTATAAAAAACTGGTAGTTGCTCTTGAATATTAAAAAAAGCTGCTCTTGTATATTAAAATAGCTGCTCTTAAAAATATCTGTTCTTGAAAATAAAATAGCTGCTCTTGAAAATAAAATAGCTGCCCTTGAAAACTAAAATAGCTGCTCTTGAATACTATTGAATTAGTTGCTCTTGAATATTAAAATAGCTACTCTCTATAAAATACCGGTAGTTGCTCTCGAATATAAAAAATAATGCTCTTGAATATTAAAATAGCTGCTCTTAAAAATAAAAATAGCTGCTCTTAAAAATAAAATAGCTGCTCTTGAAAATAAAATAGCTGCTCTTATAAATAAAAACAAGTGCTCTTTAAAAAATAACTGCTCTTGAAAATAAAAAAAGCTGCTATTGAAAGCAAAATAAGTAGTCTAAGAAGTTAAATAGCAGTGCATTAATGAGCTTTTATATTTTCCTCTTTTTTAAACAAGAACCGATCCTTTCTTTTGTGATTTTTTTCTGACTGCAGTTAATAGGAGTGGAGGAATGTCTTGTCCGCATCAATAATATGGCCGTAGAATCCAAGAGGAAAGCTGGACTGGATGTAGACAAACCACTAAAGTCATTGGTAAGAAACAGGGTTATCCACTAGAGTATCATCCACTAGGAGCCTGGCTGGTAGAGCAATGCATTTACCTTCCCAATCTTGAAGCAATTATGTTTTAAAAAGTGCCTCGCTCAACTAGTTAATAACGAGGAGTCCCCTCGATCCACTTAAGTGGTAGTGTTCCGTCCAATTTCCTACTTTCTGCCAGGTAGCAATGTAGTTAATGAACAGGACAGTTCTTTTCAAAACTAGTTCCCAAAGACCAACATCTACACAGCAAAGTAGATATATAATAATAGTGGCTTCTTATGGCGCTCATGCGATTCCAACATTATTACCCCTGGTCACTGGGCCTTAAATCATTATTTAAACCATCTTGACTCCCTGGGGGGTATACAGTCCAAATATGTAGCGCACTTAGCTTATCAATCACAAGAACCATCTCTGCCCTCGCAGGTACCCATTTACCCCTGAGTGGAAAGAAGCTTATGGTTAAGTGTCTTGCTCAAGGACACAAGTGTCACAACCTGGATTCCAACCCACACTCTGCTGAACAGAAGCACCAGAGCTTGAGTTCGGTGCTCATATTCACTCGGCCACGACACACCATATCGCATGGTGTGCTGTGGTAATATACATTCCCACCGTTTTTCTATTTCACCTGTTACTCCCATCTCCCTTTTGTAATCCAATCTCCCTGTATTCTACCTTCTATCCCCTACCAGGGTTTATCACTAAGTGGCGGGGAACAGGCAGGCGGAAAGCGGAGAGTTATTGACGGAATGAAAAGCGCATATCCTAACGTCAGTGAAGCCTATCATATGTGCACAGACACGTTTGGTGCAATAGCAACAGCTTGTGAAGCAGGTGAGTTCTGAATAACTAAAGTTAGAGTCCAGGGTTTGAATCTTACACTGGACTGTCGAACAGTAATACCCCGTTCACACATAGACGCTGCCTCTATTACAATGGAAAAGTGGCCGAGAGCGTGACCAATCGTGGGCCAAACGTGGGAGGATCGCCATGAGCGTGGTTTGGTCGGGGTGGGATCTCCTAGGATGGGAAGCTGCAAGCTCTCCCCACGCTTATTTTGAACATGTTCAAAATAAGCGTAGCCGGGTCGTGGCTAACAATAAGCGGGGCAAAGTCGTAGTGGGAACGCCATTATTGTACAAGCAGCGTGGTAGCATCATGGTGAGATCTCTGTGGCCGTAATAAAAATGCAGCTCGTCGGCAACCCTTTTGAAGTAGAAAACCGCTCGGTCGGCATTGGTCTGAAACACTTTTACGTAGAAGCAGTAAAGTTCGGCGGAGTCTTCAATTTGCCAAATTGCTGGATTTTGACAGCGATCATACGCCGACTTGATAATTTTTTGAGATCGGGGTGATTGGCATGATCTTCGTGAGGTCATAGGCCAATGATTTCAGTTTTGGGACGGTAAAAACTCAAAACAGGACAAGTTCAGCGCCCTTGTTTTTTTTTCTTCCAGTTTACCATCTTTGTTTCAAAAGAGTGATGTTCAAATGTTGAGTTTGATTCTCACAAGTATCTTTTCATCTCGCTGGGTAAACCCATAAAACAGAGGAGATAAATCTTCTCTCAGTGTTTGTTCAAATGAAACATTAAAGATGATAAAACTTAACATCTATTAAATTTAACATCTATTATGATAAAACTGGATGATAAAACTTTTTGATTCTTGTCTCTTCTTATTCTTGTAAATAAAATCTCGGTCTAGTAAAAATTCTGAGCTAAAAGTCCTGCCGACCATAAAAACTTACTTGGTGAGAACCACTGCAGCTGTTGATAGTATATATTAATTTGAGAAAGGCTTTACAAGTGATATTTATGAAAGTGAAACTTTTACAAGTGATATTTATTGTATCTTTCTTGATAATTTTGCATATAAATCAGCATTACTTTGACATAAACAATGTATTCATGTATGCATATTGTACATATATACCCTAAAGCCTGGTTCATACTTCCTGGGAACTCTTTATGCAAAGTGAATTTTATTGTGTCATAGTAAGTTGGAAAAACAGCACACACCGATGATTGCACACATAAAAATCGCTTCACATTTGCAGGAAGTATGAATCAGGCTTCAATCTCCATCTGATCACTGGACACTGTTTCGTAATTAAAAAACAACTTAAAGGGAAGGTAATTACTCAAAAAAACTGATTTTGTAACGAGCATTGGAGAGCTGTTGAGAGCTGTAGGAAACGACTCCCTCTGAAGAAACTAGTTTTTCAAAAAGAAATTATTATTATTTCTCACTAAAATATTAAAAGACTTCTAGCTAGAAGTCTTTTATTTGTATCTGAAAGCAAACAAATTCGTCCAACAAGGGTGTTTTTTTCTTTCATCATTTTCTCCCAACTTCGATGACCGATTGAGCCCAAATTTTCACAGGCTTGTTATTTTATGCTTATGATGGGATACATGAAGTGAGAACACTGGTCTTTGACAATTACCAAACGTGTACAGTGCCTTTTAAAACTCACCTGTTTCCAGTTGCTATTTGAATTTGTTTTGTTATTCACTGCCTCTTGTTGCTGAGCGCCATGATCTAGATGGAATGGCGCTATATAGAAATCCTGTTATTAATATTCTTATTAATCTGTGATTGATTTACTCAGAAGTGATTGAGAGATTGTTTTCCCTTTACTCCTAGGTGGTGTCGTATTGATTAGCGGCACAGGTTCCAACTGTCAACTTATCAATCCTGATGGACAGAATCATGGCTGTGGGGGATGGGGCCATCAGATTGGAGATGAGGGCAGTGGTAAGTTTAGTAGTAGAGGACTAAGGACTTTAGATTTAGGACTCTAGATTTAGGACTCTAGACTTAGGACTCTAAATTTAGGATTCTAATTCTAGACTTTGGACACAGGACTTGGTACTAAAGACTTGGGACTCAAGACTTGGGACTCGAGACTTGGGACTCAAAGACTTGGAACTCAAGACTTGGGACTCAAGACTTGAGATTCAAGACTTGGGACTTAAGACTTGGGACTCAAGACTTGAGACTCAAGACTTTGGACTCTGGACTTTGGATTGCAGACTTCGGACTCGAGACTTGAGACTTAAGACTTGAGACTCAAGACTTTGGACTCAATGCTTGAAACTCCAGACATGAAGCACTATACTTTTGACACAATAACTGGTACTCCAGACTTGGGCCAGACTCCAGACAGGTGGAACTTTTGAATCTAATTAAAGTTCTATCTTTGTTACCTAAGCACCTGAACTTATACATGTATGTTTCATCTTGAAATGGAGAGCAAACTTTGAATGAGAATTCAGATAATTGTTTTATGTTACTTTTTGCTTAGTTAATGGCCTGACGTTTCGACCCTAGAAGAGTCTTTCTTTTAGCCTTTGAGAAAGACTCTTGGCCATTACCTAAATTTTTGCATTTACACCATACTTCCTTGTGGTTTTCATTGTGGTTGGTAAGCAGTTTGTAACAGCTAATTCTATTCTCTCACTTCTTGCTTAGCATACTGGATCTCCTTAAGAGCTGTAAAGACAATTCTTGACGCTGAAGACAACATGATCGAACCTTCACATGATATCACATACGTCAAAAAAGCCATGCATAACTTCTTTGGGGTAAGTCATATATGGTGATTTGATCAATAGATTTTGCTTTGTCCTTTTCATAGTAAGGCAGTGGACACTATTGGTAATTACTCAAAATAATGTTTGGCATAAAAACTTACTTGGTAACAAGCAATGGAGAGCTGTTGATAGTATAAAACATTGTGAAAAACGACTCCCTTTGAAGAAAAGTAGTTTTCAAGGAAAGAAGTTACTTTCCGCGAATTTGGTTTCAAGACCTCAGAATTAAATTTTGAGGTCCCGAAATCAAGCATTTGAAAACACACAACTTTGTGTGACAAGGGTGTTTTTTCTTCCATTATTATCTTGCAACTTTGATGATCGATTGAGCTCAAATTTTCACAGGTTTGTTATTATATGCATATGTTGAGATACACCAAGTGAGAAGACTAGTCTTAGACAATTACCAGTAGTGTACAGTGTCTTTAAAGCATTTGTTATTTTTTGTCAAATACATGCAGAGCTATGTTAGAAATATAACACCCATTTATGTAAAAAGCCCCCTTTAGTCAATTCGCGCTTGTGTAACTATGTCTATGTCCGCTTGTCTGTTTTGTCTGTTTGTTTTGTCATAGCTTGTCTATAAGTGCATCCCATAATAAGGTGTGCTTCTGGGATTTGCCTCATTTTCGCTCCCCATTTGAGTTTTAATATTATCATTCGGTTTCTTATAGTGTCCACTGTCTTTAGTGAATGCTAATTTGCCTTGGGGTAATAATAATACACAGTTCTTTAGTGCTTTATTACATCCAAGGGCGTCTCAAAGCGTTTGTTATTTTTTGGTTAAAGATATGCAGAGCTATGTTAGAAATATAAGACCCATCTCAATCCCATTTATGTAAAAAGCCCCCTTTAGTCAATTTGTGCTTGTGTAACTATGTCTATGTCCGCGTGTTGTCTGTTTTGTCTGCTTGTTTTGTCATAGCTTGTCTATATGTGCATCCCATAATAAGGTGTGCTTCTGGGATTTGCCTCAATTTCGCTCCCCATTTGAGTTTTATTACGATCATTCGGTTTCTTCCTGTAATCTTAGTTTTTTTCTTGTAATTTTTTGTATTACTGTATACCGTCTATGTACTTGAACTTGGTTTTGTGTTATAGAAATCTGACTTGATCTGAATATAAAAAAACCCCACCACCTTAAGATCGTTTAAAATACTGTTTCCTTACCTCGTCAGGTATCGGAGAGTTTTGGACTCTTGGATCACTTCTACACCAATTTTGACAAGACCAAGATTGCTGGATTCTGTATAGTCATAGCCCAAGGTAAGTCAAGATTGAGTGAATCAGATTGAGATTGAGTGATTTAGTAAATCAAGATTGAGTGAATCAGATTGAGATTTAGTGATTTAGTAAATCAAGATTGAGTGAATCAGATTTAGATTTAGTGATTTAGTAAATCAAGATTGAGTGAATCAGATTTAGATTTAGTGATTTAGTAAATCAAGATTGAGTGAATCAGATTTAGATTGAGTGATTTAGTAAATCAAGATTGAGTGAATCAGATTGAGATTTAGTGATTTAGTAAATCAAGATTGAGTGAATGAGATTTAGATTGAGTGATTTAGTAAATCAAGATTGAGTGAATCAGATTGAGATTTAGTGATTTAGTAAATCAAGATTGAGTGAATCAGATTTAGCTTTAGTGATTTAGTAAATTAAGATTGAGTGAATCAGATTGAGATTTAGTGATTTAGTAAATCAAGATTGAGTGAATCAGATTGAGATTTAGTGATTTAGTAAATCAAGATTGAGTGAATCAGATTTAGGTTTAGTGATTTAGTAAATCAAGATTGAGTGAATCAGATTTAGATTTAGTGATTTAGTAAATCAAGATTGAGTGAATCAGATTTAGCTTTAGTGATTTAGTAAATCAAGATTAAGTGAATCAGATTGAGATTTAGTGATTTAGTAAATCAAGATTGAGTGAATCAGATTTAGCTTTAGTGATTTAGTAAATCAAGATTGAGTGAATCAGATTGAGATTTAGTGATTAGTAAATCAAGATTGAGTGAATCAGATTTAGATTTATTGACTTAGTAAATCAAGATTGAGTGAATCAGATTTAGCTTTAGTGATTTAGTAAATCAAGATTGAGTGAATCAGATTTAGATTTAGTGATTTAGTAAATCAAGATTGAGTGAACCAGATTTAGATTGAGTGATTTAGTAAATCAAGATAGAGTGGGTCAGATTTAGATTTAGATTTAGTGATTTAGTAAATCAAGATTGAGTGAATCAGATTTAGATTGAGTGATTTAGTAAATCAAGATTGAGTGAATCAGATTGAGATTTAGTGATTTAGTAAATCAAGATTGAGTGAATCAGATTTAGCTTTAGTGATTTAGTAAATTAAGATTGAGTGAATCAGATTGAGATTTAGTGATTTAGTAAATCAATATTGAGTGAATCAGATTTAGATTTAGTGATTTAGTAAATCAAGATTGAGTGAATCAGATTTAGATTTAGTGATTTAGTAAATCAAGATTGAGTGAATCAGATTTAGCTTTAGTGATTTAGTAAATCAAGATTAAGTGAATCAGATTGAGATTTAGTGATTTAGTAAATCAAGATTGAGTGAATCAGATTTAGCTTAAGTGATTTAGTAAATCAAGATTGAGTGAATCAGATTGAGATTTAGTGATTAGTAAATCAAGATTGAGTGAATCAGATTTAGATTTATTGACTTAGTAAATCAAGATTGAGTGAATCAGATTTAGCTTTAGTGATTTAGTAAATCAAGATTGAGTGAATCAGATTTAGATTTAGTGATTTAGTAAATCAAGATTGAGTGAACCAGATTTAGATTGAGTGATTTAGTAAATCAAGATTGAGTGGGTCAGATTTAGATTTAGTGATTTAGTAAATCAAGATTGAGTGAATCAGATTTAGATTTAGTGATTTAGTAAATCAAGATTGAGTGAATCAGATTTAGATTTAGTGATTTAGTAAATCAAGATTGAGTGAATCAGATTTAGATTTACTAATTTAGTAAATCAAGATTAAATTGGACACTATTGGTAATTGTCAAAGACTAGCCTTCACAGTTGGTGTGTCTCAACATATGCATAAAATAACAAACTTGTGAAAATTTGAGCTCAATCGGTCGTCGAAGTTGCGAGATAATAATGAAAGAAAAAAAAACCTCATCACACGAAGTTGTGTGCGTTTAGATGCTTGATTTCAAGACCTCAAGGTCTCAAAATCAAATTCAAAATTACTTCTTTCTCGAAAAACTACGCCACTTCAGAGGGAGCCGTTTCTCACGATGTGTTATACTATCAACCTTTCCCCTTTACTTGTTACCATGTAAGGTTTTAGGCTTAAAATTATTTTGAGTAATTACCAATAGTGTCCACTGCCTTTAAAGCAGCATTGCATCGGAAAAAAAAACAATGAATTTTGGCAGGACCCCTGAAAGTTTTCTGGTGTGTTTATTTTACTTTTTTTTGTGCCAGGTGCGGCAAAAGACAAGGATCCTTTGTGCATGGAATTATTCCATGAAGCAGGGGTGGTCTTAGGACGTCATATCCTCGCTGTCGCACCCAAGTTAGACCAGGTAAAGCATCAACAAAATAACTTATGTTTTGAGTAAATTTATTTGTACCCATGTTTTACCCGTGGTAGGGATTTGAACCTTTGTATTGCTAGAGCAGATGTCTTACCATTAGACCACCATGCAAACTCAGTTAGTAGACCAATGGTGTGGAAAATAAGGGTATAACAGTTTAATTTTATCCTTGACAATTGCTTTGTGGAAAGTTGATTGTGTTCAAAACAGGCCAGGAGAGCATTTGAAAAACTCTTACTGGCTCGAATCCTACATAAATCACTGTCTATTGAAAAGATTTATCAACATCATTTTAAAATGATGTGCTGATATGTTAATTCGTTGCTTTCTGTCTTTTTGCAGACCCTTCTAAATGGGCCAGAGGGACTTAAAGTTGTTTGTGTTGGCTCTGTATGGAAAAGCTGGGATCTTCTAAAAGAAGGTAAGTTTGACTTGTAACCTACTATACACAAGATGGATGCCAGACCTGTACTAATCTGCACCATAGTGGAGTCATCTTTAATATTTTCATATAAACCAATGGTACCATACTGAGGCTGATTGTGCATGTAGTCTGGCACCTTGACAATAATTGAGGATAGTCACTCATCGTCATAGGGTTAGTGTTGAACAGCCACTCTCTGGTTTGCCAAACCAAATTCTGAATTAAGTACATGAGAAGTTCGATGTCTGAAACAGTGAGAAGTTTGATGTCTGAAACAGTAAGGAGCGGCTGTATGCGCTAGAAGTCGAAAGATCGACTGTTGCAGTTGTCCGGAATGAATCTGGAGTACCTTGGTTTCAGATGTCAATCTTGTCATGAAATGAAACTAATGTAAATGCTTGGTTAAGTTCACCTGTCTGAAACCAAAATTTATTTGGTTTGACCTTGAGTCGCTCCTAATCTATTTGGTTCGGCGCACCTGTCTGAAACGGTAGTAATGTACTCATTATGTTAATGTGTAAATGATGAAGACTCAAATATTTATATATGTGTTTTGAAATTAATTTATGCCTCTTTAATTTTTAGGGTTCTTACAAGGATTGAAACCTCACCACAACAAAAATGTTGAAGTAAAACACATAACATTAGTCAGTTTACTTCAGTCGTCCGCAATCGGTGCAGCTAGACTAGGTGCCGAGTCGATCCAGTGTAAGCTTCCAGTCGATTTCAAATCCAACGTCAACGTGTTCTTCACAAAAAGTGAGTAGTGAAAGTAGTAAATGTAGGTGTAGTAGTAGACAGCAACCCAAGGGGGCCACAAGAACTGCCTGGTTTTAAAGGGTGGCGTAATTGTATGTGGATTTAACGTGTTTAATGTGCATTGTTGTGGTGGATTCATCATGGTGGCTATTAACCGCTTGCCTGGTTTTGAAGGCTGGAGTAATTGTAACAAAAACTAATATGAAGTGTTGTGATGGATTCGTCTCATGATGGCTAGTAACCCTTTGCCTTTCAGTATTTGATTTGAAAACATTCCGCTGAATAGGTTGGAGCAACTGTGTATTTGAAATATTTAAAGGTAGGGTCATAGATTGGTTAGTATTCCAAAAATTAATTGACCAAAAATACTTAACTTGGTGAGAAGCACTGCAGCTGTTAATTGTATAAACTCTTTTGAGAAAGGATTCCCTTCAAAGTAATGGCTAGGATAATTTTTCATTCCGAAACATTTGAATTTGAGAAACGATTCATGCATGAATCATTTCTCAGATTTCTTTTGGATGGTGTTTGTCGTGAATGCTGCAGCAAGAGATGTAGTTGGTACCCACCTTCACCTAGCTAAAGGTGGATGGATTTGATGTTCATGTGGAAAAATAATGTGACAGTTTTGCACTGTTTTCTCGACAAAAAGACACTATATTCAGCTAAAACTTTGACTTTGCATCTTTCTTTATAATTTTGACAACAAATCAGCAGTATTTTAATAAAAACCTATCTATGACCCCAGTAAGTTAATATTGAATTGTCACTCAATAGACCTTTTTCACAGGGCATCCATCTTGTCTTACCGCTGGACGGACTTCAATTTCTTTTTATAAACAAACTTAGCCATAAGAGTGTGGAGTATAAAATCAATGCCAAGTAGCAACGTGTGCAAAGTCTTATCAGCCAACTAACCCAACTGGTCACTGTGGTTTAGTCCTTAGACTGCCCGACTTGCCATCACAGAGTTGGTGGTTCAAATTCTACCAAGCTGACCTCACTATCACTAGAATAAGTATTAAGTAGAAATGTTTGCGGTAACACCATGTAATGACTATCTCTAATGAGTTGGGGGTGGTTCTGAAAAGAACCGTTGGTTACTCGACGTTTCACTCAGTATGCTCTGATCGTCTTCTGGAGAAAGCTGGACTCTGATGCTGCATGCTGCTTAAGTACTGTGGAGGCGGATTAGGTTGGTGATGCACGAAGGCAGGAAATATAGGCGGGAAATGGAGCTCGGTAATGCATGGTGAAACCTGCTCTGGAGCCTTGGGTGGAGTGTAGGGGGTGTGTGCTCACTGAACTGTGTCAGTAGGATCAAGCATAGGGGATAGCGAGGGTGTGGGGCCTAGGTGACTGAGGGTATGGATGACCCAAAGCAGTCTAAATAGATGAATCAATAATGGAGTGGGGGCCTAGGTGACTGAGGGTATAGATGACCCAAAGCAGTCTAAGGGGTTTGGGCCTAGGGAGTGCCCGTCGATATAGAAGATCCATTGGTCGGGAGGAGGGGGAGCCAGATGAAACGTCGAGTTGAAACCAACGGTTCTTTTCAGAACCACCCCAACTCATTAGAGATAGTCATTACATGGTGTTACCGCAAACCTTTCTATATAGTATTTCCACCATCCAGAATAAGTATTATTGTATGGCTACTGAATCACAGCCTCTTGGTTTTGTGCAATTCATAATCATAGACGTTTAAACCAATGTTTGTATGGGAGAGTTTGGCTGTTGCCAGCTTGGTGTTTATATCCTTTATAACCCCTTGTGGGAGTTTGCAGAGTTCCCTTTATGGGAAGATCATCTTGAAAAATAAAAATAAATCAACTTTGCTTTAAGGAGACTCCCTCAAAATCACCACATTGTATATAAAGTACCGTATGTGTGTTGTTGTGTTAGCAAACTGATTGAGTGGAAATAAACAGAACAGGGCTCTGCTTAGAATTGTAAGCCAAGAATTGCTGCTTGCGAAAGCAGGGAATGCTGTGCTAACCTCAAGCTTATTTCACTGGTCAGCAGGGAATTTTGGCTGGTGCAAATGCATTCTCCATGTTAATACTAGGCATTCTATGCTTACACGGCTAGTGCAGAAATTCAGAGCTTGCATGTAAGCGGCGGAAAACAGAGCCATTGGGCCCAGAACTGAATTGTGGTTTAAAAACATTGGACCCTTTCGGTAAATAGTATTGTTCAAGGCCCACACTTTGTGTATCACAACTTCTATATCAAATAACAAACCTGTGAAAATAAAGGCTCAATCGGTCATCGGAGTCGGGAGAAAACACATGTGTTTAAAATAGAAATGACATGTGTTTAAAATAAATCCGTAATTCTCGCTATCGAGAATTGATATTTTTTTACTGTTTTCTCAAAAAGTAAAGCATTTCATGGAATAATATTTCAAGAGAAGTCTTTCACCACTATCTTCTGTAAACCCTGTAAGTTATTTGTACATCTGTGAACTTTTTTTTTTTTTTTTTTTCTGTACCGAAAATGTCCAATGGCTTTAAACAAAACTCTAAGACACTAAGTTTTTCTCAGGATATTAAATTGTTCTCTGTCCTCACAAAACAGGAAAGGGGAATCTCATTTTGGGGGGGAGGTATTAAGACTCTCATAACATTATTTGTTATCCAGCACAATTTATGGTCAGCATGGAAATTCTGTTTTATATTTGTCTAATTGTTTACATAATTGCCAAATGTATTTGTTATTACAAACTCATACTATAGTATTTTTATTTGAAATAAATTGCATTTAATCATATAATTATGTAATTATTGTAGTTGAAAAGAGTTCTCTGTGATGCCCAGAACATTCTGAATTCTCCATTGTAAGCTTAACATAACTCGCTGGCTGAAGGCTTAGTAGGAGACGGGAGAGGGCAGCGGAAGAGGGCAATTGTACTGTTGATTTGAAATGCTTAAAGGCAGTGGTCACTATTGGTAATTAATCAAAATAATTATTAGCATATAATTAGCATAAAACCTTACTTGGTAACGAGTAAATGGGAGAAGTTGATAGTATAAAACATTGTGAGAAACGGCTCCCTCTGAAGTGAAGAAGTTTTCAAGAAGTAATTTTCGACGAATTTGATTTCGATCCCTCAAATTTAGAATTTGAGGTCTAAAAATCAAGCATATGAAAGCACACAACTTTGTGTGGCAAGGGTGTTTTTTTTCTCATTATTATCTTGCAACTTCGACAACCAATCGAGCTGAAATTTTCACAGGTTTGTTATTTTTTTCATATGTTGAGATACACCAAGTGAGAAGACTGGTCTTTGACAATTACCAATAGTTTCCAATTTCTTTAAAAAACATTATGTAAATTATGTTAATTACATACACAATTGTTTCATTGTGAAACAAAATACATGTAAACTTAATTGTAAATATGAAGCTTTGGTTTAATTTGTAATCATGAAGCTTTGGTTTAAATTGTAATCATGAAGCTTTGGTTTAAATTGTAATCATGACATCTGATTGTTCTATAAAGTACTGCACGTGATAAATATTGCTGTTCGTTCCTTTTGAAGTAACTGGTCTTTTTTTGCCATAATTACAAGGGGTAACCATTGCTGCTCATTTCTTTTGCTGTTTCAGTCTTTTTGCCATACTTAAGCCTTGCTGTTTGTTCATTTTGATGTTTCATGTCATTATTGAGTCAAAATTACAAGTGGTAACCCTTGTTGCTCATTCTTTTTGGTGGTTTATGTAATTTGAGCCAAAATTCCTTTTTAAGTTTCATTTGATTTTTTGCGATTATTGCAAACGTTATCAAATTTACGCCAAAAAGTGATAAAAAACCAAGATGTAAGTCCATCAGTTTTATCAAATTTGGGCCTGAAATTTACCAATTCACAAGGGGTAAGTCCATCAGTGTTATCAAATTTGGACCTGAAACTGAACAAATCACACGGGGGTAAATCCAGCATTTTTATCAAATTTTGGCAAAAAAGTGAAAAATTCACAAGGGGTAAGTCCAGCAGTTTTATCAAATTTGGGCCTGAAATTTACCAATTCACAAGGGGTAAGTCCATCAGTTTTATCAAATTTGGGCAAAAAAGTGAAAAATTCACAAGGGGTAAGTCCAGCAGTTATATCAAATTTGGGCCTGAAATTGAGCAATTCACAAGTGATAAAAAACCAAGATGTAAGTCCAGCAGTTTTGTCAAATTTGGGCCTGAAATTGAACAAAATCACAAGGGATAGTCCAGCAGTTTTATCAAATTTGGGCCTGAAATTGAACAAAATCACAAGGGGTAAGTCCAGCAGTTTTATCAAATTTGGGCCTGAAATTTACTTATTCACAAGGGGTAAGTCCAGCAGTTTTATCAAATTTGGGCCTGAAATTTACCTATTCACAAGGGGTAAGTCCAGCAGTTTTATCAAATTTGGGCCTGAAATTTACCAATTCACAAGGGGTAAGTCCAGCAGTTTTATCAAATTTGGGCAAAAAAGTGAAAAATTCACAAGGGGTAAGTCCAGCACTTGTATCAAATTTAGGCCTGAAATTGGAACAAAATCACAAAAGGTAAGTCCAGCAGTTTTATCGAATTTGGGCCTGAAATTGAGCAATTCACAAGGGGTAAGTCCAGCAGTTTTGTCAAATTTGGGCCTGAAATTGAACAAAATCACAAGGGGTATGTCCAGCAGTTTTATCAAATTTGGGCCTGAAATTGAAAAAATCACAAGGGGTAAGTCCAGCAGTTTTATCAAATTTGGGCATGAAATTGAGCAATTCACAAGGGGTAAGTCCAGCAGTTTTATCAAATTTGGGCCTGAAATTGAGCAATTCACAAGGGGTAAGTCCAGCAGTTATATCAAATTTGGGCCTGAAATTGAACAAAATCACAAAAGGTAAGTCCAGCAGTTTTATAGAATTTGGGCCTGAAATTGAGCAATTCACAAGGGGTAAGTCCAGCAGTTTTGTCAAATTTGGGCCTGAAATTGAACAAAATCACAAGGGATAGTCCAGCAGTTTTATCAAATTTGGGCCTGAAATTGAACAAAATCACAAGGGGTAAGTCCAGCAGTTTTATCAAATTTGGGCCTGAAATTGAAAAAATCACAAGGGGTAAGTCCAGCAGTTTTATCAAATTTGGGCCTGAAATTGAAAAAATCACAAGGGGTAAGTCCAGCAGTTTTATCAAATTTGGGCATGAAATTGAACAATTCACAAGGGGTAAGTCCAGCAGTTTTGTCAAATTTGGGCCTGAAATTGAAAAAATCACAAGGGGTAAGTCCAGCAGTTTTATCAAATTTGGGCCTGAAATTGAGCAATTCACAAGGGGTAAGTCCAGCAGTTTTATCAAATTTGGGCCTGAAATTGAACAAAATCACAAGGGGTAAACCCAGCATTTTCATCATATTATTTGGGCCTAAAATTGTAAAAAATCACAATGGGTAAGTCCAGCAGTTTTATCAAATTTTTGTACAAAATTGAAAAAAAATCACAAGGCAGCAGTTTTATCAAATTTGGGCCTAAATATTGACGAAGTTGCAACAATTTTGCCACACAGAAATACACAATATACAAAAGGCTATTGCACGCTGTGGTTGGTCCATGGTGTTGTGTACACACCCTGGCCAAGGGGGCTATCGTACCTGATACATACAGAGCGGAGGGTGACATTTTACTTCTGAGCAAGTAGTAAGGAACAAAAAGGCATGGAGATGCATCGTGGTTCGAGGACAAGCAAGCAACAATCATTGTTCGAGATCGATCCATTCGCTGCAAAATACATTTAAGATTAATGACCATGTCAATGGAAAAGGCTTGCTTAAAAAAAAAATTAACCATATTCTCAGTAGCATTTTGTAATTGTTCTTACAAACAAAGAAACTGATTTAATAAAACATTAATGTGCGTTTCCTTCAAATAGAAGACGAAAAACTAGAATACGTTTTCAGTAGCCAAACACAAATTACTGGAGACGAAATTTCTGTATTCCATTTGTAGTTCCAATACAAAAAATCTTTAAACATTTCTCCATGATTTCATAGAATCACATCATACAAACGAATTCCATCCTTACAACAAAAAATATGAACGATTTCAGATATGACTTTTACAAGCTATTAAGAAAGATATGTTAATTCAGCATGAACATAAAAGATCATGCATTATTCAACAAGATTTAAAAATACTGTGTCATACACATATTTCACCTCGGATCTCTTAAAAAATACATGCACTTCAAAACAAGTGCATCCCTTTCTCACATTTAAAAATTGTGTGCAATTCATCCTAAATTCTCACATTATAACCATTTCATACAAATTTCTTCCTAATTTAAAAATCTTTCAAAATGTTCCATCCACACATCTTCCTGGCTGACAATTCCTACAACTATTTCTTTTTTTTTGTTACAGTACAAAACTATAAACTACTGCTTGTATTTCATAAAAGCAAATGAAACTATGAACATTGATGACGATCTTTTGAAATGATTTGATGTTATTTGCGACTCCTAAAGGCACTGAACACCTTTGATATTTGTCAAAGATCATTCTTACTTGGTGTATCCAAACATATGCATCAAATAATAAATCTGTGAAAATTTGAACTTAATCGTCATCGAAGTTGTAAGAGAATATTGAAAGAAAAAATACCGTTGATGCACAAATTGATGTGCCTAAAAAAGACTTCAGTCTTTTAAACTATATTACTTAAGAGGGAGCTGTTTACCAAGTAAGTTTTTATGCTAACAATTATTTTGAGTAATTACCAAAAGTGTCCAGTGCCTTTAAAAGCAACATTCACAACAAAATTTCTATCATCAAGGGACTACAAATGAACTGTAAGAGTACATTTTTTTCTTTCTTAAAAAAGGTTATGTTTCTTATACTAAGTTCTCACAAATTCTTTAAAGAAATTAACAATTAATTTGTTTCAAAAAAAAGTAATTCCAATACAAATTAATTTATTTATGAAATTTTAGTTGAGATTGAAACAATCTCTTCAGCTGCAAAGGCACTTTGTTAAATGTTTCTACTACAAAAATTATCCGAGTTATGTACTAGGAACATATAGAATAAATCCATATTTAAATTAATTGAAATCGGAAGGGGACGAAACATTAAACTCTCATTGCCCCTACTGAAACATTCCACCGAAAAAAAATTGACATGGACCTGTAAAATGTATTACACATGGAGACAACATTCTTTCAAATCCTCAAACTCAATAGAAACTTATCAAAACTTTGGAATGGTACATCCTTGGTCTTTGGCAGGGCTCGACCATACCACTACGGAAGTTCATGTCATTGTATAGTTAAAATAATCTGCGTTACGTACTTTCCCAACATTTAATGGGCTAGTAAAAATTTCTGCAAGCTAGTAAAAATCACAATTGACTAGCCCGTTGGGCTAGTGTCAGATAAAAATTAAGGTCAAGCCCTGTTGGGAATAACCAAAACTCATTCCAATCTGCCATGTTTCATTAGATGTTTCAAACTCTAATCCCATGTTTTTCAGACCAAAGTTTTCACGTCACAGACAAAGATGCATCAGATGTTTGTTGTTTCAAACAATTGAACTCGGTTTATATACAAAAAATGGACTAGTTTCTCTCTTGTGTACTGGCAAAGGAATAACTGAAAATATCTGAGATTATCAGATATTGTTCACACATACTATGGATCCAATCACAGATAGTATATCCAAAGCTTTAAGATCAACTTGAACAAAAAAGGAAACAAGTGATCTTTGCTGAAATTCATTAAGGAAATTGTGTTCACATGAGAGTAAACATATTTAATATAAAAAAAATAAACACAAAACTTATGATAGCCCTTGTATTTCTGAAAGATTCGTAAAAAGCTCCATCGAGTCATCACTCATGTTACATCATTTGTGGGAGCTTGGTTTTGTATAGCCGCTTTGCTGCAGCATGGAGGTATAACAAAACCAACATCCCACAAATGACATCAAAGTATTGTCATTTTGACGCATGCCGTCAACGGCAGTAAATGTGTCTAGTTTTTCGAAACCGTGAAGTTAGGGCCTTACTATATTATCAATTATTTCAAAATATTCAGTGTAAAAAAAAAAGTTAAAATATCAAAATTACATTCATTGACAATTTTTTGGGCTGAAGTAGCTGTTTAACAACCCCTTCAGAACAATCGACTGACAAGAACTGTTGGCCATGAGATGGTGGGTTTAAAGTCTGATGATTAATATTGACTTACTAAGACGTTCAGCTCAACCAAGAGGTTCTGTCTCCCGATACATCCAGGCCAGAGCTTCAGTCCTTCCTTGCTTCTTAAGCTCTGCCCCAACAATCTCGCGACATTGGGCGTGGTAGTTGTTCAACCAAGAAACCTTAAAGAGATTTCAAAAAGTTGGAATACATGTAGTTAAGAATGAGTTCAGGAAAGATTTTTGGGCAAACTTTTTATGACATCAGTTACTTTTACTAAGTGTAGGAGAGCTGAGAATAGCAGCGATTGAAAGAGATCAGGTGATGGGGGCGACTCCAGGAGTGCGCCCCATTACAATTTGAGGACGAGGCGGCCACAGATGATGATGATGAGTTACTTTTAGAAAGAGATGTTATATAGTCATTGTCCGAAGTTGCAGATGTGGCTACAGCTTCCGCTAGATCGCCACGTCATCATGTGTTGATCTTTAATTACCACACCCTTGGTTAAAGGCAGTGGACACTATTGGTAATTACTCAAAATAATTATTGGCATAAAACCTGGGACAAGTAATGGGGTTGGTGGTATAAAACATTGTGAGAAACAGCTCCCTCTGAAGTGCCATAGTTTTCGAGATAGAAGTAATTTTCCACGAATTTGATTTCGAGACCTCAGATTTAGAATTTTAGGTCTCGAAATCAACCATCTAAACGCAGACAACTTCGTGTGACAAGGGTTATTTTTCTTTCATCATTATCTCGCAACTTTGATGACCGATTGAGCTCAAATTTTCACAGCTTTGTTATTTTATGCATATGTTGAGATACACCAACTGTGAAGGCTAGTCTTTGACAATTACCAATAGTGTTCACTGCCTTAAAGGACAAATAAAGGACCATTGACAAATGTTAAATGAGAGTAGATAAATCTAAATTTCTAAACTACTTACCTCTTTTTCTGAGAGCAGTGATGGATCAATCATCTTAGACTGAATCGGAACAAGAGTCACAGTCTCAAATGTCAGAAAACCAACTTTTCTGAAGTTGAACTGAAACAAACGAAACATCAAAAAGGACATTAAAAGCACACGTTTTATTTTGTGAAATGGAAGTTGACACTTGCCACTTGCCCAACCGAATCCATCATTGGTCTTCAGAATGTCATAACTCAACACCAAACATTTGGGATCTGATAAAGTTCCTTAGCCTGGTTCCATACCTGTTATGTTGGTTTGTCCAGAATTCTCCAAATTAGTAAATTGAAGCTGAAGTATCCAAATTGAAACCACAGGGGTCCCAGTTAGTTAACACTAGATTGTCCAAACTGAAGCAAAGGCAGCGTGTTCCAGTTAAAACCATGGTGTCCCAATCGAAACCAGGCTGTCCAAATTATAGCCAGGGTGTCCCAATTGAGAACAGGTGTCTAAGTTGAAACCAAGCTGTCTAAATTATAGCCAGGGTGTCCCAATTGAGAACAGGTGTCCAAATTGAAACCAAGCTGTCTAAATTATAGCCAGGGTGTCCCAATTGAGAACAGGTGTCCAAATTGAAACCAAGCTGTCTAAATTATAGCCAGGGTGTCCCAATTGAGAACAGGTGTCCAAATTGAAACCAAGCTGTCTAAATTATAGCCAGGGTGTCCCAATTGAGAACAGGTGTCTAAATTGAAACCAAGCTGTCCAAATTATAGCCAGGGTGTCCCAATTGAGAACAGGTGTCCAAATTGAAACCAAGCTGTCTAAATTATAGCCAGGGTGTCCCAATTGAGAACAGGTGTCTAAATTGAAACCAAGCTGTCTAAATTACAGCCAGGGTGTCCCAATTGAGAACAGGTGTCCAAATTGAAATCAGGGCGTCCAAATTGAAGGCTGGGTATCCCAATCAAAACCAGGGCGCCCCAATTGAGATGTGGGTGCCCAAATCGAATTAAGGTGTCATAAACGACACCAAGATTATGTCTTACCAGGAATCAATTCTAGAAATCAGTAGCTGCGGCTGTTTCTAAGGGTGTTGCTATGGATATACTATGCTTCAATGCATGTTGATGTGACAACCAAGCCATAGTCACAGCCGTTAATTCAGACACAGTTTTATGATCTATTATTTTAAGAAGACCTTTGAAGTACCTTTGTTTCAATGGCTTTAATGAGTACTATATTTTCAATCCGGATGCCAAACTCCCCATCTTCATAATATCCAGGTTCTGAAAAATATAATAATATTTAGTAAATCGCACCATCAGAAATCAAATTTCTCTTTTTCAATAAAATAAAGAGCTACAGTATGCCTTTGAAACTTACAAGGGGAAAAAAAGCCCAGGAATTATTTTACGTAAGTAAAGTAGAATTTCAATTTAGGTTGTTGTGACACAGACGGGCCGCGTGACTGTGTAGTGAACACACAACATACACTAAAAAACTGATATTACACAACATTCCAGCATGCACAAATGAAGAAGATTAAAGGGTCTATGTACTTTTTGTAGGACAAAAAACACAATGTCTACAGATTTACACTAAACTTACACAGTTTGAAGATAATGATAGTAGAAAGCTTCCCTTAAAATATTAGTTGCTGAGGTGCTGTAGTTTTTAAGAAATAATTAAAACAATGTCGTGAAAATACATTTTTAAAAGGTAAACTAATTTTCGTCTCATGATCAGTGAGACGAAAATTATTTTCATGACATTGTTTTACTCAATTCTCAAAAAACTAGAGCACCTCAGCAAGTAATATTTTCAGGGAAGCTTTCTACGATCATTATCTTCAAACTGTGTAAGTTTAAAGTAAATCTGTAGACATTGTGTTTTTCGTTCTACAAAAAGTACATAGACCTTTTAAATGTGAGAGATTGATCTCATCTCATACACGTTGTTGTAAGGGTAAAAACCAACCATCCTTGGTTTCGTTACCAGAAATATATACTAATAGTAACAGAGAAGAAGAGCTTACCATCTGACATGAAGATACCGGCTTCCAGAGCTGCGTCATGAGCAGTGATTCTGGAACTAATCTGCTGAGGGCCTTCATGAACATTAAGGAAAGCACCGACTCCGTGACCTGTCCCATGAAGGTAGTCAAGACCAACTTCCCAGAGAGATCTACGGGCAAACGAATCCACCATAGCACCTACAAGAGGAAACAAATGGCTAAGAGTTAAGACCAAAACCCGCAAGAGATCTACAAGCCAATTGTCCCTCGTGCCCCAAACTGACCTATCTCTTCCACAGTTTTTAAAAAAACGTGTTTTTGAGAAAATCACAATATCACCTCGCACTAATGCCATCACTTTTGCTTTAAAGGGAAGGTCGTATTCCAACATGAGCATAAATAACAAGCCTGTGAAAATTTGAGCTCAATTGGTCATCAAAGCTGCGAGAAAAGGATGAGAGAAAAAACACCCTTGCTGGACGAATTTGTGTGCTTTCAGATTGGAATAAGTCTTTTATTACTTTAGTGAGAAATTACCTCTTTCTCAAAATCTATGCTACTTCAGAGGGAGCCGTTTCTCACAATGTGTTATACTATCAACAGCTCTCCAGTGCCCGTTACCAAGTCAGTTTTTAAGTTAATATTTGTTTTGAGTAATTACCAAACGTGTACCTTCCCTTTAAATACCCGGCTGTCGGACAAACATGCCGCACCACCTTTGCGGTCACTTTAGCATCGACAGTCAAACATACAGTTTGGACGTACGCGCACCTTTGTGAAATTTTACACTTTTGTCTGATATCTGGGTACTTGACTTCTATTTTTAACATTATTATCCCCTTGCTATACGTCACAAGCGACGACTGTGCCACGCTCACTACTGTGGTGTGGCAATGGGGTTTACGTGTAAATGCCGCGTCGCATAAAATGCGGACTTACTGAATAACACACAGTGACATTGCCCACCAGTATGGCGCATCCAAGATTATTCTGATGATGACGTCAGGTGTATTGGGTCAATATGGTGCAGAATGCCATTGAAGTTCACTGTTTGTCAAACTGCGATTTCAGGGTCTGCTAGCTATTTATTTATTTTTTTGAGAAAAAAAAAAAAGCTGAACACTTTATCAGTACAAAACTGTCAATGTATTTTCATTCTTGCAACTATTTTTAATTTGAAATTTTTTCTTCATTTTGTGAAAATGAAAAAAGAAAAGAAAAAAGTTTTGCTCGCAGAGCACTGTGTACAAACCAATCTTGTTGCACTTTGAATACTCACGTTTGTAACAAGGCAAGTTCTTCTTGCACTGACATGATATGATTTCAAAATTGGTTAGTATTGGTCTGCTAGTTTAATAATATTTTCCATACCTGTGGTTCCATTGGGGAAGACCGAAGTCGCCAGAGAGATGACCCCTTTTAGTACTCGGGTAAAACATTCCTGAAACCAAAAACATTTCATTATTTCAACAACACAAACAAAATCTTCCATTGAAAATACAAAGTATATGAATATAAATATCATGAAAAGTAATAGAAATATTCATTCAAAATGTTACCTAAAATTGATATGGATTTTAAAGACAGTGGACACTATTGGTAATTGTCAAAGACCAGTCTTCTCACTTGGTGTATATCACATATGCATAAGATAACAAACCTGTGAAAATTTGAGCTCGATTGGGCATCGGAGTTGCGAGATAACTATGAAAGAAAAAAAAACCTTCATCACACGAAGTTGTGTGCTTTCAGATGCTTGATTTCGAGACCTCAAATTCTAAATTTGAGGTCTCGAAATCAAATTCGTGGAAAATTACCCCTTTCTCACAATGTTTTATACTATCAACCTCTCCCCATTACTCGTTACCAAGTGAGGTTTTATGCTGATAATTATTTTGAGTAATTACCAATAGTGTCCACTGCCTTTAAGGCAATTAAGGCAAAACGTTGCAGGAAAACAATAATTTTTAGACCAGAAATATATCTTGTTAAGCAGAAAATATTGCTTGACAACTTGTTGCTTAGCAGAAAGGAGCAGGAAACCAGTCACAAATTGTACATGTGACATGGTAGTTTGGCTGGCTACCTTAATCTGGTAAGCATAATTTTGCTGTGCTTAGCCCAGAGGTTTAGTCACTTGCGCTTGACCAATCGGCCACTGGACACCCCGTTGGAGCTTTTAAGACATACAAGGGTTATATACCTTTTGATACGCTGATGGAGTCCCAAAGTGCATCGTCCTGGTAACATCTGTTGTGCCATCTCTAAAAATACAAACAGACAAAAACAAAACAGTGTAAGTGAAATAATGATACATTTACCTGTAACCCCCAAAAATGAAAAGTGAATCTTTTATAAGTTAGGACATTAGACATGTTTAGTCATAATGTATAACGATATTGTACACTAAATCAACAATAACATAAATCGCAAACATGCGAGCTAGCAAACAGAAAACACTCCTCATAAAACACAAATAAAAAAACATTGACAACAAATCAACAGCAAACAAACAAACAATTGAGAACGCATGCAAACAAAATACCTGTACTGTCCGCCTGAATCACATAGATACATGCCATGAGTGTTGAGGGCTGTATCTGTTTCTGGTGTTGCTTTGTAATGAATGATAGCACCGTTTGATCCTACGCTAGAAATCGTGGCAAAGCTAAGGCTGACATAATCCTCCTGCTCTCTGTGGGAAAATGAGAAAAATATAATTAAATTAACAAGAAGTTTGTAAAATGGTAAAGCAGGTATAATTAATTACAGAGATCTTTTTTAATTGGAAAAAAGGGAGAACTAGTCGTATTAAAGGCAGTGGACACTATTGGTAATTATTCAAAATAATTAGTAGCATGAAACCTTACATGGTAACGAGTAATGAGGAGGTATTGATAGTATAAAACATTGTGAATAACGGCTCCCTCTGAAGTGACGTAGCTTTGGAGAAAGAAGTAATTTTCCACGAATTTGATTTCAGACCTCAGATTTAGAACTTGAGGTCTCGAAATCAAATGTCTGAAAGCATACAACTTTGTGTGACAAGGTTGTTTTTTTCTTTCATTATTATCTTGCAACTTTGACTACCATTAGAGCTCAAATTTTCACAGGTTTGTTCTTTTATTCATATGTTGAGATACACTAAGTGAGAAGACTGGTCTTTGACAATTACCAATAGTGTCCAGTGTCTTTAATGAAAAGATAATGTTTAAAAAAAAGGGTTGATAATTTAAGAAGTTGTCAAACAACTAACATGGAATGAGAGTTTCAGAAGATTGAAGAAACATTCAAAAGTGTTTCTTTTGATGTGAATATTGATATTTCTTTTCCCTGTAAATTTCAGCACAATTTCATTTAATTTTTTTCGTCAAGATTTGACTTTCTATTTTGATAGTGCCAGACTTAAGCCACTTGTTTTATTTTAATGCTGTTGTTGTTGTTGTTGTTGTTGTTGTTGTTTTTGTTGTTGTTGTTGTTGTTGTTGTTAAGAAAATAGAATTACCTGATGCAAACTAATTACCAACCAAAATGACAAATGCAGTTAAAATCAAACATGCAACTTTCGTATGCCAAAAAAAAGAAGGAAATGGCTGATTTTTGTGCATTGTTTTCTATGGCACTGTTTTATAAAGAAAAAGAGGAAATCCGCTGATCAGCTGTAAAGTTGCATGCCTGTAAAATAGTTCATGGCCTGACGTCTCAACCTAAGTAGAATCTTTCTCAAAGAGTCTTTCTTTTAGACTTCAAGAAAGACTCTCCTAGAGGGTTGAAAGGTCAGGCCATTTTTGCATGTAGTTGCTGACAACTTTTACATTTTCCAAGCATTACCTACCTTCGAAGCTGTTCCAGTTTGTCTGAGGCTGATATTTCAGTGAGTTGACCCTTTGGAACCTGAGAACGAACAATGTAATAAGAAATGTTTGATTGACTTGTGATAATATATATGATATCTCTGTTTTTAAAACTTACACCGATGCGTATTAAGTGCTGTATAATCGATACTTTCTCGAAAAAAAAAAAAATCCACAGGCAAATCACTTACCACTAGGCTATCGAGCTAGCCTGGTAGCTGAAGGCAGTTCGAATGCAGCTGGTACCGCAGCAGTTTATAGATGTTATTTTTGCATCAGGGACAACAAATATATCTATTAAATCTTCTTTATATTGTAACTTACAAACAATTTTCATCTACAATTATTTGAGCTCATTCAAGTATTTTTGAATTATTAAAACTTACCTCTTTTTCCAACCAGTTGAAATATTCACAAAGTGCAACAGCGTCTCGTATCTACAGATGAAATGAGAAAGGCAATCAATTTACTGTCTCAAGATAAATGTCAAAGATTTTACAATGTACGACCATAAAAATTTCTGCAAAAACCATAATTGTGTTCAACAACCTCAAAAAATCACATAAATACTACACAGGCAGGGGTGCTCAACATTGGTTACATTCTGCTGATCAGAGTATGAGTCCGAGTATAACACCAGAGTATGAATCAGATGCTCTTAACCGCTAGGGGTGCTCATCATTAGTAAGATTGAAAATATAAAGGATCACAGATTTGCACAAAGCTTAAAGGAACATTACAGAATTGGTTTTTGCGAACAAAACAGTTGCTGTCAGTGTAAGCACTTTATGTAATCCACCATATACATAAACTGACAAACCTGTAGAAGTTTGAGATCGATCGGCCATCTGGGTCACCAGAGAATAGTGAAAAACCGATTACAAATTTTGCACTGCATCGATGCCAAAATAAAAATGAATAAAACGCTCACTGAGCAATAAACGCCAATCGCGAAACTAGAGTATTTATTTCTCATCAAATATGACATTTCAGACAGAAATATTTCAAGGGAAGTTTTCAGCTATCATCATCATTAGACTGTGTAAGTTTTATGTAAAGCTGTGATCTTCAGGATTTTTGTTTCTTAACGATTCTGTAACGTTCCTGTAACATGGTGGGTATAGAGATGACGGAAATTAGTTCTGACCTCACTAGTCCAAAAGCCAATTTTGGAAAACAGTAAAAAAAATATAATGACCAATTGAACTTTCACTGACTTGTTATTTCACATATAAAGTGTGGATACTGGTCTTTAACAACTACCAACATTTCCGGAAGGCTTTTAAACAGTGGAATAAAAATTATTAAATCTTACATGAGCATTCTTCATTCCTTCAATCTCTGTTTTATTCTTGACAGCTTTACTCATCATCGCTGGGGTTCCTTGTAGAATGCATTTCCGCTACAAAAGAATAACAGATACCAAGAAGTTATAAAATCTGATTCTAAAAGATTCTGCAGTTTATTTCAAGAACTCCTTTTTTTTAAACCACGTCTCATTGAAAAAGTTCCCCTTTTTGAGTTCTACCGTCCAAATAATGTTTTAAGACACTGGACACTATTGCTACATGTCAAAGACCAGTCTCCTCACTTGGTGGATCTCAACATATGCATACAATAACAAACCTGTGAAAATTTGAGCTCAAGTGGTCGTCGAAGTTGTGAGAATAACAAAAGAAAAAACACCCTTCTCACACAAAGTTGTGTGCTTTCAGATACTTGATTTCGAGACCTCAAAATCTAATTCTGAGGTCTCGAAATCAAATTCGTGGAAAATTACTTCTTTCTCAAAAACTATGTCCTTTCTCACAATGTTTTAAACTATCAACAGCTCTCCATTGCTTGTTACCAAGTACGATGTTATGCTAATAATTATTTTGAGTAATTACCAATTGTGTCCACTACCTTTAAACAAAAACAATTAATATCTTTGTGTGATTCTCAAATCACCGTCTGCAAAAATAAAATTATTCAAAGATTTGAGTGAGCTTACCTTTGGAATGCAACTGACAAGAGCATAGCTGGACTTTGGACTAATCTGAAAATAAGAAATACAAGATGTCAATGTTCAAATTAAACACGCTAAAAAGAGTTGCGGCATCAGAGTGTGGGTTCGAATCCCGATCATTTTGTGCTAGAAGAACCAGGTCTTGTGGAATTTTATTCCAAATTCAAGCCCTGTCACTCCTCTGGAAAGGGAAGAGCTTAATTTACCCATGTCTTTCCAGTGTTGCTTCCGTCTGGATAGAGATCAGCCAGAAACTGTTGAATGGCCTCGTACTCATGGATGTCGACTTTCGTGCCGTTCTGAATCAGGTGGGCTCTGGATTCTTCGGTTAACTTCTGATCATCTATAAAAAGACTGGAAATAGGAAACCAAAAAAAACATTATAAAATAATCACTTATTAAGAGATGTTAAACACCCGACATTATTACCCCTTGTCAGTGGGCCTTACATCATTCCTTAAAGACAGTGGACACTATTGGTAATTACTCAAAATAGTTATCATCATAAAACCTATCTTGGTTACGAGTAATGTGGTGAGGTTGATAGTATAAAACATTGTGAGAAACGGCTCCCTCTGAAGTGACGTAGTTTTCGAGAAAAAAGTAATTTTCCACGAATTTGATTTCAAGACCTCAAATTTAGAATTTGAGGTCTCGAAATCAAGCATCTGAAAGCACACAACTTCGTGTGATGAAGGTTTTTTTTTCTTTCATAGTTATCTCGCAACTCCGATGCCCAATCGAGCTCAAATTTTCACAGGTTTGTTATTTTATGCATATGTTGAGATACACCAAGTAAAAAGACTGGTCTTTGACAATTACCAATAGTGCCCACTGTCTTTAAACCATCTAAGCTCCCTGGGGAGTATACAGCCTATGCAAGAAATATTATGCGCTACTCTGCTAAAAAAGCGATCACAAGAACCATCTCTGCCCTAACAGGTACCTATTTACCCATAGGTGAAGAGAAGCATGGAGTTAAGTGTCTTGCTCAGGGACAAAAGTGTCCCTACTCCCAAACCCACACTCTGCTGAACAGAATCACAAAAGGTTGAGTTTGGTGCTCTTATCCGTTCGGCCATGACACCGTACAGATTGTAACCCCGTTCATGATCCAAAACATAGCAAACCTGTCCCCCCAAAAAAGAACAAGCGCTCTGAGAAGCCCATTGTTCAAGAACTATCTAAGAACTTAGTGTTATTACTTACTGTACGCTCTCCATGCTAACAACAGCATATGCAAAGAACACTGGGTTATACTCAATATCAGAACCCCTCAAGTTGAAAAGCCCTGCAGAGGCAAAAAATTAATATATTCAATAGCGAGTTATGTTAAGTGTCTTGCTTAAGGACACAGGTGTTACGACTGGGACTCCAACCCACACTCTGCTGATCAGAAACACCAGAGCTTGAGTCCGTGCGTTTAACCGCTAGGCCATGACATACCATGACATGCCTTGCGCCAATACAAGAACAAAATACCAGGCTTGGTTTTCATAATATGAAGTCAGACAAGACTGGGTCTATGATAGGAAGCGCAACAAATGTTGCTATGCTAAAGTTTGTTCTTTCCCTGGGTGATGCTAAGACTGGGTGGAAAGATTCCTGTCTAGCGACCTGTGGGAAAGTGGGGTTTGTTTTTAGGCCTCATTTGACCTCGGCAGCCATAGAAAAGGCTACAGAGCCTTCGATAGAAGCCTTGAAATATGATATCATGTGGTAAATGAATATCATCATAATCATCATCGGTTAGCATCATGCATTTCAGCACCGGCTGCCTAACTTGTGAGACGCTTCCAAATAGACCGATCTTGAGCTGCCACTTCTGCCTCCTCCACAGACCACCCAGTGCCCAGTCTGGAGAGGTCCCTCTGGATTTTTCCATGATGTCCTAGGGCGCACTCGTCTGCGTTTCCCATTAGTTGGTGACCAATATACACAGTTCATAGTCAACCCATCTACTATCTGGCTATTCAAAATCATCCACTGTGGTTTTGAATGATACAGAAACTATGCCAGTCTGCAATATACGATCATGTGTTGAATGCATCTAGTTCTGCACACAGCTGTGCCACCCTACAAAACCCAACCATCAGTTGGTCACCTCACTGGAATATCTGACCAATAGTAGAAGGGCTCAAGAAAACTAAAAAATGGTGGGACAATAAAACCAGAAAAATAATTTTCAACTTGCAATATTAAATTTGGAAGGTAGTGCTTTCTGCTCTACCAGCCAAGCTCCTAGTGGATGATACCCATGCCTACATCCTTACAGACTGTGAAGGAGGTAACCCTTTTTCAGCCCCAGGAATAGATGGCAACATGCCTCTGGTGGCAGTTGATTTGGGTCGACGGCCCAAATCAGTTAAGTGTGGCCCTCAAATTGAAGTGGTCATTCTGTGATAATAAGCGCTATCTCATAAACAAACAAAAATTAAAAAAATTATTTAAAAAACCTTTATGAAATGAAATCTTTTGGGCGAGGAAACTTACAAGCGATTTCATCAAGGGCCGTCAAGACGAGGTACTGAGCATCCTTTGAGGTCATCGCATCTCTCATCTGATGCACCTTCTCCGTCCAAGATAAACCTGCAAATCAAAATACAAGATTCAAATAACTGAACTAAGGAGACAAAAGTTTTACAAAAACATACTGATCAATGTTTCATTTTGATGTACCATTGAGTTTTATACAATTTCATACTCGGGTTGTGAATCTACATTTTTTTCTTATTGAATGTTTGAGCGGAACATTTGACTTCTATTTAAAGGCAGTGGACACTACTGGTAATTACTCAAAATAATTGTTAGCATAACAACTTACTTGGTAACAAGCAATGGAGAGCTGTTGATAGTTTTTAAAACATTGTGAGAAATGGCTCCCTCTGAGGTAACATAGTTTTTGAGAAAGAAGTAATTTTCCACTAAAATATTTGAACCTGGTTCTGAGACCTCAGAATTAGATTTTGAGGTCCTGAAATCAAGCATCTGAAAGCACATAACTTTGTGTGACAAGAGTATTCTTTCTTCCATTATTATCTCGCAACTTCGACGACCAATTGAGCTCAAATTTTCACAGGGTTGTTACTTTTTGCAAGTGTTGAGATACACCAAGTAAGAAGAGTGGTCTTTGACAATTACCAAGGGCGCCTGCCTTTAACCCTTTTGCTGTTTTTATAATCAAGCCTTTACCTGCATACTTGGTGTCCAAAACCATGACTTGATCTGTGGGTGGGCACGGCCGGTCATCCCCCCAGACTAAGTCCACCAGATTCACCACTGTTGGCACCAGGGTGAGTCCGGCACCAGTCAAAGTAGTTGAGAACTTCTTCCAAAGATCTGCAGTGAGGGAATTTCCAATTAATGACTTACAGAAGGCAATTTAACCTTTATGCCAAGCAAACAAATCTGCTTAGCTGAAATAGACAGTAGAAGCTTACAACAGAATCATATGACAAACTGAAATACAAGTACGTGTATACTATTTGTAACAAAATCATTGCTTGATTTGCCCAGAAAATGTATTGTTTTTTTTCACTCACTTCATTACTTTCTTTAGTGGCATCATTTCATGATAATTCTTCATTCCTAGGTTTTTCAAATACCCCTCCCAAACAAATTGATAATATTTCCAAGTGGAGAGAAGTGATCATGGTAAAGAGTCCCACCACAGACTAGACTATGGGGCTAATAAGAATAGTCAATGATTAAGTCTTCTTTTCTCTTTGTTATTTTGTATGTATAGAAACTGCATTTCAAACTTTAGTTATTTATTTTGACCCACCCAGACGTAATTTTGAAGATTTTTTTTTTTTTAAGCACTGACGATTATTTTGAATGGATCAACCTGGCTGTGGCTTTGGCTCTGTCTGAAACTCTGTCTTGGGCTACAGCTTTGGCTCTGTCTGCCTGTCTGCCGACATACAGGAAAGTCTACGTCTAAGCCCAATCCTAAGCATAAGCCAGGGTTTCAAGAAAGGGCCCAAGACCACACCATGGACTTAATTTTGACCAAGACACATTTTGGTTAAACCATACAAACATTTAAATGTCTTCTTATCCCGACTAAGAATCAAGGCCAAGTTGGAATACAAACACAACCTTACCATTTGCCAATAAGAAAGAGTCCACCCCTACACGTGCACCTTCTGGAAGATTCTAAAACAAAGTTAAAACAATAATTAGTGGCATAATCCTGTTCAACAGAAATTCCAGTACAATTCTTAGAAAAAAAGGGAAAGTATACGCTTGGTAACCACTCCTAAACTTAATGGCAATATAAAGTTACTTGGTTAGAAGCCTACATCAGCTTTCGATAGTATAACAACGTTTCACGTTAAATTTGGTCACAGACACAGATTTTCATTTTTACCCCAAATTTTAATTTGACAAACACTACTGTCAGAAACATTTCTGAGATTGTGTATTCCAATCACAAATTATTCTGCCTGCGTCAAATAAAACCGCTCCAGGTTTCTGGCAATATCTCAAAAATGCTATTTCCATAGGGTAGGTTTAAACAATTGAAACTACAGCGCTAACATTTACAGATCAAATTTTTATAACGAGAGCAAATTTCTGTTTTACCTTGACGAGCCAATCCTCCTGTGTGGGTGTATCTTTCAAACCTGACAACAAAAGAAAGACATTTTAATAAAACACTTAACATTTATAACTGAACTTTCTTCAACTTAATTGTTTAAATTGCACATGAGAATTATGAATTTTTACAAAATTCATAAAGTGAGGATAATGTTATTTCAAAACAGTGTTCTCCCATGCATAAGCTTGAGTATCAGGCTGAAACAAGAATTCTGGTTGACAAAAATAATCACAACTTTCAAGGAAAAAGCCATCATTAAAATGACCTAGATGGCACACTATGGCTTAAAAAAAGAAAAGAAAAAAAAGAAGAAAAAAAAAAGTAGAAAGCATTCCAAAGACCTTGTTTCAATTCCGCATGCTTTGGACAAACCCTCCAAAATTAGGGTCAAGAACAGTGTTGTTGCCTAAACCAATTTTAGTTGTGGGCTCTAAATAAAATTTACTCCACCAAGGGCGAGGGGTTCAACAAAATTGTTCTTTCTTAGACATGTTAGACATGGGGCCATCATTGCATGCTGGGCACCACTGTATTTTGCTCAGAGAGCTGGGAAAAATGTTTAAGTTCATGACAGGCCCACTCGACAGTGCCCACTAGGGCTAAAACACTGTTCAAGAATACCCCACAGATTTGAAAACATTCTGTGGAGCACCCTGCCAAACATGAATTATTAATAATTTATAGAGAATTTTGAGTACCGTGCTTCATAAGGGTCCAGTTGGAATCCATCTGCTGTCCGGCCTGTAAGAAGTAGCGACCATCAGTCCACATTGCTGCAACATCCTCTGTGATTATTGCCGTACCTGTCAACGAATACGATATTCTTAAAAACTGAGTCCACAATCACACTCAATACATAGGACTAGCCTTAAGTTCTTGCTTGTGGGATCACGGCTTACAGAAATAACTCTGCATCGGTGAAATAGTCGTGACGTGTGTAGCGTTGAGTGTATGGGGCCTATGTTATTAACATAGAGGTTGACCAACTCAACAAGAACTTCTTGCATGTAGCGTTGAGTGTATGGGGCCTATGGAATTAACATAGACGCTAACCAACTCAACAAGAAAGTCTTGCACCAAGACTACCTCAACAAGTGTGATTTTTTTGCAGCTACCTTTTTTTCTCAAGGCATACAGATAAGAGTTTGAGATATTTATGGTCCCTAATGACTCACCGAAGGATCCTGTGAATCCAGACATGAATGCTCGACGACAATCACAAGCAGCTATGTATTCACTCTGAAAAAGAAAAAAAAAATTAAATCAATCTATTTTAAAAATTGTATATTTGCAAAGTCAGTAATTTTCTTCGTTATTACAGTTCTAACACAAAGTAAGTAAAGTACAAATGCAAGATATTTGTGAGACTCAAACCAAACATTTGAAAATCACTCTTTCAAGACAAAGATGTTGAATTTAAAAAAACAAAATAATAAAAAAATACATGACAACAGGACTTGTCCTATCTTGAGCTTTCTGGCCCAACTCTGAAATCACTGATCTCTGGAATGTATGTATGTATTATCTTAGCTAGGAGTGATCATAACCCTTGATCCTAGAGAACGTTAGGTTGAGATCAAGGCCCACAACACAGTTCCACAAGACATAGGATTCTTCATCAACGACATCTGGTCACCACTTCTCAAGCCAACACTTCCAGCAGCAGCTCACCACAACACTGACACACTCCAACGCACACACATCCAGCCAGCAACCAACTCACACGCTCCAACGGACAAGAACAGCTTCATATTTATATTTACAGTTGCTCTTATTCTCCACACCATGCAAAGCTTCAAACACCATTTAACGTTAGGTAGGATCGAGAGTTATAACCAGTGTTGTAGCCACGGTGGCGGATGGACTTGCCCAGAACTAACAAATTTCGCCAAGCACTCTGAGCAAAATACACTGTGCTGCCCAGCACAGATTTTCCCTGGATTGCACTTCAGCAATGCTGGCCCCATATCTAAACATTAATAATTAATTTATGAAACCGCTCGTGGACTAAACTTGATTTAGAGCCCATCACTAAATTAGGTCTAGCTACAACACTGGTTATGACAACATCTCAAATACATTAGATACATCCCATCCCTAGTTGGGAGCCTATTTCAAGCTCAAATGAGTAATTTTTATTTTTAAGTCCTTTTGTTCAACATATCTTGCTTCCTTTTACAGCTATTTGATGTGTCTTTTAATCTACAACTCTGTGTAAAAATTTGGTATTAATTAAAAAACAGGAGATCCAGCTGTGTTTTTCCTTTTTATCAATTTTAGTGTAATATTTTATGTTTTTTTACTCATACAATTTTTGTAAAAGCAACGCAGTGCTTGGCATTGATCGAAGTTTACCCTAATTAAAGATGACGTAAATAAATAAATAAATGAATAAATAAATCAATCAATCGAGTTGAGGGCAGTGTCAAGTACCTGATGAGCATCACCCGATGGTATGATGTAAGCTTGGATTGCGTCTGAGCCGATGTACTGTTTGGCTTTCATCAAACTCCGAAGCTTCTGCAACAGACCACTTGTATTCTTCATCGTCATAGTGATGGATTGAAGCAACTCAAATACCTCGGTCCGACTTCTGTAAAGATCTTTTCTTCCGATCAGACAGCCACTGAAAAAAACACAAAGATTGTTGTTGCCACAAACGCAATGGTTTTACAATTTTTTCAAGAATGAACCAACAAGTAAACATTTATCTGTAAACAAAAGCTGATACAAACCTGACATGCCATCTGTATGCTTATGAGGCATTGAATTAAGATACACTATAAATAATCTTTGAAAATTTAGCTTCTTTCTACAATAGCGTCGAGTTGAAACCAACGGTTCTTTTCAGAACCACCCCAACTCATTTAGAGATTAAGTCATTACATGGTGTTACTGCAAACCTTTCCATATCGACGATCGTATTTCCACCATTCCACCAAGTTTCAAATCCCACTTTTCTTTCTAAATATTTGATTTGGAATTGTGTTTATGAATGATTGAAAACTTTTAGTTTTGGCGGCAACTTAAAATGCAATTAACTTCTCACATTTCTAACAAACAAATAGGGGTAAGAACAATGACAGAGAGATAGTGGAGGTTTGATATCTTTATTACATTATTATTTTTTAAGTTTTTCGGCCAATATCACTATCAGTATCAGGAACAACAGTTCATACAGAATGGTACAAACAAAATGTATTATTTTATTAGACTTAGAGTTAGACATTGCATGAATAACAAAAGTAGGTAACTTAAAAACAAGGTTTCAAAAAGGGGAGAGAATTAATCAATTAGACCAAGGGTTCAGGACAGTTATTTAGAAGGAAGGTACATGACACTGTTGAATAAAAGTTAAAAACTAGAGACTAGACTAGATATTATAAAAATTTAAGAAACAATAACCATGTTATGTTAACAATAACATTAAAATCTAAAATTATCAATGACGATGTCCAACTCCAATGAAATCAGATCGATTTTAAATTAAGAAGAGCTGCTACAAAAAAACCTGGACATCTACTGATGAAATAGAATACACTTAAAAAGGTTCCGCCTCAGTAGGTAAGTCGCAAGCATCGAACCCCAAAAACAAGGTAAAACAGTAACAAATCCTATTCCTAATTAAATTAATCCTATGTTAGGCTAATCCTAATGCAAAAGCACTTGTCCGGAAACTGGGACACTCCCGTAACGCCTGGCAATCATGCAAAACACAGCTTCCCGCTAGTTATAAAGTGGTGCATGCAATTAGCGAAGACAATTAAAAACCTTGTTTACAACAAAATGTACATTAAAATTGATTAAATTGACGGGAAAAGGTGTATTTACCAAGGTTTCTGTGGAGTAGATTTTGCAGCAATTAAAACCTCCACTCCTCCTAGTTGGACAGACTTGTTCCCAGGTTAAATATCGGAGTCCAACGATCGCACAGTGCACAGTATTCAGGGGATCGATGTGTGCTGCATGCACTATCTGTGCCTGTTTATAGAGCAGAGCTAGCGAGCGGGTAGTCTTAGCCCAATGCGTCAATGATCAGTAGTGGATAGTGTACTTCCCTCAGTTGTAAATCGCTACAGCGGGCCCTCCAACTATCCACTATCGCTCACTGACGTGTTGGGTCAAGACTAGCAAGCGAGACCGGGGGCGCAAAAAACTGGATAAACCCCCCTTTTGGGGTGGGTCGGCGGGGGGGGGGGGGGGTTGCACTGACAGCCATTTATCATTCTCAAATATGTAGTATTTAAAAACTTTAATTGCCCAAGTTGGAAGCTTGGGAGCTGAACCTAAAAGAAAATATCAAATAAGGATAACATGGAAACATATCACCTGGTTCTAAAAAGTTTTTCACTTTATTTGTTTATTCATCACAAACACAATCTGTAGCATCGCAGGTCAATACTAATTAAGTAAGACATAATATTATTATTATTACATATTTCTGGTATGAAACGAAGGATGCCCCATAGATGAATTTTAATCAATGTAGCTCGCAAGCTTGAGGAAACCTGTAAATAGTGTATTTGCATGTGAACCAATGTGCCACCGAAAGGACAACCCATATATTATGGTAAAACACCTAGTTCAAGCATCACAGCCCGGAATCGAACCCACACTCTGCTGATCAGAAACACCAGGGCTCGAGTCCAGTGATCCGCTCGGCCATAGCATGCCATAAATAAACATATACATGATTACAATATACAAATTAAGTATTCTGGACCAGCCAGATATTAGAAATTAACCCAATAGTTAAAGCCATTGGACCCTTTCGGTAAACACTATTGTCCAAGGCCCCCACTTCGTGTATCACAACTTATATATAAAACAACAAACCTGTGAAAATTTAGGCTCAATCGGTCATCGGAGTCGGGAGAAAATAACGGGAAAACCCACTCTTGTTTCCGCGCGTTTCGCCGTGTCATGACATGTGTTTAAAATAAATCCGTACTTCTCGCTAACGAGAATTTATATTGTTTTACTGTTTTCTCAAAAAGTAAAGCATTTCAAGGAATAATATTTCAAGAGAAGTCTTTCACCATTACCTTCTGTAAACCCTGTAAATTATTTGTAAATCTGTGAACTTTTATTTATTTTTCTGTACCGAAAGGGTCCAATGGCTTTAACGGTATAAAAAAGTATTTGTAGCCAATCTTGAACAAAAAAATACAGGAACTAAGATTAAGTGAACAATGCCACTACCTGCATACACTGTTAGAAAACAGGCCTGGGGTCGATTTCACAAAGAGTTAGGACTAGTCCTAACTTAGGACTAGTCCTAAGAGATATCAAAAACGTACAGCTAGTCCTAAGTTAGGACTAGTAACTCGTCCTAACTCAAGATAAGACTAGTCCTAACTCTTTGTGAAATCCACCCCTGGGGTCGATTTCACAAAGAGTTAGGACTAGTCCTAACTTAGGACTAGTCCTAAGAGATATCAAAAACGTACAGCTAGTCCTAAGTTAGGACTAGTAACTCGTCCTAACTCAAGATAAGACTAGTCCTAACTCTTTGTGAAATCCACCCCTGTTACTATAACAAGTTGGAAATGCTCAGCACTTATTACTATAAATTTCAAATACTAAGATACATGCCAATGTATTTTAGCAATGAGCACTTCTGAACAAAGTCACTTACAAACAAGACAAGTGTGCTGACAAACACAAATGCCCCGCTAAGAGTAACCTCAATCTTGAGTTGTTGCTTGGACATTTCTTTTGTTTTAGCCATGATGAACTTTACATTTTAACCTAGAGGGTCTAAAAACAATAGGATTGTGTTGGGGACCCAAGACCAATCCACAGTGCCAAGTCCTTCTTGAATTATTGCTCTTGAATTAACTTAAAGACTGGACACCTTTGGCAATTTGATGCTTGATTTCATCAAGACCTCAAAAAATCTAAATCTGAGGTCTCAAAATCAAACTCAATAGTGGAAAATTATTTCTTTCTCGAAAAACCATGTTAGTTCGGAGGGAGCCATTTCTCACAATGTTTTATACTATCAATAGTTCTCCAGTGATCATTACCAAGTAAGTTTTTATGCTAACAATTATTTTGAGTGATTACCAATAGTGTCTAGTGCCTTTAAAGGCAGTGGACAATATTGGTAACTACTCAAAATAATTAATCGCATAAAACCCTACTTGGTGACGAGTAATGGGGAGCTGTTGATAGTATAAAACATTGTGAGAAATGGCTCCCTCTGATGTAACGTACTTTGCGAGAAAGAAGTAATTTCGAGACCTCAGATTTAGAATTTGAGGTCTCATATCAAGCATCTGAAAGCACAATTTGGTGTGACAAGGGTGCTTTTTCCGACGACCGATTGAGCTCAAATTTTCACAGCTGTTATTTTATGCATATGTTGAGATACACCAACTGTGAACAGTAGTCTTTGACAATTATCAATAGTGTCCACTGTCTTTAATATTCGACTGAGGGGGTCCATAAACAATAAGCTTCTGGGGAATCCCATGACTAATCCACAAACCAAGTTTGGAGTTGATATGCCAAGTCCCTCTCGAGTTATTGCTCGAACAATATTTCAATT
This sequence comes from Asterias amurensis, assembly GCF_032118995.1. NCBI lineage: Eukaryota > Metazoa > Echinodermata > Asteroidea > Forcipulatida > Asteriidae > Asterias > Asterias amurensis. Next base: position 21,401,007 of record NC_092655.1, read on the forward strand.
GTTTTAGCCATAATAACCTTTACATTTATCGTAGACAGTCTGAAAACAATAGGCTTGTGGGGGATCCCAAGAACAATCCAAGTTCGTTTGGAGTTTAAGTCCTTCTTGAGTTATAACTCGAACAATGATTGCAAACACGTACACATTAGACGCCCCTTCGGCTTGCTTCGCCAGCGGGGCATAAAAAGAGAGACCACCTATATAGGGCTAGATGGCTCAGTTGGTAGAGTGCCAGCACATTCAATTCGGAGGTCGCAGGTTCAAATCCCACTCTAGTCAATCAACCCAACATTAAAGGAACATTACAGAATTGATTTTTGCTAACCAAACAGCTGCTGGTAGTGTAAGTACTTTATGTAATCCATCATATACATAAAATGACAAACGCGTAGAAGTCTGAGATCGATCGGCCATCTGGGTCACGGAAGAATAGTGAAAAACAAATTACAAATTTTGCATTGCATCGATGCCAAAACAAAAAAATGAATAAAACGCTCACTGAGCGTTAAGCTCCAAAAGCGAACTTAGATTATTTATTTCTCATCAAATATGACTTTTCAGACAGAAATATTTTGAGGGATGTTTTCTAATATCATCATCATTTAGACCGTGTAAGTTTTATGTAAATCTGTGATCTTCACGATTTTTGTTACTTACCAATTCTGTAACGTTCCTTTAATAATGGGCTGTTAAACAATATTGTGTATAAAAAAATGTATTCAAAATGTGTACATCAAATGAATACTGTTTTATTTTACAGTAAATATTTAAATATAAAAGTTTAAAGAGGTATAAAACATAAAAATACATACTTTATATTATTTCTTAAGCACCATTTGTTGATAAAAAGGTCACATGACTTTGAGAAATAGACAGAACCCAAATTTCCTGACTATTTCTTGAAGTGAAAGACAGTATCTAAAAAAGGTAAGTGATTGAAACAGCTTAATGAACAAGACTGTCAGAAATATGTTGAAGTTAATTCTGAATTGGCGGCTACAGCTACGGCTACGGCTAGATTTCCATGTCATCATGTGTTGAGGTATAGGACGTCCTTGGCAACACCCTTAGCAACAGCCATAGCCATAGCTGTTGACGCCAATTCGGATACAGCCTCATACAGGGACTACTTCAACTGCACGGGAGTAGAATAATCGCCGGCACGATTCCAGTAGTCTACAGCCCTTACACGATACCATCCTTTGGTGGTAATGTTCGCTAGAGCACCTGTAAAAAAGGAAAAGAAAAAATATATTTGTAAAGTCATTGATCTGAAATATTTTTGTTTTAGTAGAAAGTAGAAGGCAGTGTCATGGCCGAGCGGTTAAGAGCACCGGATTCAAGCACTGGTGTTTGATCAGCAGGGTGTGGGTTCGGATCCCGGTCATGACACGTGCTACATAAAATTGGGGAGGTAGTGCTTTCTGCTCTACCGGCCAGGCTTCGAATTGATGATACCCAAGCCTACATTCGAATGGACTGTGAAAGGGGTAGCCTCTGGAAAATATAGTTGTAGCCCACACTTTGAAATGGCCTTCAGGCCTTGTGTGTCAGGTGACTTGCATAAAAAAAAAATTAAAACAAAATAACAATAAAATAAAGAAAACAATTTACAAACTTATCCAAGGATAGCAATAATTCAATAGCCTAGACTTCTTTCCTTTGGGGTCTTTACATTTGTTTTAACCATTACACCGATGTGTATTCAGCACTGTAGACTCAGTACTTTCCCGAGTTCTGTGAAAAGAATACACAGGGATTCGAACCCATGACCTTTGATTGCTATAAAGCAGATTTCCTACCACTAGACCACCGAGCTAGCCCGGTGGCTAGAGGCAATTTGAATTCAGTGTGTTAATAATGGGTGCCGCAACGGTGTGAAAAACAAATAAAGAAATACCCAGAGAGCTAAAGAATGGATGGTTAAAGATACTAGACACTATTGGTAATTGTCAAAGACCAGTCTTCTCACTCGGTTTATCTCAACATATACATAAAACAAACCTGTGATAATTTGAGCTCAATCGGTCGTCGAAGTTGCGACATAGTAATGAAAGAAAAAACACCCTTATCACACAAAGTTGTTTGCTTTCAGATGCTTGATTTTGAGACCGCAAATTCTAAATCTGAGGTCTCTAAATCAAATGCGCTTCGTACGTCACGAACTAACCACTAGTCGCCAATTGTACCCTGATCGAACTTGCTCATGGTTGTGCCTACAAGTTTACTCAGAACAAACACTTCAAGAACTACATTCAAAATCATTAGAATCTTCAAAATCATACCATCATTCAAAGGGACACATTGCCTTGAATCGGGTGAGTTGGTCTATGAAAAGCGTTTGAGACCGTTTTTTTTACAAAATGCATATTGTAAGAAAGATTTGTTGAAAAAGTTGTTAAAAGTAAAATACAATGATCCACACAAATACGCCTCAAAACTGTGTGGTATTCCTTTTACATGGTGATCTAACTTGGCACGGCAGTTTGAAGAGTAAGGTTTTTGACTTCACAATAAAGCGTGGACCGTGTTAGTTCGGAAAAAGTAAGAGGAAAACCACACAATTTCGAGGCATACTTTGTGAATCATTGTATTCTATATTTAAAACATCTTTTGAACCAATTGCATTTGATAAAAAAACGGTTACAAGCGCTTTTCATAGACCGACTCGCCTTATCCCAGGCATTGTGTCCCTTAAAATAAAACAAAAACCCCAAATTAATTAAATCATTGCTAATACTCACCATGACTGACTGCATCAGCTGAGAACAGAAAGGTAGTGAATATCAAATCAATGTCATTCACTCGTAAATACTGCCCTCTTTGCTGAGTGGAGTATTCCACCTCATACGTCAAGAGACAACGTGACGAGACATCTTCCCATCTCACAAGAACGTCATACTCTGTGACATTGTGAAGGTACAGATTGTTTACCTGTAAATGTTGAACAAGAAAGAATCTTAGAACTTGTCTTTGTGAAAAAAAAATTCAAATCTCTTCTCTTGTGAAGTTAGGCTATGTCTCATAACAAAATAATAATGAATAGGGTAGGTGGCCTTAGCTTTCGATCCAAACTGGACCTTCTTCAGAGGCATAAAACAAGTACAAACAAATAAATATTCATTTATAGAAAAAGAGAGGGGAAACAAATAAATAAAAACACAAAACACATAAAAACACATAATAAATAAAAACACAAAATCTGCGATATCTTAAGGTTGAAGGCACTGGACAGCATAAAAATTGACTTGGTAACGAGCAATTGAGAGCTCAGTTGATAGTATAAAACATTGTGAGAAACGGCTCCCTCTGAAGTAACAGAGTTTTTGAGAAAGAAGTAATTTCTCACTAAAATATCAGCTGAGGTCTCAACATCAAGCATGTGAAAGCACACAACTTTGTGCGACAAGGGTGTTTTTTCTTCCATTATTTTCTTGCAACTTCGACAACCAATTGAGTTCAAATTTTCACAGGTTTATTATTTTGAGTTTATGTTGAGATACACCAAGTGAGAAGACTGGTCTTTGACAATTACTTAAGGTGTCCAGTGTCTTTAAACAGGAGCTATCAATCAGCTGTTTTTTTAAAAATAGTTTGAGATTTTATTTGTGAGATAATATTTTACCTTTTCTGGAGCTGCTATGGGTTTAGCACACGCATGAATAAGCACCACCCCAGGTTTGCTCAAGTTAAAGTCAAACGTCTTCCCAGGACCAGTGAAACTATTCGGACCTGTGATTCGGACAGGCTCCTAAAGAAAAAAAGAGATAGTATAGAAGAATAATAATAATATAAAGACAGCAAAAAAAGTAGCGCGGCTGTTATAAAAGCACCTATAATTTTCAAATTGTTAATACTCTTATCCTAAAAATGAAAATACTAGGAGACGGAAAATTTTATTACGATGACTTTGACACCTTGTTTGTTACAATCGGTTGAGTATTGTTGTTGCGGTGTGTGCTTACAGGTGAAAAGTGCCCATTTCCATTGTTGCAGTAACTCCTATTGACAAGAACCGCTTTTCAAAATTCCAGCTATAAGCATCACGCTGAATCATAGGAGAGATCAATCATGATGTCAATAGGAGTTACTGCAACAATGGAAATGGGCACTTTTCACCTGTAAGCACATACCGCGACAACAATACTCGACCGATTGTAACAAACAAGGTGTCAAAATAACCAAAATTAAATTTTCTGTCTCCTGGTAATTTTCATTTTTAGAAAACATGTAACAATTTTAAAATTATAGGTGCTTTTACAACAGCCGCATTACTTTTTTTGCTGTCTTTATTTGATTTATATAGCGCCTAATTAATATAAAGTTAACTCTAGGCACTTTTATATCAAGTAAATAAAATATTAAATTACTTGCAATAGACATCATGCATTGACGTCATCCAGCCGCCATCTTAGAGGAAAAACGGTGACGAAACAATCGAGACGCATAGATTTGTACGCGCGGCGCACAGTATTGGCCAATGAACAACCTCCCTTTGACCTCTAGGTGAAGGCGCCCTACTGAAATGATGTCATGTGCATAAGGTCTACCGGTATTAACTGAATTCTAAGATTAACACAAAAAATAGGTAAAAATGCTGTACAGACATAAGGAGGTGGATTTTCAGGGCACTTTTGTATGATTCAAAGGAGGTGATAGAACGAATGTGGTGGGGGGAACTGTTCCAGAGAGTAGGGGCAGAAGGTATGAATACAAATAAGTTTATAACTTCTCATCATAGCCTTAGCCAAAAGGGTGTCATGGTGTCCTTTGGACACCCTGTTTTAATTTTTACCACCCTGTTTTATCTCTCATTTTCATGTAAATGTATTGTAAGTGAACAATTTGGACACTACAGTTTTTAAATTTCTAGCTAATTTGGACACCATTATACCAAATCCAGGCTAAAACCTTGTGTCTCATCCCTCCTCCTTGTCAGTTCTATTTTCTGTGAACAATTATAAATCATTTTTATAGTTACCTGATTTTTCCTCATTTCTACAAAGTGTTTTCTGGTTGGGAAAACTGGTTTGTTGTAGTCTTTCCACAAATGATACGGATTACCCAGAGTGTTGTTCAAAAGATACACAACGTACAACATGTCTGAAAGAAAATACAGAAGTGCATCTCACTACAACAATATTCTCAAACATCTTAGAGAATCAACTTGAGTAGATAGTTCTCTGGTTTGTAAATAAAGAACTTCAAAGCTAAAAAACTTGCTTCAAATGCTACAGTCGATCCTCACATGTGGAATTTGTCACCATTGCACATTTATACAGCTAGTTCCTTGAAGTTCTTTTAAATCTCAACTCAAAACTAATTTTATGTCACTTGCCTTTTCTTGCTCATTGTGATGCACTTTCGATGTCATTTTCCTGTGTTTGTGTTTTTAAGTTTTAATGTTTTTGTATTGTGCTCTTGGATGCGCCTTGAGCACTCTAAGGGTAGATATGTGCGCATAATAAGTTTTGCAATTCTTTCTATTTTATTTCTATGATTCTAGGATTTTAAACTGTTGGGTGTTGATTATATAAATATTTACAACATTACCCCAAAAGCCAGTGGTCGATTTCACAAAAGATAGTCCCAACAACCTAGGACTAGTCCTATGACTCTTTAGGAGTTATTCAAAACGACAAGTAATTTGTCCTAAATCAATATAAAAACCAGTCCTAACTCTTTGAGAAATCCACCCCTGTACTTTTTAAATAACGTTTAATTCTGCAATAGTCTTATTTATACATTTTGCGTTTCTATTGTTCGTGTGGAGCGCCTTGGACTCTTTTTTAGGCCAATTATGCCCTATATAAGATCTATTATTATTATATTATTATTGTTATTATTATTATTATTATTATTATTATTATTTATTTGACCTCAACAAACACAAGTACATCAAAAAGCACAGCAAAAAATAAACGATAAGCAACGAACCAATCAAAATAATAATAAATACAATAATTATTCAAGCAAAAAGCACACAATAAATATAAAAAATAAAAATAAAAACCCAGAACAGAACATGACAGGAGGGCAACTAGATGAGCAAAAAAAGGAATGAATTGAATAGGAACATGCAGGCATGGGGAGTAACTCAACTGAGGGAAACAACTGGACAGACCAACAAGGAACAACTTATGTGGGTCAGGAACAACAAAAGTAAACTTGATTACTGTTGCTCGGAAGCATGTTGTCCCAAAGATGATGTTGATATAAGATATATTATTATTATAATAATGGCTGTATCTCATTTATACATACCTTGATTTTGCTGAATTTTAGGAACACCTTGAACGTTAATGATCACATGATCACTTCCAGTCTCATTACTCGTGTCGTTGCTGTTGTACACAATCACGCTCAGCTGCCAGCTGAAATAATCATAAAAAAGTTTTTCCACCACCCACACTGAATCTTATTTGTAAAAATGCCTTGTCCAAAATCCCTTGGGAATAAATTATAACCAAAATATTTTTTCACCTGTCCCCTGAAGTATTTACTGGTGTGTGTGTTGACGCTAAAATACCCACGTCACTGTTGTTACCGCTGACCTCTCCTGCTGCAATGTTAAAGAAGTCAAAATGTTAACGTAGAATTTGAACATTTGGCTGGTGAAAATACAACCTTATCAATGTTCAAATTAATTTACCTTGAATTTAAGAAAAATAATTTTTTTTTGCAATGTACGGACCTACGGCTGTACATCACATCTGAGGTTGAAGCAACAATGGTTAAGTGTCTTGCTCATGGCCACAGTCGTCACGACCTTGAACCCACCTCTGCTGATCGAAAACACCAGAGTCCAGTGTGCTTGATCACGCGGCCTAGTCATTCCAACTACTTTTCTTCAGACAGAATACCAGAAAACAGCGGGGCGAATCCCTTGAGTTCTTTTCGTGCATTACACAATGCACGGACCTACAACTTTACGTCAGATTCAAAATAAAAGAAACGAATGAATGAATGAGCCACTGTACCTAATAAAACATCAACTTGAGTGTCTCCAAGCAGCGCCAACAAACCCATCACACTGAGTACAGGTTTCTTGATCGTCTGTATGCTCGGTGGGTGAGTTAGATTCATCTGAAACCGAGCAACCAGAGTCCGCTGAGTGAAGAAGTTGGGGTTGAAATTAAGGAAGCCATTGTCGTTGCTTAGCAACGCGTAGTTCACATTGGGATGCTGGCTGATGAGAAGATTTTGATGCTGGGCAATAATCTGGAGAAGAGAGATGGAGGACAGAAATTCATCATCAAGGAAAAGATACACCCGGAAATGTCCTTAAAGACACCGGACACTATTGGTAATTGTCAAAGACCATTATTTTCACTTGGTGTATCCAAACATAGGCATAAAATAACAAACCTGTGACAATTTTGAATAAATTGGTCTTCAAAGTTGCAAGAGATAGATGAAAGAAAAAACACCCTTGTTGCACAAATTTGTGTGCTTTCAGATTTACTGACAGTTAAACAATTCAAATTTTGGGGCATAAAAACTGACATCTTTTTTTTCTTTTTTTTTTTTTTTTCTTCATACTGTTGCATTATTTTGTTCTCTGATTTTTATCATCATTGATATTAGGCAAATTTATGTACAATTTAATCGGCAATCACTCTTCCTGTATTTTCGAAAAAACTACAAAAACTACTACTCAAATGCATATTCCTTATAACCCTATAATTCATGACGTTAATAGTATGAGTCCATTTAATGATGACTCGCCTTTGTGTTGTTTGTAGGCCTACACCTATCGTCTGACCATGTTGTCCCTTGTCTTTGTCTTTGTTTGTGTTCCTTGGTATCATGTTTGTCTGTCAATAGGTTAGGGCTCAAAAGCATTTTGCTTAACCTTACACCTAAATGTTGTCTTTAAATTACTGCTTATTTATTTTTTTGAAGTATTGTGTACCTTATCAGACCTCATACTATATTGCTTGTTTTAATTTTGACATAAATGTACGCTATTGTATTATTGTTTTGTATGACAGCATTTAAATAAATGTACTGAATATATAAACACATCACTTCAGAGTGAAATGTTTCTCAAAATGCTTTACACTATCGAAAGCTACCGTAGGCTTCCAACCAAAGTTTTTCTTTTGTCATTAAATTCAAGAGTGATTGTCAAACATATACATTCCCTTTAAGAAACAGCATTAGAAAGACAAATATTTTTGTAATTTTAATTGTTTTCATAGAATGAAAAAAAGACAGAAAGAGTTACCTTGACAACCACAGCTGCGTAAGTAGCATCAGCCCTCCACTCCTCTGGACGACTCCATCCTACTAAAGGATCTGCCTCGCTGGAAATGCGGAGAAGGAGAATAAAAGGATTAACTCTCAAGATGAACATGCTTTGTGTACACTTTACTTCTTGTTCCTTTCTAGCAAATTTTATTTTCAATAAATGGTACAATGCCACATTACAGATATTTCCATGGTAAATGTTCCACCAGTCTATCCAAACCTGTGAAAACTTGAGCTCAATCAGTCATCGAAGTTGCGAGAAAATAATGAAAGAAAAATAACCCTTGTCACACGAAGTTGTGTGCATTAGATGGTTGATTTCGAGACCTCAAGTTCTAAATCCGAGGTCTCAAAATCAAATTCGTGGAAAATTACTTCTTTCTCGAAAACTATGGCACTTCAAAGGGAGCCGTTTCTCACAATGTTTTGTACCACCAACCTCTCCCCATTACTTGTCACCAAGAAAGGTTTTATGCTAATAATTATTTTGAGTAATTACCAAGAGTGTCCACTGCCTTTAAATCAATCCAAGTGTTCCCCCTTTGGGGTTAGAGTTTCGGAAATAGGCTAATGAGGTTCCTGATACTAACACTTACTCATTGAACACCGGAACGTTGGACAGTTTTGGGTACAGGTTCTGAATGTTCTTTATGGTTTCAATTTCCTGCTCCAAAATAAACATCGAGTGACCTTCACCCTGTAAGAGAAGTTACCAATTAAAATATCAAATATTAATGGATAGGCCCTTAAATTTGTTTAGTTCAGTTTATTTTATTTTTAACCTTTATTGCACAAAACTTGCAATTCTAGAGCAGTGTCTAACCAGCTAGGTTAATATAATAGATGTTAAATTTGCATCGGGAATTAAGAACATTAATTTCGTTTTTTTGTCCACACACCGATGTGTGTTGGCACTGTATATACTCAGTAATTTCCCGAGTCCTGCGAAAAAAGTCACAGGCATATTACTCAGGTGGGATTCGAACGCACGACCCTTACAATAAATCGATTGCGCTGCCAATGTTTACATGTGATCACGTGACATATAGTGGGTATAGAAAAACACAGCTACACAGTAAAGACATGGCAAGACTCGTACCGATGGACCATAATTGGCTGTATTTTCAATAAATAACATTTTAAACTAAAAACGGGGGCCCTTTTTATAAAGTTGAATATTGTGACATTAATTTAAATCACATTTGCTGTTTAATGTTCCCAGTATTCTACTACAAAAGAGGTTTCTTTTGAGAGTATGGTTAGACTACGTAATTACTGAGGTTTGAGCGAGCTGACGCGCCGTGGATTTTAAGATTTGCGGCGTGAAGTTGGGCTGTGATGGGGAGATCGCGGAGTTGTCTGACTCATAGCTGACGGCTACTCCTTCTAATCAAATAATTTAAGGATGACAATAAAGGGATTTGCAGCTTCTTAATGAGGTTTTTATTGAAAATATTTGCAGCAAATAACTACAATGAGGGCAATGTAAAACCACACTTTCCGTGCACAAACACATGTCATCGTGTGAACATTCTCGTGGAATTTCCTATTTTAAGTGGAACTGTATTTACCCATTACATGTATTGACCAGCCACCGGTAAGGTCTCATGTTACAAACAACGGAATATTCTTCAGTGATTTTGAGAATTTAGTATTTTTTTGAGCCAAAAATTGCAACAGAAATCATGTCTTTTTAACGCACATTTATATGCAGTATGCCGTGTTTGTTTAGCATCTAATACCCACTATAGGTCACGTGATGCACTGAGCGCAATCGGTCTATTCTAGAGCAGTGTCTCTTCCAATCCCACCAGAGTAATATGCCTGTGATATTTTTTCACAGGACGCCGGAAAATATTGAGTATACAGTGCTTAAACACATTGGTGTATGGGTAAAAAAAAAAACTTAATATCAGGCCTGTATGCTTCGTTTTTGAAAGGGCAAGGGCACCAAGGCATTTTCTCTTTGGCAAAGGGCACCCTATGAGGAAACTGAAAATTTCTACTGGAGCATTTCAAGGGCACCAAGGCATGGCAAGGGGCAACACAGGCAATCGCCTCCGTTGCTTCCGTAAAGTATTAGGCCCGTTATATTCAACTAGGTTAAGTTTCATACCTTGTGATGAAATGAAATAAAATCAATGCGAACACCAGCTTCCCCGGTGAAGAAGTTGGTTCCATTCTCACAATGTTGCAGCAGCGCCCAGCATACCACGGAAAACTTCCTGGACCTACAGGCAGCCCCAGGACCACCGAACCGAAGCTTGGGACTAGCTGCCTTAAGACCTTCTGAACACGCATCGTAGTAGTTGAGAAATCCTTTAAAAATAGATACATGCTGTAGTTTTTAGGTATAATTTTTACATTGCACTGAATGTGTATAAAGTTTGTATTATATATATTGTTGTGTTGAAGATAACTATTTTTGTAATAATGCGAGTTCAACATTTCAAATTCCTGCGATTGTTTTTAATCATTGGCTAATAAAACATTCTATTTTATTTTATTCTATGGACAGTTTTCGGACAAAGCTTTCGGATAAAGATACATAATTCTTTCGAGGGTCATTTATATCAAAAGAAAACCCTACCTTTAACTCAGAATTAATAATAATAATATTTGGTTTTTATACAGCGCTTTATACACCATGTGGGGTGTCATGGCCAAGTGGATAAGAGCACCGAACTCAAGCTCTGCTGCTTCTGTTCAGCAGAGTGTGGGTTCGAATCCCGGTCATGACACCTGTGTCCTCGAGCAAGACACTTAGCTATAATTGCTTCTCTCCACCCAGGGGTAAATGGGTACCTGTGAGGGCAGAGATGGTTCTTGTGATTGATTTAGCCGAGTAGCACATAACTAATGTTGCACAGGCTGCATACTCCCCACCAGGGAGCTGAGATGGTTTAAGGAGTGATTGAAGGCCCAGTTACCAGGGGTAATAATGTGAAGCGCTTTGGGACGCCCTTCGGGTGCGAAAAGCGCTATATAAAAACGGATTATTATTATTATTATTATTATGTCTCAAAGCGCTTCCAACATTATTACCCTGATCACTGGGCCATTTCATTCCTTAAACCATCTCAGCTCCCTGGGAAGTATACAGCCTGTGCCGCCAAATATATAGCGCACTCAGCTAAAACAACCACAAGAACCATCTCTACCCTCACAAGTACCCATTTACCCCTGGGTGGAGAGAAGCAATTATAGCTAAGTGTCTTGCTCAGGGACACAAGTGTCACGACCGGGATTCGAACCCACACTCTGCTGAACAGAAACACCAGAGCTTGAGTTCGGTGCTCTTATCCGCTCGGCCACGACATGCCAGAATTGTGATTAATGTTTCAAAATAAATAAAATGTTGTTTAAAGAGTAATTTCTTTACCTTGAAGAGTGATGTTCAGATTATCAAAGTCCTTGTGGTCCGGCTCGTTCCATGTTTCAAAGTTCCACTCAGACACATAATCCAAACCATATTTCACTAAAATAAAACAAACATTTATAATTTATATTACCTGGTTTTACCTCTACACTGCAAGCACTGTTTACTTGATACTTTCCCTAGTTCTGTGAAATCGAACCCACGACCTTTGCCAATCTAGAGCAGTGTCTTACCAAGTAGACCACTGCGAATGCCCAGTAGCAAGAGGCAGTCCAAATCCTATATTTGTGCAGCACGTTACGACGAGCCTAAGATTGTCAAAATTTTGTATTTCCCTTAAAATAGCCCAGATGTACACACAAAACAAGCACACTCCATAACACAACCTTTTCGCACGGTGCACATCTGTGCAAGATAAGACGCTTTAGGAAACATCATAAGTAATTAAACTCAAAATAAGTAAGCTTATTTTAATAACGTCAACCAGCCAAAATAACATATTACATCCATTTATGATAATTGTCAAAGACCAGTATTCTCACTTGGTGTATCCCAACATATGCATAAAAAATCTGTGAAAATTTGGACTAAATAAACAGGTCATCAAGAGAATAATGAAAGAAAAAAAACACCCTTGTTTCACAAATTCTTGTGTGCCTTCAGATGCCTAAGCTGAAGTCTTATCAAAAACAAGGTTACTTCAGAGGGGACAATCTTTTATACCACCAAAAGCTCTCCATTGCTTGTTACGAAGTAAGTTTTTAGGCTAACAATTATTTTGAGCAATTACAAACCGTGTCCAGTGCGATAAAGCAGCTCTATGAAATTGGGCGCAATTAAGCAAAAAACATTGCTAAACAATATTGTCTGCTAAGCAGAAATGAAGCAGGATACCAGTCACAAACTGTACATGAAACACAGTAGTTTGGCTGGTAACCTTATTCTGGTAGGCATAATTTTGTTGTGCTTAGCTACTTTTTGTGATTAAGCAGCTCTATGAAATTGGGTTCTGGGGTCGATTTCACAAAGAGTTAGGACTAGTCCTAGAAGATATGAAAAACGTACGGCTAGTCCTAAGTTAGGACAAGTAACTCATCCTAACTCGTAATAAAACTATAGTCTTATAGCTCTTTGTGAACTTCACCCCTGGTCTATTGGAATAAGACAAGCTTACTGTACCTATGTATCTTTTAGCCAATGCCGTAATCATATCTCTCCATGCATACACCTGTTTCACATCCTCAAAGTCCGTGAACCAATCAGACGGGTTCCCCATTATTTCAAATCCTGGGCGGAGTCCATTTCTCCAGATTCTGTCAATCATCTGATCCAAGAGGTCAAAGTTGAAAGTTACAGCTCCAGATTTATTCTCACTGTTTAAAGAACAGGGACAATCTTAGTTGAAGAGGAAACATTATTTATAAAATTAAAAACCACAAGTGTTTCATTACTGGAGGAAAGAAGCAGTTGGCAGTGGACACTATGGTAATTACTTAAAATAAGTATTAGCATATAACCTTAATTGGTAACAAGTAATGGGGAGCTGTTGAGAAACGGCTCCCTCTGAAGTGACGTAGTTTTCTAGAAAGAAGTAATTTTCCACGAATTGTCCAAGACCTCAGATTTAGAATTTGAGGTCTTGAAATCAATTAGCATCTGAAAGCACACAACTTCTTGTGACAAGGGTGTTTTTTCTTTCATTATTATCTCGCAACTTTGATGACCAATTGATCTCAAATTTTGACAGGTTTGTTATTTTATGCATATTATGTTGAGATACACCAAGTGAGAAGACTGGTCTTTGACAATAATATTAAGCTGTCCCGTGTCTTTACAGGCAGTGGACACTATTGGTAATTACTCAAAATAATTGTTGGCATAAAACCTTTCTTGGTGACGAGTATTAGGGAGAGGTTGATGGTATAAAACATAATGAGAAACAGCTCCCTCTGAAGTGCCATAGTTTTCGAGAAAGAAGTAATTCTCCACGAATTTGATTTCGAGACCTCAGGTTTAGAACTTGAGGTCCCGAAATCAACCATCTAAACGCACACAACTTCGTTTGACAAGGGTGTTTTTTTCTTTCATTATTATCTCGCAAGTTCGATGAACAATTGAGCTCAAATTTTCACAGGTTTATTATTTTATGCATATGTTGAGATACACCAACTGTGAAGACTAGTCTTTGACAATAACCAATAGTTTCCACTGTCTTTAAGACAACTTCTACCTTTGGTTTTTGGAATGTACTGCTTTAATCCTGATACAAATGTAGATATACAATAAAAAGTGGAAATTTGATTTCAGACTTAATTATGACTTAAATAGGTATATACCTGATTTTGACAAGGTCTAGCAGCCAATGTACCCGCACTTGCTGAATTCCTTGGTTGGGCACAGATCCAATGAAGATCAAATTCTGATGCTCGGATTCATTCAGGAAGTATGAGGACGCTTTCTGGTGTGGAAGGGGCGGGCTGAAAGTAACAAGAAAAAGCTTCAACTAAAGCAACAAAAGTATAAATTGAGACAATACGATAAAATCGATTAACTGTTGAAAACTGCTTAACAAATAAGGCCTAATAAATCAAAAGCTAAATTGTACTTTGACCTTTCTGAAAAAAAGAAGGAGTAAAAAAATTCTTTCAACAACAAAAAAGAGGAAATATTTTAACTATTTATCAGCAAAAAAAGAGGCGGCCTCTAAAAAGGAACAGGCGAGACCTTGTGAACTTTGTTTACAATAAGTGTGACCTTGTGCATTCTTTAGGTATTATGGCAGGCAATATACTGCACTGGTCCTATGGGAAAGTTGACATTTGTTGTCATAAGTTTTGAGATGTGCCCCTTTCATCATATCATTTGATAGGAATTAGACAGTGCAATCTCCATAAAATATAAGATTTGATGTTTTCTTCCATTAGGCTGTGTATTAAATGTACCTGCAGGAAGTCCAGGCTCTGTGGCTCTTTTGTAAACATGTGATGTCACAGGTCACATCGTCTATAAATGCAATAAATAGTTAATATGGCCCGATGCTAATTGACCCTAGCAGACTCTTTCTTGGAGGGTAAATGACAACACAACATTCATACTGGTGAACAACAGGAGCAGTCAAGTGGAAAGAAATAAAAAGAGAGAGAGGTGCACAGAAAAAGCAACGGGTGAACAATGTAGACAGAGACAAAGGGAGGAGGGAGGATTGGGGCTGGTTTAACAACAAGAGGTTAGAAACACAAAAGACAAAATCAAAGATGGGAAGAGGGAAGAAGAGGGAGAAAAAGTCATTAAGAACACCCAATCATCATTTCTTGAAAAGCTTTGATCCCCAACAGTATAATGGCCCTCTAATTTCCGTTGAGGGCATTGACAAAGTTGATAGAACGCTGAATGAAGGCACAGGCTGCTCTTTCTTTTGTTAAAGGAGAAATGTGCACAGGTGCTGTTTCAGCGAGCAAACAATGTAGACAGAGACATGCAGGCTGGTGGGTAGAGAAGGGGCTAGTTTAACCACAAGAGGTTGTAAACACAAAGGACAAAGGTGGTAATTGAGGGAGGAAAAGAGTCATTAAACTTGATCATCATTTCTTAAAAAGCTTTGATCCAGAGACATGCAGGGGGTGGGTAGAGGGGGCTGGTTTAACTACAAAAGGTTGGAAACACAAAAGACAAAAATCAAAGGTGGGAAGAGGGAGGAAAAGTCATTAAGAACACTCAATCATCGTTTCTTGAAAAGCTTTGATCTTGTAGCCCTCTAACTTTCATTGAGGGCACTGACCAAGTTTATAGAACGCTGAATGAAGGCACAGGTTGCTCTATCTTTTGTTATGCACATGGGTGCCATTTCTGCCAGAAAATGTTTTTGATAGCAATTCTCATTTCATTGTCTGCACTGATGTATTCTCGCATCAAAAAAGCTTGCTAAAATGGCATCCTGCGCACATTTCAACATCGTTTTACTTTGACTCTCTATAGTCTTTTATCTTCCAGTATGCGCTAATCCACCAATCAGATGCTTGGACTACTAGGGGGATAAAAACATATCTTCCTCTGTTTTATACCCTACTTCCTCTGTTTTTATTACACAGTGCGTATTGTGAATGTCAATGCGTTACGTTCCATATACAGACAGTGCAAAAATTACATTCTAAACTTTGTGCGCTTCGTCGCAAAATAACGCTCTGAAATTTGAAACTTTGCGCGTTGACATACTTGAAACTGGAAAATAAATTTGTTATAAACACGCACGCTCCTGGAATACGAAAAAATATAGCCTGTCTGCGTCCCATATCCAACTGGATATGTGACGCAGAAGCGATATATTCCGCATTCCACTCGCGCTTGTGTGATAACTTATATTGGCAGCCATCTCAAGTGAAACAATATCCGACAATCATCAATAAGATAAACATACCAGAAACCTGTGCTTGCCCAGAAATTCTTCAAGTCGGCCACTTTACTGTCGGACTTCACAACAAACTCATATTTAAGACTCAAAGATGGAGCTAGCATCATCAATAAGAATGAGAGAAGAGATGTACAGAATGCCTTCATGATGATGTTCAGATGTGGACGTGATTTCTTCTGAAAATGAGAAAGAAAAAAAAACAATTATTGAAGATCACTCCAGGGATTTTTAGAATAAAATAAATAGACCAATATTTATAGAGCGCTAAGGGCAACAGAGACTAGGGCTGACATCCTACCAGGGTAAAAACATTGTTCTAAAAAAGGTGGAAAACGTTGGTTTTTCTGAAACAAATAGCAACTGTATTTTTTGCCAGCGCCAGATTCTTAAGTGAATTGTACTGAGCTGGCAAAAAGGCTTTTGCGTTTGATTTGTACTCCCAACAAAATTAAAAAGGACGCAAAAGCACTCTGCAGTGATGACGTAATTTTTGCTAAAAATGCCAAGCTGTCAGACAAATCATGGAGGTAGAACATTCCACCATATCATCAATGCCCTGAATGGTTCAATAAAAAATAGTCCATGGTCAAATGTACGGGTGCATGTTTAAAACAAATTTTTTACTTACTCGGTACTGCAGGCACGTTTGTCTGAGATCAGGGTAGGCCTACTTATGCCTTATTTGTAGCATAAGTGTGGAGTGCTATTGAAATAATGACTTGGTAGAAAATAAAAAAGTAAGGGATGTCCTTTTTTTTTTTTTAGCTGTTTCGTAGCAAAGCGCAGCGAAACAGCTCTTGTTTTCGTTAAAGTTTTTTTTATTATTATTATTATTTTTTTTTTTATTTGTCATCTTCAGAAAAATTTCATATAAGTGCTGATTTGCAATGTTCCCAAAGAGCAATTGCAATGAAATTTTCAGGGATGAAAGGTATTGGTGCAATGATCATTGCGAAACAAGGATGTCATTATGACATAATCAGAAGTCACGTGACGTCATCTTAAAGGTGTTGTATTTTAAATGTTTGAAAATTTATAACAAATCATCCACAAGAGACCGTAGGTTTCTGTTTGCGGGATTGGGGAGGAATAAATAAGGTCTTCATTTTGTTTCGTGTGCGTGACCTCACATGACCTCTACTTCCGGTCGAAACCGGAAGTGGCCCTCTAATTCAAAATTGGAAAAAGATATGAAGTTGCTTTTAACGATGTTAGTGCGTGGCAAGGGTGGGCAGTTCAAAAAAAATACCAATGACGTCACAAAATGCAACGGCGCCCTCTAGCGGCAGGATGAAAACTCTTCAAAATGGACTTTTTGAAGATGTCTGTGGTGAAGTTTTTTGTAATCACTTTAAATTTTACACACAAGTTAACTGTCAGGCAGCCATCATATGTGTGAAGTTTCAGATCAATGACGTCATCGGGGGTCACGTGACGCGGCCTTAAAGGTGCACTTTTTGAACTAATATAACTCCCTAAGTAATTATGCGATCATGTTGAAACTTGGTAGGTTGTTGGATATTGACAAGTTCTTATGAAATATTAAAGGACGTCATGATGACGTCATCACATGATTTTTTATGATTTTTTCAATTTTTGCACCTTTAACACATAAATTGCTATCTGAATATGGTATAATCCAAATTATTTTTTATTTATGCCACATTGGGTAAAATTGCTTTGAATACCCAACAAATTTAAAACTCAGTTGAGAAATTTGAAATTTTTGTTGACGAAACAGCTCTGCATTTGTGCACAAATGCAATTTAGCTCTAGTTTTTTTTAAAACTCATTGGGTGCAAATTCGTTAGCTTCCCTGGGACGACCCGGTCTTCCCCCGGTGCGTTCAAATAGACATTCCATGGGCTCACGGGGGTCAGCCCCCAGTGCCCTGCTTGTGGAGTGGGTCACTTGGGCCTGGGGGCTTGCCCCAGGTGCATGACGTCACTTGCGATAACGTAACCTCCCTCCCGACGGCCGCGAGGCCGTCGGGAGGGTTACGTTATCGCAACTATTGTCAGGGGCTCACTAGAGTGAGCACCGCGGGGTAGACCCAGGGAAGCTAAACAAACACACCCATTGTTATGCAGTGCCTCAAAAAATCAAAAATCATATTAAAAAAACTATAACTTAGTTTTACTAAATTCCCTTACTTAAATAAACAAATAACATAACTATTTGATTGTACAGCACGGCCATGACTACTTTGACAAAAAGTTTCACAAAATGACAAAAAGTATATGCAAATAAACTTTACAAAAACCTTCACTCAAAATGTCAAATAAGTTTATAAAACTCAGTATCACGCACCCCCACCGAAATAACACTTTCGCCCCGCCCCCAGTTTACAGAGCACCCGACTAATGTTAATGACTATGTCAAGTGTCGGATTAGGGTTCCAGACCAATATATTGCTGTTAAAATCGAGAACCAAAATAGAACTGGTCTATGACTATTGTGAAAGTGCAACACCCCGTTCTTTTAACACAATTGTTATGGAAAATGAGTTATGATCCAGTCCTCAGACATTTTATGGTTACCAGTAATCCCTCCTACAGGGCTGGGCAAGGCGTTCAGCAACAGGCGCAGGACATGGATCCAAGACTACCGGTCAAACTGCAAGAAAATGTAGCCGATTTGGGAGGCCTTGCGAAGCAGATTCTACGCGGATCGAAATCCAACGAGGTCAGCGGATATGGGTCAAGGGTCAAATAATACTGTTGATTTTTGTGTGTTGGTGTCTGGTTTTGACCTTGAAGAAAAGCGAAGTTGGCTGGGCGGATCCACCTTGTGTATTTTAATTGTGGGTGGTTTGTTCTTGCCATATAGTTTGTTGATAACGGGATTCTGAATAATTTGATTTGTTTTGTGCAATTCATAATTTATGCCCAGCGCAATGTATGTTTACTACAAATTATTAAAAATTAAATATTTGTATATAAAACAAAACACTGACTACTAGACTAATAGACCCAATGAGGAAGAAAATAGAGTATTTCTTTCCTCCATTAGGTGACCCTCCTTTCTTTCGACGGTCACAGACTGCTGGGTTTTGAGACCACAACTCATTTCATTAGTTGCAATAACGTAACCCTCCTCTCGCAGTCGTCAAGAGGAGAGTTTCGTTATCGCAACTAACAACTTGTGAGATATGAGATCAAAAATAAGTGCAATTTCACCTAATGTTAACAGACTAGACTAGTCACCAGACTTCCCGGATTATGGGATTGTTGATATCCTTTTGTAAATAGTTTTAATTTGGTGTCACTTGACGACCCTTAAATTGTATAATTTGTCCTTCTTTTTTTTGGGCAGCATTTGATGCAAGCGGCACGCAATCTAGCCATGCAAGAATCTACTGTTGACAATTCATCTCATGTAAGTATTAAAAACAGGTTGTTTTGTTGAAACTTGGCATCCAAGACTGTAAACCCAAAATGACTAAAGGGTTAAAGACAAAATTACTGCTAGTTCCTGTGAAGTAAAACAGATGTTTTGTTCACTATAAAAACATCTAATTTAACAATTCTACTTTTTAAAATATTCTGCTTTTTGGACCTTTACAATCCTTACTCCTAGAACTATGAGGTTCACCATTCCCCTATCGTATCGTGGAGACGTTAGCGGAACGCCCCTCATAGTTCCAAAGTATACATTCCTAACATGCTCAATTTCAATTAATTTGAATTTTTTGTGGTTATTTTAGAATGTGAAAAAGATGAGTCTGATGGTGTCACAGCTACAGTTCCAGTAAGTATATAAATCCTTTGTCAATAAAACCAAAACAAAACATTCTGTCACAATCTTACAAACAGCTCCAATAGAAAACTAACAACATGTATTTCTCTTTTCATTTTAACAGGGCAGAAGCCATTGAAAGAAGGTAAATATAACTGTTTTGCCGTCAAGTTTTCCATCATGTGAAATTTTCAAATTGCGGCCGGTATTGCCGAGCAGTTAAAAAGCACTAGACTCGAGCCCTGGTGTTTCTGATCAGCAGAGTGTGGGTTCAAGGCCCATTCATCGAACTTGTGTCCATAATTGCTCTGTCCTTCGGATGGGACATTAAAGGCAGTGGACACTATTGGTAATTGTCAAAGACCAGTCTTCTTACTTGGTGTATCTCAACATAAGCATAAAATAACAAACCTGTGAAAATTTGAGCTTGATTGGTTGTCGGAGTTGCGAGATAACTATGAAAGAAAAAAAAACACCCTTGTCACACGAAGTTGCGGCTTTCAGATGCTTGATTTCGAGACCTCAAATTCTAAACTTGAGGTATCGAAATCAAAATCGTGGAAAATTACTTCTTTCTCGAAAACTACGTCTCTTCAGAGGGAGCCGTTTCTCACAATTTTTTATACCA
The DNA here is from genome assembly GCF_032118995.1 of Asterias amurensis. NCBI lineage: Eukaryota > Metazoa > Echinodermata > Asteroidea > Forcipulatida > Asteriidae > Asterias > Asterias amurensis. The sequence goes on from NC_092655.1 coordinate 21,421,413, forward strand.
TCAACCTCTCCCCATTACTCGTTACCAAGAAAGGTTTTATGCTGATAGTTATTTTGATAAATTACCAATAGTGTCCACTGCCTTTAAGCCATAGGTCCTGTGTACTAGGATTGGTAGTGCAAGTAATAAAACACAGAACACTTATCATGGAAGAGTAGGTGCTTCTGGTTCACGAAACAAGCACCCTTTTCTACAGATTTCCTCAGGCTCGTGAGCTAAAGTGATTAAGTTCACTTACGAGACATCCTTGGTTTCACTACCAGAAGTATAATAATAAATTCACATGTCTATGCCTGATGCCTGATATAGACCTTATGCACATGACGTCATTTCAGTACGGCGCCCCCGCATTGAGGTCAAAAGGAGGTTGTTCATCGGTTGTTCAATCTATGTGCGTTTCGATTGTTTCGTCACCGCTTGACCTCAAAGATGGCGACTGGATGACGTCAATGCATAAGGTCTATTGAATTTATTCTGTGTTTTGTCCTCGTAGCTTGGAGGTGATGGATACACTACAAGACCAACTCCAGACCCTTCAGAGGTGATGAAGCCAACCCCACCTCACTCTTGCATCCCTTAAGACCAACTTCAAAGTCGTCTTCAAAAAGGAAGTTTGTGGTTAAGAGCTTCAGTGTTTATTTGTCAGATGGAAGATGGATAACTGACCAGCTGAGGTTTCCATTGAACCAGAATCTGGTCTTGATTTTCCAAACAAGGAGCTGAAAAATTATAATTTGGCCACAAACTCAATATCTTTGCAGACCTTGACATAACTCACAACACCCCACAGCGATTGCCGTGGGGCCCTGTGCTTTTGCTGTGGTGCCCTTTGCAAAGTTCCAACACAAATTTTCATTTTAATAGAAGTATACCTTACCAGGGGGAAATTGTTGTGCTTTTTCAAGAATTAAATTCAAGGCCCATCTTGGTATCTACTCTTTCTTCCAAATTGGGTTCTATTTCTCTTGGCAGACAGACAAGTGACTTTATCCTGTCTTGATTTTACTCTTGCCAAGTTGCAAAATGTTAATAAGTTGCAAAATTTTAATTTTGAGAAGTGGTTATCATAGTTTTTGAGATGATTAGAGAGGTACTAACCACTGAGCTCATGTCAGGCATGGCTGCCCAATTGTGTCTTTAAAAAAGCTGCAAGCCAGTTGCAAATTAGATATAAATGCTTTCTGGTACAATGACATGCTTGTATAGTCACAGGTGACCGCGTAAATATGTCACATGGACTAGGGTTTCGCATAGTTACATAAGATAGGACAAACGCGCATAATTTCTCACGCAAAGTTGTAGGGACTTCCTTTTGTTGTTTTACTATTCCCTTTTCTAAGGGTTTCTCTTGTGGGGGACACAGTTTTACAAAGAAAAACAAGATGTTACTCAATTCTACTCAATATAAGCAAAATCTGCCCAGAACCATTTGACATAGCAACCTGTCTTTCTGGAATTTTAACTGAAGTGGTAACTTGTGACTAAGAAAGTCAGAACCAGAAGTTATTCAAATCTAAGAAAGTCATTGTACCGGAATTATTCGTATCTTTTTGCAATTGACATGAAATGAAACTATTATTTATTTGGTATCAGTGTGATTTCTGTAAAATAAATATCTGCATTCCATTAAAATTACACACACAAATAAGTGATTGCAATTGTAGTCCTTTATTGCAAAATTTGTTAGTTCTGTCGTTAATTAAATGTATAAAAATTGATCTCCTTATAAGAAGAATGTTTACATATGAATTTGTCTTTTACAAAATGAAAAAAAACTGAACATTTATGGAAAATAATTGTTGGACAATTTACCGACAGAAAGTTGAAAAAACCTGAATCTCAATGTCTACACTAAATCAGTCCTACATCACTAATAGTGGTCCAAGTACCAACACATGATCGGCTAGACAAATGCTGTGATTACTACTTGTGGCATTTTCTTCAAGAAGATTATTATATATTTTTTATTTAAAGCACAAAGTGACACTTGACACCAGTTACAACTTAAAGTGCATGATGCGATAGTACAATAAAAGTACACCAAATATTAAAACGCAAGATACGACAGTCGAGTATTTTTCTATTTTATGTGTTAAACAGTCCGAGTTGTAAGATCAATTGGACAAAACAATTTTAAAGAAATAAACAAACAAACAAAATTCCTTAAACCAGATCCTCTTTCCTTTCAATTATCTCGCTCCCCCTCCCCCCCCCCCAAAAAAAGAAATGGAAAACATCCACACTATCAAAAGTCACAATATGAAATACTGAATTAATTAAAAACTAAACCGATGGCAATATTTTAAACACTTTACATCGGATGATGGCAAATTTTTATGGATCTCTCTTCAATGGTTTAAAATGTGTCTTCCCTGTCTGCCTACAGCACTCAACTAATTTTGTTGACGATTTTGTTCACTTTTTTCAAACTGTATTGGACAATCTTTGAAATCATTTAAAAACTTGCATTTAAAGATTAAGGATTTAATGCCGTTTAAATGGAAATGATTAGTTTCAATGCATACATTTTTTGTTTTTACACAAATATTTCAACTTGTTGCTGGGTACCACCGTCTCCCACTCCTATTTTCTAGATGTAAAGCACCATGTCCTTTAAAAGCTCATGATTATGGCTTATAAATTATTTCCCCCCCCCTTTTTTTAAAGGGAAGGTATACGTTTGGTAATCACTCTTAAAGCCATTGGACCCTTTCGGTAAACAGTGTTGTCCAAGGCCCACACTTTGTGTACCACAACTTCTATATCAAATAACAAACCTGTGAAAGTTTAGGCTCAATTGGTCATCGGAGTCGGGAGAAAACAACGGAAAAACCCACCCATGTTTCCGCGCGTTTCGCCGTGTCATGACATGTGTTTAAAATAAATCCGTAATTCTCGTTAACGAGAATTTATATTGTTTTACCGTTTTCTCAAAAAGTAAAGCATTTCATGGACTAATATTTCAAGAGAAGTCTTTCACCATTACCTTCTGTAAACCCTGTAAATTATTTGTAAATCTGTGAACTTTTTTTTTTTTTTCTGTACCGAAAGGGTCCAATGGCTTTAAATCGGATGGCAATACAAACTATCTGTTAGAATCCCACAGAATCTTTCAAATGGGATAAAGCATTTTGAGAATTTTTTTTACTTTAAAGTAATGTGGTTGTGTAAAAAGATATCAGTTTCAATGCCCTAAAATTTTAATCTGAGTAACGCTTTTGTTTATTCCTTTTACTCCGGATTTTCGGAAATATCACAAAAAACGCAACTGCCTTTTGAAATAAAATTTTGCACATGTTAGTTTTGTTGTTTACATCTAAATTTATATATGATTCTCAAACCATCCAACATTTCCGATAACCAAACAGATACTTTCCCTTTACTTGAGTGTTCTAAAGGCCTCGTCACACGAAGCAACTTTTGCAGGCAACTTGGAGGAAACCATTTGCAGTGCATGCTTTTGGACAACTTTTGCGGCACAGTTTTTTCATACAATTGTCTTATGTATGATCACAAGAAAAATATATGAACTTTCACTAAGTGAACACCTTCTCATTTTGGATATTGCCTGGAACTGGTCGCTAGTGAGTAGACATTTGTCATGTTGCCTCCATCTTAGTCATGTTCCTCATATCAAATAACAATAATGAATGATAATAATCATTTTGCAAATAGAAACCAGACTATTTTGTTCTACCAGCCTCGGATTGGTTACATTGATATCAATGGGAGAAATTCAAGATGGCTGCACCATGATAAAGGTCTATTGCCTCGTGTGACATGGCCTTAAAACACAACTTCAAAACCCTCCCTGATTTGACTCCATCTAATCCAAACTCCTGGCCTTTGTGCTGTATCTCCCCGAGACTCCCTCAGTAAAACCTTTTGCGATTGTACTCCTGTCGTTTTTGGAAGACAACCACCCCAACAACAAGGCAGATCATGACGCCAAGCACACAGCAGAAGATGAGAAGGAACATGTTCTTGAGACTCATCGTCCAATCTCCACGGAATGAACCACCGGGATCGTCAACATGATCTAGGTGTTAGGGATTAGATTATTTTGGATTACAAAGACAGCGAATGATATTGAGTGGTTCGACAGTAGGAGGGTTTAACAAAATAATAATAAGTAGTCTTATAGACGATGTGACCTGTGACACCACATGTTTACAAAAGAGCCACAGAGCCTGGACTTCCTGCAGGCACGATTTGTACACAGCCCAACGGAAGAAAAAATAAAATCATATATTTTATGGAGATTGCACTGTCCAATTTTTATTAACTTTTGATTTGATGAAAGGGGGCACATCTAAAAACTTGTCTAGCCTTTACTTTCATAACTCTTGGATTTATGTAGAAACTATAACACAAAATGTAAACTTTCCCATATGACCAGTGCAGTATCTTGCCTGCCAGACTAGCCAAAGAATGTACAAGGTCACACTTATTGTAAACAAAGTTCACATGGTCTTATATAGCTCATGTATCTACTGATAAGGTACTCAAGGTATTTGAACAGGCAGAAACTTTCCATTAGAGGTTTTTTATTTTTGTAATGAGACCAATTTATGTAGCACCTCATAATGGTTGACAAGCAGCTGCCGCGCATTCTGCAGCCCCTTTCAGACACACCGCGCCAAGTATAACTGCATTACACAACACGGAGAACCTACAGCTTTACGTCCCATCCGAAGGAAGCAGCAATAATGGTTAAGTGTCTTGCTTAGGCACACATTTGGTAATTACTCAAAACAAATATTCACTTAAAAACTTACTTGGTAGCGAGCATTTGAGAGCTCTTGATGGTATAAAACATTGTGGGAAATGACTCCCTCTGCAGTAACGTAGTTTTTGAGAAAGAGATAATTTCTCACTAGAATAATAAAGACTTCTAGCTAGAAGTCTTTTATTCCTATCTGAAAGCACATAAATTCAGCCAACAAGCATGTTTTTTCTTTCATCATTTTCTCGCAACTTCGATTGAGCCTAAATTTTCACAGGCTTGTTATTTTATGCATATGATGGGATACACCAAGTGAGAAGACTGGTCTTTGACAATTACCAAACGTGTACCTTCCCTTTAAGGACACAAGTGCCAGACTCGAACCCACACTCTACTGATTAGAAACACCAGAGCTTGAGTCCGCTGCTCTTCACCGCTCGGCCATGACACGGCCCAGAGAGTAATATCAGCTGAGCTAAAGACAACGGTTATTTAAAGGAGAGGACCAGGTGATTGATGGGTCTTACCTCTTGGTGGAGCAAAGAAATCTGCTGATGGACTTAAATTTGCATAATCCAAAGATTCATCCGCACCGTCAAGCTCATAAGTTTTTACAGAAATAATATCATGGTTATCTGAAAACAGAAGGAAACAAATGAACAGATTTTAGTATTAAAGAGGTAAACGTGTAATTATTAACATTTTAAACTTGACCTTATTTTTGTTCAACCCCAAAAATCATTTCAAAATTTACCCAGTCAGTTTCCCTTGTGGTTAATATTGATATCTGAAACAAAAAGTCGCATCCCGTTAAGGTGATCCCCTGGCTGCCGCTTCCCAGGTTGTATCGTAATTTGGGTGTGATCCCTGGCTACACGGCAGTTAACGGTTGTATGGCTTCTGACTGCCACCCCCGAACAAAGATATTGACAAAATAGGGACACCGCCAATATAGGGCTAGATAGCTCAGTTGGTACAGCGCCGGCACGTTAATCCGGAGGTCGTTGGTTTGAATCCCACTCTAGTCAATTCTTTATTCAACACCAAAAATCATTTCAAAGTTTACCCAGTCAGTTTCCCTTGTGGTTTATATTGATATCTGAAACAAAAAGTCGCTTCCCAGGTTGTATCCTAATTTGGTTGTATGGCTTCTGACTGGCACCCCCGAACAAAGATATTGACAAAATAGGGACACCGCCAATATAGGGCTAGATAGCTCAGTTGGTACAGCGTCTACACGTTAATCCGGAGGTCGTTAGTTTGAATCCCACTCTAGTCAATTCTTTGTTCAACCCCCAAAATCATTTCAAAATTTACCCAGTCAGTTTCCCTTGTGGTTTATATTGGTATCTAATTTAAAGATGTTAAATTTGCATCAGTCGAGTACAGGACTGGAATTATCTGGAAGCCACAGAGGCCGAGGCCCTCATTGCTCCTGGTCTTAGCCTTGGTGCCCCTTCAAAATTATCTCATAGACCTTGAACATTTCCAAGGGAAGCGCCTCTGCAAAAGAAAGAGGCCTTGCCCTTTTTAAGATGAAATTCCAGGCCTGTGGGTGACTCAGACCATGTGGACGATGTCTGGGGTCGATTTTACAAAGAGTTAGGACTCGTCTTATCTCGAGTTAAGACGAGTAACTCGTCCTAACTTAGGATTAATCTTAACGTCTGCATGCTACAGTGTAGGGTTGGGACTCGTCCTAAGTCCTAAGATTAGTCTTAAGTTAGGAAGAGTTTTATGAAATCGGCGCCTGGCCACTAACCTGCTAATTGGCCGGTGGTGGCCGAGAGACCAAAGTAGTACCCAGTTGGAAGCTTAACACCTTGTACATCTAAACAGGACTTCCATTCTGACTTATCATCAATATCAGTCATAATCTGGATAGAAAGAATAAAGGACAATGCACAAGTTGTTAAGTAACAACAAATTTTATCCATCACATGTTTTAAAGGGAAGGTAGATGTTTGGTAATCAAAACTTACTATAAAACAGTATATCACTATTTATCACCAAAAATTTGAATATAAGAAGCTTTACCGTGCCAACAACGCTTCTCAGATTGTGTGTTCCTTTAGGGATGTGTTCCTTTAGGGATTATTATTCCTGCATGGACATAATCACTCCGATTTTTTTGCGATATCTTAAAAAAAATGGACCAACTTTTGAAATGAAATTTTCAGAGGTTAATTTTATTGTAAACTACACTTATAATAGAATAAAACATTCTGCAAAAGTTAACCTTCTGAAGCTATCATCAGAACTGAACTCTAGAAATTCTACCCTTTCCCCCTCCAAAAAGAAAATATAAAAAGTCCAACCCTCCCACTTGATGACCCATGATTACTTACTTCTAGTCTGCCTCTCATGTATCGTACAGCAACATGTGTTTCATGATCCCTGTTCCTAAAGGGGGCGTGGCATCCAGCGACTTCAGTGTGGGTACCATCACGATCATGATCATAGTGTAGCGTGCCGTTATTAATCTGCGCTGATATGTAAGGATGCGGGTGCTGCAAAGTGTACAAACGAATAACTTTTAAATGTGGCGTGTTGTGGCCGGCGCCGAGAGGTCCAGCTACGTGTTGTCAGCGACGTGTGGGTTTGAATCCCTGTTATGACACTTGTGGCCTTGTGCAAGGCACTTAACCATAAATAAATAAGGGAAGGTAGTGCATTCTGCTCTACCAGCCAGGCTCCTAGTGGATGATATCCATGCCTTCATCCATATAGACTGTGAAGGAAGTAACCCTCAATAGAGAAAAGACAACACACATGACCTAGGGCTTTACGCCCCATCTGAAGGACGCAGCTTTAATGTCTTCCTTAAGGTCACAAGTGTCAAGACCAGGGCCCAATTTCAAAGAGCTGCTTAGCAGACAAAATTGCTTAGCATGAAATTTCTTCCTTGCTAAAAACATGATTACCAACCGAATTTCCATTCGTTGCATATTGCTTGGTACTGGTATTCAGCTGTTGTTTGCTTGTCCTAAAAAACACGTGGAAATTCGGTCGGTAATCATGCTTTTATCAAGGAAGAAATTCCATGCTAAGCAATTTTGTCTGCTTAGCAGCTCTATGAAGTTGGGCCCAGGACTGGGGGTGGGGGTTCACTTTTGTACAAGAAAATAATGTGTTACCATAATATGGGAACATTTGGGGGGACCCTCTACAGCATGATTTGGTTCAGACCACAACAGCTATTTTCAGAGCACTCCTCTGAAAACAAGGTTGTTCCCACATGTTTTGCTTATTACTGTGAGTCTGTACTTACATTGTGAGGGCCATTGTGGTTGCTGTATGTATCAAAATAAACTCCAAGCCCTGTGTGGAAGTCCTTGCTGCCAAATACTGGACCTGAAGACGGTAAGGATATTAAATACGATGGTGTTAGGGTGCTGGGTGTTTCAAGGATCACAAACAAAATAACACTAAAAAATAATAGTATTGTCTCTTTTACAACAAATCCCAAAGAATTTTTTATAAGCTGTTAAGCAAAAAATACTGCTTAACAAAATGTCTTTGGTATTAAGCAAAAATTGAGTGGGGGCAACAGACGCAACAATGTCAGCTGTTTTTGCCAAGCAAGATTTTCCAGGTTTGTGTGCTTACAGGCTTTATGAAACTGGGCCCAGCCATCTCTATGCAGAACCTGAAGGCGTACTACTCCCTACGAGAAGTTCTACTACTACTATAGACTACTACTAATACTACTACTGTACTACTACTACTACTATCTCGTAAATAAACATACCTGATTGCATTTTATCCTTGGTGTACCAGACAGCAAATCCATCTCCAAAGAGCGACTTTCCTTGGCCATGTACATGGAAGTGAATGTGGAGCTCCCAGTTGGGACTTCTATTTGGCTACAATAAAAGCAATACAACATATTGAAGGGGAGGTGAAAAATAAAAAGCCTAACTAGCTTTTCATCAATAAACCTCTTGGCCTTAAAGCACACTTGTTGTTACCCTTTAGAACCCATAGCGGCTAGGTCATAGCGACCACAAGCGGCTTGAACCAAAATGCCTGTAGCGGCTTCTTCCATTCACATAAAGAGGTCAAAGGAAAGGTCCTATCCAGATACAAAATTTTCCAATTTAGTATGTTAACATAAAATCACGATTTGTAAAACAAAATTTTCTGCCTCATGTTATTTCTATTGACAATTTTACTGAAACAACTTGGTAATAGGCAAATGTCATATTTTTAAAACTATTTATTGTTTGACTATTTTCATCCTATATAAAAGTACAATAAAACTGATCTGTGTGAAAATTTCAAAAGGTGGTAGTGTTTCTGAACTACTGTAGTTTTTTTTATAATAATATCTACACAAGAAACAACTAGTGGGTTCCAATTAACAAACGTATAGGCCTACAATCCCTTTAAACTAAAACAAAATCAAGTTATTTCAAAGATTATCTGAATGTTTTTAAAAACTGGACCAGATAAGGATCCTTTTACCAACCACTTTATTCCAGATAGCACCTTGACGGCTTTGTTTGTCCGGAGTTAGGCGAATGTAATTATTAGTTATCATAGAGTGTCCTTGCATGTCCCACATTGGAAGACTTGCCCCGGAACCTGTTTAGAAAGATGAACAGTATTACATTAGAAATTTAAAGTAAAGGCACTGGACACTATTGGTAATTACTCCAAATAATTGTTAGCATAAAAACTTATTTGGTAACGGGTAAATGGAGAGCTGTTGATAAGGCCAAGTAAAAAAAGAAACATGTTTAGCGTCCCCGCTTTTTTAAATTAATAGGGTTATTTTAAATGATCTCAGCAAAAACAATCTGAATGTCTTGTCTGAATGCCTCGACTAAATTGTTTCATTTATGTTTTGTGTATTTCAGCAGTAGAAAAAAAAATGGATATTTGACATTTTAAAAAAGAATGGCGGCCATCTTGAAATAAAAAAAAAAAAAAAAAACCTCTTCCTCCTTTTTTTGAAAAACCTGGACGTGAATCATGTGGTTTTTTTTACTCGGCCTAATATAAAACAGTGTGAGAAACGGCTCTCTAAAGTAACATAGTTTTTTAGAAACTGATAATTTCTCACTCAACTAAAACTTAAAGACTTCAGGCCTGAAGCCTTTATTACTATAGAGGCATCTGAAAGCACAAAAATTTGTGCAACAATGGTGTTTTGTATTGATTTGAAGCATGAACAAATTAATGACATATTTCTTATTTAATATATAAAGTTATGAAGGATCTCAATATTTATAAATAAAATATCGTAGGAGGTCCTATTTTCGAGGTGTCCCTAAAATCATGGCAAATCTTTTACCTCTCTGTGAGCGATGTAAACAGTCCCTAGATAAAAATTGTGTGGTTTTATTTGCCAAGCAAAGAGTCTCCTCTTCTTTGACCAAAACTTAGAAACACGTAGGGCTCCACTGGTCATTTGCACTTGTAAATGCAAAAAGTTTGGTATTTTAGGCATTTCTACAAGGTACAAAAATATGTCATAATGTAGAGGCCATATAAAAATATTTGCCCACCAAAAAAGTTTCATCAAACGCTATTTCAATTCACAATTCATGATGATCAAAATCATGTGACTGAATGTTTTGCTGAGCATTCTTGAAAAAAAATACCGAGGCTTAAAGAAGCCATGTGCCTTATATCATTTTCTAATTTTTGTGGAGATTTTTATTTTGTAACCCTCGTATCAATACTACTATTTATATTAAAATTTAAACATCAGCTTGTTGATTCAATTATCACTGTTTATTTATACACTTTATTATAAATATTACGAAAAAAAATAGAAAAAAAAAATAATATAAATCAGATTTTGAAGCCAGTAATTATTCACACTTTTTATATTTTTTTATTTTTTTTAAATTTTTTGCAAGTTACCATGGTAATTTTAAAAATTTAATAAAAAATATTTTGAATAAAATGAAGGCAACTGCTGGCTATACAGTCATACACAGAGTCTCAAAGAACACTAACACTTGTAGTCGATGCAGATGTTTCTTCCATGTATGGCTTCACCGGGAAACCATACTTTCTCGTTTGCGTGAAAACAGAAAAAACTCAAAACAAATGGGGCCAGTTGAAGTCATCCAAGATCGGTGTATGGTGTGAACATTACAATGTCCATCAAGTTTTAATACATGCTTGCATACTTCGTATTAGCAAACGAAGATAATTAGGGCATCGGTTGATAATGGCATCATTATTTTTTTTCCAATTCAAAGAAAAAGGCATAATACTAATAGCGTGAAAACTGGTAAGCAGAGGTTACTAATTTATTTAATATCGAGTGAAGTGTTCGCAGGATATGAATATGGACATTTACTTATTTGATTTTTTTAACCACAAACAAAACATAAACAAAACATACAAACAAAGTCTGAACACTTTATTATTTAATTTTATAATTACCCCGTCAGCAATTTTTTTTCTGCACTACAATTCCGAAGTTTTCAAGTTTGTTTTCTAATTATAAATCGATTTAAAAAAAGGGAAGGAATGGAATCCTTAAACGGATAACTTTCCGTATGGCGCCACCACTTTTTCACTCATTTTTACAAAAAGGGATATCTCAATAATCAATTTCTCATTGAGGTAAATTTAAAATTAGATACTATATTATATCATATCGAATGAAAAAGTGGTGGCGCCATACGGAAACTTTTCCCCTTAAACAAAACAAGAACATTTTTGAGGATGGCAATTCTTAACACTATTTCATAACAGTAGCGGAAAAAATCGCACCCCGTCATCGTCACAATATACACCGGCACCACGCATGCCAACGCGACGGCACCGCCCGCCAACCCGTCGGCACGGCGGGACAGGCCCGGCCAATAAGCCGGCAACAAGAAGTGTTATGACGTAGCACATAAACCAACGAATTGCACAGATTTATTTACATGTCTTACCTGTATAGGGCCGCATCAACGAATGTTCACGTTTGAAGAAATCTTCTGCCGTCTTTTCACTTCTAACAGGTGTGTTTAAACAAAAGAAAACGACATTAAAAGTCGCAAAAAGAAGAACGTGGCTGGGCGCCGCCATCTTGGATGTGGGGGACGTGACGACAAAACAACGCCAGAAACTCTGATCACGCAAAATCACGTTTTTAGTAACGAGACTTAATAATATGTCAGCAAAAAAAAACAAGCGTGCAAAATTATTGCCCGCCCGCGCCCCTGGATGGGGGATACGTGCAAAAGATAAACAACGGATTATTATGATTAGCATGCAGCGAGCATTGTCAAAATTAGCATCAGCCCGTCATTGGTATTTATATCTAAAGTTTGAATATTGATTACACATGATAACATAGTCTTATGGTGGCGGTAGGTCGACGACGAAACAGACGTACGCGTTTTTTGCACATAATTATTCAGCAGCCGTCATTTCGTCGTCAAGGAGTGAAGTAGATCGTCTGGGGATCTGGACTCTGTCTGGGAAATTGATTGTTGTGGTCTGAATCTTTTATGCGTTTTCTCATCGCCAAAAACACCATTCATGTGTTTTTAAAACAATCAACCAGGACTCAATGAGGTAAGGTGTGTGAAAATTGCTTAAATGGATGGTAAAACAGAAGGATGTTTGGTGTTTATAAATGAAACTCAAGACACCGACCAGCTGACTGACACTGGCACTGCACTGCGCTGTCGTGACACAGTGACACACAGTTAAACTGACATGACAGTTTGCATTGCTGTGCAGTGCAAGATAGATAGGGAACTTTTTGTGAAAAAGCTTCCGTATGGCGCCTCCACATTTTCATTCGATATGAAACAAGGGAGCACGTATTAATTTAACCGCCCGAGAGCTAGACCTAAAGTGGCCGAAAGCTCTGAAAGCTTTTATTTACAAAAGAAATGACTGGTGTCATGAATAATCCGCATATCAGGGGTTAAAGTTGCTCACCTTCCCCTTTGCTTATTAAATCTTCACAACCTCAACACAATGGCTTTTGGGTCTGGATGGGTTTAGGCGGCAACAAAAGGCATGACAAGTCCTTTGTCAAGTGGTTGGCAATTAAGGGATTATAGGATTACTGGGGGGGGGGGGGGGTGGAGGAGGGGTTGGCTGGTTGGGGTGTTCTTGGAGTAAGATAAGAGGGGGTTGAATGGAGCTAATTGAGGGCAGATAAATTGGTGGCAAGGTGTGGAAAATTAGCGTGTGCCTATTCTGCGTGGAGCAATTCAACCAATAGAATACGTTCTATAGCCTTTAGACTGAAACTATTACATTTCTGACTTCTAAAGACTTAAAGTTGTATTAATTAAATTGTTGATTTTTTCTCTTTTATTTTCAGCAAACCAAATCAAACAATGCAACGAAAATCAGCATCAAGTGGAGAGCAGCAGTCGTCGTCGTCTCATCATGAGACAGCTGTGGAAACAAAAGCTAGCCTGAGTGAGCTGACTGCTGCTGTCCAGAAGGTTCAAGAAGCATCATCCTGGTGGGATCTCTATGGTGTAGACTGGTGCTACATCGCATCAGGTTTTGCCATGATCCCTCCTGGTCTATTGCTTCTTAGGCACCAGACCTGGCCTCCGTTCATCGCAGGTCTGATCTTACTGGGATTCTACTATGGAATGCTCAAAACCAAGATGTCTCATCTCGCAACCCACTCTGCCCTGTGCCGTTCAAAGCTCGCCAATCGCTTCTGGCAGTTGTTCTTCATTGAGTTTTGCGGATCCTTTTCAGCTGAGTACGCAATTGGTGCCCATGTTAAAGTCCACCATCCCTACACCAACGTCATCGGGCTGGGTGATTCTAGCACATGGCGGGTGCCAAGTTTGCCGAGATACATCTATTTGTTTGTAGCTCCGCTTTTCCTACCAGTCATGACTCCGATCGGAGCAGTCGTTTTTCTTCTGCAAGATAAGAAAGTGCTGAAAGCTTTTCAGTGTTTTATTGTTGTATCCCTTGGCCTAGTAGCCAACATCTCACTACTGATGTTCGTCTCCGGTCTCACTGCAAAGGTAGCTGTGCTGAGTACACTCGTCTACCGCGCTCTCATGGACATCCCTTACATCCATGTCAACATCTTTCAACATATCGGATTACCGATGTACGCACGTGATAGTCGCCCGCCACGTCTCCACCTGATGTCCAGCGGAGTCCTCAATCTATCCCATAATCTGTTACTGGACTGGAATTTCGGACATTCACTGATTGCCTGCCATATCGAGCACCATCTCTTTCCCAAGCTGTCTGACAACATGTGTTTGAAGATCCAACCCATTGTACAGAAGTATTTGCAGGAGCATGGATTGCCGTACCAGAAACGCGGATACCTCGACCGCCTCAAGTTCTTCACCAAGGAGTATAAGATGCTGATGGTGGATGCCCCACCCATTACACAATTTATTGGAGTGCAGTAAAAAGAACAAAATAAAGCCCTGTTCATACTCCCTGCGAATGCAAATGGGGAGCCTATGTTGACATCAAAACATTTTCCCTACCAATTTTTCTTAAGAGTTGAACACATTTCAACAAGCAAGACAGTTCCCTAAGAACAACTCTATCTGGCAAGTAGATACACACATGGTGTTACCGCAAACCAAATATATATTGATACCCCACCAATCCTGCTCATTTTTGCTAACAGGAAATCATTAAGCAAAATTGAGCCCAGGTCAGTCTGTGGCTGTACATGGAATTATGAACTCCAACCCAGTTCAGGGCTGGAAATCAACACTGGACCTGATGACTCGATGAGGCCAGTGATTTTAGTAACGGGCAGAGTCCGGCAGTCTACTTGTGTTTTTCATTGAGTAATATACCTCACTATGTCATAAAAGTTATGCGAAAAGTTTTACATTTTATGTAACAAACAATCTTTAATTCTGCTGAGTATCAAAGTGTACTTGCCCATATGAAAAAGGAGATCAATCTTCTCTAATCTTAGAAAAATATTTGTGGAAAGGTTTTTAACCGTTTTGATTCTGGTCTTGCGAGAAGAAAAAACGTTTGTTCCAGTTAAAATTCTGAACTACAAGTCCTATGTTTATATACATTCCCCCCCCCCCCCCCAAGCTCGAGCCCGGGAAGTTACTGCATGTGCACTCCCTCCCTCTGTATCTTCTCTATGGTGAGCTACTAGTACGAGGAGAGGCGTGTGCTTTATAACTGGGTGAAAGTTCATAACTTCATGTACAGTCACTGGAACCATCTGGGACTGGTCTGTTTTAATTAAAATGTATTAAATAATATACTAAAATATTAAATAAAATATTAAAATATTAAATAATATCAACCTTTCTCTGTACGAGGGCCCAATATGATACTAACACAGCTTGCTGGATGGGCTACCGTCAGTAAAGATGGCTGATTGTTTGTTTAATAAATAGTTATTTATTAATAGTAATTTGACCAAAATGTTTATAGTGTTAAAATACAATCATTTCCAGCTGGAAATGGACTGACTATACTGAGTGTATACATTGCTTTGTCATGTAACCCCAAAACAATGATTTTAGCCTTTAAAAGGGTCTATGTACTTTTGTCTAACACAAAACATGATTTCCACAGTTTGAAGATAATGATAGTAGAAAGCTTCCCTTAAAATAGTACTTTGAGAAATGAGTAAAGCAATGTCACGAAAATAATTTTTGTCTCGGTTTTAGCATGTAAAAAAGTATTAACCACATCATACCTGATATTTGTTTTCCACTTTTCATTTGATAGAGGGAAATTTGAGAACAATTTAAAAACAATACCATAAGCAGCCAGACCCTTGGTCCTTTTTTGTTTCTTTCATATTCTGTTTAAGTTTATACGAAAGAATTACTTCAGAGGGTAAACATATTTCCAGAGCAGCTTTACACAATTTAATATATTTCACTATGTATAATAGACACAGTTTTTCATTTAATGTTTTACTTGATTATTATCTAAAATGTATCCAGATGTTTTGTATAGTTATTATGGAAATGACTGTTCATAATCATAAAGCCAGTAGGTTTAGACAGGTTAGTCTTACCGCCAAATGCACCAAAAATGTATAAAAAAATCACAGTTAATTGTAAGAATTTTATAGTGCTTTCTTGTGTATCACATATGAATATTTGAATGTAAATACTTTATTTTGATAGGGGCCTACTCTTTGTCAAAATTGTAACTTTTATTAAAATGAAAGTAGTTAAAGGCAGTGGACACTATTGGTTAATACTCAAAATAATTATCAGCATAAAACCTTGCTTGGTAACGAGTAATGGGGAGAGGTTGATAGTATGAAACATTGTGAGAAACGGCTCCCTCTGAAGTGACGCAGTTAAGTAATTTTCCACGAATTTGATTTCGAGACCTCAAGTTTAGAATTTGAGGTCTCGAAATCAAGCATCTGGAAGCACACAACTTCGTGGGACAAGGGTATTTTTTTCTTTCATAGTTATCTCGCAACTTCGATGACCCATTGAGCCCAAATCTTCACAGGCTTGTTATTTTATACTTATGTTGAGATACACCAACTGTGAATGTGAAGGCTAGTCTTTGACAATTACCAATAGTGTCCACTGTCTTTAAAAACAAAGAAGGGTTTTCATTAAATGCAAGGTAATTGGTACATTTTATGTTTTTTTCTTTAACAAGGTAATTTAGAGCAATCTACAAAAACGTATTTGACATAAAGACTGTGTGGTAAAATTTAAAGATATTAGGTCTTATTTTAACCTGCATGTTTAAATATAAATGGTATTTTTATTGTTTCAAGAAAGTTATTACCTTTCTTTCAATGTAATGCACAAACAAATCTGCCAGCGATAACTGGTAGTTAATTTAAAACAACTAAACATTTATTATTTTCTGATGATTCGCCCACGAGTTCAAAACTATTTTGATCAGTACTTGATTTTTTGTGTGTGCAATAATGACAGTGGCACCTACACAAACAATTGTATGGTTTTTATTTGAAACAGAAATATCTGTCAAAATCTTTTAAAATAATTTCTTTTTTCAAAAATTGGGCTCCGCAACTTTTAAAATTATTGTCTTTTTTTATTTGCTATTGATTGTTTTTATACAGTACAGCCAAAAAGAGACAACACAAAAATCTTTTCTTAAAATTTTAAATCAAAATTTTACCAAAATCTTATTTACTTCAACAGGAATTTGCAATCTTCAATGTAGACCAATGTATAGTAATGAATTATTAGATATTTAACTAATTGATTAAAGCAGTTTTTAACATGGCTTATTGTTGAAATCTTTATATAACAAAACCTGGTTTATTAGAATCACATTATTTTTGTTAAGATTTTAAAAAGATAATCAATAGCCATGAACTGCTATGGTAAACAGTTCATGCTTGCTCGTGTGGTATTTCTTGTCTAAAGTTGTCATCAAGAATAATCAAAAATATAAAACGAACCTTTACCTTTGAGTAGATTATAGCTAAACTAGTTCGCTTAAAGGAACACATTGCCTTGGATCGGTCAAGTTGGTCTTTGAAAAGCGTTCTGTAACCGTTTGTTATAAAATGCATATGGGTAGAAAGATGTTGTAAAAGTAGAATACAACGATCTACACAAATATGCCTCGAAATTGCGTGGTTTCTTTTTACCTCGACGACAAACACGGCCGGCCATGTATGGGAGTCAAATTTTTTACTCCCATAAATGGCTGACCATGTTAGTTCGCGACGTAAAAGGAAAACCATGCAATTTTGAGTGATACTTGTGTGAATCATTATATTCTACTTTAAAAACATCTTTCTAACCATGCATTCCATAACAAACGGTTTCAAACGCTTTTTATAGACCAACTCGTCCGATAAACGTGTTCCTTTAAAGCTGGCTTAGGCAGGCCTTGTTTGTATAAGAACTTTGCAGATGGCTCCACAGCAAAAGCTTTTGGCACCAAGGCAATTGTTGCTTAAATGCAAGGCCTGCTTGGTCATAGTGCACATCTGATAAGGTTGTGATAATCGTAACACTCACTCCCCAATGGTCTTAGAGTAAGAAATGTTATTATGATTATCACAACTTGTACAATTTGTCATCCATGCACCCACTAGTCAAATGTTGTCATCGCATAAATTATTTTAAGGTTTATTAGTGCAGGAAGTTCTGCATCTGGTCTATGTCTAAGATTTGATGAGTTGAATTGTTTTGGAAATGTTGAAGCCTTGAACCATAAAATTGTACATTAGGGCTTAATCAATTGAAGGCATGAACTTGAAGTACTACCGGTACAAAACCACTTAAGATGCCATCAAGCTAAATCAGTCATTTGTTGGACATATCAGTATGGATAAACAAGCCAACAAAATTGGCCAAAGATATTTTATTTTATATTGACAACTTCCTTCCAGATAAAGAACATCAAAAAGGGGTAAAATTAGCATTGAAGTAAAATACCAATGTTTTTTCCAATAAGCAACACCTTTCTACAGTTTCATTCTCTCGCATTTCTAATTTGACACATATTAAACCAACAAAATGGGAGTAAACTATAAATAAATAAATAAATAAACAGCATGGGGTTCATAGGTTATGCTCTTTATAAATAAACAAACAAAAAAAGTAAAAAATCAATTTGGTCGTAAACCTTACTTGGTGACGAGTAATGGGGAGAGGTTGATGATATAAAACATTGTGAGAAACAGCTCCCTCTGAAGTGACGTAGTTTTCAAGAACGAGTAGTTTCCCACGAATTTGATTTCGAGACCTCAGATTTAGAATTTGAGATCTCGAAATCAAGCATCAGAAAGCACACAACTTCGTGTGAAAATGGTGTTTTCTTCGTTCATTTAATATTATCTCGCAACTTCGATGACCGATTGAGCTCAAATTTTCACAGGTTAATTGTTATTTCATGCGTATGTTGAGATACAGCAAGTGTTGACAATTGCCAATAGTGTCCACTGTCTTTAAATATTAAAAGCTAGATACAGTTAGCTATGAGAAAGGTTTCTGATGTTTCTTTTGAAGTCAAAACAATTAGTAATTTTTTAACCTTAGTTATTGCATGGAGGTAGAAGGTTATTGTGCTTCCCTAATAATGTGTAGCCCCACCCCTTTTACTTTGTGAAAAAAAAATACTGGACCCCAAGACAGGATTTTGGGTATAGCGCCCTCATTTGACAATCAAGGCCAATGCACTAACCCAAACCTTAACCCTCTTTGCCTCGATTTCGATTTGACATCTGACCCGACATCAAACATGAATTATGCATCCATGTTTTAATCACACAACCAAAGTCCATGACGTACGTCCTCTACTGGGTCTCCTTTTCCGTCTACCTTTTGGAAAAACCAGGATAGCACATCAACAACAACATAGGAAACTTCACACGCACGCAGTCTGCACGCACGGTAGTTTCTTGCTTCTACTAGAAGTTCTAGTTTTTTGTGGTAAATAAAAAATACGGAAATTGTTTTATGTCAAAAGTAGCAAGAGTGATCAGACTCAGAGTGTGGTTCTGCATGGAACAATAAGTACTGGTAAGTATACACACGAGTATGAATAATTATGAATTGGAACCGATCATCTGATCATCATTCACAAAACAAAAGTAGAATTGTTCCGTCCGAACTTGATAATCGTCAGATTTGCCCAGTTCCGTCTTGCTTGGTTTGGTAAAAGGTGAGTTCCTTTTTAAATGCACTTTAACAAAACATTTGAACATAAGTCAACCGTTAAATATATGCACAAGAGTCATATGCATCTAAATCACTTTTAAACTGTTGACAATTTTGTTCTTTTACTTTTAGTTTTAACTGTAAAAAAGGTGTTTTTTTACCCCGAATTTAGTAGCAAACGGAAATATTCGCCATGTTGTCTTTCGACGTACTTGGACGATTCTATTACACCGCAGGGGGCATGGGTAATTTCTGAGGGCTGAGTTTTATTTTTTATTTTTGGTTTTAGCTGCTGTTTTTTTCTTCTTTCTTGTTAGTAACTAAGGATAACTTTCCGTATGGCGCCACCACATTTTCACTCGTTTTTACAAAAAGGGATATATCAATCAGGTAAATTAGATACTATATTATTTTATTTCGAATGAAAAAGTGGTGGCGCCATACGGAAACTTTTCCGTAACTAAGCCGACACTCTGGAATTCAATAAAAGGGAAGATTTAAATATTATGTTTTTTAAAACTCTATGGGGACTCACTATGAGAGGCACATAAAATGGTAATAAATCATCTTGCATATTGTACCACCCCTGCGGTGTAATGGAATTGTCCAAGTACGTCGAAAGACAACACGGTGGATATTTCTGTTCGTTACTAAATTCGGGTTAAAAAACACTTTTTGTACACTTAAAAATACAATTTAAAAATACAGTTTGAAAGAGATTTGGTGCATATGACTCGTGTGCATATATTTACCAGTTGAGTTATGTTCAAATGTTCTGTTAAAGTGCATTTAAAAGTTGTTGTCGTGAGGGGTCGTGAGTTGTCGTATTTAGTGCGACCCCCACCCAGTCACAGTACTGTCCCCTCTAATACTTGCGATAACGTAACCCTCCTCCCGCAGGTCGCAACTACTCTATTAGTATTAGGACTATACATTTAAAGTCTACAAAAGAGGGATATGTTTGGGGTACATTTAACTTTTTCACTTCTAAAAATAGCGTTTTTTTTCTTGTGAAAAAATGTAGGGCCTATCTGTAATGTAATATAAATATAAGCAGCATAGCCATTGGCAGCCATCTTGCACAGACTCCAGAGTTTGTACAGCATCCATGGACAAAAGAGGGCGATAGATGGACGATTGCAACCGGTACCCTCCATCTTCCCGACAATCGCAGGCAGACCAGAGGGTTACGGAATGCGAGATGTTTGCGAGACCTCGCCAGTAATAAATCACCATTAAGTTCAAATGGAACCATTTTTGTCACTGTCGCGTCAAAGATGTACTAGCTTGCTGTTTATCGTCAAACTATTCTAAGTATCAGATATGACATCACTTAACTTGACGTTGGACTTGGAGCCCCTATCTAAAACTGTCATCAGCTACATATACATCGTTATAATTTCTACCTCCATGATTGCTACAAGAGGAAAAACATGCTAAAGTACTTTCCTATGTTAGGCCATGTCCAAAACGGTGACTTCGGCTACAGCTACGGCTAGATTGCACGCGTCCGCCTATTCTTCAATACAGGCAGACACGCTGATCTAGCCGTAGCTGTAGCCGAAATCGCTGTTTGGGACATGGCCTTATCTTACTAAGTAGCCATTAGCCTAACCCTTTAGACATTGCAGACGCTTCTCAATCCTTTTTAAAGACCTGATCAAATATTGACCTATAACTCTGTCCTATTCTAATTCTATCTAGGTAACTCTGCCAAAAGATGGAAAATCAAGATAAGCAACGACTGAGGAAAAATCGCTGTGCTTTGATGGACATCGAACCCAGTAAAGTTTCAGATCATCTAATTCAGGAGGGGATTTTCTCTCCCCAGATGATGGAGGAAATATTTGCGCAATCTACAGCTAAAGTAAGAGAGAGGTCATTAAGGTCAATAATATTTGAGAGTTGGATTTGAATAATAATGTCTGATACAATGACTTGTTTTAGGCATAATGTACCGCTTACATTTGAATTAATCAGACTATGGAGACAGTTGCTATGTCAACCTCCAGGATGAGCAAACCCTGGTACCATTGTGCCATACACATCCATTCAGAATTGTGTACGGGTGTTCACCGTCTCTTACGTTACTATGCAAAAGCTTGCCCCTAATTATGCGACATACTGATAGTCTGAATAATACAAATTTAAATGGTAACTTGTGATCAAGCACGTCATTGTACCAGACATTATTCAAATCTAATATGCAAATGGCTTATTACTCCGACATTATTGACAGTCAGTGATTGAAAGCCAATTGATTGTAAAGCACTGTGATGTCTTTTAAAACTGTCTTGAATGAATAATGTGTCACGTTCCTTTCACAGGGCCAGATGAGTAAAATGCTAAATGACCTGGAGAAAAGAGGACCAAATGCATATGGAAAGTTCAGAAGTGCGTTGTGTGAGTTCCCTGTGTATCAACATCTTGTCGAGAAGTTGGACAACACCTGTTTGCCAGGTAGGTTTTATCCCTTAAAAAAGTTCATTCAGGAACACTTTATGTAAGCACTTTATGTGATCCACCATAAACATAAACTGACAAACCTGTAGAAGTTTGAGATCGATCGACCATCTGGGTCACGAGAAAATAGTGAAAAACCGTTCACATGTTTTGCATGACATTGATTCAAAAATAAAATGAATAAAACGCTCACTGAGCTATAAACTCCACACAGGAAATTAGTTTTATTTATTTTTCATCAAATATGACATTTCAGACAGAAATATTTCAAGTGATGTTTTGTTTCTACACAACTAGACCGTGTAAGTTTTATGTAAAACTGTGATCTTATACAATTTTGTTTCTTATACCAGTTCTGTAATGTTCTCTTAAAGGGTTTTGATACCTTTTGTAGATCAAGTTTTTGGCCATGACAGGAATCCCTAACTCACTGTGAATGAAGATGTATGTAATATAATTTACCTGAAGTAGTTTCATCTTCATTAGTCATCAAGAAAAAAAGTGAAAATCACAGAACAATGTTTTCAGGAGAGTCGCGTAAATACATTGTACATTTTAAAAGAATTTTCCTCTCAAAGATGCAAAAATTATTTTCAGAAAAATAGTTAATGGCCTTAGTCCAGCATTCCCCTGAAGACGATCAGAGCATACTGATCGAAATGTTGAGTCATCAACCACCAGTTCTTTTCAGAACCAACACTACTATGAAGAGATATTCACGTGGTGTTACCACAATCCTCTTTTAGTTATACTTCCACCATGCACAGTTTCAAATCCTACTTATACCATCAAAGAAGTTCATCAGGCTATTAAAATATCAACTTATTAAATGAATTTTCAACAAAACACAGCTAATACGTAGTTTTTGTTTATGTTTCAACTAGTATCACTAGTCATCCTCAGAATGAGGCACCACCAGTCGGTTGGTGGCGCTGTTTCCTGCTACAGCCACTGGACGGTGGTTTGGCCGAATGTGTCCTCACCTGGGTGAAACTTGGGGTATATGGGACCCCCTCATACCCCAAGTTTCACCCCGGGGAGGACACAATCGGTCAAACCACCATCCAGTGGCCGTAGCAGGAAACAGCGCCAACAACCGATATTAGTTGAAACATAAACAATAATTACGAGAGTATTGGCTGTGTTTTGTGGAAAATTCATTTAATAAGTCTTACTTAGACCATATTTCCAATGATTTAATTATGGTTTTCTGTTTCCTTTTTTGATGCAGTCGACTTGGATGAAGTTGATGGACAGCCTGTGAGACAGGAAAGTTCAAGAACTGCTGGGGTCGTAACTGGAAGGGGTCAGGGTAGAAATGTTACCATAACAGGTAACAACAACTTTGCCATAATAGGAGGTATGAATTCTAACATATTTATGCATTAATGGAGTTTCTGGTTGGAAATCGGTTGCAGATGTTGAAGCCTTATCTTTGGGGGAATTATATCCCAACACTTCTTTTGATTTTGATGTTTATGTCAGAGGTGCATTGGGACATGATATTACTCACTCAAAGTTGAGTTTTTATTCTCCTTAAGAAGATACTCAACCCAGCTGGCTTTATACAGTTGTCCTTTTAAAGGCAGGGTGTACTTTTTGTAATTACTCCACTATTTTTAAGGGCACCTCTATAATGGCGCAGTGTAAATTTTTCTGTTGAACCTTTTATAGGGTCACATTCAGAATGACGAGAGACATGAAGGGGAAGGTTTTCAGACTCTTCATCGTCTCTAAAATGCAGAAAAATTATAATGGTTTTCAACTTACTCTACGTTTCAATTGCAAACTAAGGTATGATTTTTATGGATAAGAATTGGAGAGTTTAAAGGCATGGACACTATTGGTAACTACTCAAAATAATTGTTAGCGTAAAAACTTACTTGGTAACAAGCATTGGAGAATAACACTATGTGAGAAACGGCTCTCTCTGAAGTAGCGTAGTTTTCGAGAAAGAAGTAACTTTCCACTAAAATATTTAAACTTGATTTTTAGTGAGAAGACTGGTCTTTGACAATTACCAATAGTGTCCAGTAAGTGTCCAGTGTCTTTTAAAAGCATTTTTTAAAGGTACTTTTGGAAGATCAACCTTTTTTAAATACTGAAATTGGTCTCAGATGAACTGATGCTTTGATTTGCCAAAACAATTACCTTTTTAGATGATAACCTCTTTTTAAAAATCTATAGCAAATTTTTATAACCCAAATAAATGACAGTGTGATTACATACAAGCTAAAAATTGTGCATGTTTTTTTCATATACATTTTGCGACACGAGTTTGCAAAGGTATTTTAATTTCATGTATAAGTTTGGTCACGATATGGAAAGGTTTGCGGTAACAAAATACAGATTACACAAAACATGAATGGTGTCTTGCTTTACAGGCATGATATCCATCCTACTTTTAGTTTATTTTTTTCGATTTTTGTTTTCCTTGCAAAAATCAGACTTATATTGTGATATATAAAATAATCTGAAATGTATATTAATGCCTAGACAATGTGTACATATAGGTCAGCCGTGGTTCTCGATAAAATATTACTAGTACTATTTTCCCAAGGATGTCATCATGCCTAGCCTGTATAATCTCAAATAAGTTTCTTTTGTTTCTTAAAATTTAGTAGAGGGCGCTGTTTAAATTTCTTCGCCTGTGATAAAGAATTTAGGTTCTACTCCTGCAAGGTTGGAAAGTTTTGCTACAATGTGTACATATAGGTCAGCTGTGTTTCTCGATAAAATATTACTAGTACTATTTTCCAAGGATGTCATCATGCCTTGTCTGTATAATCTCGAATAAGTTTCTTTTGTTCCTCTAATTTAGTAGAGGGCGCTGTTTAAATTTCTTCGCCTGTGATAGAGAATTTAGGTTCTACTCCTGCAAGATTAGAAAGTTTTGCTTCAAATATGTTAAGTACTTTATATCATTTAATCATGTAACAGTACTAAGAATTCATGTGACTCTTGTGTACTATTTGTAATGTTATTAAACACTTTTGTATATTATGCAAAACTTGTTCTGATTGCCAGTTTCTTTATTCTCGAAGACTATTCATTTGTGCACTTGTGTCCTTTACTTATAAGGGGTTTGGGTACTTCTTATATGACACGAGACACAATCGTCCATTGATTTTTACACAAAACTTTCTAGGTGTATTATGATTATTGAAAGCTTCCCTGGAAATATTACTTGCTCCGGTGCAGCAGTTTTCAAGAAGTGAGTAAAACAATTTCACAAAAAAAAAAATCGTCTCGGTGAGGCGATCATTATTTTAGCATGTGAAATTAAATGTGAATGTGAATTATATAATCAGCACTCGGCAATGCGTCCTAATGGACACATCAACCAACTTTTTGTCAGGAAGTCAATGAAGAAATTTCAGTTTTATATGTGGTAGGGGAAACCATGCTGTCATGCAAACTTACGCAAATTAAAGGCCTACTTGGCATGGGCGTCAATCTGTCTTGAAAGATTGGGGGGGGGGGGGGGGTATCGTTAGTCATTAACATTTACGGCGGGGCCCCGGGAAAAAAATTAGGCCATAGATGCTCTCTGGTGCAACCTAGGGAGTCTCTGTCGGGTGATGTGCCCCCCTCTCAGACGTTGGAATGTAATGCCTATTTAAAGCTAGGATGCACTATTTTTTGCTATCATGGTTATAAAAACAACTCAATTGTAGTTTCGTATCCGTATTATTTCTGCATATAATGCTGAGACGGCGTTTCATGCCTATCATCACCAGAAATTTTTGCATTCTAGATGCTCTGATGTGAAATCTTTGGCCAAATTGAGGCAGAAAAGAATGGAACAGAAACTAAGCCTTTAAAATGTGAGCAGCAGTAGAACCTTTGGGGTTAACAGTATCTTCAGGTGCAGATCTATTACACAAGTTTTAAGGGGCAAATCTGTCAAAGAGTGTGAGCATGAAGTGTGAAGCCTTTATTACGGCATGGGTCCGGGCCCGCTGAAGGGCCCGGGAAAATTTTGCATTTTAGATGCTCCGTGGTGCGATCTTTGGCCAAGTTTGAGGGGGGACATTTTGATATAGTGTCCCTCACCCTTCAAAAGCTGTGTCATGCTTTGCCTCCAGGATTAATGCCCACGGCGGGACACAGGGTTTGGTATTGCACAGTGCAATACTTGGGCTTAATGATAAAGGTTGTCAACAAGATTGGGGCGACACTTGATATTATGTCCCAACCCTCCAAAAGATAGGGGTACATGTCAGAACCAGTATTTCATGGGACTACAATGATGTCGTTGGATAAACGTGCAGTGACGTCGTAAACTTTAGGGATCTGTGTTTTGATTGGGCCGAGGCGATGTGACGTGTGCAGTGACAATCTTCACTTCGGACCAATCAAAAAATGGCGGGAAAGCGTAACCGCTTTCGGTCGTCTGCATGCAGCGTCTACAATGTAAAGTTGGTATGCGTGTGAGATGAATGTAGGTGAAAGGTGATAGCTGGTGTTATTACGTCGAAGTATGACGTCAGATATTGTCGAATACTGCTAATATATTCACTCGTCCCCAGCGCCTTGCTTTAACCAAAGGCGCTGGGATGGGCAAACGTATCATGCACTGTCATTGAATTAATAATGCGCAGTCCCATCATGCATCACACTCACACTGCACCATATTTCTATGCACTGTACTGTACTTCCTGAACAAGAATCTGTTCAAGCGATTAGCCCATCCCAGTAGACCATGGAGGAAGAAAATAAAGATAGACTGGCCGCTGGGGCCGAGCGAAACGGTTTTAATAATTGTGTGCTAATACAATGGTTTTAATATCAGTCGCCCGCAGAGGGCGCAAAATCATCTGACTGGCACAGGATACATTATCCATTCGAAGGGACTTTCCCACCTGGAGCATGACCTCCAGATTCCAAACCAAAGCCTGCCGTGTTTAAAGATTTACTTCCGGTGTTTACTTTAATTACTTAGCTGATATACAGGTATATTAGACAAGGGTTTCCTGGATACGTCGTCAATGTTTGACCGTCAAATCTGTTGTTTTACCAGTCAAAAACTATTTAGCAACAAGTTTACTCTCTGACGTGGTAGGCTACTGGTATTAGTGGTAGGTGTACATGAAAACCCTTTTAATCTGGGGTTTTTTCTAAAGTGTTTTTTCTGTTCAGTTTCCTTTGGGGACAGTGCAATAGGCCTACGTTTTGGAATTGTTTGCCAACTTCTGCGTTCTCTAGTGGTGTCTTTGCTGTTGGCTATTGTTATTAGCGACCAATCAATATGTTTTGATGTGAAATATAAATCTTTTCGATTTGAATTTTAATTTGCTTAGGATTAAATGTTTGTGTGTTAAATCTTAAATTGGATTGGTCCCTATAATTACAAATACTTTTACATTAATCCCCAACACCCCCGCCCGTGTATTGATCAGGGACTACTTTCATGGGACTGTACTGAGGTCATGTGACCGTGCACCATTCATGAGTGATTTTTATATATATATTTTTTATTTTTTATTATTATTATTGACATCCAACAGCGGATAGCCGCCACTTACAGGTACCATTAAAAACCATGTATACATATAAATATAAATAAAATTGAAAATTACAGTTACATGAAGAATGCAGTCTTTGACATCGAAGTAAATATCAAAATAAAACACCGTTTTGGGGAGTTCTGCCAGCCGAGTGTAATATCACTGTTTTGTTGTGGGTGCAGTTTTTTTTAAGGCTGGTTTTGCTTGTGTTTTAATGTTTTCTTTTGTGTGATTTTTAAATGTTTCAGTGCAATTATCTTTTTATACTGTTGTATCGTTGGCAGGGGTCTGGTTTTACACATCTTTTGATGACAGTTTTTATACTTTTATTTTTACCTTGACAACTTGTTACTATTGTGTATGTCTAAAGATTTAAAATAAATAAATAATATACTGAGCTCATATTTTTGTTTGATCTTTTCTTCTATACCTAGGTATTTTGCGAAATATTGAAGGATGAATATTCAAGACAAAAGCCGACTGCGAAAAAATCGGTGCAATTTGATGGCCATTGATCCCGATCAAATTAAGCATCATCTTATTCAGGAGGAGCTTTTCACACCCCAGCAGATGGACGACCTATTACTGTCACAGCCTACGCCTAAAGTAAGGGAGAGGTCATGGGTTAAATTGGAAGGGAAAATATTGATTATATACCCAAGAATCATCTCCGTGCAGATTTAGAAGAAGAAAATCATGTTGGGTCACACCCTCCTCCATGGTCACACAAACTGCAAAAGTTAGAGTAACAACTTACTTGGTAATAGCGAGCAATGGAGGGCTGATGATAGTATAAACCATTGTGAGAAACGGCTTCCTCTGAAATAACGTTGAGGAAGAGGTAATTTCTCTAAGAATTAGATGTCCGGTCTGAAGAAAGAAGAAATTTCTCACTTAAATATTTGAATGCAATTCGAGCGCTCAGCTGAGGTCTCGAATTCAAGCATCTGAAATCACACAAGCTATAAGTGCCACAAGGGTATTTTTTTGTCCGGCCTGAAGAAAGAAGTAATTTCTCACTAAAATATTTGAATGCAATTCGAGCGCTCAGCTGAGGTCTCGAATTCAAGCATCTGAAATCACAAAAGCTATAAGTGCCACAAGAGTATTTTTCTTCCATTATTCTCTCGCAACTTCGACGACCAATTGAGTTCAAATTTTCACAGGTTTGTTATTTTTTTGCATATGTTGAGATACACCAAGTGAAAAGACTGGTCTTTGACAATTACCGAAGGTATTCAGTGTCTTTAAATATCGCAATGCACGGAGCCCCTAAATGGACAGGTGGGAGGGAAAAAACACGAAGAGGTACAAAATAACTTTTAAAACTGTTTTGTGGAAGAAATTATTTCAAGGGTATGGAATAATATAACAATACAAGGGATATAAATTATTTCGAGGAAACGAACCAGTATTTCGGGGGGGGGGGGACATTTTTTTTGAGGGAACGAACTATTACTTTGAGGGAACGAAATCATGTTTCGAGTGACCTTACCAAAACACAAATTTACTGCTTTGTTTAACTGAACAGTTTCGTTTGTGCAGGTCCCATGCTAGGTCCCATTTATCGTTATCCTGACATTACAATCAACAGTTGATATTTAGTGGATGCCTAATAAAAGCTCTTTAGTGTGATAATCGCGAACAAACGTATTTGTTTGTGTTTTCACAGGATCGGATGGGTTCGTTGCTCACTGAAATGGAGGAGAAAGGACCAAATGCGTATAGCGCATTTCGAAAAGTGTTGCTTCAATTCCCGCCTTATAAACATCTCTTGGATGAGCTGGACCGCACCCTTGTGACAGGTTAACTTTCTATCATAAACAATCTTATATCAACTTAAAGGGTCTATGTAACTTTTGTAGGACAAAAAAACACAATGTCCACAGATTTACATTTACCTTACACAGTTTGAAGATAATGATAGTAGAAAGCTTCCCTGAAAATGTTACGTGCTGAGGTGCTGTAGTTTTTGGGAAATTAGTAAAACAATGTCATGAAAACAATTTTCATCTCATGAGACGAAAATTATTTTAATCATTTACAAACGTATTTTCATGACATTTTTTTACTCATTTCTCGTAAACTACAGCACCTCAGTATAAGTAATATTTAAAGGGAAGCTTTCCACCATCATTATCTTCAAACCCTGTAAGTTAAATGTAAATCTATAAAAACATTTTGAAAAAGTACCTAAATCCTTTAAGGATAGAGTACAAGGATCGGAAAACAAAGTTAATAACTTTTTGTTTTAAAATGCACGTCAGTGTTTTCCTTCGATATATATTTATGTCTGAAAACAGTCTAATTTAAGAAAAGCGCATTTATCAAAGCTATAAATGCTTATTCTGTTTATCAAAATAAGCTTGATTTGGGCATCACAGAATTAAAATACACCGACCAATACTAACGTAACTGAACTTTGCACATAGCGGTCGTACATCGTGTTTGGTCGAAAATGGGTTGTGGGGATAAAGATCGGAGTCCCTAAAGGGACAGGTGAAGAAATGTATATTTATCTAGGGAACGAAGAATATTTTGAGGGAACAAAATCAGTTTTTGTCTCCTATAGGCCGGCTATTTTTTTTCTCGAACTATCCCGTTTAATGGCCCCGAAGTATTTGAGATCAATATTATAGGTGGGGCTTGTTGATTTTTAAAATAAATTTTTAATGAAATATAATTAGTTCTCCCCCCACTTTTTAAATTAAATACTCCTGTTTTATATTATTTTTGTGTGCGGCAGCCACGGATGAAATGGACGGGGCGCCTTTGAACCAGACAGATGAACCACCAGCGAAGAATGTGAGTATTTTGATACGTGGAAACGACAGCAGCGCAGTTGTCTCCGGGTCTCACTCTACTATAACAATAGTTAAACGTTAGTAGTATAATAAGGGAGGGTTTGTACTCTAGGTGCAAGCATAGAGCAAGGAACAGAGGAGAGTATTTTATGCTTGGTTAGAGTTGCTTTTGGAAGATCAACCTTTTATAAATAAAGAAATTGCTACCACTGCTTTGATGACGCTTTTTAAATGATGCCCTATCTTTTTAAAAGTCTAGAAAAATTTGTTACAACCAAAATTAATTGACAATGTGTTTTTACAAGCTGTTAAGCATGCATGGTTTTCTCACTGTTCCCTGCAGCGGACCAGTTTATGTTGTAAAAAAAAACAGCGAGTAAATGGCCTTGCCCTGGCTACTCAAACAAGTTCATCGTGTTATTCAAGCGTTTTCTCTTAAAGGCAGTGGACACTATTGGTAATTACTCAAAACAATTATTAGCATAAAACCTCACTTGGCAACGAGTAATGGGGAGAGGTTGATAGTATAAAACATTGTGAGAAACGGCTCCCTCTGAAATGACGTAGTTTTCAAGAAAGAAGTAATTTTCCTCAAATTTGATTTCGAGACCTCAAGTTTAGAATTTGAGGTCTCAAAATCATACATCTCAAAGCACACAACTTCGTGTGACAAGTGTTTTTTTTCTTTCATTGTTATCTCGCAACTCCGATGAATCGAGCTCAAATTTTCACAGGTTTGTTATTTAATGCATATGTTAAGATACACCATGTGAGAAGACTGGATTTTGACAATTACCAATAGTGTCCATTGTCTTTAATAGTCAGAGAATATGGGATTTTAGGGTAAAGGTTGAGGAAAGAGAATCTTTCAGGATGCTATAGGGACAGTTGATGCAAACAAATTGGACCAATATTTATTAAGTTGTCTCTGCAGACTTAGTCGTAATTTTAAAATGAACACTTGGAAATTTGATTTAACTAGCTTTTGTACAACTGTTGAATTTGAATCTCTTAACTTTGCCTAAGAATAATGTCGAGATAAAACATTTGACAGTTCTTTATACTCAGAATGGTTTGACCACTTCATGACAGCTATATGTGCTTGTAATTTTACCAAAGTAAGTAAAACACAAATCAATTTAAAGGCAGTAGACACTATTGGTAATTACTCAAAATAATTATTAGTATAAAACCTTTCTTGGTGACGAGTAATGGGGAGAGGTTGATGGTATAAAACATTTGACAGTTCTTCATACTCAGAATGGTTTGACTACTTCATGACAGCTATATGTGCTGGTAATTTTACCAAAGTAAGTAAAACACAAATCAATTTAAAGGCAGTAGACACTATTGGTAATTACTCAAAATAATTATTAGTATAAAACCTTTCTTGGTGACGAGTAATGGGGAGAGGTTGATGGTATAAAACATTTGACAGTTCTTTATACTCAGAATGGTTTGACTACTTCATGACAGCTATATGTGCTGGTAATTTTACCAAAGTAAGTAAAACACAAATCAATTTAATGTATTTGCATAATATTTTTGTAATCCAAGTTAATGTATAAATAATTAAAAAGAATTATCTATGAAAAGAAAAAACATTTATCTATAGGTGGGGGTCGGGGTGGGGTGGAGGGGGGGGGGGGCGACTTTATTGTTCCGAAGACTAACTCAATTCAATTCAGTTCAATTTGTATTGGTCCCCCCATGGAGGAAATTCATTTTGAATACATGCAATAAAGACCAAATTAATAAAGCACAACCATAAATAAACTACTGGAAATACATAATAATACTTCATTAGAAAACTACAAGGTCTATAAAACTACACGGTCTACTTGATCTGAGTTTAGGTTGACGACCTATGTAGTCTCACTGTCGATTTATCATGAACATCTAATACCAAGAGGAACCAAGTTCGTTTTCTCAAGTAGTATTTCTCCTTCACGATCTTTTTCAAACCCAAGTGGGCAATTTGACAGTACTTCGCAAGTACCTGGAACTGACTCAAGTTCAGGGTAAACTACTTCGATTATCACCAGCTGTTTTGCGACCTTGAAATAGGTACCTCGGGACACACACTCCACACGCATCGTAGAATGTTCCAGCAGGCTGGTGACATGCTTTTCTTCATAAACATTACGTTACCATAGCCGCCGTCAACGCAACTTGGACCATTAAGTGGTTTTATATTTCTGTGGACTACCAATACGATGCGGCTAGTGGGAATCCATCTGACGTATTCATGAGTATGCTGCGGGCGGTTCCACGCAATTAAGGGGTGTTTTCTAGAATGCATGAATCGACTACCTTGACGAAAGAAAAACCCCAAGACGTCATCGCAACCACTTTTTACCCAGGCCATTAGGGAGTACGTATAAGGTGGGGGTATTCCTAACCCCAGAACATCTGTTCAGGGTAGCCTACCTGAGTCATAGGCCCTTTTCGAAACGGCTTCGGCTTTGGATTCGGCTCAGGCTAGCTTGGCCCTGCCGGTTGATTTGACTCAATATTGCGCGTGCTTTGCGTATACGCGCTCAGGGCTTCAGACGAGAGAATGGAACCTCGAGCCGAATCCTAAGGCGCGCGGTCCATTTAGGGCCGGTTCGGCAACCATCACCCGCTTGCTGCAAACGATTATTTTACAGAGGGTCAATCGGTTGAGTTTCGGGACGCAATCGTTTCCAGAGATTATAGAAAGACTTACTGAGGTGAAACACAAAAGAGTTGGCACTTGACTGTGGTTTACAACTAACAAAGAGTTCGCCCACACCAGGCTACCACTGACACTTCCACCGCTAATCCCTCGCTAATCCCTACTAATCCTCCGCGGCCGGGAGTACTGGTAACAATGGTTTGGTTTTGGCTTGGTGTGGTGTGTACGCCCAGGTAGTAGCTTTTTCTTAGCATCATGAATGAACGTATTTTTTGGGGGGCGAAACGCGGCTTTGAACATCGTGTTGTGTAAGTCGAAAAAAATCTGGATTCTTGATTTTGAGAGGTAGACCCGAACGGAAATCATAAAAATATTTTATAAATAAACTAACTGAAGCTGCACGAGATACTTTTATATCATCTTCCAATCTTTTTGCGTTTTTTAAAAAAGTCGTCCAGCTTACCGTACGTTGCGAGGCCATCTTAAAATTTACACAGATCTCATTCAAGTGAAAAACCCAGCGCGCTGTCACACGTGTGGGCGAAGCGAACGTGTTTACATGCCTACATCCGGGACACGCGAACTCGTACACTAGACTTTACACAGCCCTTGTACTGTTGTGTGGCGATACTGTTTGTGTGTATGTATATGGAATGCGTGAAATCCCCGCGAAAACCTCACGACTAGACTTGTAGTGCACTCTAGGGTCTACCACAGCGCGCGCTGGTGTATACCTCATGTACACACATACATCGTGTACATTTGCACGATACCAGCACTGCTGTCAGCCTTGTATAGACGGTACGCCTTCTACACTGTACTATAGTTCGATCAATAAAAACGTCAGGGCACATTTCACGAAGAAAACTTCAGAAGATGGGAAGAGGCAAATTACATGGGAAAACACGTTTGAGGTTTTTATTGCTCGTAATTCTGGCTCAAAAAATTACAAACTGCATTTAAAATGACAAAACATGACATTCTAGTCTTGCAATGTGATCAAAATCAGTAGAACTTTAAATTTTTTATTAATTTTTTGGGAAACTTTGTGGTGGGCGGCAGTCTATTTTTCAGCTGAAGCTGGGCGGAAATTGTCAGTGCTGGGCGGGCCCGCCCACCGCCGCCCACCGTGGCTATACGTTTAGTAAAAACATACACATTAGTTGGGAAACATTTTTAGTTGGTCACAACCAACCAAAAATTGAGTTCGTCTCGAACGCTCAAATCGAGTATACATGTACATGATGTACCCATGTGAGGTACATTGACGTTGCCAGCGCTAGGCGAAGCCAACCAGCAAATACATGACAAAAAGAGGTAAAGTAGAATGTCAGGTTATACTTCATCGTTTTTCACGATTAAAAAAAGGATGTGTGGTATCTTTTGACGAGTATTTTAGAAATGGAAAAAACACAGCCCAAAAATAAAGTGTTAGAACATTTTAGTTTTTAAATTCATATTCATTGTCCACAACCAAACAGTCAAAGCTATAATCCCAACACAATGGACAGTACTCCGATTATAGCCCCTTTGTTCGGACTCCGGACGACCAGACAAGCTCAGCGCACTGAAGCGTTTGAAGAACCTATCCCCCAATCGTCTCACAATCGCTGCTGAATCGTTTGCTACTGTAATCGTTTGACAATCGTGTGATGGTTGCCGAACCGGCCCTAAATGGACCGTGCGCCTAAGCCGACGCCGTGGTTTCGAAAAGGTCCTCCATGGTCATACATGTGTGACTACAGAGGCAGGACAGAGGAGTGTGACTAACCCCTGGACTCAAATCAAGCGATTGGTGATAACTTCTAAATCCTTAAACTATGTTCAGACATCTTAACCATAATTAGAGGAAGTGGCTCTAATGATGGAAACGACCGACTGTTTTTTCCGGAATTCGGAGCAATACCTCCTGAACCTCCTCTTGAGCAATGGGTTCTTGGTAAATCGATGAGGTGCGATGTTAATTACAATGTATAACACTCCCAACAGGTAAAGGTGGTGGCACGTCGTGCAGTTTACCCTCACGTCCTAAATGAGTGGACAAGGATTATAAAACATCTTTACTTTGAGTTTTTTTTTAACGATTTGGCAACCTGTACGCCGATTAACGGCGTGCATTGACCCCTTTGGTAATAGTCAAAGATCAATATTATCACGCATTTCATTTCATTTCATTTCATTTTATTTGCCAGCAAAAATGAAAAAACACATACATGTATTAAAAAATTGCACATCAAAGATGTACAAGAAAAAGCAATACAATGGTTATAAAAAAGAGAAAGATTTTTTTTTTTAATGTAAAAACACTAGCAAATTACTGAGAAACCTGGCCTGGCCGCGGGCAGATATAAGGATTGTGTAGGAAAGTATAAAACTCTAACAAATCTGTGAACATGTTCGGCATATAGTCCCAGGTATCATGAATGGCTACTGCCAGACATTTTCAGTTGTGATGGGGTGTGCCAGACAGACACGCCCAAATGACCACACCCCATATTAAGCTAGAGATTAGCTTGGAAGTTAATCTATGAAATCTACTGTAAAAATGTTCATAGTCCCAGGTATCATGAATGGCTACTGCCATCGAAACCTATTAGCAGTCTAATTCCAACCACCCAATGGATGGATCCCGCCTGCGTGTTTTCCCTGTACATCAATATTAATTGCCACAGTCGTAGTGCTTTTAAAAGGAGTTTGTTTTTCTTTTTCTAAATCGATTTAAACAAGGGAACCCTTAAAGGATTTGGGTACTTTTTCAAAATGTCCATATATTTACATTCAACTTACAGGGTTTAAAGATAATGATAATGGAAAGCTTTCCTTCAAATATTACTTACATGAGGTGCTGTAGTTTTTGAGAAATGAGTAAAACAATGTCCAGAACATACGTTTGTAAATGATTAAAATAATTTTCGTCTCATAAGACGAAAATTATTTCATGACATTATTTTACTCATTTCCCCAAAACTACAGCACCTCAGGTAATATTTTCAGGGAGGCTTTCTACTATCAATATCTTCAAACTGTGTAAGCTTGGTGTAAATCTGTGGACATTGTATTTTTTGTCCAACAAAAGTTACATAGACCCTTTAAAGGCAGAGGACACTATTGGTAATTACTCAAAACAATTGTTAGCATAAAACCTTCCTTGGTAACGAGTAATGGGGAGAGGTTGATAGTATAAAGGATTGTGAGAAACGGCTCCCTCTGAAGTAATGTATAGTTTTCGAGAAATAGTTTCCCACGAATTTGATTTCGAGACCTCAGATTTAGAATTTGAGGTCTCGAAATCAAGCATCTGAAAGCACACAACTTCGTGTGTCAAGGATGTCTTTGTTTTCATTATCACTCGCAACTTCGACGACCGATTGAGCTCAAATTTTCACAGGTTTGTTATTTTATGCATATGTTGAGATACACCAACTGTGAAGACTAGTCTTTGACAATTACCAATAGTGTCCAGTGTCTTTCAGCAAAATTCAGCAAAACTATCGATGATGGCATTTCTATTACAAAACTTTCATCCGGGCTATAGCTTTTCATCCCAACCGGTGTTGGGATCACTATTTCGAAGTTTGGTCGGAACAGTGTCATGGATTGGCACTTGGGTCACTTTCTTGCTTGGGTTTGGGAAAGTTTCCGTCAGTTATTTAGAAAACATGAGTTCTCTTTGTGGTTTCATGACTAAAACTTGGGAGTTGGTTGGTTTCAGGTGTTCCAGGGTGCGGCCACCTTCGCATCTGATGCTGCACGGTGGCTTTGGCGCACCCTGGACACACCCTGGACGCACTGCTGAAGCTATAGCCCTATATAGGACTCTTCCTCTGTATACAGATACAGACACTGAGTACAAAACGAACGCCTAAGGCCGCCAGGGCTATGCTGAAGCATACGCAATGTGTGACCTACTATACTAAATCTTCTGCAGGGAATGCATGATATTTCCCGTAAAATCTGAACTTTGGTAATATTCTTGTTGTAGTATTTCAAAAGTTACAATAACACAAACAGTATTACAATTTTCCAGTCCAGGTATTCATTAAGAACTGTGCCGAGACTAAGTGCCGAGTTTGTCGTGCCACGTGTGCCGATTTTACCGAAGGTGCCGAGTTTTTCGATGTGCCGAAGTAAACCGGTAACCGCCGAAGGGAGTGTCGAAATACCAGGTGGTGGGGTGGAGGGCTGGGGTTAAGGGGGGGGGGGGGGGGTGGGGGTCCACGCCACGTCCCGACGAGTATAGCCCGTGTTCATCCTTCTTGTGAATGTGAACGCGATACGAATTTTGTAATCACAAATTCGTAACGAATAATTCGCAATAAGTTGAACTGTAGGGCCAACTCCTGCAACAAAATTAGCTGTCAAAACTTGCATCGCATTCGCATTTGCAGGAAGTAGGAGCCGGGCTTTAGTTGGGGGAAATGAAGTCGACGAAAGGTAGAAACAAGTTATAATTGCCGAGTTACCGGGGATGGGGATGGGGAGGTAGTCCACCTAAACTAGTGGACCACTCTCCCGCCCGGATCCGCACGTCGCAGCTGGCACTGAGTCACGGAGGATATGGCTCTCGTATAGGTCTATTATTACTTTTCAAATAAACAGATGAGTTCATTTGCGCTCCAGACTTGGATGAATTTCTTTATATCTTCATAGACATTGACACCATAGGCGACGTGACAAAATACACGAATTCTAACAAATCCTCTTGAAATGATGTTTACAGTAAATGTTTTTGAAACAAATCATATTGCCACCTCACAGAGCCACATGTTCTTTGTGGGTATATACATCATAACCGTACCACATTGCAACACTCCTATGGATTTAAAGATCTTTCAAAATTCCTTGTGGTCGTTCATAAAAAGCTTTTAAAAGCATTTTGGGGTTTAATGTGTTAAGAGGGGTTTCTTTTCTGGGAATAGAAAAAACCAAGACCACCAAAAAGTCAAAATGGTGTAAGATCATGAGTGAGTGGTCATTCTCTACTCAGATTAACGGAGAGAAACGTGACAGGGGGTTTAGTAAAACATTAAACAGCAAAACCAAAGTAATAAACTACAGAAACTGACTGGGTACATCTAGAAATAATTTTAGGTTGAACAAACAGTAGTTGACTACAGCGGGACTCGAACCAGCGACCTCCGGACTATGGTACTGGTCAAGGGAAATTTGTCTGCCGACGATTTTGGGCTGAAGCAGGGTGTTTCAAGAGAGGGTGGTTTAATAGCAGAAGAAGTTACCGTATGGGAGACAGAATCCCCGGGGTCGGAATCTCTTGCCACGACGCTCTACAAACTGAACTATCCCACTGCAAACAACTTGGGTGTTACAATTGACACCATGGGTTTTGTCACATATAACGAGCAGAGAATCAAAACTAACATCATGGTGTTAAAATAGCACACATGTAATTGTTTTATTCCAAACATGGGTGTTATTTTAACACGCTATGGTGTTACAATAATTGACACCATGGGTTTTATCACATATCACGAGCAGAGAATCAAAACTAACATCATGGTGTTAAAATAGCACACATGTAATTGTTTTATTCCAAACATGGGTGTTATTTTAACACGCTATGGTGTTACAATAATTGACACCATGGGTTTTGACACGTATCACGAGCAGAGAATCAAAACTAACATCATAAGGTGTTAAAATAGCACAAATGTAAAAAAAATTCTCCAAATAATGGGTGTTATTTTAACGAGCTATGGTGTAAATTTTTATTCTTTTCTTGGTATCTATAATGTGGCAACACCCATGGTGTTAGTTTTTGCAATGATAGCCAAGGGCTATTCGAAATAGAACACAATTGAAAATTGTTGTTATTCAAAGCTATTAATTACACAAATTTACCTACATAATAAGCTATGACAGCTCTTGTTTCTGCAATTTTTCATCCACCATCTGGACTCCAAAGCCCATAAGTTTACAATAGTGCTCTATAAATAGGATCATCGTTTATGAAATAGATACAGGAAAACGCATCAGGCCGTGATCAAAGAAATGTCAACATTTTACGATTATCATTTACGATTGTCCAAACCGTTTTGTCATGTCCCATATGCAAACGATGTGCACGTCTACACTGCACACGTTTGATCAACTGCAGTTGGTAATTGCCAAAAATCAGTTTTCTCACTTGATGTATCTCAACATAATGCACTGTTATTTGGGCTCAATTGGTCATCGAATTTGCAAGCAAACAACGAAAAACAAACACCTTTCGTTGCACAAAATTTGAGTACTTTCAGATGCCTATAACTGAGGCTTCAGTCTGGACATCTCATTCTCATGGAATACACCTCTTCCTTAACGTTATTTCAGAGGGAGCCGTTTCGCACAATGTTTTATACTATCAACAGCTCTCCGTTGCTCGTTACCAAGTAAGTTGTTGTGATAATATTTTGAGTAATTTCCAATAGTGTCCACTGGAGACTGAAAACAGTGAACAATAAGTCTCCATAAAGTAAGGGAATACTGAATCAAGGAATTTTTGTAAAAGTCTATGCTGGGAGAATGTCAACTTTTTTATTGCCCCTTTTAATTTGCGTTTTAACATAAAATCAAGCTGTTTGAGTTTCTCATCTTGCTGATTTGTTTTGAGTCAAATGGCATTGAAAGTGGGGGGGGGGGGGGTCGGCATTTTCACCGGTCACCTCTGTACATCCCTGTGAACCTCGAGTCCTTTTGCAACGAGAACTAATGTTGACAAAGAGTCTAACGAACAAAACTGTGTTTGCCCCAAAGTCCAGCTATAGTGAGTGCGTTGCAGCGGAGCAAACAGCAGAGCTTAATTTTTATAAAGCTCGTAAGCAGAAAATACTGCTTGACACATGTCTTTGCTAAGCAAAATTGGGTCACAACATCGAAACTTCATGCAGTTTTAGTTGGTAACCTGTTTTTGTTAAACAATACTTGTATGTGCCTATTGTGTGCTTATCTGATGGTCCTAAAATTTTGCCCTGATCTTTCATCAGTGGCCTAATCCACTTCCATCAGCCCATGCAATTTGACAGAATCTGCCCTACATAAACCGCCAAATTGCATGGGCTGATGAAAGTGGATGAGGTCACTAGACAGTGGCTGCTTCGCACATAAAAACAGTAGACCTACCCTGGAATTTAACAAAGGTTTTGTTATATCGAAATGCGAGAAGAAGCCTTGATATCAATGATGTTCTGTAAGAAATACTTTTACATATACAGGCCCTATAGGTGTCATTTGAAAGCTCTCCATCTTATCTCAGTGAATATACTAAATAGACCATTCCGCCACCCACAACTTAACAAGTCAGGGGCTGATTTCACAAAGAGGGTCCTAACTTAAGGCTAACCCTGGGAGCGTATAGTCCTACATGTAGGCCCCTACGAGGATAAGACTAGTCTTAACATCTTTGTGAAGACACCCCTGGTTGTCCCTACAAGATGTAAGATCTTTCGGCCTCACTGGTTCTCCCTCCCACACACCCAAGTAAAAAAAAATTCAAGACCTTGCAAGATTCCTCTTTTAGTTTCGTTTTAATTCAAACCCCAACCTCTCCCTCCTTGGTACTTTTCCATTCTGGTCGAATAGTTTATCCAGGGGTCTATAGCAAGCCTCCCCCTCCTTCCCATCCAACGTCCACCTACGCGTCTCTTTCTATCCCTTAAAATACTATTATTAAGTGATCCAACCTTTGTTTAAACAAAAAGACACTGTGACCCCATCCCATTGTTTCCTGTTATACCGACTGGAGTGGGGGTGTACGTGTGGAAACGCACGTTGTTTTTTTGGGGCTCCACAATGGTTCAACGCCCGCAGGAAGCCTACACGCAACCCTAGAATTGCTACCACAAGGTTGACCATAACGTAAGTGTTTATTTTTATGACTTTTTTATTAATCCATGGAAAAAAATGCTTGATAATTTCTTTTGCAGATTTTATCAAAGTTAAGTGATTTTAAATCAAAGTTTGTGTGATGGGCTGTTCGCGCTGCTAACGCACCGGCAGAAAACGAGAGGTTACCGGTGAGAGTGCAACGCAATGTTGACGGTGAATCTTTTCCGCAACTGTGTTGGGACTCATATAAAAGTTATGTTTATGAAACGAATATTTCGAGCGTATTATTGTTCGAAACATAGTCTTAGTATAAACTTAAAATATTGTTGTCCAGGGTTTAATGAGTCTTCAAGATGGTTGGTTTCATCAATTTTAAAAGGGAGAGCATCATTATCGCTAAAATAAATTAACCTCTTATAAAAATATAATTTCCATGGTCTTAATTTAGACGGGTGTACGATTTTGTTTAAAGGCAGTGGATAATTACTCAAGGCATTGGTAATTACTCAAAATAGTTGTTAGCATAAAACCTTACTTGGCAACGAGTAATGGTGAGCTGATGATAGTATAAAACATTGTGAGAAACGGCTCCCTCTGGAGTAAAGTGGTAATTTCTTTAACTTGAGACCTCAGCTGAGTCTCGAAATCAAGCATCTGAAAAGCACACAACTTCGTGTGACAAGGGTGTTTTTTCTTTCATTATTATTTCGCAACTTCGACGACCAATTGAGTTCAAAGTTACACAGGTTTGTTGTTTTATGATAATGTTGAAATACAGCAAGTGAGACGACTGGTCTTTGACAATTATTACCAAAGGTGTCCAGTGCCTATAGGTTTGCATTTACCCAAGGTAGTGTTATTAAAACATCCATTGCATGACTGGGGTATAATTGGTATTGATATAAACATAATGATAAATGGTTTTCATGGTGAAATCATACATTCAGTTCTACACAGTTCTAATTTTACTGTACAAAATGTTTTCTTCCTGATACAAACTTATATCTGACTAATTTTCAGGTATTTTGCCAATTTATGAGCCGCGTTTCGAACAATTCACTCAGAATCTTCAACAAAATTTATTCGATTCTTGTTTTTCTCAAATAATGTGACCAATTAATTTGCTGAGGTTCACTTTAGTTGGTTTTGTATTTGTTCAAAGTAACCTGTTTTTCGTTCCTTATAATGAGTTAATTTAAATGAACACGTTGCCTTGGATTGGGAATTGTTTTGCTATCAACAGCACAAGGTTGATTAAAATATGTTTTCATAGAAGTAGACTATAATAATCCGAAATGATTCTACTTGCACACTAAATCTGCACATAACAAAAATCTGCATTTGCGTCAGAGAGGAACACATAAACTGGTAATTAGGGTGTACTATTCGCGACGATGACGCAAATTCAATACGAACTTTCTATCAATAACAATATGACCTGACGTTTCGACCCTCCACAGTAGTCTTTCTTGAAGGTTAAACGATAAGACTCTGCTGAAGATCGAAACGTCAGGCCATTAGCTATTTGTTTGTTATGCATT
Organism: Asterias amurensis; assembly: GCF_032118995.1. Taxonomy (NCBI): domain Eukaryota; kingdom Metazoa; phylum Echinodermata; class Asteroidea; order Forcipulatida; family Asteriidae; genus Asterias; species Asterias amurensis. Next base: position 21,463,510 of record NC_092655.1, read on the forward strand.
GATACCATGGGTTCTTTTGGTTGGTAAGCTGTTTGCAACCTGGAGTGCGTTTTGGCGACCCCAACCAGAAACTGTTTCGGTTGTTGGTCGTTGGTTCTGCTGTTCAGACTGAACGATAACCGAGTTGTGAGCTCGGTAACCGTTTTGGTTTTGACGTCAGAAACAGTTTTTGGTCGGGGTCGCCAAAACGCACTCCTTATATTTTTATCGACTTTCTATCCAACCATACAACCAATTCTGTCTACAATCTAAGTATAAAACATGTCCAACCAAACAAAAAAGTCAAGAAACTTTCAGTAGGAGAAAATGTAGAAACATTATTGAGAAAACTGTAGATGGATAGCGTCCCTTTGTGTCCAGTTCCCACTTGATCTCCACACACAATAGCCCATATTCTGGGCCCCTATTTCATATAGCTGCTTAAGCACAAATTAGCTAAGCATAACAAAAATATGCTCATCAGAAAAAAGGTCACCAGCTAAAATACGATCTTTCATGTGGCATGTGGCTGGTATTCTGGATAGTGTTGCTAAGCAGAAATTGTTTAACTTTTCAGCTCTGTGAAATTGGGCCCTTGTAATATATACGTCATTGAATTATGCTTACCGGAATAAGTTTCGCAGCCACATAGCATGTTACATTGTACATCTCTGAATGGTGTCTTACTCATTTTGAGAAAGATGTAAAACTTCAGGCCTGAAGCCTTTTATAACAACGGTGTTTTTTCTTCTTTCATTATTCTCTTGAAACTTCGCTTACAAAATTGAGCCCAAATTTCACAGATTTGTTATTTTATGCATACAAACGGTTGGGATACACCGAGAGCATACTCATGGTCTTTGACAATTACCAAAGGTGCCCATAAACGGAGGTCAGAAGAGGTCAAATATCATCCGGTATACTTTGTGGAACTAATAATACATTGGTCTGGTTTTTAAAATAACATCTAGCTGTTGCGAAATCGCAGCAAGTTTTATTCCACTCATCTTGTTTCCCAGTCATTGTAAATAGACAGCTTATTTAATCAAACAAATAAATTTAGAAAATATTGGAGAATTTGCTTAAAATTTTATGAATGTCCTTATAATGTTTAAGGGTTTCCTCAAAACTCCCATATTTGAGATTAACTTGTGAGTTAAAATGTCTTTATTATGGAATCACTGTGGCCACTATACTCACATGACCTTCGCATAAACGAAGTATTGTTACATTGAAATAAATGTAAACACAAAAACCATTAAGTCGTATCAAAAGAGAGATGTCTAGGTTTTTTTTTAACGATCGGCGGGGGCGGGATCTCCGGCGGCCTCGCCTGGCCGTCGTTCGCTCCGACTCGTGGGTTACCCTTAAGAGACGTGACGAATAGAAGTTTGTGTCAGGATGTCCGTCTGCGGTGGGTTTTAGTTTAATCGGCTGATTGGTTGATTGACTCCGATCGGAATCAGAAAAATTCCATAAAAAGAAGAGTGGATTCAATGATTGCTCATTACGCAAAGAGGTGGTAACTTGTGACATAGAAAAAGGACGGAGCTAGGGACTAGAAGCTTTACAACATCTGTATAACTTGTAACACAACTACTTACAAAGAGACTTCATGTGGTCAATTGTTTTGGGGGTAAGTTAATTTGACATCAACCATGAAATATCACTCTGTGTTAATATTAATTTTAGAGATCAATAATTACACTAATACTGATTTAAGTTACTTCTTTGCAGATATTTTTTGTTTTGTTTACAGCTGTGTTGGGCTGCTCTTTATAAACGGTCAAATTTCTTGCACTCGGCATTGTTGCTACTTTACTCAAAACAATTGTTAGCATAAAAACTTACTTGGTTACGCGCAATGGAGAGCTGTTGATAGTATAACACATTGAGAGAAAAGCGTTTTATTAGGCATCTGAAAGCACACAGGTGTGTGCAACAATGATGCTTTTACTTTCATTATTATCTCGCAACTTCGATGACCAATTGAGTCAAACATTTCGCAGATTTGTTATTTTATGCATATGTTGAGATACACCAAGTGCGAACGCTGGTCTTTGACAGTTACCAAAGGTGTCCTGTGCCTTTAAACAGACGGATTGTTTCTCAAGACTGACTCATTGTGCCATCTGATGATTGTGAAGACAAATCTGAAAAACAATAACCTTAATGAATCAAAGGAAACATTTTTGTGATGAACTTAAACAAAAAAAAATTGTGGCATCTTTTTAGGCTTCCAGGCCACCCGCCCAAATGTCAATGCCCCATCCCACCAGCCGCGCCCCTCTGTGTTCATGTAACTCTTCGTTATAATGATTTTCTTTCGTTTTCTTAAAATTTAAAACAAACAGTTAATGGCCTAACGTTCCGACCCTATCAGAGTTTTACTAGAAGGCCAAATGAGAAAGACCTTTGAGAAAGTCTCTGCTAGGGTCGAAACGTCAGGTCATTAAAGGAACATTACAGAATTGGTTTTTGCTAACAAAACAGTTGCTGGCAGTGTAAGCACTTCATGTAATCCACCATATACATAACCTGAAAAATCTGTAGAAGTTTGAGATCGATCGGCCATCTGGGTCACGAGAGAATAGTGAAAAACCGATTACAAATTTTGCATTGCATCGATGCCAAAACAAAAATGAATAAAACGCTCACTGAGCGATAAACTCCAAACGCGAAGTTAGATTATTTATTTCTCATCAAATATGACATTTCAGACAGAAATATTTCAAGGGATGTTTTCAACTATCATCGTCATTAGACCGTGTAAGTTTTATGTAAATCTGTGATCTTCACGATTTTTGTTTCTTACCAATTCTGTAACGTTCCTTTAACCATTTTTTGCACTTACACAATGGCTCCTTTTGGGTGGTAAGCAGTTAACAACAAAACTCCATTTTCTCTTTCTTAACTTTCTTTTATTGTACCTTCGACTTGAAATTCGGCTGATTTGCAAATTTATACGAATCCATTCATGAATAAAAAGAGCAAGAAAGGAGGGCATCCTTCTGTTGCGGTTCACTAGTCGAAACGTAGACTGTTTCTTAAAGCTCCATGGTTACTCTCTTTTCAGAGCATTTCATGCATACGGCTCTTAAGAAAGGTGCAACCGCAAACTTCCTGGTGTCTGGGGATAGTCTGTCTGACTATTATCGGAAGTCATTAACAATTCAGGATTGCTCTTAAAGTTGCACTCGCTCGATTTTTGCAGAAATAATGATGTACATCTGTATAGGATTCTTTGGTGGAATAACGATCTTTATAGTTTGCGTTAACACAATGTAATGATAATCTCTAATTGAGCTGAGGTGGATCTGAAAAGAACCGTAAAGCCTGAGGCCTAAAAACCGTGTCTTTTTATGATCGCGCGTCTAGATTTCTGACGCCCGACCATCGCGCGATCGATTATAACTCGGTCTTAAAGGTTTAAACTCGACGTTTCGATCAGTAAGCTCTGAGAGTTCTCCACAAGACGATCAGAGCATACTGATCGAAACGTCGAGTTGAAGCCACGGGTTCTTTTCAGAACCACCCCAATCCAATTAGATGTTACCGCAAACCTTACTACATGTAGATGTATATCTGAACGAATCAGATAATGCTGATTCAAAACGGCAAACACAATATAGGTTCACAAAAACTTTCGCATCTATCACGGACAATACACAACATCATGCACAATAATATTAATTTTGGTTTTACCCTTATATCGATGTTTGATTATCACTGCATAACTTCCCAGAGTTATGTGAAGAAAAAAAAAACACCCACAGGCGTACTCGGGTGGAATTTGTACCCACGACCCTGGCAATTCTAAAGCAGTGTGTTACCAACTAAACCATCGAGATTACCCGGTATCTAATAGGGGCAGTTTGAATCCTATGTTTTAGCAGCAGGGGGTGCAAAATTGACTGAAGGCGGATCTAGACGTTATAGCAATGTTTGATATCGATAATAATTCACGTTTAGTTTTTAATTGACAGCATTAATCGTTGGCGGATTATTTCGTGCAATACTTTAGAAGCTTATAACTTTCTCGAATCTGCACAAACACATTTCAAATTTTGATCTAAATTGTCGGGTTAAAAATCAGCCAAGCATAAGACCTATCTTAGACAGAACATGAATTCCATGTTATCGATCTGCTCCAATGTTGTTAATGATCCAAAGATTGGCCATGTTATCGATCTGCTCCAATGTTGTTAATGATCCAAAGATTGGCCACCCAAGTTCCGCACTTTCCCCCAATGTGAACTGTCCCAGTCCAGTCCCGGAAGATACTTCATTAATTGCATTGTAAAACCACAACCTTCAAGAGTTCCTTCCGCAATTAAGGGTTACTTACGGTTGTTTCTAAGACTTTGTCATGGGGTTCAAAACGCTTAGAAAAGAGCACTTATACATGCTTACTCATTTAGGGGCAGTGCAATGCTCGTGTGTTCAAAGAACTATAGCTGTGCGAGTATCCGAATGATTAATGGAAAATGCAAAACTTGAGCTGAATTTTAAAGTTTATTCGATCCGTTGTTTGTTGACGGCCGTCCTCGGGTTTCCGTTGAGGTGGTTAAGACCAGGTAAATACATGCACGTTGTTTCCCAGAATAGGAGGTGTGGAAGAAGAGTGGTTGATATTGAGATTCTAAAAATATACACTTGTCTCTGAGCTGATGATGTGATGGCCGGTCAACGGGGGCGAGAGTCACCCGTTGAAACGATGTTATTGACGGCACTTGCTCCCCGACTAAATGTCCCATTCCTGGTACGAACCCCGCGGTCAGCCACAAGTCAGAATCATGTAACTAAACATGATATTAAGAGTGAGGGTGCAATCTCAACAACTCGCTATCACGCACCCTTACTCTATGCACGTACACACCCCCTTTTACACATAATACATTCCAAAGCTGTAGTGCCCACCCCAAGGGGCTGACTTGTAGTACTTAAATGCCTATAAAGACCAGTAGCCAACGATCGATGGTAAATGCTGACCGACCTCTTTAGGTGACACATCCACCTTCTACAGAGGGTATTTCATAAAGTCGACCTGACATTGCACAATACACACGTTTTCGCATTCTTCCCACCACCGGGCGGGCACATCACACGAAACTTATGTCTCAATTTTGGCTTCATATCTCCTCGTTGCAGTTAAGGATGACGACAGTAACCATGACAACAGTACTTTTACTTATCAGTACTTTAACAACGGGCATTCCAGTAAATACACATCCAGTAAGTTCAGCGGGATTGGATAAAACACTATTCCAGACAGCGTCAACACTTTCACAAACAGACAAACCAGTCGACAGACAGACAACGAGGGGAGAGGAGCTGACATCCAGTGGAGGAGCGTTGAGTCAAATCATGGAGAAAATCAACGGAAACACGCAATCAACGAAAACAGGTGAGTTTTATTGATTATCTAATAACAAAGACCAAGTCGTCTTTTGTTTTACTCAACACGTGTTGTCGTTGCATTCATATACCGTTTTTATAAATAATATGCATGTAAGTTCTGTATCTGTGTAATGGGTCCACTTTCATGAAGCTGTCAAGAAGAAAATACTGCTTGCCAAATATCATTTCTAAACAAAAATTGAAATGGGCACCAGTCACAGCACCAGGGCCCAATTTCATTAAGCCTGTAAGCACAATAATTTGCTTAGCATGAAGTCTCTTCCTTGATAAAAACAAGATCACCAACCAACTTTTCAAGTGTTGCATGTTGCTTGTTACTGTATTCAGCTGTTGTTTGCTTAAATCCTGAAAATCACGTGGAAATTTAATTGGTAATCCTGTTTTTATCAAGGAAAAAAGTTCATGCAAGCAAATTTTGTGTGCTTACAGGCTTTATGAAATTGTGCCCAGTAAACTATATGTAGTTTTATCTAGTAATCTGTTTCTGTTAAGCAATACTTGTCTGTGCTTAGCAAGTTTTTGTGCTTACTACAGGGTTTATGAAGCTGGGACCATGTTGATGGCCTTTACAGTGATTAAAGGCAGTGCAAAATAATTATCAGCATAAAACCTTTTTGGTGGCGAGTAATGGGGCGAGGTTGATGGTATAAAACATTGTGAGAAACGGCTCCCTCTGAAGTGCCATAGTTTTCGAGAAAGAAGTAATTTTCCACGATTTTGATTTCGAGACCTCAGATTTAGAACTTGAGGTCTCGAAATCAACCATCTAAACGCACACAACTTCGTGTAAGGGTGTTTATTTTCTTTCATTATTATCTCGCAAGTTCGATGACCAATTGAGCTCAAATTTTCACAGGTTTGTTATTTTATACATATGTTGAGATACACCAACTGCGAAGACTAGTGTGTGATAACTACCAATAGTGTCCACTGCCTTTAAAGGAACACGTTGCCTTGGATCGGACGAGTTGGTCAAAACAAAAGCGTTTGTAACCGTTTTTTATAAAATGCATATGGTTGGAAAGATGTTTTAAAAGTAGAATACAATGATCCACACAAGTTTGCCTCGAAATTGCGTGGTTTTCCGTCTACTGTGCGAACTAACATGGTCGGCCATTTATGGGAGTCAAAATTTTGACCCCCATAAATGGCCGACGTGTTAGTCGACGAGGTAAAAGGAAAACCACGCAATTTCGAGGCATGTTTGTGTGGATCATTGTATTCTACTTTTACAACATCTTTCTACCCATATGCATTTTATAAAAAACGGTTACAAACGCTTTTCAGACACCAACTCGACCGATCCAAGGCAACGTGTTCCTTTAAATTCGCTTCTCTGGGAGTCCTTGACATCACAACCAGAATCAAATTAAATGAAAGTACATCTGTCAAATACTTCAACAATCTCTCTACTGTGATATTACTAGTTAGTTGCAGGCAAAATAATAGCAATCGGACGAAGTAAATAGTGCCCCCCCCCCCCAGGAAAATTAGTTCTTTTTGGAATGCCGTTGCTTTGTCCATTTTTTAATTTATGTATTAATTTATTTTAATTTTAATTTTTTTTTTTTTTTTTTTTTTTTGAGGGGGGGGGGGGGTATTTGGTTGTCAGGTTGGTCTGTCTTATTTCAATGAAACATTCTTTAACATAAGCGAGATAACATTGCCTCTTTGGCCGCATGATTATTTCATAGGTACAAACAAAACTAAAATACGTAAAATTTCATCATCTATATACGGATACGGTTGTTGTAAAGATGCAGCCATTTTGTTTTTTTGTCATTTACACTCGAACAGATTTTCGCCTTTGTCTTTAGTCTCAACCCACACGCAAGAAAACACAAGACCGTCCACAATCTGTTATATCAATAGCAACCTTGATCGCCAATGAAATCCAAGAACTGCGACTTTTTTAAAGCACTTTTGGATGGGGCTCTCAGCAAGCTAAATATAGATTTTGAGTGGGCCATCCTTGTACAGCAGGATCTGTAACCTTTACTCTTCGGTCAAACCGCAAGTTGAGACCTTTTGTGTTGTAAAATCTTTGCCCTTGCGCTTCTAAGATGACGTTCCCGTCTTCAGCAGAGCCTCTTGACTTGCGAGACCAGTATTAAACGCACGGCATCAACTTCCATTTCCCGCCAAGATCCATGGCAAAATAGCTTTAGACCGATACCCACTCCACTTTGAACTTTTAAAGACTTCTTTTATTTTCCTGTCCATTTTTCTCTTAAAACAGAAAAATTACAGACTGCGACTAGTGAAGTCACGGAAGGTGAAAATGAAGTGGTAAGATCAATTGCTTGTAACTCGGTTCTGTTGAACTATTTCTGTGACGTCACTCTATTGGTGAAAGTGTAGACTGTTTGTTACGAATCTACACTTAACTGTAGATTCGTTACAAATCAACAGTTGTGTTATATTTCAACTTGAAAATGACTGCCTTTCCCAAAATAACACGATGTAAACAACTCAGCTGAAAGCATGCTATATTAACACGCTATATTTAAATTTCGAAAAACATTTCTAGTTAAACAATGTAATTTAGCAGTAAACACAATTTTAAACAAAACAAAACAACGACTTTCAATGTTTCGCCTTCGGCTTATTCATTCTATCCACAAATCTACACTTTCTCATCCACTTTCCTTAACTTAATATTTAGTATTTATAGCTCACTAATATGCAGGAATTCGTTGTCAAAACTGAAAAACTTGCTGTTAAAAGTTCACAATAGCAATCATGCATAGATTGTTTTTGTCTGAAATATTGTCATATAATTTGAGCTGATGAAATGGCAGTGTGAAGACTCCCGCAAATCTGCCTTTCTTATTCTGATTTTGGCAATTAAAATAAGCCTGGTGGCCTGGTAGTGCAGTGTCCTTGATGATAAAAACGCAACTCCAATTTGGTTGTTTTCACAAAAACAAGAGTCGCGAATTGCTGAAACGTTCGCAAGAATAGCCTCGTTTCACTGTATATGCCACGTCTCACATTCTAACTAAAACAACCTTTGAAGGTTGCAGTTTAAGAAACATTGCCAAATAAATGACCAGAATAACCAAAAATGATGTGTTTACAGAAAACAACAGGAAGGGAAAGGTATTTTATTTTCCCGCAAACGATAATGCACTTTTCATAGCCTTGTGACAAACCGTTCAGAATAACATTACTTTTAAAGAGCTTTTAAGAGCTAAATATTCCCATATTTTTGTTAAAAACCATCAATGCTGATGACGTAACCAATTATGATTCATATCTACAGGTTGATAAACCGTTCGGAATAACATTACCTTTAAAAATCTCTAAAAAGGCCATTCGTTTATGAGCTAAATATTCCATATTTTTGATTCAAACAATCAACTGATGACGTAATCAATGAATCATATCTCTACAGGTTGATATACCTCACAGAATACGCAGGTCTGCTCGCTGTCAACGTAAAACAGATGAAGAACTGACGTCATTACTACAAAGTCTTGGTGGTGTTAATACCAGATATTTGGATCAAACCAAACATGGCTTCACTAGTCTGGTTCCATTTTCAACAAATTCGGTAAGTTCTGCTGTTGAGGTTGTGTACATGTTAGCGGCTACGGCTACGGCTAGTGACGTGCTTAGCAACACCCTTAGCAACAGTTGTAGCCGTAGCTGCCAATTCGGCCTTGCTCTCTTTGCAAAAATGCTATAATAATATGACAATGACTAAATAAGACCAAAATCTTTGAAGTGTTCCCTGTCTGCATTTACTGCGAAGATATGTGTTTTTTATCTTTACAAGCGAAGCCAGACTATTTTCTTCTCATAGGTTTGGTATTCTTGTTTAATTTAAATGCCTCAAAGGTAAAGAATTGTAACTTTGATAAAAGTGCTTGGAATTTGTCATTCATCACAATGAACAACGGGAGACACGAGAAAACACAACAGAGAACATCAATTCATTGTTCTAAATAATTGCCGAATCTCAAAAACTCTTGGTATCGGGACCAAACCACAAGGAAAGCATTTGAACCAACCCACAAAGCAACCTAATGACCAGCGCACACACCCCTGGACGGCGACAGACCACAAGGGTTTGTGCCAAATTGGTTTTACACGATGTATACGCAATACAACATTCTAATTGCAAATATTTGAGAATTGGAATTAAAATTAACCCACTAATTAAATGAAACTAATTGGTCATTTATACGACACGACAGTTGCGGCACGACAACTTCAACTCTGATGACAAAAGACCCAAAGAAAACAATAGCATTCTGACTTCAATTACTAAAAACGAAACCCACCAAATGGGTAAAAGATTCATAGACTCCTGTTGACGAAACCAAAATTACGGCACATGGTTGTCTTATTTCATATAATCAAAATGTTTGCCACAAGCCGACAATTTATTCGTAGTAAACATTATCAAATGCTCAAATGACTTACAGGCATAATTGCTGGGGAAATTTTAGTTGAGCAATTATATAAATGTTGGTCTGATACATAATTTTGTAAACCCTTTTATTTCAACAGGAGATCGAAAGATTAAGTAAGCTTGAGATCGAAACTGCATTAAGGTCCAATAACAGCGAAGTAAACACAAGATGGCAACCTCATCTACAGGTTATCCGCTCAAGTCTGGTTACCCCAGAAAAAGTTAATGTACAGAGAGTTCGAAGAACTGTTATAGGTCAGTTTAATGTTCATTTTTTAGTAGAAGGTATCATTTTAAACTCGTCATAAGCCTCCGAAAAGTTGATCATTGACGAAAAATTGATCAGGTCGCAATTTTTTATTGTAGAAAAGAATTGCCATCCTTGACAATTTTCCAGATTTTTTTTTAAAGGATACCCTTTTTGGAATCGATTTAAGAAAAAAGGAATCATCATTGAAAAGCACTACGACAGTGGCAATTTTGATGTTCAGAAAACCCCCCAATAACAATCGGGTCCCATGGTCAATAATTCCATGACCACAAACCCCAACCTATTGTGTATATAAGTTCCTGGAATGTTTTTAAGATTAGTCGAAGAGCAAGGCACCCACGTCGAAAAATAAACCCACAACAATCAAAACTGCCGAGTTAAAAAAATCCTACACTAAACTTTACATCTGTCATGCCCTTGTCCAGACAGACTTGGAATAACACACCGTACCTCCCACACTGATTCTGATGCCCTTTTCGAAACCACGGCTTCGACTTTGGATTCGGCTCAGGCTAGCTTGGCCCCGCGGTTGTTTTGACAATATTGTGCGTGCTTTGCGTATACGCGCTCAAGGCTTCAGACGAGAGGACGTAGTCTGATGTCGAATCCAAAGCCGAAGCCGTGGTTTCGAAAAGGACGTGAAATGTCTTTAGGATGGAGTGACTTTTAGAAAACTTCACTCACCAACACTTGAGGTGTTGTACGTGGGCTGTAGCATCCTGTGTTGGCAGTTATCAGCGACTCACTGTCCATGTTTGTTTGCGTATAGAGCAAGAGGTAAAACAACTTGCATTCATACACCCCACACTGTAGAGAAACGACCGCAACCTTTAAAGGAACTGGACACCTTTGGTAATTGTCCAAGACTATTCTCACTAGGTGTATCCCAATGCATACAATAACAAACCTGTGAAAATGTTGACTCAATTGGTCATCGAAGTTCCAAGAGAATAATGAAAGAAAAATCACCCTTGTTGCACAAGGTGTGCTTTCAGATGCCTGGAAAATATTGAAAGACTTCAGGCCTGAAGTATTTTATTGATGAGTAAGAAATTATCTCTTTCTCCAAAACTACGTTACTTCAGAGGGAGCCGTTTCTCACATATACTTCTTAATAATACCAACAGCTCTCCATTGCTCGTTGTATACCAAATTTATAAGTTTTTTGTGCTAACACGTATACTGAGTAGTGACCAATGGGTGTGTTCGATTAGCTCCCTGGGTCTACCCCGCGGTGCTCACTCGGGTGAGCCCCTGACAAGAGCTAATCGAACGATCACACTCGCCCTCTCGTGGTGACGGCATGCACCTCAGGTCACCCCCAAGTGACCCACTCCACAAGCAGGGTACTGGGGGGCTGACCTGAGTGAGCCCCTGGAATGACGTCAAAGCTATTCGAACGCACCGGGGCAGACCGGGGTCGACCAAGGGAAGCTAAACGAACGCACCCAATAATGTCCAGTGTCTTTAAGAAACACTCCTCCTTTCTTATTCAAAGTAAACATTATGTTTTTGTCTCCAATTCATGTACAGGGACAACAGTGTCAGACTTCTGCGTTACGAGTGGCCAAGAAACGACGAGGGGGTACATGCGCACATGTGATACATGCGCAGCGACGACGGAACTTTCAGACGACTATTTCCCGCGCTATTTAAATGAAGCCGTCTGCAGCAGTACTACTGAATGTTTATCGGGTAAGAAAAAAACAAATTTTGTTCTTTCCAATCTGCAACCTCAACCTCAAAGCCAACAAACAAACACCCCAACAAACACGCTCAACACCCTGAAAAAAACGTACCATAAACAGACAAACAACCCCCCCCCCAATCAAAACGAAACAACCATCTGTTAATTTGTTTTTAAACAGTGCACACTTCATCGCATTTTAAACAATTTAGTCAAGGATTTGTCCTTGTGAAGGGGTGCGTCCATAAACCGAAAATGCAAGGTTTAAAAAAGGGAGTTGAGAAACAATTAATCACAAGACATCTGAAGACGATCAGAGCATACTGATCAAAACGTTGAGTTGTCAAACAACGGTTCTTTTCAGAACTCAAAAGAGATTTACACATGGTGCTACCACAAACCTCAACTTAAAGACACCGGACACTATTGGTTATTGTCAAAGACCAGTCTTCTCACTTGCTGTAGCTCAACATATGCACAAAATAACAAACCTGTGAAAATTTGAGCTCAATCGGTAATCGAAGTTGCGAGATAATAATGAAAGAAAAAAACACCCTCGTCACCCTTGCTTGATTTCGAGACCTCAAATTCTAAATCTGATGAGGTCTCGAAATCAAATGCGTGGAAAATTTCTTCTTTCTAGAAAACTACTCCACTTCAGAGGGAGCCGTTTCTCACAATGTTTTATTCAACAAACCTCTCCCCATTACTCGTATACCAAGTAAGGTTTTATGCTAATAATTATTTTGAGTAATTACCAATTCCCACGAAGCAAAGTTTCAAGTTGACATTGGAAACTAATTTGAATTAATTTGAACTAATTTGAATTGTAATTTTTTTTATACAGGAGGAGGAAAATGTGTTGAAAGGATGCTTAATTTATCAATACTCCACCGCACTGGTACTTGCACAGTGGTAGCAGCGACTACTGGTAGTGAAGCCTACTATGTTGAAGACTGGGAATCGTCGACGCATCGAGCTAGAGTAGCTTGTGAATGTGACATCGATGTACAATCTGTTTTCGCTCAGTATGTATGACCGCAATGCCATAGCAGTCTTAGTATTATATTATGTGGATGACCGATATGTTGCAGAGGGTGCCCCTACCCCCCCCCCCAAAAAAAAAACCCCAAAAAGTTCCCCTTATGTAAACAGAAGTACAACCTTTCCAAAATAAAACACCTAAATAAAACCAACCAAACAAATAACCAAAAACATTTTTCTTGTTATAATAATAAGGGAATCAATGTGTGGTTAAGAGGTTTCAACTAGTTTTGAATAGGAATGAAGAAACTGTCTTGTAAGCACAGGTGCAAGCTCGCATGTCACGCCCATGTGACAACACTTTTTACTGGTGTTATATCATCCGTTCAAACACCCCACGTGATGTCCTCTTGGCCAATCAAAATGGATAAACTGTCTTAGGTATTTATGAATAGATGATAAAGAATATTAATTTTGGCTTGGACCTTTCCACATGTGAGTTAGCACTGTATACTCAGTACTTTCCCCAAGTTTGTGATAACAACATCACAGGTATATTACTTGAGTGGGATTCGAACCCACGACATTTGCAAATCTAAGAGCAGTGTATATTAATACCAAGACCACTGAGATTTCCCCGGTAACTAGCTTGAGGCAGTTTGAATCCTATGTTTTAGCAGCGGGTACCGCAACGATTTCATAGATGTTCAACAAAATCATCTACATATTGGTTGAGACATGCAGACCAGAACATAATGGAGGGAGGGGGGAGCACCCTGTCACATATCTGCCACCAATTATATTTATTATTATAAGACGGCCAGCACTCACGTAAAATCGAAATTATTCGAGTTCGATTATTCGTGAGTCCAAACGTGATCTTTATTTTTAATATGAACAAATGCAATTTTCGCATGCATGGCAAATTATTTATTTAGCGAAAGAATGTGCTATTTATAAGTGTGGTTTTGGGCTGCTTTAAAAAATGTTTTAATGTTTAAAGGCACTGGACACTATTGGTAATTACTCAAAATAATTGTTATCATATAAACTTACTCGGTAAATAGCAATGGAGCTGTTGGAAGTATAAAACATTGTGAGAAACGTCTCCCTCTGAAGTAACGTAGTTTTTGAGAAAGAGGTAATTTCTCACTAAAATAATATTTGAACTGAATTCGAGACCTCAGCTGAGGTCTCGAATTCAAGCATCTGAAAGCACACAACTTGTGCGACAAAGGAGTTTTTTATTCAATTATTCTCTCGCAACTGCGACGACCAATAAAGTTCACATTTTCACAGGTTCGTTATTTTATGTATAATTATATTTAGATACACCATAGGTGTCCAGTACCTTTAAATATGTGTAGTTACTTTTAGAAAATCTTCACAACGCCCACGAAACAGGATCATGAGCACAATATAATGAGCACAATTTCAATAATTGTCGAGGTATATTTCGGTTTGAAACCAATTATGGTGAATGTTGTCTTTTAATAAATTTGTAGGAATCAGTGCTCACACCAGTCCCCAGTTTTATACAGCCAATAAAACATAACATATTGCTTAAAGGAACACGTTGCCTTGGATCGGTCGAGTTGGTATTTGAAAGCGTTTGTAACCGTTTGTTATAAAATGCATATGAGTAGAAAGATGTAAAAGTAGAATACAATGATCCACACAAACACGCCTCGAAATTGCACGGTTTTCCTTTTACCTCGTCGACTACCACGGGCGGCCAATTATGGGAGTCAAACTTTGGACTCCCATTTAATGACCGACCATGTTAGTTCGAAAATTTAAAGGAAAACCACGCAATTCCGAGGCAAATCTGTGTGGATCATTATATTCTACTTTTACAACATCTTTCTAACAATATGCATTTTATAACAAACGGTTACAAACGCTTTCAAAGACCAACTCGACCGATCCAAGGCAATGTGTTCCTGTAATAGTTTCTTTTTTGCTAAGCAAAAAAATACTGGGTACCAGTATGGCTGGTAATCGTATTCCTATCAGCACAGTTTTCTTGTGCTTAGCTGTGTTTAAGCAGCTCTGTGTGAAATCGGGCCTCTCAAACAATTAAACTTGCGATTCACTTATGAAAATTCATTTATTTTGTAGAACTGTTACTTATTTGATAAACAGCTCTGTATTCAAGCTCGAGTCTATAAAAATTACCCTACACCAACCGCCCAAGTTTGGAACTAAAGTTTATTAACATGCTATTTCCAAAAATGCTATTTCCAAAACAGAAAGGAATGAAAGCAGTATGGGGCCCTAGTTGGGTTGTAATAGAGCAGCAAGTATTTATTATTCAATGACATAACTAGCATTTTTATTGGGGTGGGGCAAGAGGGAGTGGCTCTTGATGTATTGAACTATTTTATTTAGCTAGTGCATTTTTATGATCTCTTTGAGAATGGGGGTCAGGGATCAGGGTTCATGACCCTGCTTACTACGCAACTGTAATTATTTAAAATTTTGTTTTCATTCATTTTTATAAGAAAATGAGCACCTAGAGTGAAAGTTATCTATAAGGCCTTTTCGAAATCACAATTTCGGTTAGGGTCCCGGTTTTGACGCTCCGGACACCTGTTTGAAGGCCGGGGGACCGTGTTTTCGAAAATGCCCATATTTATTTCAAATACAGTTGTTGATGTATTTAGAGAATGTAACACAAATTGTTGTTTCGATTACTCAAACTTTCATGAAAAAATTGTCGCAATAACTCGAACAATACTATAAGTTATATTTGGTTTTTCGTAATCTTTGTAGCCGTTTCATACGATGTGCAAGCTTACCCGTTATTTATTTAAGCATGATTAATGTTTTAATGTGCTTTTTAAAAGGTTAAAATAAATTATTATGTTTGTAAAGCTATGTTTTCACTTAACGCCATCAAGATGTTGGTCATTATTATAGTAACTCTGACACTACGCAGCAATTTATTAGATATTTAAAAATTTCTGGGTGTATGTTTTTATTTATAAACCAAGTCTTTCATGGTGTACATGAGTGGATACTGGGGGTGAGAACGATGGGCGGGGATACTAGGTGACGGGGGAGGGGGGGGGGGCACACGTTATGACGCCCCATGTCACCGTGGTCCAGTGGTTAGACTGCAGGACTTGCAATTACAAGAATCCCTCAAGCTAACTGCTGATTTCGCAATTACTATAGATTAAGTATTGTCGTCTATTACTGAATCACAATTTCTTCATTTTGTGCAATTCATAATCATAGACGATAAACCAATTATAAGAGAGATTGGCTGTTGCCAGCTTGCTGTTCATATCCCATTCTGTGAGTTTATCCAAGTTCCCTTGACGGGAAGATCATCTAAAAAAAAACTTTAGAAACCTCGTGTTGTTTTGAAATTATTTTTCGGCATAGACCCAATTGTTCATTGTCAACAAATTGTAAATCGCCAAATTTCCGTCCCTTTCCTTTCACGGTTCAACTGAAGAATTAAAAAATCAACTTGGATTGGGACCTCCAGTAACTAAACTATGTGGCCCCCTCCATCTTGAAGTTCAGACCCCGCCCACTTTCGTAGAATTAAGGGTGTGTGGCGTTGAAAGAAAATAAAAGTCTCACAAAAGTATTGTTCTTTTTAATTTATACATGTGTATTGACCAACAGTTTAACCAAACAAGGGATCGAGCGAACGGTTTTTAATGTTTTGAGTTGCCACTTCCGGTGAATATGACAACATGTTGAATGGTGCTTTACGTGCCGAGTAGATGCAAAAGGCTCAACCTCGTCCCCGTGGTTGGTCGGTTTAGTTTAATACAGCTATAGGGAGACAAGACATTCAGTTGGTATTCTTAAGTGTTGCTTTCTTTTAATTGAACTGTGCAAAGAAGGGGGCTTGCAGTATTTATTTTTAAAGGTGAAATAAATATAATGTAAAAACAGTTTTAAAAGTATGCTATTTCTTTATTTAATTGAGTGATTTTTATTACGCCTATACTTTAAGACCGATTTGCAAACAAATTACTTCCAACTACTTTGTTAACTATCCATTGATTAATTTATTTCTTTGAAAAAGGCGCTATCGGCATAAATATAATTACATTTTATTTCCTTAGAAATAAATACATTTTCCAAAAAGAAAAACATCAAAAAAAGTGTTTACTTTTTAACAAAACACATTTTACAAGGGTGGTATACTAACTGGTAACCCTTTTGCTTTGAAGGATTTTGTGTTTCGGAAAAAAAAAGTTTAGCACAACTCGATTATTAATAAATTAATTGCAAAATTATCGATTAATATAATCAACGTTCTCTGGAAGCAACAAGAGCTTGCATCCAACAAAAATTAATAATTAAGACTTGTTATGCGCACATGCAGTAAAACCAAAAACAAATCGAAAGAAAACAGACACAACTTAGTCCTTGAAAACCTCCGATATAAAAGATACGTTTCGAGAAGGGATTTGAATGTTGTGACACAAAGACAAGGTCTAAGATTGGGGTAGAGAGTTCCAGATGCGCAGCTGTAGAAAAAACTGTCACCCCAAGAGTTTCGAGACTTGGAGATTTACAGTCAATTCATACTTCACATGAAAACGTTGCATAATGCAGACGATCGAAAGTACAAAACAAGCTGACAAATTATTTAGATCAAATCGGACCAATCATAGCACAGATACCATGGACAGCTACAACGTCACTGATTGTTTATCCAATGAATTCGTTGTATTAAATGAAGAAATTGTATTATTATTATTCGACCACTTTCACAAAGAACAATAACAATACATGGAAGTGCAAATAAGACTATATAGTTAGGACCAAAATAAAATAAATATGCTTAACAGAACTACATGAAGGCATACATGCCAAATATTGGCAACTAAAGCACATTTTGAAATCATTGGGCATGTAAGACCAGTACCCGTCTACATGTATATATGCAAGGATAGAGACAGGGAACTAGTCTATATGCAGCTTTACGAAATAAGTCTGTTTGGTTATACGGTCGTGCATCCGAGCACGAACACATCTTGATATTGTTTATTTATATATATACTTGGGGGGGGGGGTCTGTTCCCCCATGACAAGATATCATACAAATGCATTGTCATGCGCGGCATAGATCTGCCGTCGAGTTCAACAAACTCTTCCTAACTTAGGTTTAATATTAGGACTTAGGACGAGTTCAGTTCCGTATCTGAAGACGTTAGGACGCATTAAACCCATCCTAAGTTAGGACGAGTTACTCGTCCTAACTCGAGATAGGATTTATCCTAGCGTTTCGTGTTTCGTGAAATCGACCGCTGGTCCAGTTCAGTGACTGGGCCCAGGTTCAACAGGTCGAATGAATCAACTTTGTGGTTAACATTCCCCGACATCAAGAAATGAGTAAATTTCACGTGGACATGTGAACATGAAGTAGAAATGTCATGTTTTACTCACGGAGGAAGGAATAAGGAGCTTGGCCTGACCTAAGAGGTGCCTGACCCGTGCCCCTATCGCCCCCCTCCCCATTTCCGGTTCCTCGATCGACTCTAATTTGACGCCGCGACCCTAAACTAGTTTCCATCTTCAAGAGTAAAGGAAAAAGAGAAAAAGAAAACACTATAGATGAAAAGAGGAGAAGAATGAAAGAAAACGTTCCTGATCTACCAAACCCTATTTTAAATTGGCATGTTGTAACCGGGGAAAAAAATAACATTTTGTTTTGCCTCATCGTCAGCCCAACCCGAATTTTTGACCGATGAGCTGTTGGCCTGAGCCGGGTCGATCGGCGCCAAATGACGGGTGCAGGCTGACAAAGATTTCAGGGTCTTTTTTCTTTTTGGACAAAAGATAGAGTACTTTATGAGAAGGCCACCCAATTATTTCGCCCACATGCTTGTGTCATTTTCTTGTTCCTTACAATGACGAACCTCATTGCAACACTAGCGCAAATACGACGAAGTTATGCAATGGCCAGTCCCCTCTTAGATATAAATTAGCAAAAGCAGAGAGTTTAATCGACAAAATGCATACCTCAGATAAAATCAACCGTGCACGTATTGTCCAATTCTACAACTACTATTATACAAATCAAAACGCTGAATCGATGTGCCTAAAAAGAAGACAAGAGCTCAGACAATAATGCCCACGTTTATGAGGACCGTTTTATTCTCTCGACTAGTTGATTAAATCCTGCTTAGTGATGAAATAATGATGTCTCAATTTCACCCCTGAACATCTCCTTTGTCTGTTCATATCGGCAACAATAGAGCAGGGTTGCGCATTTTTTGGGGAGGCAGTCTGGAATTTTGATCCAGGAAGTGGTGGGACTGTTGTGTCAAACAAGTGCGTGGGTTGATGCAGGGCTTCCAGCCACACGACGAAAAGGTAAGGACCCATGGACTTTTACATCGGGTGTCCTTGCTTGTCTTACCATGGTTCAAATAAATGTCAAGTCTGGCCGTTGGGTAACGATGAATAACACTACATTATGTACATACAATGTACATTCATCGTCAGAATGTTCAACAGCGCATTTAGCATCAGTTGTCCACCACTGATCTCGCATAATCTCGTTTGTTCTCATGCTTCTTCTCACAATTCTACGAGACGTGTAGGTCTACAAAGTTAGCTCTAGATTTAAAGTATGGTCCCCAATTTGGATCACAAGTAGTGTTGCTGATGAAATCACCATGGCAACGTGTGGTGGTCTCAGATGAGAGTTCCGAACGGTGTATATATTCCGGATTCGGCTGCTGGAGAAAGCCGTTGCTGCTCTGCATATTGGTGGCGCTGTTCACTTTAGAGTTTGAGTTGCTGTTGGTTGGCATGATGACTGCTGTATCAGTTTCCTGGTGAAGGTTTGCTCTCGTGGAAATTGCGTCAGTTGGGATGTGAACCCGGTACACTTGATTTCTGTAACACAAAAAGACAAGAGTCGATGAATCAGAAAATCTGCTTTAAAAAAAAGCTATGCTAAGTAAACATTGTGGGACACTGGTCACAACAGTGTAAACTTAATGACTTTGGCTGGGAACCTGTTTCAGTTAACACTTGTCTGTGCTTTTACCTTCTTTATGAAATTGGGCCAAGAGTGTTTAACAAGTTTATACTTGGCCGCCAAGTAGGATCTACTTGTCACAAATTATTCAGTTTAAAGTCATCACTTACTTTTATGTTGTTGCAAGTTTTAAAAACCTAAATTTAAAGGCAGTGGACACTATTGGTAATTGTCAAAGACTAGCCTTCACAGTTGGTGCATCTCAACATATGCATAAAATAATTAACCTGTGAAAATTTGAGCTCAATCCGTCATCAAAGTTGCGAGATAATAATGAAAGAAGAAAACACCCTTGTCGCACGAAGTTGTGTGCGTTTAGATGGTTGATTTCGAGACCTCAAGTTCTAAATCTGAGGTCTCGAAATCAAATTCGTGGAAAATTACTTCTTTCTCGAAACCTATGGCACTTCAGAGGGAGCCGTTTCTCACAATGGTTTATACCATCAACCTCTCCCCATTACTCGTCACCAAGAAAGGTTTTATGCTAATAATTATTTTGAGTAATTACCAAGTGTCCACTGCCTTTAATGAGAAATACCCACAAAAGAGAGTAAAATTAATATAAAACAAATACAAAGGTTACAGCCTTAAACAAGAATAAAGGAGTGGATGATCGTTTTTTTCTTTCTTTCTTCTTTTTTCATTTAGCCTAGAAGGAATGTACCTCTTAACAGGTGAGCAAGCACCTGTGCCAATTTCATAGAGCTGCTAAGCACACAAATTTGCTTAGCATGACATTTTATCCTTGATAAAAACAGGATTACCACCCAAATTTCTATTTGTTGCATATTGCTTGTTACTGGTATTCATCTGTTGTTTGCTCATCATGAAAATCACAGGAAATCCTGTTTTTTTTTTATTAAGGCAAATATTTCATGCTAAGCAAACTTTTGTGCTAAGTAGCTCTATAGGCCCAATGCAATAGAGATGTAGCATGAAATGTTTGCCTTAATAAAAACAGGATTCCCAACCAAATTTCCACGTGTTTTTCAGGTACAGGCAAACAACAGCTGAATATACCAGCAACGAGCAAAATGTAACACGTGGAAATTTGGTTGGTAATCCTGTTTTAATCACGTTTGGTCATTACTCAAAACAAAAATTAACTTAAAAACTGACTAGGTAACGAGCAGTGGAGAGCTGTTAATAGAATAAAACATTTGGAGAAACCACTCCCTCTGAAGTAGCATAGATTTTGAGAAAGAGGTAGTTTCTCACTAATATTAAAAGACTTCTAGCCAGAAAGTCTTTTATTCCTATCTGCTAATTTTCTCTCAACTTCGATGACCAATTGAGCTAATTGAGCTCAAATTTTCACAGGCTTGTTATTTTATGCATTTGTTGAGATACACCAAGTGAGAAGACTGGTCTTTGACAATTACCAAACGTGTCCAGTGCATTTAAGGAAGACATTTCACGCTAAGCAATTTTTTGTGCTTAGCAGCTCTATGCAATTGGGCCCTGGGCAAACAGAACAATGAGGGGTTGGTTATTAACACACCCACGCAGTCAACCTGGTAGCCGATGGTGGTAGGCCTATCTGTACGTGGGCATATTGTAGGGCATTGTTAGGCCAACCTCTGATTGTACGTAGTGTAAATGATAGCTAGGTAGTAGGGCAACAATACACCATTATACTCAGACTCCAATAAAATAAACAAGACACAATCGTTGGAATACGGCCACAGTCTGAAGACCACTGACTTTAATATGGATTTAAAATGCGCACTTATCAGAAAACTGATCAAGGCGCCCACACAAAAAGAAAACGTACAATTGAAAATGAAGAATAAACATAATTGTGCCGGATACCGAATTGGGCAAACCGGACACAGGAAAACAAGCGGGGTACACCTGACCCCTAAACCAGGATGCACTTGCACCCAAACCTGGGTTTAGCAGACCCAAAAACCAGGATGCACTTGCACACGGGTTCAATTTGACCCAAAAAATAGCTGCATATAGCAGCCACAAACGCAATATAATTTGTGAAGGCCTACACCAGATAAATTTTACTGTGTTTTGTAGAAATTATTAAGTTGACAATATACACTGTTTAATTACACAGAGTCAAATGATACAGTTGCGCTTCCACCGATGAAACCTCAGTCGGAATCATAGCCTCATGAAACTTTCGAACGCTATGGCAACAATACCAAAACCAATTAACAAATTCCATTGGTGTATATAATTATTAAAGGTTGTTCAATAAACGCCCAAAACGGGGAAAATGGCTGTCTGAACCCTCCAATTATGCCATTGCAGCAAAACAGCCACCATAAAATAGTGCCAAATAACCGGTGGAGTAAGTGGGATGGTGGTGGGAAAATTAAAAACATCTATTCCACGAATGACTGTGACGAAGTGAGAGATAAAATTAACAAGCCCGCCAAAACAAAACTTCTGGCGCTTTGATTGGTTGAAACAAAAACAATGTAATACATCGATTTGCTACCTAAATGTAATACAGCATGACCCAGAAACACAGCTATGAGTTTGGAACTCTGCCAATGCAGCACAGGGGAAACAACAACTTAATGCTTGCAATATATATATATAAATATGCCCTGTGTGTAAAGCTGGGAACATGCCAAGCACAATGGAGGTTGCGCTGAGTATAAGGCCTTTTATCCTTTATGGTGATAAAAGGAATTATTGCACAATAGGCCTTAAGTTAAGTTCTAAAACTAGTAAAAGGATCAAGGGATTGCAATAGGCCTGCAACACAATGACTGCATGCAGTGAAGTTAGCAGTCGACATAACTATGTTGTTTTGCACCCTTGCTCTATTGTGATTACACTGACACTAATAAATTATTTTCGGTGATCCCCGGAGCGTTCTATTTTCCCTCGGCTTCGCCTCGGGAAAATAGAACGCTACAGGGATCACCTCGGGAGTCATAGTCATAGTTTTAACCATAGCACTCGAAGCAGTCAATATTTGTATACTACCGCAACAGTCGGACCAACATCTTATCTGAACTTTTAAAGGCTATTTTATTTATCTGTCGGACAGTTACAAATGCTAACAGGTTGAACGGTTATTTCATAAATCCTACAGCAATACATTGTAAACCACACAAATCCACAATTCCTATGCTCTTTGGTAAATATATCGATGATGGAACCATCTTTTTCTCACGTAAATATACTTTCAGCGATCATGGAGAAATGAAATTGTGAAGGAATTAATGAGGTAGAAATGTTTACCTTTTCTGCGCCATCGTCGTTATTTCCACCAAACACCACTGAAAACCGCACACTGCTCTGTGTGGCAGAAGACGTGCCACTCCTACTCTTTGTTACCGACTGTTGTTACTAGCGTCTACAGCAGTTCCAGATGTACAGGGTCCAAAGTCAAGGTTGTACGTAAACACACCGCACCGAACTCCGTGTTCGACCCTAGGAGTTGAAACCTCTTATACTGGGGTGGGCTACAGCGCTGAAACCCAGGGGGGGAATTATCACAACAAAATGGGTCAACAGGCTAATGCTGTATCGTTGCCGTAGGCCCTGGAAGAAACAAGCTTGAAGCATGATTGAAGGTATAGCCCTAAAGTCTTCGAGAATGTGTCTCGAAATCTTTCAGCAGCAATTCAATTTGGACTCAACTGTGTTTATAAAAGCCAACCGATTACACTTTTCGTTTAGAAATGCGATATCTATGGTGGCCCCGAAGGGACATCGCATAACGCAAACGTGTGCGCACACGTATGCAATGTCGTGAAACAAATCGTGAATATATGCGCACACGTATACAATATCGTGAAACAATTCGCGAATATGTGCGCACACGTATGCAATGTCATGAAACAATTCGCGAATATGTGCGCACACGTATGCAATGTCGTGAAACAAATCGCGAATATGTGCGCACACGTATGCAATCTCGTGAACCAAATCGTGAACATGTGCGCACACGTATGCAATTTCGTGAACCAAATCGTGAATATGTGCGCACACGAGTGCGATTTGTTTTGCAATGTCGTGAATTTTATTGCATACCATGTTGCATACCATTAGGATGATGTCATAGTTGTGGATAATTTGTTACCGATCTAGGGAGTACTGTGGCGCTACAGCAGGCTCCCTCTGTAAAGCATGTGTATACCCAGGAACTTGGCACCAGGCCAAGGACGACCACACGCCTCGCTTGCCTCACAACAAAGACTACTGCTGCAATGACTACCGCTTATCTCACTGTTGGAAAGAAACCCCCCCAGATCATTAGACATTTTATTCAAAGGTATGCAACATGGTATGCAATAAAATTCACGACATCGCAAATAATATTCGCAGACGTGTGCGCACATATTCGCGAATTGTTTCACGACATTGCATACGTGTGCGCACATATTTGCGAATTGTTTCACGACATTGCATACGTGTGCGCACATATTCGCGAATTGTTTCACGACATTGCATTCGTGTGCGCACATATTTGCGAATTGTTTTACGACATTGCATACATTGCATACGTATGCGCACACGTTTGCGATATGCGATGTCCCTTCCGGGCCACCATAGTATGATATCGGTGGTTTCCTATTTAGGTTGGTGTGTTGCCATTGTATTCAAATTGGTGTGTTGTGCAAATCAACGTAGCATGCGTGGACATCGTGTTTTGACGGATATTTTTTTTTATTGCCAATGTCAGTTCATGCGATTTCGTCATTAGTTATTATAAGTTATGATTAGTGTCTGCGGGAAAAAATGTAAAAGCAATTGAGGAAGACTCTGCAAGGGTCGAACTGTCTAATTATTCTTATGCATTTATAGCATTGGTCTTTTGGGGGTAATATTATGGTAGGCCACAAGCAATTGCAACTGGTAGTTTTATTTTCTCGAAAAAATAAAAAGGAGAAAAAACCACTTCATCTTACTGATAAATCCCACATTGCGTCACATGGCATAACCATACAGTTGGGGCGGGGTGCTTTCAACCCTAATAATGTCAATAACAATGTCAATAATAATATCTTGGTAGGTTATATCCTCCATGGTTATATGTATCCCATACAAGTTTCTAACAATTAATTCATAAGTGTTGCATCATTCGATCTCATTTAGGGTGGGCGGCCATATGGTGTAATGGTTCTGAGCGGCTCCACTCCACTGCCCCCTTTATGTTAGACTTTAAACGCAGCAATCGGCTTATATCAAGTGGGTTTATAATCTTTACGGTTCACTTCACCCGAACGTAAACAAAGACCGTTATGCCTGCAAATATAGCGGGTCATAATTGCAATAGTTCATGTACTGGTACATGTATATTCAGTGTCAGGGCACTCGTAGTAGCTATGATTGTTATCGACCTTTGATATATCCGCCCGTGTCTCACCCAGTATTCTGCATACGACGAGAGAGGACTTTTTTGATATCATGGCTGATGAATGGAGGAAGGAAATCTCCACGATTCAATTGTCCTCACTTTTAAAACTAGTTCACTTTTCCGTGTTTGGCAAAGAATTAGGGCGTCAATATTGCTAAGAATAACCTGGGCGAGCGTGGATAAAATACTTTTATGAAAATAACATTTTGTTAAGATGAATATTTCTTACTTGGCGGAGACAAAATAAACATTTCCAGATGGTGATTTATTTATTATTTATTTTTTATATTTTGTATAAATTATAGTTGCATTGTACACTAAGATACACATGTACGTATGAACAACCCAAATTGTAATTTGAGCTGTCAAAGAACGACTAATGCTCAATTTAGAGACAGAAGTGAGCAAATTTTAAAGAACTTGCTGCAGAAATGCTGAACAAATGCAAACGCTCAATTCAGGAACAGAGGTGGGATTTTGTTCAAGAAATAGCTGCAGAAATGTGAACAAATACAAATGGTCAATTCAGAGACACAAGTGGGTCTTTCATCGGTTTACTGTCTCCAACACTTTGAGCCAAGTAACAAGTACAATGCTGGTTAATTTAGCACTAAGTGTGATGAAACAGCAATGGAATGTTTACCTAATAAATAAACAAACAATTGTCTCTCCTCAAGAAAGTGTAAATAAACAACTTCCTATATGATAAACATGTTGACCTTGAGATCCATTGTTGACCTTGATACATGTATATATTTTAATATGCAAATTCGTATGCATAATCAGATTCGATACACATAATATTCATATTGATTAATATCATAAACTGGACACTCTTTCCCAAAAAGCAATTTGCTGTCAGTTGCTTCACTCTTAAAAAAAAAATTGTTAGGCCATTTCATGAAATTACTAATTAACTTTGGATTGTGACAGTTGTTGGTTCGAAAATTTAAATGCTAACTTTAGTGGTGGAAGGACATTTGAATGTTTTTAAATAAGGTTTATGGCGCCCAACGGATGCTGTGAATCATCATCATCATTAACTAATAAAACTAGAAGTCAATTGAAAAATGCAACCAGAGAGCATGACTTCACACATTTCCGGTTGAAACATGTAAATAAATTTCCTCTGGACCAACTGACCTCTGCTATGAGGTCAGATTTCTGTTTTTAGGGGCAGCCAATCATGATGTTTTTAAAAACAGAAAAACAGTTAATTGTGAGTAGAAGCATCATCAAGACATTCCTTTTGTTAACAAACAAATTAAGCCATTGGACACTTTCGGTAAACAGTGTTGTCTAAGGCCCACACTTCGTTTATCACAACTTACACATAAAATAACAAACTGGTGAAAATTTAGGCTCAATTGGTCATCGGAGTCGGGACAAGATAACGAGACAACCCACCCTTGTTTCCACTTGTTCGCTATGTCATGACATGTGTTTAAAATAAATCCATAATTCTCGATACCGAAAATTGATAATTGTTTCAATGTTTTCTCAAAAAGTAAAGCATTTCATGGAATAATATTTCAAGATATTTCACCATTACTTTCTGTAAACTCTGTAAGTTATTTGTAAATCTGTGAACTTTGATTTTTTGTTTGTATGTTCCGAAAGTGTATGATGGCTTTAAATGAAAATTATTTTATTACCAAGCTACAAAATGGTAAAAATATATTTCAGCAGCTCATTTGTTTTTAATTTGTTTGTGGAGTAGCCACTCTGGACCGGGCAAATGCAGAAAAACTTGTGTTGTTTACTTGCTTTCTGAGCCAAGCATCATCCTACAGAAAAAGAAAGAGAACAAAAATTATCAGAAGGGAATTCATTTTTGAAGACAGACCCCTTTAACTTGTTCTTTTCATTACTTTATTCATTAGATTTGTTATGAAGGATTTTTAATTTCAAGTTACTCAAATTCATTTCAAAATCAGATTGCTGAAAATGTTTTTTAAAGGCAGTGGACACTATTGGTAATGACTCAAAATAATTATTAGCATAAAACCTTACTTGGTAACGAGTAATGGGGAGAGGTTGGTAGTATAAAACATTTGGAGAAACGGCTCCCTCTGAAGTGGAGTAGTTCATTCTTACCATAAATTCCTTGACCTGACTGCTTCTTTTCTGACAACCCTTTTCTTATCATCGAGTCGGGGTACAAGACCTCGGATAACCTGAGATTGATAAGGAAAAATCTACAGGGAAAAAAGAGTGGAAACGTTATTGTAAAAGGTCTGAATCTGGAAAAAAGTATGATACATGAAAAAGATGTCAGTATTAGAGTTCATAAAATAAAATTATGAGGGATTCTGAAGCCAGATGGTTTAAAAACATATTGAATAGTAATGGAAAAATAAATTTGTGAGTGAGCGACTTTTCTAATCTAGTCCTAGGATTCCAACTGCCTCTAGCTACCGGGCAATCTCGGTGGTCTAGTTGGTAAGACACTGCTCTAGAATTGCAAAGGTCGTGGGTTCGAATCCCACCCGAGTAAAAATGCCTGTATTTTTTTTTTCACAGGACTCGGGAAATTACTGAGTATACAGTGCAACACACGTTGGTGTATATGGGTAAAAACCGAAAAAAGAATTAATATTCTTTATCCCCGATGCAAATTTAACATCTATTAATCCAATCCTTTTAAGTGCACCACACACAACTATCTCAACACTAGTAAAGAAATCAGTACCAGTAAACGAAGGGTACCTAATGATTTAAAGGTAAACAAGAAACAGCATCCCATCCGAATGACTTAGCACTATTGGGCAAGTGTCCTGACTCAAGTAGTGTTTAAGAAACAAAGCTTTTGTATTCATTTTTGGCAATTTCTTACTGATTACTGCACCCACAAACCCCAACCCATGTAACTCACTATGTGATGTGGAAGAGTCGTAATTTCACCAATACACCGCAGGGCAGATATTCTCACTTTCTGCAACAACAAAAAGAAGAAAGATAAATTATAGTTGTTTCAAAAAATGGAGTAGCCCAAACATCGTCTGAGCAAGCTTGTGCTATGGACCCCTACTCAAGGATATCGTTCCTGTGGCAGACCACAAACCACCTTTGTGGACACCTTGTGCTGAGACTCTGGCCTGCAACGGGAGACCAATGTGTTTGGCGGGCTATCATTCGATGCTCTGCATCGTCTGAATGACACATTGAATGACACACTTTAAGACCATGGTCCAATTCATAAAGCTGCTTAAGCACAAAAAGTAGCTAAGCACAACAAAATTATGCCTACCAGAATAGACCTTATGCATTGGCGTCATCCAGCCGCCATCTTAGAGGAAAAACAGTGACGAAACAATCGAGACGCACAGATTTGTACGCACGACGCACAGTATTGGCCAATGAACAACCTCCTTTTGACCTCTAGGTGAGGGCGCCCTACTGAAATGACGTCATATGCATAAGGTCTATAAGAATATAACTACCATGTCACATGAAAAATGTCTGCTTAGCAGACAAATGTTTAGCAAAAGTTTCTACTTATAGGCACCGAACACTAAAGGCCTGTGTATATGTGTATAGACGGTCGCCCGCGCAATGGAAATCTTGAATCATGACACAGTTTATAGTCATCGCCGAGGCCTAAAAACTGTCTTTTTATGATCGCGCGTCAAGACTTCCATCCCCCTTCATCGCGCAATTGACTATGACTAAAAATATATATCAGCATAAAAACATACTTGGTAAGCAGACAATGTTTCCATACCACTTACCATAGATGCTTTATCTCCAGCAAGTCTCAAAAGCTCAGGCAGTAAAGAATTCACATACTCCGATATGATGCTAGGCGCATCGTGGGTTAGCGTCTCTAACCTCTCTAAAACTGACAGACAGAGGGCCCCGTTCTCTTGGCGTAGAGACTGGACAAGAAGTGGCATAAGAGGGGGTAGTTCACTGAGCAGGACTTGACGCGGGACGAAATGAAGGAGATTTGAGAGGGCTTGGAGATAATTTGTTTTCTTTTCTGGAATGAAAATATAGACACCAAATAAAGTTTTCTGACTTAAACAAAACATTAGTTATCAGGTTTATGATTGAAATAAAACTTTTACCTGGGGTCGTCTTTCCATGTCCATCAATAATGTTTGGTAGCAGATAAAGAAAGAATCGTTGTCTGTACATGAGCTTCACATCAGCATGAGAAGCCAAATTTAAGACGTCTTCAGTCTCATCCAAGATTACAAAGAACCCCTTGGCTGCAGTGAGACCCAAAACGTCATCCTCAAATAAATCAATAAGATGTGCCGCAAACTCCTTGAAGGCTGGATGCGATCTCAACAAAAGTGACTTTGAGAGCTGTTCGTGAAAGGAAAAGGAAATTATCAAATCATTCCAAAATATTTGGATGAGGTTTGTATAACATGTATGTTTACTTTCCATATATCAGAACTACAATCCATTAAATGCACTGGACACTATTGATAATTACTTAAAATAGTTGCTAGCATTACAACTTACTTGCTAAGGGGCAATTGAGAGCTATAAAACATGAGAAATGGCTCCCTCTGAAGTAATGTAGTTTTTGAGAAAGAGGTAATTTTATCACTCAAATATTAACAGACTTTAGACCTGAAGTCTTTTATTAGGCAGCTGAAAGCACACAAATTTGTGCAACAAGGGTGTGTTTTCTTTCCTTATTCTCTTGCAACTTCAACGACCAATTGAGTCCAAATTTTCACTGATTTGTCGTTTTATGCATATGTTGGGATGCACCAAGTGGGAATTGTTTTTATACAATTACCAAACGTGTCCAATGCCTTTAGGCGCTTCAAAACTCTAGTGTGAGGTGCTAACAAATAAACCAACTGCGCAAATGTGAGAAAAATTAACCAAATTTCAAATCTCACTTTTGCAAAAAACAGACAACTATTGTTTACCCAAATCCATGCACCAAGTGCTCTTTGTCTGCAGTCTTCATCGCCAAGCTGATTGAGTTTGGATAAGATGTGCTTCTTACAAACCTGAATGGTCTGATCTAAATCTGCTCCTAAAGAAAGTAAAACAAAAATATCAGGAATAAATGATCGAAGTATAAAGGTAAGGTTTGCAGTGACACCATGTAAGAAATCTCTTGTGTGAGTAGTGGTGGCTCTGAGCAGAGCCGGTTTCTGACCAACTGTCAGGAGACCAACTGTGCTCTGACCAACTTCTGGAGAAGATCTTAAAGGCAGTGGACACTATTGATAGTTACTCAAAATAATTATTATCATAAAACCATTCTTGATTACAAGTAATGGGGGAGGTTGATATAGTATAAGACATTGTGAGAAACGGCTCCCTCCGAAGTGGAGTAGTTTTCGAGAAAGAGTAATTTTCCTCGATTTTGATTTCGAGACCTCAGATTTTGAGGTCTCGAAATCGAGCATCTGAAAGTATACAGCTTCATGTGACAAGGGTGTTTGTTTCTTTCATTATTATCTCGCAACCTCGGCGATCGACTTAGCTCAAATTTTCACAGGTTTGTTATTTTATGCATATGTTGAGATACACCAACTGTGAAGACTAGTATTTGACAATTACCAATGGTGTCCAATGTCTTTAAGACGGTCAAAGCCACCACTACTCGCACATGCGTTTTCTTACATGGTGTCACCGCAAACTTTACAAGTACTTATACCTTACCTAGGCCTACTCAGTAATCTTACACCATGCACAGCCTAAAAGGTTTATCTTAAATGAACAAACTTTCTTATCAAGACATACTTTTTAACTAAGAATATGTTCTAAAAAAATAGATAATTGAATTAAAGAATAATCTTCCAGAATCAGATATCATTTCAAAAACACTATTTGTATTTACCACTAGGCCTAACTGGGATAGGTTTAATAGTAATACATAACTTTTAATATCAAAATTGTTAAATACTGTAAATATTGTTTTCATGTAAGTAATAGAGATGTAATTTTTGCAATGGGTAAATGGTTTGTCAGTTGAGTAAGAAATACATCATGTAAGTAATAGAGATGTAATTTTTGCAATGGGTAAATGGTTTGTCAGTTGAGTAAGAAATACATCATGTAAGTAATAGAGATGTAATTTTTGCAATGGGTAAATGGTTTGTCAGTTGAGTAAGAAATACATCATGTAAGTAATAGAGATGTAATTTTTGCAATGGGTAAATGGTTTGTCAGTTGAGTAAGAAATACATCATGTAAGTAATAGAGATGTAATGTTTGCAATGGGTAAATGGTTTGTCAGTTGAGTAAGAAATACATCATGTAAGTAATAGAGATGTAATTTTTGCAATGGGTAAATGGTTTGTCAGTTGAGTAAGAAATACATCATGTAAGTAATAGAGATGTAATGTTTGCAATGGGTAAATGGTTTGTCAGTTGAGTAAGAAATACATCATGTAAGTAATAGAGATGTAATGTTTGCAATGGGTAAATGGTTTGTCAGTTGAGTAAGAAATACATCATGTAAGTAATAGAGATGTAATGTTTGCAATGGGTAAATGGTTTGTCAGTTGAGTAAGAAATACATCATGTAAGTAATAGAGATGTAATGTTTGCAATGGGTAAATGGTTTGTCAGTTGAGTAAGAAATACATCATGTAAGTAATAGAGATGTAATGTTTGCAATGGGTAAATGGTTTGTCAGTTGAGTAAGAAATACAGATTGAAGTTACAAAAAGACAGATAAATAGAACTAGAATTGGCCTCCGGTACTTAACTTTACAGCTATTCACTTTATTATGATCAAACTGTGACTGATCTTTAAGCCTAAAAGTAATCATTATGTTAATCTTTACTCATTATTGTTTTCATTCCAGAACAAAATATTATTTTCTTAAATAAATTTCATACACACGCCAATGCACACAGCTCTGTGTTACAGTAACTGTGTGTGTGGACATTCTTTTGTTCTGTGGTCGCTTTCACAAAGAGTTAGGACTAGTCCTAGGAGATATTAAAAAATTAAGGCTAGTCCTAAGTTTAAGTCTTAACTCTTTGTGGAATCCACCCGTGTAACGTAAGGAAAATACCATTCTTCAACACTGTAATAGTTTACTGTGTGGATGTGTGGAAGTCCACAGAATGTTTTAGGTCTCTACATTATGTGGACCTCAGTGGTTCTGAGGTCCACACTTCGTATTGAAGCTTTGCAACATGCATGCGGCCCTCGAGTTAAGCCAGCAATCATCAAAAATCAATTTAATCACAATATTTGATTGACTTAAAGTGATAACACCATAACACTATCAAAACAACAATGGCAACAAGGGGAAAAATGAGAAAATAGGTAATCAGAAATGACAAAAGCAATGAAAATATACAAGATTTAAGTGAATATAAAGGCAGCTGTAAAATTACAGCTCCACAAAGTTACAGAATACAATTATTGTTTTCAACAAAATGGAAATGACACAAAGCAAAACAGTTATGGGCAAAACAAGGTCAATACAAGTATAAAGTTAAATGACACAAAAAAACAGAATCTTGATAGCACTTACAAATAAACAAATTTTGGGCTGAACAAGGACAGATTTACGAGAGTGGGACTTAAATCGGCTTCCTCAAGATTCATGTGCCGGTGTCCTAGGGAAATCTGCCCCCTGTAGATTCTGTCCCCCCATACGGGAAATAAACAAGGGCTGGAGGATTGTTCAATAGAGGGCGCTATCAGAAGAAGTTTGTACACAGTTCACCGTATGGGGATACAGAATCTCCTGCCACACCGGCGCCCTAATGTTGGCCGTCTCCCTGTTTTGCTATTTACAATTTAAAATGATGTAAAACAAAATTAAAATAACACAGAGTAAGGTTTTCGAGTTTGAAAGAATTGAATCAAAAACCACAAGAGTAATGGGTGGAAGAATTTTCATAGACGTTCTGAGCTGATCACAATGGTTGGTGGTAAGACGTCTGCTCTAGATCATCCAACCCAGTGTCGTAGCTAGACCAATTTTAGTAGCAGCTCTAAATCCATTTTAGTCCACTTAGGGTAAGCCGTTCAAAAAAAATTATTCATGCTCAGATATATGGGGCCATCATATCTAGGAGAAATCTATGCTGGGCAGCACAGTGTGTTTTGCTCAGAGTGCTGGACGAAATTTGTCATTTCTGGGCAGGCCCGCCCCTCACCGCCCACTGTGGCTACAACACTCGTCCCACCCAAGTAATATGCCTGTGATTTTTTCACACAGAACTCGGGAAAGTACCAAGTATAAAGTGCTTACATACATCAATGTAAGGGTAAAACCCAATAATATTCTAATAACAATGATTAAGACATTTACCTGCAGTGTGTTTGTTGACAAGTCCAGCTAAACACTTAGCAGCAGTTGACCTTATGACTTCGCAGTCACATCCTGTGGCCATCTGAAGTAACTTTGTTAAGACCTCAGACTGGTCTGGAATGGTCACTTCTCTCCGGACAGAACAGATACAAGCGGTCAGTAAAATGACCAGCTGGTGTTGAGGCTCTGGCGAGTTAATCTGCAAGTATACATTATTGTATATAAGAATAAACTACAAAGAAATAGTACAGGTCTGTATGGTTCGTTTTTGAAAGGGCAAGGGCACCAAGGCATTTTCCCCTTGGTAAAGGGCACTCTATGAAAAAATTGTAAACATCTACTGGAGCATTTCAAGGGCACCTAGGCAATGACCAGGGGAATGGAGGCAACTGCCTCTAGCTCTAGCGACATCCGACACATGAACAAACTTATCATGGTGCATTTGATTTCACAGTCATCATTTTCCCTTGCTACAAACAACCGAGTATGTTAATGTATGAAGTATAGTACAACAAATATAACATGGTTTATTTCGGGTGACTAGTCGATATGAGCTCCCCTCAGTATTGGCAAACTTGTCAACTTCCAATACCTTGGGGAGCTAATATCAATTATAACACACCTCTTGCTTTTTCTGTATTCTGGTTGGCTGAAACACTGTCACGTGGGATGAACTAATATAGTCTAGTGTTTTGCGGGAACTAGTTCCCGAGCGGGCACTAGTCTTTAAAAATAGTGCCCGGTTACAGCGCCCTCTCTTGCCTTGAACCGTGAACAGCAACTACAAAACTTCCTTTCTTTTCCAGATTTCTGTTCTTATTTCACATTTAAGACCGAGCTGTGTTTTAAAACACATATTGACTGGCATAATTCGGTAACTAGTGTACGTCTATTCCCCCTCGGGCCTCTGGTCACTCAAATTCCCTCGCAGGGAAATAGACGTACACTAGTTTCCTCATTGCCAGTCAATATGTGTATACTAGTCACCCTCAAACTATGTTATATTTGTATAATAATATTTGAGCTAACCTGTAATGGATTAAACACAACGTCAGCCGGTAAACTGTCTGTTTGCTGTAAACTGCTGAGATTCTGTCTGTGAAAGATCTCGATGTACTGATGGCAAAGTTCTGAAGCTGAACTGAAACATAATCATTATAATCACATTTTAAATGATAAATTTATCAGGAAATAAAAAAGTAGGCAACAAGGTCTTAAGCGTCCGGACAGAGCCAAAGGCCACGGCCAAATAACATAAGACAGCAATTAAGTTTTGGTTTGGAAACATAGATACCATGTTAAAATGGGAAACATTTGAAAATGTCACTTCAGATCATGACCTTCACTTTGACTTTTAGGCTCAGTGGAAGTGTAGTCGTTTGTGGCCGTTGAGGGCGTTTTGGTACACAACCTAAATTGACAGGTGATAAAGTCAGTGATAAAGTGAGGGAGGCTAATCATCCTTACTCGCAGCTAAAAGCTGAATTGCGAAGGACGCCGCTACATCGTGTTTGAGAAGCAGGCATGCAAAAGCCACTTTGGCAGCCAGCCACATCAACCCATTATGACCACGGAGCACAGCCAGAGATCGAAAGTTTTTGATTTTTTTTTTTAGGGAGAAAAACCGGATGGTATGGAAAAACCCTCGTGGCACAAAAGAGAACAAACGCACAACTCAAGTCACATATGGCCCTGGCCGGGTATCGAACCAGGGTCACCTTGGTGAGATGTGAGCGCTTCATATACAAGCCAACCGTAACATACCTTGCTTCCAGAAACTGGACAGCGTTCCTAACAATGGCCGCTACAAGTACAACGACCTCTTCATTACAAAGCATCTGGGTGCATTTGACCTCTGACCCCTCTCTGCAGGCAGCTATAACCGATCTGCTGAGTAGTGCCGGCAGGAGATGTTGATAGAGAAACTGGAGATTCGTTGGATCCGTTCTGGTCTTTGTGACGATACTTAGGAGACTTTGACACGTAGCAACGCATTCATCAGTTTTGGATGCATCGTTAGCTGTAATAGAACAACAATTTCAAATTAAAAGCCTACGTTCATCAAAGGGAAGGTGCATGTATACGTTTGGAAATGACTCTGGAAATTAATGGCAATACAAACTTACTAGGTAAGAAGTACCACAGCTTTGGATAGTATAAGCATGTTGAGAAACTTTTCACTTTGAAGTCCTGCTCTTATGGAAAAAGATATAACTTTTTATCCCCCCAAATTTGATTCTGAGAAGCAATTGAGTATTCCAATTGCAAATTATTGAACAAAACCGCTCCAGTTTTTCGGCAATATCTCAAAAATGCTACTTTTATGGTATATATCTACAACTATACAGGATTGAAACAAACAGTGGGTTCCAATTATCGAATGCACACAACCCCTTTAATTACAGAGCTGACCACATTTGGATTTTGCCATCAGGGAGATTTTTAGATAACAATTTTATACAACAATCAGATATTAAGAATCACATAGTCATTCAACATAATGGGGACAGAGCTTCCATAATCATGGAAGTCTTCAGG
This sequence comes from Asterias amurensis, assembly GCF_032118995.1. Classification (NCBI taxonomy): domain Eukaryota; kingdom Metazoa; phylum Echinodermata; class Asteroidea; order Forcipulatida; family Asteriidae; genus Asterias; species Asterias amurensis. The sequence goes on from NC_092655.1 coordinate 21,499,424, forward strand.
TTTGAACATCAGAACATGGAAATATTGGTTTATTTTCAGGAAAGCTACTGCAACGTCAGGGAGAGCTCCGCAAATACAAAAACAACAACGATGGTTCCAGCAAAATGAAAGAATTCAGTCACAAACCTGTACAGAGGAGCTCCAGATGCTTCAATAGTTTCTCAACGATACTTTCCACTAGTATTGGTTTGGTTGCTAAGGCGGCCATACTGGATAGAATTGTATGATGGGATACCGCTGGGACTTTCTGGCTGTCTCCTGAACCTACTTCCATTGGTTCTAAAAGGTGGAGAAAGTAAAACCAGGATTAGATTACAGACGATCAAGACCTCTCAATAAAGGACAATTTTGTTATCTTTCCTCGCCTTTCACTTATGGGGTTTTCCTCCCACATCTAAAACTGGAACAACTTCCTTCCTTGTCTTCTCTTCATTGGGTTCCTGGCTAATACAGTGATTAAAGGCAGTGTACACTATTGGTAATTACTCAAAGTAATTGTTAGCATAAAAACTTACTTAGTATCGAGCAATGTTGAGAGCTGTTGATAGTATAAAACATTCCGAGAAACGGCTTCCTCTGAAGTGTCATAGTTTTTGAGAAAGAGGTAATTTCTCATTCAAATATTAAAATACTTCAGGCTTGAAGCCTTTTTTATGCATCTGAAAGCACACAAATTTGTGCAACAAGGGTGTTTTTCTCTCACTTTTGTCTTGCACCTTCAATGACCAATTGAGTCAAAATTTCCACAGATTTGTTATTTTATGCATGTTGGGATACACCAAGTGAGGAAACTGGTCTTTGATAATTATCAAAGGTAGCCAGTGCCTTTAAGTTTTCTTTTCTGAGAGTCCTTGGCTTCACAACCAGAATACATGGAAAGAAATTAGGGAATTAAAGGGTAGCAACGAGTTGTTAAACAACTGTTTAAAATCAGCAAGGTCTTTGCCTTGTAATAAAGGCCCGAGCCGAAGGCAGTTGCCTTGTGATAAAGGTTCGAGCTGAAAGCGAGGGCTTTTAGTGCACGGCAACGACTCGCAAGGTTTTAAACGGCAGTTTAAAAAGTAACTACTCTTTTATTCCCAATTAAAAATGCCTTTTTGGTTAAAAGGCGTAATAAAGTCAAAAATAAAGTGTGTACACCTTATCCGTTTTCCGACGTGCTTGAGCTCTGTACGTCCGTGTGTTGCATTGTTATGACTGAGACGACAGTTTTCGGATCCGTTCGTGCGCGTAGTCTTGGTGCAAGACGTTTCTCGTTTTCCTTTTACGCATAGCATGAGCTACTCACCGACAGCGCCTGCATTGCTTGAAAGAGAACTGTCTTGCACCAAGACTAGCGCGCAGTATACAAAAAAAATGGTTATAAACAGATCTCCAGCTGGTCTTTATCAACCGTTAAAAAAAACACATGACGCGCTCTCCACCAATGCGAATAGTGAAACTGTTTGAGGTATTTATGAATGAAAATTTAATTCGTGATTTTACTTGGTGGGTTGTTTTTACCTGTACTGAGATTCATTATCAATGCTGGTAAGACAGTCTGTTCAGTAACTGATGGGTAATGTGTTGATACGTAGGTCAACGACCTCTCACTTTCCTGTCTGGTAAACGAGAAAAAGAAGAAAACATATTAAGGTCAAATTTATTTTAAACAAATTACATATGTGTCATGAGGAATATAGTCTAGCTCCTTAGCTGTTCAAAGAAGAAATAATTGAAACCAGAATCCTAACTGATGAAAGTGGCACTGGTAGATCACAAATTGGGAAAATTTAAAAACCTTGAAAACACTGACCTTAAATCCTTGTCACCTTCGGAGAGTAAAGTCTTAGTCAGGTGGTCAGCAATGAGAACTACTTCACTCTCTGCTAGGAGGCCCTTGGTCTCGACAAGAAGACCCAATCCCACCGCTGCCACCGATTTCAGAGAGTTATTTGTCTCCGACAGTACTGATATGAAGACAGTCAGGGCTCTGTCTTTGTGGAGCGACACCGGATTGGGGAAATCTTTGTAGGGAAATTGCATGGAGACACGGATGAAAGCTTGGAGCACAGAGAGAATATTTTGCCGCATGTTGGCCTGGGGAAAAGTCAATTTGAACGAATATTAGGCAGAACGTTTCAAACCTTTTTGATTAGACAGAAAACAATTGCAGAGCAGAAAACAACTTAGTTTTGGTTGCAGCATTTTTTGAGTCATTGTCCGGGTGTGTCTTACACCCGTTTAAAGCCATAATACACTTTCGGAACAGAAAAAAAAAAAGTTCACAGATTTACAAATAACTTACAGGGTTTACAGAAGGTAATGGTGAAAGACTTCTCTTGAAATATTGTTCCATGAAATGCTTTACTTTTCGAGAAAACATTAAAACAATTATCAATTCTCGTTGTCGAGAATTACGGATTTATTTTAAACACATGTCATGACACGGCGAAACATGCGGAAACAAGGGTGGGTTTTCCCCGTTATTTTCTCCCGACTCCGATGACGGATTGAGCCTAAATTTTCACAGGTTTGTTATTTTATATATAAGTTGTGATACACGAAGTGTGGGCCTTTGGACAATACTGTTTACCGAAAGTGTCCAATGGCTTTAAGACATGCGCACCAGAGTCACACCGAGCCAAGTAGATTAGAAGCAACTCTAGGTCGACCCAAATAAATTTTGGTTTCAGACAGGCGAACTCAACATAACATTTAGAATTGGCTCGGCTCATGACAAGATTAAAATGTCTGAAACCAAAATGCTCCAAAGTCGTTCCGACTTCTATCGCGTCAAGTCGCTCCTTACTGTTTCAGATGCAAACTTTTCATGTACTTTATAACTCAGAATTCGGTTCGGCGCGACTCTGGAGCGCCTGTCTAAAATGAGTGTTACAGCGTTGTGTGCATTTTAGACAACTCAGCGTGCATGCCCTTACTATCATTTTTACGTGAAATTTGGCTCCCAAATGATTACATTCTACAGTGTATAATAAATTACCTGTAGGTGTTTATCAAACTGTTGCAGTAAGAGTGGAATAATGTAGGATAGAATCTTGCTGCAAACTGCTTCTGTAGAACTAGCGACAGCTTGGAGTAGACGACAACTTGGATGTAAGAATCTCAGGTCTGGCTCATTGATGTGCTTCTGACATTCTAAAGAAGAAAAAAAACACACAAAAAAAACAATATCTTAAATTTAATTTCAAGGGTTTAAAATGGAGTTGAAAGAAAATGTGTCAATGTATTTTGAATACATTTTTTTACTTTAAAACCCTTTTCTTAGTTTTATTCTCTCAAATCTCTTAAAGTTAAAGTCTTTTCTATTTTCACAAGTTTTGAACATGTAGCATCAACCTGGGGTTTAAACAAAACTAAAACAAAGATTAAATCATTCTTAAATGTGTTAACAAATTTAAAATAGTCTGGGTCGACAAACAACTCAGTTTGCTTTCCTATCACATACTTTATCAGAATGACATAGACTTAAAAGATAAAATGAACGCCCACACACACCTTTAAGGATTTCGTCCAGGAAATAATCCAGGGAGAAAACAGCGCCCTCTTCTGACCGGTCATCAGACACAGCTTTCACGACGCAGCAAAGAGACCCTAGAGCAGCTTGTTCAAGTTCACCACTGAACGACTGGAATGCCTAAGAGATGTAAAATAGATTTATAGGAAAATTCACACAAGTAATCAACCATGCACTCAAACGGAAAAATTGTTGTCCAACGTGCATTTTTGTAACATGTGAAGAAAATAAACACGAGCATTTGAAAGGATCCTCGTTTCACAACCATGCAAAGCTCTCCCCTCCCTAGCAACAGCACTTACATGAATGAACACATGTATCATCATATGATGTGTCGTAGCCGAGCAGTCAAAGGCACCAGACTCAAGCTCTAGTGTTTCTGATCAGCAGAGTGTGGGTTCGAGTGCCGGTCTTAACACTTGAGCAAGACACTTGACAATTTATTTGCTTCGTCCTTCGGATGGCACGTAATGCTTTTTCAAGAACACACTGCACTTGTATTTAAGAGAAGCGGTTTGTCTTGATGTTTCCAGCGCGGTTGAGTGCAGATTGCGCCAAATCACTTTGTAAGCCTGTACAAGGTGCTATACACACCTGCAGGCATGCATGCTTCGTTTTCAAACAGGCATGCAACTGCCCGTTGAAAAAAAAAAGGGGAAAATCTTCAAAGGCACAACGCAAGTGATTTGATTGGATTGGAATTTAAAAGGATAGAATACAGCAAGACTATGTCAAAATAATAAACATAGTAACAGGAGGATAACAATCAAAACAAATAAACCAAAGTAGAAAACAAGAAGGAGAAACTAGCTGCGCACAAAATTATAAAAAGATAGCTCCAAAAAGCCAATAATTTAGACTTCATTCAGTGGGGTCCTTAAATAAAAATACGAAAAAACAAACAAACTTTTAAAAAAAGTGTTTATCATTAGTGATATGGGTCAAACAAAAACGAAATAAGGCCAAGTAGTTTATGTTTTTTGTTGAAATAGGAGGATAACAATCAAAACAAAACAAATAAACCAAAGTAGAAAACAAGAAGGAGAAACTAGCTGCGCACAAAATATGGGTCAAACAAAAACGAAATAAGGCCAAGTAGTTTATGTTTTTTGTTGAAATTTTAATATAATTTAATTAAGTCCTGCAGTCTAACCACTGAACCACGATGTTCTTGTTCAGCCCAAATTCTTTTTTAAAGATTATCAAGTGATATCTTGAATATTTTTACCTCTTTCCTGCAGTAAGACCACACAGCTTCCAGGTAGTCCTTTAAGTGTTTAGCGCCATACACCGGAGCACACGCTGCTAGGGTCTCAAACGCATCTATCTTAGCACTCTGTAACTCGGAGGCAAGCTTCTCCATCAGCAGCGGTAGACAGAACTGCAGACAAGCAAAAAAAGGAAGAAGTAGGATTTGAAACTTTGCATGGTGGGAGTATAATGTATGCTTCGTTTTTGGAAGGGCATCAAGGCATGACTACATGGTTAAGAGCACCCAATGAGCAAGTTGTACATTTCTACTGCAGCATTTGAAGGGCACCAAGGCAATGACCAGGGGCATGGAGGCAATCGCCATTGCCTCCCCCTGTGAAGTATTAGGCCTGAATCAGGGGCGGATTGCACCAAGCGGTCTTAAACCGGTCTATGTGCTATAGCCAGCTAACTTGAAACGCGCTTAGACAGTCTTTAATTATAGACCAATTGCAATAGCGTGGTCTTTATTTATAGCCAGTCTTAAATTTTAAGCCTGCTCTGAGCTGGCTATAATCGGTCTTTGTTTTGGTTTTTAAAGATGGTGCTGCATTTGTTAATTGCAGATGATTTGATACAAAGAGCTCTACGATGAAATTCTATTTTAGAAATAGATAACACCCATTGGTGATACTTTGTATCGTACATGTAAAAAACTATGTTCCCAAGAGTAAAAATGATACAAGTCACAGATTGGATATCCGATGATTCAAACCAAAGCAATACGAACAATGCCATACCGCCAGTGCCTGCAGAAGTGCTTATGGGGACATTGTTCGTACTGCATTACTTTTTGCCGACTTATCTAAGACCGGCTTATTGCAACAGGCTTAATGACTGACTAAGCTAAGACCGTCTAAGGCAGATAGCCGGCTATAACTGACTGGTCTTAGACCACTTACTTAGACCATTTTATTGCAATCCGCCCCAGGTGAGGTTCGGGTAGCGCCATGTGTCAATCTATTTGAGTAGTGTTGGTTCTGAAAAGAACCGGTGGTAGACAACTGAACATTGCTATCAAGGAAGAAAGACAGAAGAGTTGTGCTTTACGTATATCTTCCTAAACAGTTAAAGACACTTTACACTATTGGTAATTGTCAAAGTCTTCTCCAGTTTTCTCACCAGTCTTCTCACTTGGCGTATCTTAACATATGCAAAAAATAACAAACCTGTGAAAATTTTTAGCTGAAAGTTGAATTTTAGTCAAAGTTGCGAGATAACTATGAAAGAAAATCACCCTTGTCACACGAAGTTGTGTGCTTTTAGATGGTTGATTTTGAAACCTCAAATTCTAAATCTGAGGTCTCTAAATCAAATTCGTGGAAAATTACTTCTTTCTCAAAAACTATGTCACTTCAGAGGGAGCCAATTCTCACAATGTTTTGTACCATCAACCTCTCCCCATTACTCGTTACCAAGTAAGGTTTTATGCTTATAATTATTTTGAGTAACTACCATAGTGTCCACTGCCTTTAAACTGAACTTCTGTTTAACCATTTCTACTGATTACAATCAGACCTATGAGCCCATCTGTAAAAGGAGCCCATCTGTAAAATGTCAACACACTTTCAAATAAAACAACTGAGGTTTGTCTTTCTTGACTAGCTTGTACATGTATGTTCCCATCTTCAAAGTAAGTTTTAAGGAATAGGAAACTCTCTCTGAAAATTCTGAACTCTTGAAATTGTGGGAAATTCTGACGAGTCAAAGGCCAGGATATTACCTCTGCAAACTTCGGAGTACCCGCCAGACACCCTCTGAGTCCTTGAATGAGACTGTCTGTGGATATTCCATGAGGGTCGTTGGGTGGAGGACGGAAATCAATCGGAAAGTAGCAAGACGTCACTTCAAATAACTCCTCGGCGAAAATACCTGGAATGAAGAGAAGAGGTTATAAAGTACGATATACTTGAATGGTCAGTGTGTTGTAAGGGGGGGGGGGGGCTTCTAAGGTCAACAACACTCTGAAATTTGCATTGTTTGCCCTGTAGTAGCTTAGAAGAGGGGCTGCACATGTGCTATCCTAAAACAGATTAGGCATAATGCTAAAAAAGTACAGCTTTTTCGACTACAAGTTTATGAAAAAACCTTCACAGTTTGTATGGATGAAAAAAACCTTCACAGTTGGTATGGATGGTTCTAGACTTGCCATTTTTCATTGTCTTATATTTGTTTTACTGTGAAAAGTCCACTTCTCCTTACACTTGAGGATTTAACCCTTATCAAATTTATGATTAGACTGTCTCTGTTAGTATGGGTCTAGACTTGTCATTTCTTTGTTGACTTATTTTCTCCCATGTAATGTCAACTTCTACATGTACAATTACACTAGAATATTCAACACTTCTTTTGCCAACCATTCAATATCATCCACTATAGTTTTAACTATGCCAACCTGTAATATGATATTGTATCATCCACATTGTTTTTGAATAATTATTCCAGCTTGCAATATTAAATTATGAAGTGAATGCATCTACACAGTACAGTCAACCCTCCTACCGTTGGACCATTTACTATCACCCATTGTGGTTTTGAATTGTATTCACTAATATAACAATATAACATCATGTTGTGAATGAATCTACACAGTACACAGTCAATCCTCCTACTGTCTGACCATTCAATATCATCTACCGTGGTTTTGAATGATGAATAAAACGGTTAGTTGACTCACTCTGTAAAAATGCCTGTAAGTCCTACAAGGTTTCATTAATGGTCAATAAATAAATCAAAAATCAGACTTTTGCCTCACAATCCAGGAGCAAAACTTACCGATAGGAAAATGTTGAATAAGAGTTTGTACAATCTGGAACGCTGTGAGGAGGTTTCGTGGATCTTTCTCACCATCCATGACCTGGATGAAACCATACACGAACTCTGACCCCAGCTCCTGTAACTCTGACAACCAAACAACAGAAAAAATATGAGCGGTAAACTCGGGCTGGGAAAGATAAAGATTGTTATCTGAACCGTGAACCTTAGCAATGCCCTGTGAAAAAAAAAAAAAAAAACACTGTCGAGCTGCTGATCGCCAGATAGAAAAACATTCAATAGGAAAAAAATGAATCATTTGCAGGGCTAAAAATATAACTGAACCTGACAGACGCAAGGCCAGTAGTTATAGCACCTGGCCAGCGAAACTGCAACCATACAAGGCCAGTGCATGTTTAAAGGCAGTGGACACTATTGGTTATTACTCAAAATAATGATTAGCATTAAACCTTACTTGGTAACGAGTAATGGGGAGTTGTTGATAGTATAAAACATTGTGAGAAACGGCTCCCTCTGAAGTAAAGTAGTTTTTGAGAAAGAAGTTATTTTTTCACAAATTTGATTTTGAGACCTCAAGTTTAGAATTTGAGGTCTCAAAATCAAGCATCAGAAGCACACAACTTCGTGTGACAAGGGTTTTTTTTTCTTTCATTATTATCTCGCAACTGCGATGACCGTTTGAGCTCCTATTTCAAAGGTTTGTTATTATTTATATGTTGAGATACACTAAGCGAGAAGATTGGTCTTTGACAATAACCAATAGTGGCCAGTGTGTTTAACTTAACACAAAAACACAAAACAAACACAACCCTAACACAAGCAAGATCTTCAAGCTTAATGACACAAGAAGACAGACATGCAACTTCCTAATTGCAAAAAAAAAGAGCAAATGGTCGATCGCTATTAACTTTTGTGTTTTTCGGTTTTCTATGGCACTGTTATAAAAAGAAACAGAGGAAATCAGTTCAGCGGCTGAAAAGTTGCGTGGCTGAGAAAAATACAAAATCTAAATCTTACCTTCCAGCCTGGAATACAGGAAATTATTGATGATTGAGTAGACAGACTGTCGGTCAGTCTGAACCAGCGATTGAACCTGAACCTCCTTAAAGACGTTAGTGCAGATCTTGACTGCATCACCAGTCGGTAAAGAACTCAATGTACTCTGAGAGAAAATGAGAACAATAATCTTCGTCAAGTAGAGCTATTGTTTCAAGCAGGGTCCAATTTCATCAAGCTGTTGCGCAGGAAATTCTGCTTAGCAAATTTCTTCGCTAAGCAAGAAATGACATGGTCACTATAATGGCAGCATATGGTATTCTGGCAGGGAACTCTATGTTTGCAAAGTCACAAAAAGCAGATAAGTTTTAAGCCCTAAGCATGAGTTTTAAGCACTAAGCCGACGATATGGAATTTGGCTAAACTTGATCCTTAAATTCTTACCAATGAAAGTATGCCATAAATGGTGTGGGGTGTTACAGAGTGGTGGTCCTTTAGTCTGTCACAGAAAAATGCAGTCAGTAGTCCAGCTGGATAAAGAGTAAATAATATGAATTAATAAATCACAAGGGAAACTGACTAGTTAAATTTGAAGTGATTTGGGGTTAAATAAAGAACAGTTGACTACAGCGAAATTTGAACCAATGACCTTGCGGACAAATAGATTGGCGCTCCAACAACTGGGTTTCCGCTAACATAGGGCTATATGGCTCAGTTGGTAGAGCTCCGGCACGTTAATCCAGATGTTGTTGGTTCAAATCCCGCTGTAGTAAATTTGTCTTTACTTCACCCACCATCAGTAAATACTATGATGAATTAAATACTAAACAAATAAACGTCAGTTTAGTGGTTGACCAGAAAGAGGGGAGAATTTTTGTTGTTGATGTTGTACTCATTTTCAAATAGATACGTGAGTGGAGAACAAATTACAAGTCTCTAAACTCACGCTAAAATAGTTTCAATGGGAGACTTTTAAGGCCGGTTTATAATCGGTCGCGCGACCAGTGCAATTTAAAGGCCTCAGCGATGACTATAAACTGTGTTTTTTAGGATCGTGTGTCAAGATTTTTATCGCGCGACCGACTATAAACCAGCCTTAAGACGGTCCTTTTTCACAGTTATTGCTTATGCTCAGACCTACAAAAAGGACCATTATGTTGCCAGCATCTCAAAAGTCTCCTATTGCCATAGTATTCTATACCCTTCCAGAGCAAAATTTGTCAACATCTTAACCATCAAATGACATCGTTCTGAGAAAATGGGTCCATATATTTTTGTACGTGGATGTAAAATTGTTCAGTGCTTAACTAAATTTAATGTTTAACAAGTCTATGAAAATGGACCCTGGTCCAAAATGAGTCTATGTTTGAAATAATGGTAAGTTTAAAGACTCTGGTTGCTGAAAAAATTCTTAGAGTGTTGGGGGAGTGGGGAACACTCTCAAGATTTAATCTTAAAGGCAGTGGTCCCTCTGAAGTTAGCTAGTTTTCGAGAAAGAAGTAGCTTTCCAAAAATTTGATTCCAAAACCTCAGATTTAGAATTTGAGATCTCGAAATCAAGCATCTGAAAGCACACAACTTTGTGTGACCATGGTGCGATAAGGGTGTTTTTTTTCTTTCATTAATATCTCGCAACTTCGACGAACGATTGACTCAGCTCAAATTGTATGCATATGTTGAGATACACCAACTGTGAAGACTAGTCTTTGACAATTACCAATAGTGTCTAGTGTCTTTAAGACATTAACATAAAATTGCAGGCCCTAGATTGTATTACCCTCGTCTGCTGATAGCTTATTCCTCGGTAGTTGATGAATTGTTTTAGCCAGAAGCAATGTACCCCTTCCTCTGATGTCATTTTCTTTGCTGGTCAGGTACGGCCTGTTGATCAAAAAGTGTTTATAACATGGGAAAGATTAAAGAGATGTAAAATTCGCATAGGGGATAAAGAATAATAATTATGGTTTTTACCCATACACCAATGTGTGTTAGCACTGTAGGCCTATACTCAGTTTTTTTGCAGAGTACTGTGAAAAAATATCACAGGCATGTTACTCAGGTGGGATTCGAACCCACGACCCTTGCAATTCTAGAGCAGTGTCTTAGTAACTAGACTACCGAGGTTGCCCGGTAGCTAAAGGCAGTTCGAATCCTATGTTTTGGTACCGCAACGGTATAAGAGATGTTAAATTTGCATCTGGGATAAAGAATATTAATTTTGGTTTTTACCAGTACACCGATGTGTGTTCGCACTGTATACTCAGTACTTTCCCAGAGTCCTGTGAAAAAATATCACATGCATGTAACTCGGGTGGGATTCGAACCCACGACCCTTGCAATTCTAGAGCAGTGTCTTACCAACTAGTGCTGGGCGAATAGTGAAATTTTGATATTCGGATACTGCTGGCCAACTATCTGAAATTAACCGGATATTCAAATAGTTTTTTCGCCGCTAGCTATTATTATTATTATTATTATTATTATTATATTTTTTTGCAGCTAAAGGGCGCTGTTCGTTTGTGAATGAGATCGTATGGGCGGATTGATATTAGTTTTAAACAGTGTCACTCAGTTCATTCATAAAAATAACCGGATCTAATTTAAAGATGGCGATTTGCTTTTTCTTTTGATCGTGATTGACTCTACGTGAAGGAAAACTTTCGTAATCTTTGAACAAAATACGTCAGAAATGTCATTGTTTTATATGTTCACGGAGGTGAGCATAGTTAAATACTTTATTTATGCTGTTTTATGCTGTCTTAATAGAAGTTTCATAAGGATTCAGTCAAAAAATTCATATCAGTTGTCGCCCGACATCCGCGGATATTTGGATATTAAAAGAATATGCGATTACTTGGTTGTAATTACAGAACTATCCGGTTTATAAATAGCTATTCGCGCTGTATGTGGATATCCGGTTAAGAAAAAAAAGGCATTCGCGGTTAGGGATAGGAAAACCTATTCGCCATTAACCGGATGTTCCAATAATTCGCCCAGGCCTATTACCAACTACATTACCAACTACACTAATTCTAGAGCAGTGTCTTACCAACTAGACGACTGAGGTTGCCCGGTAGCTAAAGGCAATTCGAATCCTATGTTTTGGCAGCGGGTACGGCAACAATATAAGAGATGTTAAATTTGCATCTGGGATAAGAATACTAATTTTGGTTTTACCCATACATTGATGTGTGTTAGCACTGTATACTCTTTTCCTGAGCAAAAAATATCACAGGCATGTTACTTGGATGGGATTCAAACCCACCAAAAATTTTCACGGTTACACACCTTTGTTCGAACATCAAAAATGTATTTTCCTAACCCTAACCCTAACCCTAACCCTTCCTATTGTGCAGAAGATCACAACAGTTTATCAGAACATAGAGTTGTCCGTACATAGGGCTGTCAGAAAATAGGGATAACTTTCCGTATGGCGACACCATGTCTCATTGAGGTAAATTAGATACTTTATTATTTAAAACAGAATTTTTTTTCAAACATAGGCGTGCTGAAATATAGGGGAGTCAGAAGAAAGGGTTGTCAGAACTTAGGGGTGCTGAAACAATAAATAAATGAATATGGACTACTGAAAAATCTTCCCTGATGACTAGCTCTATATTATAATCCACAACATGTTGTGAATCTAATGTACCCTTCATTCACCAACAATGGTACTTCAGTTCAGCCTTACCCAAGCAGTTCAATGAGCTCCAGCAGCTTCAGTTCACCATTGCAGACTCCTAAACAAAAAAACCAGAAACAAATTAATTTATGAATGGGATAGAAATGTTTTTCCAAATTGTCTGTATCCTGCCCTAATTCGTAGTTTCACCACACGCGTGGCTGTGTCGTTCGCTAAATTTACATGCGTCAATATCTGGTCCCAAGGCAAAAACGCAAAAGTAAACTTAATTTTTCACAATTTTACTGCAGCTTTTTCCAAGATATTTTGTTTTCTATGGATTCATTTATCTTTATTCTTCTGGAAAACTGAATCCTTGTTCGATTTGGACAAGGTTAACGTTATCAATTCGCGAGTTATTCACAGCTACTTTTCACACACAAACAGATAGTGAGATACGTTTTACAAAACTGCCATTTTGACAGACTCGCTACGTTAAAACTAGTGTCTAGAAGTTAGAACTTGGTAGAAGTAGCTCCTGACCACCCGTTCTGTGTGTGTTTAATGAATGTTTGGTTGGGTTCAGAGACAGCAGCAATGCCATGGCTGCTAATGCTAGTGTGGCGTGGAAAAGTTTCCGTATGGCGCCACCACTTTTTCATTCGATATGAAATAATATAGTATCTAACAGGCCTGTATGCTTTGTTTTTGAAAGGGCAAGGGCACCAAGGCATTTTCTCCTTGGTAAAGGGCGCCCTATATGAGGAAATTGTAAATTTCTACTGGAGCATTTCAAGGGCACCAAGGCAATGGCAAGGGGCAACGGAGGCAATCGCCTCCGTTGCCTCCGTGAAGTATCAGGCCTGATCTAATTTACCTCAATGAGATATCCCTTTTTGTAAAAATGAGTGAAAAAGTGGTGGCGCCATACGGAAAGTTATCCCCTTTTTTTTTTTGGGGGGGGGGGCATGCAGCGGGGGGATTGCAGCAGTACATTATGAAGCAACGTATTTTTACTGAGTCCCAAAGCCCATTCTATCTATCAATGAAACTTATAATACTTGCCATTTGAAATTTCTGTTATTTCGCTGTCATTTTGCTGCTCTCCTTTGACGATGTTTTCCAATTTTGCCATCCACATGGACGCAGCCATCTTGGATTATGCTATGGTTCAGTTAAAGAAAAACAAAATAAAACACCAATTTAGAATACTGTGTATATAAAGTTAAATAAACTTTACTTATTTATTATTTTACACATTAGTTGCTTAAAATTAAATTGTTGAATTACTTTCTAAGAAACTGTATCACTACATTTTTGTACCAAAATAGTAATAAAGTTCTACTCTTAAGCCAGAGCCTTAGCCAAATCTCCATAACCAAAAGATTGCAGCTAAATAAACAGCCAAAGCCGTAATCCGTAGGATGGGTTCCGCCTCTTATTTCCCTGTTTTACCGTGCTGTGTAATACCAAACACCAGACTAACGTCGTAACTACACATGAACAGTGCCATCAAGAGTCCGGCAAAATAACTGAAACTGGAAAGGTGGAAAAACCTTGGTGAAATTCCTTTGTTTTATGCCTTCGGTCTTCGTAAGCTCATGAAGGTTGAAGATGGGTGGTTGCTGGAGTGCTGGACATGATGGGGCCAGCGTTCGGGGTGACCCCGCCGATGGAACAGTCGGTTCAAGTGAGATATCATTTTCGGATTTTGTTTAGTTTCCCCTCGGATCTTCAGCTGTTGTGTTAAATTGCAATATCATCATCATTCTGCCCTCGCCCTTTGCTCTGCTGTGTGTTGTTTTTGATTAATTCATTTGTTTACGGAGCGCTTAAGGTGCACAATGTTTTGGGGTCTTAACTTTGGCTGAATAAATAATTAAATTATATAATCTTATCTCAGGCCTGTATGCTTCGTTTTTGAAAGGGTAAGGGCACCAAGGCATTTTCTTTTTGGCAAAGGGCACCCTATGAGGAAATTGTAAATTTCTACTGGAGCATTTCATGGGCACCAAGGCAATGATAAGGGGCAACGGAGGCAATCGCCTCCGTTGCCTCCGTGAAGTATCAGGCCTGATTTTATAACCCCTAGTTTAATTTTTAAAACATAAACAACACCCTATCATTCAATCATTATCAACATGATCAACAAGCTATGACCAAGTTTTTAGCCATCCTCCAACCATCCCATGGAGGACAAATTAGTTAAGGAATCCCTGTTCTAAAGAGAATTGGTTGGTGTCATGAGTTTTGAAAGACGTAAACATTGGTCAAAGCTGGTGATTAGCCTTAGGTAGAACTACCTAATGTAACCCTCCTCCCGACGGCCGCCAGGCCAGAGGGTTACATAACACCCCTTTCACAGGCAGAATGGTTTAGTCCAACTCCGTCGCAGCTCTGCAGTTCGTCAATCCAATAGGCTGGAGTGGTACCTGCGGTTCAGTGCTTGGTGACCAAAAAATAAAGCATTGAACATATCAGGAAGTCCAAAAACATGCGGTGCGGCAGGTTCAACCAGGGAAAATTACAGGATTTAGTTTGTTTTCCTAGAACTTGTGTCATGATTTTCGAAAGTGGTAAAAACGGAGCAAATCTGTTGACTAGCTGTCGAAATTGTACGTGTTGGACCAAATTTCCATTTACCATTCGAGGTTGGCTCGTAACCTTCCGCCGTCAGGAGGAGGGTTACGTTATCGCAACTAGCTTGGATCGTCTTCAGGAGTATGCTGGACTCTGTTGCTGGATGTTGCATTTAAAAGTACTGGCTGCCATGGAAATTTATTGGTAGTTGGGTTCACCTGTTAGTACTCACACCATGCAAAGTTTCAATTCCTACTTATAATTGTTATCATATAGGGCCGAGTGGATAAGACAGGGGTCGAAATTGCCACTAGCCCGCTAGCCCGGGACTACCAGATTTACAGCCGGGCTACTCATTTTTCCAGTTTGATAGCCCGACGGGCTAGTGGAAAAATAATGCAAAAATCATCATCACAAACAATAAAGAACTATGTTATTGGTGTATTGTAAAGTTTGAGCTGTGACGCGAGACATAATGTGTCTTTCGGGCTACCAAATTCTAATCAGGGCTACTAAAAATTATTGGTTACTAGCCCTGCTGACTACCATGGAATACACTTAATTTCGACCCCTGTAAGAGCACCGTACTCAAGCCCTGGTGCTTCTGTTCAGCAGAGTGTGGGTTCGAATCACGGTCATGACACTTGTGTCCCTGATTAAGAAACTCAACTATAATTGCTTCTCTCCACCAAGGGTGAAATGGGTACCTGTGAGGGCAGAGATGGTTCTTGTGATTGATTTAGCCGAGTAGCGCATAATTATTGCAAAGGCTGTATACTCACCAAGGAACTGTGATGGTTTAAGGAATGATTAAAGGCCCAGTGACCAGGGATAATAATGTTGCAAGCCCTTTGAGATGCCCTTAAGGTGGGAAAAGCGCTATTATAAAAACTGCAAAAAATAGTTAATGGCCTGACGTTTCGACCCTAGCAGAGTCTTTCTCGAAGGCTAAATGATTATAAAAACTGGTTAGTATTATTATTATTATGTATAATAATGAGCTACAAATTGTTTAATTTGGCTACAGTGCCCCTAGGTCGAAACCAGCCTTTAAAACCAGAAAGCCCAAAGTGGAAAAGTGATGTCCCTCTCACAGATGGTCAACTACGGAGTAAACGAGATGAATTCTGGGAGACAGCACCAGCCTATGAGGGAAGGAAAGAGATTTGGGATGCTCTTAAAGGTGCAGCTCTGGCCATGGAGTCAGGGGATCATACTTTGGCTCAGGCAATTATTGATGGCGCTAATATAACATGCCCTAATGGTAAGTAATTTGGGTTTTTTTTCAACATGTCTTAACTCAAAATCAATCTTCGGACATCAGCCATTTGAAAAACATTTAAAAGTTGTATTTTTATTACACCATGCTATGTTTTTGGTTCATATTCTTTTCATTTAAACTTATTCGACTGCAACTCAATAATCAAACTTCACAGGCCAACCACAAACTTGTTTTTTCTTTCAAAAACTAGTGACGCCAATCAAGACTAGGTTTATGCCAAATAATAGCCTGCTAAAGATATAAACCTTGTGTTAATCTTCACTTTGTAAGAAGTGCAGAGGGGAAAATAAAATGTAGCACTTAATTGACTAACTAGTTATAAATGTTTCTATCTGCATTTAGATTTCGTAGCAACAACTACTTCATCAGACACAATGAAGAAAAACAACTTCAACTGTAATAGTATTTTCTCTAACTAAATACTATCAGAAATAACTCACTAGGAAACAATATGCTGGGCTTCTCAAATCGTGTTGTCATAAACTTTCCGTGTGTACTGTAAAGTAACATAATCTTTACATGTGAAAACTGTGTACAGCTAGCTAGAAACCATCCAGTTACTGTGTACAGCTAGCTAGAAACCATCCAGTTGCAGAAGCTGCCAACTGAGGGCGCTAGACAAAGACAAGATGATTCACTTGTCACATCAACCAAGATATATATATAAAGTTCAGCACAGTCTGAACAAAGAATAGTAATGAGTCAATGCCATAGTGTGACAAAAAGCCACAATCCCTGTTCAGGTCATTACCAACACAGTGTAGCTTTAAGATAGAAAATGTAAGAATTGATGGTATCTTTTTCGTTGTGGTACTTTCTCTTTCATTGTTTGGATGTATCCATGCATTTGACCGTATTCAAACACTACAAACAAACATATTGAGTGTAGAAATACATGCCTGTATTCCAACTTCAAGGTTTCAGTTTGGATTTGGTTAAAAAGGGTGTCCAAATTTGCTGGAAATTTTAAAACTTTGTGTCCAATTTGCTCACTAAGAATAAATGTAGATGTAAAATGATAGATAAAACAGGGTGTCCAAGTTGAAAACAGAATGTCCAAAAGACACTGCAGCCCAGACACCCCTCTGGCTAACACTATACAGGCCTGATACTTACAGGAACACAGTGCCTTGGATCGGTCGAGTTGGTCTTTGAAAAGCGTTTGTTATAAAATGCACATGGGTAGAAAGATGTTGTAAAAGTAGAATACAATGATCCACACAAACATGCCTCGAAATTGCGTGGTTTTCCTTATACCTCATCGACTAACACGGTCGGCCATTTATGGGAGTCAAACTTTTGACTCCCATAAATGGCCGACCGTGTTAGTTCGCACAGTAAAAGGAAAACCACGCTATTTCGAGGCAAATTTGTGTGGATCATTGTATTCTACTTTTACATCATCTTTCTAACCATATGCATTTTATAGAAAACGGTTACAAAACGCTTTTTATAGACCAACTCGTCCGATCCAAGGCAACGTGTTCCTTTAATGGAGGAAGCAAAGGCGTATGCCCCGATGCCCCTGGTCATTGCCTTGGTACCCTTGAAATAGTCTAGTTTTCCTCATAGAGTGCCCTTTACAATGATAAAATGCCTTGGTGCCCCTGCCCTTTCAAAAATGAAGCATACAGGCCTGCTATGTATTTTTTTGTTAGTTGTGCGATGCTAATAGTGCGATGACCATTTTGTGAATGTCCTACTTATAAAATGCCTTGGTGCCTCTGCCCTTTCAATAATGAACCATACAGGCCTCCTATGTATTTTGTTAATTGTGCGATGTAAATAGTGCGATGACCAGCTTGTTAATGTCCTATTTATTACAGGAATGCTAACAGATTGCTACGATGAATTAGGAAATCGATATGTCCTTCCTGTCTACTGTCTAAGCCAGCCCGTAAACATGGTTGAGGACGAGAGTGAATCAGACTTGGGGCAGGACGAACCCCTTCCCGTAGGGGGCGTTGAAACAACCATCAAACTTCGACTGTCCACTGGCAAGGACGTCAAAATGACCGTCCGTTCAACGGAGACTGTGCACCAGGTCAAAAAGCGACTGAACACTCAGACTGGAGTTGAGCCCATGCGTCAACGCTGGTTCTTCTCAGGGAAATTGTTAACGGACAAAACTAAGATCGAGGAGGTGAAGATACCGAAGGGTTACGTGGTGCAGGTGATAGTCTCTGAAGCTAATCCGCCACCCGTGGATGGATGACGTTAGGGTTATTAGAATGGTGCATTATACTATCGGACATGTGCTCTTATTTTCTCTCTTTCAATGTGTACCCTCCTCACAGTAGTCAAAATTGTGTACGTGTCGTGACCTGATTCAGGGGTTAATTTTTTATTGTTCCCCCCCCCCTCTCTGTTTTTTTATTCCATTGAATGTTGACATGAAAACAATGCACTTTTTAATGGTCAATTACCACAACGTCAACATTCAAGCAACAATATTAGAATTTCAGCAAATAGATTTGTTGATGTTTTCATGCAAAGATAAGTTTGATTTTTAAAACTGGCGAATCAATTTATCTAAAATAAAATTAGCAAAACAGAATTGCACTTTAAGCCTCAATCCAAGCCTGGAATTTCATAGTTGAGGGGACAAGGCCATTTTCTCATTGCAATGGGCACTTCCTTTGGAAAATCTTAAAGTCTACAGGAAACTGTTGATGGGGCACCAAGGCCAAGACCAGGGTCAACAGAGGTCATGGCCTTCATGTAATTCCAAGCCTGCTAAGCACAACTCAAACCCCAAATTAAACAGCTGGTTCTGTTTAATATTGTCCAAACAAAATTGTGTACTGCTATAGACCCTTTGTCATTAAACCACTATCTTGGTCATGTTCCCTGTACCCAACGACAGTAATGGATGCTTATATTCATTATACAGAAGGGAACCAGACTATTTGCCCTTCCAGACTCGGTGCAATACACTGAGTAGAATGGTGAATAATCAAGATGGCCGCATCATGATAAATGTCTATACTGATTGTGTTTAACATTAGATGAGGCACACCACCACAAGTTCAATACTTTGTTTTTTGAGAAATAGAGATCTGGCGGATTATTATCGATTGTGTATAACTGTACATTTGTTTTCTTAAATGGAACAACGTAGGGTCTGTGTCATTCCAGGGCCAAATAAAGCTGCTTAAGCAAAAAAAGCTGCTAAGCACAAAAAACTTATGCTTACCAGAACAAGGTTACCAGCAAAACTACCATGTCTCATATACAATTTGTCACTGGTATCCTGCTCATTTCAGCTAAGCAGGAAATGTATAAGCAATATTTTCTACTGAAGCAACTCTATGAAATTTGGACCTGGTGTTGAGAGTAAGGGAATTCACGAGTTAACCAGTGATGCATAACATTCTTTGAAATGTGACACATGCTCGTTTAATAAATGAAGTCTAGTGTTTGACAGGTCAACCTAGAGATAGGTTATTGCCTGCTGGTCAGGCATTGAATGGTTAGTAATCATAGTTTAAAATGCAGATCAGTAGACAAATTCACATGATCAGTGTATAGTCAATGAAATGCATAAAATCCAACTTTAAAAAGCTTGGTCAAAGCAGAATTTTTTCTGACAAAATGAACGTATTTGTGTGGGCAATCTTCAACAGGTAAAAGACTTTTTTATGAGTAAAGAGTTAATTCCTAAAGACTGTGCAAGTCAAACATTTGTTTTGACCTTTTTGGTCAAATGTTCACTGCTTAATAATGCGTGAAGGAAACAAACTCGCGCATTTTAAGGTGTGCTGATGTTTTAAGTCAGGCAAGACTCGCACAGTCTATTGCAGCTTAACTACCGGCACAGTAGCAAAGGACACTTAAAGGCAGTGGACACTATTGGTAATTACTCTAAATAATTATCATCATAAAACCTTTCTTGATTACGAGTAATGGGGAGAGGTTGATGGTATAAAAAATTGTGAGAAACAGCTCCCTCTGAAGTGACGTAGTTTTCGAGAAAGAAACAATTTTCAACGAATTTGATTTCGAGACCTCAAGTTTAGAATTTGAGGTCTCGAAATCAACTATCTTAACGCACACAACTTCGAGTGACAAGGGTGTTTTTTTCTTTCATTATTATCTTGTGAGTTCGATGACCGATTGAGCTCAAATTTTCACAGGTTTGTTATTTTACGCATATGTTGAGATACACCAACTGTGAAGGCTAGTCTTTGACAATATTACCAATAGTGTCCACTGTCTTTAAGTGTTTGGTGTCATTAGACTTTGATTCAATGCTGTGAGGACTTCTTGGAGTGTGGGAAAATAGCTGTTGTTAAGATGAAACTTATCTTAGTGACAGGTTTAATAAGTGCATTAAAGCAGGATAAATACTTAGCAAATACTAAGATGGATTAGACCCTTTGCATTCAACGTAACTAGTGCAAACAGCCCCCTCACAATAAGCCTATTCGGAGTTCCAGCTGCGCATGTCTGTTACTGCTCACAACGCAGTTTGTTGCTCTCTAGTGACCTTTACGGGAGAGTAACAAACTGCAATTTCAGCAGAACAGACATGCGCAGCTGGAACTCCGAATAGGCTTATTGTGAAAGGTCGACCTATCATTGGCTACGAGTTGTGCGCTGCGTGTTTGTTTCCATTGTTTGATCTCACGAATGGCGGCCAATGCAAGGGGTCTGTTCTTGTCACATGATGTACCCAGAAATTGCAAATATAATGCATAGCCATTGATAGTAGGGTGTCTATATTGCACACTTTAAATACTTAACTATGTGAAAAAAGACAAGCAGGGCAATCAAGTTGTACAACAGGTGTCCACACCATGCCTCAAACAACGTTGTGGGTAAATTTTATTTTCACTTACATGTTTCATATCCAAAGATGAAACATTTCAAAGTATTTTCGTAATGATGAGAATTTCTAGCGGCTCAATTTGGAGTTTATAGTATTTTAATGAACTAACGTGGATGGCTACACACAAATTGTTACACATGTATATTTTAATGAGATGTAACCACTGGTTACAATAATACACTTATTTTGTATCTGTAAATAGAAAACAACAAGTATAGTTCTTGAAGGCTAATGGAAGATAAGCCTTGGCAAAATTAACGCAGCCTCGCTACCATTGGTAATTGTGGTATTGAGTTTTGATACCTCTCACCCTTGTACCGAAAAAGACCGCTGATTGAATACTAAAAGTGACTACTTTGCGTGCAAGCTTGTTAAGGAGTTTTGAGTGCTTGCAGGACGCATAGTATGCGGGTGTCAAAATGCGAGTATTTTGACGTGACTCCATTTTCAATTGATCATGTTTTCACACGGTCACCCAAAATTGCATCAATTAGATATATCGCAAGATCAAAAAGCATATTGAGAGGGGACCGGTTGTTTTTTGACTGGATGCCTCTTTTGCGGGCAAATATACATGAGCGGGTGCATAGAGTGGATCCGCCACAGGCCTTATTAAAAAGTGCCCGATTTTAATGAACCAACTCGAGGGGTGATGAGAAAGCAAGGCATGCCGGGGTAAAAAATGACGTGGCATCATCGATCACCCCTGGGAACGAGTTTGGAATTATTGACTTTAGCTGTGGCTATGGCTGGCTTACTGAAAAGGCAAGAGCCATAGCCAATGATGCTTGAATCAGACTCTGGCATATACTTCAACCAGACACCTTGATCATGCGCTAAGGAAGGGGGAGGGGGAGCTCGAAATTTTTTTTTTTTTCAGGCGGTTATTTTGGTAATTTGTACTCTATATAATTTTTATCTTTAAGATAATGAGGCTGTATAGTAGTTTTAAAAAGTCCTATTTGTAGTGATACATGATACATTTATCATTATTCAGCCATTTATGTCTTGATTCCTGTCTCTAGTAACAATGAATGGTTTATTTTCATTGATGAAAAGTGAGACCTGACTATTGGTATCCACGGAGCTCTGTTTGGTACATAGAGTTATACATAAGAACTTGACTGACGTCTTGGGCCAAGACTAGTAATGCAGTCAGCAAATAGATTGTGTAAATCTTGTGTTTGGAATACAAAAAATTATTTAATTTTGCCTTCAAAGGAGACTGAAGGCAAGTAAACTGGTTGAGTGATAGGAGCCTTGATTGCAGGATTTCTTTTAGAAACACTGAAAGAGTTTCTTATTTATGTTTTTGTTCTGTTGTAATTCTCTGAATAGTGCATCACCGTTGGCAACAATAAAAATCTTGGGAATCTTTGTAACTTTAAATTATTAATACTGCCCTTAAATTTCCACAAACAACACTGCTCTTGATTTTGTTAATTGTATTCTATTATTAATGTCAATTTATTTATAAACTCTTTTAAGCTAATTAATTGTGCTAGTTAAATCTAAAATGTAAAAGAAGAATGATGTATTTATTTTAGGTTTTTTTTTTCTAAGTAAGGTGAGAGTTCACATTACTGAGGTAGAGTTAGGACTACTCCTAGGAGATATTAAAGGAACACATTGCCTTGGATCGGTCGAGTTGGTCTTTGAAAAGTGTATGTAATCGTTTGTTATAGAATGCATATGATTAGAAAGATATTTTAAAAGTAGAATATAATGATCCACACAAGTATCACTCGAAATTGCGTGGTTTTCCTTTTACCTCGTCAACAAACACGGTCGGCCATTTATGGGAGTCAAAATTTTGACTCCCATAAATGGCCGACCGTGTTCGTTCGCAAAATAAAAGGAAAACCACGCAATTTCGAGGCAAATGTGTGTGGATCACTGTATTCTACTTTTTAAACATCTTTCTAACCATATGCATTTTATAACAAACGGTTACAAACGCTTTTCAAAGACCAACTCGACCGATCCAAGGCAATGTGTTCCTTTAAAAAGGTATGACTAGTCCTCAAGTCAAACTGCAGCGATAATGAAAACGATAGCGATCACGATGCAAAGAGAGCGCATTCTATTGGTTGAAATGCTCCATGCAGAATCAGACACGCTCATTCAACCAATGGAATGCGTTATCGTTTTTCGTTATCGCTGCAGTGTGAGTCGGCCTTACGGATGAGTAACTCATCCTAACTCGAGATAAGACTAGTCTTAACTCTTTGTGAAATCCTTCCCTGGTTCTTTAAAAAAAGTTATTATGAAATTCGCAGATGAAAAAATGGGATTTAAAATAGAAAACAGCCAGCAAAAATAACACTCCCCTAAATGTTTTTTTGATGTATGTTTAATTTTGTAATGTAAAAACCATAAAATGGAAAATATACTTATTAGGTTCACTCGCAAGCCTTTTATATGTAGTTTTATATTTCCCATTTTAAAAGGAAAGTAAATTACATGTTTTTACGTGTTAGGTATTCGTGAGTGATAATCTTTCTATGTCAACAATCGTTGTGAATTTCTCTAGCATAAATCCTTATCTCTGCCGTGGCATTTGCAACCAATTATGGAAACTACATTTTGAAAGTAAATTTATACGTTCTTTGAAAGTACGTTAGAACAGAAGAAAAACAATTGCAATTGAAATCAAAATAAAATGCTGGAAAGAAGTAATTACTCCTATTTAGGAGTTATTTTGCCACGGTTACCTGTTAATTAAGGCATATTCTGAACAACTGTGTATTTCAAAAACATATAACTTCTGTGGATGGTTTCCTTTGGTTTTTGAAACCGCTTAATTGTTTTAATCCTATATACATGTAGTATATACACAATAAAACGAACATCTGAAAATTTCATTTCAAAAGGTAGTCAAACTTGTAGAAAATATCACTGAAAATTCCAGAGCAAATTTTGTTTCCATGCAGGACAAAAAATCCTTAGGAGGAATACACATTCTGAGAAGTGTTACACGGTAATGGTTCTCAGATTTAATTTTTTTTTTTTTTTGGGGGGGGGGGGGTGGGTATAAATACTGTTTTCTTTTTACATATCCATTTAACTAAAATGGTTCTTAAAATGCTTTACTATCAAATGCTACTATCCCTGATGCAAATTTAACATCTATTAAAACATTGTGGCTGGTGTGAATTTTACCTTTTTCCAAAGTGCCAGAAACTTCAGATACAACTCTTGTATTTGATCTTATCATGTACTTATTTGCACTCTCAAACAGAGGATTTGGTACAATAAGAAAGGCTCCGAGAAAGAATAAGACAATCAAGTGCAGTGTGATTTTCAAAGGCGTAATGTATCAGAAAGCCAATGTTTCCACTTGTGAAAGCTGCACTTTCTGTGAACACTTCATAGGATCTCCTTGAAGTTATGCATCCATTTGTTCTTCTTCAATGGAGTGTAATAACGTGTACGTTGGAGTGTTTCAAAGAGGCTTGGCATGGCTCATGCACTAGTGTGACAGACAGTGTTAAAGCCCACTAGCTGATTACCTATCATTCACTATTTTGGTGTTTTTGAAAGACAATTTGTTTGGTTCCAATGCGTGCATTGCAGCGTTAGTAATGCTCGATATCAAATTGTACTCGCTATTAGTGCAATGGTCTTGCACACTTATAAATGTCAATGTACTAAACCTCATACAGCCGAATGTACTCTTGTGTCTCTCTTGGTAACAATATTCCGCTGGAGTACAGATACACTGTGCTTCACAAAGTATTTGTTCAGAAAAATGTTTTGTTCTTGGAACTGTCAAATATTTGACTCGAAACAAATTCTGACAAACCTTTTAACTAACGAATGGTTGGATGGTTGGATGGTTGGTTATTTTTCCAAATTTTTGCATAATAAGTGGCCCATAAAGTCAGTTGTTTCACAGGGTTTATGTTAATAATACTGACAATTTCTTAAGTCCACAATTCCACAAAGTGCTCATGGCGCAAACCTTTTATGTCTAAAACTTTAATCCAGTGTTAAAATTTCCATGGTTCTGTCATCAGTCAACTAAATATAGGAGGTTATCACTTGTCTTGTAAATTCTCATCATAGTCTTTTAGCCAAAGTGTAAATTACTTATGCATAACATCAAATTATGCAAATTGTCGAGTTGTATATATTGTAATATTTAAAAGAATAAACTGTGGTACATTCATGATATTTAATACTGTGTGTTGATAATAAAAACAAGAATCTAATTTTATTTTATATGTAAATTTGACATTTTATGTGAACATTGTCTCCAGCTTCACAAAGGTAGTGTAGAGAACTGAAGGAACAACAGTACATAAAGCCAGTAAGCACAACAAACTTACTAAGCATAGATACATTTTGCGGAACAGAAACTGCTTACCAGCAAAGATTCCATAAAAGTTTTCATTGTTGCAACTGGTACTACACTATTTTTTTGCTAAGCAAAGACATTTTCCAAGCAGTATTTTCTGCCTTACCGCTTTATGAAAATGAACCCAGGAACTGTGACTGAAAATAGAAGTGTGCATACACTTGGTGCCATTTCAGCAAGCAACTCATCTTTTGATTTACAGTAACATAGATCAGTGCAGACAATTACCTTCAATAATTATAATTTATTAGCAATGATTATACACAACATTTGCTTGCTAAAATGGTACTCATGCTAATGTCATGTACCAGCAATAGATAGCTCAAGTACCCGCCTTGTGCCTTCAGTAATTTGTAATTATTTGTTAATTAAAAGTCGCCAATTAAAATCTTTATGCCCCGTCACTTTTTTTTTAACAGATGAATGACACTTTAATTATGGACTAAATGTTTATGAAATTGGGCCCTCAGTACATACTTCCACCTGTCCCGGTTTGTGCTTCCACCAGTTAAGTTGAATACCGCCACCAGTTGACATAAACTTGCCAACATAGTTGACATGCCTTTGAGCATGCTTTGAGGATGTGTGAGTTCTGCAACCATTGTCAACAAATACCGAGTATCAATGAATATTACAGGTGACAAGACAAGTAAGCTCTTCGGTTGACTTTTATGAATTAGTGTATATTAAGGGACACACGCACACAATTTGGAAGTATAATATGTATTTTTACTCCATTTTTGAGTAACAGTCAGGCCTGGTGACAGTTTTCCCTCAAACAACCAAATTAAAACTAAAATTAGAGAAGATTGGTGTAGAAGTGAAATATATGTTCTTGAATTTACCCTACGGACGAGATAAACTTGCACATAATTTTATACCATGCATTCTAAGTAGGCCTACACTGAGTGACCATAGCGCTTGACATCTCCCAACACGTGTAAACAAAAATAATAACACACGGCGAGTGTTTTTAAACGCCAACTACACGTTCCTATCTGAGAATTTCTGACCTGATTCGACATGACCTACATCTCTATAACACACACACAAGCTCGCTGACGGTTGGAATGGACGACGACAGCGCTATTCTTGTTAACAAACTACCTCTTTTGTGATAGGTAAGCTACCGATTAGTGGAGAGAAACACTCTTTATTACAACAAGAGGAATTTAAGAGTGTAGTATGACATCTTTGTGGTTTCAATGGGTGTTTAACTTGCAGGTGTTTTGGTAGAGTTTTGTGGAAACATTTTGTGTGCGTTTCATATAGGTTTTTTTGCCCTGCGTGCTGTACGGGGGCGCAGTTTGTTTATATTTTTTAGCAAGAGGGCGTCCTATTGTTAATTTCTGAACAGAAACTATTTTGATGATATTATTATTGTTAATCCAAACTATTTTGATGATATTATTATTGTTAATCCGTCAGAAAGCTTGTAAATATGTTTGCATATCATAGGTTTCTCCCTGAACTGTGTGGGCTGTGATCTGCTGGCTAAATGCCAGTTAAAAACAAAACAAAAAAACACCCAGCAAATGGGCAGTAAAAATTCCGGAAAAATGTCTGTACCCTGCCAGGTGCATCCACCTTTTACACAATTTTTTTTCACGTTTAAATTTTTCATTTAATTAGATCTTAATTTGCTTCACATGAATGAAAAAGTAGTGGATTACAAAAAATGTTTTCAAAGAAAACGGTACGGTTGGGAGACCAAGGGAACTACCGTGTACTCCTTTTAATTATTCGTTTACATCCTGTCAAAAGTTTTCAACATCTGCGGTCATACAATAATACTACACTGCAGATCATCATTTGAAATTTTGTCATTATTAGTGAAAGCAAACTAAAATATGGGGTGCAGCAACATTTTCTATGACTGTCATTCAAAAAATGCCCCAAAATGACAAAGATACCCAGCGAACTACCTTCAAAACTGCCTACGTGTGTGATTTATTTACAGAATCCGGGAAAATATTGAGTATACATTGCTAACACACATTGGTGTAAGGGAAAATCAAATAGTAAATTCTTAATATCCCCAATGCAAATTGAATATCTATTAAAATTGAAGCCGTTCTCAGGGATGTGATTCCTCTTTTTTTAAATGGATTTCCCCCCCCCCCCCCCATAAAACAAATTATTATTAAATTATATTGTTAAAGATAAGTTTCTTAAAGAAATGAAGATATTAACCATATAATAATGCCCCAGATTGCAGGGAAGGGGCCTTTAAAACTATGATAAATGTTAACGTTTGCGTTGCATGTTGCAAGTTTTTCAAGCTGGTATGCTTTTGCACTTTTTTTCAGCTTATCACATCCCTGCATTCTACCTGTAAGTTCAGTATAGCCACAGATCACACCTGGGCCCAATCTAGCCCACCTTGTTGAGCTGTTAATGGCTCCGCTTTTAACATCGGTCTCATCACTGTCACCATTACAGCCCACCTTCGATACACGTCTTAAACGCTAAGTTTTCAAAGGTCCCAAAATGCGAGGTAGTTTGATTGCAAATTTCTCCCATTAAAAAAAGTCCTGTACTACTTCAACATACCTCATTTTATTCCTTACATCTGTGGAATTACTATAACACATAACAGGGCTTACTAAATGATGACTTTGTCCAGATGTGATGATTTGAAAATTGGTCCAAAAAAACGTGTACAAAAATTACATTTAACGTGACATATTCTTGGGCGCCGCCATGTTTTAATGATTCTCCTCTTGTTGGACGTGAGAAGTCGGGGTACCAGGCAAATCTTGCAAGTCATGAATATCCAAGAGGTCATGTCACGTGACGCGGTATGGCTACACTGATTTATCAATTTGCACGGTGTACAAAGTAAACATGAATATGTATGAGGTGACGTTGGGCGGTGGTAGTTTCCAGATACAGCGCAGCGCTACGTCACCTTATACATATTCAGTTTTACTGTACACGCACATAAGCCTAGCGGTCATGACGTCACCTTATGGATATTTATGACTGCAAGATTTGCAGGGCGCCCACGATCAACAGGAGTAGAATCATTAAAACATGGTGGCGCCCAAGAACATGTCACGTTAAATGTAATTTTTGTACACATTTTTTTTGGGACCAATTTTCAAATCATCACATCTGGACAAAGTCATTATTTAGTAAGCCCTGTGATGTGTCATAGTAATTCCACAAATGCAAGGAATAAAATGAGGTATGTTGGAGTAGTATTGGACTTTTTTAAATGGGAGAAATTTGCAATCAAACTACCTCGCATTTTGCGACCTATGAAAACTTAGCGTTTAAGACATGTATCGAAGGTGGGCTGTAATGGTGACAGTAATGAGACCGATGTTAAAAGCGGAGCCATTAACAGCTCAACAAGGTGGGCTAGGCCCAATCCTGTAGAGCTGTTTAGCAGATTTAATTCTGCTTAGCAAGTATCTTTGCTAAACATTATTGAGTGGGGTACCAGACACAGCAATGTAAACTGTGCATGGTGTTTTGGCTGGTAACTTGTTTCTGCTATAGCAATTTCTTTTTGCTTACACGCTCTGAAATTGGGCTCTTGCCTTTGTGCTCTTTTAAATGTTCTACAGGGTTCGAAATTAGCGGTCGCCCGGTCGACAAATGCGAGTGAAAATAGCGGCGGGCGAGTGAAAACCCTTTCTCACTAGCCCGCCGGGCGAGTCAAATAGTTATTCCTTTTCACATATAAATGAGGGTTCAGTGGCAAAATCCCACAGAAAACTTCTACTAAAGCTTTTAAACTAGTAAGTTTGACAATTCTAGATACTTGCTAGATTTAATTTTGCCGTGATCGGGACCGGAATTGCTGTCGTTCGTTTCAGAAAACACGTACAATCAATTGAAAACACGACGCACAAACCACATGGTGCCGAGTATCCTTACAGTACATGTACATGATAGCCCACTGGTATGTCCATGCAGTGTGCACAGCACATACACAACACACACACAGTCGTCCAAAGTCCATTCTGACCAACACTCTGCACGCTGTGATTGGCCGTTGATGGCTGTTAATAATTCCAAATTCACGATGTTCTTGACTAGACTTCAATGCAGTACACGTTCGCGAACGGAGTAAATAATTGTCGCACGTTGTGCATAATGCCTGCAGACTGTGCACAATGTACAGCCTTGGAGGAATTCCAATAACATGGACAACTTTTGCCAACAGAGGGCGTTGCGATGCAAAGTTCATTGAATTATTTCTCGATATGTGCGTTGTTGACTGATCGTTGATTCATGAAGATTTTGTTGCAAACGGAGTTCAAAACATGTTCAAATCAACCGAACCCTAACCATGAAGCCATTAAAGTTGTTGATGGAAAAGGGATAGTTTAAGGTAAAAATTCAAATATAAAATCCTCTAAAAAAAAGCAATTTTAAGGGCTTAATTTTCGGGGGGTTTTGGGGGGGTTTTTTTTGGAAAATTTTGTGTATAAATACATGCGGGCTAGTGAAAAAACCTGCGGGCGATCGAGAATTGTGGTTGACACGCCCGGCGGGCGATTGAAAAAAAAAGTTAAGGGAAACCCCTGTTCTAGTACTACTACATGTATGTTCCCCTCCCTCATTATGTATCCTACAAACGTGCCCAGACAATTTTTAAAATTTAATGAGCGGAAGTAATATCATGGTGTGTTGTGAGTTTGTCAATATTGTCAGTTGTGTGCAATCCCTTTAAAGTTTAAAGTTTAAGTTGCCGAGACCATTAAATAACCAGAATGAGCGTTAGTTTTAAATATGTATCATGAATATAATTTAACTGACACTTGAAACAAAATTTCCTTCAAAGGTCCCCTCAAACAGTTGAAAAGTCTTTCTGGTGTAAAGCTAAACATCGTCCATGGACTCACAAAATGTATAGAGAGCAGATTGCGCAATGATAAGATCTCTATCCTAAGTCTCAGTAGGTTTTGTTTACATTTATATATTCAGAGCTGGCGCAAAGCAGATGTAGAAACCCGCAAGTTTCTTCCGTTCTGAGAAGATAAACACAAGCAGTGAGAGGTAATGTATACTTTTTGACCTAAATATTCAAGATTATTTTCTTTCCTTTCCAGGTGTAAATGTTAGCTTGATTAGAATTTACCTCCCCCCCCCCCCCACATGGACAGAGGTCAGAGATTTCAGAAAAGTGTTATCTTCAGAACTAGAAGTCAAGTCATTCTTAAAGGGATGGTATTTTTAAAGGGAGGGTAGGCCTATACTTTTGGTAATTACTCAAAATATTTATGACCATGAAAAACTGACTTGGTAAGAAGCACTGCAGCTGTTGATTATGTTTAACATTTTGATAAACAATTCCCTTTAAAGGCAGTGGACACTTTTGGTAATTACTCAAAATAATTGTTTAGCATAAAATCTTACTTGGTAACGAGTAATAGGGAGAGGTTGATAGTATAAAACATTGTGAGAAACGGCTCCCTCTGAAGTGATGTAGTTTTCGAGAAAGAAGTAATTTTCCACGAGTTTGATTTCGAGACCTCAGACTTAGAATTTGAGGTCTCGAAATCAAGCATTAAAAAGCACACAACTTGGTGTGACATGGGTGTTTTTTCTTTCATTAGACTATTATCTGGCAATTTCGAGACCAATTGAGCTCAAATTTTCACAGGTTGATTTTTTTATGCATATGTTGAGATACACCAAATGAGAAGACTAGTCTTTGACAATTACCAAAGGTGTCCAATGTCTTTAATTCAATTATAGAAATGGGATGCAACAGATACATGTTTTACAAATAAATCTCATGATTAATCTTCGCCAAACTTAGAAATAAAATAAAAAAAGTTAATTCATCAAGCTCTTTTAAAAATGATTCTGAAACCTTGAAAGTTGTACAAATCGTATGAAGGACCTTACGTTGTCTCTTGACTGCTCCTATTACACAAAAAAGACTAACTAAGGTTAAAAGGCAAGACCATTAACCCTTTTCGTTGTTGCTTTTAGATAAGACCCTTAAGTGCTGAACCAACGCTTTGTGATAAATGTTTCAGAAAAGTACTCTCTGAGGACATGGATGTTAGTCTAAATTCCTCTCTGCATAATTAATCAATGAAATAGCCTATAATAACTGGCCTTGGGTTTTGGACTTACTTCAAACACTCAATTTTAAAAGCATCTGTTCAACTGTGTTCATTCATACACTGTGTACTGTTGAAACCTAATTCAAAATACTATGTACACTTATGTATGTATTATGTCCTTTCACAAAATCATGTGTGGTATTGGAGTGATAGTGTATTGTGTTTTAGATCGAGTGGTTTAAACAGCTGTTGTAATTATACAATGATGCACTTTGTTTCATTGAAACAACATTGTATTGTGAGTGATACCCTGTACACGTTACAAATGTATCAAATGGCCAACTCATGGACATCGGATGTTGGGGCTTATAAAATTAAAATAAATCTGTAGGCTTACAGATATAACTTTGGAAGTTATGGGGAAACAAATTCTCACACATTAGGAAGTGTGAGAATTTATTAAAGATTTTCTCTGCCCAACTATTTTGAGATTAAAGATACATGAAGATGACATTCCATATTCAGTAATAACTCTTAAAGGAACACGTTGCCTTGGATCGGACGAGTTGGTCTATAAAAAAGCGTTTGAAACCGTTTGTTATAAAATGCATATGGTTAGAAAGATAATTTAAAAGTAGAATACAATGATCCACACAAGTTTGCCTCGAAATTGCGTGGTTTTCTTTTTACTGTGCGAACTAACACGGTCGGCCATTTATGGGAGTCAAAAATTTGACTCCCATAAATGGCCGACCGTGTTAGTCGACGAGGTAAAAGGAAAACCGTGCAATTTCGAGGCATGTTTGTGTGGATCATTGTATTCTACTTTTACAGCATCTTTCTACCCATATGCATATTATAACAAACGCTTTTCAAAGACCAACTCGACCGATCCAAGGCAACGTGTTCCTTTAAAATTAATGCCAACCACAAAATATTGGTTAGAAGCCGAGCATCTTCCGATAGTAGGCCTATAAGGCATTTTAAGAAACACTTCAACTCGAATGAATGAAGTTATTCAAAAAGATATCAGTTTTTATGCCCCAAAATTTGAATCTGAATAGCGTTACCTTGTAAACTTCTCAACTTGTAGATTCCTGCCAGGGATTATTCCTTCTGGGCGGACATATTCGCCGCGGATTTTCTTTGATATCTCAAAATCGGGAACACCTTTTAAAATGAAATTTGCAGACGTTAGTTTTTTTTATTGTGTAGTTCTACATTTATACAGGACAAAAACAAACAAACAAACAAACAAACAAACAAAACAAACAAACAAACAAACAAACAAACAAACAAACAAACAAACAAACAAACAAACAAACAAACAAACAAACAAACAAACAAACAAACAAACAAACAAACAAACAAACAAACAAACAAACAAACAAACAAACAAACAAACAAACAAACAAACAAACAAACGATTCCAAAAACCAGATGTTTACTTTGCTTTTAAACCTGTCATAGCAGTGAAATTTACCTTAGTGAGCTTGTCACAGCCATTTTCACTTCCGCTTAACTGCTTTCAAAAATACTTATACAAGACCAGGGTATATCAAGGCAATTTTTTAAAGCATCCTTGTTGCTTCTTGCTGTGTCAACTTGACTGTCATGGAAAGGGGCTTTTGTACCACTTATTGCCTAATATCTGAAAAACCAATTAAACCAGGATCTTAACACCCCCCCCCCTGTACATGTTCATGTAGCTCACTATGATTCTGATGGATTTCTGTGTCAAAGAAAAAGACATGAAGCATGAACTTCAAACACTTGCAACTTTATGATACTACAGTAAACTCGCGGAATGCTGCTAGCTAGAGAAATGCATAATTGATCATGTGTAGGAGACCTGTTTCTCTTAGATGGCAGCTTTTCTTCATTAACCAACCAATTGATCAATCGACTTGGGAATCTTTCACCAGAGCGCAAAGTTTGTAATATTTATATATTTCTTTGCTAAATTTGATACTTGTACACTTCGTCTTTCTCCTCCCCCGGTAAGAACGAAAGAGGAAAGACCCTGGGCGAAATGTCATCTTAAGTGTTAGTCCTCAGAATGATGTTTGCGACACGTGTTTTTTTATGTAATAAAAGAAAAAGTCGATAGCTTTGTGATGGTTTTGTTTTGATGTTGTATTTTATTGGTGATTATTTGTTCATTTTTTTAATGTTACAGTTTGTGCAATCACATGAATCGTATGCATCTAATGGCTATTATACGCAAGACAGTTTCTGTTTCATAAAAGGTGTCTGTATTGAGGGATCAAATGTGTCTTGTAGAAACATTGCAAAGGTCAACCAGCCTTGGGCCAAGGGCATTTGTAGACCTGCACAGAATTTAAACAAACTAGTTTATATTCAATAATCATGTTGCTCTTTCTTTGGTCAATTCGGTAAATACAGTTGAGCCTACGTATGTAAAAGTTGATGAAACACAAACTTTACAGTGCTCAAATTTTGTTTACTTTTTTTTTTTTTAAAGTGAGACATTCAGGAAACTTCATCACAGACATTCCCCTAATAACCTTTTCCTTTTTGATACGGAAGTGTGAACGTGGGTAAACGAACATTTGGTACACAATTAAGTCATTATTGAGTACTATTGACTCAATGTGTTAAGCATACAGTCTGTCCGAAGTTTTGAGTATGATGGGAGAGGGGGATTTGGGGCATTCAGAGGCTGTAGACTCTAGTAAAAGTTGTTAAAGATTTTGATATTTCTATAGTTGAATCATTGTTATGAGTGTTCAGGCCTGATACTTCAGGGAGGCGATTGTCGCCATGCCCCTGGTCATTGCCTTTGTGCCCTTGAAATGCTATATTAGAAATTTACTATTTCCTCATAGGGTGCCCTTTACCAAGGGCCACAAGCGCCTTACAGGCAGCTCAGGGCTGTATACTCCCAAGGGAGCTGAGAAACATTACAGGGATGTTATTGGCCCCATGACCAGGGCACTAATGTAAAGAGCATTGATACGGTTATTGTGAAATGCGCTATAGGCCCTATATAAGAATTTATTATTATTATTATTATTATTATTATTATAATATTTAAGGAGTAAAGTAAATGCCTTGGTGCCCTTGTCGATTTTTAAAATGAAGCATACAGACCTGAGTGTTATTTATTTGGCAACAAATTCCAACAAACCTTCAAGAATGACAGAGATCAACGTTGTTTAACTACTAAATGAAAAACTACAGTACATTCAGGGGAAAAAAGTATGGACAGGATGAAGCCTAACTAACAGTGATAGCTCCATGGTGAAACTAACCACTACAAGGAAATGCATCAACTGTGGGATTGGGCATGGGATGTGTGGGTGTGTCATGCTGTCGGGTTGAGGGAAGAGGGTGGTTACAATAACTTACAAATGTAAATAAAAATTTTGAATAAATTGCACACTACATGTATCTTTTACACAAACTATTTGAACAGAAGTTCCAAGACTTCATTTGAAATGGACCGCTTGGTCCTAAAGCTTACCCTATACACAGAGTGTCAGGCCTGTTTGCTTCGTTTCTGAAAGGGCAAGGGCACCCAGGCATTTCCTCCATGGTAAGGGCACCCTTTGATGAAATTGTACATTTCTACTGGAGCATTTCAAGGGCACCAAGGCAATAATCAGGGGGCATGGAGCAATCACCTTCATTGCCTCTGTGAAGTGTCGGGCATGGAGTTTGACCTCTAAACCATCTGACCTGAACCTTTGCTATACATGTAGTGTGATTGTGATCTTGATTTATCATCAGGGGAAGTTTTGACCTCTCCTTCAGCTGTCCATTTTTCAATAAATAATACAGTGAACCAGCATAGGTACAGATCGAGTACATATCGAGCAGGCCTACATTGTTCATACATATATGTACATACATGTACATGAATCCTGTCATGAAGTTACATGTACATAGTTCAATCTATAAGTTTGGATTAGGAAGTTGAACACTGAATTAATCATTAATGAGTATGGAGTAACCAGCTCTTCTATTGGCTGAACCCACCCCCCTTCCTTTATGGATACGCAAACCATTCCAGGGCCCTATTACTATAGCGTGGCTTAAAAGGCACTGGATATTATTGGTAAATGCGCAGGCATAAAAATGACCAATTGAGTTCAAATTATTTTCACATGTTTGTTATTTTGTGCAAATGTTGAGATACACGAAGTGAGAAAATTGGTCTTTGACAATTGCCAAAGGTGTCCAGTGTTTTTTAGCAAAAAACATTACTTTAAAAATTTCTGCTTGGCAAAATTTAGCAGGATACCAGCCACAGTATTTTGGCTATTAACCATAGTCTGTGAAGCATAATTTTGTTGTGCTGCGCTACTTTTTGTGCTTAACCAGCTCTATGAAATTGGGTCCCGGTAACATTGAGTGGACACACTGGTTACACTCATGAGAACATCAACAGCTTTCTGTGATCGAAAAAAACAAAACAGCGCCCTCGTTTTTTTCTCAGCAAACTCCCTCAGGTGTCAGCTTCTTTAATAACACTCACTCATCATAAACTGTCACAAACAGCTTTCATTAACCCGCTTAAAATATAACTTCATCTATCTTTAAACATTATAGCATGATGGATGACCGTATTTAAAGGTTCATCACTGAGTTGTCTGTTCAAGCTCTATACTACACACGCAAAGCAATAATTGAGAACTTGGCCTGTTGTCCTCGGCAGATTAAATATCATTAGTTTCTTTGCATTAGGAACTCAATTTGAAAACTACATCTACAAGAAGATGCAGTTTACGCTGACATGTATTTAGATTTCAACTGACAGTGTTTGGCTATGTTCATATTAAAAAGGCACTGGACACTTTTGGTAATCACTCAAAATAATTGTTAGCATAAAACCTCTCGGTAAATAGTCTTGGTTCCAAGACCTTCGTAAAGTTCGTACCGAAATGGATCAATTCGTACAACAGAGGGCGTCACTATCCATGGTTCGATTTAGCTTCCACTTCTTCGGGAAGAAAAGCGCGCCCTCTGTCGGGTTATCACGAGTATGAAATATCACGAGTATGAGATAGTGACATCTTGGACCAAGACTACTCGGTAAAGAGCAATGCAGAGCTGCCAGTAGTAAAAAACATTGCTAGAAACGGCTCACTCTGAAGTAACGGTAGTTTTTGAGTAAGGGTTAACTTCTCACTCAAATATTAAAATACTTCAGACCTGAAGCCTTTTATTAGACATTTGAAATAACACTAATTTGTGCAACAAGGATGTTTTTTCTTTCATTATTCTCTTGCAACTTTCCAAATTTGTCAAATATTTTATGTATATTTGATGCGTGTTGGGATACACCAAGTGTGAATATTGGTCTTTGACAATTTACCAAAGGTGTCCAGCGCCTTTAGAGTATGACAACTATTCTACAGGGTGTATGTCAAATGAGAGATTGACTTCATCTGAATCTCTTGGTGTTTGTCGCGGCCTTAGGTAAGGAGAGTTTTTATTCTCATGTGGCAACAGCTTCCCAGGCTCCGAAATGGCGCTGTCATTTTCAAAATAATTGTTGTCAGTTTGATAGTTTGGTTCTGGCATGGAGCTCTGAAGTGCTATTTAAGTACACAATATGATTGTCATACTAGCGCAGGCTTGTATCCTTCGTTTTTGAAAGGGCAAGGGCATTTTCTCATTGGTAAAGTGCACCTTATGAGGAAATTGTAAATTTCTACTGGGCAGAGTATTTCAAGGGCACCAAGGCAATGCCCAGGGGTCATGGAGGCAATCGACTTCTATGCCTGTGGTGAAGTATCAGGCCTCAGTGTAGACTTAATTTAAAATGAGATTTCAAGAACTTTTAAGATTTTGTGTTACTGGGTCAATGGTGTTCTTGCATCAAATATCACATAACAGGATATGATGAACATGTGACTCATACATTAAGTGAACATACAATACATTCACATCTGCAAAAACAACTTCAAGCATGAGTTCTTGTCTCAAGCATGGGTTCTTGTCTCAAGGATGAGTTCTCGTCTCGAAGGATGTAATTGTAGCAAAACATAATTTATTCACATGTCATGGATTCAGGACAAGTGAATTTTCTTGGGGGGGGGGGTTAAGGCCTGTGAGTGGACCCTTAAAAAAGAGCCTGAGCACTACAGAATGATTGTGTTACAACAAGTGAGCACTTCACATATTTACGCTGGTCGAATTGGGGCACCATATTAATCCAGCTACTATAGGCTTATCTCACATTATTGCAGTTGTTCATCATTGTTGCTAAGCGTATATAAGGCATGCCAAGCAGGTAGTTATAAGGTCATTGCCTTGGTGCCCTTCAAAATGCACCGGTAGAATTGTACAGTTTCCTCATTTTACAGTTTCCTCACCAAGGAGAAAATACCTTGGTTAAAAAATGGAGCATATATAGGCCTGTATTTACTGTAGTTCATAAAATATGGGTATTTGTTAGAAAAACACCTTGCACATGGCCTCAATGGATAAACCATACATAAATGTAGAAACGTGTGATCAACAATAAGGTGTGCAAATGGATCTCACTCACTCCTTACAGGTGCACCCCATACAATGAAAAAGGTTGCATGAACCATACAGAATGAAATATGTTTACGTATTTAGTAGAGCTACATAGCAATCGAGAATGTGCCATCCAGGTCAGTCCAACTACAGTGTTTTCTTAGTGATGTGCGTGTGACATTTGTACTGTGAGTAAACATATACTTTAGGTCCACTACGTGCGCGAGGAAACAACAATTTTGTATTAATGACAAAGTGATGTAGGTCACATGGAATTGAAAAAACAAAACCACAAAAACTAATGTTAACAAAATAGGTTTTGCGAGGAGCCAACTTGTTTTCTTCATAGAATTGAAATATACACATGGTTTGTTAAAAAA
The DNA here is from genome assembly GCF_032118995.1 of Asterias amurensis. Classification (NCBI taxonomy): domain Eukaryota; kingdom Metazoa; phylum Echinodermata; class Asteroidea; order Forcipulatida; family Asteriidae; genus Asterias; species Asterias amurensis. The sequence goes on from NC_092655.1 coordinate 21,537,542, forward strand.
AGTACACCCTCCCAAAAAAAACAACTTATGTTAACAAAATAGGTTGTTTGGCTAGGAGCCAACTGTGCTTTTTTACCTTTGAAATGGCATATGCTGCAGCTAAATCCCTTATTTAATTCAGAGAACGTGATTGGTTGAAAAGTAGATGGGATATAGGGGGTCCTGCAAGTGTAAGCCTTGATGAATAAATGTTGTCTTGATTCTCGGTAGGCAAGATGAATGACAGAGAATAGAGACATTAACGATCGCATGAATCAATCTGAAGTAATTGGATGAGGTTTACAATAGCACCATGTGTAAATCGCTTTTGAGTAGTGTTGGTTCTGAAAAGAAGCAGTGGTTGACAACACAGCAAATTTTACACAACGTTCACGTTGTCAACCACCGGTTCTTTTCAGAACCAACACTCTACTCAAACAAATTTCCACACGGTGCTACTGCAAACTTCACTTGATTTTTCTCGCTCCATGCAAAGTTGGGCGGTTCCAGAAATTTGGGGCTCGGTTCCAGTTCCGAAAAAAAGCTCGGTTCTGAGACATACCCGGTTCCAATTCAATATAAAACATAAGCCGCCCGTCCCGAGCTCACACACACACAATTGAGCCGATCTATTTTAACTGAAAATAACCAAGTTAATCAGAAGTCGGTCCCGAGCTCACACACACATAATTGGAGCCGATCTATTTTTAACGAAAATACCAGAATACCCACCCCAAGTCAATCAGACATCGTGCCACCGAGCACCTATTCTCCCTGCATTTAAACAAGTAGTTGATTTAGCCGGCAGTACGTCCGTAGTACAGTACGTCCGTAGTACAGTACGTCCGTAGTACAGTACGTCCGTAGTGCAGTACATCCGTAGTGCATGCAGTGTGTCGTCTCTGTACATACAAGTGTACATGCCTGTACATGCCTGTACATGCATACAGTACTGTGTGTTTTGTGCATGGGGCAAGCTTTTATGAATATGGATATATCGGCAGCCAATTACAACGTGCTGTCTATACATGTACATGTATATGCATGACATGTACATGCATACATGTGGTGGTTGTAGAAGATGCCTATGTGTGTGCACTGTGTATGCAGCCACATGTGATAGTTGACACTCATGTCGGCTTGAAGCCTTTGCACACTGTATCTGCGGTCACCGCTTTCAACATTAAGCCTCAATTTCTAGAGCCGGTTCGTGGCAGGATCGGCTCCACAGAGCCTTTTATAATTGAGACTCGGTCTTTTAAAATCGGAACCGACAAAAGCGGGTACCCGGTTCCACAGAAGAGTGGAACCGCCCGTCCGGTTTTCAATTTGGAACCGGGTAGAACCGGGTAACCGAAGGAGCCGCCCAAGCTTAATGCAAAGTTTCAAATCCTACAATTTTTAAGTAAGATAATTCTCAAATTCTCAGCTCTGGTCCGTTATTTTTATTTTTTTTTACATTTGGATTATTTTCATGGAAATGTTTGAGGAAACATTGCTTATGTTTCACTTAGTTACCTGTTCATGATTGTTGTGTTGTCATTTAGCCTTCGAGAAAGACTCTGCTAGGGTCCAAACGTCAGGCCATTAACTGTTTTTGCATTTATACTCTCGGTCCATTTGGTTGGTAAGATGTTTGCAACAGCTAATTCTATTTTCTCGAAAAAAAAGGGGGTGGGTAAAAAGCCCATGGTTCTGGTGATTTCATCAACTTCTACATGGCTGGCATTGCTTTCAAATTCATGTAGCCGACGTTCACTATAAATATGTCTCAGTAACTTGCCAAGAAATGTTAATATATACTACGAATACAACCGATTGCACCGTGGTCGTTAGCTAGCATGTTGTCATAGCAACCAGCTCAAAACGCAACTAGAAGAAAATGCAACGCAAATGACATGTCCATTGAATGTGTGTTAGCCGAACTTGGTCATTACTATCTTTTACGAATCACTAAGCTTTTCCCCAGCGAGGCATACAATTCCCTTTTTGTATTTTTTTCATCTCAGAGGTCTCTAAATCCGCAATGGTTCGAACGGTCAAATTGTGACGAGTTTTCTTTGGCTCTGTGCAATTGTCCATCGCCATCAAATGCTGGACTTGATTAGAGACTCGGTTTTTTTATCGTCAATAGAGAGGAAGGTTTTCTGATTCTAATGTTCCAGATGACCATCATGACGTAGCTATAGCTTCCTCTATACATACAGGCATTTTTATAGTGCCCCGACACAAAGAACTGAGCGCTTTACAAAAGCTGACATAAAAAAAAAGACAATGCATTGATACAGGAGATTCAAAAGAGCAAAGTAATGTATGGCACGATTATGCAAACAAATGGGTTTTTAGTCTATTTTTACCTCGTTCTGTAAAGCTGCAACTCAAAACTAAAATTACCACTAAAAATAGTTCCAAATTTCAATATCTATTTAATTTTTGAACTATTTTTTATTAATATAGATTTGTTAGTGCTACAAATTAACATTTCCCTCTTTGAGGGACCATTTATTTCTAAAAGGAAACAAGCCTTGCCCAATAAAAGAACAAAGTATCAGAACTGAATGTGTACAATGTACAAAGGTGTACGGGTGTAAATATTATGGTATGTCAGTAGACATTTACATGTCATTTGCATACAGTGAGTTAATGTGTAGTAGAGTGGATACTACATTAAATACATCCCTGGAACTTGGAACACTGCCAAAAACATTTTTAGCTACACAGTAATTTTGTTGTGTGAATTTTGACGTTGAAATGCAAACTGAAATGCAAACTGACGTTGTCGTCGTCCATGCACAAAGGATTGTTACTACGTGTCAGCACAGGTGTGACTCCATACAAAAAATAAAGAAAGACAAATTTAGTAAAATAATAATAACACAAGTGAAATAAATAGGATTGAGCAATCATAAAAACAAAACAATGATACATAAATTCAAGTTACAACATAACCAAATTAATCAATGGTATGTATATTCACATTTGGGAAACAGGTGTTTGGCCTTTCATTGATGTGTATCACCGGTACTTGTTTTTTTCTTTCTTTGTTCCCCAAAGGACAGAGTAGAAAAGAGTATTCAGTGCTTAATATGTGTAAGAGTCAAAACAAATTAAATAATCAAATTTAAGAAGCAAAATAAATCTTGATGTTAAAATTTGCTGTTTTTGAAGTGAGAAAAATATGATGCCTTAAAACAGGATGAATAACCACAACATAGTGTAAGCCAGAGGAGTGTCTTGCTGTCTTTTGGACACCCTTTTGAAAATTTAGACACCCTGTTTTATCTATCGTTCATGTAAATGTATTCTAAACTGGACACCCCATTTGAATTTCCGGCAAATTAGGACACCCTTTTACCAAAACCTAGCTCAAACCTAAATGGAACCCCAATATACAAACACAGCCTTATTTCCCCTTTAAGTAAGCTAACATGGTGCTGTAAATGTGACCCATGCATTATTCCCAACTTGTCCTTTCTCTGCATAATTTGATGGATGTGATACCCGATGTGGGCTGACCATTTGCCTAGCGGAACAAATGAATAACCTTGTCCAGAATAAAGACCAGTCCTTTCTACTCCAGATGATTCAGTTCTGTTCTTTCCTTTTGTTTGCTGAAATTTCCTCCTCAAAATTCAGACCAAGCATGGTTTAAATACATAATTTACCTAGGTTGAACAAAATGTTGTTTTATTGAATTATAAAAACTACTGTGACAGTAGTATGACAACAATAGATATTGGTTACTTTAACGTTTTAACATTTTTATCCAGGGCTCGATTTAGACAATAGCCCGGCATGAATAATTTGTGCGGGCTGAGTCAAAAGTACAGCTGACTAGCCCTAGTTATGGAAAAAACTTAGTGCAAGGCCTGTTATCATTTCTTTTTTTTGTTCAATGTGGAAAAATAATTGGGAAAATTCATTTTTAAGTGATTGCTTTTAATCATTTAACTCTTTCCAAATACAAATCCAATATAAAAGTTAATTTCTGTTTTTGTTTTTTTATAGTTCTGCTATGCGCTCTATCTGTTTTATATCTAAATGCATATTTGCAAGCTACCAAAGGAACAAAATAATAGAATGTATTTTTGATATTTAGAAATGTCTTACTCTTTGTGACAATGATTTGAGTAGGCTTACATCTTAGGCTTGCTCTCAAGTGCACTTGAAACCAAATGGAGCCACTTTAAGAAAGAAAAAAATCATCTTCAGTCAAGCATGATGCAAAATGAGGGCTGTGTAATGGTTTGTTTGCAGAGCGTCTGATGGTGAAAAGAATTCCTGCAATTTCCATCCATGCATTTTTTTAATTTTTGGTTGAACAAAGAAAAATTGACTAGAGCAGGACATACCTAAGCCTGCGACTTCTAGAGTTATGTGTCAGCGCTCTACCAACTGAGCTATCTAGCCCTAATATTGGCTATCTTCCGATCAGTTTCCCTTATGGTTTAATTATATACACAATTGATATTTGAAATAAAAAGTTATGTGTAAACCTTTGAATATTTATGTTTTCAATCACACCAATGTTTGGCACAGCCTTTAACTCTTTAAAGGCAGTGGACACTATTGGTAATTACTCAAAATATTTATCATCATAAAACCTTTCTTGATTACGAGTAATGGGGAGAGATGGATGGTATAAAACATTGTGAGAAACAGCTCCCTCTGAAGTGACGTAGTTTTTGAGAAAGAAGTAATTTTCCACGAATTTGATTTCGAGACTTCAAGTTTAGAATTTGAGGTCTCGAAATCAAGCATCAGAAAGCACACAACTTCGTGTGACAAGGGTGTTTTTTTTCTTTCATTATTATCTCGCAAATTCGACGACCGATTGAGCTCAAATTTTCACAAGTTTGTTATTTTATGCATATGTTGAGATACACCAACTGTGAAGACTAGTCTTTGACAATTACCAATAGTGTCTGTCCACTGCCTTTAATGTTTAACCTGAATAGAAATTTTTTTTTAATGGCTATTGAAAATCTACAAAAGTAGAAACCTGACCATGTCTCTTTGTCCAGTGTTTTTTGTGTGTGAAGTATTTCATAATTCATTTCATAATTCAGACCACTCACACAACCCACGTGTGAAGTTATTTTTTTTTAATGGCTGTTGAAAATCTACAAAACATAGAAATCCGGACATGTGTCTTTGTTCAGTGTTTTTTGTGTGTGAAGTATTTCGTAATTCATTTCATAATTCAGTCCTCTCACTCAACCCACGTGTGACGTTCAAAGTCTGATACATACAGCTCAGTGATGAAACACACACATGAATAGGCCTACAACTTGGTCTAATGCTGTTGTGCAGATCTCAGATAATATTTGACCCGAAACGGAAAAAAAGGCCGGTTTCAACCCTTGTCATGTGATTTCTATTGGCTATTGAAACGGGTTCTTGAAGGGGCAAGGACGTTTTCATTTTGCAAAGGTTACTTTCATTGGAAAATCTTAAAGTTTCGGGAAACATTTGAAGGGGCACCAAGGCCAACTCCTGGTAACCTCCAAAAAAATAATGACTAAGAAGAAGAAGCACCACAGCTGTTGATAATTTATAACATTTTGAGAAATATTTCCCTTCAAAGGAATGTGGTTTTAGAGAGAGGGATCAAAAAACATTTCAATCTGAAAAAGTTCAGCATGTAACATGTCAGATTGTGTATTCAAATTATGGATTATTCTCTTCTGTAAGGACGTTTAACGACATAACTCCATGTTGTCAACATCTCAAAAATGCTATCGGCTTTTGAAATAAAAATTTACATTTTAAGTAGGATTAAATCAATCAAAAGGTTCCAAAAGCCAAAGGTGTATTTTGCCTTTTACATTGTGTTAGAAAGATAGTGCCACTTCATTTTTACATATGAAAAAATATCACAGGCATGTAACTCGGGTGGGAGTAACATGCCTGTGATATTTTTTCACAGGACTCGGGAAAGTACTGAGTATACAGTGCTAACACACATCGGTGTATGGGTAAAAACCAAAATTAATATTCTTTATCCCCGATGCAAACTTAACATCTATCAGAAGCATACATTGACAAGATTTTTAGGAAGATTTCTTAAACAACCTATCATTACAAACAAGAGTAGTTTTTGTGGCAGTTTTAAGAACATAGTTCTATCATAAAACCAAGCAGTGAAAACAACCCCTTAATTCTAAAGATTTTATCAGAGAATATAAAATGAAGAAAACAAATAATCACAAAGATAAATTATTTAAAAAACAAGATTTTTAAAACTAGCCCAGTTTAATCAAATAATGGAGTATAAGTACATGAAGTAACATCAGTGTACTTTTTTGTGCAGAATTTTTTTTTATGAATCACAAGCCATCAATGAAAAAATAAAAAGGTATTGACAGATCTAATGGAGTAAAACCAGATCATTTTGAAAACGTTAAAAAAAAGTTTTTCAAAAATAATATCAGATTTTTTTTCCCCCCAGAGAGTATTATGAATCAAGAGCCATATGAAACATATTTAAGTATTGAAAGATTTTGTGAAGTAAAACCAGATTTTGTTTTTCATTCTATTTGTACAGCCAGCCCTTCCCCTAGATTGACCATGTTGAATGGTGTTATTATCCTAGCCACCATGTACATACATGTACTATGTAGTAGTAGTGCTGATTAAGTAAATACAAAAAAAGACATATTGGTTCGGGTCAAGGACATATAGGCCCTACCATGAGGAACAGATTGTAGGCCAATGGGGAAGAGGTTTATTTGAAATGCCAGTCTTAAAGGGAATGTTGCACAATAAAAAAATTAAAAATTTGACATCGTGACCCACAACTTTCTCAAAAGTAAACAAGAGAAGATGTTGTTGAGTTTCATAGGGAAAGTATGTGCTTTTGGAATTTTATAATTTGTTTAATTTCTGTCCTCTAGTTTTTATTAAATGCACATGCCACCTCGAACAGTCTGTGAAAAATGTGTGTTTGTTATCAAGATCATGATCAGTTGTAGATTGGGGTTTTTTTCCCAGGAAATTTGAAGAGGTTCATGTGGGGCTCTTATTGGTTGCAGCTGCAATAAAAAATATAAAAACAGGAGTGGAAATTTGAGGGGTCCTCAAAAGCTTTTTTCCCATCATTAATCTAGAAAGAACTATCTTGAGGATTGGTACTGAACTTGTTAAGGGCGAGTGTTTCCGATTGAAACTCAATATTGTAAGTCATTTTATGGATTGGAATCCCATTTTATACGCTTTAGATGTGGAAGTGATTTATTGCATATTGGAATGTGGACCAAAGCCAAGGCCACGAAAAAACCTCTCCGTTTCCTCTACGTCTGCTCTGTAATTCCACACCTTTAGAAAATCTGTTTCTCTTGTGGTTTTTAAATTATAAATATTGGATGGATAATCAGTACTTCAATTTGTACATATCCGATTGTTTCTTGGCAACTAATTAGCAGAATTGAGAGGAAATGTGCTCAACAGGCTTTCGAGCGAGAGTGTTTAATTTGTTGAACCTGGCCATCATCACATTACGATCGTTTTGTAAATTTGTTGTGCCTTTATGTTTTTTTTCTTTTTTTTCTTTTTTTTCTTCTTTCTTTTTATTCTTTATAAATATATATTCATTTTACTTACTGTTTGTGATTGTTTAAACAAAAATCCTCTGAGATATAAAGAATAAGAATAATCCCTCTTGAAACTTTAGGTGAGATTTTACACAGCATAAAAAAACTCTAACCATCTGCTTCCATCCATTGATGTTTTTAAAGTAAATATTCCTCAGCATGGACTGGATGTCCGCTACAATTAAACTCAGGCCGGATGCTTACCATCCTGTGCTGACCCCAGACATGGCTATCAGTGACCTTAAATGACCAACAGCATGCCAAGAGTAACTGCCTCAACATGTCAATGTGTTCCTTGCTCTATGCATAGAGCTATAGCTCCACATGGAGCTATGGTACAATGTGCATACGTACAAGCATAAGCCCCTTTCACAAGAGAGCAATTTAGCAAGGGTTTCTTGTAGCATGTTGATTTTGGTTTTTACCCATACACCGATGTGTGTTACTGTTAGCGCTGTATACTCCATACTTTCCCAAGTCCTGTGAAAAAATATCACAGGCATATTACTCGCGTGGGATTCGAACTCACGACCCTTGCAATTCTAGAGTAGTGTCTTACCATGGTCTTACCCACTAGACTACCGACAATTGTAGCATGGTTGTACCTTCCTCCATGGTTGTACAATTTTACAAAATGTACCTTGTGTGAAAGGACAACAATTTTGTTCTACTGTCCGAGTTCTTGCCAAGAATTGTCAAAAAGTGCTACGTTTGACAACCTTGCTAAAATTCAACAAGCGACCCCAGTTAAATTGCTTCTGTGTGAATATCTCTACCATGTATTGAGTACTTGCACTGTACATGTAGGTCCTTTCATAGACTGTTTATGTATGGATTGAGTTATCCACATGTTGTGCTTTCTGTATGGGTCTCTAAGCACGCCTGAACGGCCAAGTTGATTGAGCCAGGCCAACTGTATGGGTCAGCAGGAAATGACTTTGTGTGCCAATCAGCATTAGGTCAAACCACTCATATCTCTTTTGCATGTAACTGATCGCTACACCATTCTTACCACTGGGAATGGTAATCTGTGGGGGCCAGGGTTGTTTTGACAAGAAGCTTTATATATCCATTTCTCATTTTTGCTCTGATTCTTCTTTCGGGTTTCCCAACATTGATTGATTTCTTCCTAAATCCAAACCGTATGTTGGTCAAAACAAACTCATAAAATCTGTGACAGAAAATGAAGGAATTATCTGAGATTTTGCAAACTGCCCACCAAAGTGACCCATATATCCTTACTCTATCCTATCACAGTGAACATAATGGCCTCAGGTTTCCAAGTACATTGCTTCTTTTCGGAAGACTGTATTCGTTTCAATCCTCTAGTTTTTAAGAAGAAAATACAGAAATTGTTTTGGGAACATTCCCTTCATTCCAATAAGCAATTTTTTTCATTTGACGCAAATAAAAATATGAGATGATTGGTTTTCGGAAGAACTATAATAAAGAGATGGTTTTAGAACACCCCTCTTCTAATATTTCAAGAAGCAAAACACAAAGAGGTGATGTTTGGAAGAGTGCTTTCATTAAATCCTCTAGTTTCCAACATTTTGTTGTTAAAGGATTTTATCATTCCACATTTCTAGTTTTCAAGAAATAAACATACACAGAAAATATTTTGGGAATACTCCACTGCTAATCATTTTGTTTTCATGTGATGTACATGTATACTTGAAAGATGGAAAGATGTTGATGGTATAAACCTTTGTGAGAAACAGCTCCCTCTGAAGTGCCAGAGTTTTTGAGAAAAAAGTAATTTTCCACAAATTTGATTTCGAGACCTCAGATTTAGAACTTGAGGTCTCGAAATCAACTATCTAAACGCACACAGCTACACAACTTCTTGTGACAAGGGTGTTTTCTTCTTTCATTATTATCACGCAACTTTGACGACCGATTGAGCTCAAACTTTCACAGGTTTGTTATTTTATGCATAATAATGTTGAGATACACCAACTGTGAAGGCTAGTCTTAGTGTCCACTGCCTTTAAAGGCCATAAAATGTCAATTGGCAAGACGGTAGTGGAGAGTTTTGATAATGAATAACATTTTGAGAATCAATTCCCTTCAAAGGAATGTGGTTTTTGAGAAAAGAAATAAAAAAGATTTTATTTAATCTATCCTCATGAAATGTTTCTCAGATTGTGTATTCCATTTGGATTGCTCTTCCTGCATTGATTTTTTACCCACTCAAGATTTTTGGCAGTATCTCAAAAAACGCTTCCCCCTTTTCAAAAAAAAAGTTCACAGGTTACTTTTATTGTGTCAACATTGATGTCTCTGAAGAAGGTCCGTTTTGGATTCTACCTCCATGATCATACCTAGGACATCTACCCTACTCATTTTATATATCAACATTTATATTATACGACTAAAACAATCAAACAGTTCCGAAAACCCAAGGCATTACTTTGCCTTTACACCATTGAGGAAGCTGCTTAAACCATAATGATGATGAGGGTAGAGATAGGCTTAAAGGCAGTGGACACTATTGGTAATTACTCAAAATAATTATCATCATAAAACCTGTCTTTCCCTCAAAAGTGACGTAGTTTTCGAGAATGAAGTAATTTTCCACGAATTTGATTTCGAGACCTCAACGATTTCGAGACCTCAAGTTTAGAATTTGAGGTCTCGAAATCAAGCATCAGAAAGCACACAACTTCGTGTGACAATGGTGTTTTTTCTTTTATTATTATCTCGCAACTTCAACAACCGATTGAGCTCAAATTTTCACAGGTTTGTTATTTTATGCATATGTTGAGATACACCAAATGTGAAGGCTAGTCGTTGACAATTACCAATAGTGTCCACTGCCTTTAAATCTTACCAATAGAATTTGTCATTGCTATGGTGCTCGGATGTTGCTTATTGTTTTTACATGTTGAAATACTTTATATTTCCTGACCAGACAGGTTAATAATAGCGTCAGATCCAAACACGATATTCTCAAATTGAAAAAAAAAAAACAATTCTGCAAAGCGGTTCAATATTCAAGTATTTAGACACATGCTTTTTTTAAATGGTAAAAAAGGTAGTAAAATTGTAATGGTGGTAATTGTTTTGTGAAACGGAACAGCCATTATTCTGTTCACTTCACTTTCTAAATAAAATTGTTAAATAACTAGTTGAATAGAAAGCTCATATCATTGGAAAATATCACCAAATCTCTGGGAAATACTGTGATGGTCATAAAAACAGGAATTTTGTAAAATAAGTATAATTAAACAAGCACTGTCTGTAAATACAAATAAAAAACATTACTGTTTGTCTTTCTATTAAATTCATGACAAACTATGAAATCCTTCTGTGATGCATTCTCGGAATCAACAGAAATGGAATGAATGCACTTTAAAAAAAACAGTCTTACATCCCTTTATGCAGCGATGAATTCCTTTGTTAATCCCTTGGCTTCTAAGGTAGTAACATCTAGGGAGCACTAGAGGATTGAAGTCATAGTTCTTTGTCCATTTATCGTGTTTCTTGACTCAATCGGAATAAAAATGAACGTTTTTTTCAATTAAATCTATCTTGTGACTTATTTTTCCAATCGGTGCAAATACTGTTCGCTGAGATTCCCCCCGTCCCACCGAATAAAAAAAAACCCAAAAACCATGATGGATTTAGAAATACAACTTTAACATTAAGCCTTAAGTAACACTGAAGTATCCCTTATAATCATAGTAGCCCTATAATCATGATACTATAATAAACGCATGATACTCAATTCTGTTGATTCCCTATGAATGAACCATGGCATTCTACCCACGAGCAAATCCTCTTAAATTACCATCCAGGGTTCATACGAGGACATTCAATTCGTGGCATTTGGGACAAATAATCAAAACGCTCGAATGCAAGCGACAATTCCCCCGGTTTTGTTTATTTTGTCAGGTTGTCTTTCACGGTAAAATAATACATACTTAGTCTAGTGTCTAAATTGAGAAGGTTTTTAATGTGATGGTCATGAAAGATACAATTAAAATATGTTTTGCTAAATTAATTTTTGTTGGCATCCTAGACTTGTGCACAAGTCGTTAAATGTTTGTTGTGGTGATAGAGATAGCGTAATTGCTATCTTGCGACTTAACTCTCGTGAGACTGAAGCCCGGTGCATACTTCCTGCGAATGCGAAGCGAATGTCGGCGCCACAAATAATTCGCATCAGTTGACTTGTGTTGATTGAACTACGACGAGATTTTCGCAGCGAAAATGGAGCTGTGATGTCCAAAGTTGTATTACATTTGCAGGAAGTATGAACCGGGCTTTAGACTGCTGGTTCAGCAAGACTACTGCTCTTGTGATTGTGGCCCCATTTAATGTCTTGTACAACCTTTTATTATATGGTTCTTGCATGGTCTACACGAATGGGCTCTTCAGTTGAATTCGTGGATAAAGCATCTGATAAAGTCAACTTCGTAAAAACTATTGAATATTCACTATATCTTGGGTAAAAACCAAAATTAATAAACTATGTTTTCTACAGAAAATGGAATCGTGTTATAATAATAATAATAATAATAATAATAATAATAATAATAATAATAATAATAATAATAATAATAATAATAATAATAATAATAATAATAATAATAATAATAATAATAATAATAATAATAATAACAATAACAATAACAATAACAATAACAAAACAACAACAACAACAACAACAACAACAACAACAGCAACAGCAACAGCAACAGCAACAGCAACAGCAACAGCAACAGCAACAGCAACAGCAACAGCAACAGCAACAGCAACAGCAACAACAACAACAACATTTATAATGTGTCCACATATCCATCCCAAGGGAATGCTCAAGGGGCAAAGGCTTTCCAAACATAATGAGAAAATATGTGAAGTTGATTCGATGACCCAAACAGTGATTAAAAACATGTGTGTGTAGTACCCTATATACCCATGGTTCTACTTATGTTATGCATAATTTAGAAAGATAGAAGTTCGTTTAGCTCTTGTAGGCCTACAATAATGATAAAGTCACAAACGATGCGGATGAACTTTTGCAAGCGCTGTTAACGGAGTTAACTGTTTATGTTAATCTATGATTTTGTGACTGGTATCAACAATACACTATATTTTTGATGTAATTTTATTGTTAACCAAATGCCATTAGTCTGTGACTTTTTATTTGGTGTTGTATTTTGATAAAAAATAAACCAATTTTGAACTGAACTGAAATACAAGTCTCGGATTGTATAAGGCAAAAAGACAAAAACATTTTGATTGCCTGCCTTTTTGGAAAAAGGAAGGAGGAGGCCCCCCCCCCCCTGTTTTTTTAAATGGTCGCCTGACACATTTCTTAAGACAACAGACTGGGCTTCTTTTTTCTAAATTATTTGTTTTCATCTTAAATTGTTAAAATGTATCCTTTTTATTCAGTTTTAGCTGGGAGCCAAGAGAAGCATTTTTTAGTATTGTGAGAGCATGCCCCATTTGAAGGACTTGTCCAAACTTGTACAAAATAGCACCCAAGTTTGCTTGGAATTGTGTTTCTCTTCTTTTATAGCATTCTTCCTCCATGTTTATAGTGAGAAGTAGCTATACAATGTCATGTTTATGGTAATAAAGTGATAATTATACATCAATGTGGGTTAAATGGGTATGGGATTAGAGATGCACCTGTTACTATTTTGATTGAGTAAGTGTTCTACAAACCACATCAACATACTTTGACTCCATGTAGGTTGATTGATTGGCAATCTATTTCGAAGGCATAGTCATAATGCCAGATTGCAAGTCGCATGGGAGTAACTCTGTACCCCATAGATAAAGATTGTGCTGTACAACCCAAATGGGGCAGAGATACCAACAGGGACTTGTGAAATTTGTTGACAACAATAATCAGGTATTTAGGTCATACTGAGCTTGAAGACCCCCTCCTCCCACCCTCGCCTCCCCTCCCTCTCCTAGGCCTGATACATCATGGAAGCAAGGAAGGTGCTTGCCTCGATGCCCCCTCGTCATAACCTTGGTGCCCTTGAAATGCTCCAGTAGAAACTTACAATTTCTTCATATGGTCCCCATTACCATTACCAAGGAGAAAACTCCTATTTGTGCATGTTTTCTTTCAAAAACAAAGCATACAGGCTGCTCCGTAACTAGCACTGATCATCACTGATCAAGTAGGATTTGAAACTTTGCATGGTGGAAATATGATATAGAAAGGTTTGCAGTAACACCATGTAATGACTATCTCTCATGAGTTGGGGTGGTTCTGAAAAAGGAGTTGAACCCAACAGTTTTTTTTCAGAACCACCCCAACTCATTGGAGATAGTCATTACATGGTGTTACCGCAAACCTTTCTATATAGCACTGATCAAAATTTTCTTTCAAAGTTTCAATGCAGTTCTGAATTGCCACAGTATTTTAATATCAACCACTTACTACAATTTCACATTTAAAGACGAGGTTTACAGCTGACAATATCAAATGAGCTCTGAAATCTTTCTGCTGGAAAAAGCTAAATCCCTTATCTGGGACTATTGGGACATTTAATATCATCATGAGATTTGAATTTGACAAAAAACGTTTTACAATTCATTTTGAATTTCAAGTGAAACCATCAAAGCTTACAAATACAATCCACCAAGCTTACTAAAAAAGGTTTTTAGTTCAGCGCTGACCATACCCTTGTGGTCAGACTTAAAATGTAAAATTTAATTTCTCTTTTTGAAAGAGGGTCTAAGCATGAACGATAATAATTCCTCATATCCCTTTGGGGACAAGCAAGGGGCGAGGAGACTTTAACATATTTGAGTGGGGGAAAACAAAACAAAGTTTGCACAAGGTTTTTGCAAAGTCAAGGAAGGTGGAATAGGTTGATTTGAATTCGCGGCTACGGATACAAGTGTTACTAAGGGTGTTGCTAAGGACATCTTATACTTCAATGCATAATGATGTGGCAGTCCAACCATAGCCATAGCCGTAGCTGTAGCCATTAATTAAGGAGGGGAGGTGTACTTCCCAAATAGGCCCCTACCTTTAAACTAAGAGAACAACCCATTAAGTCAACTCAAATTTGAAGAAATTGGGTCGCTGTTTTGTCTGCCTAAAGTACCACAATAATAAAACAGCATTCCCTTTTTTGTAATTTTCTGGAAATATGCCAGGGGCATATTACTAGAACTACATTTTGTGTGTGATTTTTGCATAATTTGGTAATCAACGCTTGTTGGGAAAATGGAGCAAGCAAGAACAGCTGGAAATAAATGACAATAATGAGTTTGTAATGATGGGAATTGCAGGCCCATGGAAATTCATGTTGCAAAGGGCACTTCCATTGGAAAATATTTAAATCAATGGGAAATTTGTGACGGGGCACCAAGGCCAAGAACAGGGGCAACGGTTGCCACAGCCTCCATCATGGCCTGTGTGTAATTCCAGGTCTGGGATTGGGTTTGGGGATGTGAAGGAGGGGTTTGTTGGGGGTGTGTGGGGGTATATTGATGGTATACTTATTAAGTTACTTGTCTGTTTCTCAGTAAATTTGTATGTTCAACGTCAAAGGGAATAACTTTTGCGAATGAGGTAAACTCGAACTGAAAGGTTAAACGGTACAGAGGTTTAATGGGTGTGCAGGGTAAAAGCCCGGTCACACAGGCCACGAGAACGAAAAACGAGAACGATATAAATGCACACCCTCGATTGGTTGAGTAAGCGTGGGCGTATTCTGCGTGGAGCAATTCAACCAATCAAGGGCGTGCATTTTTACCGTTGTCGTTTTCGTTCTGGTTATTGGGGCCTGTGTGACCGGGCCTTTAGCTCCTGTAACTTTTATAGTGACTGGCTAGCAGGAGTAGTTAGCTTGTCATTTCACTAGTCCATCACCTTTGTTACTAGTCCATATTTTCAAATGAAATCAGGATTCTTTTCAACTGAACTAGTCAGTTGGATCACTTTGAATGAATTTTGACTGATCACGGGGTGTTTTAACTGGCATTTAGGCTAGCAGACCCATTGAAATACCCCCCCCCACCCCTCCTGATTTCGAAATCCAAACTTGGTAAGCTAATTTGTCTCTTTGGAACAGTCATTCAAAAGATTTCCTGTTGGTATGCCCATGGATCCTCAATGGTATGCCACTGTGATCTCAAAAAGCACATTTCCATTGTTTGATGCATACATGGTCTTAAAACCCACCCACCCACCCATTGATCATTGGAAGAATGACATCCTTTATGGTAAAGTACATTGTGCTATATGCACAGGTGGTAAGGGGTGTGTTTAATGCTAAATTGCGGGTACCTACAGTTATAATAGCTAGTAATGTGAAGGACACACCCCATGTACTGTAGGTCACATATCCTGTCATGTTGACAGCTTCTGGTTTAATATGCAAAGCACTCCTATTGACCACACAATGTATGTTATAAGCCAGGAGCATTGACCCATGTACAACATTATTCAGTCACCATTCACTGTGGATTTTAAAGTAAACAGCCATACCTGTGGAAAAAGGCTAACAGTAGATGTAGCTGTGTGCTGGGAACTGGGGGAGTAACATACCATACCATAGAGAGCAGAGCTAGGAGCTAAAAAGGTGGGTAGTCTTCTACTTATCTAACTCCATGCTTTATATAATATAGTAGTACATCCATGTACTATCTAGTGCATATCCATGGAGGACTTAAAAGCTTTAAAGACACTGGACACTATTGGTAATTGTCAAAGACCAGTCTTCTCGCTTTGTGTATCTCAACAGTATCACAAAATAACAAACCTGTGAAAATTTGAGCTCGATTGGTCGTTGGAGTTAAAAGATAACTATGAAAGATACCCTTGTCATATGTAGTTGTGTGCTTTCAGATGCTTGATTTTGAGACCTCAAATTCTAAACTTAAGGTCTTGAAATCAAATTCGTGGAAAATTACTTCTTTCTCGAAAACTACGTCACTTCAGAGGGAGCCGTTTCTCACAATGTTTTATACTATCAACCTCTCCCCATTACTCGTCACCAAGTGAGGTTTTTTTTCTGATAATTATTTGGAGTAATTGCCAATAGTGTCCACTGCCTTTAAAAGCAATGTTTCAAGATGGTTTCTGATTGAACTTTGGAGCAGTGATTTCAATGTGTTTTTTTCCTTCTACATCAGTGCAGTGATTTGAATCAAGCCTCCACTTTCCATTGCTTGGGGATTTGTTCATAAACCAGCAAAGATTTCTCCAACCATTGTTGAAGAAAATTGCACCTTATAAAGGTCAGAATCAATCAATGCTACTTAAATGTATAACTTTTACATTTGTTGAGAAAAAAGAATTAGCTGTTGTAAACTGCTCACCAACTAAATGCAAAACAAATTGTTAATGGCCTGAGGTTTTGACCCCCTAGCATTAGCAGAATCTCGAAGGCTAACTAAATGATGTTTTTTTGTGCTGGATCTACCCCCTAAAGACATGTTTTCCCACCTCCATGCAGAATTTAAGCCTCCTCTACTGTAATGACTAATGATAGCAGAAAAGTGAACAGTACATGCAAATTAAGTTATACAGGATGCAAATTGTCAATTGTGAAATTTGCGTCTAAATAAAGACAAATGTCAATCCACTTATCACTTGTTTGAGGCATTCGAATAAAGGAACACGCTTTATTCTGATGACCGAGTGTACCTTTGCAACCTGACCCAGGCCTGGAATTTTCATCTTTGAAAGGGCAAGGCCGTTTTCATTTTTAAAAGGGCACTTTTATTTGGAAAATGGGAAATTTTTGAAGGGGCACCAAGGCAGTGACCAAGGGCAATGAAGGCCATGGCCTTTACTGTGGCCTGCTGACCACTCAGTAGTTCTCCAGTCCCCCTATACCCCACCTCCACATTTGGGCCTGTTCCTTCCTTTGAAGGAGAATATCGAGGACATTTTAGTCAATTGCTTTCAAAAGTTTTTGCAATGGGTTCTTTTAAGTGTATTTCACAACACATGGGAGTGGACCAATGGTTTTATGTCTCATTCATAAACACCTCGGACAGTTTCGCTATTCCTATTGGTGGAGAGCGCGTCACGTGGGGGTGTATAAACCTTTGATAATGACCAGTGTTTTTAACCAGCCGGCTTCCGCGTGTCGGGCGCCAAGATTATCACGCGGAACGCAATTAATAACTATAGTAACAGCGCATAATCTAGCTGCGCGCGTACACACTACCCACGCGCACCAAACAGATTCTTTACAAAGTTTTGAAAAAAATATTTCAAACCTCAAATTTTCAATTGTTAAAGTGTCTATAATTGTATTTTTTTTTACTGTTTTGTTAACAAAAGGGCATTTATGAATGGAAATAAAAGAGTAGTGACTCGTTCTTAAACGTCCGTTTAAAACCTTGCAGGGTCGTTGCCGTGCGATAAAGGCCCTCGCCTTCGGCTTGGGCCTTTATCACACGACCTCCGATCCTGCCGGCTTTAAACGGCCGTTGACGAACTCGTTGCTACCCTTTTATTCCCTTATTCAAAGGATACAGCAATATTGGTTAAGTGTGTTGCTTTGAAGACACAAGTGCCACGACTGGGACTCGAACCAACACTCTGCTGAACATAAACACCAGAGCTTGAGTCCAAAGCTCATATCTGTTCAGCCAAGACACAACATCATTTAAAGATGTCATAGCTTAAATGGTAATTGGTTGTTCTTCCATAAGGATCAGCATGCCTACCTTGAATTTAATTGTATGGCCTTGTGCTAATTGGGTATTACGGCTAAAGCATTGACTATGGCTACCCCTTAGCAACACTCTTAGCTGTAGCCGCACGCACCAGCCTTACATATAAAGGTAAATGTAACATACATGTACTTGATGTTGACAAATCTATTTAATTTATGTAAGGAATTTCAAATATATATATTTTTAAAGATTGCCCACATCTGTTTTGTCAAACATTTATTTGATGATGTAGTTGAGAAAGAGAAATTGATGTCAGAGTCATGCTCCAGCAGTCACCATGGGTACAACTACATAAATACATCAAACACGTTACCAAAATTAATGGTGGATGTTCATGAACTTAACCTCTTGTTAAAGGTCCATTGCTCTTCAACAAATGCTGACTCAAAGTTAATTTACACTTGCCCGCTTTTTTTTCTGTAAGCAACTCAGTTTAGTTTGATACATGTTTTGCAGTTGGACAAAAAAAATAAAAACCATCCCACACCTCTGCTTTTTGAGTGGGATCGAAAATTTTAGAGCGGAGATTAAATTTATGAAGGTCGTTTAAAAAAAAAGTGCATTCAATAGCACTAGTGGCATATTGAATACATAATTATTGTTGTAGAGTGAGTGTACTTGTAGTTGTACATGGGTGTGTGGAATGGTCAAGGCCGTTTATATAATGTTCAGCTGTACATGTAGTTCCATAGAAAGACAATTGTAGTTGTATGGTAATCTATACACAGTCATACATCCTGAACGTATGTATGGTTGCCTATGGGCCTTTAGTGCATGAACGTCCATCCTGCCTTACAATGTAGTCATTGGCTATGCAGAAGACATGCATTAATTATGTGATTGACCCCAAGCTTGGCTGTTGAGTGGGAATACATGACCATCACCTGGTATTACACAAAAGGGAACCGGTGTTAAATGATGAATTTTCCAGAGGGGTCCGTATGGAAAGGGCAGTGTGATATGACGAGTACGGGTTAAATGATCCTGCAGTGTACAGATTGGTCGTGGAATTACTGTACATGTAAAACGTCAATGACTTAATAAGACTCTTGTCATTACTTCTTTGATGGTTATTACAGGCATGGTTTTGTGAAATATTACAAGTTGAGGTTTAGTAATGAAAATAGGCAGCCAGGGGTATTGGCTTTGTTCATTTAATAATTAAACTTCTTATATAAACTGGATCAGCGTTGTGCAGTTAATGTTCCAGCTGGAGGATTCGCTTGATCTGTAGTTTGAGACTAATATTCCATAATGACAATATAAAAGAAGAAACAACAAATGTTGTTACTGTAATTTTAAAGACATTTTTATATAAAGGGGCCTTTATCATTGGTTTTATTAAGAATAAATTTGTTTTGATCTCCTAGTTTTCAAGAAGCACTCTAAGTCCAACCAGTGAACATTACGTCCAATCAGTTAAAACTGTTTTTTTTCTGAAGTGATGTTAACAGTTTTGTTTTGCCAGTGATTCTGTGTTTTCAGATTTAAAGTTTAAACAATATGTCTTTTGATATTATTATCAAAAAAGTTCTCTTTCAAGATCAGTCCATGAAATGACTCAAATTAAAAAAAAAAATCACAAAATTAAAAACACAACAATCACAGATAGATCTGAATATTTTAAGGTATGCAAGATAAACCTCATAAAAAACACCCAAAACTAAATTAGTTTCATAAAAAGTAAACTTATCAAATTGATTTATAGCAACTCTTCTTTAGTAAAATTTTTGCAAAACTATTAGGAGTAAAATTAAATGATGGATATGAATTATTAAGTTTGCACAAGAATAGTTCCCTTTACGAGCAATGCTGTGCTTAAATTTCATGTATGGTAAATTACGTGAATATAAGGGGTTTTATTTCTGCACACATATTTTTTATGGCAAGGATGAAATATGGGCTAAACATATAATATGTAGGCGGTACCTACCAGCACAACTAACACTATTTTAAAATGTATTTTAGCAAAATTAAGTTTGACTAGATGTTAATTTATGCATCTGGAATAAAGAATATAATTTGGTTTTAACCATTAAACCGGTCGGATTTTTTTGTAAAGTGGTTATACATTTTTGCAGGTCAATTCGTTTGGAAGTATGAGCAGTAGATAAACAACAAATGCAATGGTCAGGAGAAGACTGACTTGTATAATAGGACGGGCAATGGAAATAAAAGGAGTCCGACATTATTGCTTAATGCTTTGATTTCTGTTGCTATGATTGAAGGAATTGTCCATCAGTTTGAGTATTGTGATGTTTGCCAATTTATCAACATAGCCAGGGAAAATTGGGTTATCTTTTGTTGCAGTGTGGCGAAAAGAAAACACTGGGATGCGTCCACGATTGACGTCACACTCTCAAAGTCACTTTTCATTAATTAAGAAGATTCTGAAAAAGAGTACTTTTTGACATGAAATGAAGATTAGATAAACAGGGTTATAAGGAATAATTGTACAATACTGGTTACATCAAACTTTGGTTTCGTTAGCATTATCAAATGTTTGTTTTTGAAAGGGCAAGGGCACCGAGGCATTTCTTCCTTGGTATAGGGCTCCCTATGAGGAAATTGTAAATTTCTACAGTGAGCATTTTGAGGGTAATGAGGCAATGGCAAAGGGGCATGGAGGCAATCGCCTTCTTTCCACCGGTGAAGTACCAGGCCTGTGTGGGTATACAGAATAATTGTACAACACTGGTTACGTCAACTTTTGATGTATAAATAAACTGTTGGGTTTTGTTAGTTTATCTTTAAAAGGAAGATTTCATATTATTGGAATACTTGTTGTTGAGTCAAAGGTTGGGTGTCAGTCAATGTAATGCTGGTTTTAAAAGAAGAAAGAAAAAACCAACTCAAAATCCAATTACATGTGATAGTTACAGCTGAATACAGCGTTTCTACTTGCTAAGAAAAACAGCAACAAACTGTCGCCAGTATTTTTACAAGCATGTCAAATCCATCGTCTATCGACCTTTAGCGAGGTTTGACAGTGGGTACCAGTCGCATCTCTGGCCGCAGCATTCGCGAACGGACACCAACACTTAGCAATCTAAGAAAGATTCATGCATGAATCATTTCTCTGATTCAAATGTTTTGGGGGTGAAAAATTATCCAAGCCACAATTACTCCAAAAGAATCCTTTCTCAAACACTATAAACAGCAGCAGAGCTTCTCACCCAAGTAATTTTTTATGGTCGTCAATTTTTTGAGTGTTTACCAATCTATGACTATAACTTTAAGTATCAAACGGAAATTAAGTTCATCGTTAGCTTTGGTTTTGATTAACTCAAACAATCAAACTCCTAATCCTTTTAATTATCTTAAAATTTATTTATGTTAACTTGAAGTTAATTTCTTCTTATTTCTTCAATTGCCTTTCTTAATTTAGGCAATTGAAGTTGATCAAAGCAATTAACTTGTTTTACGCATCTAATCACAAATAATATATAAAAATTAATGACCGAAATCTGCTTTTTGTTGTGGGTATACGAGTGGCTTTGAGACGATAAAATTAATTTTAGACCTTGGTTACCTAACTCCTCAATTAAAAATCTCAACAGCATCAATAATATAAATCCCACTTCCACAATCAGTTTAGTTAAATTGATTAACATCACAACTGAAGTTTAATGACTATAAAATTTGCTTTTTGTTTTGAGTTTACTAAAGGTTTCAGGATTATGAAATGAATTAAAATACTTTGGTTATGTAACTGCTCAATTAAAAATCTCATGCACATCAATATGAATCAAACTTATACAACCCGTTAAATTAAAGTGATAATGAACAAAATTTAATTTTATCTCAGATAATTAGCTCCACTGTTCACTTTGTTTGATCTAAACAGGACTTCTTCTTAATTTGATTTGGTTTGTGCGGGTTAGACTTTGTATGGTTGGTTTGTTGATGGAAGATGATAGGATCCGTGGGTATATTTCCAGAATACAAAGTGTGTGTTTTACCCAGTATAATGTATTGCTGAAATTGTACCTTTGATGAAAGTGTTCTTACACTGCCACCACAGATACAGTTCTTTTAAAGTGATAGTTAAGGAAATGGGGTCCAATTTTATGAACTCTGTAAGCACAAAAACTTACTGAGCACAGAAAAGAATTGCTTAACAGAAACTGGTTACCAGCCAAAATTAAATTTAGTTTGTCATTGTTGTGACTGGTGTCCAAGTAAATTGTTTGCTCAGCAAAGAAATTTGTCTGGCAGGATTTTCTGCTGAAAGACTTTTTAAAATTGGGCACACGGCTTTCGCTTTTTGTAAAGTAGCCCACTGAGCTAACTGTGCATTTTAGTTGCCCCTGCAAAGTTGTGGTAGGGGTAGTCCGACTTAAAAACATGTATTGTCAAAAATGTATCTTTGTAATACATTATTGGTTGGCAATAGCAATCACATCCATCTTATTGAAATGAATACAGTTGCATTCACACACTCAAACATTTTAAAGAAATTGTTATTTACAAGTATAGGTGGCACAGTGAAGCCCACAGGGAAAGTTGTGAAGTGGTGTTTACTAGCATGTAACAGTTTCTACAAGATAATTTACGCCGGGCTAGTGTTAAGAGTGGTCACTGAAGAATAAAACTTATTTTATCAATGACTTAAAAATAACCGCTATTCCCTATGTGGGTTGAAGGCAATGATGTCAATTGTATTTGAAAAGAGTTATGAGTAGAGTGAGTGCCACTGGATTTAATTATAAAGTGAAAAACAAACTTGATACTGATTATATGAAATTAGTTGCTTGGCAACAACCACAGGCTTTAATTATCAGCATAAAACCTCACTTGGTAACGAGTAATGGGGAAAGGTTGTAGTATAAAACATTGTGAGAAATGGCTTCCTCTGAAGTGACCCAGTTTTCGAGAAAGAAGTAATTTTGCACAAGTTTGATTTCAAGACCTCAGTTTTTAATTGCTATTCGCTAATATTTCTCTATAGGATTGGTACGGATATGACCTCTACAAATAACCTGAATGATATTAATCATTTAATAATAATATAAATAGTAATAACATTTATTTGTAATGCGACTAATCAGTCTTTTAAGTTAAAAAAAAACTTGCCATCGGATAGGGTGTTGTTTTAATGAAAGTCACTCAAATGTGTTAACATTCGTAAGCAGTGTCGATTTGGAGAGTTTTCCCATTACATTTTTTCCTATTCGGACAGGTTTCCAGCAAGTCTTTAAAGTGAACTAGATCACTGCCAATTGCTTAACTTCATCTTTAGGAAGTCAACTGTTCATATGATACTTGTTCGGCCTCGACGTAATAACAAACCATTATTTTATGTGAACCAAACGAAAATTGTAAAATGTCACCCAGCGGTAAATTAATGAAGCAAATAAAAGGGGCATTATAGAATATTCTTTTTGTCAGTGTCATGCTCCCAAAGAAAGTCAAGCATAAAAGCTTTTAGCCGGTCAAGGTTTCAATTTAGAAAGAGAAAAAAAAATCCCCCACATGCCATGAGAATGAAGAACGGACAACCAGGAAGGGTGAGGGCTATTGTTTTCTTGGTTTGAACCGCAAGGTTAGGAAGACACTGAAGCTCTTAATATCTGTTGATGGTTAAGACGTTGGTCATGGCGCATACCTCTCCTTAGGGAGACCAACTGGGGGGAAGTCAGGTAAGGGATGACGTCCTGGTTTCTCTTAAGCAAACCTCGCTGCAAATTGATGAGTGAATCCCACTCTCCCACTGAAATTAACTCCAATGTTTGCCAAGCCACGCTTTGGATGGTCTTAAATTTCCATATTTTTATTTTATTTTTATATCCAAGGGTCTCCATTCTACATGCTTACTCTTGGGAGATGCCCGCCAATGAAATGAAATTGTGAAATATTTCTGCCTTGCCCGTTATTGATAATTTAAACTAGCTATTCGTTAAAAACACCTTGTACGTGATTGGAGCAGCCTTGAAAAAACTGTGGCTGGTTTCCTTTGATTTGTTGCTCTTGGCAGTGTTTAGATAAAATAGTTCCCCCCCTCTCTTTAAATGACCCTCGTTAAAGTAATGTTTGGACATACTCGTACCTTACCTTCTTATGTTCCGAGACGTAATTTATTTGCAATATTGCCTTTGTATCTTTGGTTTTTTGAAGCCTTCAATTGTTTTAATCCAGTATAAATAAAGATATAAACATAAAACTTATCTGATAATTTCATTCCAAATTGCGTGGTAAAGTTTTTGAGATATCGCTGAAAATCTGGGGCGGTTTCAATTCCGTCTATGCTCTAGGAGTGATCCATGATTGGAATACACAATCTGAGAAAATATATTGTTTCTCAGATTTAAAATGTTTTGAATCCCTTTCTCTAAAAACTCATGCCTTAGAAGGATCATTTCTCAAAATATTAGGTTTTATGGTAATGATTTTTTTCCACTTTTTTTATTTTTTTTTATTTTACTTCTGTAATCTCAAAGTCAAAGGCTCTGTGTGTCATGAAAAATTTCTGATGTACATTTTTTAATAACTTGTTCTTGTGAAATGGCCTTCTCTTACAGTGATTAGCAGTTGGTATTGACGCCTACAGTCAAATCAAACAACTTCCTGAGTAGGATTTTGGGAGGATTTGGGAGGGTAGGGGGCCGAGATTGAATGGTCATGAAATGTCTGTAAATGACAAGATGAACTTAAACACATGCTATGACATAACAGTTACTATGATCAGTGCCTCATGGCAATAGCGTAATGATCGTTCTTCTTGAAACCTTGGAGGTTAAAGGTATTATACATGATTGGTAGATAGAGCTAAAAAAATAGTCACAATAGATCAATATGTCTTGATATAACAAATCCGTTGTGCAATCTTGAGAAATTAGTGAAAACCACGCACAATTTTCAGCACATGTTTTTTTTTTTTATAGGTTTTCAGATTTTCAGATAGAGTTTTCTCAAACATTCCAGAAAAAAATATTTCCCAGAAAAATTTTGGTTCTAGAATGAACTTCAAATTCAGTAAGCTTTTAGACTAAAAATAAAGGTCTCGAATTCAATCCAAATATTTTAGTGAGAAATTTCATCTTTCTCAAAAAACTTAGCTACTTACTAGGGAGCCTTTTCTCGCAATGTTTTATACTATCAACAGGTCTCCATTGTTTGTTACCAAGTAAGTTTTAATGCCAACAGTTATTTTGAGTAATTACCAATAGTGTCCAGTACCTTTAAACAGTAGAGATACACAGATCTTGGCTGGATTTCTAGCCACAAGTTGCGTGCCACCATGACTAGTGCGATCCATCATTTACATTTATGTCAGATGCAAGTTTGTTGCATGTAACATCATTATTTAGTAGGGGAAACGAGATTGTGTATGTGTAATGCAAAAAGGAATCCAAGTAATTAGTGCTTAATACAGGGGTGTTTACAGACTTGACACAAGTCAGACTTTTTGTCATTAGCGAACAGCCGCCTGCGCAGAACACACTACCTAAATCACAACGCGTTAAACAGCGCCCTCGTGAGCCGGTTTTGTATAACAGTTTAAATTTTTGATAGGGGTCGTTACACAGAAGACACGGTAAAGGGCGCATTATATTTAGTCAGAATTATGAAATTCACTCTCATTTTACTAGACAAGTTTTCAATTCCATATTCCATTTAGCCGTACAACTCTGGCACAAAATACTGTTAAATATAAGGGGCCTAAACTCGCTCTCAAACAAACTTCAAGCATTGCCTAAACTTTTCAAGCGATCATTGAAATCTACAGTAATCCAACCTTATAATTTGATATGTATAACTTAAGTAAATGTACTCTAGTTTCTCTGCCGATCCCATCTGTCTTTGATCTGTTTTGTTTGTTTGTTTGTTCGTTTGTCTACTTATTTATATAGTTTAATACATTAACCTAATACAGGTACACACAGGTACATGTACACTGTTTACCCAACCTATGTTATTAATGTTACATGGTGTTTGGTTTGGGCTCAACGAACATCCTTGTGGAAACAATTTTTAACCAACCAAATAAAGCAATTTTGTTAGTTTTTCATTTGACCTGATGGATTAAGACTGATAATGAAAAAGTCAGCCTTGAATTTAAGACTATTGTGTTTAATGAGCTACCACAGCAACCATTATACATGTAGTAGTGGCAATACAATGCTAATTATATTAGTATTATTCGACCCAGTACAACACAAAATGGTTTTTTAATACACTCGGTGAAGTGTGACCAATTAGCAAATCTCTTTTGTCATCAATTTTCTTGTCTCAATTGTGTACCTCAATCTTTACTTTTGTTCTAAACACGTAGCGAGTTACTAACTACACCTATCCTTCATTAATTTCTGCAGCGCACATTTTCAACTCCTATACCACAAAAGACCTCGAGGAGAAGCACGTGTCTGACCTTTAAAAGGGCGCTGCCATTGGAAAATTGAAAACTTTTGAATGGGCACCAAGGCGATGCTAGGCCAACAGAGGCCTTTGCCTCTATGGATTCTGTGTATTTCAAGGCTCTGAACTTTCCATAAGGCCCCTAATTTCATAGAGTTGCTTAAGCAGAAAGTATTGCTTAAACATTTTTCTGCTTAGCACAACTAAGCAGTGTCAAGTTGCAGTTACATTGTGTACATGTACAATGGTATTTTAGCTGGTAACCTTATTCTGCTAAGCACAAACTTGTTCTTCTAAGCAAATTTTTATGTCCAATTTCATTGATCTGCTATTGTAAGCATAAATGCACAGAAAGTAGCTAAGCACAACAAAGTTTTGCTTACCAGAATAAGGTAACCAGCTCAACTACCATATAACATGCGCAATCTATGGCTGGTATCCTGCAAAATTTTTAGCTGAAGCAGCTCTATGACACTGACAGACTACGTGGAATTACATGCAGCCCTTGTCCTTTGTTGCCCTCGGCCTTCATTGCCCTTGGACTTGGCTTTGGTGCCCATCAAAATCTTCCCATTACCTTTAAGATTTTCCAGCGGAAGTGCCCTTTGCAAAATGAAAGTGACCTTGCCCTAATTAAAACGTTCAGGCCTGCTATGAAATTCGGTTCTGGTAGCATGTTATCCTTGCTCGACAGCAAACCTTGCTCACATACAGTGAATATTTATTCATCAACATCTAACTAAAGCGGAAGGTAGGTTGTCACACGCTCCCGTGGAATATGTGGGATAAATTGGTCGATTGAACTCGTTGCATGTGGCTAATCAGTGATAAACTAAGAACTTCCGCAATTTTAAATGATTTAGAGATGCAGGGTACAAAGGGGTAAATGAAGCGTGTCAACAATGCACAGAGCCGAATACCCTTTTCAAAAATGACTACTCTACCATGAAAAGCTATCCACTACCACATCCATACTCCACATTACCTTACTAGACCAAAGTATGCATTAATTATTTCTCATTAATAAATGGTGCAGAGCGAATGTACCCAAGGTGAAATAAAGGGGGATCCAGATACAAACATATGCACAGGGTATGTATTCATGACGATAACAATAAAGCTTTACTCTGGAGCCAGACTTGTTTATAAAGGTGTGGGCCCTTGTTAAGCACAGCAATAGTTAAGCACAATAGATTATGCTTACCAGATCCAGGTTACCAACTAAAAAATACCATGTCACATGTATTATTATGTGACTGGTATCTAGCAATGTTTCTGCTTTGCGGTTTTTTAGAAAGACATTTGGGGAGCACTCAAAGTCAGTAGAAATCATAGGGTCCAGGTTGGTGTTGAATCAATTAAGTTTAGCTACGTTAGCAATCGTGTTCAGAATTGAGTACTATTGGGGAAAATTGTTAAAGGAACACATTGTCTTGGATCGGACGAGTTGGTCCACAAAAAAGCATTTGAAACCGTTTGTTGTGAAATGTATATGGTTGGAAAGATGTTTTAAAAGTAGAATATAATGATCACACAAGTATCACTCAAAATTGCACGATTTTCATTTTACGTCGCGAATCAACACGGTCGGCCATTTATGGGAGTCAACTTTTTGACTCCCATAAATGGCCGACCGTGTTATTCGATGAGGTTAAACGTAAACCACGCAATTTTGAGGCATATTTGTGTAGATCATTGTTTTCTACTTTTACAACAGTTTTCTAACCATATCAATTTTATAACAAACGGTTACAACTGCTTTTCAAAGACCAACTCGACCGATCCAAGGCAACGTGTTGCTTTAGTGTTCCTAAATATTTCTGAGTGTTTTTTTTTACTCATTGCATCATGAGACAGCACAAGCTTGCTCAGATTGCTGTTGACTAGATTTATTGACTGTTTGAACTGTATACACATGACCTTTAGAAAATTCTATGTTTAAATGAATACTAATGTTTTGTTTGCTGATTTGAAATTCTGAATAAAATTGTTCGCTGTTTTTCTTTCTGCTAAGACAGGTTGTTGCAAAGGGCACTTCCATCGAAAATCTGAAAGACTAAGGGTGGGAAAGTTTCGAAGGGGCACCGGGACCCAAGATAAGATCAGGGGCCAATTTCACAGAGCTGCTTAAGCAAAGAAATTGCTTAAGCACGAAAATAGCTCGCTTGTTTTACACATGTTACTGGCCCAAATATCATGTCATATATACATTGATTGTGACTGGTATTTAGCTGTTGTTTACTTAGCATACAACAATTGAATGGAGTCTTGGCCGGTAATCTGATTTTACTAAGCAAGGATTTTTTCGCTTAAGCAAAATTTTGTGCTTAAGCAGCTCTATGAAATTGGGCCCAGATCAGAAGTCGTGGCTTCCTTGGCTTCTATAACTCCATGCATGAACAAAGTGACAAATGTGTTTATTAGGAAGGGGGAATGGTTGTATCCAAACTAAAAAATCAAAAGTTAATCAACAAATCTTTGAACCATAATAATTACTTCTTCACACAAAAATCTTGACGCTTGCTTCAAAAATAAATTTTCTCTGTTCATGTGCAACTGATTATGTCAACTAAGTAATGCATACAGACGAAGGGTGTATTCTTGGTGATAATTTTAAATATTCTGAAAGGAACATTACAGAATTAGTTTTGCTACAAAACATTTTCTGGCATGGAAGCACTAAATGTAATCAGCCACATACATAAACTGACAAACCTTGAGAATTTTGAGAGCGATCAGCGAACTGGGTCACAAGAAAATAGTGAAAAACCGATCACACATTTTGCATGACATCGATGCAAAAAGAAAAATGAATGAACCGTTCACTGAGCGATTAACTCCAATTGGGAAACTAGAAAACTTATATCGCATCAAATTATGACATTGCAGACAGAAATATTTCATGGGATGTTTTCTACTATCATCATTAGGCCGTGTAAGTTTTATGTAAGTTTGTGATCTTCACAATTTTGCTTCTAACCAATTCTGTAACATTTCTTGAAATTTACTGTTTTCAAGTTGACATGATGTTTCATGTATATGTCTTTTCGTCCTTTGGATGGGCCATAGAGATGTTGGTCCCGTGTGCTGTGTAAACAGATGTATACCAAATAACCCAGTGCATCAAAAAGAGAAGGGGTTCACCCCGGCCTTATTGGTTTGATTGGCTGCATTTAGCATCACAGCACCTAGTAAAACATTACATGGTGCTACGTAAACGGAGTAGATCTCATAATTCAAACTAAGTCAGTCCCACAATCTTGCAGAAAATACTGTATGTTGAAGTGCCTTGGGCATCACGGAATGACAGACATAAGAAGCCGCTATTACTATTACTGCTATAAGATATGACTCATGAGGTTCGTGGTACTTGCCTGTGATTTACAGGCAGTGAGTAACATTTATCAAAACATTAGTGCCAGGTTACCAAACATTGATGAATCGTTGCCAGTGGATATAAATCACCATGGTAAACCGTCACAGCCTTGACCGTGACGTTCTACTATGGAGGCACACTATTGTCATTGAGTATTTTTGGTCTCTTCTGGGTCTGCCCCGGCCCTGCGGGGTTTGAGAGTGAGAGTAATGGATTTGAGTTGGAGGGTATGAGTTTGGTTATCTGTAGTGTATCATTCTGTGTGTGCTGCTTGTATGACTAGTGGTACATCATCTCGTGCATTACACATAGAAATCAAACATGTCCCTAAGCGCTCTTGAGAAAAACACAACAGAATACAAAGACAAGATGTACTGGGTAACAAACAAAATGTATGAACAAAATGTTAAATAAGTGCGTCTTTAAAGCAATCTAAAACTTAACAATGGAGTCGATGTTTTTTTGTGTGCTCCGGGAGATTGTTCCATAAGGTTGAGGCAGTGTGAGCGAAGCTGCGTTCACCATATGGTCATCACTACTGGAATAACAAACAACTTTTTCTTATTAGAACGAAGATTTCTAGAAGGGGTGTACAATGTTTTGAATTAACCCATGACACCCCACAGCAATCAATTTCAAGCTACTTTAAGATCCATGATGGGAAATTTATTTCGGCTTTTATACAACAAGTTTACAAAAATTACATGAATTTATTATTTTACCATAAAACAGAATAAACACTACAAGCCACAAAAGTCCATAAAAAATATATATATTACATAAAAAGCTGGAAGTACATGTACATATTACATACATGCTGTAGTACGGTGCGCTATGCTTTTGCTGTGGTGCCCCTTTGCAAGGTTCCAATAAAAATGTACATTTTCCCCATAGAGGTGCGTCTTACCAGAGGAACATTGCTCTCAAGGAAGTTCAAATCTTACATGTATGAAAGGTAACAGGTCTTGAATTTCGCTCATTGTGATTTGATTTTGTTTCTCAACCTAGACTGTCTATAGTAACATTATAATGTTGACCAATATGAGATGTGTGTGTGTTTCTGGTTATGAATCATACCACAGGGACTATAGTGAC
This sequence comes from Asterias amurensis, assembly GCF_032118995.1. Taxonomy (NCBI): domain Eukaryota; kingdom Metazoa; phylum Echinodermata; class Asteroidea; order Forcipulatida; family Asteriidae; genus Asterias; species Asterias amurensis. The sequence continues at coordinate 21,568,616 of NC_092655.1, forward strand.
ATCATGACGCAATTAGTTTGTTTCAAGAGATTGGATGATTTAGGCAACTGGGGTGTGACACTTGTCTGATGAAACAGGAAGCAATGGTCATCTCCCCCCCCCCCCCAAAAAAAAAGAAATAAATGTGGTGGGAGATAAATACCAGAAACCCTGCATGTTGTGGTAAAAGTTTGACGAAAAGGCCTTGTTACAGTACTTCTCTCACAATATCTGGAGATAAATACCAGAAACCCTGCATGTTGTGGTAAAAGTTTGCAGAAAAGGCCATGTAACTTCTCTCACAATATCCTTTACACATGTTTATTCATCCATGACCTTTGAGTCTCATCCCCCCCCCCCCCCCCCAGAGCAGAGAAACTAATTATTAGAGAATTTCCTCGTTTGAGATTGATTCTGTCCTGCTGGAAAGGAGTAAGGTGGTACCCTCGGTTAGGCCCTCCAGCCTTTCCTCATCCCAACACTTTTCTCTTCGGACCTTAAAGATCTGCGATTTTGAGGCAACTACCCTACAGATATTGTATTGATAAGGAAAGGCCGTCCCACATAGAAAAGAGAGCGTACTCAAAGCTGTATGTTTAAGTACGTAGAAATGTTACACTGTGAAACGGGAAGTGTCCTCGGCCTGCACGGAGTGCACTGTACTGGTTGGGGGTCATGGACATGACCTACTTCCAACAGACTGAATGTACGTCAGTACGGTGAATAACTCGTCGGATTGGATTTCACACAACACCGTTCAAGTGGACATTTTTCATGTTGTTTCTGGATGAACTTTGCTTGGTCAACACTCAGGGAATGTTAATATGTATCTTCCTGATAACCGCTCGTTCTGAAATGTTGTTTGAAATGCACAAAGAAAACTCTCGAGTTACGTTATCAAATCATTTCCATGGGGCATCAATACTTGACAATGTGCTTCTATTTCCGCTCCGTACATGTAGTTCGGTAACCCCAAACCAGCAATAGATCTTCAACGGTTTCACAGAAAGAATCGATTTAACTTTATTTCTGGGTTTTTTCAACAAGTCAAGAGGGTTAATTCTTCTTGTTTTCCAACAAGATCTATCCTTATTTACATTTGGTGATATTTTTACTTTGAACTAAAAAGTGTCAAGAATCATCTGTTCTAGATTTTTTTGCATTATCTGTTGTTGTCTTAGAATTATTGCGTCATGTAGAAAAACAGGGTGTGTGATTTTGTTACTTCCGAGCGTTTCAGAAAACTCCCAGGTTCTGAAATTGGGAGTAGTTGCCTTGATGTGTACCCCTCCTTTAAAGTAACAAATTACTTTTACAGAAAGATGCAAACCTGAGAAATATTTCTCTCTGATCGCAAAACAATTATTGGTGCATTGATAAAATGCAGTTGACATATGCCTAGCCTGTCAACGGTGGCATAAACATTTCCTGAGGTTACCAGTCATAATACCAGATGGTGTGTACCGTTTGGGACTGGTGCCCTGCAATTTACTGAGACTGAGTCGTGATGGGTCCAGTTATACGCGCTGCAGTTTCATAGAGCAGATTTGTTGTTGTTGTTGTTGTGCTAAGCAAAACAGAATTCCAGCTGCAGATTGTACATTGTAATTTTGCTGGTAACCTTGTTGTGGTAAGCATAATACTGCTGTGCTTAGCTACTACTTATTTGTCATGAAGCAGCTTTATGAGTCGGGCCCTTGGCTGAATTTCATAAAGCTGATAAGCAGGAAATACTGTTTAACTTAGTTCATTACAAAGCAAAAGGTGAGAGGGAGAACCAGCCACAACAATCCAAACTTAATCTAATTTTGCCTGGTAACCTGTTTCTGCTCAGCAATACTTTTCTGTGCTCAGCAAGATTTTATGCTTACAGGCTTTGTGAAATTGGGCCCGGGTCTGTTCCCTGAGACTTGTTGCTTTAAAATTCTGAGGCGTTGCGGAAGAGTATGCGCTGTTTGAATTGCCCACAGAGACTGTGCATATAATGTGCCTCGCCTTATTTCAAAGAATTTGAGTTAAATGTAAACGCCTAAAATATTTTAGGACAGGACGTTTTTCTCCTGAAATCTTCTGTCTTTTACTGTTGGCAAACGTGTTTCAGCTTATACTTGTTGAGACAACAGCAAAAAAACTCGTCTATCCTTACTCAAGGTGATGGTGAGTACCAATCACCTCTTTGGTAGTAGCACTCACAAACGGACACCACAAATTTTAATCTCTAAAGCATGCCTTTAGGCGAGTTTGGAGCTTAAAATTTGTCGACATACTTTTATGGATTTCTAACTGACGGGGGCATTTCAAACGAAATAATATCGCAGGTTGCTTTAAACTGCCATTACCATTTTGATAATGCAGAGATTTTCGGATAGAAATTCAAAACATTTTGTTTTCTGGATGTTTGCTGAGGTATGACCCTAGTTTAAATTGCTAATTTTCATTTAGTAATAGCTATTCAAAAAATTATCTAGTTTGTTTTTCTTATACTTTTGTTTTCTGAAACACTGTCTTTGTTAATCAGCTGATTGTACAGATTTATACAGCCCAGAAAATGGTGCCCTTAATGTTTTAAAAGAAACTGCAATTTTCTTCCCCATGATTTTTTATTTTTCTCTTCTTGTTCTTCAGTTTACCTACATGTGCCCTATGGCAGCAGTATGAAATGGTGCTTATACTCATTTGTGAATTAATGGTGCATTTATAATTTGAAATAAATATTTAACTACAGAGAATTCAAGAATGATAATTTGCTATTGAGCTCTCATTATTTATGATATTTATGATAGTTTATCATTCAGGGTCATTTATTCTAGCCAGCAATTTTTCTAACAGCACACTATTTAGTCTGAACCTGTTAGTGCACATGAAATTCTAGAATACTAAGTAGCCAAAAATGATTTACGAGTAGCAACCGATACAGTTTGCGTAGCATTTTGTGAAGCGATACAGGGGAAATTATTCTCTGTTGGGTTACAATCTTTTTAATAGTATGATATCATGCAATCTATACTTGTGGCACAGCGATTTGGTTTGATTCAATTTAACACACATGAGTGAATCTAAGACATATTGCATTTCTACTATGCAGGATTCAATGTAAAGTTAAGCACCTTGTGGTATAAACAGAATTTGTAAAGAGTTTGTCTCATTGAATGGCTTTCTGTGGTCATTGAATAAATATGACCCGAGCTTTGGGGTAGTATGAGCAGAGGTTACACAGGGTACCAAACAAAGACATTCACGGCAAATAACGCAATGTAATTCCACCCACCTTCCCCCCCCCCCCCCCCCCCCTCTATTGTGAACAAAACAGTTTTACATCGGATTTCCATTCTGGACGTTAGTTGTGAATATTAGAAATATGTTTACAAAATTATAAATTATTTAAGTTTCTTAATTGTGCTGGTTTGTTAAATGGAGAGATTGGACGTTGAAGCGTGGGATTAAAGTGAGGCACATTGCTGTTATGGACCCTAATTATGAATATTAAAAACATTAAAAAAAAAAAATTTAAATGAGAGAGTTTTTCGGTTAATTTATTTAGATTACTGATCATGATTTGGGAAATGTAGAATGTACAGAGTCGAGAGGATTGGACATAGAACGCCTGGAATTGAAGCGAGCTACATTGCACAAACACTGGGAATCTATTCAATTCATAAACAATAAACACACTCCAGCCCGGAGGCTTAAAACAAACATGATATGGACATAATGCTCTGCAGCCTGACAAAGACATCCCCTAGCCCCCCCCCCCCCCCCCTCCTAAACACCTCCTCTGGTAACCATAGCTTGGGAAGATGGAGGGGTCAGGTCATACTTAAGTTCCAAACCAACACAATGAACATAACCAAACACTGTTATTTACATTATAATGCATATGTTGAGGACATTTCCATGAAGCTGGCCTTAGTTGACCCATTTGACCTGGTATGGATGACTGTGTACTCATATTGACGACTCTCAATACGTACAAAGAATAAGGGCTTGGTCTTTTGTAGATTGTAGAGTGTAAGGGGAAGGGCCAACTCGTACAAGTAGCCCTGTGCAAACAGACCATGAGATGAGAATAATGTGACCAAAAAAAACAAAAAAACATTTTGATGGCAATCATAATGTGCACCATAGAGAATTTTTTAGAGGAAAACTGGTATGCACTCAACATGTTAAAAAGCTATAGGTTTCATATTGTAAAATGCTAATGCCTTGTTTACAACTATAGATCGGCAGATGGACATACACTATACTGGTGATGTTTAGAGAGTCAGGGTTTTACATGATTGGTAAATTTTTTGAGGATGCTCAAACAACGCAAAATCTCCCTTAAAGACACTGGACACTTTTGGTGATTGTCAAAGACCAGTCTTCTCACTTGGTGTATCTCAACATATGCACAAAATAACAAACCTGTGAAGATTTTAGCTCAATTTATCGTCGAAGTTGTGAGATAACTATGAAATAAAAAAACCCTTGTGATGCCCTTGTGATGCTTGATTTTGAGACCTCAAAATCTAATTCTGAGGTTACAAAATCAAACTCATGGAAAATTACTTCTTTCTCGAAAACTACGTCACTTCAGAGGGAGCCGTTTCGCACAATGTTTTATACTATCAACCTCTCCCCATTACTCGTTACCAAGTAAGGTTTTATGCTAATAATTATTTTGAGTAATTACCAATAGTGTCCACTGCCTTTTAAACTGGTACTTTGTAAGCTGCTCCCCTGTGAAAATTTGGACTCGATCGGTCTGAGAAATTGTAAGAAAAAAATGAATGGAAAAAAAACCCAACAACACATGTTGCATAGTATTTTTAAATTTAGATGCCGGAGAAAGGCTTCATGCCTGAAGCCAGTTCTCAGATTCAAATTTTAGGTTGAAATAATACCCATTTTTCTTAAATTACATTACCTCAATAAAATCATTTCTGACAATATTGTATCATATCAACAGCGAGCCAGTGCTCTTTATTTAATGCATTTTTATGGTCATTTTGTTTTTGGAGTGAATACCAAAAGGCGTTACGTCCCTTTAAGACAAATGAGCATTATTACCGATTACAAATAAATTGCCATCCTATAGTGCAGTAACTCGAGATACAGGTCCTCTGCTCATTGATCTTTCAATCTGGCTAGAGGCTGACGATCACATTCTGCAAATATTGTTTAAAACCATACTACAGCTCACTGTAAACCATGTGGTAGATCATAACTACAATTCATAGTACATCCGAGCAATGTACTGTGATGTAAGTAGGTCACATTAATTAAACCATATGGCATCTGAAATGGAGTCGATCCTCCCTTTAAAAGGTTGTGCTACATCATGTGACTGACCTACATTAAATCGATCATTCATCAACATTCAACAGGTCTCTATGCCCGAAGCTGCTCTAATAATGTTCTGCACGTGTCACTCTATTATTATCATGTTCATGTTCTAATGCGCATGTCGCAGCGCACCATGTGTCCAATCAGAGTTGATGCTCGCAGCACAGTAATTGTAGTGCGTCAACCAATGTACACAAGTTTGTTTACCCCTCATACAATTTTTAAAGGGGTCCCTAATGTAGGGCATGTTTTCAGAAAACACATACATAATGTAGGTAGTTCATCGCCCCTGCCTGAACAGTAGCCCTCTCGGCCCTTAATTCCCATGGAGTACAACTATGTGATTGGCTGAGGGTCCTTTTTTGAGCCTATGGCGATAGTAGTGAGTACGGTGGAGTAGGCGGTGAGTAGGGGAAGATCCTCAATGGGTATAGATGTGTATCAATGAGGTCTGTACGCCCGCAGTGCTATTCTAACTCCTTAGCACATACTCAGGATGGAATAGTACAGTGCGTAGCTTATGAAAACTGATCCTCCACCTGAGGGGTACCAGTGTAGGGGGGTAGGGGACCAGCATCCCCATCACAGGGGAAATAATGATTCCTGGAATTTGTGAACCGTGCGTGTTGCACAATTGTTACTGAAGTACTGTACTGCTAGGCTATATAGACTAGGCTATAAATAGAGAGAAATTTGATATTTCTTGCCCCACAGCACTGAAACCCTGGGCCATCGATACATTTCTACCTAATTAAAATTTGTTTGTCCTTAATCCATTATTTGAAAATTTGACTTTCAAACTCAAAATATCTTGGATAAATGTTAAAATTTTACGGTAAACTAAGCAAACTTAGCAAACTTGAATCAGTTCGCACATCAATATTGTCTTTTGATATTTTCTGAAATAATATTTTCGCCTCACTTCAGCAGGAAAATTCACATGAACAGTTCATAGATTGTGGTATGCAAATTTTCATTGAAACTTTTTAAGGTGGGGATGTTACTGGTTTATTTAACCTTCAAACCAATTGGTGTTTTGAAAGCATCATCTTTGCGTCATTTTTGTTCATACAATATTTCGTGAAATTCGACAAGAATTAACTCCCCTGTAACAACCTGAGTTCATGTTTACACAGAAGCGCCAGTAGAGACATACATAAACAAGAATTCAAGGTCATTTGAATACGAAAGATTTGTATTGTGTAATATTTTTCCATAAATGTGATTGATTAGTTTCGGTTTCACGGCAACACTATTGTGTGATGGAAGCACTGTGGACCAAGTAGGCTGCTAATAAATGCTTTCTTTTGAGCCGTTTCTATAGAATCTTTCTGTAACATCCTGTGTACATCAACACATTATAAGGGAATGAAAATTTCATGCACTTTCCTTTGGAAAAGAATCTGTCTAGTATAGAGCCGACAATGTTTGCATGTACAACAGTCAGTGACATCTCTAGAGCATAGTAATTCGGACGAAAAATTACCATTATCAGGGAGTTTTTTCAAGTGAGTTAGAACATGGAAAGATTGGTTTATTTTCAGGGAATGTTCAGGAACAGTTAGAGAGCTGCAGATGAATTACAAGAGAGCAACTTTGTTGCGACTGCTGTTACCATCAGTCACAAATTACTAACCCCTTCCTCCTCAAATCTAAAAAAAAATATAAAAAATGAACAGTATTAAGTATTGTGGCAGGATGGCTTTGTAGAGGTGCTGGTCACCTGTTCCTCCTCGCCACTCACTGGCTTGGTATTTTTTAGCTATTTCGATTCTTTATTTATTTTTTTTATAGATTTGTATTTCTATTTTTTTTTGTGCCAGTGTAAAGTCTAATAAAACTAAAACTAAGACACATTTTGGTAAATCCCTATGGATTCACTACCCGTTCAATTTAACTCATTAACAATGCAAAATTCAATTATTTAGTTGTTAATGAACAAATCATGTTATCAGGATGAGAAAAAATTACCATTTCGACATTATGGATTCAAAGTCTATTAAAACCAGAATTGTCTTATAATTCAGTTGTAAAATGATTAAGAAAATTCTTAGATGATATGAGGAGATGTACAACAGAACATTTATTTGGGAAGTTTGTTTACCCCGGTAGTGGAAGCATGCTGTATTGAAGAAATGGGGTCATCAAACTTTTCTTCTTCTTCTTGATGTTTATGTTTGGTTTGAAAATGCCATGCAATGTGGAGTATTGAAAGAAAATAGTAGTAATATTTCGTTATGATTATTTTTGGTCAAGTCTGTAAACCAAGTAAGTATCAGCCCCAGTTCAAACGCAGTTCAACCCTCAACTTGTGCATATAATATCTGCCCAAAATTGAAGATAATTGGGTCAATACCCTAGCTAGTGCATGGGGCAACCCCTGAAGGTTTTCTTTCAAGATGTTGAATGTGTGTCCATGCATCTAGTGTCCCATTAATAAGAAGTCTACAGTAACGACCTGGAGATTTAGGGGTTTGGGAGGGGGGGGGGGGTGCCTGAGAGGGTAGCACATTATTAATCCCTCTGTTATATGGTGAATATTTAAAGACACTGGACATGTTTGGTAAGTGTCGAAGACCAGTATTCTCACTCGGTGCATCTCAAACTTTATTGCATTCCTTTTTTTGTTTTGCAACAGACTATCATTGTACAGCTCGTCTAAAATAGCCTGGATGTACGCAAAACATGTACGCACCAAGATACAATCTTTTTGCACTGATGCAACGAACATAAGCAACAGTGATTTTTTAAGCTCTTGAAATAATGCCATTTTCTTTACTTTTACAGAAATACTTCTTATTGGGATAGGTATATTCTTAAATAAGAAGCAGGTATATTCTTAAAAAAGAAGCGAGGTTTTATATTAGTTGTATATATTGTACTTGTACTGTTAAATTTACCATTCCTGTTTTATGTCATACTTGCCATATTGTTGATTTAATCCAGAATGAATAATATTTAAGCACGCTTTTAAAGGATAAGATCTAAAAAGCCAATGAGTAGACTTAGTCTTTGTCACCGTGGTACATGTAAAAAATTGTGAACAAATTGTAAAGATTAATCCCAGGTCACGGAGAAAAATATATTTTTTTGTTTGTGAATATAAAAAAAAATACCCAGTGTCCATCCAATGATGATGGAGCCCGGGCTGTTGAATGAGCCTAATGCATTATGATGCGGCAACTACTGTTTGTTCATTGGTCCAATGAGTATGATCTGACCTCTGCGGGGATTGCTTAGAGTGGGATTTTTTTTTTTTTTGTACACACACACACGGGATGGATTGGAAAGGACCACATAATGCTTTGCTATGTGTGAGTAGCCCGTGAGCCTAGTACAGTGTCCAGGTCACTGTTCATTGACTTCAGTTGGATGTGCGCATACTAACCCAATGTGGGGGAAGGGACAAACCGTGTGTGCATATATACACACACAATAGGGCCTGATATGTATGTGTATATGAAAATGGTCGTGCACATTGGGCATGGTGTGTGTGGGGGCCTATCCAGTATCAACCTCATTGCAATGCTCTGGCAACAATTGCTTTTCAGGAGGCTGTGCACCAATGACCAGCTTCCTATTGCCATGTCACTGCTGCTAGTAGCTACAGTGAGTAGGTGATCAGTTTGCTCTGTGTGTTTTCGGACCACTACATTAAAGCAAGCATGCTGACCTGTCCTGCTGCAGGAGTACCATAGATTCTGGACGACAACGTAACACATTCTACCACCCCAGGTGAATTTATACTTGTGTGTACTAGAACTGAGGATATGATATTGATGTGGTATGTATGTATACAAAGATACCCAGTTTAATTAAACTGATCTCTACTTAAGAATACTATACACGTGTGCAATGTGGATACATTGACCCATACGGCGTTATATATGTCAAGGTGTGTGTATATGAATCAGTGGTATTAACATTGAACTATGATTACGATCGTTTTGTTACCGATATAGGCTTAGTTTCAAGTCTATGATTTTATTGAACGTATGTGTACGGTTGTTTCGCGATGAAAATGGTATTTAACTGTATGTAAACAGACCGTGCTTTTAACATCTCTGTTGCATCATTTTTACATTGTAAACATTTTATTTTATTTTATGTAATTTTTTTGTTTTTTTTTTTGTTTGCATTTTTCAAGTCTTCAATTTATAAGAAAGATAAGGACATTAATTGTTAGATATTCATGTTGGAGTGTTTTACTGTATGCATTATAAATTGAACTGCCATTTTACCATTTATTTTGATAAATCAATTGTTGAAGTAGTGTTGCCTCTGAAATTCCTAGGGTTAAGGCACTGTATCAGTTACAAAAATTAGAAAGACTCTGCTTATCTATGAATAACACTGGTTCTGTCGGATCTCAAGCAAGGGTATCAGGACGACAAATGTGAAATTCACGCTGGTATGAAAGAAATAAACAAAATCATTTCTTTTTCTTTTTTAATTTTTTTTTTTTACATATTGAGATGTCATAATAATATTTTCACGAAAATCATAGACTAGAAGTAAAACCATTACTAGGGCTTGAAATAGCTTTTAAACCAAACATAAACATCTATTATGAGGTCCATATTTCAACTCAGCGTGCTTCGGCCAAACTTGCAAAATGTGGTTATATTTTGGACAAAATCTGTGACGAACCTCGTTTGACCCTTCCTCTTTATACCAAAACTCAAGTAGTGGGATTAGGGGAAACTGATTTTTCCTATGATAGAAATTGATTTTTATTAATTTATAATTGTTTTCAAGGAATTTTATTGTTAAGAATTATCTGTTCCAATTTGTATGGTTTGAATATTTACTTGAAAGTTTTGCAGTATCACCATAGAAATATCTCGTGGAAGTAAATTTTGCTTCTGGAAAGAGCTTAACTCACCTTGTTGAGCAAATTCTCGTCATCTATTAAAAAAGATTTTGAAGACAATCAAAATATTGCCATGCCAGAAAATGGGGAAGTTTTTGGATTTCGCTAAATCCAAATTAAAAAAAAATCAAATTTTTGAGGGACATTTTCTCTCTACTTAACAGCATTTCAAACAGAAATAGTTCTGAGAACAGTTTTCATTTTTAAAATAAAAAATAAATACCGGTTATAATAAAATAAATTAAATTCATTCTTGTTCATTTTCTAAAATTTGCAAAGAGTAGATTAAATAGATCGCTAGGGAAATGTTTTTATAAATCATTTTTTAGTTTTACATGCGCTTGAAAGTTGGTTCTGGGTTTTAAAGGGAATATCCAAACTGTAGTTTTCTTTGAAAACAAACCACAAAATAACGACAACTGTAAAAAGAAAGCAGGTTAGTTACATAGCTAGAAACTGGAACTACTTACAGATTTACCAGATCTAGGAAAAAGTTCTTTTTGAGAACAGAAAACCAAAAATAGTTCTCTAACAATCAAGAGCAGTTTAGTAGTACTCATTGATTCAAAAATGTTGTTTCTTGAAATCCCTTCAAGTCTGTGATTGTTAATTTTGTACAAGGTTTAGTTTTTGCCATTTTGTGGATGTCAGGTGACTTTATTTTTTTATATTCATACAATTTGTTTCTGGTTTTGAGAATTTAGAGACACTTTTGTAATTTTGATTTCCGTGTATCATTGTGATTGTGTACGAAAAAAACTAACCAATCAAAAATTAGTGGACAGAATATAAGTACTCTAAATCATTATTAGTATTATTGAGTACTCTAAATGATAATATTATTATTAAAAATTCTTAACTAATTATAATGCAGGGGTTCTGTGAAATTCCTCAGTATCCGAGGCTGTTGGATGTATAGCGGACTAGAGGTTTTGAATGACTAATCATGAATGATTGATTTCTTTGTTGGAACAAGGAGGTGTGATGATTTTCCACGAATTCATTTTTGTTTTCCCTTAAAAAAAATGTGACTTAACCACAACCCAAACTATTTATTTGTCTTTAACTGTTCTTCTGTCGAATACAATTTAATGATTTGAGAATTTCATGCCTAACTCTGACAATGGATTCACTCGTGCACATGTTAGGGTTGGGAGCTACATGTTTTACTACAAAGGATAATGTGTTAGGATAGCTATACATGAACAGAACATCTACCGATAGATGTGACTCATTAAATGATTATATTAACCATAGAGCTGGGACCCAAAGGTCCGTTGAACTGCAGGGTTCTGTCTTCTTCCAATGCTAAGCCGGCAAATTTCAGGCCCCTATGTGCAAGTTGTTCTCAATGTGGCAAAACATTGATTGTTCTAATCCAAATATAGATAGATATATATAGACAACAAAACTAGCCTGTGAAAATTTCATTACAAAAGGTTGTTGTAGCATTTTTATTTTTATACTAGCCAAACATCTGGAGTGGTCATTACAGGAAGAATAATCCATATTGGAAATACACAATCTGAGAAATGTTTCATGCGTGAAACATAACTCTGATTGGAATTCTTTGGGATCCCCTTTCTCTAAAACAACATAAGAAGGCAGTCTTTTCTCAAAATTGTAGACGTTATCAACGACATCAGTGCTTACCTACTAACCAAGTAATTTGTTATGGTCATTTGTTGAGTAATTATAGACAAGGTATAATTTCCCTTTCTTTGCTTAGAGAAGCGGGGGAAGGGTTGGAGGGGATGTGTGGGTGGCTTTTGTAAGAAATAGTAGCAACAATATAAATATAAACAGAATATTTCATAAAAATGTCAAATTTTATAACTCCAATTTCGGAGCTTTCTCTGGGTCAGAAATATCTTGACATGACTATAAAACTGTATTCTTTTGTTTTTGTATTTGTCACTTGTTGCACATTTTGATGGGAACCTCCACTTACAAATTTAAATGATTTTGTAAATATTAAAACCATGTTTGTACTTTTGCTGGAGAAAAATATACTGGACTTGTTTGTTTGGCTTTGGGGCTACTGGTCCAATGTTTGAGTTATGCAACTTTGGAGTGTGATAGAGTTTCAACCTTTGATGTCTTTGACTTGTATTGTAAACCATGCAGAATTTTTAGCTATAAATGTGTAATGCACATCCACAGCCTTCCGAGAAATATATAAAAGCAAACTATAAACAATTTATTAACAAATGGTATTTTCATTACTTATTCAACCTGTTCATCAAGAACAAATGCCAAAGTGTTGGAACATCAAAATAGGCTGGTACCTAATCTAAATTCAAGTTCGTTAATGCATTATTTGTTAATCATGCTAATTCCATCAGTGAAGGTGATTAGATACACCACGTTGACTCTGTGAACATTCATGGTCCAAGTGTGCCGGTGGTCATTTCCTCTAAGGTTATATAAGCCCTTTCACACGAGAGCAATTTAGCAAGGGTCCCTCGCTAAGTTGTAGTTGCAAGGTTGTAAAAGTTTCACAAAATGTGAAAGACAACAATTTTTGTAGTGTCCTAGGTCCCTTGTAAAATATTGTCCAGATTATGGGACCAACATTGGTAATAGCCAAAAACTTGAGTATCCAAACTTTGTGTATGTGACCCAAATTACCCATGAAATAACAAACCTTATTTGGGGTTGAACAGCCTTAAATTATATAAAATTTACCCAAACAGTTTTCGCTTGTGGTTTATAACTTTTTATTCGAAATAACAAACTTTGTGCAAATTTAAGTCGTCACAGTTAACAGAAAACTAGTGAAAATCCCATCACCATTTTCAAACATCCGATTTCAAACTTGCAGTCATCAAAGTTAATTAATTCTCATTTCACAAAAACTGCAGTATTTGAGGCCAAATCTTTCCATGGCTATCTGTAATAAGTGTAATAAAATTGGTTAAATCTGAGAACATTTGTATATTTTCAATTGTACCATGCCAGGGCACAATTTCAAAGCTCATAAATTTGTTGAGCAGGAACATTTTAACACAATATATCATGCCGGGAGGCGGCTCTTTGTTATTGGACTTAGCCTCTTCCCAGAGGCAGCAAAGGCAATTGCCTCCCTGCGTGTCCTTCAGTACAATTTACTTAGAAGAAAATGCCTTGGGTACAATCTTATAATTTCCTCATAGGTGCCATCTACCTTGGTGCCCTTGCCCTTTCAAAAATCAAGCACACAGGCCTGCAGTAAGGAACCAAGGGATTACTTAAACAAACAACATATTAAAGGCAGTGGACACTATTGGTAATTACTCGAAATAATTATGAGCATAAAACCTTACTTGGTAACGTTTAATGGGGAGAGGTTGATAGTATAAAACATTGGAGGAAATGGCTCCCTCTGCAGTGACGTAGTTTTCGAGATAGAAGTAATTTTCCATGAATTTGATTTCGAGACCTCAAGTTTAGAGTTTGAGGTCTCGAAATCAAGCATCTGAAAGCACACTCTTCGTGTGAAAAGGCTGTTTTTTCTTTCATAGTTATCTCGCAACTCCGACGACCAATCAAGTTCAATTTTTCACAGGTTTGTTATTTTATGCATATGTTGAGATATACCAAGTGAGAAGACTGGTCTTTGACAATTACTAATAGTGTCCACTGTCTTTAAAGCCATTATACACTTTCGGTAAACAGTATCGTTCAAGTCCCACACTTTGTGTATCACATCTTATATATAAAACAACAAACCTGTGAAAATTTAGGCTCAATCGGTCATTGGAGTCGGGAGAAAAAAACCCAGGAAAACCCAACGCCGTGTCATGACATGTGTTTAAAATAAATCCGTAATTCTCGCTAACGAGAATTTATATTGTTTTACCGTTTTCTTAAAAAGTACAGCATTTCATGGACTAATATTCGAGAAGTCTTTCACCATTACCTTCTGTAAACCCTGTAAATTATTTGTAAATCTGTGATTTTTTTTTGATTTTTTTTCTGTACCGAAAGGGTCCAATGGCTTTAAGGAGGTGTTTTGTCCTGCTGGTCAGCTTAGCTGTTATTTGTAGATTTCACGTTGGGATTAGTCCAGCACCCAGCATGCTTGATTAAACCAACAGTAAGGGGATGATTGGTCTCTGGGTATCTTATAAATGACCAGTGGTCTATCATCATAGCGGAAGGCCTTACTAAGGCCACAAAGACTCACCACAAAGACTCACCACAAAGAGAAAAAAAGGCCATGATTAGCCCTGATTTAAGATCCGGAAGGGTATTCCCTAGCCACCTTATTGAGGGGTGTTGCTCATGGGGTAATTCCCCGATGATGGGATCTGTTCATTAGTTCAATCACCTGGGTTGGTTGGGTTTACATAGTTGGGTTCACTGTCAAAATCAACGTCACTTGAACTGGCATAAGGCCAAGCTATTTCTTGGATTGAAATATTGGCGCAGTGTTTAATCCCTGAGCTTAATGTTTAAATTGGATTAAGCAGGACTAGATGTATTAGCAAAGGGATTACGATAGCAAGGGCTCAAGTGGGGATTTGATTCTGTAACCTTCTGATTGCAACCTTGTTCTATAGTTTTGCTGTGATGACTGCATGCTTTGGTGAATTTGGAAACTATACCACATTTAATATTAAGGAAAGACTAAGAACTTACTGGTAATATTACAACCAGGATTACAACATTTGGACTCTTTTGAGAGTATTCTGGTAATTTTTGAAACTATTAAAAAAAAAAAAAATTAAAAAAAAATCATTCCTGGTTGAACTTGTTTTACTGTCTTATTGACAAAACAGGATTCCTATCTTAGTTCGTTCATTCAATAGGCTGCTTACATTCGTTGCTGCTATTGACCCCACGCAGACGCAGATGCAGAACGCACTCTCAAAATGTGCAGCTACCATTTCCACCATTTTGGGGGTCAATTCCTTTGTGTACATTTTTGGGGGACAAGATAGGAGCGAGTATAAAGCAAAAGGGCGTCAAAACCCCAGGCTGACAAATGTAGTTCCACTCCGCATTTTGTACCTGTAACAAAAAGAATAAAGTCTCTCCATGAAGTAGTTAACTATTTTGCATTTACTTAACTATTTTTACACCTTTTACACAAACAAATTACTCTAAAACAAAACAATTTTTGCTCAAGGATAAATTTATACTCGTTTCATTTTTCATGAAGGAATGCAATCACAGTGACAATCATTACAGTTCTTGCCTAATTCCATGATGGAATAACGTTAAAACATTTTCCCAAAAAGTCCAGAAACAGTCCTTCCTTGTAAGTATTTCTTAATTTTACTGCTAAATGAAACTGAAAGTGAGACATTCAGTTTTGGGCTTTGCACTTTCAGAAGAGGAAAATGCAATAAACTGTCAAAGTCTGGCATGTGTTTGAACCCTATGTATTCCTTTAAAAAGAAAACCAGGATGAGAAGAGCTCTCAGTTCTGTCAAACTCTTTGACTAAACACTTACTTGTTGTCTCTTGTCTCAGTAGGCATTTATTTCACTTTCTGGTGTATTTTAGTTTTTGGGAAATGAAAAATATTTTTTAACTATTCAGTTTACATGTCTTGTCGATGGTACCTGTAGCTAGGTGGCTGTTGAATTGAATTTTTCAGTGTAGCAACGCTTGTTTGAGCTCTTTTTCAAATAGGCTTTACAATTTATAACAATTGAATTTTTTTCAAAATTCTTTTTGATTTTTTTTTTTTATGTATATATTTATTTAAAAAAGAATCTGTAGGCCTACATGGCCATATTTTGCCTTTCAGTCACAATGTTCAGCTCGTTTTATAAAATATTGTTAAAAACTTCGAAAAACAACAACAGTTTTCCTGCCACAATGGGGACAGAATAGTGCAAGTAAACAAACAAACAAGCATTTGACCTTGTGTAAACAAACTTTTTTTTAATAATTATTTTATAAAACAGACCTTTGATCACAATGTGACTTGTCACACCACAATGTGTTAATTGACTTAAAAAATTCTTCTTTTGATCTGCATTTTTATGATGTTCACTGGGGATTATTGTTAATTAATTATTGTAATTGAGATAGATTGGCTATGCTGGTAATAAAAGAGCTCAAATGAATATCTCAAGGGGTTTCACTCAAAGAAGTCCACAGAATAGTACAAATTAGATGGAGAAAATTATGAAGATCTCAACAAATATATTAATTAATTAATAATGATTGGAAAAAGTGTTGTCAATAAAAATTTCAGTCGGAGAAAAAAAAAAAAAGCTTTGGAAAGTTGCCACATGTTTTTTCCATCGGCCGGTACTTATTAAAGACAGTGGACACTATTAGCAATTGTCAAAAACCAGTCTTCTCACTTGGTGTATATCAACATATGCATAAAATAACAAACCTGTGAAAATTTGAGCTCGATTGGTCGTCGGAGTTGCGAGATAACTATGAAAGAAAAAAACACTCTTGTCGCACGAAGTTGTGTGCTTTTAGACCTCAAATTCTGAACTTGAGGTCTCGAAATCAAATTCGTGGAAAACTACTTCTTTCTCGAAAACTATGTCACTTCAGAGGGAGCCGTTTCTCACTATGTTTTATACTATCAACCTCTCCCCATTACCCGCTACCAAGTAAGGTTTTATTCTTAAAATTGTTTTGACTAATTACCAATAGTGTCCACTGCCTTTAAAATGTATTCCCAAATATGCCAAGTTATAACACCTTAAATGAAGAGTACACAACCCACTCTTTGTGTGAGTAAGAATCCCTTTCCCCACTCTCTGGTCTTATTTTGTATGTGACGTATTTTATCCTTCATAGAATTCCTAGAAGCTTCATCCTTCCATGCATACAAATGAGTTTGGTGTTCACAATATGTAGAGTGGAAAATTGAATAACATACAGGCTATGTAAAATGACTAATAGAAAAGCACTTCGCATTTTGTTGTTTGTGAGGCATTTTATTATCCATATTTTTCCTTTCTTTGTTTCCTTTTTTTCCTCTCCTTTTTTAAGAGATTCAGCCTTGCATTCTTCAGTGCATACAAATTTTTGTGTTTACAAAGGATAGATTTGAAATTAAATATAATACAGGCCTGTGTGATTTATAATGAATTGGAGAAAAAAATGTCCTTTGCAGTTGCGAGTCGGTTGATATGATGTATTGTTTGCCTCCTTGCTAATCAATTTGGAAAAAGTGCCCATCATTTTTTTTCTTTCCCCTTTTATACAAGGTGTTTTTCAATTGATGTGTTTGATGACAATAATGAACGTTCACAGCACTTTTTGTTATCATTATATTAAGGAAATTTGAAGTAGCTGTTGCAAATTGCTAGCCACCCAAAATGATCTTTGATATAAATGCTCAAAACAGTTAGTGGCCTGAGGTTTCGGCCATAGAATAATACATAGTTATTTTTATGATGTGTGTGATCATTACTTCAAGCAGTTTTATGAGTGATACTTATAAGCCTAAGGTTACTTTATATTTTGTTCATTAAGAAAAGGAAGAAGAAAAAAGGATTTACTCTCTCAAGTTGGTTTAGTTAATCCTGGCCATCCGATCCTTGTTGTTGTTGGTTGTTTTTTTCCTTTTTGCAAGCATTTAATTTTTTTTTTTGACAATTGGCCAATTCAATAGACAGATTTACATAAAACTTACACGGTCTAATGATGATGATAGTTGGAAACATTCCTTGAAATATTTCTGTCTGAAATGTCATATTTGATGAGAAACAGTTAATCTAACTTCGCATTTAGAATTTATCGCTCAGTGAGCGTTTTATAAAATTAAAAAAATTGCATCGATGACAAAGACGGCCAATCGGTCTCAACCTTCTCAACCTTTCACAGGTTTGTCAGTTTATGCATATGGTGGATTACATAAAGTGCTTACACTGCCAGCAACTGTTTTGTTAGCACAAACCAATTCTGTAATGTTCCTTTAATATAGTATTTTTACGATTACCAATTTTATAAGAGTTTTCATTATGTTTATGTACATAATTTATGTACATGTACATGTTATCAATGTTTTGCAAGGTTCTATGTTTGGACTTGGCACTGGCGGGGAAAAGTGTTCAGTGCAGAGATGAAGTCTGTATAATATGTGTTCCATGTAAAGGCTTCTGTAGTGAAAGAAAGCGGGAAAGTGTAAAGCCTTACCCATTGAAGCTTATCAACATTTATTGAATGTTGGCAACTACCATTGATCTAGTTGACCCCTCCCCCTTCCTACTTTGGTTTAGAATCTCAGCAGTGTAATTGCACCTCTCTGTTGGACATAATTATATTAAGGTAAAGGAGTTACAACAGTGCAGACTAGTTTGTGGCTTTTTCAGGCTCGATGAGGGCACCTTGGCACTTTCTTCTTGGTTAAGGGCACCCTATGAGAAAATTGTAAATTTCTACAGCAGAGCATTTCAAGGGCACCAAGGCAATGACCTGGGGTGCATGGAGGCAATCGACTCCATAGCCTCCGTTAAGTATCAGGCCTGTAAATGGTTAATTCGGGATTGTTTCGGGATGAGGCTGTTGGAGTCCGCTATAGTTCTTGGAATGAAGGTCTTCTGATTGATCAGAGAACTCCGCAGGACTCAAGTTTGTTACTGGCCCAGATTTGTTGTTAGGGAGTCGCTTAATGTGGAGGGTGACTGGTAGTTGTGTGCATCTCTCATTGTGGAACGACTACTTGTTTTATCTTTCTCATACTTAAAAAGAACCGTTCTTCTTTTAGGTTATATTGAATCCCTTTGTTCCCGTTGTAGGAACACCCCCCCCCCCCCCTCTCAACTATGTGCACTTGCAACAACAAGAAGATTGTTCTCCAACAAAAATGTCAGTCATAGCATTCATGACAGCTTCGTTGATTTTGTTTGTTAACAATGTATCTTTGTCAATGTAGGCGTCAAAGAGAGGCATTCTTTACATTTTTTCTATTTTTGGGTTATGAAATTTCCTTCATGCATTGGAGTGTCCAGATTCGATATTTGCTTTTCGGGTGTTCTTGTTTTTTGTAGTGGTATGTAGCCTTTCTTGTGTCATTTTCAATGTTGATGTTTTGCGTTTGTTGGAATGCAGCAATTTTTCTGAATTCACTTGGAATAGTTTCTGTAGGAGTCCCAAGCCCCATTTGTGCAAAAATTTGATAATTTGCCTTTGGCAGGCATAATATTTTACCTATTTAAGTCAGATTTCCGATTGGTTGGTCTTTGTTAAAAACAGAAAATTTGAGTAAGATAGCCTCAAATGTTAATTGTACTTGTTAAAACATTCCTACTTCTTTTTCAAGGAACAAATATTGTGCCTGCTTTGAGATTCTACCGTAAAAAAAAAAATGTAGGCATTATTAGAAAAGATAACATCCCATGATATTCACTTCCATTGAAAATATTGTGAAGAATGCTCGATTCTATGCACTTGACTTACCCTGCTGTTATCAGTGGTAACTTAATTTTAGAAGTGCATGGGGCAACTGCACAACAATGTGCACAGCTCTATTATCAGTTTAGAAGAAAAAAATGGCCTTTTGTGACTAGAATGAGTTTGTGTTGTTCCAATGATTGTGTCAGCACGTACGGTAATTATTCAAACCAGTCGCCACAGCGCTGCATGATTTATTCACCACGCTCTCGAGCAGGGTCCATATTTCATAAGGTTCAATCACATTTTAGCCGCCTCGGCCAGGCCTCATTGGTACATGTTCTTGTCATCAACATTGTGAGGTCACTTTGTGGGTTGTGAAAATAGCTAACATGTGGAGACTTTGGACTAGGGGTTTTTGAGCTATGCTTTGCCTAATAGTGAGCCACCTGTCTGCAAGCAATCACCCAGCTTCATCAGGTCAACTTTTGGGATGGGATTTGGAATTGAGTCACGCGGTGTCACAGTATTAAACTGACCCTGCCACATTGACCATACACTCATCGTATGTTAAGGTTGTTGGTACCTTCAAGAAACCTGTTGTTGTGTTTTATAACATAAATGTATCTGAAGTTATGCCCTTCTTCAACCACTCTGGAAAAAGATTCAAACTCTACTGTGATTGGCTACTTAGAATGGAAATCCTTGACTTCAAACAGTGGTAAATGAAAAGTATTTTTATTCGATCATTTTTTTTTCTTCATAAGTCCATGCAAACTGTTGTAGAGCTGCGTCACACAAGGTGCCTGTTTAGTCATACCGGCTATTTTGGCTTTAATCTTAGGCTTTATCGAAAGAGAAACTTACTTAGTTTGAATGCTTTCATAACCGAAATCAATTTGATTTGTGTTGTTCTTTGTTCTTTGAGTAAAGAAACCTATTGAAAACTATGATGGCAGTAGCTTAGAAGACCAAACAGTTCATAAAAAACTGATGAGCTTTCTTTAACAACAATCATCAGCCGTGACAGGTCTGTGATAGTTTTTGTGTGTGTGATTGGAGGTCATCTGCCCTTGTCATTGTGGGTTTTGTTTCAAATGTGCATTTTAATGTTTTCTGCTTTATATTCAACCTATTGTAAAGACCATAATTCATTTTTTTTTTTTTTTTTACTGCAAGTGTTTTTTTAAATCAATATCTATAAATAAATATTCCACCATTGATAATAATAATAATATAAATACAAGAGAGTAATGTGTGAATGAAACTAATAATTTGAGGAGGAACAAAGGCAAATTTACTTGAGCGGGATTCATGGTAGTCAAATCTTTTACTCCCATAAATGTTAGTTTGCAAAGTGAAAGGAAAACCACACAGTTTTGAGGCAAATTTGTGTGGATCATTGCATTCTACTTTTAAAACATGTTTCCAACCATATGCGTTTTATAACAAATGGTTATAAACGCTTTTTAACAGACCAACTCATCCGATTCAAGGCAAAGTGTTCCTTTAGTAGGGACCGTGGTTTCCAGCCCCACAACCAGGAATAGATAATCCCTACTCCACTCTTTGTTTAATCCAAAGGTTCTTGGTTCAAATCCCGCTCAAGTAAATTTGCCTTTGTTCCTCAAATTATTGGATTCATTCACACATCACTTTCTTGTATCTACAATATTGGTATTATCAATATTTATTTCATCAAAATTGATTCAAAAAACACTTGCAGTAAAAAAAAACCTTAATTGTAGTCTCTTATGTACAAAAGGTAGGCTAAAAAGCAGAAAACATTAAAATGCACATTCGAAACAAAACCAGCAACTACAAGAGGCAAATAACACACACAAAAATTATCACAGAACTGTCTCGTCTGATGATTGTTGTTTAAAAGATTTGACTACCATAAATGGCCGACCGTGTTAGTTTCGGACGAGGTAAAAGGAAAACTGCAATTTCGAGGCATGTCTGTGTGGATAATTGTATTCTACAATTTCTACATCTTTCTACGCATATGCATTTTGTAATAAAAAAAACGGTTACAAACGCTTTTCAAAGACCAACTCGACCGATTCAAGGCAACGTGTTCCTTTAAGTCATCAATACAGTTATACATTGTTGTTTTAAATTGGTCAAGATTATATTCAGTTCATGAAATATTATTTGGAAATTGATTGGCTTTTACTTTTCTTTAAATCATTATAAAAACAAAACCCTTATTTTTTTAAAGCTGATTGTTTGGAGCAGCAAAATTGAATTTAATATTGTATTTCCATGAGTTTGTTTTTGAATACTTGACTTTTCGATTTCTCGTGAGCACAAGATAGTTCCATTATTAAAATTGACGTTGGGTCGATGCCGATGATTGGATTCGACAATGCTTTAGAAGAGATTTCATTATCTGGAGCTCTAGATAAATTGTCACATTTTTCTGTAAAACAAAAGAGAAACATTTACAATCCGCTGAAGAATCTAACATCTTATTATTTCTATTTCATTAAGGTGACGATAAAAAATAGATTTAATTTGTACATAATAAAAGTCCACCAGGGAATTGTTTGTACTGTCAGTAACACTACAAGGGTGGATGCCAAGCCAGTCTAAATTACAAGAAGAAAAAACTGCTGAAAATACCCAAAACATAAACAATTTAATGAATAGGTGGGAGGTGATGCAAGTGTCAGCACTTGTTAGGCAGTAAACAAGAGACACAGAGATACTACATATTAAAAAAATACCTCAATTCCAAGTAATTTTTCCCGGAATTGCTGAGCTGAAAGTAAACCAATGTTTCCATACTCTGATAAAATCAAATTTGAAAATCTCCCTGATTGTAGAAACTTTCTCCCTATTTAGTTCAATGTTATTCCAAATACTAAATATCTCCCTGATTGTTGTACGAAATCTCCCTGATTTTAAGATGCAAATTACGAAATCTCCCTGATTTTAAGATGCAAACTACGAAATCTCCCTGATTTTAAGATGCAAATTACGAAATCTCCTTGATTTTAAGATGCAAATATTGGCAACCCTGTAATCGCTTCGCAGAAAACTGTTTAATATTGCACTGGTAAGCGTCAAGATCTAATAGTAGCTTGCCTGAACATGTCACTATTAAAAAACGAGCCGAGGAGTTGCACTAGATAAAATGAGGTTCTTCGCTGGTAAATGTTGCATACATTAGTATGACAATCAAAAACACTCTATATCACATTTTGATCGGTGTTGTTTCTATTCGAGGAAACCTCTTTGTGCAAAGCTATTGTGTGGCCTCCTTAATGCGTCTTCACTGTTGGTATTATTATCTCTAGAGTTCGGATCTTAAGGATGAAATGAACCTGTCAGTCATAGAGCAAAGGATTATTGGATAGTGTTGCCATGACAACTTGCTATTGAATAGTGAGATGGGTACGGTCAAGCTTTGTCAGTGATGAGTTTGTGCCAAGTGTAGGGATTCTGTGTAGAATGTGATTGGACTAACTCTTTGCACCTTGGTCAGGATGGGTGGTTGAGTGGTATTAAATCCAATCCAGTCTCCTAAAACTCTTTGAGAATTGATTTGATGTATGAGTTGACAATGTATTTATTTTGTTGTATTGTTTGTTTTTCTCCTTTCTGCAGGGTTTAGTTGGTAAGGGTACAGGCAGTGAACATGCATGGATGACGCAACGGATGCAGCTGATGTAGTCAGTGATAGTCTGCCGGGCAGCGAAGAAGGTGAGCTGGACATCGATCTGGACATCGAGGGCAGACTGGGCGACTCCATCAAGAAGGAGCAGCAACAACAGATTGAAGAGCCAGAAAGCCCTGAAGCCAACAAAACTTCACAAGTGGGCAACGGGGACTCGGCCACGTCCCCGCAGAAGAACCTAACTGGCTACCAGTGCAAACTCTGCACCGTCTTACTGTCATCTCAGGGTGCTCTTGATGAGCACATGAACATTCACAGTGGCTCACGGCCGTACAAGTGTCGTGAGTGTAACTTCAGCTGCTCTCTTCACAACACACTGATTCAACACCTGGCCGTTCACAGCCACCCGAGGGCTGATATGAACAGCCAATCCTGGGCAGAACAACACGCTCTGTACAACAACCACACGGACAGGCACTCGGAACATGTACCTTTGCCTCCTCGAATGCCACTCCCTGAAAACCACACCCCAACGTTACCCTTCTCTGCGGCTGTAGAGCAAGCCCTCATGCCTTCGGGACTTCCTAGCTTTCCAGATCAGAGCAAGGTGTTCCAATGTAAGCTTTGCACGCATATATCTCCTACAAAGACCCATCTGAATGAACACATGAACGTTCATACCGGAAAGAAGCCCTACAAATGCTTGGTGTGCGGCTTTAGCAGTGCCTTTCGCAGTAGTCTTATGCGCCACCTCATCGTCCATACGGGAACAAGCAAACAGTTTAAATGCGATTCCTGCCACTACCAGACCCCGTACAAGTGTAACCTTCAGGCCCACAGACGTAAGCGTCACAACTCCAATTCCATTGACAACATTGACATGAACTACCCTCCCATTTCCTCCTCTAACCAGCCCCCACTGGAGGACAGCCCCCCGTTGCAATCTCACAGTAAACTGTTCCCTTCCGAGGAACAGGCTCGTTACCTCATGCAGTCGGAGCTGACCAACTCAACCCACTCAACTCATCCTTCTCACGAAAACTCAGGAAACAGAAGGCACTCTCTCTCGCCAGATGACCATGATTCTTCAGCCTCTAATGACACTCATGACTCTGCAAGAATCAATAACTCTCAGGTGTCCTTGTCAAAGGCTAACGATTTTAACAGGTATAACTCAGAGGGGTCAGTTGTACCTCAGTCCCCAGAGCCTCCAGTGCTGGAGAAGAACACACTGGTAGGAGAGGCTGAGACTAATGAGCGGCCAAAATCAGGAGAAGGGTTGGATTACTCCAGCCCTACCATGACCAATAATATACAGGACATGATGGCCAATACATCTCAAAGTGCTATTTCCATCCTCTCCAACTCTGTATCCTCGGCCTCTTCAGCTCTAGGAACCGTTGGGAACTTTGTGAGCAGTATGAGCACCAACATGGTCACCAGCATTCCCAGCACCTCCCCACAACATCCTCTCAGTGAAATCTCAGTCATAACCCCTCTACAGTGGGCTGGTGCTGGCTTCCCCATCTACAGACGAAAGAAGGAAGGAGGGGCCCGCAAACGAAAGCGTACTCCTATTCCCAAGCGCAACTACCTCATATCACCGAATGGTGAAGATGTGAACAACTCGTGGGCGGATATGAGACCTGAGATCTCAGAGTATGTTCGCTCTGGTGGTGAATCTCAAGCCAGGCAATACTGCCAGGTTACTCAGGCTTACAGCTTAAAGACAGAGGAGCCTCTGCCTTATGCAATGAAACCCAACAGTGTGAATGGCGTGGATCTCTCCGTGGGACCCCGAGATGTGATCTACCCAGACATGGATCCCATTAGCAACAGCTCGGTGTCTCCAAGCAGCCAGAATGCTGATGAGCAGTCGGAGGAGCGTAACCACGTACCTCAGCACCTGCCAGTCATGTTGGAGCCACCGTCCCATAGTAGCCTAGGCTTCAACCAAGCCAGCCAGGCCACCCAGACCGACGTGCAGACGGGTAATTCTTCAGGTAAGTTAGACGGGCAGTCTCAGACGGATCAGGCGACAGTGGATCCCTCTTCTGTTCCTAGTAACCTCCTTAAGTGCCCACACTGTGAGACCTACTTTGCCGACCATGTTATCTTCACTCTGCACATGAGTTGCCATGGTAGCAGGCATCCATTTCAGTGTAGCATATGCGGGTATGTTTGTAGGGATAAGATTGAATTCACCTGTCACATAACTCGCAGTCAACACATGAGATGAGTGGATGACAAAGGAGGGAAAAAACAGGTGTTTTATTTGTCTTTTTCAAAGTAACAGGATGAAAGTTTGTTTTCAAGTTATTCAGCTATTACCTCTTGCGGAATGCGGACCACTTTTATTGCTGTAAATCTTGATGATAATGGATTGTAAGCTTAAACTCAGGGAGTATGAAATATTAATATTAAGCTGCCATTGTCAAGTTTTATGTGTAATGTCTTGTATGTATGGTGTTGTTTAAAATTTACATGGATGAGAAATCAAGTAATTATTAATTTTTTTTGTATAAAAAAAAAAGACGTCTATATGTAAATGCACTTGTTGGCGCGATAAATATAGGAGTATATATAAAATGAGTGCTTTTAATATGAGGCCAGTCAATGGCAAACATCTTCTTGTTTGTTTAAACCAACAATGTTTAAAAGTATAACATAGAGGAGTGTGGTACGACTTTTGGACAATTTTATAAAGTAGCTCTTTCATAAACGATCCAAGAGGTTTGTATTTTTTTTTACAAAGAAACCCGCAAACAAAGGTTTGGAAGTGTTTGGACGTACATGAAATATTTGTTGAAAAGGAGATCAAGCGCAGGCCACAACGTTTTTTTTTGACAAAGTTTTATTAAAAGACATGAGTGTATTCGCACTTCAACAGTGAACTTGTAAATCATGTTAGCAACTAGGAAATCATTGAACTACAGCAACAAACCTCTTTTTTTGGGGGGGGGGTGGGGGAAGGGGTGATATGTGATGATCTATACCGCTGGGTTGGTAAGATGACATTTGGTGAGACAGGAGAATTTTCTACCTCTAAGAAATATGTTTGAAAAAAATCGGAGTGATTGATTGGAATGGTGGTGACCTGGTGCCTTGATATTTTACGGTTAAATCCCCAACCGCTAATAATTCTTGCATTTTGTTTCTGGGTTTGGTTGTGGCTGTGCACTTTTTTCCTTTTTGTGTAGAGTTGTTTTTTAAGGTTTAAACCGACATGTATGGGTTGAAAGGTTATTCATTTCCCTTTGTGTCATTGTAAATATTTTTGAGTTCATTTTTTTTCTCTTTTTTTTTCTGCGCAAAGTTCATCTTCTGTTGAATCTTACATTTTCTTGGCCAAACACTCAAGTAAAGTATGACAACTTAATTGAGACACGTCAAGAATGCTATTCTGCAATGGCGAGCATTATTAATAACAAGTAAAATATTGTTGTTAAGAAAAATAATTGGTTAATAACCGGCAAGACACAAATTTGAGAACCCAATAACCTGTCAGTTTTGTTTTTATCAGTTAGGGATATTGACAAAAGCCATCTCAATAGCATGGAGAAATTGTTCAATTTAATTGACAGAACACTTTGATCTAGGAGATTATGTGGCTGAAATGCTTGCGATTTGGTAGAAACAGGTTAACAACCATCTATGTTTTCATAATTTTTTTTGTAAATCTCTCTGTAAGGCTCTTTTATCAATGACCCCTTTTTAAAAATTATGCCTACTCTCTGTATCTTCAGAGATAAAAGCAAGACTGATCCCTTCTTCCTGAGTGCAAAATCAACACTGATTGTACATGGGTAGACTGGGAACCACACCAACACACGACACATCAACATGCTGAATATTTCCTTCTTAGAAAATTTGGAGTGAAATTCTTCAGCTCATAAAAAAAAACATGGTCAGCTGTCGAAGTAAAATCGCAGTTCTTGTTGACAATGGCTCGCAAAGAGCCTCTCATAACACACGGACTATTCATTTACAGATAAATGAAGCAGTCCACTAATTTAAATAAAAATAATACATTTAAGTTCATTGTGAAATACAGCAACTGACCTCTAACCTTTGTACCTCACATAACAGAGCAATATGGGTAATCAAAAGATGTACTTATATTTTGAGAGCAGGTTGTTAACCTTTATCTCCATGTCGTTGTTCTGGGTCACCATTGGAAACAAAACAAAATAAGTAATGTAGTTGACCTTTGAATCAGGTAGCTATGAACTGAGTTTGTACAAAAAAAACTAATCTTTATGTGAAAGCTCAAACCTGACAAGATTACAGTGATTTTACAAGCGTTTTTCTTTCCCTTCAATGTGACCCTTTTACAAACAAATTTGCAATGGCATGCTAGAAATAATCTTTGTTTTCTACAAATTCCATGCAGGTTTGCATGCTGTGGTTATTAATTGTTAACTGCACTCAAAATTTGAACTTTACATTTGACCTCATAAAATTTGTAACCAATATCGGTTTGAATTGCTTTTTTTATGCTAGAAAGGAAAAGATAGAGGCTTGCTGCGCGATAAATTTGTAATTTATTTGTTTTTATTTTATTTTTTGTGACAGGTTGTTGGGTATCCTTTTACATTTGTTATTTACTTATATTTGTTGCTTTTATGACCTCATGAAAATAAGTGTACAATCCCAAAAGTAAGGTGTTGGTATATTTTTTCTGTTGGTTACGTTACCTTGGATTTTTTTTCCATTAGAAATCTAAAATGAAATAAATTAAAGAGGCCAAAACTTTGTTGTGACGTGTTTTAACTCAAGTCAGTGGTAGGGTTTCAAAATAACACCATTGACAAAATGCCAAGCATATTTAAATATTTATGTACACACATCAGGGACAGTTTGTTTTATATTGTAATAATAATAATAATAATAAAAATAATAATAATTATTAATAATATACGATAAAATCATTGATATTGTATAATGAACTAGCAAGTGTGAAAGCACATGTTTAATTAATACTCCTAAGTATCAACTTTTAAGTGACTATTTTTTTTTGCTTTGGTTTTCTAGATTTAGGTAACTGCTCGTTGCTGGGGGGTAAATTTATGTTGTAGTAATTTTGCTTACATGGCATCACTCCTTTCGGAGTTTGCCGTTTCTTTGTGCGGGTATTTTTTACCTCAAAATCTGTTTTGCTTGATTTGTTGCACTGAAGTATACATACACAGATAATCCCTCCGTCCCCCTTGCCCCCTCCCCCTCCCCCAAATCTTAAATGTAACCCCATTATTACGACTTCCAAATTTCAACCTCAGGATTTTATTTTCAACTCTCATTTGTATTACGAAACGGACTGTCCGTAATTTCTCAATGACATTTTTTATATAATTTTTTGAGCCAAGAATAAAGCCAAAGTCCTACGACCTCGATGACTAGTTCTGGAAAGCAGTTTCTCCGGCTCGAGGTTGAGGTTTTTTTTCATTTTTTTTTTTTTCAAAGCAATTGTGATTATGCTTTTAGTCATGGTCCGTGGCATGTATCCTTTGTTGTAGAGGCCAGTTTTGGATCGCGAGAAAGTGCAGAACGATTGTAATGACTACAATCTCCCTTCCATGTTAAACTGGCCTCTAATTTTCTAGTACAATACAATCCGAGAGTGAATGCTCGTTTCATGAATTGGCAACGATGAATAATCATGTCGCCATGGTGACTTAAACACCTATTAATCCACAGCGTGAAGTTAGGGCACCAGGTTCAATCGGGCAATATATTTTTTGAGTGTCGCTTTGATTATTTGTTAATATTAGTTAGTGGGTTGATTTGGGTTGATGTTTATATTTGGAAGAATTTTATATCTTGTAATTTAACACTCTTGAGTTATATGCAAAATTCACATTTTGTCATAGATTCAATTATGAAGATAAGTAAAATATTTTATTGAAGAAATACCAAACACACCTGAAAAAATTCATTTTCCGATTAAGAAATGTATCACATTTTCATTTTTCATTCACCCTTTCAAAGATTTTCATTTTAGCAAATAAAGAAAAAACCCTGAAACCTTTTATAAGTTGAGTTTGAAATATATGGTTCTACAGCAATAAGAAATGAAAACAATTATACATTTTAAATTTTACCAAAAACAATAAGGGTTAGAAGAAAAATTAATGACCCTACCATAAAAGCAGTTTAAGAATTCGAGGGTTGAAAAAAAAAAGAGAGATAACAATGAGGTTTCGTTGAGCTTCAAGACTAACTGTACATATGCACGTCAATCGGTTGCACATACTCCAAGGGTCTCGTGTCTATGTCATTCAAGTCCATGTTAAAATTTTCTATTTTTCTGGCGAGAGGTAACAATTTATTCTGTACTAGGAAGATCTCTTTTTTTTTTTTAAAGCTTGCACGCAGTAAAGCTTAATGTAGCTCAGATGTGGACATTGTTTTGTTTGCCGCGCTTGTGATCTTAACAAAGTGGACATTCTGAGGCATTTTACATACAATACGTATTGTGGGGGGTCAGTATGTATTAAGGAGACTGAGATAGTAGAAAGCATAAAACAAGTTTCATGAAAACGAGTTTCATGTTTGAGCAGATGGTTCTATTCAATTGGATGTTGAATGCTGATAACAAATACTTGAGTATGCTTTGCAGGAAATGCTAGAAAAGCATTCACTAC
Organism: Asterias amurensis; assembly: GCF_032118995.1. NCBI lineage: Eukaryota > Metazoa > Echinodermata > Asteroidea > Forcipulatida > Asteriidae > Asterias > Asterias amurensis. The sequence goes on from NC_092655.1 coordinate 21,598,362, forward strand.
AGTTTCCTGTGTGTTCAGACAGTTTCGTCTCCAATTAATTTTGAAAAAAAAAAACGTTGTTTTGTCCAATCACACCTCGGACACAAAAAAGTGTCATTGCACTCGAAGCTGAGAGGTCATCAGTAATATTTGATCATCTCAGTTTCTTGAACTCTTTTGTTTGTTATCACAAATGTCCCAAATCTAATGCTATCAGAAAATATCTATGCCAAATTTCATAGCGCTGCTTAGCGGCTGGTTTTGTGCTTACTGTGGAATTTCTATTTCAAAGCGCTGCTAACTGAAGCACACGCAAAGGCATGCTAACCTTTCGGTACTTACTGTACAAAAATGAATGACATAACAATGCAAATCCATGGTGGAAGCGCATGCTGGCCGCCTTATTTTCTTGCCAACCTGTGAAATACGCTTATGCTGAAGTTACATTTTCTGCTACAGTAAGCACAAAAATTTGCGTATCGAAAAAAAAACCACCTGAATTTTCAAGAAACCTTCTCTGCTGACTACTCAACAGTTCTGTTGGAATGACCTTACAAGTCACATCATGTGTGAGAAAAACCTAAATACGATCTGTCTTGATATGTGTCATAGGACCTGGCACTTAATCCGCTAACATTCAGGTGCCAAATTTGCTTGGACTTCAAACGCTGAGCTGTGAAGCTTTTTTTCAGAAAAAAAACAACTCTTAATTGATAGAAACTCCATAGTGACGAGAAGAATTTGAAATGCCCTTAAAAAGCAAAATTTTACTGATTTGTGTTATACTTTGGGGAATATTTTAGGTGCACTCTCTATTTAACTAGGCTTTTAGTTAATTACACAAAACCTTTCTGCAGCTATTTCTGGGAAGATCTTTTATGTTGTTGCCATAGAAACAAGTGACATGAGACAAGGCTGAGGACTCTGGAGGACTGTGTCAAGTCTATATAGGGTTTTAGGCTCTTATGAATGGTCATAGAAAAACGAAACAGTTTGAACCAATTTCCTTTTGATAGTTTGTCTCTTAGTTCGTAACAACATCTAGACAAGCATATCCTCTTTGTGAAGGATTCCGGCCCTTTTGTAAAAAAAATCCAATAAAAGGTTTACATATTGTGCGAGATTACCTTGAAGAGTGAGATCTCTATGCACTTTCTAGCCCCAGCTGGAAATGCCTTTTTCCCCTCTGATTCTTAAAGCTATTACAATATACAAAGTACATGACATGCCATCAAGAAGCTTTCATGATATCAATAATCAGTAACTGTATATCATAGCAGAGACACTAGTGATCCATCAGGTTAGAACCAGAATAATCAAAACAACACCTGCATTTACCGTTATGAAGGACGCTTTGAAATACTAATAGACTATTACCCTAACCAACACCCACTTTCCTTCATCTCACCGGTACAGCATTTTATCATTTGGACGCGTTCGAAAATATTGTCTCATTTGTAGATATGACAGTAACAAATCACATTCGAGTTCAACAACAACAATCCTGCTTCCTATATCTAAGTCCAGATGATAACAACAAATTTTTAAATTAAATTTCAGGCCAACAACAATTAAACATCAGGCCACTAACAATTTTTTTGTATAAATAAATTCTCACAATCTGTAACAAAATCTGAAATGGGGGTCATATGCACTGGTATGATACATGCGATGTTTTCATTGCCTTTGATATGTTGAGTTAGCGTACCCTTTTATCATTCTGAGAAGCACTAGCAATGATGCAGAGGTCAAGGTGATAAACCCACTTTAATATTTGCCATGATTAAACCTGAAGGTCCTTCAGGAACACTTGCCCCAACCGTCCCACAAGCTTTTATGTTAGCTATTCATCATAATTATGATGTCAACACTAGAGCTTTAGTGCAACATTTTATGACTAATGCAACACAACAGGAAGTCCTGAAATTACAAGAGACTGTCCGTGGCCCCGTGAAAATTCCAGCCCCTACCACCCCCACCCTTCACAACTTCTAGACACTGTTTGGTGACGATTTGTTCCCAAAAGGATGATTTTGCAGAAAGAAGTGAACAAATGTTTAGGATTTTTCAACATGCATCCAATTATGAGTAATCTGGTGCCCTACCTTTGGAAGTTGGTCTTGGGGGGGGGGGAGGGGCAGGGAGGGGCAGGTTGGAAACTCAAACTACAGTCGAGAGAGACACACTTTCAAAAATCCAACATGGACAAATGGCTTGTCATAAAATTCACCAGAATAATAGAAACCATTTAGATGTTGCTACTACTACTCCCGCCGAACCAAGCCACTACGCAGAGTCTTGAATTCAACCCTTTAAAATCTCACAACCTGCAAATATCTAAACGACTTTTACAAATCTAAAATGGACAAATGGCTTGTCATAAAATACAACAGAATTACAGAAACCATTTAGATGTTACCACCAATCCCTCCCATCCAAACCACTACGCAGAGTCTTTAATTCAACCCTTAAAAACCTCACAACCTGCAAATATCTAAACCACTTTTACAAATCTAAAATGGACAAATGGCTTGTCATAAAATACAACAGAATTATAGAAACCATTTAGATGTTACCACCAATCCCTCCCATCCAAACCACTAGTCTTCGAATTCAACCCTTAACAATAGCACAACCAGCAAATATCAAACACAATTTATATTTCCATTTAAAAAGGAAAAGTACACCCCTCACTTTTAACAAACATTCATCGGCTGTTAAAAAGTGCGAGACATTAATATTTTATGATTGATTTTTTTTAGGTTGGAAGTCGACTTATCCACAATGAGTTTTGGCTTGGATGAATTTGCTTAGAATCTATGAATCATTGGGTCATGGTGCAAGCATTGTTGACTTTAAGAGAAATTGTATGGTTTAGATTTTTTGAGTTGGACTACGTGCTGATTGCATGGCCAATATTCATTTTACATGTTTTTTCGTAATTATGTGGGCGTAAAGGAGAGTTGGTTTCAATAAAAGACATCTTTCCTTGGGATTGGTTTCTATAGTTTGACCTTTGACCGAACTGGTCATCATGTGATGTTTGTGTCTCATAGTGAAGGTTTCAATTACATTAGAAATCACTTATGAAAATAATTATTTTAAAAAAACAATTACCTCAATATCATCAGGTTTTACCTCAAAAAAAATGTTATTACCTCAAAAATCTCAGTTATTACCTCAGAAATCTCAATGATGACCTCAAAATTCTCAGTTATATATAAACTTTCTACCAGAGTGAACGTTTTTCTTGTTTACATTTTGCTGGATTTGAGTTGAAGCATGTACTTATTTCTCTCGTCCCCCCCCCCCCCCGCCCCGCCCCTTCACCCACCAATATGTACCAAAACTTAAGCTGTGAGCTCATGAATAAACCTTTTTGTAAGATACATCAAAATACTCTGAAATATTTTTATACCATGTGCTTGCACCGGAATCTACTAAAGGACAGAAAAAGCTTTTTTTCATATTTTTTTCCCCCCTGAAAGCTTCCTGCACAACCATTCAAACGAAACAAAAATAGTAAGAAAAGTTTTTTTTTTAAAGGGACACACCGGCTCACCGTTTACGCAATTTAGGGGTGTATAATCATAAATAATGTTTTTATAGATGGTTGCTGTAAAAAAAATCATCAAAATGTCACGTATTTAGCGAAAAATGATTTAAAAAAAACCAAAGCGGCCATATAACAAGCTTCCGTTACACGGACTCTTTGAATGTGAATCTTACGTTAGATTTTCACCATTATTTACATTTTGTAGCGATAATTTGAATACATGATCTTTTTCGTCAATTATTCGTAAATAATTTTGTAAAAAAAAATTTTAAATTTGGTTAAGTAAAAGTTACTTTTAGACGGCTGAAAGTAAAACTAGCCCGGAAGGTCACGTGATTGTTTGTACCACTTTTTGGTTAGAACAGTCACGCGATCTGCGTTTTTGTCTTAAAATGCTCAAAAACGGCTAAATTTGATGATTTTTTTTAAGGACTGTTCTTCTTCATTCCTGGAAGACCGTTGAAGTCATATCTTAGTCTATTTTGTAGCCCAAATAGCCCAATTCGGCCGGTGTGTCCCTTTAACATTTTGTTTTATTGAAACCAGTATTTCGGCCAATATTGTAGAGTAAATGCCACCCCTACAATTAGTATGTATACTTCAGTTTGTTTCATCGCTATAAAAAGCTGTAAATTTCTATGTGCTTTTAAAAAGCTTACTTCATAAAATAGTTGTTGGTTTTATATATATATAAATATAGTGGTATAATCTATAACCTTGAATAGTGTATTGTGATTAAGCTAATTGTTGTAGTTTTAGTCTTAAATTTGTCAAGAACACCTACCTCATTCAGGTATTAACGGTACCAAGATGTCCACCGGAGTTGGTGGAGAAAGGTTTTTAAAAACGCACAGAAAAAAAAAGAAGGAAAAAAAAAAAAGGAATAATATTAAAAACTATAAAAAGGGAAAGAGTTATTTTTTAAAAATCAGCCTTCTGAGAAAGCGGGATATTTGTTTCACTGTGTAAATTTTGTTGACTTGACCACTTGGTTCAAAAATATGTAAATTGGTGCAAGACCTTGTGGTTCAAAAGTCGTATTTCACTTCAATGTTATTGTATTACTTGTGTCTTTGCACGTACTTTTTTGAGTTTTTAAATGCATCACAAGTTACATATTTGTATGGTGGGTTATATAAAGCGTATAAAGTTTACCTAATTAAAAAAAAAAGACACATTGTTAAACTTTATTTAGGAAAATCCTCTCCTTAAGTTAACCAGTGCACAGGTTTGGAAGTGCATTTTGTAGTTTTATGAATTGAATGATCAAATTAATTGCTTTAAACATTAAGTTTTAGTTTTCAACCGGTTCCCAAACATTCTGGTACCTGCATAACAATAATAACGCCTCTCCGTCTGCTTAAAAAAAAAGACACATTGTTAAACTTTATGTAGGAAAATCCTCTCCTTAAGTTAACCAGTGCACAGGTTTGGAAGTGCATTTTGTAGTTTTATGAATTGAATGATCAGATTAATTGCTTTAAACATTAAGTTTTAGTTTTCAACCGGTTCCCAAACATTCTGGTACCTGCATAACAATAATAACGCCTCTTCGTCTGCTTAAAAAAAAAGACATACTGTTAAACTTTATGTAGGAAAATCCTCTCCTTAAGTTAACCAGTGCACAGGTTTGGAAGAGCATTTTGTAGTTTTATGAATTGAATGATCAGATTAATTGCTTTAAACATTAAGTTTTAGTTTTCAACTGGTTCCCAAACATTCTGGTACCTGCATAACAATAATAACGCCTCTCCGTCTGCTTAAAAAAAAAGACACATTGTTAAACTTTATGTAGGAAAATCCTCTCCTTAAGTTAACCAGTGCACAGGTTTGGAAGTGTATTTTGTAGTTTTATGAATTGAATGATCAAATTAATTGCTTTAAAGATTAAGTTTTAGTTTTCAACCGGTTCCCAAACATATTGGTACCTGCATAACCTCAATAATAACGTCTGTCCGTCTACTCTTCTAAATGAACACAGCATTGGCATTGTTGGTCAAATATGATCACATGACATCTAAAAGTTTCAAGATTTTTGTATCGACCCTGATTTTGTAGTTGTATACTTAAAGAAATGTTCTATTATTTCCACCGTGCATCAAAGTATGGTTTCCACTTTTGGTTTTGAATTCTAGAGTAATATAATGTTTTAACTTTTGACTGCAAATCAGCCCTCATTACACAAGATCAACTTCTCAGGAAATTCCTAGGAAGATCTGAGTTTTAACCCTGGCAAATTCCTGGGAAAAACCTCCCCTTGCTTGGGAGTAGGGTTAAGCGACATAACCCTGAGGTTAGCATGCTTAGTGCTAATTCATTCTGCGGAAAATTGCATTGGGTCTGAATCAAAGATGGGGATATTATTCCCTGGGAAATGGCAAAGTAATGTGAAAAGCTCTTATTTAATTGAAATGAAAAGCAAATGTTTTAGCAGTCAAATGTTGGACAGAAATACAACATATTTGAACCTTGAAACATTCGGGGTTGAATGGAACCTTGTGAAACTGAAACTTTATCTGTATAATGTCATTGATTCATGATCAATGGACTTTGTTTCTGACTAACCCTCTGCTGTGTCTTATCTTAAACATCCGCTTCATGTTTTATGACTCATTAAAATGAAACATATCATGGTTGTTGCATCACAACTTCCTGTCTGGGAGTGATCCTAACATTCTCTCCCCCCAACAAGGTTGTGAAAATATAGTTGGACAAGACTCAAGTCTAAACACAATTATTCAGGGAAACAGTAAGCAGATTATTCAAATTTCAATTGTCAAAAACGGAGTCTTTTTTAAAGGTTGATCCAGCTTGAGCACAAACTGAACAGTGATAATCAAAAATCATCCTGCTTACCCCCCCCCCCCCCCCCTCCATTAAAAAAAATAAGTTATGGAAGGAAATCTTTCCGAATTTTGTTGGGATGTTTCATACTTAAGGAAGTAATATGATGTCAACCCATGATATGTTTATATTCAGTCGTTGTCTAATCCTAACGCCATTTCATTTAGTAGCAGGGCCCAATTTCATGGCTCTATAAGCAAAGAATCTGTGCTTACGGAAGCAGGAAATCCATGCTTGTATTGTGATATTTCACGGGTTAGAAGGGGTTTTTGCTTGTGCTCGTCTGTACTCCACATTCTTTGCTTACATAGCTAACACAGAAATTTGGCGCTTGCACAGTATGTAGAGAATGGTTATCTTAGGCCCAGAATTTGGCGGTTAGCAGAGCCATGAAAACGGGACGAGATGACATAAGTCAATTAAAAAAGAACATCCCATTTATTGGTTATGTACCAATCCTAAAGTTCACCTTTACGTGCTCTCTTTTTCTGCACAAAAAGAAATTGGTGATTGTCTTCAACAATCTCTGGTTGATTACATCGAACATCAATCTTTTGTGAACTTGTTTTTTTTTTCCCCCCAATTTATCTCCAATGTCTGAGAGCAATTTACACAAAGACTACCTCTGCTGATTACAAAATACCCTTCCCTTTCCTGCTTGGACGGGTTCACAAAAGCTCAGAGTAATTGGACATCAAAACTTTAAACCCAATCTTCGTCCTGACTGAAGATTTTGAAAGAAGGTAAAAAGAAAAAGGGAACAAGAAAAAGACGCATCACAATCTGGTTTTCTTTGACGTGACTGGAAGTTTGTTTACATATTTAACCCTGTATCAAGACTGCATGACTTTTGATGGTCGCCAATGACTCTTAATTGGTGACAAGAACGTTGGAGTCCAAGCAATTACCTCAAGATTTTCAACTTGGAAATCATATCTTTAATACCTCATCACATTTGATTAATTTTAATCAAAACTGCCAAATGACAAATAACAACGTTGCGAAAACAGTTATACAGCACCTGCAAGATGTGCTAGAACACCAGCATTGAACATTCCAGGTATTTACTGAAAAGGGCATTCAATCTAAGTTAACCGTTTCCTTCCTAAAAAAAAAAGGGATATTGACTCGCAAGTTAAAGGCAGTGGACACTATTGGTAATTACTCAAAATAATTATTGGCATAAAACCTTACTTGGTGACGAGTAAGGGGGAGAGGTTAATGGTATAAAACATTGTGAGAAACGGCTCCCTCTGAAGTGCCACAGTTTTAGAGAAAGACGTAATTTTCCACGAGATTGATTTCGAGACCTCAAGTTTAGAATTTGAGGTCTCGAAATCAAGCATCTGAAAGCACACAACTTCGTGTGACAAGGGTGTTTTTTTCTTTCATTATAATCTCGCAACTTTGATGATCGATTGAGCTCAAATTTTCACAGGTTTGTTATTTTATGCATACATTGAGATACACCAAGTGAGAAGACTGGTCTTTGACAATTACCAATAGTGTCCAGTGGCTTTAATTTCCCCCAGTTGGAAACAACAAGTTGCTGTCAAAAGAGGAAACTATTACCCAATTCAACTTTCAAAATGATGCTTCAACTCAACCAATAATTGCAAAATGGATTACTTCTGTCATGTGTTCAAATAGAAAGATTGCATTCTTCATAAACAGCAAATTTCTGTCCAAACATTTACAATTTCAAAAGTGTATTTTGTTGAGTTAAAAAGAGTGAGTAAGATTGAGGTGAAATGAGGTTTAAAGGAGCAACTTTTTTCTCAAATACAGTACCATCTTGAGTGTATCTTAAAGAGGAACTCCAAAGTCAAATTCAAATTTGTTGGTGCGCTTATTGTCCACAATTGGTCCATGTGAGTAGTCGTGAAAGTCTCTTTAAACCTAGCATTAAAATGGTGTTGAGGGTGTATTGTATTTAATACTCCGTTTTTCAACAAAATGTTAGAGAGTTTCAAAGGCAGTGGACACTATTGGTAATTACTCAAAATAATTATTAGCATAATAGCTTGGTAACGAGTAATGACAGTATAAAACGTTGTGTGAGAAACAGCTCCCTTTTGAGAAAAAAAATTATTTTCCATGAATTTGATTTTGAGACCTCGAAATCAAGCATCTGGAAGCACACAACTTCACGTGACAAGGTTTTTTTTTCTTTCATTATTACCATGTAACATCGAAGACCAATTGAGCTCAAATTTTCACAGGTCTGTTATTTTATGCATATGTTGAGATACACCAAGTGAGAAGACTGGTCTTTGATAATTACCAATAGTATCCAGTGTCTTTAACAAGAGGTGAGAGACTTTCAATTTGTTTTTCCATTTTCATAAGGACCACTCTTTTAGACAATGAGTGCATCATAAATACTGACATTGAACTTGGAGCCTTTCTTTACACAGTGGGAGTTCTTATGCCAGTAAAACTAAAAATATTCATACTTGTAAATTATAAAACGTTTACCTCCGTACAAAGTTATTGAAAACTAAAACCAACAACTGCTGGTAGCTAATGATCAGAATATCACGTTACTCAAAAGTCCTGACAATAAATTTAAATCATATTGGTTTAGGTTGTCATGAAAACATTTGATCAGAAGTCATGCAGTCTGGTGGTTTTTTTTCTACCTAAAATGTGTATTCCATGTGAAAAAAATAAGCATTTGTTTGTACCATGTTTGGTTATAGTCAACAACTTTCCGAAATATATTGTAAAGAAAGTATCAATTGGAAAATATTTAATGCTGTATGCATAGCAACATCAACTGGTACTGGTGATCATTTTAGTTTGAAGTTTCAATGTCAATGCTATAAGCCTTTTTGAGCCTGAGGGTATGGCCGACATGATAGGAGTGTGCTGTTTGGTTTGGGTGTATTGACCCATTTCTCCTGACGTCATCATCAGAATATCTTGGAAGCGCCATGTTGGTGGTCAATGTCAACGTGTGTTAATCAGTGAAGTGCGCAATTTTAGGTGTCGCGGCGTTTACACGTAAGCCTATTGACCACCAACATGGTGAGTGTGGCAAGTGTAAGTGCAAGGGGTCAATACTCACAAATTTACCCAAAACTTATAGTGTTGTAGCATTGTGACCACCATATCTCAAAAAGGCTTATGTAGTTAACTTTATCTTCGTGAAGAGTTTGGAATGAGTTGATGAAGGCTTTACGGTTTTTGGAATACCAATTGATATGTAACCCAAACTAGTTGGAAGAATGGTGGGTGCCTTGAGCCCTAAACCCTCCACGTTGGGTGTGCCACCCCAATAATCATCAATGATTACCTCAGAGCTTAAAGTTTGAAGAATTGATTTCATCAACAAAACACAACTACTTCAGTTCGTCTTGGTTTACATATAGTTTTTTGTTAAGATATATAAGCGAAATCATTTAGTATGGTGTTCAAAATAGTTGTATTTGTATTTAAATAAGAAACACTTGACTGAAATTAAGAACCTCCTTGGCAGTCGGGACAAGACTCAAGAAAGACGTATTTGCCAAACTATTTGAAGAGTTGTAGAAATGTTTATCTTCACTCACTATACCTCATCATCATTAGGTCATAATCTTTGGTTTCCTTTTGATAATATTTGTAGAAAAACATTTTTGCTCGATATTACATTTTTTAAAGTAGGGAGTTAAAAGTGTGGGGACTCCTTTGTGTACATACCTCTGAAATTATGTAGGCTATCACACCTGCATTTTGTCTGTATTGTTCAGGTTTATTTTAGAAGTCATACAATCTGACTTTATTTTTCCATTGCCAATTTTTCCATGTGTACGATTATTTTAAGGGGTTTTTTTTTTCTAAGAAAAACAATAGTAATGGTTATGGATTTGGAAAAGGTACTATTCATTATTGAGTTGTGAAAGAGAGAAATATTTTAAGATGACCTATAACTTCTCATTGATTGTACCAAAATTTGATTAAAGAAAAATATTGGCACAGAATGCTGATGATTTTGTCTCAGGAATCGTAATCTTGTCTACCGGTGTCATTTGTCTTAGACCTAGTGCCTTTTCATTTAATAAAATACTCCAACACCGTCTTGTGTCATGGTGGAGCGGATATGAGCACCGTACTCCAAGCTCTGGTGTTACTGATCAGCAGAGTGTGGGTTTGAGTCCCGATCGAAACACTTGTGTCTTTTATAAGCAAGACACTTTACCATTATTGCTGCGTCCTTCGGATGGAACCTAAAACCTTGGTCTTGTGCATGTAAAAATAACCAAGTGCGCTTTCTCAAAAAGAAAAGGGGTACGCCCCGGTGTTCCTGGTTTGATTGGCAGGAAATTGCGCGACAGCACCCTCCATCCATATCAATCATGGCAGTATATGTTCAAGAATTTGTCTGATACGATTTGTTTTATATGTAGCTCCACAGCAGTACAGTTATTACCATCCTATAAGCTAACGTAGTAGTCCAGTCTAATTTCTATACCATCCGCCCTGGTAATAGTTATAAAGCAGGACAGTTTTTTTCAGAACTGAGAAGTCTCCCGAACCTCCATTTATCTACTCCGTGGCAGTAGAATAAAGCAAGACAGTTCCCTAAGAACAACTCTATCTGGCAAGTAGACACACACATGGTGTTACCGCAAACCAAATATATATTGATACCCCACCATGCAATGCCTCAAATCCTATGTAGCTCCACAGTACCGTGCAGAAAAATGCCCAACATTGAAGCACCATGAGCACCACGTGACGGGTAGGAGATGTTTTTATTCTCTGAAAAACCACAAAGTTACATGATCTTACTCAACTATTTGGTGCCACATCCTGGAGTTTGGCTTCCCAAACCTTTCAATTTCTATCGTCCTTGTCTATAAGTGCCCATTTTTATGTATATCTGACCTTTGACCTGAATGACCCCTGACCCTTTAACAGGGAATAGTTCTTCAGACTGATTTAGGCCAAGTCATGGCGACGGTCGGAATGCTGTTACTGCTCAGCGCCAATTTGGTTAGTTCAGTAACTTCCCTTCAAATATTTACATAAATTCTCAAATGTACCAATTCAATGGACCCTTCCCATGAAATATGCTACTTACATTTACGCATGCGTACAGACCCTATTGGTTGGCAAACACCGTAGCGGTGTGCACTAAGCAGCCGCGCAAACGCGTCTGCGTCACACAGCCATTAGCTATGTACAAAACAGCACGATTTTCCCTCATTTTGCCAACCAAAATGTAAGTGCCCTGTGTGCAATTTACATATTTCATGGGAAGGGTCTAATGTTATGAGCCTCCTAAGCATCAACACTTGTTCAGGTGATAAGCAAGCCACAGCTACTCACTCAGAAATGTTCATATGACAAGTAAGCCAAAGCCACTCACTAATAAATGTTCATGTGACAAGCAAGCCACAGCATTTACTCCAAAAAGTTCATTTGATAAGCAAGCCAAAGCCACTTATTCACATTTTTTTTGTGACAAGCAAGCCAGAATGGCATTTACATGTATTCTCCTTGTTGGAGTTTTGCTGACCAAACAGGCAAAGCCACAGCCACTCGCTCAGAAATGTTCATGTGACAAGCAAGCCACAGCCATTATTCATTTGGCAAGCAAGCCAGCTAGGCATTTGTATCCCCTTGTCGGAGCATTGCCGAGTTCCCAGTTTGGGAAGCTCATCTAACCAAACAAGCAAAGTCAAAGCCAATCACTGAGAATTATTCATGTGATAAGCAACTAAATAAGAAATGTTCTTGTTCAAGACCGACACAGATTCTTCATAGACCCTCTTTTATGATTATCTTTTTTAATGGCCTCGGGGAAATTGACTTCGGTCGCTCAAACATTTCTCTCGGGGACTGGTCCGAAGTAAGCCAGAGTTTGAAATATTGCTTTGCATCTACCGCTGCATGACTCAACAGAGATAAAGAATACTAATGATTTTTGTTTGTTTGGGGATTTGGTTTTTGGGAGTTGTGAGTTTGGAACCTTAGCTGTCTATGATGAGGCAGAGAGCAGGGGGGGGGGGGGTCAGGGCAACAAACATAATCAGCAAATGCCTGAACATCAACCAGCGGGAAAACTGATTTCCAGAAAGGCTTTTGTGTGTTTGATAAAAAATAGACCAGGGCCTAATTTCATAGAGCCGCCTAAGCAAAAAATCAATATTGCTTAACATTTTTCTGCTTAGTAGAAATGAGCAGGATGCCAGTCACAAATTGTACAGGTGACATGGTTGTTTGGCTGGTATCCCTGCTCTGGTGAGCATTATTTTGTTGTGCTGAGCTACTTTTAGTGCTATAAGCAGCTCTATGAAATTGAGCCCTGGTTTTATTAGACCAAAAGGTTAAAATAGGAAGCCTTGATTCAGAATCTTGGAAAAGCCACTACTGGTACAAGGTCTCGTGGTCAATTTAATTCATCAACTGACATTATGCGCATTAAATATTTTATATTATTGTATTTCAAGGTTTTTATTGTAATAGAATGGATTATGTGTCCATCAAATTTTGATCCTATGGATGGTTTATTTTATTCATCTTGAGATTTGGGAAAACCAATTAGATTTTTGATTTAGTTTTCTAGGTTTTCCCAATTGGGTATGTATCAGAGCAGTAAGAAAAAATGAGGTGGTTTCTTAGTTCATAAAAAAATAAAACCTTTTTTTATAACAAAAGTTTTTTCCAACATTGGAATATAATGCATTTTTTCTGCATCGATGCAGAAAAAAATGCAGGATCATTGTAGAAATCATGCAGAAAATCAAGATGGGGGCCTTTCCCTCAATGAACAGCTGGAAGCAAAGACTAACAATTGCAATCAGAACAATTGGAGTGTAAGAATTAAAATGGTCGATTCACTGGTTGGTGGACAAAGGATGTTACATTAGGAGATGCATGAAAGGAAAGAACAATAGAGACCATTGTTATCGCCAAGAGAACACTCATTGTTCAAGCTCTAGTTTCTTCAGCAAACATGAAGGTTGAATGAAACACTTCCCCAAACATCAATTGCTTACTTCCCTTTGAAACTGGATTTCATTCATGAAACCTCATGAACCAGGGAAGAATGGGCCAAAATATCTCATAACAATAAAAATAATGGAAATTTTAAAGCGCTGCAAGCGACATTCATGGCGCATGCTCTGCAAAAAAAAAAAAGAAATGCAGAAAAATAGCGTTAACGAAATGCTCTCTCTCATTAATGGACACTATGCCTTGGATCAGGCGGGTTGGTCAATGAAAAATGTTATGAAAAATGCATAATGTATATTGATGCACACGAATATGCCTCGACTTGGCAAGGTTTTCCTTTTAAGGCGTGAACTCTACAAAATGGCCGACCTCGTTAGTTCACAAAACAAGAGGAAAACCACGCAATTTTGAGGCGTATTTGTGTAGATCATTGTATTCTACTTAAAACGTCTTTACAACCATATGCATTTCATAACAACAGGTTTCAAACACTTTTCATAGACTAACTCGTCGGATCCAAGGCAACGTGTCCCTTTAAACTACATGAATTCAAAGTGGGTCGGTCTTAACCATGTTATTTTTTTAGAGTAGCAACACTAGAACAGCTCTCCAGTGCTCTTTCCAAGTAAGTTTGATAGTCAATATTTTTTGGAGTAATTACCAAAGTATATCCTCCCTTTTAAAGCCATTATACACTTTCGGTAAACAGTATTGTCCAAGTCCCACACTTCGTGTATCACAACTTATATATAAAATAACAATCCTGTGGAAATTTAGGCTCAATCGGACATCGGAGTCGGGAGAAAATAACGGGAAAACCCACTCCTGTTTTCGCGCGTTTCGCCGTGTCATGACATGTGTTTATAACAAATCCGTAATTCTCGTTAACGAGAATTTATATTGTTTTACCGTTTTCTCAAAAAGTAAAGCATTTCATGGACTAATATTTCAAGAGAAGTCTTTCACCATTACCTTCTGTAAACCCTGTAAATTATTTGTAAATCTGTGAACTTTTTTTTTTTTTACTGTACCGAAAGGGTCCAATGGCTTTAAATGCTTTAAAATGCTATACAATGTTTTTGGTTTCTGGTTAAATATATGTTGGTTATCTATAAATAAATAATTAAGTAAATAAATGAAATGGTATTCATTTATTTATTTGTTTATTTTTTAAAGTATTCATTTATTTATTTGTTTATTTTTTAAAGCTATTTTGATACAGTAAGTTTCTCCAACCTACTTCATTTTCTCTGCTTTATGATCCAGCTGCCCTCTCCAAATGGCCTAATGGTAGTTTGCCTTTTGAAGATCGGTCAACCAGTGGATCTCACATGCCATCTATTGTTGCAGATTTTCTGGACAGCGTCCATAATTTGATCTTTGCTAATGTGGACAGTGGTTTATATGGAACACTGACATCAAATCAGAATCACTAGAGGCTATTGAAGGTCAAATGAAGCTTTTTATAGCTAGGTATATCTAAGCCATTTTCTGCAAACAAACAAAAACCCACAATATAATCTTGAGAAGTCATCAGTTTTCTACCAGCAAAAAGTTAATAATAATAATAATACTGGGTCTGATATAGTCCTTTATCACACCCTGAAAGGCGTCAGTACTTTTTCACCAAGGTATATGGAGCTGTGGTTTGAAGTACCTATTTCTATAATAATACCTATTTCTATAATAATAATAATAAGACTTGTAATGCGCACGTCTCCACCCAAACGAAACACGACACAAAGAAAAACAGACACAGCAAAATTAGTCATTGAAAACCTGTGACATAAGATAAGTTTTGAGAAGAGACTTGAATTTTGCAGTACAAAGACAAGATCAAATATTAAGTGGTAGAGAGTTCCAGATGCGTGGCGCGGCTGAAGAAAAAGACCTGTCACCCCATGAGTGTCGAGACTTGGGTTCAATGAGGAGAAGCATAGAACTTGATCGAAGCACCATGTATTGGTTTACAAGGTGCTGTGGTGCATTTTGCTGCCGGTCAGACCAGGAACCCTGGGGCAAATTCCATCTCTATTCGAGCACTGAATTCTTTTACATGCATAACACAACACACTGGACCAACGGCTTTACTTGCTTAAAGACACAAGTGTCATGACAGGGACTCGAACCTACACGCTGCTGAACAAATGCTGCAAAATGCCGTGCAGGAACATAATAAGCATTGAAAGTGCCTACTACATGTGTATATTGTTATACACGTATATTGATCCAAAGGTAATAGGCCTAACTGTGAATGAAGAAAGTTGCCAATCAATTGCTCCATCACACAGTAGTTGTTAGTCAACATTGATTTAAAGCCATTATACACTTTCGGCACAGAAAAACAAAAAAAGTTGACAGATTTACAAATAACTTACAGGGTTTACAGAAGGTAATGGTGAAAGACTTCTCTTGAAATATTATTCCATGAAATGCTTTACTTTTTTAGAAAACATTAAAACAATTATCAATTCTCGTTGTCGAGAATTACGGATTTATTTTAAACACATGTCATGACACTGCGAAACGTGCTGAAACAAGGGTGGATTTTCCCCGTTCATTTCTCCCGACTCCGATGACCGATTGAGCCTAAATTTTCACAGGTTTTGTTATTTTGTTGTGGGCCTTTAGACAATACTGTTTACCGAAAGTGTTCAATGGCTTTAAGATTCATTAGAGTAGTTGTTTTCATATTTTTTTTTTCAATCAGTTGAATATTTCATTGATAATTTTCCATGCATTACAGTCATTTTAGAAAAAAGCAGTATTTAGATGCAGAATGCATGAAATGGTTTTCATTACCTTTTTCATGCAAGTCACCGATATGTTCACACACTCCTATAGACTAAAGGAAAATGAGCTGTATTTTTTGGGGTCACATTTTCTTCTGATTTTTACTCCAACGAGCCAGCCAAGATTAAGGATTAGGAAAGATGTGATTGTGGCAAGGTATGGTAATACAATGATAATTTAAGAAGTCACCTGACAATCTACCCTGCAGTAGTAAAATGCTATACAAATAATGAATGTTTATGAGTGCAATGGTGCGAATATATTCATGAGTTGAAAGATGGAATGTTCTATTCAACGAGGCGGAGCCGAGTTGAATGGAAAATTCCATCTTTCATCGAATGAATTTTTTTTTGCAATATTGCACGTATGAAAAACATTCATTATTTGATTTCTATAACATCCAAGCAGATCTTTTGTCCATTTTGATTGGAGGTTACACGTTCCAAAACAAACAAAACGTCTGTTTTGAGACACGCAGACGCCGAAATATGTGCCTTGCAGTAACACTGCTGCGTTGTAGCAATAATTTCTTGTTAAAGGATTTTCAGAGTGAGTTTGGCGCGCCGGTGTATGATTTTTCCTGTCTGTTTTGTTTTTGTTTTAAGAAGTTTTTTTTTAAACGATGTTTCTTTTAAAAAAATGTACATTGTTTTTTTCTTCTTCAATATTAATATGTCGGCAAACAAGCCGCCCGGCAAATAAAAGGCAGTGGACACTATTGGTAATTGTCAAAGACTAGCCTTCACAGTTTGTGTATCTCAACATACACATAAAATAACAAACCTGTGAAAATTTGAGCTCCATCGGTCATCGAACTTGCGAGATAATAATGAAAGAAAAAAACACCCTTGTCTCACAAAGTTGTGTGCGTTTAGATGGTTGATTTCGAGACCTCAAATTCTAAACTTGAGGTCTTGAAATCAAATTCGTAGAAAATTAATTCTTTCTCAAAAACTATGTCACTTCAGAGGGAGCCGTTTCTAACAATGTTTTATACCATCAACCTCTCCCCATTACTCGTCACCAAGTAAGGTTTTATGCTAATAATTATTTTGAGTAGTTACCAATAGTGTCCACTGCCTTTAATCAAACAATAACAGTAAATTCAACTGTAAGTTTCAAGTGAGACATTGCTGGAAGGAAAAAATTCAAGAGAATAAGTGAAAAAAGGTTTTGTAATCCACTCATCCACTGGTCAAAAAAAAACATTCCTGTGTTGGCATTTGGAAAAATGTTTTCCCCCGCAAAATTTCTGGACTCATTCCAAATCCAGTTAATTCGTAACAAGATCTGTTTTGATGTACAATCTCTTAGAGAAATGTACCAAGAGTAACTCAATCCCAAACTATATTCTACTTGTTCCATTTTGACCAATTTTAGAAACTTTAAGAGTCACCTTCTTTCTAAATAATACAATGAAATGTATTTTTACAAATGTACAAATGGAGGATTCTGTCCTATTTTACGTCCGATTTTTTTTTATTTATTTTTTTTTTAAGATACATTTAAAACCCTTTTTTTTTGCAAGTCAGTTAGGACTAATATACTGCTCTAATGTATTTATTTATTTATCTTACTTATTTATAGAAACCTCATCTTTATCTGCTTTTCCCACTATCACTTAGGACTACCTAGTGGATTGAAACATGGCCATAGGGAATTCTATGACGCTAAAGTTTCCTGACATATCCCTCAAAAACATCCAAAGATTTCTTTTGAGAGGTTTACTGTTATTAGAAAAACGCTGACAACGTTAATGTTCCTCGGGTTTTGTTCGCCTCATTCCTGGCTACATGCCAAGTCCATCTCAATCAGTTCTTATTTCATCATTGCCTTCGCCCGGAGTAAAGACAAGCTGAGGCTTTTACAAGGAGCCTCTCGTATATTCTCCAGCCCATTCAATTAATGTAACGGTGACCAAACAGCGACAACGATATTTTCCTTTCATTGAAGTAAAATTTGAATCAAACACTAATCACAGGCTGAAAATTAACCCAGAGGTCAAGGATAGTGGTTTAATTGGAAACCAAGAGGTTGAAATCATGATGAATACACATCCACCATACTCTCCCCCCCCCCCCTGTCATTTTTGGTTTGGAGTCACACTTACAATAGATAGACTCTTACATATTCTTTTGTCCGATCGCAATTCCTGGCACGCTGAGACCAGCGAAGTACGAAAGCGCAGCGTGATTATTCAAACTGGAACAAGTTGAAGGTCGTTTGATCAGTCCACTGAAGGAGCAGGTCAGTTGGTTTATTAAGCGATGCTTTTGTTGTTGAGATGCAGTGCATATTATCAAACGTGTTGAGCAACAGTGTGCTGAAGCATAAGCTAGCTTAGTCAAGTTGACAGGGACAAACCGAGACCAACAACCAAATTAAAAGTTGTCGTTGTAGTGTCTCACTTTAAATACACTGGACACTATTGGTAGTTGTAAAAGACCTGTATTCTTACTTGGTGTATCCCACCAAATGCATAAAATAAGCAACTTGTGACAGTTAATATTTTGATAATAATAATAATAATAATAATAATAATAATAATAATAATAATAATAATAATAATAATAATAATAATAATAATAATAATAATAATAATAATAATAATAATAATAATAATAATAATAATAATAATAATATGGATTTATAATGCGCACTTTTCTCAAAAACCGATCAAGGCGCTAAGCTTGGGCGATATCACGATATTAATTTGGAAACGATTTGGTTTTAATCGAAATATCGATATATTGCGATATATCGCGATGTATCGATATTTCGATTAAATATCGCAATATCACGATGTTTTTCCTAGCTGAGACATCTTGCACCCCATAGGTTTGGAGTAAAACCAGAATAATAATAGATCATTAGAACAACTCTCTTATGCTATGACTGTCTCTTCTACAATTTTCACTTGGAGTTTGAAGACTGATAATGTCAAATTTAATTAATCGCGAATATCGAATATCGCGATATATTGTCGGCGATATATCGTGAATAAAATAAATCGTCATCGCCCAAGCTTACAAGGCGCCTACACAAAATGAATACATTATACAATAGAAAATGAAGAATAAACAAAACATAATGAAACCCACTGAAAGTCTAAGTGAACAAGTGTGTTTCAAGTTCCCTCTTGAAGTTGTTGAGAGATGTTGTTTGGCGAAGTGAGACTTTAAAGGTTCAAGATTTATCTTAATTTTTTAAACCTTTCAGCTCATACATCAAACAAGAATGAACATCGTATTCCAACCACGCAAAGTTTAAAATCCTACTTAAGAATGAATAAAACGAAACTGAGGACTAAGGGATAAAAAAAACAGAAGGTTAAATAAATATCATACTTTCGTTGAGTGTGCATTTAGAAAATAAAAGCTTATTATGCATGTTTTAGATGGTGTATAAATATGTACATAGTCTATAACCAGACCATTAGGTGAACCTGGGATTCCTTATGTTATAGCAATCCAAAATGGAGTTAAACTATGTGCATTTTTTAAGTTGACATTTTAGGACTATAGCCTTTAAATAATGTATTTTGAATTCATTGGAATTTTAAAACAATGATTCAGAACATGTATTATTCTACATTTTAACGAATGTATGTGCAGCAAAACACAATTGAGAATTTTTTGTATTTTGGCAGTGTAATGCAAGAAAATAAAACTGAGAAAAGGGGGTTTAAAATCAAGTTGTTTATTAAAAATACATCAGCACATTACATTTCAATGCTAGTTTCAACCCTTTTTTTGATTTCATTTATCAGGAAGGAAGTTGCCAATATAAAACAAAATATATTATTTCATGTGAGGAATTCTTATTAGCACTGAATCTTTGAACCAAAAACAACAGAAATCTCACCCCCAAAATCTTCAAATGTACAAAAATATACCTTGTATAAGATTACAATTATCCTAGGTTAGACTACACACAAGTTTAGAAAATAGAAACTCTGGTTGAGCTACTTTTGTTTACTGTCAATCTCCCTTTCCAAATGTGACCTTGGTCATAATTTTAAATTTACAAACAAATAAACATTTGTGAAATCATCAACCCTGTTTAGGCTTATAATTCTCCATACTGATATTTCTGACAAACAAATCATATTTAGCTTGATCAAATCACATTTACATGTGAGGAATTCTTCCAATTAGCACTGAATGTTGAACCAAAAACCACGGAAATCTCACCCCAAAAAATCAACCATAAATGTACAAATACCTCGTACAAGATTACAATTCAAGGTTAGATTACCCACTTAGTTAGAAACTAGAAACTCTGATCAAGCTACTTTTGTTTACTGTCAATGCTTCTCTTTCATTTGTGAAAATGTCAAGCATGTTGGCCTGTTTAGGCTTGCAATTTTCCACACTAATGTTTCTGACAAACAAATTATTTAGCTTGAACAAATCACATTTTCATGTCCAAGGAATTCTCCTAAGCACTTAATGTTGGAACCAAAAAGCACCGAATGTTGGAACCAAAAAGCACCAAATGTTGGAACCAAAAACCACAGAAATCTCACCCCCAAAATCTACCGATGTATATATACAAGATTACAATCACTCCAGGTTAGACTTCCCACCAGAAAATAGGAACTCTGATCCGAGCTACTTTTGTTTACTGTCAATGCTTCCTTTCAGAATGTGACCTAGGTCATAATTTTAAGTAGAGTGACCATTACTGCTATCATTGCTAGTAGCGTTGGCCATTCATCATGTACATTGGAATGGTAAAAAAAAAAAAGGTGACCTTTCTTCAGTCATAGCTTAAATGAGCTCCATCTGGTCGGACTGGTCATAGGTACTGTATCATATCCTATACATGACATTTTGCATTTTTTAGGGATGTGTTTGACCCGAGGTGTATCAGGGGAATATGGAAAGGGTTTTGCCAGAAACGATTTATAGGCCTCTGACCTTTGAACTGTGGCTAATGGCCCCCAGATTGAGGCGATGTTTCTCCTGTAGCCAACCCCTTGTTCCCATGTCCAGATTTATGGGGGCTAACTTGGAAACTTCAGAAAAGGAAACAAAACTCGTTCAGGGAGACGTTGTTGAAGGGAGTTTTCATGGGCTGGACTGATGAGAGCGGCTTAAGAGCTAATTCGGACAGTAAATTAGCACATGCTGCAGGGGACAGAGTCATGTGAAATTGACATCATCAGATATTTTTTAACTAACTACAAGGTTAGGTAAGAGAAGTGGCACAAACAAAAACGAGTCCGACCAGCTGTAGATTTGATTTATTGCAGGGCGAAAATATAAGACCAAATGTGCACTGTGGCAAAGTTGATGCTATCATGCTATTTCTATGGTTGATGGACATTGCACGTTAGAAGACACCTTGAAGTAACCCCACAGATATATGTTTTTATGATCACATATTCCGGGGGGAGGGGGGGGGGTGGTATTTCACTAACAGAGGAAGTGTCTTGAACATTTATGGATTTGGTCAAGCTGACTCGTCTTAAAATGTTATAGCACTTTTAATGGGTAATTAATGTCAACCATTTAAAAAACAATTACTACACAAAATACTTCATGTGACCTACATGAGGTTTTGAAGAAATTTTTGTCAAGGCAAACTTGTGTGGATCATTGTAATCTACTTATAAATTATCTTTATAACCATCATTTTAGAACAAACGGTTGCAAACGCTTTTCAAAGACCAACTCGACTGATCCAAGGCAACGTGTTCCTTTAACACTAGACCGCAGCCTCTAGGCCAGTTTTGGGCCAGTAAACCTATGAACAGACAGATCCGGTGGTCTTGCATTTTTGAATAAAAATACCTCTCATCTTTCATTTTAAAACCTACATGCCTGAGTGCTTCGTTTTTGAAAGGGCAAGGGCACCAAGGCATTTTCTCCTTGGTAAAGGGCACCCTATGACTGAGGACATTGAATTGCGTCTGGAGCATTTCAAGGGCACCAAGGCAACAACCGGGGGGCATGGAGGCATCACCTGCAGTGCCTCTGTGAAGTATCAAGCCCGTAGAACCTATGTTCATCTGTTGACTTTAAGTCCGATAAATATATTTCAACACTACATTATGAGTTTTACCCAATAATGAGGACGAATGAGGTATATTTTCTCTATAGTGCTTGCTTAAAATAAAAACAGTTTAAAGGAGCACGTTGCCTTGGTCTTTGAAAAGCGTTTGTAACCGTTTTCTATAAAATGCACTATGATTAGAAAGATATTTTAAAAGTAGAATATAATGATCCACATGAGTATCACTCAAAATTGCCTGGTTTTCTTTTTACCTGTTCGACTAACACTTATTCTGACACTTCCGGTCTTGTAACAAATGCTCAGGTCCAGTAGAAATTTTTAAATAAAAGTCCTGCCTTTTGTTGGATTTTCCCCCCTAAACTTGAGCCCTGACTTCATATGGAAAGTGAGTTGATCCCTGTACATGTATGTAATCACTCCCAGTGATGATCCATAGGTACTGCATCCATTTTATGATAAGTGTATGTTGTCATGAAGCACCACACTACATGGATAATGCTCCTCGATGCAGTATATTTGATGATGCATTACATGTCAACCACATAAATGATCGGGCTACGCTACTCACTTCAACCAAGCTTCAATATAAATTCTCTCCCCCCTGAGGGCACTCATTCTTCACTCAGTAACCAGGTTAGTATAGAGGGAACATGCAGCAATGTTATCATCAGAAGAACTAGGTTGGCTGGCCCAGGAGGCGTCTTTTTGGGGGCATGCCAAGTGTGTTGTCGCTATTTGACAACAATGAAGAATTTGATGTGCGGTCTAGTTCTTCTGTGGGGGCGCACTTTAGCTTCATCAGTGCGGACGGTTAATGTATGGGGGAGGGCAAGGTGGTGTAGTCTGCTCTAGGGAGCTCTTTTGGAGGTTTGAGAGCAGGGGGTGATAAACTACTCCACTAAAAGATTTGTTCAAGATTTAGGGGACGGGACAGTATGGGGGTAGTAATTATGGGCTCTTGTTTTAATGGGGTAGTAGCTATTGTTTGTTTGTTTTTTTATTTCCAAATATCACAATAAACAATCATAAAACATACAAGACAAAAGAACAAAGGGTGATAAGAGGAGGGCACCAGGAAAAAGCCTAGGCTTGTACAGAGCCTGGACCCTTTTAAAAACTATATAAACATGGGGCCCTTAATGTTTATGACTGGGGGCCAGGAGCCAAACCAAAAGGTCCTTGGTTGGATCTGGGAGTTGGGGTTAACCAACTCATGGGCCATTGTTTGGGACTTAGGTGTGGGACAGTGAGCCAAACCAGTCCTTTTTTTGGGGGGGGGGGGGGGCTTGGGCAGTAAACCCAAACTTTGGGCTCTTGTTTTGTGTCTTGGGTGAGGTTAGCAACCAAACCAACAGGCCCTAGTTTAGAGACTAGGGGTGGCAATTACCCTTGGGCCTCAATGTTTGGGTTTGGGGTTGGGATGGTAACCAAAACCTTGGACCCTTGTGTTGGGACTTGGGGTAGGGGTAGTAACTGAACCCATGGACCCTTGTTTGGTAAGCTCCCCACTATTTTGGGGGTCTAGGGAATCAAACAAACCCAAAGTCTTGGTTGGGTCTTGGAGTGGGGGTATTAACCAAAACCGTTGTTCCTTCATTTGGGACTTGGGGTGGGGTACTAACTAAACCCATGGACCCTTGTTTGGGTCTTGGTCGTGGAGAGAGTGAGCTACCCACTCTATTTGGGGTCTAGGGCAATCAAACAAACCCAAAGTCTTGGTTGGGTCTTGGAGTGGGGGTATTAACCAAAACCGTTGTTCCTTATTTTGGGACTTGGGGTGGGGTCTAACTAAACCCCTGGACCCTTGTTTGGGTCTTGGTCGTGGAGAGAGTGAGCTACCCACTCTATTTGGGGTCTAGGGCAATCAACAAACCCAAAGTCTTGGTTGGGTCTTGGAGTTGGGTATTAACCAATAAACCTTGAGCCCCTGTTTTGGGACTTTGGGGGTATTCCATACCCCCTTGTCCCTTGTTTGGGTTTGGAGTAGTGACCTAACCCATGGGCCCTTGTTTTGGGGTATGCGATGGTGGTAATTAACCAAAACCAATGGGCCCTTGTTTTAGGTATGGGGTGATTGAAGTTCCGAGTTGAGGAAATTCTCATGAACCCAGGGTCTGGGGTGGGGGCAAAACCAATCCTTTCAAGGCAATAACCATTACTATTACAATTACAGCAGTTTGAACCACCTCTTTTCAAAGGAGGCTGAAAATTCAGAAATTAAATTTCTGTATTTAGCTTGAAGAATGGACCTTTTTTTGCTGAATAATCATGTTTCTAAAAATAGATTGACCTGGCATAATATTTGATTGGTCATAATGGTTGTATCAGCAACTGTTGCCCTGCTGACCCTTGAACCTTAAAGATACTTTCCATGTTCTCAAAATAAATACTGAAAATTTTACCCCTTTTTTGTCTTTAAAGGCAGTGGACACTATTGGTAATTACTGAAAAATAATTATTAGCATAAAACCTTTCTTGGTGACGAGTAATGGGAGAGGTTGATGGTATAAGCACTTGGAGTGTTTCCAATGGTATGACGTTCAACCCTACAAAGTCCAAAATTATGCATATTTCCCGTAAACACTCTCTCAACCCCCCTGTTTACACTCTTTCAGGTTTTCCTGTGCAACCCACATCCTCTGTCAAATACCTTGGAGTCACTCTGAATGCTCAGCTCTCTTGGAATAACCATGTTAAAAATGTTGTTTCAAGTGGCAATAGAACATTGGGCCTCATTAAGACCATTGCTTTCAATTCTTCTGTTTCAGCTAAGTTCTGTCTTCATAAATCCCTAGTTCTCCCTATTTTAGAATATGGCATGCCAGCTTGGCTCCCTCATACATCTCTCCAGACTCAGGCCCTCACACGGGTACAAAAACGTGCTACTCGGTTTATTCTCGGGCAGAGGATGGGTGAGATGTCCTACCCCGATAGACTTAAGTCCCTCAACTGGTCGTCTCTGTCAATTCGTCGTAAAGTTTCTGTTTTGTATTTTACCATTAAGTGTAAGTTTAACCTAATTCATTGTGACGTGGCAGACATCATTTCTGTCAACCATAGATATCCTAATGTTCTCACCTTCAAACACCTGTATGCTAGAACCGATGCTTTGCATTTATCAGCTCCTCATCTTTTCCCCAGACTTTGGTCTAGTTTGCCTGAAAACATTCGCAATTCACTACTGCTCTTGCCCTTCCAAAGCTTTCTTAAATCACTTAGATTTTCTGTCTGCCAAGCTCATGAATCTATTGTATAGTACCTTAAGCTGAATTACTTGTGCAATATTTTAAGTTGTTTAAATTATCCACAAGTTTACTTTTTATTTATTTATTTATTTATTTATTTCCTTTTATTGTTTATCCTTACCTTATCGTTATTTCTACTTATTTATTTTAAATTTATTTTGTATTCTTAATATATATTTATTGTTCGCTATTGGTTGTATAATTTTCTGTTTTTTAATGCTTTGTGTACTACATGTATATTATGTTAAATCTATATTAATTTTATTGTGTACCCCAGATGTGGGGCAACAGATCTACGGATCATAGTATGTATTTGCTTTTGTTGTCCCTTGCCCATCTCGGGGTATATTGTCTTGTGTTTTGTTTTGTACTGTTATGGCAAATAAAATAATAATAATAATAATAATAAACATTGTGAAAAAAGGCTCCCTCTGAAGTGCCATAGCTTTTGAGAAAGAAGTAATTTTCCACGAATTTGATTTCGAGACCTCAAGTTTAGAATTTGGGGTCTCGAAATCAAGCATCAGAAAGCACACAACTTCGTATGACAAGGGTGTTTTTTTCTTTCATTATTATCTCGCAAGGTTTGTTATTTTATGCATTTGTTGAGATACACAAAGTGAGAAGACTAGTCTTTGACATTTACCAATAGTGTCCACTGTCTTTAAACCAGCAACAAAACAGTTCTTAAAGAACCAACAATGACAGTGAATGAGTGTTTCTATGCTCTTTGTTAAGTTGTCAACTCAAGATTACAAAGAGAATTTAAGGTTACAATAACAGTCAGATATCAAGTAAATTTTATAGGGTTTATTTCTCTAAATCATATTTTTGGTTTAATAAATATTAATTACTAATAAAGAATGACAACCTTGACTTGAAGACAAACTTCTTCCTAACAATAATTCCCAAGACAAATTTCATACACAAATTTAAACTAGGTCAACTTACAAATGTACAGCTCTAAATAAATAACATGTATGGAAAAAAAATGCGAAGATAATAAAACTGATGGAAATACAAGCAAATAAATGAAGCATGAATGTTTTGACGCACCAAAACACAAAACCTGCCGTGCCTAAGATACAAGATAGCAACTCTCATCAATTCACAATAGAGATTTCCACACATGCAAATTGTGTAAGTGACTTGGCGCCCAAGCCGCCCATGTCTTCTAATTTACATTTTGATTGAAGTAACAAATAAACCACAAGTGTCCCTCGCTGGTCAAAAAAACAAATGTCACATTGACCATGATGTCATCTCACTGTTTGCAGAGAAAATTACATTTTGTAGGAGCAGGGGAAAAAAAAGCAACAGTGATTAACTTTCCCTCGGATCTACTCACTGGGAAAGGGCTCTGCGTTGCTCAACGCACC
Organism: Asterias amurensis; assembly: GCF_032118995.1. Taxonomy (NCBI): domain Eukaryota; kingdom Metazoa; phylum Echinodermata; class Asteroidea; order Forcipulatida; family Asteriidae; genus Asterias; species Asterias amurensis. The sequence goes on from NC_092655.1 coordinate 21,625,124, forward strand.
TAAGGGCTCAAATTTGGGGGGAAAATCAAAAAGACAACAGGGCTTGTTCCTCAAAATGCTTACTGGACCAGAATCCTTTATAAGATTCTTCCTGACTCGGCTTAAAGCCGTTATACACTTTCGGTACAGAACAAAAAATAAAAGTTCACAGATTTACAAATAATTTACAGGGTTTACAGAAGGTAATGATGAAAGACTTCTCTTGAAAAATTGTTCCATGAAATGCTTTACTTTTTGAGAAAACATTAAAACAATATCAATTCTCGTTAGCGAGAATTACGGATTTATTTGAAACACATGTCATGACACGGCGAAACGCGCGGAAACAAGAGTGGGTTTTCCCGTTATTTTCTCCCGAGCCTAAATTTACACAGGTTTGTTATTTTATATAAAAGTTGTGATACACGAAGTCTGGGACTTGGACAATACTGTTTACCGAAAGTGTATAATGGCTTTAATACACATTTAACTGTTTTTATTTGAACACTTAACAATGAGAGAGGTTTTACCTCAATTAGTCTTTATGTGTATTAGTTAATACTTCATAACTAAATAGTAATGAAAGGTATTCTATCAGACTCAAAGTAAAAATTTGAACAAATTATTACACAGAGTTTTCAGGTATTGTATATTATTCAACTGAAAAACCACAAGACCACTGGACTTGTCAAGTCATGGTTTAGTGGCCTGTAGTTAAAGCTACAGGCCTTGGGTAAAATGTTACAAAAAACATCCTTGTGATTTTTCACGCTATGGTTAGGATTATGGAAATATACATTAGTATGTAACCAGTCATCAAGAAGTACAACAAGAGAAATGCCTGATTCAGATTATAAACATGTCAACAGTTGTACACATCAACCACTTTAAAATTTAATGCTCAAATGTTGACTTTATAAATGTCTGATGACTATCTGTTTATTCTGTTTAGTATTGGATTTTAATTACATTTAAAGACAAATTATGTCAGTCTTCTCCCAAGTGCTTGTTAAAGGGTCTGGGTATTTTTTTAGGATAAAAAGACACAATGTCCACAGAATTACATTAAACTAATTATGGTAGAAAGCTTCCCAGAAAATATTACCTGCTGAGGTGCTGTAGTTTTTGAGAAATGAGTAAAACAATGTCTTGAAAATAGGTTTCGTCTCAGTGATCGTCGTGAGACGAAAATTATTTTAGCCTGTAAAAACGTATTTCCATGACATTGTTTTACTCATTTCTCAAAAACTACAGCACCTCAGCAACTTATATTTTAAGGTACGCTTTCTACTATCATTATCTTCAAACATTGTAAGTTTATTGTAAATCTGTGACATTGTGTTTTGTGTTACAAAAAGTACGCATTTCAAAAATGGCCTATAATGTTAAAAAACAAAATTCTCATTCTGATTCTGTTTTTATATAAAATGTTGAGCTACATGCCTTGCAGAATTGTAGATCCATCTGAAAACTCAATTCCTAGTACTACTAGGACAAGTTGTTCCACAACATTTGGCAAAGGCTCTTTAGAAACAAACCTGAATGGAAGGAAAGGCAAGGAAAATCACGTTCTTCACCCACGCTAACATTCTTCTGAGTGCGAATACTAATCATCAATCAGTTATTTTGTACAAATAGACATCCCAAGCTGTTGGATTTCAAATTAAATGAAGCCCTTCTCATCTTCTAGCCTCGTAATACAAATATGTCACTTAAGATCCTAGATTCACTACGAACGAACGGTGAGGAGTCAATGATAAGATGGATGAATCCAGAATTGCAAAGTGATATCATCTTCACAATGTTCGTATTGTATTACACTGTACATGTCTTCCTCACATATATTAAAACGGAGCTGACCAAATGCTCATTTTGTCTTGGAGCAATAACCCATGTCTTAGTTACTATGGATTACTTCGCTCCTCGTAGCGTGCACTCTTGCAGGATCCGCTTCAAACTAAACCAGAGTAGAAGGAGTTGAGTGACCTGGATGACCAACCTACATTTCCACATCAATCCCTACGGCTACGACCATCCTAGGGGTCAATGGGTCACATGACCATTACTATGCCATGGCAGAAAAGAGGGGAAGAAATGTGACGACACATTGAAGGAGATGCAGCGCCATCCGGGCAGTGATGAGAAAGAGGTTTTTGTATGAGGGAGAAGTATGGGTTACTTGATGTCACTAAGGGAAGAGAGAGAAGGAGAGAGGGGGAGGGGAGGGGAGGGAATGTGATTAGAAGGAGGATGGGATTTTTAAGAGGAGGGTTATGGGGAGGTAATCAGAGGACAGGAAAAGGTGGGCATCAAGGGAAATTAGGTGGGCATGCAGGCCCGTATGCTTTGATTTTGAAAGCAAGGGTATTTTTTCCTTGGTGAGAAGGGCACCCTACATGTACAGGGAAATTGTTAATTTGTACTGGAGCATTTCAAGGGCACCAAGTCAAGGACCAGGGGGAATGAGGGCAATCGCCCTCGTTGCCTCTAGTAAGTGTCAGGCAGGATTCAGGCCTGGGCATGGCTGGAAGAAGAAACACTGTTGCAGGTGAAGTTCCAGGCCTGTAGCTTCATCTCTGAAAGGGCAAGGCCGTTTTCATTTTGAAAAGGGCACTTCCATTCGGAAAATCTTATAGTCAATGGCAAACTTTTGAAGGGGCACCAAGAGGATGACCAGGGGCAAGCAACAGATGGCCTTTGTGGCCTTCGTGTAATTCCAGGCCTGAAGAGCTCTGATGTTGAGGCTGAGAGTTTAGGGAAAATCTTGAAGAAGGAGGGGTTCGGATCACTTTGTTGATAGCTTGAACGGGCTTACAGTTCAATTCAGTTCAATTCAATTTTTTTTTACAGATTTGTTATTGTTTGCATATGTTAGGATACACCAAGTGAGAATACTGGTCTTTGTCAAATACCAAAGGTGTCCAGTGCATTTAATAGTATACACATAATGAATGTTTATGAGTGCAATGGTGCGAATATGTTCATGAGTTGAAAGATGGAATGTTCTATTCAACGAGGCGGAGCCGAGTTGAATGGAACATTCCAGCTTTCAACAAAAAACATTCATTATTTGTTTTATATAACATCCAAGTAGATCTTTGTCATTTTGATTGAAAGATACAACTTTCAAAACAAACAAAGCGTAGGCCTACATTTTTTAATTGTAGAAGCCGAATGCTAGTAATTTTACATAATATGCCTTGCAGTAACACTGCTGCGTTACCAAAGACACGCGCACGCAGTGATGTTTTTTTTACTCAGCTTTTTCGTTCCATCCGAAAAGTACCATTGCACGCTGGCAGCGTGCAATGGTACATTTCGGATGGAACGAAAAAGCACGGTGAGTGACTCAGCGTGCAATGGTACTTTTATTTGCTATCACGTGACAGACAATCCTCCAATCAAATGGCAAGGATCTGCTTGGGTGTTATATAATGTCTGCTAATCCGTAAACACCAAAAACGATACAATTAAACAGATCTTTAAATCAAACAAAAATAAGCTGAACAGAGCTAGAGAGAACCCCTCAACTAAATTACTTCAAACTTAAAAAGTAAAACACTAGGAAAAGGGGGTTTATTTAAACAATTTAGAAAGTTATTTAGCAAATTCACCACACAACTACAGAGACATTCAAAGCGTTCTTGATCTAGTCCCAATAGGATTGTTACTCAAAGGTCTCATAAGCTAATAAAGTAGGTCACTACAATCACAGGATTTATAATCCTAAAATGGCTTTCACAATTAAACACGTCAATGCCCACAACCACACTTTCTGCTCCCTCCAATTTTAACCAAATCCAAATCTCCCCACTAATGAACAAAGCTAGGCCTCCTACAGCCTTTGCTCTGAGTTTCCTATCTTTTGTTCCCCTCCCATTTGACCAAACTAACATAGTCACCAGCTACACATGAATTGTCCTCTAACGAAAAGAAAACAAACGAGGTTCAAGCGGAACCGGTGACCCCCTCGTTTCTTTGCTCTCATACAATCTACATTTATGAGAGACACTTTTGTAAGGGCCTTGGTTAAAGTACAGGTATTATATTGTTATACATTTTTGGCCTTGCGCTCGGCGTCCGAATGGCTGGAATAATTTAATGGGAATCCATCTTCTGTAAAATTAATGACAAACATCCATATGGTGTGGACATTTAGCACTAAGGTCCGAGTCCGGTTGACATATCACTAATTTGTTTTTGGTTGTGCATGAATAGATATAGTTTCATAAAATTTTCAGATGGCCTTGCGACTGTAATTTTTTTTTTTAAATGATTGGTCAAAAAATCAAAAATGGATTCTGCAGGAAATTAACAAGTCAATCAGGTGATCTATATGTGCCGCGTAGGATTGGCTTTAAACATCACCATAATTCGGTATAAATCATGTATGCAAGTGCATAATGATCGCCTCGGAATAATACATGATATAAAGACGAGGTCCAACCCACATTAAACATGCATGGGTATAATACCTTCCTGAAGTTGTCAAGCAAAAGGGATTATTTACAATGCATGAACGTGTTTCAAGTTAATGTAATACAGCATGAAAAGTTATTATTCCAGTAAGTTTGAAAAACAGGGTGTTTTTTTAACCTTAGTGACTCGGCATGTTTTTTTTTATGACTCTCTCTCTCTTATGAAGAATGTATAGTTGTTTATTTGTGATTTACTTGGTGTGGTTTTACTTATTTTTTTCTTGAGTTTTCATAGAGTTAAATTGCAATCACATTGATGGATGTGAAAATATGACATTATAAAAATTTAGGGTTTAAAGCCATTATACACTTTCCGTACAGAAAAAAAAAAAATCACAGATTTACAAATAATTTACAGGGTTTACAGAAGGTAATGGTGAAAGACTTCTCTTGAAATATTGTTCCATGAAATGCTTTACTTTTTGAGAAAACATTCTGTGCATTCTGTTTGTCTAGTCTGTCTTGTGTTTTCTTTCTTCTGTATAGTATTTTATGTTGTTTGTCTGTCCATAGGTTAAGGCACAAAAGCCTCTGCTTCACCCTAACCTAATTGTTGTCCTACTTTAAAAGCTTCCTAATATATAACTATCCAAATAATTGTAAACTTTCATATCCTATGATACTAAGTAATACTGTAAACTACTCATAATTTGAATATATTTATAAAATGTAAAATGTGTAAGTTTAAATGTAAGGCAGCAATGAAATAAATGTGTGCAAATACAAAATACATTCAAACAACATCAATTCTCGATAGCGAGAATTACGGATTCATTTTAGACACATGTCATGACACGGCGAAACGTGCGGAAACAAGAGTGGGTTTTCTAGTTATTTTCTCCCGACTCCGATGACCGATTGAGCCTAAATTTTCACAGGTTTGTTATTTTATATAAAAGTTGTGATACACGAAGTCTGGGACTTGGACAATACTGTTTACGGAAAGTGTATAATAGCTTTAAAACAAAGGGTTTGATGGAAGTGAAAATAAGACATTATAACAACTTGGGTTGCATCAAGATGAGTTTGAAATAAAGGGTTTGAATTGAACCACTTTGATGGGAGTGAAAATATGACATTATAACAACTTGGGTTGCCATCAAATTTTGATAAGTTTAATACAAATAGCTTGATTCAATCACATTGATCAAAATGAAAAGCAAATAGGAACCCTCAGAGGAAATAGGAACCCTCAGAGGAATAATTATGTTGATAAACATTAGAGATAGTAAACATATTTAGCAATGGAGCAATTGCATAGCCAAGATTTGTTCACTGTGGGGCGGGTAGCTTGTGGCCGGGGTGTAGGGGCATGTTTTTCTGGAATAACCAGGGGAGGGGCACTTGGGGATGACATCTGGGGAGGAGCACCTGGGTGGGTACTGGAGGGGACACATACCCCCCCCCCCTGGCCCTGGCCCCCACTGCAATGAAGATCCAACTTTACTTATCCCCCAAAACATCCACAAGTTATTTATGTAGTTATAAGGTGCTTTTTTAGTACAGTGCATCTCATAGTGCCAACCCCTGTCCATATAAGACCTTTTTTCATTATTGAAATCATCTCAACTCCTTAATAAGCTTGGGCGATATCACGATATTATTGAATGTCGCGATATTAATTTGCAAACGATTTTGATATCGGATGGATTTGAATTTAATCGAAATATTGATATATCGCGATATATCGCGATATCGGTTAAATATCGTGATGTATTTGCTAGCTGAGACATCTTGCACCCCATAGGTTTGGAGTAAAACCAGAAGAATAGGTCATTAGAACACCTCTCTTATGCTATGACTGTCTCTTCTACAACTTTCACTTGGACAGATGATGATGTCAAATTTAATTAATCGCGATTATTTCGAATATCGCGATATATTGTCGGCGATATATCGTGAATAAAATAAATCAATATCGCCCAAGCTTACTTGGGCATCACCGGCAACCAAATGAGAGTTTATAAACACTTTTACATCCACATGTTATTACCCTAGCATGTACCCATTTACTACTGGGTGAAGAGAAGCAAATTATGCTAAGTGACTTTCTCAAGAACAAAAGTGTCACAACCGGGATTCGACCCAAATACTCAAATGTCTCAGTCACCAGAACTTGAGTGCAATATAAATGCACAAACTTTTGGGTGAGCTACCACCAGGGCCATAGCACATAAAGAGTACCCAACTTTACTAGAAACTTTATATTAATTTGACATTTAACTAATTTATTGTCCGTCCTAAATGACATTTTTAATAGCGTTGAATATAAATATTTTTTTCATTTCTAACAGTTTGAAAATACTGTTATAAATCAAGCTCTGATTTGACTAAGTACCCCAACTGCTTGACAATTGTACATTTCCATTAGTCTGTGTTTCTTTATATTTAGGTGACAACTGTCCATTTAGATTTATTCCTTATTTTTTGTTAGGTATACAACAACAAATTTCCATTAATGAAAGGATTGTGTTAATTTAGCCCCACCGGTCACATTTAACATTTTCTACAAATTATCTCAGAAAAAAACACAATATTTTACCTTGTGCGCACGGTCTGAAAATGAATGACATATATTAATGAAAAATCATGGTGGACACACAAGCTTGCTAACCTGTAAAATACCATTATGCTTTAAAAGCAAATTTTTCTGCTACAGTTACGATTAAAGCAGCGCTATGAAATTGTCCCCTGGGATGTAGTACACATCTTCGGTGATAAAATAGAATTAGCTGTTGCAAACTACTTCAACCAAAAGAACCTACTTGAATGGCATAAATGGAACAAATGGTTAATGGCCTGGTTTCTCTGTTCATGTTAGAATGTAGTGTCATTTAGCCTGGAGAAAGAGTCTCTGCAAGGGTCGAAGCATCAGGCCATTTACTTTTATTTTTTTGCACAAACCTAAAGTAATAACTTTGGTGACTTAACTTCAGACTCCATAGTCCGAGTTAATGTTACCAGCTGGCTCATTCTCAACCCAGACACACCTACTCAGACAAAAGTCTGGGGGCTTGAATATAAAATGGGTTTTGAGGATTATGTATGACCAACAACAATAGCATCGGCGAAATATATGAATTTACTGGCCTTGCAGTGTCTGGGCGCGGAGCCCACCAGCTCATTCATGTAGAGGGTTTAATGATTGAGCTGACCATGAGGTTGTCGGACCGTAACTAGTTAAAGAAGCAATCTCGCTTTTCATCGTTTCTAATTCATTTTAGAAGGACACATATAACAATGATGTATTTTTCGACTGGTTGTCCTCCGAAACTTTGACATGGGCTATCGTTTTTGTCAATTAAAAAAAAGGGGGGAAAAGCAGATGTGAAAGTGTACATATGCAGGTCTGATGTCGTCAATTATAAAAAGGGAAAGGGCTGGGATAAGACTATGTATAAAGTAAACTAATGATATTTTTGGTACAAATTTATTCACAAATAAAAAGTAATGGAAATTTTGACTGTGAAATGCTGACTGTTTCTTTATAGGCCCTATACATACTAGTTTTAATGAGTATTTTGTGCCCAAAGAGCAAATTTCATGATCGCTAAATTGATAGTTTTTCCAACAATCATAACATCTTGTGTGTCGTTAGGTCTTAAACCTGGTTCCCCGTGATTGTGAATGCGAAGCAAATATGTCAAATTAATTTACATTCGCAGGAAGTACATGTATGAACCAGTTTAAAATTGAATCAATTTATTGAGAGTGCCATAGCAACAGATTAACTCATTTCTAGAACACATAATCATAATTCGAAGTAATGTACACCAGCGACCTTACAATATTGTAATTGAAATATCTTTATTCAAAGAATGAGCATAAAAGCAGAAATTTTAACAACACTATTAGTTATCACACAAGCGCGATTGGGATACGGAAAAATATAGCGCTTCTGCGTCCTATACGCGATTGGGATACCGAAAAATATAGCGCTTCTGCATCCCAGTTGGAAATGGGACAAAGACGCGATATATTTTTTTTGTATTCCATGACCGCGCGTGTTATAACAAATCTATCTTCCAGTCTCACGTGCAACGCGTAATGTATACAAATTTCAGAACGTTATCTCGCGACAAACAGCATGCACGCACACAAAGTTTAGACTGTTTTTTTTTGTACTGTCCGTATACGGAGCGTGACACATTGACACTTACAATATGCATTGTGCAATAAAACAGAGGAAGTGGTATATAGGTTTTATACCACCCTCCAGTTCGAGCATCTGATTGGTGGATTAGTGCGTACTGGAAGATAAAACAAAATGTTACCTTTTATGCATTTATACAAACAAATATTGCGCCCACCAACAAGTAGATGGCAAACATTCTCAAATGCTTTACATGTATACCATGATTAAAAGAGATTATTTAAGCATCTACCAGCATCAATATTTTCATCACTTTTAAAGCCATTGGACACTTTCGGTAAACAGCATTGTCCAAGGCCCACACTTCGCGTACCACACCTTATACATAAAATAACAAACCTGTGAAAATTTAGGCTCAATGGGTCATCCGAGTCGGGAGAACATAACGGGAAAACCCACCCTTGTTCCCCCACGTTTCGCTGTGTCATTACATGTGTTTATAATAAATCCGTAATTCTCGCTATCGAGAATTGATATTGTTTTAAGGTTTCTCAAAAAGTAAAGTACCGAAAGTGTATGATGGCTTTAAAGGGAAGGTTTTGGTAATCGCTCTTAAAATTAACGGCAATAACAAAAAGGGTTTGAAACATACTACAACAGCTTTCGATAGTATAACACATTTTGAGAATCATTTCACTTAAAAGTAATGAGGTTATGTAAAGTAAAAAAAAGTTCTTTCCCCTAAAATTTGAATTTTAGAAAGTATCGCTTCTCAGATTGTGTGTTCCCATTAGAGATAATTCTTCCTTCATAGACGTATATTGGCTCTGGATTTTCAAAAGATCTCAAAGACGCGACCACCATTTGAAATGAAATTTCGAAATGCTACGCAAGTTTCCTACTGGCGGATAGGTAGGCAGCCAAGGCACCAAGGCAGTGACCAGGGCCCAATTTCATAGAGCTGCTTAGCACAAAAATTTGCTTAGCATGAAATTTCTTCCTTGATAAAAACAGGATTACCAACCAAATTTCTATTTGTTGGATATTGCTAGTTACTGGTATTCAGCTGTTGTTTGCTTATCCTGAAAATCATGTGGAACCTTGGTTGGTAATCCTGTTTTTATCAAAGCAAAAATTTCATGCTTAAGTAAATTTTTGTGCTTAGCAGCTCTTTGAAATTGGGCCCAGGCCGGGGCATGGAGGCAGTCACCTTTGTTGCCCTGAAGTATCAGGCCTGACATTATACATTAACATAGGATTAAATATTTGAGCAGTTCCAAAAACCAAAGGTAAATTACTTTTTTCCTTTAATTAAATACAGTGGACACTATTGGTAATTGTCAAAGACCAGTCTTCACAGTTGGTGTATCTCAACATATGCATAACAAACCTGTGAAAACTTGAGCTCAATCGGTTGTCGAAGTTGCAAGATAATAATGATAGAAAAGAACACCCCTGTCATACGAAGTTGTGTGCTTTTTGATGCTTGATTTCGAGACCTCAAATTTGTTCCCAGTGCACTGACCACTGCAGTGGTCAGTTTTTTTAATCTAGCCTTCAGATTGGAATTTTGATATTCCTCTGATGAAAACATCTGTTGAAAACATAAATCCAGTACTGACCCTCTGGTTAATTAAAAATAGAAATAACAGGACAGTTTGTTAATCTTGGAGAAGAGATTGGTCTTCAGGCTGACTGTGTCCTATTTCATGTCATGTCTAACCTATTTTCAAACTAGCCTATACAATGTCAGTGCCCTTTGAACAGGACTGGTCAGTATACGGGCATGGTTGCATCCTTCCAAATATGCAAGACAAACATGAAGAAAAGGGGCTATACCCCGATGGCTACACAAAATTGTGGCACATCATCTCATCCCAATCTATGCCACACCTTCTAAGATGCCCAGCCCTTGAGGAGCAGTGCTGCCTGATGACAGCAAAGGAGAATCCTTCGTTGAAAACTGCTCTATGTTCCGACCACCCCTATATTCAGAAACCCTCCTTGTAATTTACATGCATAAGGTTAGGGTACTGGTTAGGGTTATAGGGTTATGGGAATATGAAAGTTGGCTAGGTGTGTCCATAGGGGTCTCAAAACAAAGGGGTGTCGGAACATAAGGTGCGTTCGTTTAGCTTCCCTGGGTCGACCCCGGTGTGTGGCGGTTTTTTTTTCCCAAGACGAACGTGGGTAATTATCTGCACACGTTCGTCGTGGAAAGAAAAAACATCACACACCGGGGTCGACCCAGGGAAGCTAAACGAATGCACCCATAGTGGGTGTGGGAACATGGGGATGTCAAAACTTAGGTGTGTAACAAAAACGTACTTAAATTTTCAGTTGTCTTATTGTTGCTTGTATCTTTTGTTGTATCAGTGTGTGTTTGGTTTGATTTTCCCTAGTTTGTAATTACAAGAGTAAAAAATAAAAATATATCTTAGTAATTTTCATTTGCACCAAGTCTCAATATCTTATCCTTTATTTTATGTCTTATTCATCCAAATTTACATGATTTTAAAAAGTCATTAGGCCTTCTTGTAAATGCTTGGTCATTAATTTTTTTTTATGTGAATCTTTTTTGTATTTTGTGACAATTTGACCTTCGGATGTGAGGTTTGAATGTTTTTAATAACAAATAAAAGGTTTTTTTTTTTGGAGGGGGCTGCTTTTCTTTGCACTCTTAGTTATCCAGCCGCTTACAAAATGGTCACCCCCACATGTTTTTGGGACATTAGACCATCTGGCTGTTCACAGAACTGTTACATCATAACAGTAAGCATTACCTACATCTGGTGATATAGATATTTTACTGAATATTTTCCTCATAATTGGATAAACATGTATATGAGTAAACAAATGTATAATTTGAATATCATTTTCCCTTGTCTTCATTTCAGTTTGCTCAAAAGAAGTTTTTCCAATTAAAGGGAAGGTATACGGCAATACATATCAATTTGTAATGACAATTAAGCCGTTGCAGTGCAAACCCCCTGCATACGCACGTTTCTAAGCAAAAAACAACATGTTTTCTCCTTTTTTGTCATAACTCCTTATTCCTTTACTGTATGAATTTGTTGTTTGCAGAAAAAGATGAATACATCCCCTTTTACATAGTCTCTCTTTTTTTTGGAAAATACGATTGTTTTTTCTCTGTCATTTTCCAATTTAAAAGTTGTAGCTTCGTACAGTTTCGCGTGAAAAACCAAAATACATCTTCTTTTTTACAACCATGCAGCCTTTCAAAAGGCAGTATCTAGGCCCCCCTAAGTTTTGATAAAAATGTTGTTTGCATTTAGTTAAACTTTATTTTGTAAGCTTTAATCTGGTGAGACAATCATTCTGATTGGAACAATATTTCCTCCGTCAATCTGGGCATCAACAAGTTGAACCAATAAACGATCTCATAACAAATCCCCTATATCACACTGCACAAAATAGCTCAGCGCGTATAGTCACAGAGCCACACACAAATCCGGGAGCGCACGCGCTGTAGCAGTGTGTGCGTAGATATTTGATGTTTTCTTAGTTGACTTTTCAGTGTTATACAAATTCATATTACAACTTTTGGTTAGAAGTCTACAGCAGGATTTGATAGTTTTTTAAAAGCATTTTCAGAAAGATCTCACTTCAAAGTAGTGTGGTAATGTAAAAAGAGTTTTTATCCCCCAAATTCGAATTTGAAAAGCATCACTGTTAGAAACTTTTCCTATTAAGGCTATAAATTCTTTTTCCATAGACATTCATGAATCACGCCATCAGCGAATCAATGGTAGGCTTTGCGCAAGATCACTGCCTAATTTTCTTGTGAATGCTTATGCTTTATTTTTTATTATAATTATTATTTTATTTGCCATAACAGTACAAAACATAATACATTGACAATATTACCCCGAGATGGGCAAGGGACAACAAAAGCAAATACATACTATGATCCGTAGATCTGTTGCCCCACATCTGGGATACACGATAAAATTAATATAGATTTAACATAATACACATGTAGTACACAAAGCATTAAAAAACAGAAAATTATACAACCAATAGCAAATAATAAATATATAATAAGAATACAAAATAAATTTAAAATAAATAAGTAGAAATAACGATAAGGTAAGGATAAACAATAATAGGAAATAAATAAATAAATAAAAAGTAAACCTTGTAGATAAATAAAACAACTTAAAATATTGCACAAGTAATTCAGCTTAAGGTACTATACAATAGATTCATGAGCTTGGCAGACAGAAAATCTAAGTGATTTTAAGAAAGCTGTGGAAGGGCAAGAGCAGTAGTGAATTGCGAATGTTTTCTGGCAAACTAGACCAAAGTCTGGGGAAAAGATGAGGAGCTGATAAATGCAAAGCATCGGTTCTAGCATACAGGTGTTTGAAGGTGAGAACATTAGAATATCTATGGTTGACAGAAATTATGTCTGCCACGTCACAATGAATATGGTTAAACTTACACTTAATGATAAAATACAAAACAGAAAAATTACCACGAATTGACAGAGACGACCAGTTGAGGGACTTAACTCTATCGGGGTAAGACATCTCACCCATCCTCTGCCCGAGAATAAATCGAGAAGCACGTTTTTGTAACCGTTCAAGGGCCCGAGTCTGGAGAGATGTTAACTTTTCTGCCACAGTCAGCAAACTCCAGCCGTTTAGTTTACGGGCGTACACATTCTGTTGAGATCTGGTCATGACTAGGTTTTTATTTATAGACTGTGCAAGTCTCGCGCAGATTTGAACTTCTGGGACCATTGTGGTCCCAACCTTATGGAGTTTTACGTTGGGGAGATTTTGTTTCGTCCATTACTTTAGTTTAATATAGTTTATGACCATAAAAATGACATATGTTGTTAAAAATGTAATACTAATTAACAACATATATAAAAGTAAAAATAAAGTCAACATAATAACGAAGAAAAAATGATATTTGAACTTGATCTCAGGTCAGGTTACTTGTAAAAAATTAAGAATTTGTGCCCATCTCCGATCACGAAAGTTACGCAGACGCTTGTTTTGGCCGCGCGGGGTGGAAAGCCTTTTCATTGGTCGCTTAGGTGTTGGAGGAAAACTCAAAAGAACTATATATTCCAGGTAAAACCCACCAATTAGGTGGGAGGGAAACCCCAAAGAATTATATATTCCAGGTACAACCCATGCAGTTAGGTAGGGACTGAAAAACCCAATCCACATACTGCCCCCGGTGTGATTCGAACCCGGGTCCAAGATTTTGAAGGTGAAGAAAGATGCCACTACGCCAACTCGACCACCGCTTCAGTTTTAGATGTGGGAGGGAAACCCCAAAGAATTATATATTCCAGGGAAAACCCATGCAGTTAGGTAGGGACTGAAAAACCCAATCCACATACTGCCCCTGGTGTGATTCGAACCAGGGTCCTAGAGGTTGAAGGCGAGGAAGGATGCCACTACACCAACTCGACCACCACGTTAACAGCTGTCTGGATTCTAACACTCCCATATGTCATTTTAAAGTAATTAATCACCCAATAAACAGCAGGCTGACTTTAAAATTACATTTATGATTATAATACAAAAGCCTATTAATCAAAAATAAATCATCAATCCCAAATAAATAATTGCTAATTAAAACTAAAACTTGTAGATTCATGTATATTGGTTTTTTATAAGGGGGTTTAGCGCTGTGAAGCCATTTTATCATCGTAATTGTTCTCTGATGTAAATCAATGCAAATAGGATGTCACCAACTGTTACAGTGCCCTTTTTCATTGTGCCCTAGATCTAAGCCTAAGCATTTAAAAGTGTGTAGCTTTCTGATTTCCCAAAATTTGTCAATAAAAATGTTTACTTGTTGCAAAACTGATGTATGATTTTCAGCATGGTTTCAGGCCAGGCCGTTCTTGTGCAACACTCCTTGCTGACACAATAACGGAGTGGTCTGAAACACTGGATCAAGTCAAGTCATGTGTGCATGTTTTATCTCTTGATTACAGTAAAGCGTTTGATTGTATTTCTCATAACATTCTTGTAAACAAACTCAGATATTCCTATGGGATCCACGATTCCTTACTTTGCTGGATAAATTCATTCCTTTATCGCCTTTATCGCACGGCAATGATCCGACTCTTTTATTCCCCTTCATAAATGCCTTTTTTGTTCAAAAACGTTAAAAAATACAATTATAGACACTTTGACAATTGAAAATTCGAGGTTTGAACAGATTTTTTTTTTTCAAAAACTTTTAGAAGAATCTGTTCAGAAATAGATTACGCAGCGCTTAGAAATAGATTACGCGCTGTTACTTACAGCTATGAATTGCGCGTTCTGACACGCGGAAGCCAGCCGGTTATAAACACCCCCACGTGACGCGCTCTCCACCAATAGGAGTAGAGAAACTGTCTGGGGTATTTATGAATGTCATCTAATTGATTGATGATGCATGTGCCAGACTGTTCAATATAATGGGGTCCGTAAATGCTAATGGGTTCATACAGATGGCTGTTCTATTCTACTTTGCTAATTTGGATAATCAGTGAATACTCTGCATGAAAAATTGGAGGATTTGGTCATAAATCTTCAAAATGTGCTAATATTTTGACAGAAATTGAACATCTGAATGAATCGCTTACTCCCAACAAAAACCTGGATTTCAGTTGTTAGGTGTTTACTCAATTCAAATGATTAATTGTGGCTACTACCAGGGCCCTATAAAGCTGTTAAGCAGAAAATATTGCTTGACAATTTTATCTGCTAAGCACAAAGTGAGTGGGGCACCAGTCGCAACAGTGTAAACTGTATGGGGTGTTGCCTGGTAACCTGTTTTTGCAAGCAAGATATTCCTTTGCTTAGCAGGTTTGTTGTGTTTGCAGGCTTTATGAAATTGGGCTCATGTTGGACTGCCCATCTCAGCAATGAGAAGCTTCATCGGTATCAGGAAAACTAATATACAAGTTCAGGTCTAATACTCCACGGAGGCATTGAAGGCAATTGCCTCCATGCCCCCTGGTTTTTGCCTTGGTGCCCTTGAAATGCTTCAGTAGAAATTTACAATTTTCTCATAGGGTGCCCTTTACCAAGGGGAAAATGCCTTGGTGCCTTTGCCCCTTCAAAAGTGAAGCATACATGCCTAGAAGTTTGAATCCTTGGTAGGCCTACAGGTCTTGACAACTTTTTTTCAAAAGAACTCAAAATTGTGATTTCAAACTGCAACAATTAATTTAGAGACTCGTCGTCACTCTCAAACAATCTAGAAATCAACAAAAAATGCTGATTCCCCACTCAAGAAAACTGATTAATTTTTTTACTAAGAATGTTTTTGGAATTTATTTGTTGTTTTTGTCCAGTTACTACAATTTCACGGTAGGCCTAGTCAGTGGAAAAGTTATGTTTTTTCATTGTAATAATGCAATTGTAGAGAGAGGAAAATCTCTCCTATAGGTAATTCATAAACTTTTGCATTTATTTTAATTTTTGACCAAAAAGTGTTGATGGTGAAGAGGTGTTTAACTAGTGGTTTAATCCCAACGAGGCCTGATTCTTGATAATTTTATCGAGAGGAAGTCGAGAGGAAGTGCTTATGGATTGGGTCACTTGAGGCTGACCCGAGGTGCATGATGTCACCACGAGAGGGCGAGTGTGATCGTTCGCTTAGCTGTTGTCAGGGGCTCACCTGAGTGAGCACCGCGGGGTTGACCCAGGGAAGCTAATCGAACGCACCCAATATCGAATATCTGTGTGAGTATTTAAAAAAATTGATCCTTATCCCTGAACAATGCAAAATTAGCATGATCTCTTAAAGAGCCAATAAAGGATGATCTCAATATTTCGGCTTTTACCTTTTGATGGCCAAATAGACATCGCAGATACCGGTTAATAACCATTTTACTCTCAAAATTTGCATTTAGTAACGAATAACTTGAGTAAAAAATGTACCCAGTCGTGCAGCTTTTTCAGCCGAGAGTCAAAAATGATCTCTTATAATAACGCCAGTGACGATATTCCCCTAATTGGGTGTGAACACAGTTCTCCAGCTTTGGCAAACTGAGGGCGCTATTCTCCACACCAAACAGCCGCCACAGATGTCACGATTCCTTTGAGTAAAAAATGTACCCAGTCGTGCAGCTTTTTCAGCCGAGAGTCAAAAATGATCTCTTAATGCCAGTGACGATATTCCCCTAATTGGGTGTGAACACAGTTCTCCAGCTTTGGCAAACTGAGGGCGCTATTCTCCACACCAAACAGCCGCCACAGATGTCACGATTCCTTTGTCGTGCAGGTTTGTTTGACCCTGCGTTTTTCAGAAATTTGGCTAGAAGCGCTCTGTAGAAAAACCATTTTTAAATAAATTTTTTTTTTTTAATTTTTTTACCATGTTTTAATAGGAAGTAAGAGACTTATTATATTTTTTTTAATGTTTCCTATGGACTCCAGCTATTAGAAAACTGTAATATCTATATATTTGAGCTCATCCTTTAGTGGCTGTTTTTAAACAAGAATTCAAATTAATTATCACAAATAAAATTTTAAAAAGTGTTGCCTTTGACAGGTACCAGAACTCTCATCATCAATAAAACCGCTTGTTAAAAAGAACAATTTTCTTTTTAATTGGAAAAAGAAAACATTAGAATTTTAATGCATTATTATCATCACAGCCGCCAGCTTATAGAAGTAGGCCGATATTGACATTATAACAACCTATTTTGACCTCAAAAAAAACTTAAAAAAAAAAGAAAATAGGCAAATGTGCAATGAGAGTTCCCTTTTTCCAATTTGACTCTTCAATTTTGAATTTTGAAATAGCTGGAAAATAGTGGGACAGTCAGTAACCCAAATTATCTTCACGCTGGCTTGAATCCTTAACTCTGATTGGCCGAACAATGAGTGTAATATAACTTATACCGCACGACCCACATCACAACCTGTATATTGTGTTTTCTAATTCCGTGTATTGTGCTTTATAACAAACCATGCTCAACGAAGAGCTTGTAAGAAAATAATGTAATTTCAAAAAGAGTGTTTTGCATTGCTTGCAGTTTGTTTGAAGATAAATACGTTATCCCAGCACGCGGGTAAAATATGGGACGCAGAAGTGCTACATTTTTCAGTTTTCCACTGATGCTTAAGAGTAGCTCAATCTGCTTGTACTCCTACGAGAAATAGATCCAAATTAAGACATAAGGTTTATCGCGAATAGCAAAATATCAAGAGAGGGCGCTGTTGAACCCACACAAAGATATAGGGGCTGCTGCATGCATGACAAAGCACACCACATTAGCATCTGCCCCCTTTTGCCCACCCATAACTCATTTATTTATTTATTTATTTATTTATTTATTTCTTGTTTATCCTGGGAAATCCATTCAGTAAGAAAAACTCACTGATCTCCCATGGATCCCAGCTAATAACAATCTACAGAAGTGCACTTAAGATAACAGATTAAAAATTTACACAGTAAAACATTGCGCAATCATTTAAAAAACACTAGACAACTCTAGAAATCACTAGACAACTCTAAAAACACAACTCATAGCGGTTCTGAATTGCGACAAACCTTATAGTCTGCAAACTAGGATGCCACCTTCTAAAAAAAACTACGGCCTAATCGAGTTATAAATACATCCCTATTCAACTCTTTATCCCAAAAATGAGGACATCAGTTTCCCCAAAATACCGTTATAAAATACCCCCCAAACAGGATTCAATTTATTTCAAGTAATCATTTGTTTCTCATTACTCTTCTTGAGATATTGTATACAAAATGTTATATGGATAAGGCCACATAAAAAAAAATGTTGATCGCCCCAGCGCGACCGTTCAAAACACCCGACCCCATTTTTTCCCCCCATTTCTGGATATCTCTTTACACTTAAATTACTGCCCAGATTTTTCAGCTGAAAAGATGTTTAAAGTTCTATAACAACCTTCTAAGGTTGTTATTCATGTTGGCAAAGCAAGAACAATTCTTCAAATAATAAAAACACACAAACCCTCTGTTTTATAGTGATTGTGATGATGTCTTCAATCTTGATTTTATATTTGGCAAGTCAACAAAAAAAAAGAAAAAAAAAAAAGACTCCCTCCCTCCCCCATCCGCAAAAAAAGGACGATCAAAAATTTTTGTTTTAGGTGGCCTAAGCAACATAATAATAGTAAACATTTCTATGGCACTCTACAATGAACACAGCGACTCACAAAAAAAACAAATCAACATCTAGGTAGAAAAGAAAACGTCTAGTTACACTCGAGTGGCAAAAGCACAGAAGACGGAGGAAAAACCAAAATAAAGAGAATATGAGGCTGTCAGTTTAAAGCCAAGGCTTTTACTATTGTAGAAGACAGCCTATGACAGGACTACAGACAATGATACAAGCCAAACAGGGGGTACCTGCAACCAGTTCACAAGGCACTCACCAAAGAGGTCAATGGTTTTCCTAGAATCAGTTGTTTGACATCACAAAATAACTTCAAAGTCACTATCTTCAGATTTTGTCAACTTCCTACAGCAACACTTTAAAGTGGGTTGCTCTTTCCAATAAATGTACAGTTTGTTGGAACCCAATATTATGTTTACTTGCAATGCAGTAAAAAATTAATGCTATTGTAATGCAGTAATAAATGTTATATAGGCAGGAACAGTGGTTATGTACCACACGAGGCATTTGAACATTAATTGGGGTTCGAAAATAGCAGCCACCCACAACAGACTGTGTGGCCGCGCCCATCCTCTGCAAGGTTAAAAAACCTGTTCTTTATAGAATTTGAATAGTACTGGTACGCGATGAAGAAATTCATTTAATATGTGCTTGTGCTCCTCCCAGGGAAAAAGCTGCGAGTTAATTAAATAATGACAACAGATTCTAATTTATTACCACTAACTGAAAGCATCGAATCTAAATACAATTGTTTTCTTCTTTGTTAATTTGCAATCTTTTTTAATTTGAAGCCTTTTTTAATTTGCAACCTTTTTTAATTTGCAACCTTTTTTGATTTGAAGCATGAAGTTATTACTATGTAATTGAGTACCAGTTCTTTCACAGTATAATAAAATTGATCATTGTTTACTGGGAAATAGAAAACAATATTATCATTTTGATCAACCTAATTTTGTTCCTCGTAGTAACTTAATTACAAGTTCAAAATGAGAACATCACTATCTTCCGCTTTTGTATAAACTTTCTTTCAATTTTATGTATTTATAAGCCATTTGGGTTTTTTTCAGTGACTTTCCTCAGCAAAAATGATGAAAAAAATGTTTGATTTAGAATTTACGGAGAACCAACTTCAAAACCTCATCATGAAATTGATACCAAAAGATTCAATGACAATGCACAGAAATTTTTGTTAGACTTTCTGGAGTAATTGATGATATTTTGCTTTGTCCATAACACAATATTTATGTCCTCTTTGTTACCATCAACATTTCATTCCAGTAGCCTTCATGTGCATTTGGTTAAATATGCACTACTCGCCCGGTGTTCAAAACAGCAGTTGATAATTAAAGACACTGGCCACTATTGGTTATTGTCAAAGACCAGTTTTCTCACTTGGTGTATCTCAACATAAAACAACAAACCTGTGAAAATTTGAACTCAATTTATGGTAGTTTACTCAATTTATGGAAGTTGTGTGCTTTAAGGTGCTTTATTTCGAGACCTGAAATTCTAATTCTGAGGTCTCAAAATCAAATTCTTTC
Source organism: Asterias amurensis (assembly GCF_032118995.1). Lineage (NCBI taxonomy): Eukaryota > Metazoa > Echinodermata > Asteroidea > Forcipulatida > Asteriidae > Asterias > Asterias amurensis. Next base: position 21,645,356 of record NC_092655.1, read on the forward strand.
TGGAAAACTGCAGTACTTCAGAGGGAGCCATTACTCACAATGTTTCATACTATCAACAACTCTCCATTGCTTGTTACCAAGTAAAGTTTTATAATACTAATTATTTTGAGTAATTACCAAAAGTGTCCAGTGCCTTTAAACCCATGCACATAATACTCGCTCGGTGCTCAAACAAACAGTTGATAGAAACCTATATGCATTAAGTCAAGTTCCACACAATAAAAAGTGTCTTTTCTCTTTAAGAATGTCATACTATGCAAACAACAACTCCATGGCAACACACGAATGAATATAAAATGCTCCTACGCATACAGTTGCTATGGTATCCAAAACAAGTTTCTATGATTAAAGATAAGGTTGGCGAACTGTTCTCATGAAACTCGGTCAAATTTTCATAACAGATTTACTGGGTGCAAGGCAGATAATCCCCCATGAACCTATTTTATGAATTATTTTGCACATGGAAATGATGGGATGATCATGTAGGCCTCAGTTCAACAAACTTCAAATCTACCACAGGAGTATCCGTCGTCGGGAAGGAAAATGTTGTTACAGGCACAAAATTTACTGCGTAAAACAGCTTGTTATCTGATCATTGACAATGTATAAACACTAAAATAGAGGGCAGTATTAATAGGATACCACTCCGGGCCTAATAATAGAAAAGTGGCACAGGTCTTTATGTCCTTTGATAAACAACTACCCTAGTCAACGTCAACAGAGGGCGCTATGCTTTTCTGTAAAGCCATAACTACCAAAACAAGAATAACATAATATCAACTGTTAAACATGCATAGATTATGGGGTTCCACTCCAAGGTGCAGTGAAGCAATTATGGTTACAAGACTGTAGTATGGCTTTAGCCATTGGTTAGATGCATCAACAATTCAATAGAGTCATTCAAAAAGAGCATGAGTGGTAATCTCACCTTTAATTCATTCGTGTTTATAAACACTCACCTTTAGTCTTTATGACTGTTTATAACCTTTCCATTTTTCTTAAGACCCTTGCTGGAATGCTGACAGTTGTACAATGGTGATGTTGCAGAGTCTATAAGAAGGTTAAAGAAAACAGAATTCATTAATTACTTGGCCAGCAACACCTCATTATCATAGTTGAATGACTGGGAACTTCTAACTCATAAAATAGAAAAGATCAAGAGAAAAATAACATTGAAAGAGCTAATTTTAAAAATGTTCAACCTAAATTGAAGTCCTCTTGTTGAACAAGTGTTTCGATCAAGATATTGGGGTAGTTTTACAGAGGATGACATCCAGGACTAAATTTCAAAGAGCTGCTTATATATAAGCACAACAAAAAGCTAAGCACAATAAAATTATGCTTACAAGAATAAAATTACAAGCCAAAATTCCTTGTGTATCATTTGTGACTGGGATCCTGCTCATATTTGCTAAGCAGACAATTGTTAAGCATACATTTGCTGGTTACGCAGCTGTATGGAACTGCTTAAGCAGAAAACAACTTCTACTTTAAAGAAAGAAAAAAGATGGCAGGACACCGTGCCACACGTTGTACATGTGGTATTTTGTTTGGTATAGCCTCATTCTGGTAAGCATCATTTCATCGTGATGAGCTCAGGGGCCAATTTCATAGAGCTGCTTAAGCAAAATATTTGCTTAAGCACGAAAATAGCTCGCTTATTTTACACATGTTACTGGCCAAAATGTCATGCCATATACATGTACATTGCTTGTGACTGGTATTTAGCTGTTGTTTACTTAGCATAACAATTGAGTTGAGTCTTGGCCGGTAATCTGATTTTACAAAGCAAGGATTTTTTTGCTTAAGCAAAATTTTGTGCTTAAGCAGCTCTATGAAATTGGGCCCAGATGTGGTTTTAAAGGAACACGTTGCCTTGGATCGGACGAGTTGGTTTGTAAAAAGCGTTTATAACCGTTTGTTATAAAATGCATATGGTTGGAAAGATGTTTTAAAAGTAGAATACAATGATCCACACAAATTTGCCTCGAAATTGCGTGGTTTTCCTTTGACTTTGCGAACTAACACGGTCGGCCATTTATGGGAGTCAAAAATGTGACTCCCATAAATGGCCGACCGTGTTAGTCGACGAGGTAAAAAGAAAACCGTGCAATTTCGAGGCATGTTTGTGTGGATCATTGTATTCTACTTTTGCAACTTCTTTCTACCCATATGCATTTTATAACAAACGGTTTCAAAGACCAACTCGAACGATCCAAGGCAACGTGTTCCTTTAAATCAGCTCTATGACACGGATGGCCGCAGGCTTGATGAGCATTGATGTCTCCATGGGGACAAGATGGATACATTTATTTCTAATAGGAGTAGTACTGCATCAGATTGAGGTATTTTAGGTTACTGACTATCAAACTGTTTTCAGCCATTCGGTTTTTTGTGGTGATTGTTTGTTTGTTGGGGTGATTGTTTGTTGGGCTGATTGGGTGTTTGTTTGTTGGGCTGCTGTGGTGTTTGTTTGTTTGTTTGTTTGTTTGTTTGCAAATATCACAAAATATAATCTTAATCTTAAAGCCATTATACACTTTCGGGAAAGAAAAAAAAGTTCACAGATTTACAAATAACTTAAAGAGTTTACAGAAGGTAAGGTGAAAGACTTCTCTTGAAATATTATTCCATGAAATGCTTTAGTTTTTGAGAAAACATGAAAACAATTATCAATTCTAGATATCGAGAATTACAGATTTTTTTTTCAAACACATGTCATGACTCGACGAAATGTACAGAAACAAGGGTGGGTTTTCCTGCTCTTTTCTTCCCACTCTGATGAGCCTCAACTTTCACAGGTTTGTTATTTTATATATAAGTTGTGATACACAAAGTGTGGGCCTTTGGACAATACTGTTTACCGAAAGTGTCTGATGGCTTTAATATTCTTGTGGTTGAAAAGTCAAATTAGCAAGTAAATCTTAATTCATAAATATTTTAATAATTTAATAATAAAATAATAATAAAATTTGAAGAAAAAAAAGGAAAAAAAAGAAAAAAATGTGTAGGCCTATAAATTATGTCCTATTAATTTATTTTTGTCCAAGTTGTTTTAAATGAGAATTTTAATTAAAAACTGGGCTACAAATATAAATACTGGTAGGCCTTCTAAGTGAAATAATAATGCTATTGTTGTAATGGACTTTTTATTTGCTGCAGAGCTATACTTGGCCTGTATAATTAGGTGTGCGGCCAAAAGCCATAAGTCTTTTGTTATATACTGCTGTGTAATCTTTTTCTCACTGAGCCTTTTTAACAACTTTCACAAAATGTAGGCCCAAAAAGGTTCTGTTTGATGTTGATAAGTTTACACTGCTGCCCCGCCCCCTTACGGGCTTAATTTCGTAAAGCCTGTAAGCAGGAACAAATTGCTAAGCACAGAAAAGCATTGATTAGCAGAAACAAGTTTAATATCCGCCAAATTAACATTAAATTGTTGTGCATGCTAGTGCCCCACTAATTTTTTGCTTAGCAAAGAAAATTGTCAAGCAGTATTTTTCTGCTTAACAGTTTTATGAAATTGGACCCTGGACTGTCTGTCATTCCTGCTGGTCCATATAACAACACTTATAGTCACATAAATTTTAAAATAGTGCCAACATTGTCACACATGTCTGATGTCATGGCTGTCTGGTCATGCTCTACGTATACAAACAAGAATTTTGTTTTGTTTTAAAATTTCTACCTCCCGGTTAATAACAAAATGCAGTTGGCACTGAACTCTGGACCGACCAGGACAGGAGTTACACCTTATGAAAGCTAAAAAATGTACAAATAACTTCTCATTAGTGCAAAGAATAAACAATTCTTACGTGTCCAAACTTCAACAGAATGTCAATGACGAATGAAGTTTGTTCCGTTTGTCCACCCACGTGCGTTTTAAAGTTTGCACACACAGCTCAGCCCCGTCGAGCGCCTTCTTTCGACCTCACGGCATAGTTAAAGGGCGACCTCTATTGACAACTTTTCCTTGTTTAACATCAGTCAAAGTGTATCAAACTCAACCACTCAAGAAATACTTGTTGTTGCTTCACCAAGTGCTGAATTATTTTCTCAACATAAACAAATAATGAAAGTGGGAAAATCAAGGAAAATGCAGGATAATACTCATTTTCTGCAAATGTACATGAAGAAGTTTTATACACATAGCTTTGAGATGTTTTGTTTATTATGAATTTTCCCTCGCTCTGTATTTACAAAATTATTGCAATAATTCCAAAGGGGAATAGGAAAAGCATGGGGATGGAAGTACATGTAGTTAGTTATTTTCTACCTCCATTGTAGTAGTTCCCAGATATCACCTAATCTGACCTCCACTTCATCCACCAAAATTTTAAAAAGTAGAGCTTTGTTAAAGGCAGTGGACACTATTGGTTACTCAAAATAATTATTAGCATAAAACCCTTCTTGGTAACAAGTAATGGGGAGAACTTGATAGTATAAAACATTGTGAGAAACGGCTCCCTCTGAAGTGCCATAGTTTTCGAGAAAGAAGTATTTTTTGCACGAATTTGATTTCGAGACCTCAGATTTAGAACTTGAGGTCTCGAAATCAACCATCTAAACACACACAACTTCGTGTGACAAGGGTGTTGTTTTCTTTCATTATTAACTCGCAAGTTCGATGAATGATTGAGCTAAAATTTTCACAGGTTTCTTATTTTATTCATATGTTGAGATACACCAACTGTGAAGGCTAGTCTTTGACAATTACCATTAGTGTCCACTGCCATTCAAAGAAATTACATGGATTTCACAGAAGAAAGAAGAATTTTCTTTTCAGACAAAATAAGCTTTCTTATCAAACAAGAATTTAAAATTAATGATAAATCCCACGTTTGCATAAACTATATATACACTTTTAATATTTAGTTAAAAACTTGTTTTTTGTTTATATTAATCAAACATATAATGAACGATACAGGTATTGCTACAAATTACTTTAAGATAATTAAAAATACTCTCTGGAACTTCATTTAATACAATTTTCAAAATAAAGTTATACCTTAAATTTGATATGACAAAATATATTTGTTTGTAGTTACACCATAATATTGCATGCATACATTGCATGCATACATTGCCGTTAACTGAGGTGTATGCTGGTCTGGATAGACTACACAGACCAGAATGCACCTCAATTGAATAACATGAGCGTAAAAAGTATTTGCAAAGTATTCAATGTGACAATATCTAATAAGGTGTATAAGAATATGAAAATACAAAACAAATTGTCAAAAAGCGTCATGTTTTGAACATAGCAGAGTCTTTGCTAGAGTCAAATTATAATATTGTCAAAAAAAACCCAATATAATTATCACCAATAATCATCAGCATTTATATTGAGAGTTAGCATCTGGAAGCAAAGCTTAAGTTACATTCTCAAAAGTTAAATCCTCGGAGAATCAGAGACATTGCATAACAAGTAGGAAACAAAACCTGCTTAGAGTAACACATTCTTCCCAAGCAACTTTCTTAGAGCTACTCAGGAACTGAAAAATTTGCTTTAAAATATTCCGCTTAGCAAAAAAATAAGCAGCAGGATACCAGACAAAGATATTACATGTGGCATTGAAGTTTGACTGGTAACGCTATTCTGGTAAGCATAAGTGAAGTGGATCATTACGATGACCACACACAAAGAAAACCTTCCATTGACAAAAGGCTTGGCGTATGAAGGCACAACGTCACAACCCAAGTTATTGCCAACCGAGGTTTGAAAACTATTTAAAAGCCATAAAAACAGATGACAACAGTTTGTAAGCGTGTAACATAACTGTTAAAAAAAAGCATTCAATTTGTTGGAAAGAAATCAACAAGTCTTGGGTGAAAAAAAGTGATGAATTTGGTCAAACATCTGTTAACATAGTTGAATAGTTCACGAACAGTTGGCTGACAATGCCAACCCTCACAGTTTTTTTATCAACAATGGATATGTTTCATAGAGTCATCGTCCACCGTTTGCAATGCTCTTCCATATTGACACCTTACTCCATCTGGCATCGGTATGCTCTAATTACATCCCGGATTGGTGCACGGTATGGGTATTAATCTATGTTCATAGAGTCCACCATACACCATTTGCAATGCTCTTCCATATTGACACCTTACTCCATCTGGCATCGGTAAGCTCTAATTACATCCCGGATAGGTGCACGGTATGGGTATTAATCTATGTTCATAGAGTCCACCATACACCATTTGCAATGCTCTTCAATGATGATACCTTACTCCGTCTGGCATCGGTATGCTCTAATTACATCCCGGATTGGTGCACGGTATGGGTATTAATTTCTATGTTCATAGAGTCCACCATACACCATTGCAATGCTCTTCAATGATGATACCTTACTCCGTCTGGCATCGGTATGCTCTAATTACATCCCGGATAGGTGCACGGTATGGGTATTAATCTATGTTCATAGAGTCCACCATACACCATTTGCAATGCTCTTCCATGATGATACCTTACTCCGTCTGGCATCGGTATGCTCTAATTACATCCCGGATAGGTGCACGGTATGGGTATTAATCTATGTTCATAGAGTCCACCATACACCATTTGCAATGCTCTTCCATGATGATACCTTACTCCGTCTGGCATCGGTATGCTCTAATTACATCCCGGATAGGTGCACGGTATGGGTATTAATCTATGTTCATAGAGTCCACCATACACCATTTGCAATGCTCTTCCATGATGATACCTTACTCCGTCTGGCATCGGTATGCTCTAATTACATCCCGGATTGGTGCACGGCACATCGGGCATTGAGATCCCATCTGTTTCAATCTTAGCCCACACGCTAAGCAGCAGCACATGTGACCACACTGGTAGAGCACCGCGTCTACGGACTTCTCAAGGCAGATGACGCAGTTACCTTCACTGGCAGGCTGGCTGGGTGGCATGGGAGCTTGGGCAGTCTGGATGGTGGGAACTGTAGAATTACAAATCATCAAATCACAACTATTAATAACTTATTATCAGTAGTAGAATATAAAGCAAGACAGTTCTCTAAAGAACAAAATCAGTAGACATACACATGGTGTTAACGCATACTAAATATATATAATTGATACCTCACCATGCAATGTCTCAAATCCCATAAACAAATTATCACTCCAAAACTATCCACTGAAACTGAAATACAATAGCGTCGTCTGAGACTAACAGGGCATTTAGAACACTACGGAACCTGTCACTCAGCCTATCACTTAGGCCCAATAAAAACTTATTTGGTGAGTAAAAATGCAACTGGTGATAGTACAAACTTTTTTTAGAAAAGATTCCCTTCAAAGCCGTGGTTTTAAAAGGATTTCACCCATAAACATTTAAAATGTGAGACAGGATTCATGCATAAATCCCTTTTCAGATGAATTGAAAGTTCAAATTTGTCTGGTGTCCGTTCACAAATGCTGTGGCTAGAAATGTGGTTTGTACCTGCTGTTACTGCGCTAAACTTGGATGAATTTGATGCGATCGATCTTGATGATGCTCAGTTTGTTTTTGTTTTCAAGACACTGTATGCAGCTAAAATTTGCACAGGTGACATCTAATGTATGAGTCTTATAATGCGACCTAGAACTAAGCATTACAATGAGAAAAGAAAAAAAACCAATCTGTTACCCCATCCCTAAATGAAATGAGTTAAGTTTGAATATTGTTCTGACCTTGCCCATGTTGGCCACTGAGGGCAGCAGCCACTTCCTGTCTGATTGACCTCTGCATGTCAAGCTGGAGTTCAAAGGTCAGCCTCATCATCGTCTGCATTTCCTCTATCTGGCGTCTGAGAGTGTCAAGCTCTGGTGCAGCCTGGAGAAGAAAAATGGTATGTTACAATCTTTGCCCAAAAGTTTCAGATGCACTTCCCATTTCACTCAGGATGGCATGCTTATCTGCAGACCTTTGGGGATGTTTTATATCACCTGGAATGACTTTAGTTATTCCAATTTTTGTTTTGCTGATAGACGATCGAGTGACGCTTAATTCCATCACGACTTTCCAGTGAGTAGCGTACACGAGAAGCCACCAACATTGGGCACTCTGTTTCAACAGACAAAGAGCAACAGCTGGTTCTGGAAAACAGGCATTGTGAAAACCCTTTTTAGGCTTTATTGTATCAACCCTGATTCCAAAAAAAATTTTGTGCTTTGCTTCTTCAATGGATCCTTCTGCAGTGTCACATTTCTTTTGCAATGTTCTTTTTGTAATGACTTTTTATTTATTGATATTACCTTTTGCTTTTGATACCAGGGAAATAAATGAACTTTGAACCAAGAAGACACTATACATAAATTGTAAACTTGCGGGTACAACCATGTGTAAATTTCTTAGGGTGAGTGTTGGCTCTGAAAAGAGCCAGTTGGATCTCAACGTTTCGAACAGTATAATCTGGGCCCAATTTCATAGAGCTGCTAAGCACAAAGATTTGCTTAGCATGAAATTTCTTCCTTGATAAAAACAGGATTACCAACCGAATTTCCATTTGATGCATATTGCATGTTACTGGTATTCAGCTGTTGTTTGCTAATCCTGAAAATCATGTGGAAATTTGGTTGATAATCCTGTTTTTATCGGGGCAGAAATTTTTATGCTAAGCAAATTTTTGTGCTTAGCAGCTCTATAAAATTGGGCCCTGCTCGTCTTCAGAAGAGTATACTGTTCGAAACGTCAAGACCCAACCGGCTCTAGTCAGAGCCAACACTCACCCTAAGAGATTTACACATGATTGCACCCGCAAGTTTACTATTTATTTAGAGTTTCTTCTTATTTCTCCACACCATGCAAAGCTTCAAACAATACGAACTTTGAACCCTTGAACTTACCCAGGTTGCAGCTGTTGCAGAAGAGGATGGCGCCTGAATCCCGAGATGGCTGAAATCATTCCGTCGATAAGATTGACTCTGAGGCAAGGATTGGATAAAGTTGGCCACGCTCTCTCCATCAGCTTCAGTATTTTGAAGATGAGCCTGTTTACAAATCAAGATCATTGTTAACTTTTTCTAATAGGCAAATATCTCTCACTCTCAGGCATGTGTTCTTTATTTTTTAAAGAGCAAGGGCACCAAGGCATTTTCTCCTTGGTAAAGGGCACCCCGAGGAAATTTATTGAAGTATTTGCAGGGCACCAAGGCAATGTCCAGGGGGCAAGAATGCAATCACCTTCGTTGTCTCCGTTAAGTACCAGGCCTGCACTCTTCAATCTCTTAACGATGACTCGAGCAAACTAGTCGAAGCGTTGAGACCAATTAAGAACTCACTCTGCGGCAGTGAAGTAATTAACAAGAAGTTCCCTTGATCCACTTAAGTGAAAGAAGTAGTCACTGAAGGTTAACTGTCTTGCTAAAGGACACACAAATATCAAGAACGGGACTTGAACCCTCACTCTCATAATCAATAACACCAGAGCTTGAGTTCAGTGTGCTAGACCACTCAACCAGACAAACCAAATCAAAAATATTTTCTGGTTTAAAAAGATACATAATAAGGAGCACTGACAGTGTTTGACCTTACCATCATTGTATTCTCCAGGGTTCCCCTGAACTGACTGTTGAGCATGGAGGACACAAGCTGACGTTGGACTAGATTACTGATCTCAAATACAGCCTCCTCACGATGTGACTGTTGCAGGTACGAAGCCATGTTTGTGATGTCATTAGCTTGCGGTGGACTGTTTAGCAATGGAGAGTAACATAACGGAAGAAATACAATTTATATGGGGATATTTGATCAAGATCATAGTGCAGGCCCCGAAATCACCCACTGCGCCTACAGCAATTAGCGTGGTGCCCTGTGCTTTTGCTGTGGTGCCCTGTACAAGGTTCCCGTACCAGGGTGGTTTGATATACGGACTGGAGCATGTCGTGGCCGAAGGGTGTCGTGGCTGAGCTGATAAGAGCACCGAACTCAAGCTCTGGTGCTTCTGTTCAGCAGAGTGTGGGTTCGAATCCCGGTCGTGACACTAATTGTGTCCCTGAGCAAGACACTTAACTATAATTGCTTCTCTCCACCCCAGGGGAAATGGGTACCTATGAGGGCAGAGATGGTTCTTGTGATTGATTTAGCTGAGTAGCTCATATTAATGTTGCACAGGCTACGTACAAACTCCCCACCAGGGAGCTGAGATGGTTTAAGGAATGAATTATGGCCCAATGACCAGGGGTAATAATGTTGTACGCGCTTTGAGGCGTCTCTGGGTGTGAAAAGCGCTATATAAAAACTGGTTATTATTATTACTATTACGTGGATTGTGTATTTAGTCCCTTCTAGACCGTATGGGTTTTCCCTACAGGTGTTTTCGTCCGTCTAAAACTGAAATTTCTTCATTGTCTTTCATCAAGATGCTTTTCCCGACTCTATAATTCACACTCAGATTCATACCTGTTTTGCGTCAACCATGGTTGTTGCGGCTGCACAGCAGGTTGCTGCCATGGTTGTTGCTGTTGCCATGGCTGCTGTTGTTGCTGCTGCTGCTGCTGTTGCCATTGCTGCTGTTGCCATTGAGAATACTGCAGCTGCTGCTGCTGTTGTTGCCAGGCCTGTTGCTGCTGGTATGGATTTGGTGGCATTTGCTGTTGTTGTGGCCTCCATTGCGACTGTGGGAATGAAGACTGCATTGAGGGAAACTGCTGTGGCTGTGAAGATTCAATATATTCAAAATCAAATTGTCTGCTCAGAACAATATAGTCGTAAATGAAAATTTCATAACGTATTGATCAAAAGGTCCTTACGTACAAAATTTGTATTAACAAAAAAGTTAAAACAAAAAACCCCTGAATGTTTTACTTGGTAATCGAATGTTTCTTTATGCCAAACAATTACTTTAGAGACCACTTTTGATCAATAAAACCCATTTAACAGGGGCGCCAAAATATGCATGCAACATGGGCAGTTTTGCAAAATCTATACAAATCGTACTAAGGACCTAACAGTCGAGCTGAGGAACTTTACTGAAATGCACAAAATTCAAACTAACAATAAAGGAATGAAAGGTAAATATATTTTCCACTGGAGTGGAATAGGTTGACTAACCTGTTGTCGTTGTTGTTGTTGTTGATATTGCACTTGTTGTCCATACTGAGGCACAGGTGGTGGTGGTGGTGGCGAGAAGACATCCGCCAACCCAAGGGAAGGATGGGAGCCGGTCGATGTCCTTGATGAATGACTCAGCTGACTCAAACTCTCCAAGTGTTGCTGGAATGCGTCTGCACTTGGATGCACAGCTGGCGTTGAAGACCCTCCAGCATTGAAACCGGCCGAGCGCAGACGAAGTGTCTGCTGTAGTTCTCGATCTTGACGGACCAGCGTGCCACGAATAACATCTTCAAGATTGCGTCGGAAGGCGTTGCTCCTTAGAACGGATGACACTGGTCGGCGTTCTGACAGCCCTTGGACCTCGGAGAGAACACTCTGGGGTCGATTGTTGGTTTGTCTCTCACCACCTGAAAAGAAGTCTTCGAGGGTTTCACGGCTCTCTGTGCTAGTGACTGGACGATGACCGGTCTGAAGCTTCCTCAGCTCCAACATCAAATCTCTGTCAAATCACAAGTTAACATAGTAGTCATTAGAATAATTACTCACAATTTGGTAGGATTCCTAGGCTCAATTTCATAGAGCTACTTTAGCATTAAACAAGTAACTAAGCACAACAAATTTGTGGTTACCAGAATTTTAATGTTACCGGCCAAAAAACCATGTCACTTATGTCACATGTATTATTTTTAATTGCACACATTTTGCTTAGCAGAAATTTGTTACTGTAAGCATCATTCTCTGCTGAGAGCAGCTCTATGAAACTGGACCCTGTTACGAAGTTGGAAAAATCAGAGTTTTAAAAAATATTATCAAATTTGTCTGAAATAATTCTTCAGCAGAGTATGTTTACTCCTAGCGTAAAAAAAGTAAACCGCAGCAAAACCACAATCAGTTAATATTCATTGTGGTTGAGCTAAAACCTGACGTCCATTTCCCTTTATAGTTGATTATATCAACCTACACAAACCACTAATGATCATCATTTCCTTTGAAAGTTGAACATAGTTTCCTTAAAGGCAGTGGACACTATTGGTAATTACTCAAAATAATTATTAGCATCAAACCTCACTTGGTAATGAGTAGTGGGTCAAGGTTGATGGTATAAAACATTGTGAGAAACGGCTCCCCCTGAAGTGACATAGTTTTCGAGAAAGAGGTTATTTTCCACGAATTTGATTTCGAGACCTCAAGTTTAGAACTTGAGGTCTCGAAATCAAGCATCTGAAAGCACACAACTCCATGTGACAAGGGTGTTTTTTTTCTGCCAATATTATCTCGCAACTTCGACAACCAATTGAACTCAAATTTTCACAAGTTTGTGCATTATGTTGAAATACAGCAAGTGAGAAGACTGGTCTTTGACAATTACCAAAAGTGTCCACTGCTTTAAATGCAAGACTGATCGTTTTCATTCAATCGTAACCACAGACCAAAGAGTAAGCCCTTTAATCTGAATTGTTAAAAAACAATTAACTAATTGCATGGATATCAATGGACTGCTGAAAGATAGTTCAAGCTAAGCAAGGCTACAGGAAGAGGAAAATAACTTCAAGCGACCTGCCAAACATGTTTGTATTGCATTCTGACACATTGACAGTTTGCTTCTTGCTGTAATGGTAAAAACAACCGCAGGGCTCTGATGACAAATACTAACGGAAACTTCCTTTTTCCTCTATTTAATCACTTTGATCTGAAGCACATCCAACTAAATTATCAACTGGAACTTAGAAGGTGGTGGCCTATAAAATTCTGTTTTGTTTAAAATTGATTTCTACACCCACAGCAATTACAAATACATAAGAAGCAGGCCTTAAAACAACCCACGGCACCCACAGCAATTGCTACGGTGCCCTGGGCTTTTGCTGTGGCGCCCTTTGAAAAGTTCCAATACAAATTTACTTTTCCCTCACAAGTGCCCCTTTACCAGAGGTAAATTGCTGTGCCCCTTCAACTTCAAGATAAAGGTCAAGGACTGCAGAAGTCATAACGGATCCCCATCTTGTACCATTGGCGTTCTATAATCTTTTTGTGTGACTCATGGGTATGTTCAGACAGCGTACTAAGTTAGACCCGAACTGGTTTAACTTTCGAGGTGGTTGCAAAAAGTTGTTCCCCTTGCGTTCAGACAGCACGGAGTAAAACCCGATATGGTTTATCTTTGGTTTTAAGAGGTCAAAGTAAACGCAACCCTGTTACTCTAACATCCGGTTTATTGTCCGGTTCATTGGTCACCGTATGTTTACGTAACAATTGTCAGGTCAATGGGTCGTCTGTTGTGAGTTAAACCGGATGTGGTCTTTTTTATTCTGTCCACACACGGTGTTTAAAGATAAACCCGAAGCGGTCTAAAGATAAACCCCCTCGCTGGGAGATCTATCATTTGTGGGTTGAACTCAATTCGATCTAACTTTACTACTGTTCAGAGTCTGAACTTCAGACACACAGAGTTGAACTCAATCGGGTTGAACCACGAGTTAAACCGACTTTAGTACTGTGTTTGAACGACATCATAGTCATATCTCATAGTCAGCCTGAGAGCTAAAACAGAAAGCTCTATACGCAATGACTGCAAAGTGTAATACATAGTGTGAACAATTCCTTGTTTCACTTGCTATCACTCAGATTGCACTTGTTTAAGTGTACTGTGCAATGTCCGCTTACAATACAAGTCTGTATTTAATTTGAGACGAATGAGCCAGGTAAAACATTGTTTGCAAACAATGTCTGGAAAACAAAACCTTGTAAAACAGTTGTTTTCAGTTTTCTATTGATCTGTCAGTGTCAGCTAAAAAGCTGAAACAGCTTCGAATGGACCTCCTTGGTTCACGTTTTGTCTTTGGCTCATTAGTCATTGCAAAAATGCAAGTCTTTAGTAGCAGGGCCATTGCCTACAAGTTTTTTGTGCTAAACAGCAATACGTTAAAACTTTAAAAAGCAATATTTTCTGCTTCCACATTATATGGATACATAAAGTGGGCCCCCTGATGTTACCCATCTCCACGAATGTCCACATAATAGCTTGAAGTTCCCCTATTTGGCGAATGTTTTGCTTGGTTAGTTCAAACACAAGTTCATTATTTTATGTGGAGTTATTTTCTAAATGTGTAACTTTTTAGAGATCCATTTACTGGTTACCCCCCTTTTCAATATTACTTGAAAAAATGGTCTAGTACCTTCTTTGTTTCTGCAAGAGCAAGTCAAGTCCCTCGGAAAGTCCAGTGGCAGTTGCCGTGCACTCCCCGTGTGACTCCGCCGTTGAATCGGCAGCTGCAGCCCCATCACCACCGGCCTGAAGAGACAGCTTGGCAGTTTCAAATGCCGGAGTTTTCGCTTCCATTTTCAAAGCGTATTGCTGACACGTCTCTTCTGCATCAGAAGAGTTTGAGCTACTGCTGGATAGAACCTGATGCTCTGCCATGACTGTCAGTGTTGTCTGGACAAGAAAGTTTACGATGAATGTAACTTTAAAAGAGGGTTTTTATACCCAATCTTGTTTTTTGCGGCGGTTGGATTATTATCAGCCCATGGTAAACACAGGCACGGCGCATGACTCATCATGCGAACTGCGCATGCTCAAAAGGTCCATGCTTTCAATAACAACACACGTTATTTGTTTACGGTTGGAATTACGTAATCGTTTTGAGGCGATCTGCGAGTGATGTCACTTTGGGGATCTGTCATTGGTCAAATGTTGAATGGGCAAGGACAACTTGACGTGAGTCAGAGGACGAAAATAGGTATGACATCGTTGATCTTTATGTTCCAGTATCATTGAGTCTATGGTTACTACAACAGCTCGGCCTTCATCGATATCTAATTCAAATGTTTGGCCAGGATTGGGCGTATCTCACAGCCCTCTCGTTTGCTGCCATCAGGTCTTCTTGGTAGCACTGCAAATTTCTTTATCTCTTTCTCCATTCTTTTAGAATAATTTAACTGTCGAGCAAAAAACCACGTTGAGGTTCAACACAAGACAAATTAGACTGTAAACAATTAATTATTGTCAGAAGGTAGCCTTTTAATTATTGGGCTATGTTCATCTAAAACAAAATCACCCGGAACACCCCGAGCTGGTCATAGTCCATCTTGGCCTCCTAAACAGGAAAACGGACCCAGCAAAATAGGGACACGTTATAAGGGGGACAGCCCGAGGTGTAGGGCCCCCAACATGAGGCTTGGCGCTAGGTTGAACATTTTCTCCATTTTATTGTAGTGCATCGAACACTGTATACTAAAAACACTGTACACAAATGAATTTCCCGCTATTTTTAACTGTACCCGGCATACTGGTTGGTTTTCCAGTATATCTTGCGATGACAGACAGTATCGGTAGGCCTACATTAATGGCTCTTATCTGTGTAATTAGCCAATTGAACTTGATTTGTCAATATCTAAAATGAAAAACAAAGGTCATAACAATTCAATAATAGTAATTAATCAGGGGCTTAGGAAGAGATATCGTAAATTTTGATCATTTTCAAACGGACATTTTTAATAATTTTCATTTCAGATACATTTATTGTAATAATGTGGGTTGAAGAAAAATTTCTAGAGCTTTAAAATAAAACTCGGAATTGGTGTGAAAAAGAGGGCAACCGGATTCTTTTTAATAACAAGCAAACTCAAAAATTATGCGGGCGAAACGTTCTGTCTTTGTCAAACAATAACTTGATATCATTGAAGGATTTAATAAAAGACGGCAAGTAAGTTTTTGTTTCATGATGATTAATGTGTAGATTCATCAAATGAGTGTTGTAGACTAAAAATACTTAAAATGTTTTTAACTTAAAATCGCATACATGCCTTTAAATGCACTGGACACCTTTGGTAATGTCAAAGACCAGTAGTCTCACTTGGTGTATCCCAACATATGTATGTACAATACAAAATCTGTAAACATTTGGACGTCAAGTTGCAAGAGAATAAAGAAAGAAAAACACCCTCGTTGCACGTGTGCTTTCAGGTGCCCATAAAAGGCTTTAGTTGCCTTCTTTTTGAGTGATAAAATTACCTCTTTCTCAAAAACTATTCGTTACATCAGAGGGAGCCGTTTCTCATGCACAATGTTGTCTATACTACCAAAAGCTCTCCAAAGCTAGTACACCAAGTGAGTTTTATGCTATAACAATTTTATTATTCTGTAGTAATATACCAGTGTCCAATGCCTTTAATCGTAGCCTAACACAACGTGATGTCTCCTCTGAGCCACCGTATTCCAATCTTTGTAGTTTGCATAACGCAGTATGTAGAATTTTGTGTGCCGTGAAAACAGAGGGTTGTGCTCCGCATTCAATCAGACACTTCGTGGCTTGAGTTAGACATTGACGGATATACTGCTGCGGAGGATAGAGTTTTTACTTTTCAGCTCAGTTTGACCAATGGTATCTTGGGTTATGGTGAGTTTATGCCGGTATTATTATTTTGATACATGTTGTAATTGAACATTGGAGATGGGGTACAACCAAAATTAGTGTTCTTTATCCCCGATGTAAATTTTCATCTATTAAAGACAGTGGACACTATTGGTAATTGTCAAAGACCAGTCTTCTCACTTGGTGTATCTCAACATATGCATAAAATAACAAACCTGTGAAAATTTGAGCTTGATTGGTCGTCGGAGTTGTGAGATAACTATGAAAGAAGAAAAACACCCTTGTCACACGAAGTTGTGTGCTTTCAGATGCTTGATTTCGAGACCCCAAATTCTAAACTTGAGGTTTCGAAATAAAATTCGTGGAAAATTACTTCTTTCTCGAAAACTACGTTACTTCAGAGGGAGCCGCTTCTCACAATGTTTTATACTATCAACCTCTCCCTATTACTTGTTACCAAGTAAGGTTTTGTGCTAATAATTTTTTTCCGGAGTAATTACCAATAGTGTCCACTGCCATAGAACTTGCAGCTCCCCAATAGGATTCGAAATGCCTCTCTACCGGGCAATCTCGGTCGTCTAGTTTGTATGACACTGCTCTAGAATTGCAAGGGTCGCGGGGTCGAATCCCACCCGAGTAAAATGCATGTGATTTTTTTTTTTCACAGAGCTCGGGAAATTGCTAATACGCATCGGTGTATATATGGGTAGAACCAAATTAATAGTCTTGATCCCCGATTTAAATTTACATCTATTAAATATTGAGAAAGACTGCTAATGGTCGAAACGTCATGCCAATATATTTCATGCATTGACCTAGTCCTTTTGGTTGGTAAGCAGCTTGCTACAGCTTATTTTCTTTTCTCATGTAAACAAACACTTTTTATATTAATTTAATTACTATCCACATGCTTTATATTTTCAATCTCTGATTTTCCATTATTGTGATAATCTTTGGATAATAATATACATGAAGTATATGAAATAACATACACAAGAAAACAAGTAAATATAGTCCTATATAATTTGAGTAGCGGGTACCGCACAAAATTAATAGATGTTAATTTGCATCGGGGATACAACATAATATTTGAACTGCTTCCAACTAACGGGCAAATTTCGGTGGTCTATTTTGATAAGACATCTGCTCTATAAAAAGGTCGTTGGTTCGAATCCCAATAGAGTAATGTGCCTATGAACTTTGTTCACAGAACTCGGGAAAAACGCACATGTTTAATGTATGGTAAAACCAAACAATATTCATTATCCCCGTGCAAATTTAAAGGAACACGTTGCCTTGGATCGGACGAGTTGGTCTATAAAAAGCGTATAAAGTAGAATACAAGTCTGCCTCGAAATTGCGTGGTTTTCCTTTTACTGTGCGGACTAACACGGTCTGCCATTTATGGGAGTCAAAAATTTGACTCCCAGCATAAATGGCCGACCGTGTTAGACGACGAGGTAAAATAAAAACCACGCAATTTCGAGGCATGTTTGTATGGATCATTGTATTCTACTTTTACAACACCTTTCTACCCATTGCATTTTATAACAAACGGTTACAAACGCTTTTCAAAGACCAACTCGACCGATCCAAGGCAACGTGTTCCTTTAACATTCCAACTCATTGACAATTGTCTTTAATTTACCTCCCATTTTTTCGCAAATAAGTCGGTCACACAACTAAACGTTTCATAAATGCGTAGCGATTTTCATTTTTAGTTTAATACAAATACTCTGAATAGCTTCCGATAAGCGTTTAAGTCATTAATCACAAATCGGTCAAACATTCTGGAAATAATATCTGACTTGAAAAAAATGAGAAACTTCCAGAAAATGCAATTTAGCACCAATTAATAACCTAGCTGTCGAGGATTGTGGCCATTAAAAGATTTGTGTCATCGACATGGCGTCGGGTCATGCTGGGATGGTGCGACCAATGGACATTTTCGAAATCACGCCTTCAGCTTCAATAGGCTTCATCGGCCTTTTCGAAGTCCCGTCTAAAAGTGCACACATTAAAAGTGACTGATAGGCATATAGACCCGAATTCGTGGTTTTGAAAAGGGCCACAGTTCCCAGTAATCCGTGTGTCTATTATTATTATTATTAAACCATGACCCTTAAGTATTGAGAAAGATAACCTGGGTTTGATGTCCACCAATCTTGAAGAATATAAAAGTGAGCAAATTTTCCTGCTAACTGTGGCGGACAAAAATTGCTAACTCTCTCTAAAAAAAAAAAAAAAAAAAAAAAATTGCAGAAGGATAAAAATGCACTCTTTGGAGCCATATGAGGGACAACTCTTTTTCGAGTTGGTCTTCAAGTCTTTTAGATTGAAGTTTGCATCTTTTTGAGTGATTTTCACTCTGTCCCGGAGTGAAATTCCTCCAAAATAGTGAAATAATCAAGTCTTTTTAAAGAGCCATATTATGAGGGACAACTCGAAATGTAAAGAGTGGTGTTTTTCACTCTTTAACATCGAAGAGAGTAGCTTAAAACATATTTTCACAGGAAGCAGGACACGGCGTTCAACCACGAGTTCAATCTTGATTTGAATTGTGACGTCGTTTAGTTTCGTGCAGTGACCACTTTTAAAAAATGTTAAAATGATTTTACTTGTACTTACGGTTACAGCGCTGTATGAACTTGAAACTCGCAATCTAAGCACATAATTTGCCGCTAAGCAGCTCTACGAAATCAGCTTCTATGTTACACGTAATAGGTAATTATCGATCTGTGTGTATATGTTAGACCCATTCCATTGACGTCATCAATACCTACACGGATAATTTTTGAAGTGTGAAGATATCCCTTCGTTTCGAGAAAAGGGAGACTTTGATATTATATAGTTTGTAAAATTAGTACACATTGGTGCCGTGGAATCAAGAAAAGCCGTTAAATAATATTAAAGGAACACGTTGCCTTGGATCGGACGAGTTGGTCAAAACAAAAGCGTTTGTAACCGTTTTTTATAAAATGCATATGGTTGGAAAGATGTTTTAAAAGTAGAATACAATGATCCACACAAGTTTGCCTCGAAATTGCGTGGTTTTCCTTCTACTGTGCGAACTAACATGGTCGGCCATTTATGGGAGTCAAAATTTTGACCCCCATAAATGGCTGACGTGTTAGTCGACGAGGTAGAAGGAAAACCACGCAATTTCGAGGCATGTTTGTGTGGATCATTGTATTCTACTTTTACAACAGCTTTCTACCCATATGCATTTTATAAAAAACGGTTGCAAAGGCTTTTCAAAGACCAACTCGTCCGATCCAAGGCAACGTGTTCCTTTAACTGTTTTAT
Source organism: Asterias amurensis (assembly GCF_032118995.1). Taxonomy (NCBI): domain Eukaryota; kingdom Metazoa; phylum Echinodermata; class Asteroidea; order Forcipulatida; family Asteriidae; genus Asterias; species Asterias amurensis. The sequence continues at coordinate 21,665,072 of NC_092655.1, forward strand.
TAAATTAGCATTCAACGGTATGTTTGAAGGGAGTAGGCAAATAATAGCAACAAACTCAATATTGATTCATTTCACAGTAACGGCACTATTTCGGTTAAAGGGTCAATGTACTTTTTGTAGGACAAAAAACACAATGTCCACAGATTTACACTAAACTTACACAGTTTGAAGATAATGATAGTAGAAAGCTTCCCTGAAAATACTACGTGCTGAGGTGCTGTATAAGTTTTGGGGAAATGAGTAAAACAATGTCATGAAAATATGTTTCGTCTCAAGACATGAGACAAAAATTATTTCAATCATTTACAAACGTATTTTCATGATATTGTTTTACTCATTTCTCAAAAACTACAGCACCTCAGTAAGTAAGATCTGAAGGGAAGCTTTCCACTATCATTATCATCAAACCCTGTAAGTTTAATGTAAATCTATGGACATTTTGAAAAAGTATCCAAATCCTTTAACAACGGCATGCGACCAAGGCCCGTAGAGAATTATATTAGGCACTTCTAATATTAAAAGGCACGAAGGCAAAAAACCCCACATGCTTACACTTTACATACTTTATATGTATATGACATCAGCCAGAGACTTCAAATTCCATTTTTAATTAAGCTCGTATAAGGTAAATACCTTTTATCGATTGCAGAAAATTAGAACAGTGATCCAACATTTTTGGTGGTAACCATAACAAGACGCATGCCCGATTTGCAATTGATAGTTAACTCCCCCCCCCCCCAAAAAAAAAAAAAAAAACCCAGAGGAACTTCAATATTGTATTTTTGATCTTATTTTAATATAATTAGTTTGATTTTTTTCGTTTTGAATTATCATCCTGCAGTCAAAATTCGTTCAGAGAATTTTTTTTTAGTTCTTGCAACTTAGCAATGACACCCGGCAAATGATCAGTTTTATGATAACCTTAATATTTATGTATGATAGCTATTTTCATACCTGGGATCTTATCAGTGATTGATAATACTTGATTGATAGGTATTAATAACAAAATGACCAGGGCTAAGAAATGTAGTCATTTTTAAAGGGAATGTTTATATGCTACCTTTGGTGTTTGGGTACACAAGTACACAACAGAACCATCATCTATAGGAAGGTGATCGTGTTTTAAAGTTAAAATTGCTGAAAATCCGGAGCGAATAACTAATGTCCACCAAATGTGGTTGGATAGCAATTACGCTAATTAGCATAATTAATATTTGCCTATACGGAAAGTCCGTAAATAACGGCGAAATTACGGAATATTTCACTTTACTTTTAACACTGATAACCAAACAATATAGCACGTTCCCTTTGAGTCGTGTGTCTCTTTCAATATATACACTTTATTTGAAATTTAGATTCTCTTTGTGATTGTTGTTTAAGAATAGAATTTGCAAAGAAATATGGCTGCCCCAACCTTCACGGCATCTTAATTAGAACACAAGACAGTCAAAATGCAACAATACAATCATCTCCCAGCAGCTTGTTTTGCATTATTGAAATCGATACAAACAACCGACTGCCAGAATATTTTATGACTATAAAAATAAGAAGAATCAATATTCACTACTATTGGAAAAAAGGGAAAAGAAAAATAATACATGTTTGTAGGTCAAGAATGAAACTGGAACTGACGTCCCAAAACGTCACCAGATTGCCTGAAGTTCTCCAGAATAACTGAGTGAAATGAGATGCTTGTCATGGTGCGGCCATTTTGATTTTCTCGCATTCAAATCCGAGACTGGAAGGAGAAACAGTCTGTTTCTTTGTTGTACAATGAACAATGAGCAATCATTACTGTTATTGGATACGGGAATTATGACTAAAGATGGCGACAGCACTATTGCTAGACGATGATACCACAACCCCAAACAACCAAACAATCCACAAACTCATTAAAAAGATGGAATTGATTGATGCATTGCTAGAGCGTGTGAACGGGATCAGATGTTTACAAATTTACAAAATACTTGATACCTGTCAACGAATATCATTCAGTTTGAAGCACCGCATGGCCCAATTGCACGAAGCCACTTATATAGGAGAAATGGTGCTTCACGTAATACGCTTGTCCCAGTAGAACGAGTCCAGTGCAAGTTGAACAAAAGTTTGGCTGGTGACTACACTTTTTCTAAGCAATGATGTTTATAAGTTATAGGGGCCTAAAGCTGCTTTATTTTCCTCTTGAACATCGTGGCCTAATTTCATACCTGTAGGCACAAAAATCGCTAAGCACAGAGTAGCATCGCTTAGCAGAAACAGGCTACCAGTCAAAGTTAAACTAGGTTTGCACTCATGTGGCTGGTGTCCGACTAAACTTTTGCATATAGTAAAGACATTTGTCGGGCAGTATTCCCTGCTATACAGCAGCTTTATGAAAAAACAAACAAGAATGCTGTTTGCCACCAAATTTAGTTGTTCCTCTTGGATTGTTTGCATAGAGGAGGTGTGGGTTGAACCTGGCGACGCGTATTTCTTCCAGTCCATTCTAAAGTTGAATTATTGATAGCGCAGGGAGTTTATAAACATACCCCGGGCCCAATTTCATAGAGCTGTTTAATGTCGGATTTTGTGCTTACTGCGCGATTTCCATTTCATCGGGCTGCTATTTACCTTTATGGTATAAGCACGGAAAGGCATGCTTCCGGTGTTTCTGTATGAAAATATATGACGTCACAACGCAAATCCACGGTGAGGGGGTCGAGAACGCGCAAGCTGGTCGCTAACCAGTGCTAACCTGGGGCCAATTTCATAGACCCCTTTACAGATAGGAAAAACAATGCATTCTGGGATAGGAAGCGATGTTTTGGGATGTTCGTCACGCATATAACGTGCGTAGCTTACTCGTAAACTCTCCCAAAATGCATCATAATCGCCACTTCCGGCCTATCTGTAAAGGGGTCTATAGAGCTGCTTAGCTTGCTTATTTCACACATGTTACTGGCCAAAATTGTATGCCATATACATTGCTTATGACTGATATCTAGCTGTTGTTAACTTGGAGTCTTGGCCGGTAATCTGATTTTACTAAGCACGGATTTTTTTGCTTAAGCAAAATTTTGTGCTTAAGCAGCTCTATGAAATTGGGCCCTGTGCAATACGCTTACGTTTGAGCGATTTTTGTCTACAACAGTTAGCACAAACATTTGCTTACCGTTAAGCTGCGCTATGAATTTGGTCCATGGACACCAAGTACTTTTCCATTAAAAATGCTTTTTACAAAATTAATTTTTTTCTTGAGCGATCTTCTCAACAAAGTCCCTTTTAAAATGCTCGTCTAAAAATAAAAACGAACAACGAGTTGGCACTAAATACTCACTCTTAACCAACTCATTTATATAAAAACTAAATAATATGATAGCGCTGGACTTGCCAAAATGGATAAACACACGAAGCGAGCTGGGCGGCACTTCACTGTTGCCTGGTGACAAATGATACACACGGCTTCAAAGAAAACACACTTTCGTAAACTAACTGATGACGTCAGAGTCTAAGGATCATTGGAATTGTTGAGTTGTTCTGTGAGAAAGTATCTCTGCAAAATTGCTCTTGTTTTGAAGCGCTGAATATGCTTGGATGTTGAAAACAAAAAACCGATACGGCGTTTATGGTTAGTTACAACATGATTATGTTGGTATAGCACAGGTGACGCGGTTGAGCGGCGAGGGAACGGTTGCAGAATGTCATTAGCACAAATTGTGTCTTTAACTGGTTGCTACCAACAAGTTAACGAGAGAGTTTGCTCACCCATGAGAGAGTTTGTTCACCCATTATCATTGACTATTCTCAGTGAAAAAAAGTTGAGCACTATTATCGGGCTATCACAGTTCTATTTAAGTTGCGAACGAAAGTTTACTCAATTCTATCTCACGCGGTGAGATAGTTGAGTTGTGGCGGTGCTCTCGCGAGATCACTGCTCTCGCGCGAACTGGGGCAACCAGGAGAGCAGCGATCTCGCGAGAGCACCGCAACAACTCAACAATCTCACCGCGTGGGACCATTAACGACTTGTCCACAAGTCTAGTATACAGGCTAAACTAATGTGAAATCTTTGATTGAAAAATACCGACGTTACTCTCATTTTATGGGGGAAAACTATCACACTAAAGATTAAAAAGTACCCTACGTTAAATATTTGATGGTCTTACGTTTCTACCCTTGCAGACAGAGTCAACAGACTGACTGTTCTTGGGTGGAAACGTCAGATGTTTTAATGTTGTTAGCATCACATGTATATAGGTCCTTTTGGTATGGTTGTAGTAGTTTGCAACAGCTAATTCTATGTTCTCATTTGAATAAAATTGCGATTATAATAACATCCAAACTAATGACACCACACGAACTGACTAAAAACACTCGAGAACGTTTTGTACTAATATTATGCTTTACTTCTTGTGACAAACTTCAGCAGAAATGCTGGACGAGTCTTTCGGTCTATTTGTAAGTGTTTGCAAATCAAACTAATACTTTCCCGCCTCATTGGATATGACATCCAGAACTGCCAACCTCAGCGTGAGATCTTTCCTGAACTTCTTCAAACAAACATCAGCAGAAATGCTGGAAAAACCTATCGGTTTATTTGCAAGTGTTTGCAAATCAAACTAAAACTTTCCCGCCTCATTGGATATGACATCCAGAACTGCCAACCTCACATGCTGCCGACGAAGGTGTTTGCGTTAGCACCTGTAATTTGATTTATCACTTAGGTTACTACAACGAAAACAAGAAACTTAATTAAGATGATTTGGTTATCACTAGACTTGTGGACAAGTCGTTAAATCGGCCCCACGCGCTGAGATAAGTGCTCTCGCGAGATCACTGCTCTCGCGCTTTCGATGGCTCCCCGATTTCGATGAGTAGCCGATTTAACGACTTGTACGCAAGTCTAGGTTATCGCATGCTTGGATTTCGTGGAGCTGCATTGTTTGTGGATTTATTTGACTCGATCTGACCACGGAGGAACTATTTTCTTCCTCCATGATCTGACGTAGGCACATATATTAGGTTATGTATTAGGTTATGTAACCTACACCTATATCACAGGGATGTGATTCCTCCATGTTTAGTAAATCTTTTTAAATTTATGTCAAATTCATAGTGCCCGAGATTACAAAGTCGGGCTTTAAAAACCAAAGATAAATGTATGTATGCAGGCTTCGCACTCGTAAGCCTTCACAAATTGCGCTCACAGTTAATCAAAACCTACTCACAGTTAATTTGTTTTTCAAGAGCCCAATCAAATCAATGATATCGGCAACTAAAAGATAGAAATAACTCGATTAGAAAATTATGTTTGTACGTAATTCAGCCCAAAATGTACCAAATACGCGGTATATATTAAATGGCTGTTTTTCAGTAGATTTTGACTTGACAGTGATGCATAACCAATACAGGAATTTTAAAACAGACGTTCGAAACGTGCTTCAATATAAAAAGTGCGAAGTAACCATACATTTTGTCATTGTAAATGTCAACATCAAACATTCAGCGACAGAACTAAAGTACACACTAACATTGGACGGATACTACACTATGTAAGGCAAAGTGCAATAAAACATCAGACTGTGCAACATACACATTCCTCATTTATCATAAAGTCTCATTGTTGAACTTTTAATTTTTGTTTTGTTCAGATAGTGTCCAATGGCTTTAAGATGTAAGACATTGGAAAATTAAATCTTATGTAAATTATGTCATTTGTATTATAGTTGTCAATAGAAAAACACATCTTTATAAGGGAGATGTACAAAAACCCAGACAATTTGATTATTTTGTGTAAACATTTAAGTTTTAACAAGCAGTAATATCTCACAAAACTGTTGACAAACTTATTCTATATTCAAACTTTTTAACTGCAAAAAAGAAAAGGAATAACCAACTGCACTAGTACGCCGTTTTTCAGTTGCCATTATTGTTAAAGACACTGGACACCTTTGGTAGTTTTCAAAGACCAGTCTTCCCACTTGGTGTATCTCCACACAAATGCATAAAAATAACAAACCTGTGAAAATTTAACTCAATTGCTCATCGAAGTTGCACGAGAATATGAAAGCAAAAACACCCTTGTTGCACACTTCTGTTGTGCTTTCAGATGCATAAAAAGTTATATTATTTGGGTCAGGAATTACCTCTTTCTCAAAACTACCTTATAGTTCAGAGGGAGCCGTTTCTCACAATGGTTTATACTATCAACAGCTCTCCATTGCTCGTTTCCGAGTAAGTGTTTATGCTAACAATTATTTTGGGTAATTACCAATAGTGTCCAGTGCCTTTAATATCTTCCGTTGATAATACTGTAGCTCTGTATCCAACGAATCAAACAAACTCCATCTGTTTGGATTGAAAAATCAATCATTTTGAAACATTAGTTTGGCATTCTAAAGCGAAAAAATTCAATGTTTTTTCCCCCGGACATCTCCCGCTCTTCATTTTCATAATCCTTATGCATCTGTTGATTCATCACAACCGTCTTCATGGAATTCATCCTCCTCCTCCCCTTCATTTTCGAAATCATCATCATCTGTTGACTCATTACTATCATCTTGACGTCTTCACGTAACTCCTCCTCCTCCTGTTTTTTTTTTCATTTTCATAATTCCTACAGAGGCGTATGCTACGTGCTTTACTTTTTGTATTTGGCCTTCCACTTCGATCTTTGTTGTCCGGTCCGGTAACGGTAACAGATCATGTTTCGAACACGATCAAAATGTAGCAGACGACAACACAACTACCGGGCTCGTACACTCTTGACCGAGGGGGGTGTTATTTACACAAGTTATTTGGGTCAACAAACAAAAATTCGTATTAACTGATCTTACTTTAAAAAGGTTAACTTAAACTCAACAGCGTATCAGCTAAACTGTGAAGTTTTACACTTTGACCTACCCGTTTGCTGTCTGTGATGGTAAAAAGAGGGGGGATTTTTTGTCACACCCCCATCAGACACCCACATAGAACGACCCACCTGAATGATCCACATGACTGTGTGTATGATCCACTTTCTAAAAACGAGGTCATACTCGCCTTACATATACTACTCATAGACCATCGAGCTAGCCCGGTGACTAAAGGCAGTTTGTTAGCAGTGGGTACCGATAATAGAAAGGTTTTTTTTTGCATCGAGGATAAAGAATACACTTTTGTATACTCACTACTTTCCCCGAGTTCTGTGAAGGGAAAAATTGAACTGCTTTCACTTCATTTGTTTTTACTTTTAGATCTAACTGTCATCATGGGTTTGTCTTACATCGTGGACTCTGCATCCAACAAGTCATTGTTCACCTTCTTCTCAGAGTTCAACAAACCATGGAAGGAAAGCTACATACTCGAAAACACCGTAATGGGTTTAATGGCTATGGTCTCCATCAGTGGTAACGTTCTAGTCATATCATTCTTTGTTAGATACAAAGCTATTCGGCAAGTCACTAATCTCTTCATCACCAACCTGGCCCTATCTGACCTCATCTTCACCCTCATGGTACCCCTGGTGATGGTGACTAGGGTCACTGGGGTATGGGTCTTTGGTGAGGTACTATGTCGCCTCTTGACAGCGGTTGAGTTTGTGTGTGGTATCGTCAGCGTCTGGACTATGGTGTTAATCAGTGTAGATCGCTACCAGGCCATCGTGTCGTTACAACGGCATCGGTCTACCCTAAATATGACATTGTTGCGTTTGTTACTCGTTTGGATCGGAGCAGCTATCTTCATCCTTCCATTGGTTCTCTACTTCCGGACCACAGACTCAATCATCGAGGATAACCACACGGGGCTTCGGCGTAACGTCACGGTGTGCACTTTTGATTTTCCAGGCCCCCTTTACCTGCCTCTGATCTACTCCTGCATCAACATTGTTGTGGTGTTTATAATCCCAATGTCTATAATCACCAGGAATTACCGCGCCATTATGAGAAAGTTCTCCATGAGTTTAAAGCGAATGCGGGAGCACATGGTAGCCGCACCCAGGACAGACAGAAGCTCTTTAAACTCCTCTGCCAATGTACAGCGAGAGGCGAGAGTTATGAGGATGCTTATCACCATGGTGACAGTTTTTGTTTTGATGTGGGGACCGGTAACCATGACGATAATCGCGCTTATGGCGGACTATGACAGGAATGGTATGGAATCGTATCAGATCACGGCTGTGTTTATCGTGACATACGCCAACGCGGCCGTTAATCCAGTGGTTTACGGAATCCTAAACGTGCAGTATCGAAAACGCTTTGCGCGGTTATTCTGTAAGAGCCAATGCCAGGAGGTGACTGCGAGTAACTCATCAGTTGGTGGGGGTGGTGGCTCTATTCATCGGCAGGTCATCCGCACACTTAGCGGGAAGGTACGGAACAGGACATCATTTGAGAACAGGAATGCGTGTCATGAGAACCCCATGAACAACATTTGTGAAGCAGAAACGCCTTCCTGATCTTCGTAAAGAGCATTTTGCAACATGCTTTATGGCATTTTCAAACTTCTCTAAGGAAAAAACGCACATGCAATTCCAGCAGTAGTCTTGACAAGAGTGGTTAACCTACACTGCAAAAACTCTCTAGCTCTGTATCTATTTGACAAACATAGTGTTAGTTATCCCTGTTACTTATATCATACAATTAACAATGTGTTGGTGTTGGCACATTTATAGATACCAACAGAGTCAATTGCAACACACCAGTTTTTTGCAGTATACAAGAAGGATCATCCATTTGTAAGTTTAATGTTATACTGTACAGTTGTGTAAATACCAGTATTACACCTTTAATTTGTAAATAGCGTTTTCCTTCTTATTGTTCAAGCCTGGAATTTCATCCTTGAGGAAGGCGATGCCATTTTAATTTTGCAAAGGGTACTTCCATTGGAAACCTTAAAGTCGATTGTAAGCTTTTGAAGGGGCAACAGGGCCAAGACATGGGCAACAGAGGTATTGGCCTCCATGTAATTCCAGGCATGATTTGTTTATGAAACTGGACCAAACTTGACCAACCTTAGCTGTGAGAATAAAAATAATTTCAAAAGATTCCGATGGACTTAGTGAAAATTTTTATTCATTGTAAAAATAAAAAACCCAAAACCTTGACAATACAGAACAAAAAGAACTTTTTGAAAGTTTTTGAACTTAAAAAGTTGGTAACCAAACTGATGTATATTTGAAACTTTGTTTCTCATAAGTTGATTTCAATTAAAAAAATTACCCTACTTGAAAAATTTTAAAAGTTTTTTGATAAGTAAGATTGATAAGTAAGATTTAAATCTATTTATTAATTTTTGTAAATAGCTGTGGACTTGTGAACCACTTTTTTACTACAAGTTTACCATATTTTTTAAAGGAAATTAAACTCTAAGCATGGACAATATTAAAGGGGCTATGTCGTCATTATCAAATCAGGCTTGCACAGCCACAATTGTGGCCATGCATGGAATAATGAGCTTTCACATTACAGCATGCCCACCCAGTTCAAAGCACAGGCATGCTTTGACCATGACTACACACAGGCCCGTTAATAATTGACAAACCTTGATTAAATATATTATTATTTTCATCCAAATTCTTTCAAACAAAGAATATATGACATGATTGATTATAAAACTGCAGGAATTATAATAAACTGCAGAGCGCTGTGTATCATAATTTTTGTAAAAACAAATTCATGGTTTTAAAACTTTTTTAAAGATTTCAGTCTTGAGTATATTTGTTAGGATGTTTATTTCCTATTACTCCTTAACATAGACCGTGCATATCTCGCCCGTATCCAAACATTTTGGGTCCCTTGCACACTACTTTAATGTATAAAGGAAACAAACTGGTGCACTTAAAAGGCACTGGACACTATCGGTGATTACTCGAACTAATTGTAAGCATAAAAACTTACTTGGTAACGAGCAACGTAGAGCTGTTGATAGTATAAAACATTGTGAGAAACGGCTCCCTCTGAAGTAAGGTAGTTTTCGAGAAAAAAAGTAATTTGATTTTGAGACCTCAGACATAGATTTTGAGGTCTCGTAATCAAGCATCTGAAAGCGCACAACTTCATTTGACAAGTGTGTTTTTTCTTTCATTGTTATCTTGCAACTTCGAAGACCAATTGAGCTCAAATTTCACAGGTTTGTTGTTTTATGCATATGCTGAGATATAGTGCTGGGCGAATAGTGAAATTTTATTATTCGGATACCGCTGGCCAACTATCCGAAATTAACCGGATATTCGAAGAAAAAAATTCGCTGCAAGAGGGCGCTATTAATTTTTTTTTTTTTTTGTCGCTAGAGGGCGCTGTTTGTTTGTGAATGAGATCTTCTGGGCGGATTGATATAAGTTTTACACAGTGTCACTCGGTTCATTCATAAAAATGACCGGATCTAATTTAAAGATGGCGATTTGCTTTTTCTTTTGATCGTGGATGACTACATGAAGGAAAACTTGTGTAATCTTTGAACAAATTACGTCAGAAATGTCATTGTTTTAACTCTTCACGGAGGTGAGCATAGTTAAATACTTAATTTATGTTTTATGCTGTCTTAATAGAAGTTTCATTAGGATTAGTACAAAACATTCATGTCAGTTGTCGCCCGACGTCCGCGGATATTCGGATATTAAAGAATAACCGGTTACTTGGATGTAATTACAGAACTATCCGGTTTATAAATAGCTATTCGCGCCCTATGCGGATATCCGGTTAAGAAAAAAAAAGCCATTCGCGGTTATGGATAGGAAAACCTATTCGCCATTAACTGGATATTCGAATAATTCGCCCAGGCCTACTGAGATACACCAAGTGAGCAGACTGGTCTTTGACAATTACTAATAGTGTCCATGTCTTTAACGTGTAAAGCAAACATACTCATGCACTTTAACGAGACTTGTACAGTCTATGTGTAATGTAACAGAGGTCTGACCTTATTTTAGAGTCTTCTACGGTTCTTTGAGACATTTGTAGAGTCAAGTTCAGTTCTATTTCTTTCCAAAGGTAACAAAGAATGTCTTGATTTCTTGAGCATTCAACGTCACATTAGTCGGTACCACAGAAACAGCATCTGTAACAAATTAGAAATAATAGCTATTCAACACAAAATATGTAACTTTTCTTTCAATTATAATTGATTTGCCAAATGGTTAATAAATGAACTCCCAGTTGATTTTACCTTCATAAAATTTTGAAATATAGACGATCAGCTGTGTTTCTTTTTTTCTCTTTAACAATGATGACATGTACAACTGAAAAACAGTGTACAAGTGCAAATGGCTATTCCTTTTTCTGTGCACTTAAAAAGTTTGAATATAGAATAAATTTTTCAACAATTTTGTGAGACAATACTGCTTGTTAAAACTTAAAAGTTTACACAAACAATGAAATTGTCCGTTTTTTTTACAGCTCCCTTATAAAAATGTTTTTTTTTTCTAATGACAACTATAATACCAACTGAGCTATCTAGCCCTATATTGGCAGTGTCCCTATTTTGTCAATATCTTTGTAGCTAGATAGCTCAGTTGGTAGAACGCCGGCACGTTAATCCGGAGGTCATTGGTTCGAATCCCACTCTAGTCAATTCTTTGTTCAACCCCAAAAATCATTTACAAATTTACCCAGTCAGTTTCCCTTGTGGTTTATATTGATAACTATAATAAGAATTACATAATTTACATAGAATTTAATTTTCCAATGTCTTACATCTTAAAGGCAAAATATACCTTTGGTTTTTGAAACAGTTCAATTGTTTTAATCCTTAAAAAACACATGTGCAACTTTCATTTCAAAAGGTAGTCGTGTTATATCGCTGAAAATCTGAAGTTAATAATGTGTCCATGCGGGAAGAATGATCCTCAATAGGAATACACAAACTTCTTATTTTGTGGCATAAAAACTGAAATATTTTTACATTACCACATTACTTCAAAGTGAAATGTTTCTCAAAATGCTTTATACTATCGAATGCTGCTATAGGCTTCTTACAAATGTTTTTTATTGCCATTTATTTTAAGACTGATTTCCAATGAAAATTTTCTGTTTAACACTAAAAAAAAAGGAGTAGTTTATTGATTGATTTATGAAACTATGAACCAAATTCAAAATTGAACTCACCTTGATTGAAATCGTCGGTAGCCTCATCGTTTTCTACGCCCGTTTTAGTGTTCCAAGTCCAGCGTTTGACCTGGTTCATGGGCCAGATTGCCGACAGACTTCGCTCACTAATCTCAGCGATAGATTGATTGAACGGAGACAAGAATTTCTGAAAGAGAAAAATATCACAAGTGAAAAAAGAGGAAGTGCTTTGGACATTTTAAATTTGTAAAAAAATATGGGAAAGCATTCTAAAGCAAAGCTCACCCATAAGGATGATGAAGCATAAGAAGGAAGAAGTTTCCCCAGTAAAACTGCTCTTCTGAAACACTCTTTAAGGCATTGGACACCTTTGGTAATTCCCAAAGACCAGTATTCTCACTTGATGTATCTCAACGTATGCATTGATACTCAAAGCTACAAGAAAATAACAGAAAAAAAACACCCTTATTGCACAATTTTGTGTGCTTTCAGATGCCTGAAAAAGGGCTTCAGGCCTCGAGTCTTTTTCAGATTCAAACAGATTTAGTGAGAAATTATTTCTTTCTCAAAAACTACGTTACTTCAGAGGGAGCTGTTTCTTACAATGTTGTATACTTTTAACAGCTCTTCATTGCTCGTTACCAAGTAAGTCTTTTATGGTAACAATTATTTTGAGTAATTATCAATAGTGTCCAGTGCCTTTAAAGGGTCTATGTAACTTTTGTAGGACAAAAAACACAATGTCCACAGATTTACACTAAACTTACACAGTTTGAAGATAATGATAGTAGAAAGCTTCCCTGAAAATATTACGTGCTGAGGTGCTGTAGTTTTTGGGAAATGAGTAAAACAATGTCATGAAAATAATTTTTGTCTCATGAGACGAAAATTATTTTAATCATTTACAAACGTATTTTCATGACATTGTTTTACTCATTTCTCAAAAACTACAGCACCTCAGTAAGTAAAATTTGAAGGGAAGCTTTCCACTATCATTATCTTCAAACCCTGTAAGTTTAATGTAAATCTATGGACACTTTGAAAAGGTACCCAAATCCTTTAAGAAAATATACAGTAGTTCAATAGAATTTGAAGATGATGGTGGGGGAATTGAAGGAGATGTTTTACGAACCACAAGATCCACTGTAACTGGCTTAGAGAGGATAGGATGCTCGTCTTTCTCATACAGATGTTGGAGACGGATTAAGATTCGTTTGAGATTTTGAGGTTTTTTGGAACTATCATAGATTCCATTTGCCACTGAACAATAAAAAGAAACACATTAAAATATTTCTGTTTGTATTGTTAGATTTCAATGACAACTGACAAGGGAAATGTAGATAATAAACAATAAAATTAGCCTGTGAAAATTTTATTTCAAAAGGTGGTGGCGTTTTTGAGGTATCGCTGAAAATCAGGTTATGTCCACACAAAAAGAATAATCCGTAATTAAAAATAAACAATCTGAAGTACATTTCTGACAGTAACATGTCTCAGATTAAAATTTTGAGTGATAAAAAATAATATCTTTTTCTATAACCATATTACTTTGAAGCGAAATGATTCTCAAAAAAGACACTAAGGTAATTGTCAGAGACAAGTTTTCTCACTTGTATATGCATAAAATAACAAACCTGTGAAAATTTGAGCTCAATTGGTCATTGGAGTTGCGAGATAACAATGAAAAACAAAAACACCCTGGTCACACGGAGTTGTGTGCTTTCAGATGCTTGATTTCGAGACCTCAAATTCTAAACTTGAGGTCTCGAAATCAAATTCGTGGAAAATTACTTCTTTCGAAAACTACGTCACTTCAGAGGGAGCCGTTTCTCACAATGTTTTATACCACCAACCTCTCCCCATTACTCGTTACCAAGTAAGGTTTTATGCTAATAATTATTTTGAGTAATTACCAGTAGTGTCCACTGCCTTTAAAACTATCGAAATATGCTGTACCATAGGTTTTTATAGCCTTTTATCTTAAAAATGATTACCGAATGTACACCTACCCTTCTCAAGAGATGAAAATTATTCTAGCATGTAGTTAACGAATACGCAACTCTCCTGAAAACATTGCTCTGGGGTTTTAACTTTGTTCTCAAAACCTTGACAACTAATGAAGCTGAAACTTCTACAGGTAAATAATATTACATACATCTTCATTCACAGAGAGTAGGGATTCATGTCATGGCCAGCAGCTTGACCTACAAAAGGTACCAAAACCCTTTAAAGGGAAGGTACACAAGTATTCATTTGGTCTTTGGAACCGTTCAATTGTTTTGAAGACACTGGACACTATTGGTAATTATCAAAGACCAGTGTTCTCACTTGCTGTATCTCAACATATGCATAAAATAACAAGCCTGTGAAAGTTTGAGCTAAATTGGTCATCGAAGTTGCGAGAATGATGAGAGAAAAAAACACCCTTGTTGGACAAATTTGTGTGCTTTTAGATACGAATAAAAGACTTCTGGCTTGAAGTCTTTTATTATTTTAGTGAGAAATTACATCTTTCTCAAAATCTATGCTACTTCAGAGGGAGCCGTTTCTCACAATGTTTTATACTATCAACAGCTCTTCAATGCTCATTACCAAGTTAATATTTGTTTGTTTTGAGTAATAACCAAAAGTGTACCTTCCCTTTAATTGGGCTTTCCACAGAATCATCTTCAATCTTCACTTCAATCTCTACTTATCAATCCACGTCTACAAAATCAATTACTTCCCAATTATTCAGAACTTTAAAAACAGAAGGCTGTTTCATCATATGATGTGATTGGTTTATATATTAAACAATTCTACCGGAGCTCTCACAGGAAAAATGCAGTGAAGACGAAAGATGATGCAAACATAAAAGCAGTACTGTGTAGCATCGATGGAATGTGCAAGTGGACTTTGGAACCGTAGAGAAGTGGAAAGCCTGAATGTGTTAAATTCTTGATTCATTTGTAACTTTATGCATCCCTTCTTAATAAATTATTCAGCGTAAATTTAACAAGACTGTTTACCTTTGGATTTTGGAACAGTTTGATTATTTTAACCCTTTATAAATGTTAAATATGCAATACAACTAACTGGTGAAAGTTTCATTTTAAAGGATTTGGGCACTTTTTGTAACACGAAACACATTGTCCACAGATTTACATTACACTTACAGCGTTTGAAGATAATGATGGTAAAAAATATTAGTTGCTGAGGTGTTGTAATTTTTGAGAAATGAGTAAAACAATGTCATGAAAATACGTTTTTACATGCTAAAATAATTTTCGTCTCGTGATCACTGAGACGAAAATTATTTTCATGAGAAACCTTTCTGATGGAAACGCTTCTCAGATTCAAACGTTGTTTGGATAAATACTCAAAACTGATATCCTTTCCCGCAAATTTTAAAGGCAGTGGACACTATTGGTAATTACTCAAAATAATTATCAGCATAAAACCTCACTTGGTAACGAGTAATGGGGAGAGGTTGATAGTATAAAACATTGTGAGAAATGGCTCCCTCTGAAGTGACCTAGTTTTCGAGAACTTTGTGTGACAAGGGTGTTTTTTTCTTTTAAAGTTATCTCGCAACTTCGACAACCAATCGAGCTCAAATTTTCACAGGTTTGTTATTTTATGCATATGTTGAGATAGACCAAGTGAGAAGACTGGTTTTTGATAATTACCAAGAGTGTCCAGTGTCTTTAATTGAAATGATACTCAAAATGCTTTATACTTCATCAAAAGCTGCTGTGCTTGCAAACAAGTAATTTTGATTGGCAAAATGTGAAAATCTCAGAGCAATGGAGAGTTGGTACATGCTAAAATAATTTTCGTCTCAATTAGACAAAACTTATTTTTGTAAAAATTGTTCAACTCATTTCTCAAAAACTACAGCATCTCAGCAAGTATTATTTTAAGGGAAGCATTCTACCATCATTTTTGTTAAACCCTGTAAGTAAATCTGTGAATGTTTATGTTTTGAGTTGTACAAAAAGTACCCAAAGGTAAGTGTGAAATCTTACATTTAGCTTGGATGTCCTCAAGGTGTGCCTCATGAGAGGTATTGTACGTCCAGCCTGGGGTCTTAAATGTCAAGAGGTGGACGTTAGGAGGAAGGTCGGGGAAGATTGTAGGTAGGGGTTTGCTTATGATGTTCTCATTCCATAAACCCTGGAGCTCTGCAACTGTTGGAACTTGTTCTGGATTGTAAAAAAAGAAAAAGACAGTAAGAATGGTAAAGAGAAAGTCTCTGGCCAGATTCTTTGTGGTAAAGAATGTTCTGGTTGGGTTCAATTTTGTAACACTCTTAACCCTCTCACCTTCTGACCATTTAATAGCATCCACTTTGGTTTGTTAAGGGCATTTTTTCATAATATTACTTGGAATCCAGAATCGAGTTTCGGGATAAAAAGAAAAAAGAAAAAAATCCTGGCAAAAAAATTCTTAACTCTCTTACTTTCTGACCATTTAATAGCATCAACTGTGGTTTGGTAAAGCCATTTTTTAATATAATTACTTGGATTACGGAATCGTGTTTTGGGAAGAAAGGCAAACATTTTCTCAGCCAAGAAATTGTTTGAAAAACAAAACCCCCACAACCCTTATGGAAAGATTTCCATATCCTACTGTATCCGCTTTTTAATTGTCGACAGAACTTGATACTTATTTTAAGACCTCTGCTAACTCCCTGAGTATTTGTGTATTGATTTATCATGTGCTGAGCGATTATGGTGGATATTGGATGGTTCAGAGTCAACATGGCTGACAGGTACATAATAACAATAATATTCAGAACCAGTTTTTATATATACACCCCTTTTTACACCCGAAGGGCGTCTCAAAGCGCTTCCAACATTAAACCATCTCAGCTCCCAGGGGACTATAAAGCCTGTGCAACAAATAATGTGCTATTCGGCTAAATCAATCACCAGAACCATCTCTGCCCTAACAGGTACCCATTTACCCCCTGGGTGGAGAGAAGCAATTATAGTTAAGTGTCTTGCTCAGGAACACAAGTGTCACGACCGGGATTCGAACCCACACTCTGCTGAGCAGAAACACCAGAGCTTGAGTTTGGTGCTATTATCCGCTCGGCCCATAACCCTACGTACACCATAAGTACATCCCTCTTCAAGGTCGGGTCAAACATCTTGTCTATTTTTCTTTAAGTCAGAAGAAGAAGAGTATTTGCGAAACAACAAATGTGAACTCACTTGCTCTGTTCGCTTTCCATGTTTTATACCACGCTGTCTGAGTTTGATTGACAGCCATGACGATCGGTGGGTTCTCCAAGTGCAGCCAGGCACGACGTTGAAGCTCGCTGGAGTGCGTGCGGTTACCAAGCAAAAACCAGAGCGTTGGCGTGACAACAAGTGGCTGCTCCAACGTCAGGTTGTTTTTGTCGTCGTAGCCGGAGTTGGTGACAAGACGTCGAAGGAGCATCACCTGATCGCAATCATTCATGAAAACAAGTTTATCATTTATCATTCTAGATCTAAACTTATTAGTGACTCATTATAAAAGAATAAATTGGATAAGTAGACTTTGTCACACGGAGAAATTTGCATAACTGCCTTGAATCATAAGTTATTTCTGTTACTTCTGCTTTTGCAGTTTGTTAACATGAAAATAATAAATATGTAAATTTATTTGAATTCAAAACTTGTATATTTACTTTGAATTGACTTTTGAGTATACATTTCGAGTTCAGAAATACCAGAATTACCTCAAACAAGAAACCATGAACAATAGAGTGAAATGCTAAGCTAATCTGGTTTATCCTGATGCCTTATTTTGGCTGTAACTCTGGGGTAATGCTCGCTGTAAGCTTTCCTTTTTTGAAAATAATGTCAACCTATAAAAACTTCATGGCCTTTTTTGCACCGTTAAATAAGACTCAATGTTTTTGTTTAGTTTGTTCGACCTTTTGTGGGACAGATAAGCTTTGTTTTGTACGCAGGAAATTATGGTATTATACCAGCCTTTAAGTTCTTATATCTGTGCTCATCATAAACAGGGTTTGAATTCACATTCAAGTATTTCTATGTAGAATAATGTGGAAAAAAAACACAAAATTTTTCTTTGTACACTTTTAGGGGGAGGAAGGGGGTATTGAAGAAGTGTATGAATTGTACGGCTACATAATAATAATAAAAATAATAGTAGGCATTTTTAATGTGCCGTATCATTCTAATGAGATGTTAAAGGTGCAGAGATGTCCAGAGAAAAGAAAGCAAAATAACAATTAGGGAAAACATTATTTAATTAGAAATGGAAAGCAAAAAAACAATGAACAAAAAAAATACACCTTGAAAATGTGAGTTT
The DNA here is from genome assembly GCF_032118995.1 of Asterias amurensis. Classification (NCBI taxonomy): domain Eukaryota; kingdom Metazoa; phylum Echinodermata; class Asteroidea; order Forcipulatida; family Asteriidae; genus Asterias; species Asterias amurensis. The sequence goes on from NC_092655.1 coordinate 21,683,404, forward strand.
TCAAAGTAACTTTGAACTTTGATATATCGGCAATATTACAAATAATTTCAGGGAGTTCGTTCCAGAGAGAAGATCCAGCATGTGTGAAAGAACTCCCCCCCCATAAGGTGTGAGTTTTAGGAACAACAAGTGAAAATGAATTCAGAAGGACCAAAGACTTCTAGAAGGATGATATTGAACTCACAGATTATTGTACATACCTCCATCTGGCCGTTCTTTAAACTCGCCACACCATGACTTCTCTTTGACATGACCGTCAAACGAACATCCTGTTTCACTGACTCAATGTGAGCTGAGCTTACCAGTGGATAGTAGTTCTGAATAACAGGAGTCAAGGACAAAAGTGCAAAGTGTGAAGTCATTGTTCAAAAAAGTATGAATTCCCTGATCTTGGGTTCTTCTACATGTATGCCCAGGGGCCGATCTCACAAAGATAGTCCTAACTTAGGATTAGTCCTAGGACTCTTTAGGAGTTATTAAATACCTAAGGCTAGTCCTTAGTTAGGTCAAGTAACTTATCCTAACTTGAGATAAAACTCGTAACCTTAAGGAAGTGAAGTTTATGAGGTACAAGGGGTCGATTTCACAAAGATAGTCCTAACTTAGGACTAGTCCTAGAACTCTTTAGGAGTTATTAAAAACTAAAGGCTAGTCCTAAGTTAGGACAATTTGGACATAAGACTAGTCTTAACTCTTTGTTCAATCCACCACAGGGCCCAATTTCATAGAGCCGCTTAAAGGAAAGTTACAGAATTGGTAAGAAACAAAAATCGTGAAGATCACAGATTTACATAAAACTTACATGGTCTAATGATGATGATGATAGAAAACATCCCTTGAAATATTTCTGTCTGAAGTGTCATATTTGATGAGAAATAAATAATCAAATTTTGCATTTGGAGTTTATCACCCAGTGAGCGTTTTATTCATTTTGGTTTTGGCATCGATGCAATGCAAAATTTGTGATCAGTTTTTCACTATTCTCTCGTGACCCAGATGGCTGATCGTTCTCAAACTACATGTACTACAGGTGTGTCATTTTTTGTATAATGATGGATAACATAAAGTGTTTAAACTGCCAACAACTGTTTTGTTAGCAAAAACCAATTCTGTAATGTTCCTTTAAGCAGAAAATATTGTTCAGCAAATGTCTGTTTTAAGCAGAAATAAGCAGGACACTAGCCACAAACTGTACATAAGACATGGTTGTTTGTTTGGCAACCTTACTCTGGTAAGCTTAATTTGGGCTCATTTGATCATCGAAGTTGCAGAAAATAAGAAAGAAAAAAACATTGTTGCACAAATTTTGGTGTTTTTTTCCCAAAAACTATGTTACTTCAGAAGGAGCCGTTTCTCACAATAGTTACCAAGTATGTTTTTATGGAAATATTTGTCTTGAGTCGTTACCAAAAGTGTCCAGTGCACTGCAGTGCCTTTAAATGCGGACAAATAATGAAAATAACAATTTAAACCTTATCTTGAATGATTAGGTGAAAAACTTACTTGAGAAACCGGTTCTGGAACTTTAGTGCGTAGTTTGCGCGTCATAGTTTGAAAGCCGTTGTCATTGGTATACAAGGTGCTTGAAGAATCGATATTGGTGGTGAACCTTAGAGGAAAGATGACAGAAATACAACTTTTATCTTTTGAATGGGCTAAGGTAAAGTATACCTTTGGTCTTTGGAACCGTTCAATCGTTTTAATTCTATATAAATGTAGTGTATACATTACTACTGCATGTTGCGGTTTTGAGATATCATCGAAAGTGCAGAGCGAACATGTCCATGCAGGAACAAAATATTGACAAAATATACAGTTCTGGACCCTGATGAATAACACCTGCCACCACAACCCTGCTGAGAGTTCGTCTTCGTTGATCGGCCATGCTCTTCGGAGACCTGATGTGCCTCTCTTAAATCCACAAAACCAGCCATCTGAACACTTTCGACAGGGTGGAAGCCTCCGCTGCACCTACATATCACAGCTAATAGACGACCTCAACGTCATCAGCTTACAACACGATCAAGCTGTTCAAGCTGCCCTGGATCGGCCTGGATGGCACAGACGAACTTCTAACAATGGACAAACCCGTGGTCACAACGTCTCGAGCCCTTTGGACAGGGTGAAAGCCTCCGCTGCACCTACATATCACAGCTTATAGACGACCTCAACGCCATCGGCCTACAATACGATCAAGCTGTTCAAGCTGCCCAGGATCGGCCTGGATGGCACAGATGAATTTCTAACATTGGACAAACCCGTGGTCACAACGTCTCAAGCCGAGTTCGGCGTGAGCAGCGACAACTATACATAATATACCCTGATGAAAAGTGTTAACACTTACCTGTAGACAAGCTCTTTGTTTGGTGTGAGTGGTCCAACTTTGAAGTCCAACTCAATATGGCCGCATACGATGTCATCGTTATGACTATGCGGCAATTTAAAGAGTCGCAGAGTAACAACATAACGACTGTTCTGAGAGTCATACATACTGCAAAAAATAAACTTAATTATAAATATACACGAATGGTCCAACAGGCCACAGAGATGTATAACAATAAATTAATAACGATCCTACATATCTTAATTATAGACGGATTAAAGGCACAGAAATATGAAAGAAAACTGGAGTAAGAGACATCATTAGGACAATAAAACAAGCTAAATGGAGATGGACTGGACACAATGCCCGAAAGAAATGACAACAGACGGACAACAAGAATAATGGATGGGGCAACTAAGGACATGGACAAGAGGTAGACAGAGAAGAAGATGGAGAGATGACATCAGGGTGTATGCAGGAGCAACCTTGACAAGAACTGCAAAAATTAGAAATGAATAGAGGAGGGCTACATCTTACACTGGATGAACACAGCCTCAATGATGAATGATAATGATGATAAATAACAATCGCTTCATAGCGCTTAAATCTGTCGCTCATTGAGTCTCGTGGCCCTCCAACATTATTACCCCTGATCACCGAGCCATTTATTTCATTCCTTAAACCATCTCAGCTCCCTGGGGAGTATAAAGCCTGTGCTGCCAAGTAGGTAGTGAATCAAGCTTAAAATGTATGTCATTCACAAGAACCATCTCTGCCCTCACAAGGGTACCCCTTTGCCCCAAGGAGAAGAGGCAATTGTAGCCAAATATCATGCTCAAGGACACAAATGTCAAGACCAGGATTTGAACCCACACTTTGGTGACCGAGGTCGTGTCTAAAGCGGCGACTTTGGCAATAAGCCTTTTTGAGATGGCGGACACAATGCTACAACACTATAAGGTTTGGGTAAATTTGTGTGTATACACTAAAACCAAACAGTAGACTCCAATCACGTCCGCCATACCTCAAAAAGGCTTATAGCTACGGCTAGATCAGCACAACTGCCAGTGTTGAAGAATAGGTAGACGCGCACGATCTAGCCGTAGCTGTAGCCGAAGCCGCAATTTCGGACACGGCCTTAGCCAGCAGAACTTGAGAATTTTCTACTATAACAGAATTATTAATATTATTATTATTATTATTAACAAATGTAACTTCTTACTTGTAGATAGATTGTCTGGTTTCGTTGACATAAGGACCAGTTACTATATCCGTCTTCACCATGTCACCGACAGAATGAGCCGAACCTTGAGGGCGGAACACATAGTTGTTTGACGTCTGTCCAAACATAACATCATAGTATGAGTAGTACTCCATGAATGTCTGTTGCATTTGGATGGTTTTACCAGTTTGTCTGAAAGAGAAAGAAACATGGGTCAAGTTCGGGCATGGATCAATGGATAACAAGTGCTTGTTTAGTGACATGGGTATTAGGGTATGTGCAGAGAGGTTAAAAAACGTTGAGACCAATTCCGAACTGACTCCGCGGCAGTACAGTTATTACGATCCTATAAGCTAAAGTAGTAGTCCAGTATATCTATACCATGCGCCCTGGTAATAGTTATAAAGCAAGACAGTTCTTTTCAGAACAACAGAAGAACAACTCTACCTGGCAAGTAGATACACACATGGTGTTACCGCAAACCAAATATATATTGATACCCCACCATGCAATGCCTCAAATCCTATAAACTTAACGCACGTTATCATTTTGTTTTAACTGGTCCACTCTGCACTGTTCTATGAAACTGGCTACTGTTTTTTTACATTTTTTTTTTGTGCAAGTCGCCAGACACACAAGGACGGCCACTTCAAGGTGTGGGCTACAATTATTTTTTTCCAGAGGCCGTTGCCACCTACTCCTAGGGCTGAAACAGGGTTACCCCTTTTACAGTCCATACGGATGTAGGCTTGGGTATCATCAGTCCGAAGCCTGGCCGGTAGAGCAGAAAGCACTACATCCCCAATATTACATAGTAAGTGTCACGACCCAGATTCGAACCCACACTCTGCTGATCAAACACCAGAGCTTGAATCTGGTGCTCTTAACCGCTCGGCCATGACAAGCCACACTGGTGACCAGTGATGCAACCATGCCCAGAGTACGCTGGTTCCAAATAGTCGACTAGCGTAGTCCAACTTTCTGTGACTAGACAGGGTTCGGCAACCTTAGTCAAACTATGGTCAACGATAGTCCTTACGTGAACTTGGCCACGATGAGTGGTTTGAATTGTTTGTATTTAAAATAATTTTACGGTTGAACAAATTAATAGAATTTGAAACTTTGCATAGTAATAATAATAATAACGAAAACTTATATAGCGCCAAAGTCCGCCTAAAAGACGCTCAAAGCGCTTCACATAGATACAATGCATGTTGCAAGTATATTCAAAGAGGGGTCTGCGGTAACACCGTGTGAATATCTCTTTTTGAGTTACATACATACATACATACAAAAATGTTTTATATACCACCATTTCAGCAAGACCACAGTGGTTTGTGATGAAACAGAGAAACAAATTAACGAAGAGACAAAATGCAAGTTAAACCAAACAGCCAAACAATCATTGTGGGAACAGGTGTGATTTCAGATGCTTCTTGATAATATGAAGTGAATCAGCAGAGCGCAGAGATGGGGGGAGACTATTCCAAAGTTTAGGAGCGGCAAAAGAGAAGGATTTGTCAGCAGCTGAAGCAAGAGATCTGTGGTTTATTTTGTGTTCGACACGACGGGTAGTGTCGTTTGATGACCGCAAGCCGACTCTTGTGTTGGTTCTGACGAGAACCATCAGTTTACAACTCTTTTGCCTAATTTTGTCTTTTATTATTGTGAGTTTCGGAAATACATTTTACATTGAATTGACTCTACCCTCCAACATCTCCCAAACCTAAATGATACTTACTTGTCCGTGATACTGTGCAGCAGTTGAGTGCTCATATCATACGTCACATCAAAGCAGTCGTTACTGATGTTCTTATAAGAGGCCATCTTGGGGGTACGATTCTTATCATTCATGGATGCAACGTTGAGCTTGATTGCGGGAAGGCTTTCGACCTTCCCCATGGTCGCAATGGTATCATCCGGTTCGCTCTGGTACTTGATGTAGTAGACGTCAAAGTTCATCGGTGACAGTTGGGCATAAAAGAAAAGATGGTAAGGGTCCCCTGGACTTATGGGACGGTTAACCTGAGAAGGAGGAAATTAAGTAAAAGAAAATCAACCAACATTGGCTGTGGCTGTGGCTAAGGCTACAATGCTTGGTCTGGATGCTTCAATGTTACTACACTGCAGCCATCAGCCACAGCCGAGAACCTCCACCAGCATTTGGCTAGATTACTCAGTCTGTATGCTCTAAATAGACCCCTTGCAAAATGCTACACGTCAATGAGCTTACACGCCGGTTTTTACGCACAAAGAACAGCTATCGCTCAACCATTGCCTCGCTTGTGTGTCTTGCTTTATATTATTCTACCGCGGAGTAGATTTTTCGGAAGCAAGAGAAGACAAGTTTTAAAAAGAACACAATCTACCCAGCAGGTAGATACACACATGTTGTTATGGCAAACCAAGTATACATTGATACCTCACCATGCAATGCCACAAATCACATAGCTTCCCATAAAATAACATTATCAATATAAACCACAAGGGAAACTGACTGGGTAATTTTTTAAATGATTATTGGGGTTGAACAAAGAATTGACTAGAGTGGGATTCGAACCAACCACCTCTGGATTAACGTGCAGGCGCTCTACCAGCTGAGCTATCTAGCCCTATGTTGCGGTGTCCCTATTTTGTCAATATCTTAGTTATGTTTAATACAACACTGACCTGGCTCCCAATGTGCCTCCCATGTATATCAATAACAGTCACATTAGGGTCGGTAATGTTAATTTGCACCAGTCTCTTGACAGACCAGCCTAGTGGGTTGTACACAAGTATTGGAGCCAGGGGCTTGTCAGGTCCGACATCTGAAAATATAAACCATTACAGATTCAAATCGTGCAAAAAATTGTTAATGGCCAAGGGCCCAAGTTCATAGAAAATATTGCTTAACAATTGTCTGCTAAGCAGAAATGAGCAGGATACCAGTTACAAATTGTACATGTGACCTGATAGTTTGGCTGGTAACCTTATTCTAGTTAGCATTATTTTTTTGTGCAAAGCTCCTTTTTTTGCTTAAAGGGACACGTTGCCTTGGATCGGACGAGTTGGTCTATGAAAAGCGTTTGCAACTGTTTGTTATAAAATGCATATGGGTAGAAAGATGTTTTAAAAGTAGAATACAATAATCCACACAAATTTGCCTAAAAATTGCGTGGTTTTCTTTTTACTTTGCGAACTAACACGGTCGTCCATTTATGGGAGTCAAAATATTGACTCCGTGTTAGTCCACGAGGTAAAAGGAAAACCGTGCAATTTCGAGGCATGTTTGAGTGGATCATTGTATTCTACTTTTACAACATCTTTCTACCTGTATTCATTTGATAACAAACGGTTACAAACGCTTTTCAAAGACCAACTCGACCGATCCAAGGCAACGTGTTCTTTTAAGCAGCTCTATGAAGCTGGGCCATGCTGTTTGGACCCTAGCAGAGTCTTTCTCCAAGGCTACCAAAGCCTAAAATATTCAAATATTCTATACTTTGGTATATCAGTGCTATTTTTAACGATAGTGTCATACATTATTTAGTAAAAACTCCAAAAATGAATGACCATAAAAACTTACTTGGTGAGAAGAATTGCAGCTGGTGATAGTAAGAACTATTTCAAGAAAGGATTCCCTTTGAAGTAATACGGTTAAGTTTTCCACTTTTTCAAACACAATATCAACCTCTACCATCGCAGGTACCCATTTACATGTACACCCCTTGGTTAAAGGATTTGGGTACTTTTTAAAAATGTCCATAGATTTCCATTAAACTTACAGGTTTTGAAGATAATGATAGTAGAAAGCTTCCCTTCAAATATTACTTACTGAGGTGCTGTAGTTTTTGAGAAATGAGTAAAACAATGTCATGAAAATATGTTTGTAAATGATTAAAATAATTTTCGTCTCACATGACACTGTTTTACTCATTTCCCCAAAACTACAGAACCTCAGCACGTAATATTTTCAGGGAAGCTTTCTACTATCCATATCTTCAAACTGTGTAAGTTTAGTGTAAATCTGTGGACATTGTGTTATTTGTCCTACAAAAGTTACGTAGACCCTTTAAGAGAAGCAATTATAGTAAAGCATCTTGCTCAAGGACACAATTGTCATGACCAAACCCAAACCCCGATGACTTAACCACCAGAACTTGAATTTGATGCTATAAACTGCTTGGCCATGACACCCTACAGAGTTAACCATTTGACTAGCAGACGGAACTTAGTTACCCAATGTCTCCCCATTGTTCAAGGATGTAAGAATGTTCTCTCCATCTGTTCCATCCATTGCTGGTTTCTTGAGGAGATCCTTAAACATCATCTTCATTGAGTTGAGGGTCTTGGTCTCGGCGGAGAGGAGATGATCTTCATACATGGCCTCAACCTTAGGGCTCTCCGTTCCGGTCACTCCATCATGGTGTTGGACCTGAAAGACAAAGTTCACAACTGCCAAAGTGGTGAGACTTCATGACAAATGAAAGACTGGCTAAGCTGATTGAGGGTCGCTGGTGTCTCACAAGTGATGAGGTGTTAGAACATAAGGCATAGTGGTGCGCTCATGTGATGAGACAGGGAGGCCTACCGAGCGCAGTTATAGATATATTCTGCCTAAAGGTAAAATTTGATTGTTTTGAACTCTGGCTGTGTTCCGCGTGTTCTGAATCAAAACTAAATAGCCGCCAAACATCCTAGCAAACTTTTTGTAGTGAAGACAATGAAAAAATGCGGGATGGAAAACCAATGCAGCCAGGTATGGACTGAAAAACCCCATTCCCATGTAAAAGGCTCTGGTCTGGACTCGAACCGTGGTCCATAGAGCTTGAGAGGCATGGAGAGAAACCCCTGAGCAAACCTAACTGGGCCCACTTTCATGGCTCTGCTAACTGCTGAATTCTGTTGCTGAATTCACCATTCATTTATGGGTGGCACGGTTGGCTTGTGCGTAAAGCACTCGCCTCTCACCAAGGTGACCCCGGTTTGATTCCCGGCCAGGGCTGATTCCCGGCCAGGGCCATATGTGAGATGAGTTGTGCTTTGGTTCTCTGCTGTGCCACGAGGATTTTCCAGACTATCCGGTTTTCCTCCCTCGGGAAAAATCAAACACTTTCGATCTTGGCTATACTCCGTGGTCATAATGGGTTGATGTGGCTGGCAGCTGCAAGCCTGCTTCCCGAACACGTTGTAGCTGCGTCCTTCGCAATTCAGCTTTAGCTGCGAGTAAGGATGATTAGCCCCCCCCAAACTATTTGTTTATTATTTATTTATTCGCAACTTGCATAACAAGCGCCGAATTTCTGCGCTAGCCTTGTAAGCCCAATGCCTAGAAACGCGGAGAAGCACACGCACAAGTCAAAACTCCCCACTTAACCCTGAAATATGCCTGACGTAAGCATAAAATTCCCTGCTTTTATAAGCGCCAATTTTTGGCTTAGGGTAAGCGAGCCATGAATCTGGGCCCTGCTACTGTTGAGAGAGATTTCCTGTCATGTTTGATAGAAAAACAGACTTACCTCGGCCGAAGCCCAACGCAACAAAGACAGATTGTTCAATGCTCTAGAAACGTTTACAGTACGGTTGACTCCAGGCATGTTGAGATACACACTGAACAGCGTCTCACCAGCATGAAGAGTTGATTGTGCGCGTCGAGCTGTTCCTTTTAGATTAGCACGAGATGTGTAAAACCCAGTCCAGACTGAGTCAGCAGCTGTGGAAACATCAACATTAATACCAGACATTTTTTGGTGAGGGTTTAAAAAAAAAAAGATTTCTGCTTACAAATGGCAGAATCACATCCCCGGAACCACCAGAGCTCGAGTCAGGTGCTCTAAAGGCCTGGGGTCACACAGGCCCCAATAACGAGAACGGAAACGAGAACGATTAAAATGCACACCCGGTTGAATTGCTACACGCAGAATATGACCACGCTTATTCAACCAATCAAGGGCATGCATTCTTATTGTTCTCGTTATAGGGGCCTCTGTGACCGGGCCTTTATCCAGTCAGCTACAAGACACAACACAACAATAAGTGAAACCTTATCGAAGGTTTCCTAAGATTCTTGTTTCTCACCGGACGAATAAGACAAGAAGTCTTCTTCTCCTCTCACAGCCCAGGTGGTGTTGACTTTATGGATAGCTTCAAAGTATTCTCCAAGTGTTGCATACTGGATGTGAACTCCGAGGCCCTTAGAATTCTTGTTGATATAGGAGACGAGTTTGTCCATGTTCTCAAACTGGATTGTTGCATTGAAGAACTGTTTGTCACAACCCTTTAGTGTGGAAAGAAACAATATAATCAGATGTTAAATTTGCATCCAGGATAAAGAATATTAATTTTGTTTTTTACCCATACACCGATGTGTGTTAGAACTGTGTATATACTCAGTACTTTCTTGAGTTCTGTGAAAAAAAATCACAAGCATATTATTTGGGTGGGATTCGAACCCACGACCTTTGCAACTCTAGAGCAGTGTCATACCACCTAAACCAAAAATAAAAAATAATTAGGGGTTGAAGAAAGAAAAAGTGATTAGTGGGACCTGCTACCTCCAGATAAACCTGCCTTCACTCTACCAACTGAGCCAGCTAGCGCTATCTTGACGGTCTCCCTATTTTGTCAATATCTTTGTTCAGGGCTGCCATTCAGAAGACATTCTGTGTAGCCAGGGATCACACCCAAACTTACAATACAACCTGGGAAGCAGCAGCAAAGGGATCACCTTAAAGGGTATATGTACTTTTTCCTAACAAAAAACACAATGTCCACAGATTTACATTAAACTTACACAGTTTGAAGATTATGATAGTAGAAAGCTTCCCTTGAAATTTTACTTACTGAGGTGCTGTAGTTTTGAGAAATGAGTAAAAGTAATAATTTTTGTATCAGTTTTAGCATGTAAAAACGTACTAACCAGTTATGCTATGGTTTTGGTATAATATCATAACTGGTTAAGGGGATTTTACATGCTAAATAGTTTTGGTCTCATGAGACCAAAACTATTTTGTGACTTGTTTTACTCATTTCTCAAAAACTTCACAATCTTAGTTTGTAATATTTGAAGGGAAGCTTTCCACTATCATTAACTTCAAACCCTGTAAGTTTAATGTAAATCTGTGGACCTTTTGAAAAAGTACCCGAATCCTTTAAAGCCATTATACACTTTCGGAACAGAAAAAAAGAAAAAAGTTAACAGATTTACAAATAACTTACAGGGTTTACAGAAGGTAATGGTAAAAGACTTCTCTTGAAATATCATTCCATGAAATGTTTTACTTTTTGAGAAAACATTAAAACAATTATCAATTCTTGACAACGAGAATTACGGATTTATAGTAAACACATGTCATGACACGGCGAAACGTGCGGAAACAAGGGTGGGTTTTCCCGTTATTTTCTCCCGACTCTGATGACCGATTGAGCTTAAATTTTCACAGGTTTGTTATTTTATATATAAGTTGTAATACACAAAGTGTGGGCCTTGGACAACACTGTTTACCGAAAGTGTCCACTGGCTTAAAGGGGATGTATCTTTTTATGTCAAATATCAAGCAAAACAAACCATAACCTTGTGATTGCAAGTCTAGCATTCTAACCACTGGACCACGGTTAGTCGCAACCTACCCATGGCCATAGAAGTTGAGGTGTTTTGAACCAGGCTGCACGCTGTTTGATACTGTTGACCATGGTAGCAGCGTACTGTTTGATGTTTTGGTCTGTGACTGGCAAACTCATATGAGGATAAACGCCATCAGCTGGTGGTTTCGGAAACAAGGCGTATCCATTCCAGTAGAAACCGGTCCTGTAAAATAAAGAATACTTCCATCATTTTACAAGCTAGTAATCAAAATAAGTCTTCCGATTTTCTAATCAAGATATTTCTTTGGCTTTCCCAACATGTGTTTTATGTTAATTCTAAAACACGGCAGATCAATTCAAGTAGAAACCAGTAAGCTTGGGTGATATCACGATATTATCGAATACCGCGATATTAATTTGGACACGATTTCGATATCGGATGGATTTGGTTTTAATCGAAATATCGATATACCGATTAAATATCGCGATGTATTTGCTAGCTGAGACATCTTGTACCCCATAGGTTTGGAGTAAAACCAGAAGAATAGGTCATTAGAACACCTCTCTTTTGCTAGAACTGTCTCTTCTACAACTTTCACTTGGAGTTTTAAGACTGATGATGTCAAATTTCATTAATCGCAATTATATCGAATATCGCGATATATTGTCGGCAATGTATCGTGAATAAAATAAATCGATATCGCCCAAGCTAAGAAACCAGTCCTGTTAAATAAAGAATACTTCCAACATTTAAGAGTGATACTTGAAATATTTTTTTCATTTTTTCAATCAAGGTAATTTGCAATTTGCATCCCATCCAAAGGACAAGGGAGTTTTATACTTTCCGATGTGTGTTAAATTAGACGCTAGTCCTTGAAGAGGTCACAATACCATTTAGACTCCCCCCCCCCTCCCAGCACACACACACAATTTGAAAGCGTGAGATAGCGTGACAGAGTTGTGGCAGAGCGATCAAGCACACCAGACACATGCTTTGCCGTTTCTGATCAGCAGAGTGTGGGTAAGAGTCACGTGACACATTCATGATTGCTTTGTCCTTTGGTTGGGACACAAAGCTGGAGGCCCTGTGTGCTGTGTAATGCACATTAAAGAACCAAGTTACACTTATCACTAAGAGAAGGGGTTTTCCCCGGTGTTTCTGGCAGTGGCTGCTGTGTGTTTCCCAGTACCTTGTTAACCCTTACAAGGTACTACATAAACTTTCTCATAACGTTAGTCCTGTCTGGAAAGAAATAATAATACAGGCTTTCACACGCGGTAGATAAAGCACCTTATAAAAGAAATAGTTATTTTTAGCAATTTTTAGATAAATATTTTACGCAAATAACATACTTATCTGAGAAGGGCAAATCTGGTGGAGTACAATAGCTATACTGGTCCATGACGTGGGTAAAGATCTGCTGTTTGCTACCAAGCGAGGGCGACCCACGCCAAACAAACTGTAAACTTTTGCTCTTTTGCATCTGGTCCTTAACATCGTAATCAATCCGGGACGTAAGGTGCGCATCAAAACCCATCATTGCGAACAGCGAGGGCGTTGCTGACGATGCGCCAAAGGGATCTACGTGCCAGCTGAAGTGAGGGCGCTTACCGAAGGTCTCATAGATGAAAGAGTGACCCTCTGAAGAACAAAAATTGCAGCAACACAAATGAATTCTTACAGGTTTTAGAATTTTTCGTCTTTTTTTTCCTTCTAAAAAACTTGATGACTAATGAAGCTGAAACTTCTACAGGTAAACTATATGACATACTTTTTCATTCACAGTGAGTAGGGACTTGTGCCAATGCTCTACAAACCTTTTTACAAACCATCGCTTGTGACAAAAACAAAATCTCAGATTTGCCTTGAAGATTCACAATTTTTACATCCGTTTTTTCAAACCATGGTTTCGAAATGGGAAAAAGACATCCTTAGCTTACCTGTCATCTGTTGAATGGTGGCACTATACTCAGTGACTGCTTCATCATGCATGACTTGCCCTCCAATGATGAACTCCAACTGACCAGATTTAACCAGCTGTTGGGTCTGATTCTGTTGGATGCAAAATACTAAAGAAAATTAATAATAACATAAAGAAGAATATTCATTTTGGTTTTTACCCTTACACCGATGTGTGTAAGCACTGTATACCGAGTACTTACCAGAGTTCTGTGAATAAATTACAGGCATATTACTCGGCTGGGATTCAAACCCACAACCTTTGCAATTCTAGAGCAGTATCATACCAACTAGACCACCGAGATTGCAAGGTGGCTAGAGGCAAGTTTAACATCTAATAAAGAAGGTCTCAATTATCTGTCACAATTAAATATTTTTTTTTGAAAAAAAAACTGTTCTTAACTCAACAAATCTCCTCGTTACTAATGATTATCACTCATGGAAGTGTTCCCGGCCCATTTTCATCTGCTTACCGTAAGCTAAGAATCGGCGCTTGTGGAAGCAGAGAATTCAGCGCTTCTGTAAAGCGTACTTCGAAGGTTGGCAGAGAATTTTTGCTAGTGCGCCTGCGTACTCCACATTACTAGGCATTTTTCGCTCACCCAACTAGCGCAGAAATTCAGCGCTTGCACAGTAAGTGGAGAATGGCGATTGTAAGTGAAAGTCAAAAGTCGCAAGTCGATGGAATTGGCGACTCGAGTCTGACTCGAGTCTGTCTTAGTCATCAACTTCAGTCAAAAACACTGCTCCTAAATTAACCCTTGATTGGTGCCCTGTTCTTGAAGAAAGTGATGTTTTTAATAAAATTCTAGAAACCTTTTGAGTGTCGTTTGCAACCGTTGTCCACCACAATCTGAAGAATTCTTGTTCAACGCAGATGAAGCGTCGAGAGCTTTCTTTGATGAGACTTGCTACGACTGTGGTGTAAACATTCGCTGCATAAGCCACCATGCTCTCCTACAGCAAAAAGGGAAAGAGAAATCTGGGTGTTCATTTAAGTTGTACAGAGCAGAGTAGTTGCGATAACGTAACGCTCCTCCTGCTGTCGGCAGGAGGGTTATGAGCAGAGGTAATTTAAATAAAAATGTTGAAACAAAAAATTAGGGGGGGGGGACTAGACTAGGAATGACTAGGAGAAAAGGGTCCTTCAATAGAGGGGGGGACACGACTAGGAATGACTAGGAGAAAAGGGTCCTTCAATAGGGGGGGGGGGGGACATGACTAGGAATGAGTAGGAGAAAAGGGTCCTTCAATAGGGGGGGGGGGACACGACTAGGAATGAGTAGGAGAAAAGGGTCCTTCAATAGGGGGGGGGGGACACGACTAGGAATGAGTAGGAGAAAAGGGTCCTTCAATAGGGGGGGACACGACTAGGAATGACTAGGAGAAAAGGGTCCTTCAATAGGGGGGGGGGGGACACGACTAGGAATGACTAGGAGAAAAGGGTCCTTCAATAGGGGGGGGGGGGACACGACTAGGAATGAGTAGGAGAAAAGGGTCCTTCAATAGGGGGGGACACGACTAGGAATGACTAGGAGAAAAGGGTCCTTCAATAGGGGGGGGGGACACGACTAGGAATGAGTAGGAGAAAAGGGTCCTTCAATAGGGTGGGGGGGATACGACTAGGAATGAGTAGGAGAAAAGGGTCCTTCAATAGGGGGGGGACACGACTAGGAATGACTAGGAGAAAAGGGTCCTTCAACAGGGGGGGGGGGACACGACTAGGAATGACTAGGAGAAAAGGGTCCTTCAATAGGGGGGGGGGACACGACTAGGAATGAGTAGGAGAAAAGGGTCCTTCAATAGGGGGGGACACGACTAGGAATGACTAGGAGAAAAGGGTCCTTCAATAGGGGGGGGGGGGACACGACTAGGAATGAGTAGGAGAAAAGGGTCCTTCAATAGGGTGGGGGGGATACGACTAGGAATGAGTAGGAGAAAAGGGTCCTTCAATGCTAGTACAACTGTCAAAGTCAAAATTTCAAAAGCGGAGTTCGGCGCCTCAGTTACTTAATCTAGAGTCTGTACTCAACAAGACCCTAGAATTAAGGCACTGTACTCCTCTTCATGATCCTATGACTTGGGCAGTTGTACTACAACGTCTTCAATGTATTCACTGCATTCCATGGGGTGTCATAGCCGAGTGGTTAAGAGCACCGAACTCATTCTCTGGTGTATCTGATCAGCAGAGAGTGGGTTCGAGTCCTGATTGCGTGACACTGTGTCCTTTTAAAGCAAGACACCTGAAGACACTTAACCATTGCTTCGTCCTTCTGATGGGAAGTATAGCAATAGGTCCCCTGTGTTGTTATAAAAACTGATCAGATACAGCATAGGTTGTGTTCAGCGCTCTTCTTAACCACACGCCACCACACTTCCACTGGTAAAGACAAAGTCATTTTTCATACTGAGGAACAAGTTGACTTTTGATTGATTAGCAACTCATAAAATTTGTTGTTGTTGTAAAGTTTTGCTACGAGCCACAAGGGAACTCATTCATTTACTAATACTACCAAAACCATTGACTATGTATCGTAGGGTCATATATTATCGACCCTCATATGTTTTCGACCCCCAAATTTGATTCCGTTTACCACGAGACTGTGCAAGCTCCACCGGTGACAGAAGCTCACGGTCTGTATTTTCGTGAGGCTTAAGCCTTAATCATAGCTGAGAATAAAGTTTCCTGTTGTAGATTATGCTCAAACATTTATAAAATTATTTAATTTTTTGTATAAATCACTAGTGCATTATTATGCCAAAAACCAAATGAGTCAAAGAAACATCATCCAACCTCAAAAGTTCAAAACAAAATTATCATCTGCTAGATTGAGTTTCATTCTCCTTTAGGGTCATTCCGTGTCAATTCAACACGCTTTTGGACCTGACCCTCACGGATTTAAATGAAATTCGGTGTGCTGATTGGACTCCCTGAGAAATGCCCAAATCCCAAATTTTATGTAATTCGGATCATGATTTTGGGAGATACGGCTTAACGAACTTTTGACTAATTAGCATGACCTGCTATGTTTGGACAATCATATCTCCAAAAGTAAAACACCTACAAAGATAATACTTACATCATTTTGAAGCTCTTGACATGGCCCACATTTGATAACATAAAATCAAAAAATTTCCACGCACCACCGAAAAAATACGCAAAAATTTGACCTTTGACCTTGATTTGCGAAAATGCGTATTTTTCAAAATGCGTAATTTCTTTATAAATGCAAGATTAAGATGTAAGCAACAATATTCTGAAAAATTGTGAAGGGCACTCTTACAGTTTTTTTGTTATGATTTTTTTAACATTGGCTATCAAGGCCAAAACCATAAAAACGCATTGTACATGTACATACATGTATGTACATGTACATGTACAGTATTATGTGTAGTTATGTGTACATGATACATGTACATTAGAAATTCAACATGTTCAAAGATAATCATTCACATTTTGAGTTTCACATTTTGATGTTAGTACGAACACAAACTGAATGCACTCCACTAGATCCGGCAAGGATGCACTGCTTCAGCCCAAGTTCAGCAAATTTTCAGCAAAACTTTCAGGAGGATTGTTTCCTTGAAAAGTTCAAACACTTCTTTCAGATTACAAAGAACAAGATGTTTCTGGAGATGTTTCTTCTCACCATCAACAGTAACCGACACAAAGTCTTTCATCCATGGCATTTGTCTGCTGACGGACTCGAACAAGTAAAAGTCTCTCACAGTTTGCACCATTTTTAATGAAAGAGATTTCCAGCGCTAGGATTTGGAATGGAAAGCATTCCCTGCTAATTCACCAGTTTCTTTGCTTTTCTTGACATGTAGTTTGATGCTCCAAAAATAAACTGCTATTCTTTTGATACTCCAACTCACTGGTAAGACGGTCAAGACTTGAACTTGTTCACTTTTCTTGGTCAAGGAATGAAATTTTTGATTCAACTGACTTATCATCTCACTTTCATCATCACCGAACTGTTTTCCTGGAGCAGTTTCCAGTTTCTGCTTAATTGTTGTCTCTATTCTCTTAACTTTGTTTTCCATGTAACTTCCATGAGCTTTCTTCTTACTTATGATGGGAGATACACCAATAATTGTCATAGCCTCATTGATAATGTTAATGTCGGTATTTGGCTGCACAAAAACATCCTGATGTGCAGATGACATTGATGGTGCCTGAACGTCTGGATCACTGCTAGAACTTTCAGTTGTTGAGAGTATTTTCTCAGGCGACAATTCAGATATCTTCTTGCGATAGCCGGTGCATAAACTGTGCTCGAGTGAAATGAAGACTTGGATGCTCCAATATAAACCTTTCTGATACCTGCTCTAAGCCTGCTTTTTTCTTGCTGTGTGATTTAAATGGGTCACAACACATTTTTCTCTATGATCCATCCTCCAGGGAATTGACTTTTAAAGCACTAAATGTGAATACTCTGTACACTGTACATGTACAGTGTACAGAGTATTCACATTGTATTGTATAACAAGTATACAGTATGTCTGATACACAGTGTCTCCTATATTAAATCAAGGGGATGAAATGAATTAGCTAAATAAAGTCATTAAGTCATGTCATGAAACAGACTTTTGGACTCCACATTATTACCAGGGTGACATGGTTTTTAATGTGCGTGTACACACTACCACACAATACTCTGTACACTGTGTACATTGTGTATGTTGTACAATGCGTTTTTATGGTTTTGGCCTTGATAGCCAATGTTAAAAAAATCATAACAAAAAAACTGTAAGAGTGCCCATCACATTTTTTCAGAATATTGTTGCTTACATCTTAAACTTGCATTTAAAAAAAAATTACCCATTTTAAAAAATACGCATTTTCGCAAATCAAGGTCAAAGGTCAAATTTTTGCGTATTTTTTCGGTGGTGCGTGGAAATTTTTTGATTTTATGTTAACAAATGTGGGCCATGTCAAGAGCTTCAAAATGATGTAAATATTATCTCTGTAGGTGTTTTACTTTTGGAGATATGATTGTCCAAACATAGCAGGTCATGCTAATTAGTCAAAAGTTCGTTAAGCCGTATCTCCCAAAATAATTATCCGAATTACATAAAATTTGGGATTTGGGCGTTTCTCAGGGAGTCCAATCAGCACACCGAATTTCATATAAATCCGTGAGGGTCAGGTCCAAAAGCGTGTTGAATTGACATGGAATGACCCTTTAGTCACTACATAGATCACGTGATGAGATTGCTATTTGGGATTCTATGGCGTGAAAATATGGGGAAAAAATTAAATATTTTAAGTGAAAATGAAAAAAAATTATTTTTTGATTAACTGCAGACTGTAATAAATTCGGATAAACGTAAAAAATAAAATGTCTACATTAAAGATAAAACATAACAGATTGCTTTCTTACTCCTGAAACCAAACATTGCTGGTCTGAAATGGGGGAAAACAGATTGTTATGAAGTGTTTGTGCTTCAAGGGGGGTTACTGTCTTGCCTTGTGATAATTCCGGATTCTAATCTAGAAGCCATAATGTCTTCTTAGGACAAAAATGTAAATAAATTTGTTTAATAGTAATTGAATGATACTTTTGATTTATTTTGCACGCCATACTAGCTTCTGAATATTCAATAAAATACCAACCAATGAAAGTTTTGAAAACATATGATGTCGCTCCAATGTCGTGCATGCATTAGCAATAGGAGGATTAGCGGTCTATCTCTCGCAACATAAAACCATGGAGGAATCCTCCATGGTAAAACCAAAACTTTTAAGATTTCAACACACGATGAAGTGCAAGTGTCACTGTAAAAAGGTTGAACAGATGATTTAAAAAAAAAAAAATCATGTAGTTTATGATTGTGAACAATTGTCCCGTTATTCTACAGAAAACCCATGACACCAGGATAGTCCTGTACGGTACTACTGACACTTATAAAAAAAACACTAAATTTATATAAACTTTCAAAGCAAAATTAATTAATTAAAAATTAAATATAGATCAGAATCAAATATTCCCCTGTCTGTCGGTCTCATAATCATACCTGAACTGTGTAAATCCAGCCGACATCCATATGACTATGGGGTACCACGAATGCCTCGATAATGCCTGCCGTGTCAGCAGTCGTTTCCTCTCCATGAGGCAACTCATCTCTGCTCGCCTCATGAACGGCGGCCGTGAAACACGTACCTGGGAAACACACCACAAACAGACCTGCAACAGCGAGCAAACACGCCTTCTTCTGCATATTGTCTCTCGTCTCGGTGTTTACTAACTGACTAAATACACTTACAACATCACTAAAGTGTCCACGATACCTTAAATGCACTGTGAGAAATGACTTCCGACAGCTCTTCTAGAACACCAGAGCACAACATGAACAAAGAAACAGCCTCACAAAATGATGTTCTTCCTCCTTTTTTCGGTACTCACAACGGCGACTTCGGGTACACAGCTACGGCTAGATCGCGCGCGTCTGTCTATTCTTCAACACGGGTAGACGCGCTGATCTAGACGTAGCTACCTATAGACCTTTCTTTTGAAACGTCACAGCCCGAATTTTTGCCGACCCAGATTGGAAAACTATGGAAAGCCGTAAGTGCAAATTAAGAAAAGATCGCTATTTTTGGTAACAATGTAACCAAATTTGTTGATTTTGTTAAAAACAAAACAAATAATTATGAGAGGTATTTTATTTAATTGAATGTTTGCAGAAAATGCTGAATTTGGTTAAAACATTTGTTTTTAAGATTTAGTGTTTTTACTAACATTCGGCCGACCATGCCAACCAAGGCGGTTTGTTTATCAACAAAAGAAAGGTCTATAGCCGAAGTCGTCGTTTCGGACACGGCCAGTTTCAATCAGAGGGATCACGTGATCACGTGATCGGATCACGTGATTGCGATCACGTGATCTTCGCTATACGCAGCAGATATAAAAAGTTGTGCGAGTTGATTTGATGATTTTGTGATTTATTGTGGCAAACTATACGAACTAAATCATTATAATACATGAAGAATAGACAAGTTAACAAGAAGAGAGGACCTATAGATACTTGTACGTTTCAACTAGCAGAGTCTTTCTCGAAAGCTTTCAAGTTTCTGTTTTGACCATGCCCAATTAGGCTAAAAAAGTATATTATAATTTTTCTTGCATGTTTTCACGGGGCCAAATCTCGCAAAAAATGTGGGTCTTCTGACGCTGAGCCTGATCGTCCATAATGGCAGAGAAAGAAGATTCAGTCGGTTTAGTAAGGGAAAGGCTAAATACAAGCAAATACGGGCGCGTCATAAAAAAACAATGTCCACAAGCTAAAGAAATCTTACACGAAGACAATGTTTTCAGCCGGATGGGTGGAAATATTAATAATTGTCGGTGGCGTTGTAAGCCAGGTAACGCTCGATCTTGAATGTCATCGAGCAAGCTTAAAACGATGCTAAGCACAACCAAGTTATAGGCTTATCAGGAGATTACCAGCGTAAGTGCCAAGTCGCGTGTACAGGTTGTGAATGGAATACCGGACACTTCGGCACCTTGCAAACTCGGCACCAGCAAACTCGGCACCTCTCAAACTCGGCACCCACAACCTCGGCACCTTGCAAACTCGGCACCCACAAACTCGGCACATGCACAACTACAAACTCGGCACCTGGTTGAAAACGCTCAATCTGCCACGGTTACAAACTCGGCACCTAGTTGGAAATTGAAATAAATCCCGATCCTCGTCTTGTGTAAACGGGTTCGACGTCGTACCGACGATACATACCTAATAATTAATATGTATTTTTCACTGTCATGGTGAAGACGTTTTTGAGTCGAAAATACGTAATTTCGATGTCCAAGTATTTTTTGGGAACATTTACAAGAAACTTTGATCCAATGAAACACTAATTCAAAATAAAGAGTACGTGTAAATAATTTCTGTTACAGACTGTCGTGCACTGTGTTTTATTACAAGATGCTCGTTTCACGATTCCACTAAACACCGGGTGAACACGCTGAACTGTCGCTGCCGCCGCGGCGTTGTGGGGTGCAAAAGTCCCCCACGACCGACGGCCCTCACGTGTAGGCTAAACACGCTCCCAAATCACAATATCTTCAAAATCAAAAGGTCATTGTCAGTCAAAAAGTCATTGTCAGTAAAACGATAACACTTTCAAAGCCCATTACATCAACACATAGCGATGCACTTTCACACCAGCATGATTGAAAAAAAATAAATAAAAAAATAACGTGCGGACGTAAAGGGGGAAAAAAATGTCCGATGCCAATTTTCCGAAAGTTCGGAAGCGGTTATAACGTGCGGACGTAAAGGGGGAAAAAAATGTCCGATGCCAATTTTTCGAAAGTTCGGAAGCGGTTATGGTCATATAAGCTAGCATAACTACTAGTTATTTCAACTAATATCAAACCAGTTTGTATGGTGTTAATACTACTCTTCGGGTGGTATTTGCTGTTGGTGCAGAGTTTGGTTTTGGACCTATAAATAGGCCGGTGCCGAGTTTGTTTGGTGCCGAGTTTGTTGGTGACCACCTGCCAGTTTCTGCTGACCGAAAATTGGCACTTGTTAAAGAGCATACCTTCTGCTAGTCCTTGCTCGGATCTCGGATGTTCTTGAGTGTGATGTAACAACGACGCCGTGGCATATAAAAGGTTGCCCCCGCCCAAACCGGAAAAATACCCCAGTGAATAAGAATATGACTTTTGATATTTCTAGAAGTTGTTGTCAAAAACATTAAAAAAAAAAGGACAATACTGACGGTTTTTCAATGTGATAAACTATTGTTTATTTTTCAAACTCTTAAATTAAGAAAACAATATCTTTAACTAACTACAACTAAAATTGAACTCATAAGGAACTATAGGCCTACGTATTTAAAAACGAAATTGTTGTATATATATTTTTACTTAGAAAAATCTTAAATGAATACTCCAGTTGTATCAATAAGTATTAGGCCCTTAGGTCCTACAATCAAAAATAAATAAAATACAAGATGAAATCAAAATACACGGTTATTTTAATGTTTATATATAAAAGAATATTTACTCGTAAGTATAAACTGACATAATGCCCCAAAACGGTGTGTCCCAAACGTTCAGACAATTCGATGTGTTCTTTGTATGTATAGTTTCAAATCTTTATCAATTTACAGATTTTGGTTTGGAATTTTTTTCCAAATGTTTCGAAAAAAAGGGATCTCAACAGATTTACTGCAGTGTGAGAGACATAATGATGATAAAGAAGGAAAACTGCACAAATTAACTCAGAAACAGCAGTTATATAAAATTAAAATTAAATCCAATTGTTGATTTGGGACACCCCACATGTAACAGCCGTATGATTCCTTCAGGATTCGTTAAGCAAGATAGTAGAACATCAGCAGGAAACCAGTTGCAAACCATACCTATATGGCTTGGTACTTTGGATGGTAACCTTTTATCAGGTAAGCACATTGTTTTATGGTTACGTGCTTATAAGCTGCTATATAAAAGTGGACTGAAGATGGACCAACGGCTGTTGCACAAAAAATGAATACAATTGTTCTTTTAAGACCTACTCTTTAAAAGAAAACACCAATGCAATAAATACAATTACAATTTTGGACTTTTTGGACACTATAAGTGGCAGCAGACAAGGCAAAAACCATATTTCCTGGTAATGTGCGCATGCTCAGAACTACATTTTTACCTGGTTATTCTTCTGCCATCATCTAGCGTTCCAAAGTCTCGGCATAACTTTGCTTATCCAACTCTAGACCAGTTGAAACAAAAGTTATTACTGAAACTTATACATTAAAGATAAAAAACATATACATTGATTATTATATAAATTTAAAAATATTTTTGGGCACGATTCGCGCTATTGTGTGTTCTTTTTGAAAAAGAACATATTAACTCACAGTACAACCTGTGACTTAAACACATTTTATATCAACGATATTTATATCAACAGTCGGATAAAAACACATTTTTATCTTCAGATACGTCAATAAAACTTGACTAACACTCTTACCGTCAATTGTTTTTGTTTACGTTAGAAGAATTTCATAGAATTCAACAACATAAGTACATTTTTATAACTTGAATATTGTCTTTAAATACAAAATATCTGAGTATAAAACCATATCAAAATAAATAAATAAATAGAATATGATAAATTATTTCGTATATCAATAAATATAAATATATGAAAGAGTACTGTCATTAAGTTAAACAAAATCTTTATAGTAGCAGGGCTTACGGCCTTATTTGAATAAGTCCCGCCCACGCAATGCCCATTGGTTGGAAGTTCATGTCGTCAGATTGGAAGTTGTCTCCTATTGGTCAGCAGCAGCTTGAGTCTGGTGCACGGCCATCCTCCTGTTCAGATCGTATTCAGCGATGGCTATATACGAGTGCATCTCTTGGAGCACAAACAGATCCCTGATGTTGCGCAGTGCAGAGTTACTCTGTGGTCCCATGCTGGCTGGAGCGTTTTCTGGGACGCCGTCTTGCAAAAAGTCCAAATGGCCCATCTTTGAATAAAACAAAAGTCATAAATTAATACACAAACAAAATAAGAAATACATACTCTTTGTAAAACACTGTCTAATTTCCACCTTTCTGCGCATTCAATCTGATAATAAACTTTTAGTCTTCTTGTTTGCTTGCTTGGTATATTTGCGTGTCACGACAATTCCCACGACTTTCTCTTGGTTTGTTTATGGACATGTCTCAACATTAAATTTGTATTCTGCAACCATTGGATTTCCAAAATGTGCGATGATATCTGTAATAGCCAATACCAACGGAAGAGTCAAACACGAATGTTGGAAACAGTTTACAAAATTTGTGTTTCTTCTAATAGAAAGCAAAACATACACATAGATATAACACTTTAAACATTAGTTTCCTTTCCCAAACTGAATAATATGTTGGTATTTTGTAATCACTTACCACTGCCAAGATGCAAGCTCCTACGCGGGAGAGCCGAGCCTCAATAACGGCAAACTGAGGACCAAAGTCGGGGACTGCGGCGGACAAGTTTTCGTCAATTTTGACGAAAAATATCAGTTGTTGAAATGCTCTCAGATTGGCACTGTGCAATGTCAGTAAATCCTTCTCCTGTTTAGAAAAAAGGGGGGGGGGAATCGTTTAGTAAATGGCGAGATCGAATGTATGCGATTAATTTTTACGATCTTTCTTCACACTCTTCAGTGCCGACCAGATTAAGTTTGTTCAATTACTGGTAAAAAAAATGATTATTGACGATTTATATTTATAAAATAAAAGTCAGGCAGATACAAGATAGTTGTTGCATACCGGACAAAAATTCACAATTTTTTCCACATGGTCATTATTACCTAAGCATTGCATTTTAGATGGGAACCAATTACCCAAGACGTATTATGGCGGCCATCTTGGATTTCCATGATGGCCGCCATTTAAAAACCATTATTTACCAATATCTCATCTTCTAAGTCACCTATAGAATCACAATTAAGGTGTAAACATTATTAAAAAAATAATATCCTATAATAAAAATCGAGCCTAAATTCTACAGTTTGAAAAGGCAAAAATGAGTTGCCATATAAGAAGAAGATAACCAAAACACTTACAGTCATGAAAAATCTGTCGGCGTTAGAGATGTTACTGAGGCTGGGCATTCCGTCTACATCGTAGTTTGGGACCATCATGTCCGGATCAAATCGACTCAGTTTCTGTTGAAAAACAAAAACAAAACAAAGAATATAGATTATAAGAAAATTTGTAATTAATTAAACACAACAATTTGTTTTGGGCGGAATACAGACAGTAAAACGTTTATCAAACAAGTTGCTCGTATATTTATTGCGTTTTCCGTCGTACAGGCGAAAGTTTGTATGTCAAATTCGTTTCGAGAAAAGTTAAAAATTTGAGGGTTTTCAGACACAAATCTAACCATACAACTTTAAAACTACACCAGCCAGGTTGGTTTGTGAGCTGAACGTTCTTTAACAAAAGACACGGTACGTTGACCTTGTTTCGTTTTGATCAATGTCAATATCGTCACAAAAAAATGTGAATGAAAGAGACCATTTCACAGGCACAAACAGTGGACAAAGGACACTGTGGTTGTATTTCAGCTAAAAGGCGAAGTTGAAATGAGAACAAACTGTTGATTACGCAATCTGGGCTCACGGCTCTTTGAAAGTTTAAACGGGAAAATAAAGACATTTGGGTATCTCACTGGAATATGTTGGTGGAATTTTGAATTTAAAGATTGCTTAGATTCAATACCATTAGGATTGAATATCATCAGAATTCAGAAATGGGATGGAATGTTTCTGTATAAAAAAAGTGTGTACCGTATTCTTAAAATGTGACGTCATAAGGTTTTCAAATTCTGGCAAAAAATGCACGTGTAGAGTATCAAACACAGTGGCGTTCTACATCGTTTAAAATTGAGGGACTTGGGCTTTTCATCACTTTTATAGGGGCTCTATATCCATTGGAAAATGAACGGATCACAAAACTGAGTTTGAACTTGAAATCCCACTGAACAAACAAAATGATATGGGTGAACTTGTTAAAATAATAAGACGCGGATTCAAAATACCAAACTATTTCTGCAGAAATACAATACAATATACAATACAGCAAAGGAATTTTTGTACCGCTATTCATTTAGATCACAGCGGCTTGATGAAACACATGACACTAGAACAATAAGGAAATTAAGGAAAGGGAAGCAAATGGACACGGCATCATTGAGTGAAAAGGTGATATTTGAGGCCTTTCTTGAACATCTGAAAGTGATGTTTCTGAGCGAAGATGTGTCGGGAGACTGCTCCATTACAGAAACGTAAACTGATTGAAAAAGTACACAATTTCAAAGTGTCGGTCCCCACCATTGTCGCATGTGTTTTCATTTTTCCGTCATGAAAAGGAATAGTTTGAGATTTAGAAACTTACGTAGCTGTCGTAAGTTAGCTTGTGGATAGCTCGAAGTTCCCTCATCTCCATGTTGATAGACCTGTATAACTGCAGGGTACGGTGCAGTGGTGACGGGGTTGGTGCACAGAAACTAACTCCAACTACTGTTGAAATAAAACAACAAAATAAATTGAAAATTTGATACTTTCTTTTAAAGACACTGGATACCTAATGTCAAAGACCAGTATTCCCACTTGGTGTATCGCGAAATGTATAAATAACAACTTTGTGAAAATGTTGACTCAATTGGCATCGAAATTGCAAGAGATAAATGAAAGAAACCATGAATTGTTGCACATAATGTGTGCTTTCAGATGCCTAAAAAAGGCTTCAGGCCTGAAGTCTTTTAATATTTGAGTGAGAAATTATGCCTCTTTCTAAAAAAACTACGTTACTTTAGAGGAAAGGCAGCCGTTTTCTCACAATGTTTTTTTACTTTCAACAGCTCTCCATTGCTCGTTACCAAGTAAGTTTTTTATGATAACAATTATTTTGAGTTCTAGCCAAAAGTGCACAGGTTAGTAGTTGTAAATGCTTGATTGCAATTGCCGATGAATTGCTGAATACAAATAGCCTACGTCTGAAATTGAAGTTTGGTGATTTAATAAAGATTTATATAAATCTCTTAACCGGAGTATGCGGTTTTTGATACGACGGTTATACTACAAAAATAACAATATTTAAATACGAATATATACTTGCGAGGATTGGCAAACCTTACCTTGGAAGGTAAAGAAAATATGTATTTAACTTCAGGCTCTCAAAACTTAATATATTAAGTATAACTATAGCCTACATACCTGCACTCAGTAAAATCGCGAACTTAAGGTATCCAGCCATCTTCATAAAATCAAATCGTCGCTCTCTTAGAAAATCTTAACAGAGCAAAGTAATCAAGGCTTTGCGGATGAAGTTCTTAAGGCGAATGCTCTTTACTCAAACCACTTACCGGTATTTATAATAATCCTAAATAATTAGTTCAACAACTTATTTTAAAACCCATCACATAATTCTAACCTAAAATAGAACTTAAATCAAAGATAGAATGTATTTGAAATAATTACCATTTCGTAGTGCACGTCAAAAAAGGCACATGTGTGATTACATAATTTGCTGGGAGACCTAAAGCTCAGCCTGGTATTACAGGTAACTCGCCGGTGTGGTTTAGGACTACGTCATGACTCATACTAGTCCCAGGGAAACTCCGTCTACAGGTAAATACACAGTGGCATTCAATACGCATGAATGCATTTCATACCTGCCGTCACAGATCATTGAATAATTCATATTTACCACCCAATCCGGTATTGCGCATTATGAATTATGCATGACCTTGTGTATTTTTCGGTTTTATAGGCGGACTTAGAGAAAGTTAGTTAAACAATACAAGCTCACTCTGTTAATGTAATAGCAACAACTTGTTTTTGCGATATTAAAACAATGCTGTTTTTCTTCATGCAATATTGTTGGAGGAAACATGTTATTAGAAACTGATGCAAATAATTCCTTAAAATATTTTTAGTTGCCTTTTGATTTACACATTTTGTTTGGAAAACAATTTGCCCATTTTGTACTTCAAACTATTATGGCATCATTATATCGAAGGGAAATACGCACACCGTGCACCGAAAGCTGATCAAAATATACTTTTGGGTGGATTGAGTGGTAATAGTTTAAATAAGCGGAAAGATTATTTAAATCCCTTGTTCCTCAAAACATTGAGCTGACACTCCATGCGCAAATCAAAACCAAGCTTAAAAGAAAAGGGGATATAGATTTTTGTATCACTTGTTCCTAAAATGAATAGTCTTTTGTGAAATGTTTCCGTATTTATAGAACATGTGCATTGTTGTGAACAAATAACTTGAGTTTATTATATATTAAAAATTGTTGGCCTTGTTGAAAGAAAAATCATATTTCGTAAAATCTGGGTTTTTTTTTTTAAACTGGGGAGAAAATGGTTTTCGAAAATTATTGCTTCAAAATATTGTTTCGGTAGCAATTTTCAGACTATTTAATGAATGAATCTTTTTTTTTAGCAAGATTTCTCCCAAAACACCTACCAACGCAACAAAACAACAGCAGCCACAACAACAACAACAACAACAACACCATCATACAGGCACCCATTATTGTCACATAGTTGTTCACTGACTGCACATGAATGTTTAATGCATATTCAGAAAAATTTGAGTCTGATTTTGACCTATAAAAACACACGTTGACAATAATATTTACCTTTAGTATACCCCAATACCTGTGTGATGGAGCACAGATTGCATTGTGATTTAATTCAGCAATCGCGGATTAAGATCAAAGGGGCATGCACTGCTATTGTGCAATGTTGGTTCACATTGGTTCCAATCCACTGATGTTATTATAAGTAGGGTTTTCACTGACAGGTAGGTGGTTACGGGGGGGGGGGGGTCTTCGGGGGTACGACGAATGGACTTCGGAAGGTTTTATCTTGTTTCCTTTTTCATATGCCGGAAATCAAAGTGTTGCAATAATGCGAATGTTGTGGTATATGGCCGTATCCAGCTACGATTCACGGCTATAGTTATTGATAAAGTGATGCAATCTAGTCATAGCCAGTAGCCAGAGCCGCTAATTTGGACACAGACTTCATTCCAGATAGATTCAATTAATACATGGCAAAATTACACACCGAGAAATTTTGGTGTGCATAACAAAATAGTCAATTTTAAAAAGGTAAAATATGAGCTCTAGTACATGGTTGTGGTTAAAGATGTTTTATTCGGGAATTCTTGTAATAGTTTCACTATTATGTAGACCTACGTTTATTTCAAAACTGTCACGAAAGTACACAAATTGCATATCATCATTACATATTTTACCATTGCAAAACAAATGTACATTATTTGGGATGCCTATAAGGCAATGATGTTCAATTTGCACCGATGATAGACCTGAAGAATATATATATCTGTCTACCCATACACGTCGCATTAAATTAAAGGCAGTGAACACTATTGGTAATTACTCAAAATAATTATAAGCATATAACATTACTTGGTAACGAGTAATGGGGAGAGGTTGATAGTATAAAACATTGTGAGATACGGCTCCCTCTGAAGTAACGTAGTTTTAGAGAAGGTAGTAATTTTCCACGAAATTGATTTCGAGACCTCAGATTTAGAACTTGAGGCCTCGAAATCAACCATCTAAAAGCACACAACTTCGTGGGTTTTTTCTTTCATAATTATCTCGCAACTTCGACGACCAATTGAGCTCAAATTTTCACAGGTTTGTTATTTTATGCATATGTTGAGATACCGCCAAGTGAGAAGACTGGTCTTTGATTTTACCAATAGTGTCCACTGCCTTTAAAGGCAATTAAAGTTTGTTTTTAGTAACCGTTATAGGATTATTTCAATCCTAAATGTAGATGTATACAAATCAAACTTTTAGTTGAGAGCGTTTAGTTTCAAAAAGTGGTCGCAATTTTAAGATATCGCCGAAAATCTGGAGCGAATAGTCCACGGGAAGAATAATCCATAACATTATTAGGAATACACAATCCAGCAATTCTTCGCAGATTCAAGTTTTGGGACATAAAAGCTGATACCTTTTTTATATAACCACATTTCTTCGAAGTGTTCTCAAATTGCTTTATACTTTTGAAAGCTGCTGTATACGCTTCTACCAATGTTTTGATTGCTATTATTATAACCAAAAGTAATTCCCTTTAAAACATCGTGATGTGTAGTTAAAGTTACTATAATTGTAATAGTCTCATCAAAACAATTTGTAGCAGCATTGTTAGTGATGTAAAATGCAAATGAATGCGACTTATAGTTGCAAAGGATGGGGTAAAATAAATTAATTTAGAGAGTTATGAAACAATTAGTGATTTGCTGAGACAATACACGATCGTGCTTCCTCAGAGGTTTTTAGAAACGCCGGACCTACGACCCAGATATCCAACGCCACTAAAAATACGAATAGCTCGCACACCAAATTAATAAGAAAGGAATATGTCAACACTTCAACTTTGAACCACTTTAAAAAGTATGGTTTTATTGAAAACATTAGCTAAATCAATCGTGTTTCAATCAAACTACTCAATTTTGGCAAATCATACCTTCACAATTATGGCACACCTGAAGTCCCATCTAAATATATTCAAATAGAAACAAATTGAAGCATTTTGGTCGCTATAAACAAAGTGAGTTTCGGTTCATAGTTTGTTCGATAAGTTAAAGGATGCACTACCCTGTAGATTTGAGAGTTAAAGGAACACGTTGCCTTGGATCGGACGAGTTGGTCTATTAAAAGCGTTTGAAACCGTTTGTTATGAAATGCATATGGTTAGAAAGATGTTTTAAAAGTAGAATATAATGATCCACACAAGTATCACTCGAAACTGCACGGTTTTCCTTTTACGTCGCGAACTATCACGGTCGGCCATTTATGGGAGTCAAAATTTTGACTCCCATAAATGGCCGACCGTGTTAGTCGACAGGGTAACAAGAAAACCACGCAATTTCAAGGCATATTTGTGTAGATCATTGTATTCTTCTTTTACAGTATCTTTCTAACCATATACATTTTACAACAAACGGTTATAGAACGATTTTCAAAGACCAACTCGACCAATCCAAGGCAACGTGTTCCTTTAACGTCTCGGAAGATGTAATACATGAGGTAAAACGTCAAGATATTGTGATTGTTACGTGACCACTTTATCTAAACTTAGTAACATGTTGTTAATTTTATTATCCTAAAGAATCAGTTGCTTTTTATGTGGGAAGTCAAGCAACAAAAACACATACACCCAAGTTTCGATTTGAGGTAGTTTGAAGGTAAGGTAGGCTCAATAATAACAATTGAACACGCAACTGAAAACTAAAAAAACGTATAGTTTGGGATATAAACTGTTGAAAAAAAACCGCATCTGGTATTTAAACTTGGAAATCAGTGGTATACTCGAAAGGGAAACTGAGATGTGTTGAAATGCTTTAGGTATAATTAAATAGGTGTTTTGTGGGTTACAAAAAATGATCACGCAACAAGACTTGAAAACTCTTCTTAACACTAGATGACAGGGGTGCGTTCCACTCGCGCAAACGTTGCCAACAGTTGCGCACGTTCGCCAACAATTTCAAGTGGAACGAGTTGTTCGCCGCCACCGTTGGCGAACGTTGGCAACTTTAGGCGAACATACTTCTGAGGTGTTTGCGAGTGGTTTTTAAAATGACGGACAAGCATACCGTATTATTTCTTTGTCACAAACATAATTACATTGTATTTTCAGTGGATGATAATGCAGATTTGGAATAAAAAGTTCATTAATTGATGTAATGATGTCAAAAAGAGGACTATTGCAGCAAAAAACAAAGTAAAAAAAAAAAACTACGTATGGTGCGCGCCATCTTCATTTTAGGGCGCCGCCATATTGTCATCGCGTATAAGCGCCAATCGTTCAAAAGATAAAAAACGTTTGCGCGAACAGTTGCGAGTCGTTTGCGCGAGTGGAACGCACCCCAGGTGAAGCAACACAGAAAAATCTGACCGGAAATTCATAGACCGTGAGAACCAACTTCCTCAAATTAATGAAGGAAAGGTTATTAATTTACTATTATAATAAGTAAGGGGCTATGCAACTTTCGATAGAAGTAAGCATTTTGAGAATTATTTTACTTTAAAGAAATGTGGTTATACTGGAAAAAGATATCAGTTTCTATCCCCAAAAGTTGGAATCCGGATTTTCAGCGTAGCAAAAACGCGACCCCCATTTGAAATGAAGTTTTCACAGGTTTAGTTGTTTAATATATCTCAATTTATAAAAACAATCGAACGGTTCCCAAAATCAAGGGTATACTTTCCCTTTAAAGCCATTATACACTTTCGGTACAGAAAAAAAAAAGTTCACAGATTAACAAATAATTTACAGGGTTTACAGAAGGTAATGGTGAAAGACTTCTCTTGAAAAAAAAACAATTAAAACAATACAAATTCTCGTTAGCGAGAATTACGGATTTATTTTAAACACATGTCATGACACGGCGAAACGCGCGGAAACAAGAG
The DNA here is from genome assembly GCF_032118995.1 of Asterias amurensis. NCBI lineage: Eukaryota > Metazoa > Echinodermata > Asteroidea > Forcipulatida > Asteriidae > Asterias > Asterias amurensis. The sequence goes on from NC_092655.1 coordinate 21,715,458, forward strand.
TGGGTTTTCTCATTATTTTCTCTCGACTCCGATGACCGATTGAGCCTAAATTTTCACAGGTTTGTTATTTTATATATAAGTTGCGATACACGAAGTGTGGGACTTGGACAATACTGTTTACCGAAAGGGTCAAATGGCTTTAAGCATTCAAACACAGAGAATATGAAGGTACAGATGTAAACCAACGACAATGTCCAGTACTTCGGCAAGTGTCGTAACTAACTTGATCAGAAAATAAAATTCAAGAAGATCGCGATGATTTCATAAAAATATTTGTCAATGAATTTTTTTGAATAGTTATACTGGAAACCCGCTCAGTGGGTCTAACTGGGTTTCACTACCAGATTACCAGGTTGTTGGGTGTGGCACATCTATAAAAGATGGAACCTGCTAAAAAGCTGAACGCGAAGCCTTATACGGCCTGGGGTCCAGCTAGGGGTCCTGGGATCCGCCTATAAGGGCCCGGGAAAATTTTGCATTCTTAGGCAAAAAGAATGGAATAGACAGAAACCTTTAAAATGTGAGCAGCAGTAGAACCTTCTGGGTTAACAGCATCTTCATGTGCGGATCTATGAACCAAGTTTTAGGGGGCAAATCTGTCATGATAGTGAGCACGCGAGTAAGAAACCTTTATTGCATGGGTCCGGGCCCGCTTAAGGGTCGGGGGAAATTTGGCATTCTAGATGCTCTATGTACAATCTTAGGCCAATAAGAGGTTTACAGAAGGGAACAGAACAAAAAAGCCTTTAAAATGTGAGCAGCAGTGGAACCTTTTGGGTTAACAGCATCTTCAGGTGCGGATCTATGCCAACAGTTTTAGGGGGCAAATCTGTCAAGATAGTGAGCACGCGAGTGTGAAACCTTTATGGCATGGGTCCGGGCCCGCTTAAGGGCCCGGTAAAAATTTTGCATTTTAGATGCTCTCTGGGGCCAATTTTAAGGGGGACATTTGATATAGTGTCCCCCACCCTTTCAAAAAGTTGTGTCATTCTTTGCCCCCAGGATTAATGCCCATGGTGTGACACAGGGTTTGGTCTTACACAGTGCAAAACTTGGGCTTCATGACAAAAATGTGGTCAAAAGGATGGGGGGGGGGGAATTTGATATTGTGTCCCCCACTCTAAAAAATGGGGGGGGGGGGGACCCACACATGTCCCTCTGTGTCCCCCCGCCCCCTCCCTGATTGACGCCCATGAGCCGTAGCCAAAGCCACAGATTTGGACACGGTGTCCAACGGAAATCTGTCCGCCGTAGATTAGTGGGCTGAAGGAGGATGTTTCAGAAGAGGGCGCTATAAGAAGTATGTGTGTGTGTACACAGGACCACAGAGTCTCCCAGTCAACCAGTGCCACAACCAGTGCCACAACGGCCCTAATTTCCTACCGGCCTCCATTGAATTATGTTGGTGGAAGCATAGACCGTTTCGCAAATACCATTGCGCAAGCGCAAACTAACGAATTAGGTGCATGCTGGTCTTGCTAGTACCCAAATTTGATCGCTAGCTAGACCAGCATGCACCTCATTCCACGTCTGTTGTGCGCGTACCGAGTATTTGCGATAAGGTCTCGCAAATACCAATGCGCAAGCGCAGACTGTTGAATGAGGTGCATTGTGGGATATATATGGATCAAATTTGGATACCAGCAAGACCACAATGCACCTAATTCCAAGCTTTACGCGCGCGCCGCAGTATTTGCGATAAGGTCTATAGACCTTTTCGCAAATACTGGGGCGCGCGCGTAAAGCTTGGAATTAGGTGCATTGTGGTCTAGCTGATTACAAATTTGATTCATATATATCCCACATGCACCTCATTCAACAGTCTGCGCTTGCGCATTGGTATTTGCGATGAGGTCTATGGCCTTGGAGTTGGGCGCCCTCTCATGTTCAACGTTTATTCAATGAAATCAACACTTAGTTGGGATCCCTGCTTCGAAACAAAATTTCTGTTCAGTGCTACGTTATACGGAAAAGGACAACACTTTCCTGATTAAGTCTGGAATCCTAACGCCTACAAAACGGAGGAATATTTGCCATTGTGTTAGAGATAAGTAAGCATTGTTTGGCTTAATTTTCCGTATGAAGAGCTTCATGGACGGGCTCGGATGGGTTTGATCGGAATGGTGGTCCAGAACTTTGAGCCTGCTCAAAATTTTCGGGCGACCATCCCGTCCTGCATTACGGAGTGACAACGTATAAGGACGTACTATGAACGGAATTTCTGTATTTGGAGTGTTCTAGGGACGTGCTAGACGCGGTGCGGTCGGGCGTCATTTTGGATGTACGTAAGCACACAGAACGGGTCCGTTTGTAGCAGGTTATCCCGTTAGTGACCTAATAGACACCAAACTAGTTCTCGAACTCGTCCTCAAAAACCGTAAGACGGGTATTGTCTGGCGACGATTATTATAGCTTCGGTCGGAAAATGTCTATAAAGTGACCCTAGTCAGTTTAATTTTAGTTGTGAGTTACGTATGTCTGTGTATAAAACGGGAAGAAATTGTTACGACCGCACCACGTCTAGCACGTCCATAGTACGATCCAAGTACTGCAGTTACGTTCGTATTATGTCCTTCTCTTTTTAAGTACGTTGCTACTCCGTCTAATAAGCCATTTACGAGTGAGATCTGAATAATGTCTGGTACAGTGACGTGCTTAGTCACAATTTACCACTTCAATTTGAATTCCTCAGACTATCGAGACAGTTGCTATGGCACCTGATTCGGGGCAAGCCTTTGTATAGCAACCTCCAGATGAGCAAACCCTGGTACCATTGTGCCATACACATCCATTCAGAACTGTGTCTGGGTTTTCATCGTCTCTTTAACTAGGCCAAAAGCTTGCCCGGATCATTTGACATAGCAACTGTCTCAAATGGTATGGGGAAATAAATGTAAGCAATACATTATGATCAAGCAAGTCATTGCACCAGACATTATTCACTCTAACTCGCAAATGGCTTATTGCAGGATGGGATGGTCGCCCAAAAATTGAGCAGGCTCAAAGTTTTGGAGCACCATTTTGAACCCGTCTGAGCCCGTCCAGATCCGTCTTTCAGTTTTGTCTCTGAGTGAACGTTCTCACACCAAGATGCACCTATCTGTAAAAGCAAACATTTAAGTTAGAGTTTTACATGCCACAGGGCACTTGACACGTTTAGTAACATCGTCGAAGACCAGTATTCTCACCAAGTGTGTCCAACATAAGCACAAAATTACAAACTTGTGAAATTTTGGGCTCAAAAAGAATTGTCATCAAATTTGCAAGAGAAAGAAAACACCCTTGTTGCAACCTTTTGTGCTTTCAGGTGCATAACAAAACGGATTCAGCTGAAGTATTTTATTATTTGAGTGAGATATTACCTCTTTTTTAAAAAACTACGTTACTTTAGAGGGAGCTGTTTCTCATAATGTTTTATACAATCAACAGCTCTCTATTGCTCATTTAGTTTTTTTATGCTAACAATTATTTTGAGTAACACTACCATTAGTTTCCAGTGACTTTAATGATGTCATCGAAGCGCGGAGACGAAAGCGAAATAGGTGGGCATCCCCAAACTGTTGGGTGTTCTGCGGTTTGTTTAGGATGTCATGTGACAATGATGGGGAAGTAGTAGCCTTTGCTGATCAAACTTTACCACAGAAAACTGAGATCATGTGGTTGTTTTTTTCTCGAAAATGTTGTAAAAGTTGAATGGATAAGGGGATAGTTGTATAGTGGTCTGGATACTGTTATGATGTCATTAACTATGCAATACCTGAGGTAATTACTAATTATTAATTACCTCATATGAAGGAGTGTAATATTTTCCCTACAATTTTTCGATAACCACAGAGAGTAGGCGCTAACGGAAGCGTATTGCCGACACATTGGGTAAACAAAATATCGCTCTTATCGTGTACGTACACGATAAGTTATTGTGTACGTACACGATAAGTTTAGACCTAAAACTCATTTTTTAAAGGCATTGACACTTTTGGTAATTACTCAAAATAATTGTTTGCCTAAAAACTTACGTGGTATAAACGAGCAATGAAGAGCTAGCTGTTGATATAGTTTAAAACATTGTGAGAAACGGCTCCCTCTGAAGTAACGTAGTTTTTGAGAAAGAGTTAGATCTCACTCAAATAATAAAAGACTTCAGGCCTGAAGCCTTTTATTAGGCATCTGAAAGCACACAAAGTAATGCAAAACATGTGTTTTTTCTTTCATTATTCTCTCGCAACTTCGATGACCAATTGAGCCCAAATTTTCACAGGTTTGTTATTTTATGCATAATGTTGAGAAACACCAAGTGAGAAGACTGCCCTACGTGGCCGGTGCCTTTAATAGATAAATGATGCAAGCTGGCTGTTAGTTACTGCACCCAATTTCATAGAGCTGCCTAAATGCAAAGTATACCTCTGATTTTGGGAATGTTAGAATCGTTTTAATCCTTCAGAAAATTAAACTAACTAATTTAATTTCAATTGGTCACGCTTTTGAGAAATGCGAAGCAGAAAGAATATCCGTAATTTGAATACACAATCTGAAAAATGATGAAATTTCTACCCCCCCCCCCAAAAAAAGAAAAAAAAAACCCCAACTAAACATTAATGTCTATTCTAAATAACATACGTAAACAGTATGCTCCTTTATTTCTAGACTATACACACCCACATAAGCATGGCACTGAGGTAAACAAAGTTAACTCGTAAAGTGCATAACTCGTAAAGTGCAGAATATGCTATATCATTTTGCATTCAGTCAAAGTAATATACGAAACTAAACCTGAGAATGTCATTCAGCGCGCTGTGGTTTACTACCAGACAGCATGCACTCATTAAGTAATAAGTAGCTTATAGAACGAGAGGGGACTCAAATTAAAGGCACCGGTCACTATTGGTACTCAAAATAATAGTCAGCACAAAAACTTACTTATTATTGAGCAATGGAGAGCTGTTGATAGTATAACACATTGTGATAAACGGTTCCCTAATGAAGCAACGTATAGTGAGAAAGAGGTAATTTCTCACTCAAATAATAAAAGACCTAAGGCCTGGAGCCTTTTATTAAGGCATCTGAAATCACACAAATTTGTTCAACAAGGTTTTTTGTTGTCATATTCTCTTGCAACTCCATTGACTAACTGAGTCCAAATTTTCACAAGTTTGTTATGTTATGCTTATGTTGAGATACACCAAGTGAGAATACTGGTCTTTGACAATTACCAATAGTGTCCAGTGTCTTTAAGATAAAGTACAAGTCATGCAGTCATCCAAGATGCGTTCGGCTATCAATAGCAATACAACATATAAATGACAATTGCAATCTTATATCCGAATTGTGTGAAACTATAGAGGAGGTATATTTTTATTCATGACGTTATCATCATTATTAGGGCCTTGTGACACGAGGTAACTTTTCCCGTCAACTTGGAGACAACCAACTGCAGTGCATGCTACGGGACCACTTTGGTGGGGCACAAGTCTTTTTTCAAACATTGTCATACGGTCTCAAAGAAAAATACGAGAACATTAAAATGTGAATGGATTCTCTTCTTTGAACTTGCCTGGAACTGGTTACCTGTAAAGTGTTTAACATGACCCAAATGATTAAGATTTGCACACCAACCACTGTATTTTCTATCGAAATTAAAAATAGTCATTTTTTTTTTTGCAATTAATATAAGACTACAAATAATCGTTTCCAATTTCTTTTCTACTCAATTTTTCCTCCAGTAATTTGAACTGTATCGTTAATCTATTGACCCCAGCATTAACCTTTTTCCATTTACGAAAACACATCCAATAAAAAAAAAAACCCACATCATTGTCAAGTACTTCAACCTCTTCGTTCCGTCCAATGTTATTTTGCTTGCCGTTCCCGCATGGAAGTTTTTATTATTCACTGGATCGCGCTACTGTATACCAGGCTCTGTCTAAAAACTAGCGTCATTTTTTGGTAAACTTTTATTTCCTGAAGAGATTTATTAATTGGTTTCTTTGAAAACAAACTCACACTTGTGTTTGTCAGCTTTAACAATCGGCGTAAAAACATCCACTGTTTGCTTCAGATGCTTTCCCTTTCGTGAGAACATTACATGATTGGTTGTTTGCTAACAAAACAGTTGCTGGCAGTGTAAGCACTTTATGTAATCCACCATAAACATAAACTGACAAACCTGAGGAAGTTTGAGATCGATTGCCCATCTGGGTCACGAGAAAATAGTGAAAAACCGATTGCACATTTTGCATGACATCGATTTAAAAAAAGGAACAAAACGCTTACTGAGCGATAAACTCCAGACGGAAATTAGTTTTATTTACTTATCATTAAATATATATGACATTTCAGACAGAAATTCTTCAAGGAATGTTTTTTTTACTATCATCATCATTAGACCGTGTAGGTTTTATGTACATCTATGGTCTCAAAAGACGAGGTTTTTTCTTACAAATTCTGTAATATTCTTATGAGTAAAATAAAAATCAACAAAGTTCTTTTAATTTAACGAAATTAATTGTAGATATTAAATAAAACAACTGACAATAGCTGTAGACTTTAACTTTCAGCGCACTTACATTATAGTAAGAAACATTTTCGTCTGAATTTAATCATTTTCGAGAAATCATATTTAATTGGTAACTTTTGGTATTATATTATAAGAATAGCTTTTTACCACCTAAAAGTTGTTGTATATTAAAATAAATCAGATTTTCTTGTTAATGAATACAAAGGCCAGTGCCAGCAGAGCCCACTTCCAAAAATTGCCAAACAGTTTTCTACCAAGCAAACATAAAGCAGGATACCATTTACAAATGGTACAGGGTGGAATGGTGTTTAAGTTGGTTACCATATTCTAGGAAGTATGATTTGGTTGTGCAAGTTCCTTTTTGTAAGAAGCTCTAAGGAATTGAGCCCGGTTGGTATAATCAAAGGTCGCATTTTCCAATTTCGATTTTGTAATTTTGCAGAACAATTATGGTGTTACAAATAAATAAGGGGCCTACCGAGTTAGGAAGAATTACTCATCCTAACTTAGGACTAGCCACATGTTTCTTATATCTCCTAGGACTATTCTTAAGTTAGGACTAGTCCTAACTCTTTGTGAAATCGACCCCATGACACATGTTTAAAGTAATTTCACGGGTTATGTTGCACTTGTGATTATTTTGTTAAAAATAGGGGTATGAGAAAATGTCTCACATTGATGTGTTATTGCTGTTTGTTGTCGACGATAGAGAGCAGATTGGTTCTCAATTTGATAAATCATTTGTTTCTATTCGACGTAATAGATTATGACATGGAAATATTCGACGAGGTGCATTTGGTGTGTATCATGAAACCAACCGTGCGGAGAAAGAAAACATACATGGGATTATGAGGAAGGGGGTTTTGGTTACAAAGTTTAACCAAATAAATAATACAAAATGAAAACACGCTAAAATCGGAAACGAGGAACCAACGTACAGATGAAATAATGATCGATTGCGGTAATTAACTCACCTACTATTGGTCCTTTGTTAGTTTCGGTTCTTGTCTGATAGTGTCAACTTCCACTATTGCTGAGTATAGATGATTCGATGAAAAAGCCGTCAAGTTGATCAGAATCATAGACCACACCCGTCTTTGTCTTCGTGTATCCTTTCATTCTATAGGTCCCAATATTGACACCCATCTAGCCTCCCGCCGTCACAAACTCATTCTTCCGTATGGATTAGTTGCGTCTCATCTTTTCCATTGGTAATAACTCAAACAACAATAACTTTTCCCGTATGGAGCTATTTCCGGGTGACAACGTGTACAAGGTGAAGCGTAGAAACGTATTACGTAAGTCCAATATAGCTTCTTCGATATTTTGATGTCTATTTTTAATTACATCCCACGATGAGCTTTCGCAATGCTTACAGAAGCAGTATATAAAGGTCACTAGCTAAGATTTAAGCATTAAGCACTAAGCATTAAGTATCACACAATCGAATCAACATCACCAAGGAATTAGCTTTGAATATTATTGTAAACTTCAGGAAAATGTATTTCAGAACGCTTGTACTGGGTGAGTAGTTATTTTAATGCAGGACGTCCAATTTTGATGACAATATTTGTTAGAAAATTGTTAGGGCTTATGATGTATTTTGTACAAACTATTATGTTGTATTATGTTTTCAATATGTAGGAATTTGAACATATTATTTTATTCTTATCCCACATATAACAACTGTGGTGAATATCTTTGATGATGTTCGCTTTCTGAATGTGGGTCTGTTCGACTGACAAACTTTAATATACTTTGTGTTAGTAACAAAGTTGCAGATAGTTAATCAAATTTGTTGAACAAAAAGAAAGATGCATTATGCACTCAAAACCTCAATTTGATACAGCAATACTGTCAATCTTTAATAAGATACTCGGGATATATACACATAAAGAACGGACAAGTTTTTTGCAAACTTTGTTTTCATGAATTATCAAAACGCATCATTGATAGCAATAAGATAAAAGAACTAATCAACGACATTTTTAAGCGCGAGAATTGTGACAACTTTTGTATGTTTAATAATAATAATAATAATAACCGTATTTATAATGCGCCTTTTGCCAAAGGATACAAAGCACCAGGTATTATTACTGCAAGGAGTGGGGCGAATTTTGAGATATAAGACCTAATTAAGCACCATGTAATGGTTTACAAGGTGCTGTGGTGCAATATGCTGCCAATCCAGCCAGAAATACCCGGGCGAACCCCTTCTCTTTTCGATAAGTGCACTGGGTTCTTTTACATGCGTTTACACAACACATGGGACCAACGGCTTTACGTCCCATCCGAAGGACGAAGCAATGGTTGTGTGAAGTGTCACAGCGGGGGACCACTACGTATTTGTATCACTACAAAGAAAAATCCCAGAACTGTAGTAGGCCTAGTCTTTGCTTAGGTTGTTGGCCTATAACCGTCAGTCCCACTGCTGGCTTAGTAATTCAAATACGTGAAGTTATGTTTGTTTTGAAAAGTTCCGAGAACAAAGGCATTTGACTGGACAAACGGGCTTACAAACCTAACCTTTAAAATTTGCAGACATTTTGGGTTCAAAACTCGTTTTGGTCTAGTGCACCCATTCCAATTACTGTGTACTTATTTTCCTTTTTTTTTACCCATACACCGATGTGCATTAGCGCTGTATACTCAGTACTTTCCCGAGTCGTGTGAAAAAAATATCACATGTATTACTCGCGTTGGATTCGAACACACGACCCTTGCAATTTTAGAGCAGTGTCTTACCAACTAGACCACCGAGATTGCCTGGTAACTAGATGCAAATTTAACATACTTATTCTCTGTGTTTTTCCCCCTACAGCTTTAGTTCTCTTTGCACTGGGCAGAGCGAACCCTGTCCCGATAACATCCATAATGTCCCAAACTACCGTCACATCGTCAGTGTCAACCGCCGTCCCGGAGCCTCTCTGTCCCCCTGTCGAGATTGGATCAATCTCGGAGCAATCACTGTCTATAACTGCGAGTACGGAGGACACTTTGTCGTCGGATGTCGCCAGAGTTGACAGAGGACGAGAACTTTTATTCGACGTCTTCGTAAGTATACGATAAGTTTTTTCTCAGACATCAATATTCATGTTGTCTTTCAGTTTGGATAGACAGTAATTTTCATGTTGAACTAATTTACTTACGTTTTTAACGAATCGACAGTTTAACTGTGTGAGGACGGAAGGACCGCAATGGTCATATAATTATTTGGATTCTGAGAGCTGTGTTCGGAAAGGAACTTGTTTGTTCGGTCCGTTCCATTCTCTTTGAGCACTGTGTTAAGGTGGTGCAGTTTCTTCAGTGAATAGTCTTTGTCACAAATAATGTGTCCCCTTCGAAGTAGGGTCCGGTTCACCGTTGAGGAAAATAACTCAACTTACTGCCGAAATGCGTCTCAGGTCCAAGTTGTTGGGCTTCAAATCTGTCTGTTTACGTAACCGCATTTACTTCGAAGTGAAGTCTTTCTCGAAGTGCGTTATACCATTGAAAGCTTCTGTAGGCTTCAAACCAAAAGTTTTTATCACCATTAATTTTTAAAAGTGATTGCCAAACGTACCTTCCTTAAATGTCAACATAATACGTTGTTTTGGATGCGGTATTTTATCAAGCTGTTTTAACATAGTTGGAGCTGGAAGTGTTTTTTTGTTCTTAGATATTTACAGCTTGAATACGAAGCTAAGGTTTTCGTATAGTTTGCTTACTATGATGTAACACGACAATGACTACGCTCATATAAACATAAAAGGAAACTCTGTACATTTCCCCCACACAATTGCGCCACTCGAAGCTCCGTATATTAGTCAACAGTGCAATGCTGCTTGCTACACCAGTTACAAAGGGGAAACAAAGGTTCTCCTTTTGCTTTCACACTGCACGCACCCTGCATATTATATACACGATATTTATGCATATTCTTTTTTGGCTGCAGTTGTAAACAGAATACCAAACATCTAGTGATGCAAGCATGCCATTTGTAAATTTAGTGTCTCGAGTCGTTTCTTCTCCATTGAAATGGGTAATTCTCGCGTAACTTAGAAACAATAGCTATAGTACCGCACAATTTACCCATCAGTACGCTGTTTTGACGTAGATTATTCGATAGGCCTACTTCCCCTTTCGTCTGCAAACCCAACAAACCACAATGGCCAAACATAGTAACTTTATACAACGGGTTACTGCTCAACAAAAGAAAAGGCTAACTTTAATAGAAAGTAGGCACAATATAAGCCCAACTGTAGTTTGTATATATGACGACGATGAGGTCATTAAGATTTCGTTGTGGTTTGCCTTCCATTTATGTCCGGGGATTTCCCCTAGACGTGAAATGTGAATGGGATCAAACAAAGGAAGTACCCAACCATAGTCATAATATTGAGTTTACAAAAAACGTAGATCTCACACAGACGTGTGTCAAGTGAAACTAGTCCAGGAATCTGTCCTTGAATGGTATTTTTAAGTTTAGAGGTGTTTTTTTTTGCGCACGTCGAGTCTGAACGTGACACCTTCAAGTTCAACTCGAATGTAGACATTTAAACGGGTTTTGATACCAATCAACGTCCCTTTAAGTTTTTAATAACTCCAATATATGACTAGTCATAAGTTAGGTATATCTTTATGAAATAGATCCCTAGTCGTAAGTGTGACGTAGCTACTGTAAGCCACGCCTACTTCACACAAACCTGGCCCCAACGGTTGCCGGTAATGAATGTTTTAAGCTAGTTTTGGTGTGGGGATTTATGCAAGTCTAATAATTAGACTCTCTGTATAGGCCATAGGAAATACTTTTAAATGTGAAATGGGTGATTTGGGGGTGAAGTTACACACACACAACGCATTACAGCCGCGGATGTAGCGACCACTTATAGGCGTGCATAAGATAATAACTTTTTATGACTTATCTTATTTTTATTTATTTATTATTTATTGACACCCAACAGCGGATAACCGCCATTTACAGGTATCATTTATTAATATTTGGCTGTACTACCTTTTCAAAAGTTATTTCAAATGAACTGAAATGCAGCTTACGTTAGTTTGCACTGCTATTGTTCACTTTCAATGTAGCAATCAACTTTCGATGCACACATTTCAGTGATGTTCGTGTTTAAAAACTGCAATTATTGTTGAATGTTTAGCCAGTCCTTAATTACTGAATGTTGATTTCAAAACAGATTACTTGACAATAAATAGAGTCCGTCTTGGTTGAATTGAGACTTTAAAAGAAAATGGAAAGTTGGGGAAAGTTTTGACAGAATCAATACTTAAAATCACAAAAACAATGACAACAATTAATAGTTCAATAGTTCAACAAAAGCTTTCGTTTCACTAAACAATATTTGTCATAAAAGGAACTATCTGAGTTTTTAAAAGAAAAGGGTTTCAAAGGTGTTGGGGCTGGCGATGTAAAAGTGATAACTGTCATATCTGTCCAAAAAAAAATTGCAAACCAAAAACCACTGTGTGTGATTCATTGAACCGCAACTCTGAGAAAAACCCACCTCTTGAAGCTTGTTTACTTTGTAATAGTAATAACAGTATTCTTCCGCTGGACCAACTAGAGTCACAGATAAACCCAGGAAAAATCTTACTAATAAATTTCCGTCCCCAATAACTTTTCAGAATGTCAAAGCTAAAAATAAATTTGACATCCCGGCCCCGGAATCGAACCGGGGACCCAAAAGTCGAGCGATCTACCAATTCGGTTAGCTGCCTATACTAATTAGAGGTCCCGTGTGCGCATCCAAGCGTTTGCCACGCATCCTTGGCATCTTAAAGTCACAATTGAACATCTATTTATTTAGTTTGACTCATCTTTTGTTCTCTCCTGGCTTTATGTATTTAGATGTCCCTTATACTGTAAATTTGATGCAATTTTATTCATTAATGTTTTTATCTTCTCCATTTTTTGAGGTTTTGAGGAAATAAGTACATAAATTTACCGATATATCGGTTACCAATCTCGCAGTAGTGTAAGCCGCTGGTCTTCTCAACCTGACTTCAGCCCAATATTATATTATCATAATGAACTATTGTAAAGGAATATTTTCGACTGTATTAACTCCAGAAATCCTCAATAGTTGTTTATACCGGTAACAGTTGGCCCATATCCATATCTCAAATATTGCAAAACCACCACTCACATTCCTATAGGCTTTAAGGTTCTCAAGTACACTGACCATTGCTCCCCTGTTGACCATTACATCATCTAGGTAATGAGGTCACAAATCTTATATTACTTCTGTGTGACATCATTTCTAAATCAAGAGTTCACCACCAAAATCCTATCCTCTGCCCAATTTCACTCTGGGCCTCGACTAATCCTTCGACTTTCTCTATACAAGAGACTCAAGACCCTTTGAATCGACAAAAACAGTTTATGATCGAATACTTTTATTTCAAAAAGTTAAATCCACAATTCTTGATTTTGATTCTGGTTCCAACAGAATGACAGATTTCCAGAACAAACAACACCTGGAACTGCCAGCAGCAGCTTCATTGGCTACTATGATGACGTCATACCAGACACATCAAACTTTACTATATCGTGGAGAAGCGATTTACGTCAAAACAACGTAAGTGCAGGTTAAACATAATTGTTGTAATGAATTATTAGTTTACAGACGTCTCCAATCGCTTGTTAATATTAACACTCATGTTAATTTATTACAAGACCCATATGAGCTTGTTAGGTTTTACAGGGCGATGAGACGCATACCAGAAACACCGGGGAAAACACCTTACTGCAGGGTTATGTACGCAACGCACGGGGCCTACAGCTTTATGTCCCGTCCGAAGGACGCAGTAAATGTTATTTAAGGACAGAAGTATCAAGACTGGGACTCGAACCCATACTCTGCTGATCGGAAGCACAGGGCTGCCTTTAACATAGCTGCTCACAAAGGATCTGCTTAACAAAAAAAAGCAGGAAAGCAATCACAAATTTGCTGTTAACCCAATGCTGGTATAGTGAAATTGTGTTGTGCTTATAGATTAATGCAGCCCTATGATTGATGCTCAACTCAACCACAACAAAGCGCAAGCGTTCAATGCAAATATCGAATTGCAGAAGGAAAACATCAAACATAAATCATGCCCTTGTCACACTGAGTAGTTGCACAACAAGCACCGATAGAAAACAGTACCCTTATTAAAATAGATCCACTCTTCTTTATTAAAAAAACAAACAGACAAACAATCGCAACTGATGTATTCTTAATTACCTGCTAATGTTTGCTTATAGTACTGTTTTCTCTTTACGTTGTGTTTCACACGTTAAAGCCATTGGACACTTCCGAACAGAAAAAAAAAAGTTCACAGATTTACAAACAATTTTACAGGGTTTACAGAAGGTAATGGTGAAAGACTTCTCTTGAAATATTATTCCATGAAATGTTTTACTTTTTGAGAAAACATTAAAACATTTATCAATTCTCGATATCGAGAGTTACGGATTTATTTTAAACACATGTCATGACACGGCGAAACGTGCGGAAACAAGAGTGGGTTTTCCCGTTATTTTCTCCCGACCCCGATGACCGATTAAGCCTAAATTTTCACTGGTTTGTTATTTTATATACAAGTTGTGATACACGAAGTGTGGTCCTTTGGACTATACTGTGTACCGAAAGTGTACAATGGCTTTAAATAGCCAATAAAGGATGATCTCAAATATATAGATATTACAGTTTTCTAACAGCTGCAGTCCATCCAGGAAACATAAAAAATATAACGAGTCTCTTACCTTACGTTAAACATGGTAAAAATGGGGGTTTCTCCAGAACGCTCCAAGCCAAATTTCTGAAAAACGTGGGGTCAAACAAGCCCGTGCGACACAGGAATCGTGACGTCAGTGGCGGCTATTTGGTGTGGAAATGCCATAGCTGGAGAACTGTGTACAAAACCAATAGGGGATAATCGTCACTGGCGTCCATGGTCATTATAATAGATAAGCCGTTTTTGACTCTCGGCTGAAAAAGCCGCGCCGCCGGGTGCATTTTTTACTCGAGTTATTTATTACTAAATGCAAATTTTGAGAGTAAAATGGTTATTAACCGGTACCTGCGATGTCTGTTTGGCCATAAAAAGGTAATAGTTGACATATTGAGATCATCCTTTATTGGCTCTTTAAGAATGTATAGGGCTAACCTCCTCTCGTGTTTGAAATATTTTGTGCAGGTAACACAACTAATGTACGAGCACGCTAAGCTCATTGTGGGCTACATCTGGACTCTAGATATTGTTCTTCAGGACTTGAAGTTGATGTCAAGTAGTGAGACTGAAATAATTTACTACACCAACAAAACAAAAGATGCGTTTGGAAATTTGCTGTGCTCCGTTCACTTCATTGTAAGTATGCCATGCAACTGTTTTAATAAATCACACCAGTGTCAAAGGCACCGGACACTAATGGTAGTTACTCAAAATAAATGTTAGCATAAAAAATTACTTGGTAACGAGCAATGGAGATCTGTTGATAGTATAAAACCTTGTGAGAAACGGCTGCCTCTGAGGTAACGTGGTTTTTAAGAAAGAAAAAATAAATAAAAGACTTCAGGCCTGAAGGTTTCTATTGGGCATCTGAAAGCACACAAAATATGTGCAGCAAAGGTGTGTCTTCTTTCACTGGTCTCTTGCAAATTCATTGATCAATAGACCCTTCCCATGAAATATGTAAATTTTGGTTGGCAAAAATAATGAGGGAACATCGCGCTGTTTTGTACACGGCTAATGGGTGCGTGACGCAGACGCGATTGCGCGTCTGTTTAGTGCACAACTCTATGGTGTTTGCCAACCAACAGGGTCTGTACGCATGCGTGAATGTAATTAGCATAGGAAGGGTCCATTGAGCCCAAATTTGTACAGGTTTGTTATTTTAAACATGTGAGAGTATAACACTAGTCATTGAAAATTACCAAACGTGTCCGTGTGCCTTTAAAGGCACTGTACACGTTTGGTAAAGACCAGTGTTCTCACTTGGTGTATCCCATCATAAGCATACAATAACAAGCCTGTGAAAATTAGGGCTCAATCGGTTGTCGAAGTTGTGAGAAAATGATGAAAGAAAAAACACCCTTGTTGGACGAATTTGTGTGCTTTCAGATAGGAATAAAAGACTTCTAGCTATAAGTCTTTTTTGTTTCAGTGAGAAATTACCTCTTTTTCAAAAACTACGATACTTCAGAGGGAGTCGTTTTTCCACAATGTTTTATACTATCAACAGCTCTCCAATGCTCGTTACAAGTCAGTTTTTAAGTTAATATTTGTTTTGAGTAAGTACCAAACGTATACCTTCCCTTTAAATAGACCTCGTTCCACCCTCACCCTAACCCCACACCATACCTTGACGAACAGGGGGACGACAACGTAGACACGAGGTTAACACTGATCGACACCAATGTTTATGTAGTCGTATTTGATAGTGTACTTTGTGCTATAAGTATTGTTTAGTGTTATAAAACTATAAAATACAGAGAACAACAGAAAATTGCACCGATATAATCACATAATTAGATTTAACAGCATTAATTTGTGCTCCACGTTTTAAAAAACATAAATACGATTCCACTTTAACAATATTCAAGAAAACCAAGTAAAGTTTGTCTTGCAGAGTTTTCTGAAAGATCTATATCAGACTATTATAATTTAACTCGCTAATGTTTCTACATTTTTCTCCCTTCCTCAGTTAACCCAATGCGATTTCGACGCAGCATTACTGGATCAGCTTATTACAACGCCCCCTGTTGACTATATTCGACCAGATAGCGACTGGGAAGTAACGTACATAAGGGATTTCATCGTACCGGAGATTACTAGCTACATTTCAGACGCGACCACTGACTTAAGTGAAATCAGTTTTTCAAATTCATGTTCGGTTTAGAAGGGATATTCACCCTGATCCAATCAACTAAAATTGAAACCGAGACTGGATGAGTCTGGTGCCTTTACCACAGGATCAACACAACATGGAACAAGGTAAAAATCGATAAAGGTCTAACACGATGACGTCACTGCCAATGCAACTGGTGAAGTAGACTTTTAGGGGCAAATGGGGACTTTTTCGCTAGGTGGGGACTTTTTCGCTAGGTTGGGACTTTTTCGCTAGGTTGCAACTATCATGATTGATCTTGGTTATGTGCGCGTGCTCAGAACAACGTAAATAATCAATTTACATGGTAAGTCTGCTGCCACCTAGCGTTTCAAAGTCCCACATTAGCCAATGTTGGTGATGCTGAAGGTAATCTTACGAACTGAAATTGAAATGATTGTCAGCTAATTCTGTGACCAACGCTCAGTATAGAAGAAAGCGATTGCAAAGTTTCCCAACGAAGAGAAGAAGATTGCCAATGGTAATTATTTCCTTGTGTAGGATTACAAGTCACTTTTCATGGACCCGATACAAACTTAACACGCATTCAATTTTCCATTGCTATCCTACAAAACAAAATCTTGCCAAACTGTCACGGGAATACGATTCCTATTATAGCAAAGTTGATAACAACTTTGCCTGTTATGAAAAAAATGTAAGCTGTGTTTTAACGGCAGACCAGTATTAATCCTACGGATTTGAAAACATAATTATTAAGAATATTTGTCTGTAATAATAGTATTTATAAATTTCTCTATGGAACTTAAAAAGAACTTTGGTTAGACTTAAGATGTAGGTCTAAATCTAATGTCTATGTATAGTGATGCATATTGTAGTTTTATTGTATTTAAAAAAAAATTACTTGCAGTAATTAAGTGATTTTTTAACGAAGGTAGATGGAGCTTGATATGAGCTAAAGTTGCGGTGAATTACAGTACTAAACGTTGGCGTGTGTGTTTAAAAATTATATATTTAACTTCTATTTAATATAATAACCATTCCCTGTTTTTATAATCATTTTAGATTTTACAAGTCATAGGCGTAAGAGGGCGGGAGTGGGGGGGGGGGGTGCAGGGGAACTGCTTTCAAGAATATTTGTGGGAGCAATTATTCATTCATTTGTTTAATATTCACTAATATGGTGACTTGATGAGTTGTGCCAATCTGACTCAATCAAGCATAGTGTTAAAGGGTGGTTAGGCCGTGTCCAAATTAGCGTCTATATGTAGAAACGGCTATGGCTGGATAACCGCGTTATCATGCATTGAATGTATAGGACTTACTAAGCATCAGCCGTAGCCGTAGCTGTAGACACGCCAATTCGGATACGGCCTGAAAGGCAGTGGACACTATTGGTAATTACTCAACAAAATTAATTAAGCATAAAACCTTACTTGGTAATAGTATAAAACATTGTGAGAAACGGCTCCTTCTGAAGTAATGTGGTTTTCGAGAAAGAAGTAGTTTTCCACAAATTTGATTTCGAGACCTCAGAATTAGTTTTTGAGGTCTCGAAATCAAGCATCTGAAAGCACACAACTTCGTGTGACAAGGGTGTTTTTTCTTTCATTAATACCTCGCAACTTCGACGACCAATTGAATTCAATTGTTCACAGGTTAGTTATTTTGTGCATATGTTGAGATACACCAAGTGAGAAGATTGTTCTTTGACAATTACCAATAGTGTCCAGAGTCTTTAATAAAGAGAAAGATGAACCGCTTATAGCATTGCAGCATCGGTGAAATAATTAACGAGGCTACGTTAGGGCGACCTCTTCGGCGAGATCGGATGGACACATCAAACAAAATAATTTCACAATCAAATCTATTCATGTTTCCAGGATTTAAAACTTTATACTGAGGTGTTCCAAATAATTGACGAAAGATTTTATTTCTAATGTTATGAATACTTGAGCTTGTACAACCCTACAGTGAAAAAAATAACACTAGAACTGTGGAAAAGCTTATTCATTAATGACAAGTGTGGATACGGATGATTAAATTATTAAGATATATTTTTATTAAATAATGGGAGATATTAATATATTTTACCAACTATTTGGATACTCTTAATGATTATATGTTTTAACTTATGACATATGTAATTGTATTTATTAATAGTGACCGTTTGTAATTTCTGCTAAGAGTTGATTATTGAAAAACATTCTCAGTTGTGGTGATTATGTTCCAATAATAAAGACTTGATTAAATGATATTCATGAGTTATATATATAAACATAATCTAATTTAAGATTTGACTTGTGATAAATAAATTAATCGTATATTAATGCATTTTAATTGAATTTGTCAAATATTTATGGCATATTTCTGCACCCCGGTCCTTTATATTAAACAACCACCAACAAACCAGAAGTTGATTTGTACAGCGCTCCAAAATGAGTGTAGCGCCCTCTGTTGGACAGTCCAGTTCACTGACTTTTCTATTGGTTGAAAGTTACACGTCTCAAAATTCTAAAGTCTCATACCGAGAATCGATAAGATGAGGCAGGGGAACCAGTCTATTGTAGTCTCAACACGAGACCGTTTGCTGCTAGAAGAGTGATTTCGGAACTTTGATTTCTGAGCAATTTGCGCGCTTAAAGAGAAGTTACACTAAATGGTAATTGTCAAAGACCAGTGTTCTCACTTGGTGTATCTCAACATAATGTATAAAATAACAAACCTGTGAAAATCTGAGCTAAATTGGTTATCGGAGTTGGGAAAATATGATAAAAACAAAACAAAAACACCACTGTTGGACGAATTTGTGTGCTTTCAGATAGGAATAAAAGACTTCTAGTTATAAGTCTTTTAATATTTAAGTGAGAAATTAACTCTTAAAAAAAAAACTACGTTACTTCGGAGGTGGTTTCCCACAATGTTTTGTACTATCAACAGCTCTCCAGTGCTAGTTACCAAGTCAGTTTTTAAGTTGATGTTTGTTTTGAGTAATTACCAAACGTGTACCTTCCCTTTAAGATATTTTGGGCAACGGTTTCAGAATCAGACCGGACCCTTTCATTACAATACTAGTGCTCGACCACGCCACCGTTAGTTTTTGCTATACGTGCACTAGACCGAACAACAAGAAGAGAAAACTAAATAAACACAAAGCGAAACAATTTAACTTTGCGGTGGATTTCTTGATATGGTTGCAAGTGTCTAGACCAAGACGCTCATTCATTTTCCCATTAGATGTGAAAGCGTGAACCACAGCATTTGCTTTGTGGAAAGAACATGCAAAGCTATTTTTTGTACGAGTGTTAGTTCTTCATTACAAATCAGTGGATAATGTGGCAGTACTTCGGTCAAGGGTTTTATTACACGCTGTGCCGGCCTTTTAGTATCAAGTATACTTACAAACATCAACCGTACTGTGGTTTTGTTTGAAGACACTGTACTGATCACTGTAACAACTCAAAATAATTTATAGGATAAAACTTACGAGCAATGGAGAACCGTAGTAAAACAATGTGAGAAACGGCTCTTTCTGCAGTAGGCCTACACTTGTGAGAAACGGCTCCCTCTGGAGTAGGCCTACAGTGCAATGTAACGTAATTTTTGAGAACAATGTCATTTCTCACTCAAATATTAAAAGACTTCAGGCCGGAAGCCCCTTTTAGGCATCTGAAAGCACACTAATTTGTGCACTAATGGTGTTTTTTCTTTCATTATTTCTTGCAACTTCGATGACAAAATGCTCACATGTTTATGCATGTTTAGATACACTAAGTGAGAATACTGGTCTTTGACAGTTATACCAAATGTGTCAGGTACCTTAAAGACACTGGACACTATTGGTAATTGTCAAAGACTAGTCTTCACAGTTGGTGTATCTCAACATATGCATAAATAACAAACCTGTGAAAATTTGAGCTAATAATTAAAGACAAAACACCCTTGTCACACGAAGTTGTGTGCGTTTAGATGGGTGATTTCGAGACCTCAAATTCTAAATCTGAGGTCTCGAAATCAAATTCGTGGAAAACTACTTCTTTCTCGAAAACTATGTCACTTCAGAGGGAGCCATTTCTCACAATGTTTTGTACCATCAACCTCTCCCCATACTCGTCACCAAGTAAGGTTTTATGCTAATAATTATTTTGGGTAATTACCAATAGTGTCCACTACCTGTAAATAGCAATATTGCGTTTTCCTACGGTTGTCAGTTTTCTTATCAAGAAGACAAGATAAATCGGAAGTATTTCTTCGGGATGTTTGTTTTAGTGTCTCAACAAGGCGGTACTTTCTTCACCAATAATGAAAGTTGACCGACAACAATTGGCTTTTTAAACTGTCTAATGTATCCGGTAGAGTCGGAAGTCAATTTTGAAAGGTCAAAGTTCACACAAGAGGACGACCCTTGCTGATGTCATCACCTCCGGCGACCTTGAATTTAAGTATATTGTAGTTATTGAGCTTGGTAGTATGAAATATGAGGATGTTGCCATATCATGGTACGACATCTATAATTTATAGGTCTACACCTCTGTGACTTGAAGCCCCTTTCACACGACAGTAATCTAGCAAGGGTCCTACGCTAATCTTTTAGCGAGGTTGTACATTTTTACAAAATTAAACTTTGGACGACACAAAAAGGTAAAAATAGCAAGCTGTAGCATGGTACATGCGCAGTATAGACCAAATTCGAAAGAGAAAATACTTTTTGACAATTAATAATACATAAAGGTTGCATTATACATATGACTTGATTGGTATTGAGCTTTACGTTCTGAATAAGAAACTATTGTTTCAGAACATCTGCAATTTAGAACCGCATAGTTTCAATGACGCATTTTATTGGAGTGACATTATATCTAAAAACTGATCTGCACTTAAATTAATGACATCAACAGCTATTTATAAAAACGCAAAAATTATGATAATATGCGACTGAAATAAAGGACGTAGTTATCACTGGTGTTATGTGCACTGGTGCCCAACAGTCTGGCCGTTGGCTATGGGGATCTTAGTGTAGTAAACAAGATCGCTGAATCACACAGTGTCGGTTGTAACAGGTCGATTTATTCACTTACCAAGTAAAAACGATTTGCAGTCGGGTATCAAATTGACTTGAGGTTACATAGGAACGGACAGACATGGAGACTACGTTTTAGATAAACGGGACATCTTGACGTCGCTAAGAGGCTCACAGTAGCCTCCTGACAAGCCGCTTTGTCGGTTGCTCCTGACACCCCTCGGGTGAAAAAGAACAATAGGAGATTTCGCATAATTAATGTATGATGAATATTTGCAATCTTAAGATTGTTTGAGAGTTCGGGAATGCGACTTCGTTTGTGTATGGTCTTGCCATTGGTAAAGGGTATACCTGTGTTAAAGGTACTGGACACGTTTGGTAATTACTCAAAATATATACATTTAGCATTAAAACTAACTTGGTAACGAGCAACAAAGAGCTGCTGATAGTCTTAAACATTGTGAAAAACGACTCCCTCTGAAGTAACTTTTTTTACAACGAGAGTATTTTTTCTTTTATTGTTTTCTTGCAACTTTGATGACCAATTGAGACCAAATTTCAAGTATTGTTATTTTATGCATGTTTGTGTCAAGTGAAGAGACATTCCAATCCGTTGCAACAATTCAAGAGGCTCAAATGCAATTGACCCCATTGGCCAATAAAGTATCAGGCCTGATAAATATAGACAACTACTTCTGCATGAAGTACGGACAAAGCGGGAAAATAGCATCCGGAGATCCCCAATTCATACCGTGGTTTTTATTGTGGTTGCCTAAATCAAACAACATGCTGTACATATATCGTGGGCACAGTTTTCGTAATTTTCGCGATAATTTTACCGTTCATAAAGTGATGCAATTTACACAGGTTTATTGCAATATTTTAATTGATATTCATAAATAACTAGAGGGTAGGAGTTGACCTACGCTTTAAACAAACAATGACGTTCTGTCTTTAAAATGTGTTGATGACGAACGCGTATAAGCAACTATTGATTGTAATGGATAAATTGGATGTCGTAGTTTACAAGCGCTTAAAAATACAGCTCTTCTCATAACACCCACTATTTGACTAGTTTGTTCCTATTTTTCGATTTACAATTGGTTAGTAGTCAGCAAATCCTCTATTAGGGCCTATTATCTGCAAAGTTTTTTAAATATATTGGCAATACTATTATTGTTGTGATTATCATATACCATCATTGTTATCTTCATCATTTCTGTATTTTGTTCTATCCTTTGTTTCTGTGTTTGTCTGTCAATAACGCGTTCTTGCCCAGTGCCTAATTTCATAAAGCCTGTAGTAAGCACAACAATTTGCTCAGCATGAAATTGATAAAAATGGTATTCAGCTGTTGTTTACTTATCTTGAAAATCACGTGGAAATTTGGTCGGTAACCCTGTTTTTATTTAGGAAGAAATTTAAAATTCTAAGCAAATTTGTGTGCTTAAAGGCTTTACGTAATTGGGTTACTGTCGTCTTTTGATGATGCCTCCATACTTAACTAAGTTCTCTGCCTTGTAGTTTTGTTATTTTTGGTTATACTCCTTTAAAGACACTGGACACTATTGGTAATTGTCAAAGACCAGTCTTTTCACTTAGTGTATCTAAACATATGCGTAAAATAACAAACCTGTGAAAATTTGAGCTCAATTGG
Source organism: Asterias amurensis (assembly GCF_032118995.1). Taxonomy (NCBI): domain Eukaryota; kingdom Metazoa; phylum Echinodermata; class Asteroidea; order Forcipulatida; family Asteriidae; genus Asterias; species Asterias amurensis. The sequence continues at coordinate 21,738,478 of NC_092655.1, forward strand.
TCGTCGGAGTTGCGAAATAACTATGAAAGAAAAAACACCCTTGTCACATGAAGCTGTGTGCTTTCAGATGCTTGATTTCGAGACCTCAAATTCTAAACTTGAGGTCTCGAAATCAAATTTATGGAAAACTACTCCTTTCTCGAAAACTACGTCACTTCAGAGGGAGCCTAATCTCACAATGTTTTATGCTATCAACAGCTCCCCATTACTCGTTACCAAATGAGGTTCTATGCTGATAAATATTTTGAGTAATTACCAATAGTGTCCGGTGTCTTTAAAATTAATGTTGTCTGTTCATCATGCATCTCACCACAAGCCGTGGATGCTTCTATAGATGATGCCTACATACTTAACTAAGCCTTACAATTTTGTTCTTTTTTGTAAAACTTCTTTAAAAACCCGCTGCTAAAACATAGGATTCGAATGCCTCTAGCTACCGGGCAATCTCGGCGGTCTAGTTGGTAAGACACTGCTCTAGAATTGCAAAGGTCGTGGGTTCGAATCCCACACGAGGATTAGGCCTGTGATTTTTTGGTCAGTATACCGTGCTAACACACATCTCTGTATATGGGTTAAAACAAATGATATATTTTTTTAATGTCTGATGCATATTTAACATCTATTAAATACTCTTTGGACATGTTAATGAAGTATTAGAAATAATTGTTAGTTTGAAGTGAATAGTTCGTCTGCTTGAAGAGCAGAGTCTAATGATGATGTTTTGGGCGCGGTGACTGTTCGTAACAAGAGCCATATAGGAACTATCGATCATCTTCATTGTTTAATCCTAATCGATTGTCAAACTGATCAATCAGAGGTGACAAGTTCATATTGCATTGTTACGAGTCCCCATTCACGTAAGTAAATGCATCCGGTGGGGTTAAATATAGATATGACGTCATCATCTTATCAGCAGCGCCTCCTACTCAGTGATGCAATTTCATTCAGCGTATTGTCAAGTTGTTGCTCCATCATACGTATGTGTACGTAGCTTCATTAATTATTAAATCGATCAATTAAAATGAATTGTTTACGAAGTTCGAGGGCGGCTTTTGAATCAGTGGTTATTACGTCATCATTGTGAAAGCTGGTCTGTTTTTTTAGGTCAGAATATGCATTGTTACGTTTGTAGTCGATGTAAGCTCCATCATTGATTGTGTAAGGGTGTTCTTCGTGGTTTTTAATTGGGCCCAAGACACAACCCAGAACACGGAAACTTGTAAAATAAATGATAATCATGAACGTGGCATCCGTGCTTGAGGGCATGCAGGGGTACACCTTTGGTAAATATTCCAGAATGTAATGACCACAAAAACGTATTTTGTCAAAGAGCACGTGAAGAGCCGTTGATATTTAACACCATTGTTAGAAACGACACCCTTGATGTAGTTTACAGAAAGAGGTAAATTGTTACCCAAATATATTTGAATCTGAGAAAGGCTTCGTACAGGCACCCCAAACGCAAAACAAAAACCAACAACAATAGCTCCAAGCAATATGGACCAAAAATCATCTTAAATAAATACAAAATTGACATAATTGCATTTACAAAAAGTACTTTTTATTTAATGAATCTTCCGCATTCAAAATAATACATAAGGCTGACGGTGATTTAGTACAATAAATAGATAAATAAATATTAATCATTATATTAGTTGCAGGAATATTTTAACATTTTATTTTGCAAAGAGAAATTCTAAAACTGGGGGATTAGTAAAAAGTATCGAATACGTCAACAGACATGTCCGTGGAATATCACGGATAACATAAATTAAGTAAAATATAAAAAGTAATTATTACTTTTTCGAATACATTATAAGATCATGATGAATTTATTTTAAAACATTTTCGAAATGATGCAACCATCTTGTTTTCTATGGACCACACCTGATAACCAAAGTGAGGTTTAGTGGACAGAACTGCCAAAGCGAGGCTTAGTGGCCACAATAGACTGGTTCTAACTATTAACATCACACAAGGACTAATACGAAGATGCTTGAAACACGACAGGTTTGCAAAATAATTGGAGGTAGGCCTCGTTTCAGATTTAAAACGCTAATTATGCATCATTATGGATAAATAATCATTTAAAAGTGTGAAAAAGAGTAAGAATTGAACATCGAGGTAATTACTGTCCAAGGAGATTTGAGTTAAAGGATAGAACATATCTTGTAATTCAGATCCAAAATCGTTGGATCAACTCTATCAGCTTTAAACCGATCAATAAGACATTCTATTTTCCTACAAATTACCTTGGAAGGCCGAAACAAATGCCAGTCATTTAAATTGGTAGTTTCATTATAACCATCAAACTGTTCTTTTTTTACCCATCCTGATTAAAACACATTCACTACATACCTTGTTCTCAATAAACTAACAACATCAAACATTGGGCTATTGCACTTAGTCCGTTAATATAATAAGTTAAGAGCGATACAAAAAATGAAGTTTCCATTCCAATGTTAAATTTCACCTTATAGCGGTAACTCAAAACATTCCTTTTAGATTTGCCTCAATATTTTGAGCTAAAGATGGCATAACCCCCCCCCCCTCCTCCTTTGGATGAACTACAATGACCATTCAATGCTGAACACTTGGTATTTTCCCCCTATTTGATCATTTTATAATACCGACTATTCCAGTCGAAAACTTGCAAAATGAAACCCCAACTTACCCTTATACCCACTTCATATAGTTTGAACACTTTTATACATCTGAAAAAGAACATTTGTATTTATAATTGCCACCAAAAAGTGGCAACAGATTTATACAAAAATAGTTAGAAAAATATTTGTTTTTCTCTTCAATAAATAATATGTACACATCCATCTGTCTCTCTAAATAAATTATAACTTATTAATTCCAGACATTGGCCTATTCGAACTGTGCATGAACAGATGCCAATGTAAGGATATGAAGTACTTGCATAGCTCAAAATAGTTTGCTTCAAATACACCTTTGCCACGGTTTCAACAAGGAAGATTTGAGGTAAATTGTTTTACTTTTCTTGAGAAAGTTCTCACATCAAATAATTTAGCACAGCATTCTCAGCTTCTTCTCATTTTGTTTAAACTACTTTATGGAATGATTTCTTTTGATAAAAGCTGCCTTTTTTTAGAAAGATAAAAGCTCAATCATTGTTTACGTATTGATAATTTTAGCTGTCAAATTGTATAACCTTTGCTAGGACGATGTACAAAATTTACTCTCTGTGGCTAGGGTTATGGTTGTTTGAGTTAGCCAGAGCTAAAGCCTCAGAGCCCATTACCAACAGAGCCCTTCTCAAGTAAGCTACTAAGCACAGCACATATCTTGCTTAGCAAAAGCAGTTTAACAGTCGCCATTCAACATTGCAACCAGAGCCCTTTAATTGGTTGATGAGCAAATTCATTTTGCTAAGTAGTATTGTTGTTTAAATAGCTTTACGAAATTAGGCTGTATCTAAATTTACAGCTTCGGATACAGCTACGGCTGTAGCTAAGGGCGTTGCTATGTCTGATGACATGGCGATCTAGCCGTAGCCGTAACATGTAGCCGCCAATAAAGGTCAAAATTACTACCTGAAGTCAGCCGCAAATTGAGCCTACTCTCCTATGGTGGATCATCATTGAGAAAGACAGTGGAGTGGGTTTCTGTATAATATCTAGCCTTGCTCAAGGCAGTCGAATTATTCACTCCGAAAAAAGACCGCCGCTGTATAAAAACCCACCCGTATTCACTGTGCGTAAAACACACACGTATTCACTGTGCGTAACATCGCACGACACGATGCCCCCGTACACTATCCGCATGCGGTTAATGGTGTACGAGTGCGATGACTTGTGTGAACAGTATTCGTGCGATGTGACAGTGTGTATACGGGTTGGTCATTCGGTGTGATCGCACAGGGTATACGGCGGGTGGGTTTACAGCTGCGTCTTTTCGGAGCGAATAATGCGACTGCCTTGAGCAAGGCTATATAATATCCTAAAATGTCGCCATTAGTTCACTCTTCCATTCGAGTAGTATTAGAGAAGAGGTACATCATGGAGAAGAGCTAGTGAGTACTGCTTAAAATATGACAGGACCGTGTAACACCGATAGTCCCTCTCAATTTCTAGACGTGCTTCCGTGAAAATACCGTCCGCGTTGTGGGTTATAACTCCATCATCCTCTTCCCAGCTTCTGTTGTGAATCTATAAACAAAAGGCAAACAAAAAGACAGACAAAAATGATTATTTAGATTGTCAACAATATTTGATAAGCGCCGAATTATTAAATCATCGTCGTTTTAAAATATCCATTGTTACGGACAGCAATTTGCGTTTAAAATGGTAGATGCAGAGGGTAAACTTTACAATACTTTATCAAGATTTGATAATTTGATGTTTTTCGAGACAAGAAGGTGAATATTTATATTATATCCCCTTAAAATAACATAATAAAAAGACATTGCGGTGATCTCCGCCAATTGGGACAACTCGCCCGAGTGCGGCGGCCTTCAGACACCGGCAGTAAACGCCCGATTTCCCCCCACGTGCTCGGGCCTAACACTTTGCTAACCCACCAATAAATTTATGAGGATGTATCTCATTTTTAACCTGATATGAGACGGACTGCCGGTGCTAATTTGACCCGTATGACCCCCGGCATCGAACATATTAAAAACAACTATTCGGTTTGAAGGGTGGCGTGTGGTTTTAGACTCTCCACAACGGGATATTGTTTTTATAGAATCATATAGCCACAAGTTTGCTGATGTTTTCCCCGGTTATAGGGTGGTTGGTTAATTATTTTACATTTCGTTTATATCAAAAGCCTTTTCTCAAAAACACAACCTGCTAAATACTCAGGTAATTTCTTTTGCGACGAGAAGCCATCACAAATTTGTCGTGAAAATGTGCAATGTTGGTTTTACTGTTTGCGAAACACTTCAGTTTCCGTTTTAAAAGAAATTTGCAGATTTAATTCGATTTGGTCCCAGTTAAATATTGGCAGAATTGAACTTACTAATTGAACTGATAAATGAATTGAAAAATGAAATGAAATGAAATTAATATTGCTTTAAAAAGGGACGGGTTGTGAAATGGAGTCATGACCAGTCTAAGTTCCGGTTGAGGTGGTGCCTTCAGACCTGTGAGTTGTTTTTGTGTCAATAGCGGCAGACATGTGGGTTGAATTGTTTGTCGGCAATCGGAGGTTTTAAATTAGTCTCATTTTTAGTAGCATTCCGACGGAAACAGACAGGTCACTGTCTGTTTACCAAAACGTCGGTTGACCATTCTTCCCTAATATAGGTCGTAATCTTAATTATTGCTTGTGGTAAATTCAAAACGTCGCTAACTGCCATTTTGATATTGACACAAATAAACAGATTGTAACTGAAACAATCGAACTTGTTTTCAACTTCCATTTTTTAAATTATCCCATAATTATATGTAGTTGCTATAGATCCCAAACCCGGGCCCTGCTAAAAGTTACAATACTTATTTTCTTGCAACCAATCAAACGAACAAGAAACAAGGAAGGGCCGGTCACAAAATAATTTACTTCAATTTGTATTTTGGCTGGTAAAAAGGGTCCTCCATGCTGGAAGGGGGACTTGATAATGGGGCTAAATGTAGTGCGTTTGGGGAGGGGGTTTGTGGGGGGGGGTCTTAAGACAAACTCACCGTTTCAAGAACCCCAGCTAAGACTCGCTCAATCTTCTTCTGTAAATCGTAGAACCTCGACCCAAAGTTATAACTTGCGTTGTTTTTATTCTCGTCAAATATGATGCCATCCATTGAACGGTTAAACAAGCGAAGGATCCTCACGTGCATCCACATGCGGCTGGGCATTACACTCGGCGAGAGGTTGTTTGGAAAGAGGTCTTTACGGTCAGGGAGCTTCATTAAGATGGACATTTTTGGATTTGGTTCGAGTGAATTAAATCGCTCTTGGACCTGTAGGGATTATAACATTCTGGGATTAGTTCTAACATTGGGTATTTTTTCCCCAAAAATTTAACATAATTTATTTTGATAGGTTTGTACAGAAAACGATGCCAGTTTAGAACAGAAACGTGAAACTGGTGGTTGTGGTATTGGTTTGTTATTTGCTACAGAAATGGTATCAAAGATTCATTTGGGTTAAACAAGCAAATTGACTAGAGCGAAGTGTGAACCTCCGGATTATAATTTGCCAACAATCTCTACCAGCTTTATAAGCTTTCTAGCCCTCTGTTGGCGGTCTCTCTAATTTGTCAATATCTTTGTTTGGGGTGCAATTTCAACTACTACAGAAATGAAGAAGATGGTTTGTTCATATTGATTCTGTAACAAACAATTGTAAACTTACGAAATCGTTGCAGATTGATTCAAGTGTTGTGTGTAAGTCCCTGGCGTAATACGTGACGAGCAGTGGAAGTGTTGAGCTATCTGATAATGACTGGTCTTCGTCTGGTGTGCTTGCTTGTGTTATTACTGTACCGGTTGGAAAAGCACTGATTGAGGCAACTACACCGAAAAGTATGAGGATTATGCTGTACAAACCTGTAGACCAAAATAACAACCAAGATGGAAAGGAAGTTTAATAACAATACTACTAATAACAAGCATTTATAGTGCATTTTATGTATATACGCAAACCACAAAGCGCTTTTGTAATAACAACTATAAAATCTAGGCCAGTAAAAATACTCCAATATAAAATACACTAAATTTGCATCGGGGATAAAAAAACACTTTTGGGTTTGACCTATTGGGTACACCAATAATATAAATTGTAGGTTACAAAAAAGTTTGAGTTCCTTGGGAATGTTGATAAGAGGAGAATTGCGCCCCCCAAATTCCACCTGCTATCATTTTTAAGTGATTGGAGTTGATCCACACACCTTTCATGGTACTGTACAAAAATGACTTTCATCAACACAAATATGAAGTGTACGGTGAGCTCGGTAAAAATGCTGCCAGCGAAATTTTTATTGAAATTGAAAATATTAAAGAACGTTATCAAGAGGGAGTGGGAATAATTTTCAGTTGAACCGTGTAGGAATCAATGAATGGTACTTTTTATGAACGATTATTAAATGATTGTAAAAATGAAACTGCAGTGAAAGTGAATGGGTTTCATTATAATGATTGGTGTTTTCAACGGGTACTTACCCCAAATGTTCCCCACACAGCACGAAGTTACAAACTTGTTAGCATCCATCCCTGCTATTAGGTGAAGCTGGTTACCAAATCTCGATTAACAATTACTGAAGTTATAATTCCCGATCAACTTGTGTTAGAGTAGGCTGCTGGCTAATTCTTGAAGCGTGGCTAGCTATTCATGCAGTACCGACAACTTTGAGCAATTGGCTGATTATACAAATCCAACTGTTAGAGGGCTCTTTATATGCGTTGCTGAGTTTCCAAAAGGGGCGTGGAAATTGGTTCCACGGTGTGAGTCATGCTTTGGATATCGCACCGGGATGCGCTGTGTGTGTGTGACGACAATTTTCACGCAGTGTCCTGAAAATCGCCGGTCGGTGATCGACGGAAAGTCTCAAATATTATGAGCATGGTGATCGATCGTGTACTAGCAACGGCAACCACATCGGAAACTATACGTCATCGGTGTTTTTACCGGATGGTAACATACCAAATTACTTCAAAGCTTCCCTTCATGGTCACTGTTGCTAGTTCGGGGAAACCCATCCGCTGGCGTTATCTTGTGTACTGTGCACTTTTGAAACGGATCACAATTTCTTTAGGTTATCGTTTTTTTAATTGTTTTTTTTTAAGGGAATGCAAAAGGAAAGAACCAATCGTACTGGAGTTATTTTAGGTTGTATGTGTTTTGTCCGTTTTTATTGGTAGGCCCCCATCCCACTACTAATACTTATTTATTTGTTTATTGTATACTTAGTTTAGTAATTACCAGGGCAAATGAGCAGGCGTCATACCGGTAAAGCAGGATGGTGGTTAGGGATCGAGTTTGCATGTAGGGAAAGCCCCGAATGCGATCTGGGTTGGGGATTCAAAAGAATGAAAGGTTCCGGTCTGCTTTAACTCTATGGGTCTATGGGGGAGGGGGGGGGGGGGGTTCGAACCAGGGTCCACTGAGCAAACCTAATATCCCCTTTAGTGTTAATTGATTATTTCTGTGTATGTTTTGTTTCATTGTTTTATTGGTTAGTGATGTTTTAAATTATTTAAATATTGCGTTACTTTATGTACATGTACAATGATATTATTTTGGAACATTCTTGAGTCCAATAAGTTACAAAATGGTTACACAATCATTTATAGCCTCATTTAAATTGATGAAGAATTCTCTAAAAACAAATACACCAACCAGAGAGTGAGAGATACACCAACAAATTTCCACTGAGAAATGGGACTTTCTATAACAAATTACATAAAGCATTTTAACATTAATTTTTATAAACACACTAAATACGATGAAGTTGTGCTATATAGTAAAACGTGTTATTTTGAACCACCCATCCTGTATCGGTTCGTGGGAGTAAGTGTAAAGTAAAGGTCAGGTTTTAATAGTTATCCGGCGTACCTTGTGTGCTGGAAACATTGTGACGTAGAAACAATTTGTGGTTATTGTTGTTTATTTGTTTGGAGGGGGTAGTAAAAGTTGCTATCATTAATTTGATGTTATTGTTGTTTTGTTGGACGTGGGTAAATCGCCGGAAACACTTTTTTGCGAGACCTGTGGTTTGAAAGTCGCTCTTCTTTACTCGTCCGGCCATGATGAAGTTTAATTTATCATACATTTCGGATGTCGGAATACTTAATACTCAACAAAGATCACATTTACAGGCTCAGAAACGTATCGAGCTCCCAATAGTACTCAAGGCTGTATATCTCATTTACTTGACTGCTTCTGTAGGGCTCGAGGCGGACATGGCATGCCGGGGTGACACAAATATCAGTTTTATTTTGTTACACAATGTTGAAAGTTACGAAACAGTTCCATATGTTCGAAACATTTCTTGTTCATTCGGAAAGAGAAAGTACTTAAGGCTCTTTACCTCATCTGGATCCGCCATTATACAATCAGATGATATTTAACCGCAACATTCCCTTTGTGTATATGGAGGGAGTCAATCACAATGGGAAATCCTTGATGGATCTTCCGACAGTGAATGAAGCCAGATTTAAGCCCCAAAGGTCAAACTTACAACAATTATTAACATTATTTAAAAAAAAAAAAAAAGGGAAAGAATGAGTCATGTTTTTTTTGTGATTGATGATGTTATCTTGACTGTTAGGTTCCCTTTCTAAAAAAAAAAAGGTTAACCTTGAAGATGCTTTAAGTGGACGACTGACCAAATAGCAAAGCACAGGATGGTCGCGACAAAAGGAACGCAAGTGTAGTATCTATAAAACCCATTTACTCCTACATAATATTCTTCACATACAACGGTAAGTTCTTTGTGCGATATTTAATAGGGGGTGGGTGTGTGTGTGTGTGTGGGGGGGGGGGGTAAGAGAAGGACAGGCTGCATGTACCTTTACTAAGATTCAATTCACTATCCATGTCCAATATGTCACATGCACAGAGTGTCCCCCCACAATGTTCCCATTACTTTAACATACTTCTCCTCTTGACAGATGTAGGCTAACCCTTAGAATACTTTTTAAAGAAATCGCGAGATTCACGGATAGACCGCGATGAAGACACCAAGGGACTCGTGGGAGGTATAGACCTACACCATGCCGCAGATAAGTTAAGCGGCACGAATGACACTTGAGAAAGTGTGGGTCCCCTGTTATTTACAAGGGTGCATTATATACAAGCGGAAGGCGGGGGGGGGGGTAAATGTTGGGTGTGAAGAGTGAGCTAATTACGTCTTGACTGCTCCTATCCATCTTACTAAACACGACAATTAAACATCTCTTAACATGCATTGTTCTGGAACTTTCAATCAGACGAAATTGTCTGGAGATAATGTAGTCATAAATTAGAAACAATCAGTAGATTTCGATCTCATCAGAACCTCCTTAAAGACATTGGACACTATTGGTAATTGTCAAATACCAGTCTTCACACTTGGCGTATCCCAACATTATGCATATTAACTAACAAACCTGTGAAAATTTGGGCTAAATTTGGTTATCGAAGTTGCAAGAGAATAATGAATGAAAACACCCTTGTGGTACAATTAATTTGTGTGCTTTCAGATACCTAAAAAGGCTTCGAACCTGAAGTCTCAGTATTGTGAGAAATAATCCCTTTCTCAAAAACTATACGTTACTTCAGAGGGAGCCGTTTTCCTCACACTGTTTTATACTATCAACAGCTCCCCATTACTCGTTACCAACTACGTTTTTATGCTTAACATTATTTTGAGTAATTACCAATATTGTTCATACAGTGCTTTTTAACAAAGCTGTTTTTTACACCCCTTTAAAGTGCCACGATCTTCTTCAGATGTTGTTTTGTCCAACTTGACCTGAGACTGTGGTCACATTGTGGACGGGTTACGCCTAGATCGGGACGTCAGAAGCTCCATGTTTTTATTCGTCTGCGATGGAAATTAAGGAAACCACCTAGGTTTCACCAAGGGCTTCCTCGTACAGCACGCAAGGCTTCGCGGTTTCCTTTGGTTTTGTCTCAGGGAGAAAAGCACCTCAAGGAACTCATTTTGGGGTGGGTCTGGGTGCCTTCGGTCGGAAGTCACCCGTCAAACAGTACATAACCTTTTCAATCGTCTAGGCCTATCTCTCTCTCTATATATGGTAGGGCCCACTGAAGACCAAATAATGAAATAAACGGTTAAATTGAATTCAAAAGTTCATTCGGAAAAGTTTCCAGCAAAAATAGATTGATTTTCACTACGAATGTGAAAAACTTTTCTTGAATTAAAAAAAATATAAAAAAACGCGTCAAAAATATATGGCAACAATGTGGTAACTTTTGACACTGAACCTCTCTGTCTTTAGTCTAACCATGGAGGTATAATAGTGTAAACTATGGAGTGAGAAGTTGGTCACTGAGCTGTATCCGTGGCTAAATTCCTCCATCCATCAGCCATTTGTATAAAAACAAGGAAAGGAACTTACAATGTCAGTAATAATATTTAGTCTATATGCCTACATGTCTGATTTGAGGACAGTAAACGGCCTTCTTATAAAATAGGAAAATTAGAATAACCGGTAACTTTGATTGCAGACGACACAGCCGTCGATTTCACAAAACTCTTCCTAACTTAACACTAATCTTAGGACTTAGGACGAGTCCCAACCCTGCACTGTAGCATGCAGACCTTAAGATTAATACTAAGTTAGGACGAGTAACTCGTTCTAACTCGAGATAAGACGAGTCCTAACTCTTTGTGAAACCGACGGCTGGTCAGATAACACTCCTTTAACGAAATCAATGAACTCTTATGACCTTTCTAGATCAGGGCAATGGTTCCCAACAGTTGCAATGCAATGACGCTTGACACTATTGACGTTTGAGTAGGTTGTGAAGCGGAAACCAGCGAGACTCAAAACTGCGTTATCGACTTGGGAAAAAATGGTGGTGCTCAAAGGAATTCCCGTAATTTTGTCGCCTGAACTTCTGTATGCTTTGGCGCAAATGGGCCATGGGGATGAAATAGGTGAGTGGGTAGTGGTTTGTCGTATTTTGTGGACGTTTTGTGACCGTTCGTTTGGTCTTTGTGAAGCTGCTAATTGTTGGGAAAAACGCCTCCAAATTGGAGGCTCTAACCGCGAAAGTACAGATTATTATTGCATTGATTGATGTATTGGGGGTGTGTGTGTACATTTTTTGTGTGCACTTTTTGTGTATGCTATAGCCGAAACAGGTCAACTCGTACCCAAGTCAACTCGTACCCAAGTCAACTCGTACCCAAAATATTGTACCCAAGTCAACTCGTACCAAAGTCAACTCGTACCTAGGTCAACTCGTACCCAGGTCAACTCGTACCCAAGTCAACTCGTACCGTACAACGTACGTTGTATGCCGAAACGGAGAATTTCCGTGCGGCGTGATTTTGTAAGCGATAGGAAATAAAAATGATATTCTACCATCATATGGAGCTCACTTTTATTAATAATAATCTCACGAATTTCGTTTTTAATAATGTTTGTTCATCTCATTTCTGCCTTTTTTCCGCTAGGATATTCATTCAGATCCATTGTGGTTTCTTTTAAATTCCCGTGTTGAAGGGTCGCCGTGAAAGGCGTTGAGCAGATCAGATGCACACTAGTTCTTCGTATCAAGGAGGTATAAATATTTCGACCTCCATGTTCATATGAGACCAATTATTTTCAATGAAAAAATATACTATGTATAAAACGCAACCCTTCATGTTTACCTTGGTGTTTTTCCTGTTAAAGTGTTCCCAAAAGAAAATTTCATGGTAAGAATTCATTCAATTCATTCATTTGCGTTATGTTCTGATTATCGTTTTCCGATTCAAACAAGTACATTTTAACAAATATACTGTTCCAATTTTTCCAACCAAAACACTTTGCGTAAATTCTTATTATCTTTTTCCGAATAAAAAAAACCAAAAAATTCATTCTAACAAGCCTATATTAAAAAAAAAGTTCTCTGATTAATTTTCCCCACCGATAGGGCCTCAGTAAAAAAAAAAAATGCAACATGAAAAAAAAACAAGAAAACGAAATCATTGCAACAATGAATAGCTAAATGTATGATTAACAATATAAATAAATAAATTAAACTACAATATTTATCAGGACGAGTAAAAAAAAATTGTAAACATTTATTTGGGTGCGAGTTGACTTGGGTACGAGTTGACTCAGGTACGAGTTGACTCGGGTACAAGTTGACTTAGGTACGAGTTGACTTGGGTACGAGTTGACTTGGGTACGAGTTGACTTGGGTACGAGTTGACTTGGGTACGAGATGACCCGAATTCTGCTATAGCTATAGGGTTTTAGCATGGTTAGGACTGCTGTCTCTGATTCTGAACGAAGCTCTCTACTGTTATTGTCCGGCAAATTTGCCTTTTTCTTTTCTATCTGACTTTTAGAAGTTTGTGTGCTCTATCCAACAGTTATTGAGTAATGTTGGCTTAAATTTGAGGCATGACTATATTTTTTAAAATTAAATTTAATACAGCATTTGTTTGTATTCGTTTTGAATTACTGTGATTTTTGCAACATTAAATAAATGTATTATGATTGATTGAATTAATTCTGGTTTTTGCATGCACTGCAGCATGCCTTTCAACAAGGCATACGACCACATGAATTCACATAATAGCACAAGTTCTAAGTGAATTGCCAGATTCCTGAGTTGTAACTGTATAAATAAAACATGTGCTATGTTATTAATTTAGTACACTACAGCAGGCTTCAAACAGGCTTGCGAGCAGAGCGCAAGCTGGAGCCCAAGCCATACTTTTAAGGAAAATATTAGCTCCACCACGTTGGCTGTTTATCTTTAATCACTCTGGGGGGGGGGGTTGATGTCAGCAGCAGAGTGTTGGTTTACTTGTACCTTGAGAAATAGGTGTCAGAAAATGCATCAGAAACCACCAGAGAGCACCTACAGTAGCCAGATCTTCCAGGGCCCTTGGACCCCGGCCAAGACGAACTTTGTGCTGCGCGCCCATATTGTGTGCTACACACACAATTTGTTTTTTGTTTAATTTGTTTAAAATGTTGGACACATGCCCACTTTTTCAGTTTGCACTTATTTAAATTTCTGGCTAAGACACAGGTTCGAGTCCCAGACATAATACTTGTGTGAGTTGTGCCCTTGAGAAAATCACTTGACCATAATTGCTTCAGAATTGTTCTTGAAGGTAGTGCATTTTTCTTAAACCAGGCTCCTACCTTACATGCCTAGTAGATGATACCCTTGCCTACATTCTTACGTACACCATTTATACAAAGGAATGCAGAGGGGGCAGTCCCCTGTTTCTTCAGCCCCAGAGAAGCAGTGTTGTAGCCGCAGTGGGTGGTGCAGGTCAGGCCTGCTCGCCACTAAAATTAGTTTAGCTACAACTGAGCTCGGACGATATCTCGATATAATAAAAAATCGCGATACCATTTCCTATTACTGTATCGTCTTGATTTTTTGTTAATCGAATATCAAATTATCAGCAAATCGTGGTTTTGAGAACGTATCACAATGTCTTCCCTAATTGAGCCGTCTTGCAAACACAAAGGGCTGTTTCAAAAAATATAAAGTCCCAAAACCAACTGCAAGATTCCTCAATTGATCCCGAAATGACAGGGTTTCTTTGAAAAACAACATCAAAGACTTTGGCGCCCAGGCGTCTCCCACAGACAGAAGTAAAACCATGTATCATTTACCTCCCCTGTCAACCCTGCCCAAGAGTTACATGTACATGTACGGCAATGTGCACCAGTTAGCAGTTGATCTGGGTCGATAGCACAAATCAGATTTAAATGGCCTTGTGATTTGGGTGATAGGCCCTACCTCATAAAAAAAATAACATTAAATAAAAGTACTGAATTTTCCTTCCTTTTGAGGAGGAAGTTTGTGCACGTTTTCTTTACCTGGGTGTCGAGGTAGAAATAACACCCACACATATTTGTTATGTCTAAAAAAGGTTTTTCTCCAGTACAACCTGTAGTATTCCAAATTTATTTAAAGCCATTATACATGTACACTTTCGGAACAAAAAAAAAGAAAAAGTTCACAGATTTACAAATAACGTACAGGGTTTACAGAAGGTAATGGTGAAAGGCTTCTCATGAAATATTATTCCATGAAATGCTTTACTTTTTGAGAAAAAATTAAAACAATATTCAATTCATTGATAGCGAGAATTACGGATTTATTTTAAACACATGTCATGACACGGCGAAATGTGCAGAAACAAGGTATGGGTTTTTCCCGTTATTTTCTCCCTAAATTTTCACAGGTTTGTTATTTTGATATATAAGTTGTGAATACACGAAGTGTGGGCCTTTGGACAATACTGTTTACCGAAGGTGTCCAATGGCTTTAATACTCAGCGATACTATACATCAAATACCAACTAATTTTCAAACACAGCTGATTACTCCAAACTCAATCAATTGAAACAGGTTTTCTTATGTTGAGGGAAGTTGAACATAAACGGATATTAATGCAGTTGTTGTTCCTTTTTTTTCCTCTTAAAAATCTTCTTTTGATACCAATGAACCAACATAAAAATACAGAGTGTTGTGTTGCTGTCAATCTGTGGACATTAGTTACGGAGGGTTACGAAGCATGCTCGAATTGTAAAGGGCGAAAAAAATTTTACCAGATCCCGGAGCGAAACAGTACAAAAATTCCAAGGTTCTATTTTGAACCTGTCGCATTGCCATTTTGTGACTTCCCGATATGTTCAATGCTTTGTTTTTTGGTCAACAAGGTTGAACCACAGGTACCAGCCAATTGAATTGACGACCTGCCAAGCCGCGGCCGAGTTTGACAAGACTAAGTTCTGTAAAAGGGGTGTTGTAAGGCAGTGTGGCAGGGCATGTGCGCTGTCTGTTTATTATGCCCGCCTTTCACTCATATGGCGCGCACGCACTGCCGCACTGCCTGTCAAAATGGTATGTCTGAGTGCTCCAACCAAAGAAATACGTGTACCATTCAAAGCTTCATTGGATGTATTAAATTGGGTAGAATAAAATGTCAGAAATAAATGTTTAATATATAAATTTGAGCCTGGTGGAGTTCCAGTAGCTAACAGTTACTCATGATAAAGAATACAGCTGTAAAAAAACTATCATTGAGGTTTTTAGAGATAAATAAGGCTACAATAGAGTTTTACATCATAGATGCTACCGTCCGTTTTTACCATTTGATTTTGCTTGGGGTAAAAACGCCCACTCAAAAATCAAGCCTGAGCAAATATTATTACTTGTAGAAATGTAATAATTTTTTACAGTGTTCATTACCATTCATAATATCAACTAAAAATTAAAACCCCTTTCTTAATAAAATCATGTACTTGTATCAAAACATTATTTCTCTGTAAATAGTCCAAAAAAATTGTTTTTTTAAAAAACAAGACATCCTGATGTAAAATCCTTTATGATATGATGAGGTTTGGGATTTCAAAAATATGCCAAGAAAGTAATGAATCACCTGAGGGAAACTGACTGGGTAAAAGTATCATGCGTCATATTATTTTAAGCTGAAACGTTTCTATTCAGAAATGTTACACAACAAAATCTTTTAGATTCAGTGGTAGCTAGGGTTTCCCCAAAATTAATTGTTTTTGTTAAAGCGTAAACTCAACGTGTAATGGGAAAGTGAAAGTGTAATAAGCGAATCTTCCTTTTGAGAAAATCAAAAATTGTGCTGATAACTGTTGTAACTCATAATTATCACTTTAAAGGAACACGTTGCCTTGGATCAGTCTTTTGTGACCGTTTGTTATAAAATGCATATGTTTAGAAAGATGTTTTAAAAGTAGAATATAATGATCCACACAAATATGCCTCGAAATTGCATGGTTTTCTTTTTACCTCGGCCATTTATGGGAGTCAAAATTTTGACTCCCATAAATGGCCGACCGTGATAGTTCGCGACGTAAAAAGAAAACCGTGCAATTTTGAGAGATACTTGTGTGGATCATTATATTCTACTTTTAAAACATCTTTCTAACCATATACATTTTATAACAAACGGTTTCAAACGCTTTTTATAGACCAACTCGTCCGATCCAAGGCTAATGTAATAGGTCTGGTGGCATGGGTTTCCTCCTTTAAAGTTCCCTTTAAAGGAAGTGGACACTATTGGTAATTACTCAAAATAATGTAAGAAACAAATTCAGTTTGAGAAGTTTTTAAATTTCTTAAGTTTTCAACATAGTTTACACTTAAATTTCTTAGGTTTTCAACATAGTTTACACAAAACTACCATGTAAACTTTATAAAAAGTTAGCACTCATGTAGGTGAACTTTATTTTCAATACCATCGATGATATAATTGATCCTGTGAAGATTACATCATCATGTATGTTGAACATTTAAACAATAGTCTGAAAAAGGTCTTTTGGGGGCTAGAAAAAGTAATCAAAGAATGGAAATCAAGTAATATTTCTAAAGTAAGTTTTATGATTACATTTTGGGTGAATTTGTTTATCTGCTCTCAAGTTCTATAAATAGCGCAGTGTCTTAATGTGTACCTCTGATGCATCTTAATTGTATAATTTATGCGGCATTCCTTGAAATGCACAGTTCATCTTGGAGAACACGTCATGGTGCGTCAGCCTCACTAACAAATTCATATCACAGTAGCCAACCACAAAATGTATTGATGTCTATGGTATGGAATAGCCGTTAGAGTTAAAGTTAAAAGTCTTATTTGCAGAATGTGTCACAAGGCGACTTGGAGCATTCATGCCGTTGGATTCGTCAGCTGATAAAAATAAAATATGCGTCAGCGATTTTTTTTGTTCTTCTTTCGGCGGCAGTGTTTAACTGTTTTGAATACAGTGTCAATGATGTAATGGTCAGTCAGGGTTGCGATGTACGGATAGCGTAGTCAAGTGTGGCAATCAGTTTGAACCATGTTAGTGAATCATTTTTTTTTTCTTTCTTTCAGTTTATCACTTTTTCAGAATATCAATAATATTGACCCGAAACCTTGTGCAAAGTGAATGTGAGTTACTTGTGGTTTTCATTGATTTAATAATCAATGCACAGTTGAGTTGTTACTGAGGTAGATTTAACGCAGAGGTTAAATTAAGGTCTAGAAATTGACTTCTGATGGGTAAAGTCAGATAACTATTCTTGAAAATACAGTCAGGCCTCGAATGAACCTTGTGCTTTTGCTGGGTGCTCTTTGCATACAAATTGACATTTTCCTCAAAGAAGTACCCCTTACCGGAGCAAAATTGCTGTGCCCCTTCAAGAGCGAAATTCAAGGCCATCATAGTTATTAGGTATTTGGTCAAGACCAAGACCCTGTCGTTGCATAATTCCAGGGCCCAATTTCATAGAGTTGCTTTTAAAAGCAGAAAATATTGCTTAACAATTTTCTGCTTAGCAGAAATTAGCAGGATACCAATCAAATTTGTATGTGACATTATGCTTGAAAAGCATGAAATTGGGTCCAGGTCGGTTTGACTAGTACAGTGTATTCAGTTTTAGATTTGTCGTCACAAGTTGAATTCTATCAAATTGGGGAATAAATTATAATTCACCTGGATTGTTGGTGTCACATTTAATGGTTTAAGTTCATGGAATCATGAACCTTTGATGTCATTCAGCATCGAATCGGACTTCCGACCAAAACCATTACATTAGGCAATTGGATGACATTGTTTTGGGTCAAATTGGATTACGTAGTTTGTACACCCTTCTTGTCTACAATGTTGTGGTTTTAAAATAGGATAAGGTTTGTACAGGATGTTTATGTTCAAACGGGATTCGGACTGGAACTTCCAAGTAGGTAATACAATCTGCCAAAAGCACTTTGGGAAATATGTATTCAGAGTCAATTTGAAATTAGGGCATACTTTGAACCATGGTGGGTTTGAACTCTGCTCTTTAAGCGACTTCAACCCCCTCCCCCCAAGTTACCCCCCCCCCCAATGAAAGTTCACTTCCGCATGATTGTGAGAACAAATTTAAAATTCTATTGGAATTTGACGAAGTGTGTCATACCCAAATGAAGCACCAACGGAAATTGTGGTCCCCCCACCCTCCGTCGCAATAGTTTTGACATTTAGGATAAGCATTCTTAAAATTCTAACAATTAATAAATGACAATACTAAAAATGTATGTCAATGCCAGTACCAGACATCTTTAACAAAAGCATTTTTGGAAGTGCATCTATACCCTTGGGCTACCACTTGGTCTATAGCGTAGCCCCCTTCATTTTTTATATTAATTTATTCAACTAGCAACAAAGTTCAATGATCATTCTTTTGAGGCAAAAAAGGCATGGATTTTCATCTTTAAAAGGGCAAGACCGTTTTCATTTTGCAAAGGGCACTTCCAATGGGAAATCTTACAAGTCAAGTGGAAACTTTTGAAGGGCACAAAGGCCAAGACCAGGGGCCTGCATGTAATTCCAGGCCTCCAAAATAATCAGGGGAAAAAAACATTCAGTTCCAAAAATGTCTATTATTAGAGAACCAACACATTTGCCTGGATTACTACCTTAATGTGATTGGCACAGGTTTTGTTCTTAAGTTTTTTATTTTAAAAAGATTTTTGGAGTTGAACAAAGAATTGACTAAAGTGGGATTTGAACCAAAGACCTCCAGATTAACGTGCCGGCGCTCTACCAACTGAGCTATTTAGCCCTATGTTGGCAGTGTCCCTATTTATTATTATTTTTATTATTTTTAGTTACAGGCCAGCAGGGCTAGTTAGCATACATGTATCATTTCACTTGTCCGCCAGGATTTTCACTTGTCCCTATTTCAAATGAAACTAGGAATGCTTTTCAGCACTGAACTAGTCAGCTGGACCACTTGGAGTGAATTTAACTGGTCCTTTTGCTTTAAAAAGGGCATTTGGCCAGCAGACCACTGTCAAGTGTGAACACTGGTGCAGTAATTTTCCAAAGTCCATTAATGATTGGTTTGGGTTAAACGCTAGCTATAGACATGAAACTGTTTTTGGAAAGATCCTTCATTGATAGCTATGCGGTTCACTGGTCTATACAGTCACTGAATATAAAATAAGGCACTGCAAGCCTACTCTTTGTGATTGTTATATGTAATGTAAGCCTTTATTACATACTTCTCAATGGTAAATGTGGGTTGGGCAGTGGGGCACTGGAATTTACATGGTGCAAATATTATTCCTTCTTATTTTTCCAGACTCACTAAAAAAACTACTTCCCAAGTACAACGTATAATAATTAATATATCTGGTTACAGGCCTTGAATTCATTGTTGAAGGGGCACATCAGTTCTCCTCTGGAAAAGGGCAAAGTTTTGAAGGGACAATTAAAGGAACGTTACAGAATCGGTAAGAAAATCGTAAAGATCACAGATTTACATAAAAGTTACACTGTCTAATGATGATGATAGTTGAAAACATCCCTTGAAATGTTTCTGTCTGAAATGTCATATTTGATGAGAAATAAGTAATGTAACTTCGTGTTTGGAGTTTATTCATTTTTATTTGGCATCGATGCAATTCAAAATTTGTAATCGGTTTTTCACTATTCTCTCGTGACCCAGATGGCTGATCGATCTCAAACTTCTACAGGTTTTTCGGTTTATGTCTATGGTGGATTACATAAAGTGCTTACACTGCCAGCAACTGTTTTGTTAGCAAAAATCAATTCTGTAATGTTCCTTCAAATGTGTAGGCCTATTGGAACTTTGCAAAGGGCACCACAGCAAAAAGCACAGGGCACCACAACAATTGCTGTGGGGTGCCAAGGGTTATTTAAAACAGTTGAAAATGTGGACCAGTTGGGATCGAAGTTATTTGAACTTTCCCTTTGAAACAAAATTCCTAGTGTGGGGGAGTTTTGATGGACCAACTGATACCATAAAAGAGCCTCCCACATCTATTGTACAATGTGTATCCACAACACACAAATCTAATCAAATTGAATATTTTGTTTGACTTGAATATTTTGGTTATTGTCTAAATTCAATATGCTCTTGTTTATTTGTCTGCGTTCGCATTCCAAGAGAGTCAGACAGGAACTCCTTTTTTTCCCTTTCATCTCCGCAAATTTTATTCCTCAAAGAATTTTTTTATTTTGTATTAAGAGTCTGAACCGCATCCTGGTTCTACCTGCAGTACATTTTTTAGAGTGACTGCTTGGAACTTGTCCACCTGTTTTATTTGAATGTCTGTAATTATAATGTCTCATTCCTAAAGTTCACGCTTACCACAATGTTCTTTGGTACAATATTACACCCCTTACGAAGATTTTGTCTTTTGATTTCTTTAGAGGGCATTACATGATATTCATAAATACCCCAGACAGTTTCGCTATTCCTATTGGTGGAAAGCGCGTCACGTGGGGGTGTTTAAACGGCTGATAAAGACACAGCTAGAGCTGTTTAAAGGGTCTATGTAACTTTTGTAGAACAAAAAACACAATGTCCACATAATTACACTAAACTTACACAGTTTTTGGGAAATGAGTAAAACAATGTCATGAAAATAATTTTCGTCTCATGAGACCAAAATTATTTTAATCATTTACAAACAGATTTTCATAACATTGTTTTACTCATTTCTCAAAAACTACAGCACCTCAGTAAGTAAGATTTGAAGGGAAGCTTTCCACTACCATTATCTTCAAACCCTGTAAGTTTAATGTAAATCTATGGACAATTTGAAAAAGTACCCAAATCCTTTAAGACCGGCTAGCTTTGCGGGTTGGCACGCAAGCTCATGTATGCAATTGTCTGATAGAAGGGCCGATATGTGATGGGATTCTGCCTCTACTAAACAAGCAAGGAATGTGGCAAATTTGAACAAATCAGTGAGTGAATGAGCAGCCATTTTGAAAATTGCTTGTTAGTGTAGAAATATTTTTTGAAAACTCAAATCTGTGATGGCCCTTTTTGCCAAATACTGGCCTGGAATTAAACGCAGGCCTTAAAGGTCATGGCCGTCCCTAGTCTTGGCCTTGGTGCCCTTCAAATGTTTCCCCCATGACTTGTAGGTTTTGCAATGGAAAGTGCCCTTTGCAAAACAGAAAATAACCTTGCCCTCTCCAAGGTGAAATTTCAGTCCTGCAAATATCTTTCCCAGACAAAAAGTTGCCTTTATTTCATAATGTAAACTAAACACTTTTATATAAATACACTCAGGCATGCTACTTTTCCACGGATCAGCTAATTCCCTCTGTTTAAGAAATCCTTGAAATTTTCCAATTTCCTCTTTTTTGGTGAAGTTGCAGTTGCATGCCTGTACATTAGGCCCCAAAAAAAAATACCAGTTGATCGTCCAGATTTTTCAAAAAAGAGGAGGATGAGGACCTTTTTATTTATTATTTATTAAAATTTTTTTCAAGATGGCCGCTTAGTATTTCAAATCAAACAGGCCACCTGTTAACACTATTAACAGGGTCGGATTACACTAAAAAGATTTGCTGTCAGGCATTCACTAATATTGTTTTATGAAACGGGCGGTTCATGTGTTCGAGAGCATCATGTTAGATTCGGGAAAAACTCATAGTCCAGTCCTTTTGTAAAAGATGGATTTATTTTTTTAGTTTACAAAAATCGAAAAATCAAAAATAGTATAAAAAAAAGGATGCGGCCCCAAAAAAGGATGCGGGCGGGGACGATCAACTAGTATTTTGATTTATTTGGCCTTACATTGTGCAAATGCTGGACTACTGGTTTGCTATCAACTCAAAACTAAAAATAGATATGAACATACTTTCACTTTTTCAAAGACTCCAAGCAAGAATGTGACCCCCTTTTGTAAATAGACATAGATTTGTTGGTTTTTTTGTCTGCCATTGTCTGGGAGCATACCTCACCTGTCACCCCACCCACATCTCTGGCTCATCCATTAGATCATGAAGGAGTGCTTTAAATGCCATGAATAGTTCAGAAGAATAGGTCTCTGTGTTTTAGAATAGGTGAATATCATCTGCTGTCATAACAAGCTCGATACGGATCTGGTTCTCTGGTCTGGGTATTAAAGACCATATTGACAATACGTAGTGATGTGGAAAACATCGCAAAACACTAGTGATATTTCTAAAGCAAATAACAAGCCTCGGTTTAACCCACAGCACCCATAGCAATTACCATGGTGCCCTGTTCCTTTGCTGTGGTGCCCTTTGAAAAGTTCCATTTCCAATACAAGGGGTTGTGCCCTTTCAAGAGTGAAGTTTTCAAGGCCTGAAATAATCAAACCCTATCATCTGGACTTGTAAATGTATAATATTACCACAATCCAAAATCCAGTGGCATATCTAGAGGGGGTGAAGCTTTAAATTGACGCCGTGGCGCCCCGTTCTATAGACCGATCCATTAAGCTCTGCCCCATTGCGTTATGACCAATCACAACGGAACGAAGGTCCGACAAATAAGGTCCGACATGCGTGCGCGTATGCTTGGCGCGCGCGGCAGATTGTGCAGAAAGGCATTGCAGAGGCTCTCGTGTTCTTACTCACACGTGCGTCGTGGGCGGAGCCTAATTGATTGGTCTATTGCTCTGATGCCCTTTGAAAAATTCCATTCCCAATACAGATTTACATTTTCCACATACATGTAGAAGTGCCCTTACCTGAGAAAAATTGCCCCTTCAACAAGAAAGAAGATCAAAGCTTAACATAATAACATTTCAATACATTTGGTTTTGTGTATTATCCTTCAAAAGTTTCAGTGGCATAATCTAAAGGGTAAAGGCTACCCCCCCCCCCCCACCCCCACACACACACATCACCACTCAGCTTCCCTTGCCCTCAAATGAGATATTTAAAAAAACAACTTATTAAACAAGAGGATGCAAAGCGCTGGAAAGGAACAGAAAATCATTCACGCACTCAAAATATAACAGATGTAAAATAAAAATGAACATTGTAAAACACAGATCTGTCTTGTTCACACAGCCCACAAGTTTGGAAGTGGTATTTACTAGCTCACCACAGTTGTTATTACTAGACAACCTACGCCAGGCTGGTGTTAAAAGTGCAAGCCCCAGTATCATACGCTCTTGGATAGAGCATAGAGTAAGGACAGTAAAGAGCAATACTCTTTTTATTGGGTTACTGTATCCATCCATGCTGTATCCATCCTTTAGATCATTGACCCATTTGTTAAATCATCACTTGAAGTCCACAATGATATAGCTATTGTGAAACCCACCAGTGGTTAGGTAATAAGCAAACCACAAAGCCACATAAACCAACAGTGTAATCAAACAGGTGGTCCCCACTGGAAACTCAGCAATTGCTATTTTCTATAACAGTACACTGCCTGGGCTGATCGTCTACGTACAAGCAAGCTATGGTCTGAACTTCCTAAAGACTGTATTGAATATGACGTCACCATTCAAATACCTGCCCTACAACATGGCGTCTGTGAGCTTGTATGTGTTCGTATGCGTGTGTGTGCCAGAGAAATAAAACTGGGAATGCTGCGGGCTTATTTAGTTGAGACATGCATACGGCCTGCCTTACAAGATGGTGACTTTCATAGCAACAAAAAGGGGTTAATCGCTACTGTCTAGATACTGTTGTTAAGTTCCAATAAAATTTTCCCTTGTTCACAATGTATAGATTTTAAATTTTGTCAAGTTTTTGGGGGATTAGCAAAACTATACATTTTTGGAATCTGTAAAGCATACCGAATCAGATTGCACAATATGTAAATATGGCGGCTTTCATGGATTTCCCTAAACTGATACTTGAACTTGCAAATGGGAATGCGAAGCGAATTTTGACGTCACATCTAGCTGTTTTTTTGCAACAAATCAACTGATGCAAAGTATTTGTTGCGAATTTGTGACGTCAAAATTCAGATCTCATTCGCATTTGCAGGAAGTATGAACCGGGCTTTATTATTGTATGGAAATAAACATGAAACCTAAAAAACAGATCCTGGTAACAGGGAAAAGTTGTAATTTTATCAAGTATCGATCGGTATATATTGCTGTTTTCTTTTTAAAAGTTTTTTGTTAACAAGTTTTCTTAAGCAGTCTTTGTAATCACAGGCTGTACCATGCAGTACCAGATGTTATGTAGACAGACTAGTGGGGGATTTCCCTAACTTGGTCCCACCTGCTATGGTTCTCCATAATAATGAAGCTCGAATGAAATTGTTTGTTAATGTTTCAAATGACATATTTTGTAAAGCATGTGATTTGTGTCAGAGGAAATCCCCCTTTGTTTCATAAAATGGTGCCCTTTCCAACAATACCTACCCCCATTTACTCATTATGTATTGAGAAGCAACGATGGACACAAATGCAATGACTGGGAGCCAACCCTCGTGCCCCCCCCACCCCTTTTAGATGAGTGAGGGCCACGGAAAGTTGAGTTTAGTGCACTAATCTATTTGGCAATGACATGTACCCTGTTTGAAAGTCTGCGAGGTTACAGTACATTTGGTTGTAATTATTTTTCTATACAACAGGGATGAGATTGTTCAGACTTTTGGCTGAATTCAGACTTTTTATGTCGGCCTGGTGCAGAAAATCAGACAATATTTGTTTCCACAAATAAAGAAATCCTGCTCATTGGTCAATTCTCTAGTGCTTTGGATACTGTTCCCAAAAGCTCCTTGGAATCTATAACCCCAGGAGATATCAAAAAGTAGGAATGGCATCATTTCAACATACCTTTGAATTTGTATCCAAGTTTCAGACTTTTTTGTTAGTAATGACTCTCACCCCTGATATTAATTGTGCAAGCACTGTTAACCAATACATGCCCTTGCACAACCTACATACGTAGTAGAATGGTAGAATGCTTGGGACCGGTGGTGCACTTTATCAAACATGTAGGACAATGAACTTGTTTGATTGTTTGATTGTACTGGAGTTGTATCTGGGTCTTAATACATATAGGCCTACACTAGGAGTCTGGCCAGACCATAGAGAAATTGACCACGTCCTGATTGGGCCTAATTAAGTCATTTTAATGAAAAAGCCACTAGTTTGTGGGACAGCTGTATATTTAGAAAGCTGAAGAACCCTACTGTTGTACCGTTTATGCAATTCTGCGGCATACTGTATGTTGTGGTTTGTGGTATCCTCTAAACCAACACATCAAGTATCAGTGTTTGATAGTTTGTATATTCTACTGGTTTCATGTTTTTCTTTGTAAAGGGTTCAGGAGTTTAGAGTGAGATTATTTGATGTACTTCAGTCTAGATACTTAAAAGGTTTATATTTGGTTCTTTGCTGTAGTTTATTTTTGGACACCTAATATGGTTACAAGGTGTTGTTATTTGAGCACAAATTTGCCACCTCGGGATCACCTTCCCTGTTTTGAGGGTGATGGATCTTTGGAGAAAAAAAAAATGACATGATCTTTCATTCATTTGTTTATTATACTTTCAGGGCCCACTTTTTGTTTTGTGTTTTGAACCTAAAATGATCAGCGTTTTTCCCCCAAAAATTCTGTGAAAAAAAAAAAATTATGAACCCTTTTCGACTTTGTTTTGGCTTTTTGAGTTCCTGATTGCCCCTTTTCAATTTAATTCAATTTAATTCAATTCAATCACTCTTTATTAGATTCCAGTCGTGGAATTTCATTCTCGAAAGGGCAAGGCCATTTTCAGTTTGCAAAGGGCACTTACATTGGAAAATCTTAAGTTTTATTTCAGTGGGAAACCTATGAGGGGCACCAAGGCCAAGACAAGGGGCAACGGAGGTCATGGGCATGGCCTCCGTTGCCTGCGTGCCAGCGTGCAATTCAAGGCCTGAGATTCCCCAAAAGGTAAATCAAATGCTTACGTATACATTGAAACATTTTCTAATTTCCAAGCATACTGCAACTACAAAGTATTTTGAGTATACTTTTTGCCAGTGTTGTAGCCACGGTGGGTTGTGCAGGACTTACAAATTTCGTCCAGCACTCTGAGCAAAATACACAGTGCTGCCCAGCACAGATATCCCCCAGATTGCACTTCAGCAATGATGGCCCCATATCTGAACATGAATACATTTGTTTAACTGCTTGCCTTGGTGGACTAAATTGGATTTAGAGTCCACCATTAAAATTTGTCTTAGCTACAAACACTGCTCATTGCAAAAGGGAAGGGTGGGGGTTTACTTGCAATACTCCATTTATTTCTCAGAAAGAAACATCCTCTAAAGGACGGATCTTGTCATCCGTCTTGTAAATCTTTTCAATTGTTCATACCTATTGTTTGTCAATTCATCGGTTAGGAGACGGACATAACTTGCCTTTTTGCCTTTTGTTGAGATTCAAGACATTCTTGTACATATTATTCCATTCTTTATACTTGTAAGAATTCACCTACAATAAGGTGTCGGTGAAAGCAGATTGTGCAATGTGTAATGGATTAGCTCATTCATAAACCATGTGTGTGTTCCCGAATCCTGAGGCCATCTCAAGACGTTCTTAAATTATGATGTAATTATCGGGGTATGGGGGTTGACCACAAATATGCTCGCTATGGATTAGTCAAGTATTTGAGAAACTTAACAGTAGAGTTTTTGTTCCTTATCGGACACTTTCTAGCAACATGGAGGACTTGTTCCTCCATGTTGCAATTTACCCCATGGGCGGTTGGAGTTTATTTGTATCAAAATTGGTAACTATGGCTACGGCTACAGTTAATGCTAAGGGTGTTGCTAGGGATTTCCTATACTTCAATGCATGATGATGCGGAAATCTAGCCGTAGCCGTAGCTGTAGTCGCCAATTTGGACACAGCTGAAGGAAGAAGAGGGATGCAAAAGGGGTGGAGATAGTCTGGCGTCTAGTGTGTAAAATTTACTATGCATAAGTACTGAAGTACTGTGTAGTGAATATGACCAGAAAATCTTTGTGGTAGCACCATGTCCCTTTGAATTGTGTTGGTTCTGAAAAGAACTGGTGGTTGAACCAACACTACTCAGTACTACTCTGGCTGCTGTATGCGCCATAGCACCTTGTAAACCATTATAAGGTGCTAACTGATTGGGTCTCAGAATTCATCACTGCAATAACCTATCTTTCTGAAAGTTTGTATATACTCAGCGCCTTGAGTACCTTGTTTGGTAGATACATGTGCTATATAAGACTTCGTTATTATTATTATTATTATTATTACTCAAAAGAGATTTTACACATGGTGCTATCGCAAACCTCCCCTACGTGTAACTTCCAACATGCAAAGTTTCAAATCTTACAGAAAATCTCTAAAAATCTTTAATCTTAATCAGAATCTCTATAGTATCCTTTACACAGGGAAGAAACTATTGGTAATTACTCAAAATAATTATTAACATAAAACCTTTCTTGGTAACAAGTAATGGGGAGAGGTTGATGGTATAAAACATTGTGAGAAACAGCTCCCTCTGAAGTGCCATAGTTTTGGAGAAAGAAGTAATTTTCCACGAATTTGATTTCGAGACCTCAGATTTAGAATTTGAGGTCTCGAAATCAACCATCTAAACACACACAACTTCGTGTGACAAGGGTGTTTTCTTCTTTCATTATTATCTCGCAACTTTGTTGACGATTGAGCTCAAATGTTCACAGGTTTGTCTTTGACAATTACCAATAGTGTCCACTGCCTTTAATCTTTATTCTTAACCTAAAAGATTGGAAATCATTTTGAGGAATGATAAATTTCAAATCTGCATACTTTACTTTCTTCTCTCACAGTTCTAGCTGATGCTAATTTCCCATCAAGTTCAGTATGTGCTGCTGGGCCACGAGAAATACGGGCAGATGGTAAGATTTCGAACTAAATAAAAGATTTTCAAAAAAATGTGTATTATGTAACAGGAATTCCTTGACTTATTATAGAAATAGTACCATGGAAACACTGCCTTTAAAGGCACTGGACACTATTGGTAATTACTCAAAATAATTTTAAGCATAAAAACTTACTCGGTAACAAGCAAGCTGTAGATAGAACAAAGCATTTTGGCCTGCCTTATAAGGTGCTAAATAATTGGGTCTCAACATTCATCACTGCAATTACCTATCTTTCTGAAAGTTTGTATATACTTGTTTGGTAGATACGTGCGCTGTATAAGACTTTGATATTATTATTATTATTACGATCAGGGATTAAAACTTACAGTGGACCGCAGCCCCTAGGGCAGTGATTTAAGCATCGGTCCAGTAAACTCATGAATGAACAAGTTTGGCAGTCTTTTGTTTTTAACTAGTGATAAAACTGAAGTGTCTTTTATCCTTAAAAATAACCTCAATGTGTTCAAATGTTGACTTTGAGTTTGATAAATATCTTTCAAATCTCACCCGTAAGGCATTAACAAACTATTTGTTTTGGTAACTCAACTTCAGTAATAGATACATTTTTAAAAGGCTTTACAAATTGTCATTAACGGTATAAAACTTGTAAGTTTGTTTTCATCTACATTTGTACGTATGTAAAGTAATCAACACTGATGCTTCATGACAAGTTAATAAGAAATTTTGAGTGGGGATTTTCCCCTTGCATTGGCCGCCGTTGATGAAATGTGCACGCAGAAAGGCGATCATTGGTTGAGAGACACGCGCAGTGCGTACACGTTTCAATTTTTTGTCTATGGTGGTCAAAGACGTCGTGTGCAATCCATACTTTATTGTGTTCTTTCTAACAGGAAGGACAAACGGTTCTAATACAGTTTGTATTTTGTCCTCCTACAGGTCATGGTATACCAGAACTGTTAGAGGCGATATTACAACTATTGCCGCTCGATGCTTTTGTGGAATCACCGGTAAGTCGTTTCCTTGTACCGTTAAGGTTACCTGAGAAGTTGCAAATCAATGTGTGGTCTTGGAAGCAGGAAAGATTTTCACCAATTAACTCTTACTACTGTAACAGTAGCTTTGGTTTGTATGTATTTAGTTAAGTTACTTTCACTGGATCTTTAGAAAGGCAGGAATACTGCTATCTTGTTTGGTTTTTCTGTGAATGAAATTTGACTATTGGGAATTCCCTTCACAGCAGGATTCGCCCAAAAGTTGCTCTGATTTCCTTTCACTTCTTATAGAAAAGTTGTTTTGTTCCCAATAGATACAAAATACTAGAACAAGGATGGAAATTATTAGATCTATAAATTTTATCTGTTAAAGGCAGTGGACACTATTGGTGATTACTCAAAATAATTATTATCATAAAACTTTTCTCGATTATGAGGAATTGGGAGAGGTTGATAGTATAAACAATGTGAAAAACAGCTCCCTCTGAAGTGACGTAGTTTTCGAGAAATAAGTAATTTTCCGCAAATTTGGTTTAGAGACCTCAGATTTAGAATTTGAGGTCTCAAAATCAAGCATCTGAAAGCACACAACTTCGTGTGACCATGGTGCGACAGGGGTGTTTTTTTCTTTTCATTAATATCTCGCAACTTGGACGACCGATTGAGCTCAAATTTTCACAGGTTTGTTATTTTATGCATGTTGAGATACACCAACAGTGAAGACTAGTCTTTGACAATTACCAATAGTGTCCAGTGTCTTTAATGCAATTTAGAGGTGTTCCTCCCCCAACTCACTGCTTGTTTGGAGGCAGAAGGGATTTTACCTATTCACTGATGAGTTTCTTTTCTTAGTATATGATCAGGGCCAAGTTTCAAAGAGCTGCTAAGCACAAAAATATGCAAAGAATGACGTTTCTTCCTTGATAAAATAAGGATTAACAACAAAACTTCCATTTGTTGCAAATTGTTTGTTATGAGTATTCAACTGTTGTTTACTTATCCTGAAAATCACGAGGAAATTTGGTTGGTAATCTTGTTTTTATCAAGGAAGAAATTTGATTATAAGCAAGTTTTTTTGTGCTTAGCAGCTCTATGAAAAAGGGCCCTGATTGTAATTTTAGCATGGTAATTGTCATTGAGTCATGGGATACATCAAATATCATCCTGGCACAAGTCCACAATGCTTAAAAAAAAGTCTTGGAAAAAAGTCTGCTCTTTAGAACACTCCCTGTGGCTGTCTTAGCTTGACGCTAATTGTGAGCAGCTTACACCATTTCTCCTATCCACATAGGGGGACTTTCTTCTCCCATTGTGTGCTGTGTACACACAGGCTGCCGACAGACTTTGATATAAGCTTTCCTTTTCGGCTTCTCGGAGGTGGTGACAAGTGCCTTCATTGTCGGCAAGTTCCTTTGAATGAGAGTTGTTGAGATCCCCTTTCGGGGACATGTGCGTTGTTAACCAACAAAGTGTTGCATTGAATTAGGGAGGGAGCCGTGAGGTGAATGAATCGGAGTTCAACAGATTGGGTTATCAGGGCAGGCAGTCTTGAAGAGTGAAGCGCTGTAAATGGTCTTGAGGTTTTCTTGATTATGACATCATTCGTTAGAGTTTCGGTTAGGCCTTTGATGAGTTTTGAGTTTTCTGTATTGAGTTTGGAGGTTTTTGAGTAATGAGTTAAGGCATTTTGAGTTACACTTTTAGAAGTTTTTGATTTTTAAGATTTTAATATTTGACTCAGTGCAGAGGTTTTCATTTTATGAGTTTTGAAGTGGGAGTTTTTGAACTGAAGTAAATTTGAGTTTTGAGTTTTATTTGACTTTTTTCATTTTAGGTGTGCGAATAAAATATTGATCATGCTTTTTTTCTCAGTTTGAGGCTATTACCATTTATGAATAATATTTCCTTTGAATTATGAATGAAGACGCCAGGCAATCTTGACTCCATTAATGTGTGATTAGGGGGGGCTGTTAGGCTGGCTCTGTCACCCAAAAGGTCAGGCCATCATTTATCATAACTCGCAGAGCCGGGTAATTTGGTCTTAGTCAACCAAAGCTAAAGGCTTCATTGCTAATCAGTGAATTGAGACGTTAGTGTTTGTCTTCAGTGCCAATGGGCCACCCTTGACACTCAGCGTGTTGGGTGGTTTGAGACCGGTGATTTCATCTGCCAGCATGGTCTTATGTTAGCATGACAGACCTCTGTGTGTTATGAGGTTATTATGAAACCCCCAGGGCCCAAGTTCACTGTGTAATTGCCATCACTTACTTACCTTTTTGTCACACTGTTATAAATCACAATTTTTTGATTAAATCTATAAACTTGTCTAGGGTTGTGAACTTTTAATGTTGACTTGCTGGCATTGAAACTGCCTAAGGTTTAACAATTTGTGTGCCAAATTTGTCCCAACGTTTTTTTTCAAGTTCATGTATAGAGTTCAAATGCAATCTTTAAAACCTTTTGTCAAAAGATGTCAGGAGGAGGTGACCATTCGGAAATCACCTCAGAGTGCATCACCATGATCACAAAGCTTACAATGAAAATAAATGGGCTCTTAGGTGGGCCCAGTCTGAACCCCACACCCACCCCAAGGATCCAAGCTTACACATCACAGGGGTCGAAATTAAGTGTATTTCCATGGTAGTCAGCAGGGCTAGTGACCAATAATTTGTAGTAGTCCTGATAAGATTTTGGTAGCCCGAAAGACACATTATGTCTCGCGTCACGGCTCAAACTTTACAATACACCAATAACATAGTTCTTTATTGTTTGTGATGATGATTTTTGCATTATTTTTCCACTAGCCCGTCGGGCTATCAAACTGGAAAAATCAGTAGCCCGGCTGTAAATGTGGTAGTCCCGGGCTAGCGGGCTAGTGGCAATTTCGACCCCTGACATCAACTCCCCAACCTAACATATACCCCAACCCTTCACCCCCCATCCAACACCCCCATCCAACACCCCAGTCGTTTAAATCTATAAAATTGTCCATAAAATAGCCACAAGCTTAGAGATGTATTTTCAACTTTAGCTCGGTTTGTGAAACTGTTCATTTTCTCTCAATTCTAAATATTCTTGGTATGTAAAAAATGCACACATGTTCCAATTTTAATGTTAGTTTAATAAGCTTCCTACAATGTGGCACTTGTAGCCACCACCCCCACTTCCCCCCAAAACCACAACCTTTTTATATTTCTGCTGATAAATTTGGTATTTAGAAATGCGAGACTAATTTCAAAGACAAATTTGTCCAGACACTTGGAGTGTATAGAAGGCCACCCAGGGTCTGCTATCGTAATAGTTTAGGTTTGGAATTGAGGAATGTTTTTACATACTTTTGGAATAGGAGGACCCTTCAATGGGTCACTGGGGAATACTTTCCAGTTTATGGAAAGTGGAAGTGCTATTTTTATTAGTTTTTTCCATCTTTAAGTGTTAGTGAATGGGTTTTTCATTTGATGACAGAAATAATAACGTATCTGGATATATCAATTGTTTTCCTTTTGGATGTGATCCCATCCGGAAAGTTAGAAGAAGGAAAAACAGCTTCAGTATTCCTTCAGTACATCCAGGTGACTGCAGGCCTGGAATTACATGACGGCAATATTCTTTGTTGCCACTGGTCATGGCCTCGGTGCCCTTCAAAAGTTGTCCACATACTTGAAGATTTGCCCCTTGCACAATTAATAATATGCCCTCTCAAAGATGAAATTTCACAAAGAGATCAGGGCCCAATTTCATAGAGCTGCTAAGCACAAAAATTTGCTTAGCATGAAATTTCATCCTTGATAAAAACGGGATTACCAACAAAATTTCCATTTGTTTCATGTTGCTTGTACTGGTCTTCAGCTGTTGTTTGCTTATCCTAAAAATCACGTGGAAAATTTGGTGGGTAATCCTGTTTTTATCAAGGGAAAAATTTCATGCTAAGCAAATTTGTTTGCTTAGCAGCGCTATGAAATTGGGCCAAGATGAGTTGTCGTCCAGATTTGTATAGTGACATCACACTTTGCTTGGCAATTAATAACTTTCTTAAGTTTGTCTTTATTTGGCAATAAAAAGAATATTGTATCTGGGTACATCAAGCCTTTTGTGATCTCTTTCAGAAACTTAGAAGAAGAAATATAACAAGATTTGCTTAGCAAGAAAGATTGGCAGTAAGGTTCCATCTTAGCTCGAAAATAAATCGGCCCAGACTGATAAGATTTCAAAGAGAGGGCTAGAATTCAAGTAAACAGTTTTTAAAAGTTCCCCTACTTATTGGACTGATCCATTTTTTTAATTTTTTTTTACAACAAAGGGGGCTCAACTCCATGGAGGTTTCTTGAACTTTTTCAGAAATCAAGAGACGTACTATCATTCAAAATCAAGTTTCAAATTGATTTTTATCAAAGCTTACTCGTCATACTTCCACCATCAGTTCAAGCAGATTTGAAGGCCTGGAATTTCATCTTTGAAAGGGCAAGGCCGGGAGCCAGGGCAACAGAGGTCATGGCCAGGGTTGTAGCCAGTAGCCATGGTGAGCGGTGCAGGTGGGCCTGCCCAGAACTTACTAGTTTCGCCCAGCACTTTGTTTGTTTGTTTGTTTGTTTGTTTAGATGATCTTCCCATCAAGGGAACTCGGCAAACTCCCACAATTGGGGATATAAACACCAAGCTGGCAACAACCAATCTCTCTCACAAACATTGGTTTAACGTCTATGATTATGAGTTGCACAAATCAAGAAATTGTGATTCAGTAACTGGACGACAATAATTATTCTAGTCATTGTGAAATCAGCGGTTAGCTGGGGGATTTGAACCCACAACCTTGTGATTGCAAGTCCTGCAGTCTATCCACTTGACCACGGTGACTCTGAGCAAAATATACACTGTGCCACCCAGTACAGATTTCCCCCCAGATTGCACTTCAGCAAGGATGGCTCCATATATCTAAACTTGAATAATTTTGTTGACCCGCTCGCCCTTGGTGGACTAAATTTGATTTAGAGTCCACTATTAAAATTGGTCCAACTTTGACCTTGGCCATGGCCTGCCTAGCCCCAAGGCCTTGAATTCAAGGCAGCATCTACAGCGAAGTACGTAACGCATCAGGAAACACTTTAAATTTCTTTGAAATATTCATTGTATTTTTGCAGTGTAAAAGTTTGACGTTTCCTATTTTGATCCATGTGTACGTGACACTTCACACACTACCGTTTGTTGTTGTAATTGTCTCTGATTGTAAGTAATCGTAATGTAGGTTTTGTTTTGGACATTTCGATAGTGCAGAACACTTTAAGTTTGAGTGTGATGATCCTCAGCCTGGATTGTGTTTCAGGAAAGATGGATAACACCTCCGCTTTAAAACTTAAATAAAGCTGACGTATAAAGCCATGAACGTATGGGTATTGACCTAATGCTTCGGTGGTGGGGGGGGGGGGGGGGGGGTGGGGGGGGGTAGGCAGAGAAAGGAGGGCGGTGCTGGCCTATAGGGACCTGACAATCCCATTTCAAAAGAAAAGTAGTATAACACATTTTTGTCCCACCTCTCATTTTTTAGAAACTCAAATGATGTTACCTTGATGTTGGTATTTATTTACCTCTCGATGGATTAGATCCATACAAGTGAATGACCTAAGTGTAATATGAATCTTGATATATGATGTTTAGTATCAAGTACATGGAATAGCCTGCAATCAAGCAGCCACTTCAAGTACACTGTGACACCCCTGAAGAATTTTGTTATGCAAATGTTGACGTTTTATCTTTAGCACTTTTGAGAACAAGTTTGAAGTCCATCAATCAACCAGTGGGTCTAAACTTTGCGGATAGCCGGCTGTCTGGAACTTTTGGACTTGTCGGAAGTAATCCCTCCTCTAATAAAAGTATTCAAAAAAGTAAACAGAAGAATGTAAAGTATGCTCATAACAATTCCTCGTTC
This sequence comes from Asterias amurensis, assembly GCF_032118995.1. NCBI lineage: Eukaryota > Metazoa > Echinodermata > Asteroidea > Forcipulatida > Asteriidae > Asterias > Asterias amurensis. Next base: position 21,773,635 of record NC_092655.1, read on the forward strand.
CTTCCTTGTTAAAGGGTTTGGTTGGAGCTTTTCTTGGGTCAGGAATTTATTTCGGAGACTGCTGTTTGTGGGGCAAATATCTGTGGTTCCCCCCTATCATTTTATTAGGTTGAAAATGTTGTTTTTGTTCGGTATGGGGTTAAATTTTTGACCTGGAATTTTATTCATATTTTTGAGTTGGTTGGGGGGGGGGGGGTGGGGTAGTTGTGTTTGCTAGGGCACACCATGGTACAAAAACCTCCACCCATAATTCCTGGTCTCTACTTGAAGGTATGCATTTTTTGACGTGCACTTTTTGTCACAATTTGAAAAACAATCCTGTTTTTAGGTCCGTAATTAATACTGTCCCTGGGCAGCGTTTTGAGTCTTTGAATCCTTTCTGTGGATTGTCCATCTGTTCGCATTCACAAAAGTATTTTAAAGTTAACTTTTTCACATTACATAAGTCGAAGCAAGGTCAAAAACTATTAGGCCTAATTTGCCATTCAGAATCAATCGCACAGATCAGGAACTTCAACCCGTCAGTTTGTTTTTGCACATTAGCGTTACAGTATCCGTGTGTACTTATTTACCTCCCTAGGAAAATGTTGTTTTTGTTAAGTGTGAGGTTAAAATTTTGACCTGGAATTGTGTTCTTATTTTCCAGTTGGTTAGGGGGGGGGGGGGGGGGGGGGTGGGTAGTTGTGTTTGCTAGGGTACACCATGGTACAACAACCTCCACCCATAACTCCTGGTCTCTACTTGAAGGTATGCATTTTTGGACTGACACATTCTGTCACAATTTGTAGCCCACCAGTTGACTCAGGAGAAAACATGTCTGGTATTTATAAATTTAATTTAGGGTTCAGTTTTTACTGTTTCTCTGCATTTTATAAAAAAAATTTTAAACAAGTATTTTCTATTTGATTTCATTCTAGATACACGGATACAAAGCATCTAATGGTTAACATAATTATTAATTTGCACTCATAGCTTCTGATTGGTCAAAGGAGGTCATATGGCGAGTGTTTTTAAAAACAAGGTCTGGTGGAATGGAGTCAAAAGAGAGCCTAATCAAATAACTGTGCGGGGTGTGCAAAAATCACGTCCCAGTTTAAGTTGGTAGGTTGCATATTTTGGTTGTGCAAGGGCTAAGCTTACACTGTGTGTGAGGAGCAACATGTAGGTAGTGCCCAACTTTTATTGAAATTGAAATTCAACGCATAGTCTGTAAACTGTCCGATTTGTTATCAACTTTCAAAGGCTTTGTGAAGGGTTTTTAATGGAAAGGCATTTATGATTGGGAATAAAAGAGTATTGACTCTCAGACTCTACGGTAAACAGCCGTTTCAAACCTTCCGCTTTGTCCTATTTCAGGTCTACAATCGACCATGCTGGTTTTAAACGGCCCATTTACACATGGTCTACAATCGACCCTGCTGGTTTTAAACGGCCCATTTGAGAACAAATCGCTTTCATTTACTTCCTTATTAAAAGACAATTACAAGGTCAGAGGTCATTGGTACTATTTTAAGAATGTGATTCATCATTTATAGGGTCTGATTTACCTTGACGACCAGAGATTCATTCAATAGAAAAAATTAATCAAAACAATACTGGAAACCTTCTCAGCCTAAAATGGCTCCTCTGTCATTGTTTGGAAAAGATACATCAGAATTTAATTTTAAACGCGTCACAAAGAGGACAGGTATTTTTAGCCTCAATCGGAATGCAAGGAATCTGTTTGAACTGGTTACGACGCATAGTTTGTAGCCATGGATGCGCAGTTATGAAGCTTCTGTTTATTTTATTCAGTGGGTGTAGAACTTTCCATTCGTACCCAAATAGCTTCACCCCTTTTGGGGGGAAACCTAGGAGAGGACGCCCTGTGGGCTAAGTTTGAGTATAGACTTAAGGCACGACACCCACCAAAGTGCCGGGATCGTGCTTGGACAATTAGAAGGATAAATTCCAACAAGAAACCGTGCAGATTAAATCCATGGGTACACAAAGATATTTTTGTTTGTCTGGTGAGGTTTTTTAAAATGAGCAGAAAACAAAACGGAGTGACGTCAAAAGAAGATTTCTGACCTGCCCACCTACATTCTTTTAGTTTTAGGTCGCCCCCTAAGGGGGGGTCAAAAAAGTTCCTTTATTAGCTGATGTCAGTGCTTTTTCCTTTTGTATTGTAGCGCTTTATCCAAAAGGTGTCAGGGAATGGAATGTACAAGGTTTAAATATCATTCTAGAGTGTGTAACGCTTGACCAATCGTCAGTATACAGAACCTTGATAAAATTGTACTTTTATAGATTAAAAAACAGTGTTTTTAGCTCTTGCAAACTGCTTACCAACCACAAGGAACTATGGTATCAGTGCAAAAAAAATAGTTGGTGGCCAGGCGTTTTGACCCTAGCAGAGTCGTTCTCAAAGGCTTATTTTAGACAACAAACATACAAAGGGTACACTGCAGCGTTGCATATAGTTCTCTCGATAAATGCTGTTAACAATGTTTTAAATCTGTGTGTAAGTCTCCATTATGAACACCCGCTCCAAAATCAAGGTTTGTGGTTACGCCCGTTTTTCACTCTCTATTATGATTAAAGCATTGAAAACCACTGGTGTAAAACTAAGTTTGTGGACAACTATTATCAGGGATTTGTCAGTGAAGAATCTACCAAGTTGTCAAATCATTCCGCCAAAATTGTTCGGAACAGAGTCTTGTTATTGTGTGCCCATGTTTGGACTTCCCAACGGAAGGAATTGATATTCTAGTACCTAGTGTAGGTTCGAGGTTACTGAAGATGAAGATTTCCTTCCTTTAGGGCACTGATAGGTTCCACTTGTAAACAATGATTACCAAGTATTGCTTCAATAACATAACCTGTACTTGCGCCAGAATCTTCATTAAAAAATTTACAATAATATCCTTGTCTATTACCACAGTGATAAACAACAAACAAGCTCTGTGGTTACTGCTCATGTTTACCTTACAAACATTTTATATTAGCACTTGGAATGGAGCCAGATTTGGGACCTTTTGCCAGGTGCTTCTATTGTGCGCAGACACGCCTTCTGTTTACACTTCATATTTTTATGAATGAAAGAGAACCTTATCAATCGGAATGCGCCAGTGTTTGAAGCGCGTGCCGTCTCTTTTTTGTTCGGCATTTTCCGTTGGACAGGTGACCTCCCAATTTGAAACCTCATTGGAAAGTTGGACCCTCCCTGCCGCCAGTGCCTAACCACAGCCCGGAAGCAACGGAATAAATAAACATGCCTTAGGCTTTGGTTTATCGCTGGTTGAGAGGAGGGATAATGGACAAATGATCTCTAGTCATATTGTAAGGAACTGATTCACTGAGGTTTAAGCAAACCGTCTTCGTATCATCGGGGAGTCAGTAAAGCACCACAGCTAAACGGAAGTAACTTGATGTCATAGGATGAATGGACATTAAACACGGTCTATTAATTAAGAGATGAATAGCGGCCTTATGATGAAATTCCTGGACAATGGAGATGGTTGTGACGCGCATGGCTACTTTTGAAACAGAAACTTTCTAGTGTTTGTGTAGGGTTCACAAAAGGTGACATGTGGCGTAATAAAGCAAAGCTTAAGCAATAAAAGAAGAACAAGTTGAGTCAAGAGGGGTTTAAAGCATTGTCCAGCCCCAGACAAGTAAGCCATTCATATCCTATTCAATAAACTAAGGGCTTCTCAAAAAGCACTCCACTTCTTATAATCTGAGTTTTGTCCGGTAATTGTGTAAAGAACAACAGCTTGAATCCTTAAAATGTTCATTTCTTTCTTCTGATGCAATAATGTAAGTCCTGTTTAAGAATTGTACAGGTATTGCCTAGTACTTAAGTTTGAAAGGATTCAAAGCCAATATTTGTTAAGGACAATACTTGTCATTTTAAAGATCTTAGCTGTAACCTCCCCTAACAGACTCACCACCTCACGGACAGAATGCACGGACAGAATGCACGTACGCATTTCATCTGGAGTGAATCGGTATTCTAGTACAAATGAATTCATTCAAGTCTGACATCGTTTAAAATTTGACACTATTAATTCAACAAACAGGGGGATTAAGGTAGCACTATAATGAAAAGAGTGAACAATGTGGCTTCTACCATAACAGGAAGGAGTAAATACCTGAAAACAATTAAGTAAAATGGGATGAGATAATTAAAAAGGTAATGGTTTAATTCAAATGACATACACTACTTCAGACTGTTTCCTGTGAGAGTGGTAAATCTCTAAGCATTGATTAGCTGGACTATTTGTTGTCGATCGTATTTATGATGTAGGCTTTTTTTAAATAAATTTTTCTTCTAATTAATTTATTATTTATAATTCCTTTTTTTTTTTTTTTTTGGGGGGGGGGGGGTGGTTCAAGCCCTGCCCAAATCACCTTCTTACTCTCTCTGCTTATATGTGCTTCTCAATGTATCCAAATTTGGTATTTCAATAACTCTTTTTTAAATCAATGCCCCCATTACATGTACTTCTTTGCTCTTGATATTCACATTTGGCCTTGACTTAAGTGCTTTAGTGTCTTTAAAATAACACTGGACACTATTGGTTATTGTCAAAGACCAGTCTTCTCACTTGGTGTATCTCAACATATGCATAAAATAACAAACCTGTGAAAATTTGAGCTCAATTGGTTGTCGAAGTTGCGAGATAATAATGAAAGAAAAAACACCCTTGTCACACAAAGTTGTATGCTTTCAGATGCTTGATTTCGAGACCTCAAAATCTATGTCTGAGGTCTCAAAATCAAATTTGTTGAAAATTACTTCTTTCTCGAACACTGCGTTACTTCAAAGGGAGCCGTTTCTCACAGTGTTTAATCAAAAGCTCCACATTACTCATTACCAAGTCAGGTTTTATGCTAATAGTTATTTTTTAGTAATTACCAATAGTGTCCACTGCCTTCAAGGAGATACAACGTTTTTGCACTGACAGCACAAAACGATTATCTGTAACCGTTTATTTTGTTGTGTTATTACCTCAAGGCCATGGTGATGGAACTTGTAGAGAAGCACAAGGACGAAAAACTACCGACTCCCGTCTGGGACAAATATCAACGTCTTCTAGATGCTTCAGAAGAACAAAAAGTAAGTGTCTTTCCCATGCATCAAGTCTATTTACATTGGCTCTTCTGCTGTTGACTTGACAAAGGGGGAAAATTTATTTAATTTCCACTTATTTTTGGGTTAAACTAAAAATTTGAGCAGAACTTGAACCTGCAACCTCCTGCTTAACATAGGCCCTGGGTGACTTCATCACCGCAAGAACTCTTGGTGGCGCTATTTTGGGAGTCAATTTCCCAGAGTGTTATAGAGTGCCATGCGCATTTAGCCAAGAGTCTTGTGTTTCTTAACACAAAATTTGACTCCCGAAATGGCAGACAGTATCCTCATGTGATGTCAGTTGATTTTTTAATTTTTTTTTTCAAACTTAAAGGAACAGGTTGCCTTGGATCGGTCGAGTTGGTCTTTGGAAAGCGTCCTGTAAATGTTTTTTATAAAATCGATATGGTTAGAAAGATGTTGTAAAAGTAGAATACAATGATCTACACAAATATGCCTCGAAATTGCGTGGTTTTCGTTTTACCTCGTTTTCGTTTTACCTCGTGTTAGTTCGCGACGTAAAATGAAAACCGTGCAATTTTGAATGATACTTGTGTGGATCATTATATTCTACTTTTAAAACATCTTCCGAACCATATGCATTTCATAACAAACGGTTTCAAAGCTTTTCATAGACCAACTTGTCCGATCCAAGGCAACGTGTTCCTTTAACCATGTTTGGTTGGTTTACTTGGTTCGAACAAACTATTTCCATGAGAAAATTATGCACCCACACAAACAAGAAATCCAGGATTTGTATTGTACACTTGACGTTTATAAGTAATTGAAACTTGTGATAGGAATTTGGAATTGCCCCCATCTCTTGTTGTCCGGTATTTAACAACCACCCACGGTCAAGTTTCCAATCTCTGGGCTTAGTCCTCAACAAAAAAATAGCCATTAAAAGTTTCAATGCAACCAAATATTCAAATCCCCTGATAAAAAACACATGTGTATGACCAATCTGTGGATGGGTAACTTGTTACCGTTCAGCTTTTTTTCAAATATTAAATAGATTTGGATCAAATAGAAGCTAAGAAAAATGAGTATTTTGGTAAAACTTATTTTTTGTTTAAATCGGCCTAATTTAACTGGATAGTTTTTTAACTTGACTTACCTATTTCTTAACTAAACTCTTATATTAACTAAACTAATAACTTATCATTATAAACCATTTCCTAGCTAAATTAGTATACTACTCATCAGTAACCATGGTCTCCCGCTTGTGTTATGCAATAGTTCTGTTTGAAAATTGTCTCAGTTTTTTTCTTCTTCAGGCCTTACATTATTCCTACTTTTGTCTGTTTTCTGATCTTTTTTTGCCCCTGGAAAAATCTGACAACATTTGATTTTATAGCTTGAGGTGTCTGTTAGAGCCTAAGATCAGCCCTTGTGCTCTCCGTAACATACTTTTTCAAAGGACCAAATATCATTCCTATTTCTTCCAATGTAGATGAGCGTCAAATTCTCAGATCACAGGGATCAAATTCATCCAGCAAATTTGCATAGCAACAAATTTAGACTGAGTTTTTTGTGCACACAAACTGCTAATATTGAGTAGAAAATCTTGTTTATTAGGGAAGTTATTGAAACATTTTGTGCATTATTTTTCTCTGCTATATAGAAGAGAAATATTTCACTGTGTCAAAAGTCTAGAAGTAATTTAGGTTCATATGTTTGTGTGGTGAAAGAGTCAAGCTGATTTGTGTACAAAGGTTGTGTAGCTATATTTAGTTATAGCCCCCAAAATCACCTGTTGTTGGTTATGAAATAATTGTTTCATTTATTGTTTGATTCAAAACAGGTTCATTGTATGATCATAATTTCCTCCGTCAATTGACTTGTTTACAAGAATTGCATACATAAAGACTTTTTATGCTCCTAATACAATATTTTTTCGAGTTTGTGGGATAATAATTACGTTGGTCTTTTCATTCTTGATAATAGCACGCTCCGTTCATTTTAATATCTGTGTTGCCTTGGATTCTGTTTTGTATTTTCTGGTGATTTTATGATCATTTGAGGAAAGCAGTTTTATTGTAAAGCTATTGTTAGGAGCTGTGTTCCACCGAAAGACTTTACAATGAAATATTATAGCTGCAAAACAGGGCAAAATAAAAGACCACCCACAAAAACACATCAGATCACAGGACAAAAAAAAACACTTAAAAGACAATTGTTTGTAGACAATTGTTTGTCTTTTTATAACAACCTTTTAAAGGGTAATAAAAAATATATGGATACACCCACAATTACGCACAACAAAGCTGTTTTTTAACAAGTTGTACAACAACAGGAATTGTAGAGATCATAAAAACTTATTCAGAATAGGAAATGAGAAAAGTTTTGACAAAACCGGTCAGCAGACTTTGTGTTTATCTCACCTGAAATTTAACTTGAAAATAGTACGGACATTGTTAAACAACAATTACCCCATTGGTCGTTAGAATGTTATTACATTTACCAACTTAACAAACAAAGGAATTATTTTTGAAATAAAGGCGGCAGCTTCATTTTCATTTTGCTCTTAATGACAAGTCCTTAAAAAAAAACCAACCTCTATGAATAAGATTGTCCGTAAAGATAAAGAAAATCTGTGATTTTTGTTAATTTATCACCAACCACTCTGCAAAGGCAGTACCGGCATCGCGTTTCATGTTCTCTTTTGTGACTTGTGGTTTTTGAGGAGAGAATAGAGAAGAAAGGACTTGTGTGCCCGCCACTTTTTGAATTCTTCAGTTGACTGCCCAGAATTGTAACCTCCCTCCCAGGTGGTATTCTAACCTTACTTCCTGATATCATTGACTCCCATATAGGCCTAGCACAGACACCACTACATTCCTGTGGTTGCCTTCTCTTTTTTTATCCGAAAATTAAAATTCCACAACTTTAGGTTGGCACCATGCCCATTATGTGGCTCTTCCATATTTATAATTGTGTGGCACCATGCCCATTATGTGGCTCTTCCATATTTATAATTGTGCGTTACGGCTGTCAGTTGACAGTGAATAGGAAAAAATACAGTCCTCTGGTGACATTATAAATCCGTCAAAGAGTAGAGGAACAGAACAACGGGAGGGGGTAGAGTTTAGAAGTTTGAATTGACTAAAGAACATTCCATTGGGTCTCCTTTTGTCCGCTACAAATGGGGGGAGACTGTTGATATTTATTGAGTGTGGTTTTGTTGTTCCGCACTTCACATGGGGTCTTGTGAATTTTGTAGATCCTTCATGTTGTAACACCTGCTCTCCAATCACAAATGCACTCCACTGTATCAATTATGCAATTTGTACAATTCAGAGACCAGTATTTTCACTTGGTGTATCCTTAAACATACATGCGTAAAACAACAAATCTGTAAATTTTTGACTCAACTGGTCATCGAAGTTGCATGAGAATAATGAAAGTGTGTGCTTCGGGATACCCAATGAAAGGCTTTAGACCTGAAGTCTTTTAAAGATGCTATGTCAGATTTTTGGCCGATTTGACCCCAAATTTTGATTTAAAATTCAATAGGTATTTTGATGGAGGTTGAGAAAGTTACAAGCTTTCATTTGAGCCATTGCTCGGAAAAGTTCGCCAATTATTAGTAGCAGTGAAATAAAGTGCTCAAAGGATCTCGACAATATATCACGTACCAATTCTTATGTGTTTTATAAGAAACGTTTTAAATTTTTGTCATGGTTCCTGATCATTAAAAGTAAAAGTTAAACTTTTTTTCGTTAGAGCGGGTGATACTCTTTAAAATACCATTCACTCAAAAAAAATTTTTTTTTAATGTTTGGGGCCAAAAATCTGACATAGCATCTTTAATAGTTAGGTGAGAAATAACCTCCTTCTCAAAACCTACAATACTGTCAACAGCTCTACATTGCTTGTTACAAAGTAAGTTTTTATGCTAAACAACTATTTTGAGTAATTACCAATAGTGTCCAGTGCAGGAAAAGTAGCTAGAGCTGACAAAATAGTCGCAGACAGTGTTCATGCTTCGTGTGATCAATAAAACAAATGAAATAACGAATTTGTGAAATTCGGGCTGAATTTGCCGTGTGATTCAGGAGAAAATAGTGAAAAACCATTCACAATTTTCAGCACAAACCACATGTACTCAGTTGTTCTAGTTACATGTATGTCCTAACAAATCTTTGTATCATATAAAAATTACTTCCGATTCCATGGAATGTCCGATGGTGGAAATGTCACATCGAATTCAATGAATGAATATAAAACCCATTTAGTACGATAATTGATTGGTCCACCGCATTGACATTTGAAACTGTTATGAGGGAAGTTATTGGGTCACCGCCGGGTAACTGAATAGGAAGTGTTTATGCTTCAGTCACGACATTTCATTTGTCAAACTTTCTAAATACTCCAAACCCCAAATACCTAGATGTGTAGGTAGTGATGGCTGTATTTCATACAATTTAATTGTGATGAACACCTTGGAAACATTGAAATGGCAAACGAAACATTGTATCATGAAGTGATTTTGATGTTTTTAAAGGGAAGGTATACTATTGGTAATCATTTTTCACATTTTAAAGTCATAAAATACTGAAGTTACTAAAAACTTTAGTTACAATTCTACAGCAGCTTACTACAACAGCTTTCGATAGTATAAAGCATTTAAAATTTTACTAATATCAGCAGGGAGTCTCCTGACGATGACTAGGGAGAGCCAGTCGAATTGTTGAGACCAATTAAACAACTGACTCCGCGTTAGTACAGTTAATCACGATCCTATAAGCTCAAGTAGTAGTTCCAGCCTATTTTCTATACCATCCTCCCGGGTAATAGTTAAAAAAGCAGGACAGTTCTTTTCGGAACTGAGAAGTCTCCCGAACATCTACCCACGGTATAAGAAGAAAGCAAGACAGTTCTCTAAAAACAAACTCTACCTGGCAAATAGATACACACATGGTGTTACCGCAAACCAAATTATATATATTAATATCGTCTTGTAAAGCACTTCATGATATTTGTGCAAGATGCTTTACAAGTACAGCGTATTGTTGTTGTTTGTAGCAGTAGTATTATATGAATCTTATTCTCAGACAAACTGTACCAGGAACATTCTGAAAATTCTTGTTTATTTCCTGGAAATGACATTGATCTTTTTTGTCAAGATGATGTCATTGCCTGTACCATGTATAATATCAAACCTTATGTCATTTTACTGCCCGGATGCAGTAGTATTATATGAATCTTATTCTCAGACTAACTGCACCAGGAACATTCTGAAAATTCTTGTTTATTTCCTGGAAGTGACATTGAGCTTTTTTGTCTAGATGATGTCATTGCCTGTACCATGTATAATATCAAACCTCAAGTTATTTTACTGCCCGGATGCCCCTGCCATTTACATGTACTCCGTGTGCTCCCTAGAGCGCCTCAAAACTCTGTGCCATTTACTCCCTGGACTGCCCAACAAAACGGCCACTGTCATTTACTCACGAGACCGCCCAAAACCCCCGAACAAAGATATTGACAAAATAGGGACACCGCCAATATAGGGCTAGATAGCTCAGTTGGTAGAGCGCCGGCACGTTAATCCGGAGGTTGTTGGTTCGAATCCCACTCTAGTCAATTCTTTGTTCAACCAAAAATCAAAACCATTTCAGTGAGGAAATGGCTGTGTCATTTCGGGCGGTCAAGAAAGTTAAAGGTAGGGCAGTTTTTGGTCAGTCTGAGGAGCAGACATGTAGCAGGCAGGTTTCTTTCCGTTCATGCAAGGACCTTAATTCTTTAAAGGATTTGGGTACTTTTTGTAACACAAAACACAGTGTCCACAGATTTTCATTAAACGTACACAGTTTGAAAATAATGATAGCAGAAAGCTTACATTAAAATATTACTAGCTGAGGTGCTGTAGTTTTTGAGAAATGAGTAAAACAATGTCACGAAATTACGTTTTACATGCTAAAATATTTTTCGTCTTTAGAGGCGAAAACTATTTTCAGGACTTGTTTTACTCATTTCTCAAAAACTACAGCACCTCATCAGCAAGTATTATTTAAAAAAAAAAATGTTTTCAACATGATGAATGTATTAGTAAATGAGTAAAACAATGAGTAAAACAATGTCGCGAAAATACGTTTTACATGCTAAAATAGTCTTCGTCTCCTTGCACCTCATTTCTCAAAAACTACAGCACCTCGGCAAGTAATATTTTAAGGGGAAGCTTTATATCTTCATTATTTTCAAACTGTGTGAGTTTAATGTAAATCTGTGGACATTGTGTTTTGTGTCCCACAAAAAATACCCAGACCATTTAAAGTCACCTGGAAGTGGTATTTTTTCAAAATAAAGCTTTTTTCACTAATATATGTGTTTTGATGAGTGGAATGTGAATAAACAGTTAACTAAGGTTTTAAAAAATCAGTTCTTATGTTATTTACAAATTTAAGAGTAGACCCCGACCCGAGAGGGCGCTGTTCGTGACGTCAATCGAGGCAGACTTTGCCTGTAATGCGTAGAGTAAACACAATTTCAAAGTACATGTACGGACCAAGTCGTGAGCTTGTACGTTTCAAAAAAAAATAAAAAATTGTTTTTTTCCGGCAATGCCGACCAGGTGTATTGCTGCTGAATGCAGAAAAACACTTTTTGAAATGTACCAACTCACGACTTGGACGTACATGTACTTTGCACGTGTGTTTACTATACGCATTGCAGGCAAAGTCTGCCTCGATTGACATCACAAAAGGGGTAGGCAGAGTCAGCCCCCAAACAACTTTATATATTTTTTAAACATATAAATCGTGACAAACAATTACTAAAAAAATTGTTTTATTGTTCGTAAGCATATACTCTTATGTTTGAAAGAAAAGAAATTCTATTTCCAGGTGACTTTAAGGTGAAATATCCCCACAGTAGCATAACATTATTTTTATTGTTTATTCTTTTTCTGGGAATTTGTTGTTTTTACCTGATGTTCACACTGCCTAGTAGTAACTGTTACCAATGATAACTTTTTGGGACACTAGTTGGCAGCAGATTTGCCTGGTTTCTTTTTTTTCTGGAAGTGTGCAAATGTACATGTACAGAACTGAGTTATTAAGTATATTGCTATCTACTGTTTTTCACTTGAATTTTTTATCTGTCAAATTTTTTTCAGAGACAAAAATATTTTTACAAATATTTCTTTCAATGGAAATCTGGCCATGCAACTGTGTTTTAATGAAGAATAAAATAATTAATTTTTGTCTTTTCACTTTTGATTAATTCAGGTCAGTATCCAGAAGATTGAAAGATTTGCGTTCTATGAAAGAGCCAAGAAAGCTTTTGCTGTAGTGGCAACAGGGTAAGAAACAGTCACTTAGCGCTCTCTCATAACAGTGGTCAAATGCTTGTCCATTCAAGCACCTGGGCCAAATTTAATAAAGCCTGTAGGCACAAATACTTGCTGAGCACAAACATATCTTGCTAAGCAAAAATAGATTACCAGCCACAAACCATACATTCACCATTGCTGAGACTGGTACCCCACTCGTTTCTTGCTTAGCAGAGTTGTTCTGCTTTTAAACACTAAAACAGCTTTATGAAATTGGACCCTAGGACCCGTTTTGATTCTTTCCAGTGGTCCTATACGGGCCAGTTCAGTTTTGAAAAGCATCTGTATTTGGTATGGTTTTTGTACTAAGTGCAAAAGCTGACGGACCAGTGAAAACAAACTGGTCCTGCTGGCTAGTTACTAGAAATGTTAAGGGCAAACCCTGTCACTTCATTCCTTCTTTTCTTGAACATGTTCTCCGTGAATATGAAGTGAATGAAGCCAAGGATTAAATAATGTCAGAGACCAGTATCTGCGCTTTAAAGACCCCAACATGATGTCATAAAAAAAAACTGCTCAATTGGTCATCGGAATCACTAGCCTTGATCAAGGCGCTACAGCCAGCCGCGATCTGCAAAATCCCAGTCCCCGTCACTGAATTCCGCCAGCGCACCTCCATACATAACACAGTGCATATAATACGTGTACTACAGCGTATGTACACATACTTACTGTACATGTACATGTACCATCTGTATATGGTACACTTACGGTACATGGGTACCTCCCAAGTAGCGCCTTGATGGTTTTGTATCTGCCAAAATTTAGGGCGGAGCTCATTATGCTAATGTTTACTAACAACCCGTTCTCATTGGTTGTTGGTTGACCTATAAACTCTCGCTGCGATGTCAATCACAACGTTGTTCTGCAAGCACTCGCACACATGTGCTCGTCGACGTATTGTAAACAAGCAGTGGCTGTAGTATAGTTGCAATAATGGCGGCGGGCAAGGGAGAAATCCCTACTAGTAAAACAAAACTGTAAGTCGCTGGAAATCAGTGGTGTATAATTTGCAACTCAACTACAGAAACTTTCAACAAAATATAACAGCCGCGTTTAATGCATCAATCATGGGTTTAGAAATAGAAGGAAGAAAATTAGACCATGTGAAATGTGTTTGAGAAAGGTTAAAAAAGTATCCAGGTGTCATGGGTTTCCGGCAAGATGGCTACTTGGTAAGAATTCTTAGGTGTTGGGCATATGACAGTACAACACACCCCATCCCCTTGAAGCACAAACACAGACCAGATGAGATAAGAAACCCAGCTGTTTATTTTGTCTTAATGTAGAAATATATTATTCATTACGTTTCTCGCGGTAAATCAAAGTTGGGGATCGAAAATATGTGTTGTCGACAGACGGTAGAAGATGGCGTGTGGCTGAACAACAACTAAATAAAGTTCAATTTCATAAACTAACTCTTGCCATACTACTAGTGCTACACTACAACGTTACACTTATAGTACAGCAGCTTCCAATTCAGGGACAAATCTACCAGCTACGTTGTAATTATGATGCTAGTCCTCGTGTTATAATGAAACGCAAGACAACGGAAGTTGTTCGAAGTTGTTAAACACCATTACCGACCGGGCGAGTCATGTCCGGCTCACCCGTCCGGCAGCGCATTCAGACCCCTTACAATCACAGCTAATATACACCACGCTCCCGACACTGCTATAAAAAGCACGTAGTACAGTACATGTACATATACAGCTAGCTTTCAGCGTACACACACATGGATGTGGCATGATTGCTAGCAGTAATACGTCATTCTCAATCGCGCCTGTGATTGGCCAATGTTTAGAATGACACGCCCACATCATGAATACCCTTTTATCGGAATTCCGATAAAGCTTTACAAACCCATCAAGGCTGTTGTTTGAGCCACGTGTATGAGGTTGAAAATACAAAGACACGACCGTTCTCACGACTACGCTACACTGTTCTCGCTGTACAATGTATGGTAATGTACATTTGTGTATGCACTGCATGCGTGTGCAGCGAACCGGGCCGGGGAACAGTACGTCAACAGCCTTGATCAAGGCTACGGAATCACAAGAAAATAGTGAAATAAAAAACATGTTTTTCGCATTTTCAAACAGCAGGTTTTGGACTCTTGAGATCAACATTAATTCTCTTATTAATTTCTTAAAAACTAAAGCGTTTAAGTCAAAACTAGTTCTGGCTAACTTGTCCCAACAGTCTTTGTACGATGTTAAAGTAATGTGCAAATCTGTGAACCTTATATTGTCAACTGTACCAACCTTGTTCCCAGGGGTGATCGATCTTGCCTCGGGCCATTGTTTCCAGCACACAATGCTCACTTACAACCCCTGGCATTGGATAATTAGAATGCGTCAGTGTATGGCACATTTTTTATTAGGCCATCCACTCTATGCACATGCTCAAGTATAGTACTAGTAGCCCGCAAAAGAGGCAAAATGTGAAAGAGCAACTGGTCCCCCCTCATTATTCTTTGATCATGTGACATGTGTAACTCATTGTAAGGTGGCCGTGTAAAAACATAATTATTTTTTTTGAACCGCATCAAAATATTTGCATTTTGAAATGCGCGTACTAAGCATCTTACAAAGCATCATTAAGTGCTTGAAAGGTTTTAGCGAGGCTGCGCGCAGAGCAGTCACTTTAGGTAGCGGTCTTTTTTGGTACATCCCTAGGAGGAGAAATATCGCCATGGCGTGCTGTCCATGTGATCTACATCAATATTGGTAGACAAATGTGGGGTTTGTTGATAATAAGTAGAGATGAAAAAATAACTTTGAAGTGATTTTACTTTGAGAATTAAAAAATTAAACACCCAGAAAGTCCTACATGTACACATGCTAGTCCGATTTGAAATACATATTTGCCCTTTTGATTGTTAGACTTTGTACCTTCGGGGGTCATTGCTAACTATGTCACATTTACCTGAGGGTAAAGCAACTAGTCTATCTCCGTGTTTGTCAAGTCTAACCATAAACATACAAAGGATACTTCAATCAGTCGTTGAGAACACGATGGACCGATAAAAAAAAAAAGACTACATACATCAAAACAAAACAAAAATATTTAAAAAACAATGCCACAATAGTTGACATTCTTGTCAGATTTGTCCAGATAATAGGTCTTGTTTATTAGACAGTAGGGCCCAGTAAAAGTAACCCATCCATGCCAGCTTTTATCGGTTAGGAAATCCTCCTTACAAACAAACACACTGGAATATGAAAAAGAAATATAGGTCAAAGACCTTAGAGGAACAGTCTATGCCCCCAATTTGAACCTGTGTGGAGAAAATCATGGGGCAGGGACGATGGGAGTGTCTGGTAACCTGTTTGAGAGGTTTTATGAGCAGTGATCTATTGATTGTGGTACCAGACCGTGTATCTGAATACAGTAGTCACAAACAAGTATTATATGTAAATCAAAGACCCCCTAAATCACCCGTGGGGAGGCTTGTGTTAGGGTCACTGGGATAAAAAAAAAGTAATGGGGAGTAAACATTTAGTCTCCTTTCAAATAATATCTTGTCAACACTGAAATCGAATCACAAAAATACTTTCGATTGCGGGGAATGAAAATGTTGATTGATACAAACATGTTTTTTTTTCTTTCTTTTTTCTTTTTCTTTTCTTATTTGCGGTTTACGGGACCCACAAATAGGTCTCCCCTGCCGGGCAGAGGTCCCAAAAACGGAACTGGAGTTAAGTTGTCACACTGCTTAATGTATTGGTGACAGACAGACGCTGAGTTGTTGAGGCTTATTACACCTGACAATGAGTGTGTGGGAACTATTAAAACTCAACCCAGAAAATCAAACAATTTGGGGAAGTTTTTAAAAAACAGGGTGTTTGTTATTCTGCCTGCACCTCCAAATCAAATAAACATGTTGACAGATTTTTCCTTGGCGTATGTTTTTCAGCGAGTCGTTGTCGTACCGAAAGGGGAAAAGGTTAAAGTTACATTGTATCATGGGTTGGATTTTTTTATGCTTTCTAAGGGAGCTAATTGTGGTCATTGATGTTTAACAATAGACAAGTTGGTTTAGTGGTCCCACTTAACATTGTGAGAAGTTGGAGTGGAGTAGCCATCAATTTTGTATCATAATAAACCCCTGGTATTCCAGGTATGCTGGCATTGTCGGATTAGAATAGAGAAGGGGCGGTAGGGTGCTGGTCCTATTTTGACTTGTTGATATGGTATGCGTTATTGCCTTCCTTCTTTTGAACGACCACAATGGAATAATTGGTATAAAAGTGTTGTCAGGAAATAGGGACAAAAGAAGTTGATAACAAGCTGGATTTTACTGTTTTGGAGTATTATAATACTCTTTTATTCCGATGATAATGCACAATTTGTTTAGAGGAATAATACCCGACTAATAATTTATGTTTCAGAGTAACCAGTATCTCTTAGTTTGGCTTGAACACACTTACAAAAAGTACAAACAAGTTTTTTTTTAGCCCTAACTTTGACTTTATGTTTGATTGGTTGGTCTTTTCAAGGGGTGTACAACCAACCTTGGGCACAAGGTTGTTAAGATTGAAGATATTGTTCACAGATGTGCTCATAACTTCAAGATGGTATAAAGATGGTCATGGTGGAAAACTTTACTTGAAATAGACATGTATTTGCCTTAAATGCTATTAGTTTTTGAAAAATGGATATGAGTAAAAAAAAACAATGATTTTTTTGTAAGACTATTTTTTCTTGATAATGTTCTTTTAAAAATATATATTTTTTAAATGACCAGAGTCAACAAACGACTCGTTTTGGTTGATCGCATCACATATTATGTGACATGTACAATGTACCAAACAGGTTGATTGTTTTCTAGACTTTCTTAGTCCTATTGTTTTAAAATTTCATTTTTTTATTTTTTTATTTGTCCATACAACTGTACCTGCTTAGTTTTAGACTAGTGCCCTTTTTCAGTGCCCTTGAGCATGTCAACATGATTAAAGTGCTACTAAAGCCATTGGACCCTTTCGGTTCAGAAAAAAAAGAAAAAGTATACAGATTTACAAATAACTTACAGGGTTTACAGAAGGCAATGGTGAAAGACTTCTCTTGAAATATTATTCCATGAAATGCTTTACTTTTTGAGAAAACAGCAAAACAATATAAATTCTCGTTAACGAGAATTACGCATTTATTTTAAACACATGTCATGACACGGCGAAACGCGCGGAAACAAGGGTGGGTTTTTCCGTTGTTTTCTCCCGACTCCGATGACCGATTGAGCCTAAATTTTCACAGGTTTGTTATTTGATATAGAAGTTGTGGTACACAAAGTGTGGGCCTTGGACAACACTGTTTACCGAAAAGGTCCAATGGCTTTAAGCGTTTGGTAATATTGTTGTTACTATGTGGGTCGACTTAAAGGTGCATTTATATAAAAGAGCTCTTTTCTCCCTGTATTTAACATATGCTTAAATTCTCAAACTGTTTTGCACCAAATGTTTGTTTTAAGTCAAAGATAATGATTAATTGGTCATTAAATATTTTCGTTTTCCTGTCTTTGTCCAAACTGTCCGTCCGTTTACTGTTGAGTTTCTTCTGGTTTTATTTGTCCTTGTTAGGCACTTCACTACAAGCTTCGGCTTCTAGAAGAAGCCTCTTCCTTCGTCTGCTCTCTTTCACACTTACTACAACTTCTTATTATTTATAGCAATTTCCTGCATTTGCATTGTTCAAAAGGGTTTTTTCTTCTTCAAGGAAGTATGGAAATAAAAGTGTGTTTGAATTGAATGGGAGACTTAGGAACGCTAGGTGGCAGCAGACTTACCAGGTAAAAATTGTTTACGTAGTTCTGAGCATGCGCACATTGCCAAGAACAATGGATTTTACCTGGTAAGTCTGCTGCCACCAAGCGTCCCAAAAGTTCCCCATTGAATGTAGGTCAGTCTTTGTAAATGCCTTTTCTGCCTTGTCTAAAGGTCATCATGCCTGTTTTACACCCTCAATATTTAAAGTGTGGTCTACAAACAACATATCAGGTTCTTGATTCCTTCTTCCATTCACAGGGAGAAGGCACTCTACGGAAACCTCATCTTGAAGAAAGGAGTGATATCCTCCGGTCAGTGATCCTTCACCTTTACACTTGGGGACTATTTAATGACAGAGTCGATACCTCTTGTGGTGGTTTGTGGCATGCCACATTAGCTTGTAGGACAAGCTGTAAGTAATCCACGACCCGGGTCCGTAGAGATATGAATTTGATATACAATGCAGATTCGTTACAAAGTCAAAAGATCAGGATAGAACTACATACAATTGGTGTTTAAAGGGGAAATACACCTTTAGTAATTGGAACTATTCAATTATTCATATTATTATTACTATTATTTTTTTGACTTCAAATTTAACATCTGTTCATTTTAATTTTTTTTTTAAATAAATGTGGATACTTAACTGTGTATATTTCATTTCAAAAGGTGGTCGCGCTTTTGAGATATTGATGAAAATTGAGAGCGGTTATGTCCACGTAGGGGAACGATTCGTAATTGGAAGACAGGAATTGGGACTTTAACTTAATTTGGGGATCAAACTGACATGTTTTTCCATGACCACAGAACTTCCAAGTGAAATGATTCTTAAAATGCTTTATATAATCAAATGGTGCTGTAATACCAAGACAGTTTTTATTGCCTTTAATTTAAGAGTAACTACCAAATGTTTACATTCCCTTTAATGATAGATCAACACAAGAGAACACCATTTATTGAAAGGTATTGCTTTTACATCAAATTGTAATTATTTATCATGTTATATCTTTAAGAGAAAGTTGTTTTACTATTGGTTTTTTGGTTCAAGTTCGGTTCTAGTAGATTTTTCTTTTTCGGTTCAAACCCCAAAACTATTTAAAAAAAATTACTCAGTCAGTTTCCCTTGTGATGTTACTTGATACAATTGGTTTTTGAAACAGATTTGTTTCTATTATTGTTTCCCTTTGCACACTGATGTGAATTAACAGTCATGTCTGTTAAACCAGACAGATACCTGATTATTTTAAATTGGTATCATTTCAGTTGGAATGAAATAAGTATGATAAAAAACCTGAAAGAGACCTTTTGTTAGGAAGACCACTTGGACAAACAGTTGTTACTTTTAACACAACATTTTGTTTTGGAGCCTTTTTTAATTTAAAGTTCTTGACAGTCTGATTGATTTTTTCAATTGTTGACTTGTCTTGTAACCACAAACACATCATCTCAGAAGAAACGTGATTATTGTCAACAAGTTCTCATTGGTTTTTGGTCTGAGGTTTCGTCGGGGTAGTTTATTGCCAGACAAGAGCGGAAATAGAAGTTTAAATTGTTGAAGCAGCGCCTCGTAAGGAGGTCTGACCTCAACACACACCTCGGAGGTTAGCGTCTCTGTCTTGTAGATGGTTAAAGAAGTCAATGACTAAGAAGGTATCATACCCAAGAGGTCAAGCCGATAAAAAACTGATCATGATGTAAAGTAATCCACCTGTTTCAATCAGTTTAAATGGCCAAGCCCATGGATATTTAGGCTGTGTGATATGAACAGTTAATTGGTAGAGCTTTTCTTGGCAGACTTTTAGTAGGAGTGCCAGGTTTATTGCCAATGACAATTTTATAGATTTGGTCAGTTTTCTTGCCTGGGGGCTGCAAGTCTACCAAAGCTGGGCGTCTCGGTTTTTAAAGCCAAGCACTTGAATAGGGTGATTGTAATCGGTTGGGTACAAGTTTACTCCTCGCAATATGGTTTTTATCATCTCAAGTCAAAACCACAGTCGGTGGCAGGTGTATGTTGCACTACATCAAGGGTGTGTTTTACCTGTGTGACTCCATCTGATTACGGGAGTTTGAGAGTCTTTGAAGTACCGAGGTTTGGTCAGGTGTAGATGAAACCTAATTGTAACCATTTGGTGTAAACTACCCACCCTGCTGCGTCTTGGATAAAGGTACCATTCAACACAAGGTCATGGTGTTGGGTGTAATGCCTATGGCACTGTCATGTTCAAGAGACTCCTTGTGTTTTGTGGGTCATCGGACCCTACCCTGATGTTTCTCAAACCCAACCCTATCATTATTGTGGAGGCATGGGTAGGAGGTCGAGATGAGGTCATCGTGAGAAGAAGTTGGTCAGAGTTTGCTTGAGGGGTACGAGATGATCAATTGGAGTCTGCTAACCCCAGCTGTGAGGTTATGTCTTAGCGGAGTCTTAGGCACCCCCCTCCACCCTACCTTCATGGGGGATCACAGACAAGGGAGTGGGTTGGATCGGAGCGTATATTACAATTTCTCATTCTGAGCCTAATACATACTCCGTTTGTTGTGGGCTCTTGAGCTGTCAACTTCCTCTGATATTGAGACCCGAACCTCCTCCAGGTTCACCTTGCGGCAATGTTGACACTATCGACAGGGTGCATTGAGACGACAACAAAGGCCCGAGTCTAGGTTAAGTAGTGTTTGAATTGTACTCTAATGCCAAGTGTACCTGAGGCTCAGTATGTTGTATGACACAACGGAAAGGGTTAGCATAAGGTAACGTTAATCTTGGAGTAAGGAATTAGCATCCCGCAGGGCGAGCTGGATTTCTGGCTGGGTTTCCGATAACTAATATTGAGACTTCTCGGAATATATTTCATTGGAGGTCTGTCTGGTGGTAACAAATAGAACTAGGCAGGTTAAAAACATTGTTGGAAAGTATTGTATTGGAAAAAGGGAAAGTGGTTAATGCCCACGTGCTGATGAGGAGTTACTTGAGTTAAGAAACCTACTGGGTTTTCTTGGTATATCTTAGTCAGAGAGTGGGAGATTTATTTTTGTCTTCAATCGGTGTTGGAGTTAAGAGATGAGGGGCATTGACCTACACCTGTTGCCCAATGAGTCCATGGATTGTTTAGGCTGCACGTGGGTCGTAAAAAATATCAGACTTAAAATTATTGCACTGTTATTTTAAGAATGACTAGTCTCAGACGACTTGTAGATTTCAAGGAAATTCTTTGTCTTTGCTTCTATTGTTTACGGATTAACGTTACCTCTGACCCACAAGAAAGTTGCGTAGCCACGGTTTTGTGTTTCCATTGTAGCTTTTGTGAGCTTTAGGGCCCAATTTCATAGAAGTGTTTAACCACAATAAGTAGCTAAGCACAATCAAATTTTGTTCACCAGAATAGGGTTACCAGCCAAACTACCATGTCACATGTACAATTTGTAAATGGTATCCTGCTAGTTTCTGCTAAGAAGAAAATTGTTAAGCAATATTGTCTGCTTAAAGCAGCTCTATGAAAATCGGCCCAGGTCTTTTGTATTTATTTACATGCTTGATTTCCATTTCTGTTCTTTTGAAAAACTAATTTGATAAAACCAATTCTCTTGGTAGAATAATTTTGTTCAGTTAACCATTTAGCCACTGGACCGCCCAGCCGCCTATCGATATACTGTATGTGGTAGGAGGAAACCTTTCTAGCTTGTGTTTGTAGAAAAAAAGGAACATCAAAAGAATCCTCGATAGTCATTATTAAGCTAATGAAGCTAATGATGATGAAATAATTTAGCTCTTACCCCAACAAAACGCTCATTAGTAAACACAAAGGAAACTGTATTTATTCATCATTCATGATAATATTGTCGAAAACTCATGCCTTCGCATTTAATCAGTATAATAATTGAGTCAGATAAAAGCCTAGAAAAGCTATTGTGTCCATTTTATCCTTACAAACAAATGTTCGCCATAAAAATTACCGTAGCCGTTTAACGAGAGACATTTATTGTTCTCATGCGAACTTGTACTTTTATACAAATATCAAGGTTCAAATTGTGCATAAAAAGTTAAGCTGTGGCTATCTTTTAAAATTTGAACTACGATTCCAGTAATTAACTGCAAGAATCTTGTGATATGTTAGTTTTCAGCAAACTCGGGCGGTGCAGGGACTACAGGGTTAATCATCCATCTAATTTAATGGAACATGGGTTCGGTTTATTTTTTATTTTGCTATTTTTGTCCTGGATGTGTGCTAGGTCTTGCTGGAAAATATATTCCTATCAAGATTCTGTGCAAAAAAACTCACAAGTAAAAGGGAGTTGAAAATTGAAACATATAACATTTAAAGTCAATTGAATAATATTTGCTATATTAAGCGTAGCAGTTATTTTTACAAGTTTTGTCAATCCATGATGCAATAAATTATATTTTGTAAAATAACTTATAAGAAACAGTATTTTGTATTCATAAATTCAATGCAGAAATAAATGATTAAAATGTTATAATTTTTTTTAATAACTCTGCTTGGAAGCTTCTTTTTATTCATATTCCATCAGGTATATTATCATGTAATACACCCTTGTGGTTTATTATGTGATAGCTGAAATAAAAAGTTGCATTCCCTTAAAGGGAAGGTACACGTTTGGTAATTACTCAAAACGAATATTAACTTAAAAACTTACTTGGGCGAGCATACGAGCGCTGTTGATATTATAAAACATTGTGAGAAATGGCTCCCTCTGAAGTAATGTAGTTTTTGAGAAAGAGGTTATTTCTATCTCAATTAACTATTTGAAATCACACAAATTCGTCCAACAAGGGTGTTTTTTCTTTCATCATTTTCTCCCAGCTTCGATGACCAATTGAGCCCAAATTTTCACAGGCTTGTTATTTTTTGGTTATGATGGGATACACCTAGTAAGAAGACTGGTTTGACAATTACCAAACGTGCACCCTCCCTTCAAAACCAAAACTTCATTCCTTGTCTTCTCTCCATTGGGTTCTTGGCTAGTACAGTGATTGAATTCACTTTTCTGATTTCACAACCAGAATAAATGAAATTACACAATTTATAAGTACACTTTCTCACTTTTCAAATCTTATTTATGCGATGATGAAATAGTTACTAGCAAGTTATTTGGGTCTTTATATCTGGCGTGATATTTGGTCCTTGGAGAAAAGTAGGAACATGTTACAGAGTACAAGGGCTGACCTAAATGATGTAAGTTTTAATGAATAGACAATTAGTACAAATTTTGGTGATTTTTATGAGGAAAAAAAAGAAGGATGATGAATATCCTGCCTGCTAAATAGTTATAATTGTCCATCTTTGTTTACTTGCAGAGGAAAACAAAATAATAACACATAACACTAGGAATACTTTCATAAAAAGACGGGGCAACTTTGGGGGTGGATAACTTCATTTGCCTCTTGTGCAATAGGGAAGAAGAACCCTCAAGCTTTCATGATTAACTCAATGTGCTTCACCCCAAGAGGGCGCTTCACTAAAATGAAAAGCCAATTTGGATTGGTCTACAATATATCTAAATACAAGTGGTGTTGAGTTGAATTGAATGGCAGAAGCAATGAGTTAACATTAGTTGTATATCTTGCATTGATTAACTCATTAAAGGAACACGTTGCCTTGGATCGGTCGAGTTGGTCTTTGAAAAGCGTTTGTAACCGTTTTTTTATAAAATGCATATGGGTAGAAAGATGTTGTAAAAGTAGAATACAATGATCCACACAAACATGCCTCGAAATTGCGTGGTTTTTCTTTTACCTTGTCGACTAACACGTCGGCCATTTATGGGGGTCAAAATTTTGACTCCCATAAATGGCCGACCATGTTAGTTCGCACAGTAGAAGGAAAACCACGCAATTTCGAGGCAAACTTGTGTGGATCATTGTATTCTACTTTTAAAACATCTTTCCAACCATATGCATTTTATAAAAAACGGTTACAAACGCTTTTGTTTTGACCAACTCGTCCGATCCAAGGCAACGTGTTCCTTTAAATGTCCAGGTCGACATGTTTGATATGTTTTATGTATTCCAAAAGTGCCATTATCGTATATGTACGATAAATTTTCATGTACTCAAAAAGTGTCATATATATATGATCCATTGAGGGCATTATCACTCAAGATACACTATTGACTTTGGGATGTACTGAAGCAACAAAAATAAGCAAGATTTTGGTAAGACAGACTTATTGATATATTTTTTTACACAGAATTTTGATAAATGTCGCCAAAGAAAGCGGGCACTAAAATAGTTAATTAATATTAGTTAGTGTTTCTTGGTTAGTGTATCTTTTGGCTCTTTCCTTAGCTGTACCAATCCAAGAAGAGCAATGAGAAGGAACACATGACGAGAAAAAACAAGATCCAAACTCGGAAGCCAGCGTTATTCTTGATCGCCTGGAAGCAAAAAAAGAATAATTACCCAAGAATTAGGGATAAAAATACTTCAAGAGATTCAGAATTTTTTTTTAAATGTTACAAAACTATACACCAATCCAGGCGCTGCGGTGTACCTGTGCCTAGTTTTGTGCACAAGGACACGAGAAAATCGTTTTCCTTTTCACTTTTTATGGAAATTGAATGTCATCCTCGACAATCTATGCAATTTCCCTGACATGGCTGCATGATCATACGATTTACTACATTCTTGATAAAATATTTAAAATTAATAAGAAGGTAAATACTAAAATTCTGATAAAATACCTTGCCGATGTACGCATTGAACTAGTGACTATATGCAGTTTCCAGGTCTGAGACCCTTAAACTCACTAAGACATGCACCGTTTTCAAGATAATTCGGTTTCTATTTAGTTGCAATTATTTGTGGTCAGTGATCTACATTGGTATATCATGATGTCCTGTCAAGGAAATTGTGTAAGTCGTTGAGGAAAACATTTAATTTCCATGTCTTTGCGCACAAAACTAGGCGATGCCCAGCACTATGCGTGCCCGGATTGATGTATAGCCAGGTTCGAGTTATAGGCTTCAGTAGCGGCTATGGCTGGGTCACAGAACAGTCCTATTCATCAGGAATTGCAATCACAAGGTTGTAGGTTCGAATCCCAGAGCTAACCGGTGATTTCATAATGACTAGAATAAGTATTGTTGTCTAGTTACTGAATCACAATTTCTTGGTTTGTGCAATTCATAATCATTCATAATTTTGTGGGAATATGCCGAGTTCATAGATCATCTAAACAAACAAACAAACAAACAAACAAACTGTTTAATCGCTACAGTCAACAGCAAAAGCCAAAGTCGCTTGACTTGGACGCAACCTTTCATGGTTTTCTTTCTTACCGCTCTGATGTCTTCATTTCCTTCGATGATATTCTCTGTTGTTGCGACGACGGTGTCCGCTATCATGTCTATTTCACCTTCCTGGAGGAATTAATCAAACAAATCAAACTTTGAAGATGGGTGGTGAAAAGGAATGGATGATGGTGAAAGGGTGATGGTGAAAGGGACGGGTTGATGGTGAAAGGGACTTGTAGATGGTGAAACGGATTGGTAGAGGGTGAAAGGGATTGGTAGATGGTGAAAGGAATTTGTAGATGGTGAAAGGGAATCGTAGATGGTGAAAGAAATTTGCAGTTGGTGAAAGGGAATTGTAGATGGTGAAAGGGAATTGTAGATGGTGAAAGGGAATCGTAGATGGTGAAAGAAATTTGCAGTTGGTGAAAGGGAATTGTAGATGGTGAAAGGAATTTGTAGACGGTGAAAGGGAATTGTAGATGGTGAAAGGGAATTGTAGATGGTGAAAGGGAATAGTAGATGGTGAAAGGGAGATGGTGAAAGCGACTGGTTGATGGTGAAAGGAACTTGTAGATGGTGAAAGGAACTTCTAGATGGTGAAAGGAACTTCTAGATGGTGAAAGGGAAATGGTGAAAGGAATTTGTAGATGGTGAAAGGGATTTGTAGATGGTGAAAGGAATTTGTAAATGGTGAAAGGGATTTGTAGATGGTGAAAGGGATTTGTAGATGGTGAAAGGAACTTGTTGATGGTGAAAGGGAGATGGTGAAAAAAACTTGTAGATGGTGAAAAGGACTTGTAGATGGTGAAAGGAATTTGTAGATGTTTAACCAAAATTGTAGATGGAGAAAGGGAAATGGTGAAAGGAATTTGTAGATGGTGAAAGGGACTTGTAGATTGTGAAATGAACTTATAGATGGTGAAAAAGTGACGTGGGTGGGCTCATATATGACTGATAACCAACACTCTCTGAAGAAAAAAAGAAAAAAAATTAATCAAGTTATTAGGAAGTTTTCTGTCAAGAGCTTGGATCCGTTGGGGTACAAACCCAATAAACAAGATAACAAGATTGTTTTTTACCTGTTGGAGAACTTTGTCGGCAAATATCTCCTGTAGTTTGGTGATTTCAACCACTTTGCCCTCTATCTGCCTGGGATCAAATGGGATTCAATCAGATTAGTTAAGATTAAAGGAGAATGGGGTGTCATGGCGGAGTAGCCAAGAGCACTGGGCTCAGGTTCTGGTGTTCCTGATCAGAGTGTGGGTTTGTGTCCCGGTCATGACACTACTGTTATTAATCGGATAACAATTAAAGAAAATGTACATCAAAAAGAGATAAAATCAATTTTCTCACCATAGAATTTTCATACACAAAAACTTGGCTATGTAGATAATTTTTGCAATGTTCGACGGTGCCAGTCAGAAGCCATTCAACCTGTAACTGCCAGACAGCCAGGGATCACACCCAGCGCTGGGCACCCACACACGACAAAGATATAAGGTGATCCCCTGGCTGCTGCTTCTGACTGGCACCCACGAACAAAGATATCTAAAATAGTGAGATGGACAAAATAGGGCTTGATAGCTCGGTTGGAGGAGCGCTAGCAGGTTGTTGGTTCAAATCCCGCTCAAGTAAATGTTTTCCTTGTTCAACCTAATTTTTGTATCTCTTTACAAATTTCCACTATTACTATTATACCAAAATTGAACTCTTACAAAGGGCTGGGGGTCATTCTAAGATTTGATAGAAGTAGGTTTTTAGCTCTTACAATCAGACTTCATCTTACCTCACTTCATCTACCAAGCAGTTCATTTCATTGAATAGTCTCTTGTTTTCCTCTTCAAACTGAAAAAAAAAAAAAAAACCATTTAAAAGTTACAGCTGTTTATATGATAGAGTGCATTTCAGGGGAATGAGGATTGTCAAGCTAGGCAATAGCACTAAAGTTTGACTCCATGACAATAGAGGGCGCTATTTAGTTTATCCAGTCAAATGTTTTCAAATCCAAGAACCTGATGTAAATGGTGTCACTCTTTGCAGTGACAATTTTTTTTTGTGGGGGAAGGGGGTTAAAATGATGTTAACAAACTGTCTACTAAAATAAATCAAATATAGCTTGGAATTGAATACCCATTTTAATGAGTGATATTTGGCCACATTTTAACAAAAACAAAAAACTAAAACAAAAAATCAAATGAAATTTAGTACCATTTGCATTTCTTCGGGTGAAAACTCCTCCTCTTCTTCTACCTGCTGATTGGACGATTCTAGGTCGTGTGACAAGGGATCTGAAAATTAAATCAGAAAGCAAGTTATTAAAAAGTAGAGGAATGGAAATATTTTGAACTTTTCCCGATAATTATTAAACCTTCCCCTCAGGGAGTGTATTTTTTTTTACAGTAGGGGTTAATTTATTTTACACTGGACCACAGGCCTGATTTTACTGTCGAGGCCAGTAAACTATGACCAGACAAGTCTGGCGGTCTTGTCTTTATCGGGTTGAAGAATAATACATGTCGTGTGCCTCACTATACTCAACAAATTATGAATGTTGACTTTAAGTAATGTAAACAAAGAGACAATTGAGATGAACCTTAAAAATGATCCACTAAAAGCTAAAGTAGTAGTCCCGGCCAATTTTCTACCTTCCGCCCAGGTAGTAGTTAAAAAGCAGGACTGTTCTTTTTAGAACCTGAGAAGTCTCCCGAATTCTGAAAATCTACTCTGCGGTAGCAGAATATAAAGCCAGACATTTCTCTAAAGAACAAAGTCTACCTGGCAAGTAGATACACATAGGTGTTACAGCAAATCAAATAAATATTGATACCTCACCATTCAATGCCTCAAGTCCCATTGAGATAAATCTTCTCTTAAATGTCTTAGTGCAATAAAAAAAAAAAAATAAAAAAAAAAGGAAAACAGTCAGGAGTCAGGAAGTTTTCTCATTTTGATTCTGCAGCTGATTTCAAGAAACGCTGGGATTAATCTTGTCTCAAGTTGGGACGAGTGACTAGTCCCAACTTAGGATGGGTTCAATGCGTTCTCTGTCTATGGAACTAAACTCGTCCAAAGTCCTAAGTTAGGAAGAGTTTGGTGAAATCGACGGCTGGTCTTGTAAAATAAATTCTGGTCCAGTAAACATGTGGAGCTACAATCCCTGTGGTCTTGTGGCCTTTTCCTGAATTCCAGCCCTGTTGTAACAGGAATATAATCCACAAACCTTGTTGTTGTTGTTGTTTTGCTGGAGTGCTGGTGGCTGTGGGAAGAGGATGACGCTTTGTTGCAAGAGACGTCTGGCTAGGTTGGAGTCTTGATCTGTAGTACAGAAAAAAGAACTCTTTGATTATTCTTATATTCCTGGGATTAATAAAACATTTACATAATTTTAAGGCTCTGGACACTTTTGGTAATTACTCAAAACATTGAGGTAGAAAAACTTACTTGGTAACAAGCAATAGAGAGCTGTTGATAGTATAAAACATTGCGAGAAAGGGCTCCCTCTGAAGTAACGTAGTAAAAGAGGTAATTTCTCATTCAAATATTAAAATAATTCAGTCCTGAAGCCTTTTTTTATGGGTCTGAAAGCACAGAATTTTATGCAACAGGGGTGTTTTTCTTTTATTATTCTCTTGCAACTTTGATGACCAATTGAGTCAAAATTTTCACAGATTTGTTTTTTTATGCATTTATGTTGAGATACACCAAGTGGGAATAATGGTCTTTGACAATTACCAATGACCAGTGCCTTTAAAGGTAAAGTATATCTTTGTTTTTTGGAATAATCAGATTGTTTAAATCCTACATTAAAGTAGATGTATACAATCAAACTAACTAGAAGCAAACAAGAATGACTGGGGGACTAAAGACACTGGAGGGACACTATTGGTAATTGTCAAAGATCAGTCTTCTCCCTTGATATATCTCAACATATTATGCATAAAATAACAAACCTGTGAACATTTGAGCTCAATTGGTCATCGGAGTTGCATATAATAATGAAAGAAAAAACACCTACATTGTATGTCACACGAAGTTGTGTGCATTTAGATGCTTGATTTCTAGACCTTACAATCAAGTTCTGAGGTCTCAAAATCAAATTCGTGGAAAATTACTTCTTTCTCGAAAACTACGTCACTTCAGAGAGAGCTGTTTTTCACAATATTTTAAACTATCAACCTCAACCCATTACTAGTTACCAAGAAAGGTTTTATGCCAATAATTATTTTGAGTAATTACCAATAGTGTCCACTGCCCTTAACATTTACGCCAGGCAGTGATTTCGCCTGGTAGGGATTCTAATAACACCATAGATGTGTAAATACTCACATTCTCTTCTTGTCCACAACTCGTTTGACTCTTACTGCTATCTGGTCGCTGTATAACTTACACACAGCTGTAAACAAAACAAACATCAAAATAACAAATAATACATATTTAAAACAGGTTCTTTTACAATAGCATAGTATATCAAATCTATTTAATATTTTGTTCTTATGAGTTGAGGCGATGTTATATATTTTTTTGCACCTGTCCAGCTATGAAGGAGGTATTAGGCACATGTTTTTCTGCCCTGCCGCGTCAATACAAAAACGTATCTAAATTTTGCAAAAATGTTGTACCTCAATTTGGCAAAAACGTTGTATCCACACAAAATGCTCTGTGCAAAAACGTTGTATCTTCGAACGTAAGTGTTTTGTGTGTACATCTATTTTAGGCGAGAAACAACATTTTCACAGTTTCAAACTTGTGCATGATGTAGTGCTAGATTAGGAGATACGAAGAATTTGGACTGACGCAATGATTTAACGAACTTGCTCAGTGAGCAGACCCCAAGAGTCAGTTCATTAAACCATTGTGTAAATGTCACCTTTAAGATATTCCTGTAACAGATCGAAAACAGCTTCTCTGTGTAGCTTTACTTGAGCAACCATCGTCTGCTTGAAAACTGAAAAGAGATGATCAATAATTCTTTAAAAGTAATAAGTCAACAAATCAACAATTCTTAGGGCCTTGTCACACCAGGGCCCAACTTCATAGAGCTACATACCCCCATCACACCAACCTTGTTCTCTTTTTTAGAGAGAGGTAATTTCTCATTCAAATAATAAAATACTCTTCGGGCCTGAAGCCTTTTAGTAGGCATCTGAAAGCACACAAATTTGTGCAACAAGAGTGTTTTTTTTCTTTCATTATTCTCTTGCAACTACGATGACCAGTTGAGTCAAAATTTTCACAGATTTGTTATTTTATGCATATGTTGGAATCTACCAAGTGAGAATATTGGTCTTTGACAATCACCAAAGGTGTCCAGTGTCTTTAAGATGAATGAGTGGATTTATCAAGACTTAAGGGGGTGACTGTGGAGGAACATGTATTGTACCTTCATTCTTGAAGACTCTGATGGTATCTGAACAGGTTCTCATAAATTCCTGAGCGTCAGTGTCGATTTGATCCCTCTCTGCATCGGACATTCCACCCACATCGGATATCAAGTGACTGAAGATCAAAAATAAATTCTTTTTTTTTTTCCATTTTTTTTTCTTCAAAGATGATATTCCCGTCAAGGGAACTTGTCAAACTCCCACAAGGAGATATAAACGTCAAGCTGACAGGGCCAATCTCTCTTATACAAACATTGTTTAAACGTCTTATGATTATGAATTGCAAATATCAAGAAATTGTGATTAAGTAACTAGATGACAATATTTATTCTTAGTCATGGTGAAATCTCGGTTAGCTGGGGGATTCTAGTGATTGTGAGTCCTGCAGTCTAACCACTGGACTTAGGGTTAGTTGAGTTAGGAATAGGAAAATACATTTGGGAGGTTGGAATGTAGGTGTGTCTGAACGTATGTGTAGACCTGGGCCCAGGTGAAGGGGCGGGAGGGGTCTGAAAATAAGGATGAAACAGCCAGTTATGGAGTGTTCGTAATTTTATTGTGTTGCCTCACTCACAGTCATCCAGAATATGACTGGGTGAGGGCCACACACAAAACCACATCACTCCCCTATCTGCTGTTCCTCACTGGGGGGTCCAGCATTAGGCTGTTGATAAACTGGTGGGTTAGTGTGAAGGCTCTTAAATTTTTAGGGGGGTGAAAATAAACTACTTATATTTTTATTCTTACAAGGGGGCGGTCCCTACATATGGGTGAAATAATGTAGGCTTGTAATTGGGACTATAGATTTACAAGGGTTACTGAGGTGACACTGACAGGAGGGGAGAGCTACACTCATACCTGGCTTCATTGATATAGTCCTTGCGATGCTCCAATAAGAAATCTTTCAATTTGCTTATCGTGGTAGCCTGGGGAGGAAAAACAAAGGTTTTTAGCAAAATACTTCTTGTTAAAATGTGGAGTGTGAGATACTTTAAAGGAGATTTAGAGAAACTAAATAGGAAGTTGTTTAGAGGTTGCATACTTCTAGAAACTATAAGGCTCCCTGTGAGCCTTATAGGGGTCTAGTATTTTGGGCCTCCGTAACGCTATACGTTTTTCAAATCAGCGTTGATAGGTGAGAGTTTTACGACCGTTAGCCAGCAATAACTGAAGTTTCTTTTGTACTACACTACCAAAACTTTCCCCACATACTCAATATACATTCATAATGCTTGCATTTCCTTTTTGTTGAGTGAATACTGAAATTAAAAAACATTATCAAAAAATGCAATTTTCTGCTCAGTACTCACTGTTGTTTTATAGTTTCTAGAAGTAGACTAGAGGTTGTGTATCAGTTTGGATAACATTACATTTTCTAGAACAAAAGTTATACAATCTAAACTTCTAAATGAAATCATATTTTAATCAATAAAATTTGGGAAATGGGAATAATTATAATCTCATTCAATGAATCAACTGAACTAACTAAAGATTCAATCAAATGTTTTCGCAATGAAGTAAACATCTTTTCCCTTTGAAGCAAAAGAAAATCAACCCAACATTTCCTGCAATGCATGCAAGTAACAAAATTAGTAATTTAAAATGCCAATGTTGCCAGATATTATCAATGATGAGATTGCCAACGTGGCCGCCCGTGCGTGGTAAGATTTGTGATCATGAGATGGAGAAAAGGCGTTGTTTTGGGCCACCATATCAACTTACCACTTCCCTCGCCTTGATCGCAAACTCTGTTCTGTTCTTCGCATGACCCAATATTGAGTTATTCCCCGTCTCTTTAGTTCCACCAAGGCCCTTCTTTCGAGTTCGAACTGTTTTTACAGAAGCTTTAAAAAGTGACGTTATGTCGGCTGCCATCTTGTCTGTCTCTGGAAGAAGAAAACAAATGAACAGCGCCCTCTAGCGCGCTTTCAATAAATGAGCTTGAAAAAAGAAACATGGCGAACATTCCGAAAGTGAAAGAAGTGTGAATGGTTTTTCTTTTTCAACATTACTCGAAATGTTGTCAATGTCTTCAGAAATTTTTAACGGACAATGTTCAACAATAACTTGTGTATTCTGTGTGGAAGTCTTTTCGTGGGATTTGCAGTGATTTTCGTCGTGTATAAGCTTTTGTTCATGCGGAAACATTCTTCAGGGGATAACTCAACGTTGTTGGGTTCCCAATATTTGCAAGCAATTTTTGGTGGTGGACAATCGCTAGGAACATTTGGCAGTATGGCGATGGCAGATTGGCAAAGAAAACCAGAACTTCCTACTGAAATACAAGGTCAAGGGAAGGGATACGTCAGTGCACCAGACATGAGAGTAGGTTTTCGAAGAGTGGAAATACTTGGTTAATTTGTTTCTGAAGTTATTTAATATTTTACAATAATTAATTATTATTTTTTTTATTTGTTTTACCTTTATTAACGCTTTAATTTATTAAATTATGATAACTTTCCGTATGGCGCCACCACTTTTCCACTCATTTTTACAAAAAAGGATATCTCACTGAGGTAAATTAGATACTATATATTATTTCATATCGAATGAAAAACTGGTGGCGCCATACGGAAACTTTTCCTTAAATTATATCACTCTATGATTATATTATAGCTCGATGGTTTACTAAGTAAAAGTTAAAACAAACTGGATGGAATTTGGTTGCATAGCGAGGATAAGTACTTTCCCGTGACCCCTGTGTGAACAAAATCACTGGCTTATTATTACATGGGTGGTGGGATTCAAACCCACAATCCAAATCTTTGCAATTCTAGAGCAGTATCGGAAAACTTTCCGTATTATACTTATTCATTCGATATGAAATAATGTAGTATCTAATTTACCTCAATCAGATATCCCTATTGTAAAAATTAGTCAAAAAGTGGTGGCGCCATACAGAAAGTTATCACTGATAATATAAGCAGTGATGAGACTGATGTTAAAAGCGGAGCCATTTACAGCTCAACAAGGTGGGCTAAGCAGTATCTTACACTAGACTACTTAGATTAACTGGCTAGAGGTTTAGACTTACCCCTAGTTACTGGCCAATCTCGGTAGTCTACACTTATTGGTAAGACTAGAGAATTACTTTTGCTCGAATTGCAAAGGTTGTGAGTTTGAATCCCACACAAATAATAATATGCCCCCCAGGCAATGTTCCATACTTTAACGCACTATTTATTACAGAAGAACCCCCCCCCCCCATCTCAAAAATTCTCAAAGAATTCCTGACTTTACAAGCCCACAATGGAGTAACAATTTTGTTAATTCTTATTTATTAATTTCTTATTTTTTTATATATATATATATATATATATATATTTTTTTTTTTTGGGGGGGGGGGTGGGGTAAGGCCATAAAATTATATTGAATAATATAACTCAAGGGAAATTGACTGAGTATGAGTAATTTAAATTGAATGATTTGGAGTTGAACAAAGACAAATTTCATAGGGCAGGATTTGAACCAACAACCTCCGAAATTATAATCTAATATTATTTATCTCCCTACAGAATAATTCGCTGACTTATCCAGACACAAAGTATGTGAAGGATCTGAGGAACCCAATCTACCGAGCCATCTCCAGACAGAACGGTGAAATCAACAGAATGAGCAAAGAACAGATGAAGGCCAAGTTGGCCGAGCTAAGCCTCAACACAAGGTACATGTAATAAGAAGACCTGATGTGACATAATCATTATGTTTAATGTCTCAGCGACCTCTATTGAAGAGTGGTATAAAATAGGAGAAGCAGTCATGTTTTTAAGCATTTAATATTAATGTGAATTGCCAAAATAAATAATAATAATAATAATAAACATTTCTATGGCGCTCTACAATTAACACAGCGCCTCACAAGTAAGAGCAAAACAAAACATGTTTACAACAAATTTCTGTTTTTAACTAATATCACAAAAAATAACAGAAAACCTTATAGAATGCTCTATATTGCACAGTAAGGCTTTTTAAAACCAAACAGAAAAATGTCCAAAGAACTTGTTTCAATTCAGCAGGCTTTGGCCAACAACCAAAAAATTGAAGGGAAAAAAAAAACACCTGGAGAGAACCATGCTGGTGTCTATGGCTACAGACCCACCTGAATCTTTTAGAATTCTCAACTCAAGGTCACTCATCACTAATGTCAAAAGTCACTCGATCACCCAAAGGTCACTCATCACTCGATTCAAGACTCAGATAAGCTTGGTGGCATGTGATTGTATTCACCTATGTATTTCTTTTCCAAACTGCAGTGGTATCGGTGAAATCCTGCGCACAAGATTAAAGACTCATTATAAGAACCATCTAATGGGGCAGGATGGTTTGGAGACGCCTTGCACTCAGCGAAACTACGACTATCTATGTGTGATCGACTTTGAAGCGACGTGTGAAGAACCAACTCCAATAGATTACATCCAGGAGATAATAGAGTTTCCTATCGTACTGGTCAACACAAAAACCATGAAAATTGTGAGTTGCTTTTAATCAGATTATTTAGATTTTAGTTCTGATATTAACAATAAAAATGAAAATCTAAGCACTTATAAAGCATTGTTTCGCAAGAAAGGTATCACAATGCTTGACAACAAATTTTAATTTGTTGTCAAGCATTGTGATACAACAACAAACAATAAAAGAATGAGAATGAAATAGATTGCCTAAACAAAATGAATCTGGAAAAGGTGAGTTTTAAGCAATGTTTAGAATTCAGTATGTGAACAAATGGCATGCTGTTTTGATAAGGAAGATTGTTCCAAAGGTTTGGAAGAGCTACATAAAAAAAATTGGAAGATGAGGAGTATTTGGTGTCAGGTTTGGTGAGAATCCTTGTACAGGGAATCTGAGCTGGAACAGAGTTGTTAAAAAATCTACTTTAAAATGTATCTTTTTGCTCAAGTGCCATGAGTATCTTGTTGGTACAAGTGCACTGTTTAAGACTTTGGTATTATTATTATATTATTTCATTTTATCACAGCATGCAAATCTCATTTTCTTTTTATTATGCCATTGGGTTATTTTGAATTGGCGTGTCGTATTTGTATTTTTTTAAGTCCAACTATATCGGACAAAATTAGGTTTGTCATTAAACTGAGACTCATAAAGTAACAGGTGCTTGTCATGTAGTTTTTGTTATTATATCTTTCTATTATTGATATTAATTTCCTTTTTATTCTCACAGGAGGATAAGTTTGATTCCTTCATCAGGCCAGAATTAAACCCAAGGCTTTCTACGTTCTGTAAAGACCTTACAAGTATTACTCAGGTATTCCACACTACATTTTTTGTGTATTTATAATTTTTCAGATTGATAAAGCACCAGGGTTCGATTTCATAAAGGGCTAAGGTTGATTTTAAGATGTGACTTAATTGCTAAGACAATTTCAATGTCAAGATACAACTCCATATGGCAGTAATGGCAACTCGTCCAAGTGTATTTTGAAATCAAGCTCAGAATGACTATAAAATAATATTCTTTGTTTTTTTAATCTTTAAAGACACTGGACACTATTGGTTGTCAAAGACTAGCCTTCACAGTTGGTGTATCTCAACATATGCATAAAGTAACAAACCTGTGAAAATTTGAGCTCAATCGGTCGTAGAAGTTGCAAGATAAATAATGAAAGAAAAAAACACCATTGTCACCACAGTTGTGTGCTTTCAGATGCTTGATTTCGAGACCTCAAATTCTAAATCTGAGGTCTCAAAATCAAATTCGTGGAAAATTACTTCTTTCTCGAAAACTACATTACTCCAGAGGGAGCCGTTTCTCACAATGTTTGATACTGTTAACCTCTCCCCATTACTCGTTACCAAGAAAGGTTTTATGCTAATAGTTATTTGAAGTAATAACCAATAGTGTCCACTGCCTTTAAGACTTTCTTGACTAAAAGTATTTAAAAAACGTATAAATTTTCAGTACGCATGGCAGAAGTGCAGTACGAAACCAAGTTACCACTCATATGCAGTCCCGCAGTCTTAACCAAACACAGAGCAAATCCACTCTCTTAAGTACCCATCTCACTCCTTGATGAAGGGAAGCAGTTCATGTTTTCTAACTTTATGACCAGTTAGCCCTAGAATCAAACAACTGTCAGTGACAAGAAATTCAGCATAGTTGTTAAGCAACTCTATTATTTGACAGACATGGGTAAAACCAAAATTAATATTCTTTCAAATAAATCTTCGATGCAAATTTCCATCTACACATGTATTAACTACTGTTGCAATCTTTTTTATGTTTTTCAAAAGAATTTGGTGTAATTTCTCAAAATGACCTGTTTTTCCTTCTCAGAAACAAGTGGACCGAGCTGACCTCTTCCCGGTAGTCTTAAGCCGAGTCCATGAATGGATGAAGACTAAAGCGTTGGGTAAAGAGCACAGTTTCATCATAGTAACAGACGGGTAAGTGTTCCACTGAACAAAACACAGAGTCAATTTGAAAGGTCCCGCTGCTCTCACTTAAAGGAACATTACAGGATTGGTAATAAACAAAAATCGTGAAGATCACAGATTTACATAAAACTTACACGGTCTAATGATGATGATAGTAGAAAACATCCCTTGAAATATTTCTGTCTGAAATGTCATATTTAATGAGAAATAAATAATCTAATTTCGCGTTTGGAGTTTATCACTCAATGAGCGTTTTATTCATTTTTGTTTTGGCATCGCTGCCGTGCAAAATTTGGAATCGGTTTTCACTACTCTCTCGTGACCCAGATGGCCGATCGATCTCGAACTTCTACAGGTTTGTCAGTTTATGTATATTGTGGATTACATAGAGTGCTTATGTTGGGCGCGATTGGTCAATCTGCGCGATCAACCGATCGCGCTGCGCTATTGAACGATCAAATTAAGATCAATTGGTCGCGCAGCAATTGGTCGATCGCGCAACAATCGGTCGATCGCGCAACAATCGGTCGATCGCGCAATGACATCTTTGCGCGATTGACCGATTGCACTACGAGTATTTTTTCCTGTTATCAGCGGATCGCGCAGGAAAGGCTTTGCGCGATCTCCCGATCGTGCAGGAATGGGTTTGCGCGATCGACCGATAGTGCAGGAAAAGTTTGCGCGATCTACCGATCGTGCAGGACTGGGTTTGCGCGATCGACCGATCGTGCAGGAATGGTTTCGCGCGTTTGACCGATTGTGCAGGTAAACTATTCCTTGGGGCGATTTCTCAAAGCAATAAAATTCATAGCAGGACAAATTTTCAGTATCACCATAGTGATTTATATAGTGACGTCACACTACGATTGATTTGAAGTTACAATCAATGTTACATCTTTGTGAATTCGGCCCCTGAACATCAGCCGATCGCGCCAAACAATTCCTGCACAATCGGCCGCTCGCGCAAAACCATTCCTGCACAATCGGCCGATTGCGCCGAGCCATTCCCGCACGATCGGTTGATCGTGCATGCTCGTTGCCGAATGTTGCGCGATCGACCGATTGTTGCGCGATCGACCGATTGTTGCGCGATCGACCGATAGCTGCGCGATCGACCGATTGCTGCGCGACCAATAGATATATCAATAGCGCAGCGCGATTGGTCGATAGCGCAGCGCGATCAACCGATCGCGCAGATTGACCGATCGCGCCCAACACTTACACTGCCAGCAACTGTTTTGCTAGCAAAACCAATTCTGTAATGTTCCTTTAATTTTATTAGATAGGGTGCAGAAGCGTATTGTAAATCTTGCAGGTGAAGTGTTGGGATGAACGCTAAAACCTCTTTCCCTCTGTAGGTCTGTAGCCAGCCTCTGTAATTTCTACAGATTTGTTCATTGTAAATGTGCCACCAGTGTGTCTGACCTGGTTCCTCCTATCAGAGGTTTTGAGCCTGAAACCAGACTTTCTGCTTCTTCTCACCCATACGCTTTTGATTTGCTAATATGTAGAACAATGAGCCATTCCAACAGCTTTATTCCACATATTGCATCTCTTCGGAACTCCTTGCCTGGTGCATGTTCCCCTCCATCCACATTCTAGGCTGTTTCCCTGAGTTCTTTCCCCTTTAAATAAATATTCTTCTTGTAGCCCCATACCAAGAACGGTTTTAACTTTATTTTTGGGCCAACTTGCAAAATAAATGTGCATGTTCAGGCCTCGGGGTGTGTGTCATGATTATTTGAGCAGCATCATCTTCACTCTTCACTCATCTGGGCCCAATTTCATAAAGCCTGTAAGCACACAAATTTGCTTAGCATGAAATTTCTTCCTTGATAAAAACAGGATTACCAACCAAATTTCCATTTGTTGTATATTGCTTAATACTGGTATTCAGTTGTTGTTTTTGCTCATCCCGAAAATCATGTGGCAATTTGGTTGGTAGTCCTGTTTTTATCAAGGAAGAAGTTTCATGCTAAGCAAATTTGTGTGCTTACAGGGTTTATGAAATTGGGCCCTGGGCTCACTCCGAAGATGCCCATTACTCATCTCAAGACATACATGTATGGGGACTGGGCATTTTCCTCTATTGCTCCTTGCCCGTGGAACTCCCTCCATTCATTTCTTCGGAAATTGACCACTTCAAAGCTTTTCTCAAGACTCCATTTTCCATCAGATATTTAAATGCTTACTTTATTGGAGGAGCTTGCGCCTTTGAATGTTTTTGAAATAGATATATGGCGCCATGCAAATGCTGTGAATTATCATCATCAAAGATTTGAAATCAGTTTTTAGTTAGTGGAATTTTGAATGTTTTTCCCCTGATTTTCATTTCAGGCCGTGGGATATGAACATGTACCTCAATGTTCAGTGCAAATTAAGCCAAGTGCGATATCCATCCTATGCACGTCAGTGGATCAACCTTTGCAAGACGTTCAGTAATTTCTACAAGACCAAACGCATGTGCCTCAGGTAAATATCAACATTCTAAATCAAAATAGTTAATTTTCAAAAGTTATAGAATAACAACCTTATGTGGGATTTGAGGCATTGCATGGTGAGGTATCAATATTTACTATAGCTACATATTCATGACCGAGAGTTGAGTTCTCATTGGTCCATTCATCACCACGGGCCAGGTGTTAATTTGGCTAATTACCAAGTGCTCACGTGAGTATTCACGCAAGTGGTAAATGCACATGACAAGTAATTGCTCCCCAGAGTTATTCTACTTGTCATGAGCACTACCATTGTGCGACGTCATCCCCGGGCGCTATTGATCGTAGTACTGTTTTGTATACACGCTTCGCCTCTGGAACTAGTTTGTCAACTTCCAATACCTCGGGGAGATAATATCGACTAGTCACCCTCGAACCATGTTATATTTGCATAATATTTTGTTTGCGGTAACACCATGTGGGCATCTTCTTGCCAGGTAGAATTTGTTCTTTTAAAAGATGCTTGTCACTTTATATTCTACTACTGCGGAGTGGATTTTCTGAAATTGGGGAGACTTCTCAGTTCTGTAAAGAACTGTCCCGCTTTCTACTACTACCTGGTCGGGAGGTAGAAAATCAGTTGGGACTACTACTACTTAAGACTTAGTGGATTGAGGGGACTTCTTGTTAAAGATTTTTTTTGCCCCAAACATTAAAAAATATATTTTTTTGAGTGAATGGATACCTGTGAGAGCAGAGATGGTTCATGTGACTGATTACCTTTTACTTCTGATGGTTGATAATAATTACTGAGAGGTCCGTCTTTTAACTTGACAGGAATATGCTTGCAGCATTGGAGATGGGGTTCGATGGTCGGCCACATCGGGGGATTGATGATGCTATGAATATCGCTAACATTGCTATCAGGCTTATGGAAGATGGGTGTGAGCTTGAAGTCAATGATAGACTCTCCCAGTAGCCACACCCTACTAGTGACCACACCCGCTAAAAAAAAACCTTAGAAGCTGGATCTGGATATATATTCTCAATGCTCTAATTAGAGCCAAACGAGAAGAGAAGATGATGAAGAAATTTCAGTTTTAGATGTTGGAGGAAAACACCAGAGAATTATTCAAGAGAAAAACCCACACAGTCAAGTAGGGACTGAAAACCCAATCCACATACTGAACCCCGTTTGGATTCGAACCGGGGTCCTAGAGGTTGAAGGTGAGGCAAGACACCTGCACCAACCGGCCTATGTAGAGGATTCCCATTTGAATGTCTCTTACATCGCAATCAGGCTGATTGAAGACTAGTGTGAAGAGGAAGTCATTGACAGCCTATCACAATAACCACACCCTAGGTAAACCACGCCCGCTATCAACCACACCCGCTGTCAAAGAAACCTTTAAAGGTATAGCCTGTATACAAGAATGTACATGTGAATACCGCGACAAGCATGAGGACGACAGGTGTAAAGAGAAATTCATTAACGGCCTATCACAATAACCACACCCTCTGTAAACCACGCCCGCTATCAACCACACCCGCTGTCAAAGAAACCTTTAAAGGTATGGCCTGTATACAAGAATGTACATGTGAATACCGCGGTAAGCATGAGGACGACACAAGTGTTAAGAGAAATTCATCAACGGCCTATCACAATAACCACACCCTCTGTAAACCACGCCCGTAATCAACTACACTCGCTGTCGAAGAAACCATTAAAGGTATGGCCTGTATACAAGAAACTACCATTGAATATCGCATCAAGCATAAGGACAACAGGTTTGGAGGAACTTCTGAACAGCTGCCAAAGCAAACGTGCGGTATATTGACCACACCTACTATAAACCATGTCTACTGTCACACCCCATCTTTTGGATGGAATGTCATATTAGACTTGAGGTACAACTCCCATCACAAGGAATGAGTGTCAATGGCAAATCAGTCAACATGCAACCTTGGTAGTTTCATCACATGACCAAATCTCACAGGCTGTTCAGAAGCATTTAAGGAAAATTTCTAGATTAATATAAGATACAGTTGTAAAAAAAAAAAAAAAAAAGTTTTCAAAAAAACAAATCAACTCATTTTTTCAGGTTCATTCTTCCATTGTATTTCTATGAAGTTTCTTAAAAACATTTAAAAAAAATAGAGGTTATTATCCAAGAATTTGATTAATTTTAACTAAAAAGGTGTTGCTTGTTTTTAGTGCATTGTTTGCTGTGGAGGTTGCTTCCCCTTAGAATTTGAGGAAAAAATCTCCCATCTGTCTTAAACGTTGTAGCGTCATGATTTTCTCGCATAAAGAGTCTCTCAAACTACCTACTGACTCAAGATTGTCTACTCAAAAATCTTGCTTGCCCCGATGTTCCTGGTTTGATTGGCTGCATATTGCGACACAGCACCTTGTAAACTATTACATGTACATAGTGCTATGTAAAAGGAGTAGGTCTCATAATTCAAACGTAGTCCCACATACATTGCAGGAAATACTGAATGTTAAAGCCCCTTGAGCGTCACTGAGTGACGGATATGTGCGTTATATAACCAGAAGAGAAACTGGACTCGTTCAATTTAAAATGATTTTGGGTTTAACAAGGAGGCCCTTTGTTCAAATCCTGCTCTGGTCAGTTGTTCAACTCCAAATCAACTCCAAATCAATAATCTTACATACGTGGATTAACTTGAATCATCATGGAGTGATTTTTTCTCCAGTATTTTTGTGTCACTGTCGTCTAAGGCTGTGTGTGATTCAGTGGCTGTGGCTACAAGCATGATACCTACAAGTTCTGGACGTTAGCCGGTCAACTGTCTCCCAACCAAGAAATGACGCTCCAAAATGGTTCTGTGCGCTTATAAATGTTCATCGTAATCCTGTTTGGAAAAGTTGGGCGGGAAACATGTCATCCAAGGTGAAATGGTTTTATTGTTTTTTAAAGACAGTTTTTAGAAATATTAGAAAAGAATGGTGGAGTTACAACTCAACTATCAAATTGACGATAGCGAAACAGAATTAGCAAGCTAGTGCAGGTAGCCAGTTGTCTCTGTAGTACGTACCGTAAAAATATAAACGACGATATGACATTGGTAATGTGAAAGTTTGTTGAATACTTGGAAGTACTTGTGGCGGACACTAAAAGTTTAAAATCAAGATAGAAATCCGGATATTATAAATCAAGGATAATCCCACTCCAATCCTTTCAACTAATCTGTGAACTTTTCACCAGAATGCTGGATCATGATTTATTCTTGAAAGTGATCAAACTTTTTGGTTGTTTTCCCTTCAAATAAAAGCATATCATCAGAAATATAAATCTGAAGTTGTTTGAAACATGAGTCGAGGTGGCATGAGTGAGCTTTCTGAAAGATTTTTGGACAATTTCAGTTGATTTACTGTATCATGTCTTTTAGGTATCGGACTCTGAATATTTGTCAGTACTGTAGCAAGACAGTGTGTGTGCTTTGATAAGTAGTCTATGTGCAAGATGGTCAACAGAAGTTAATGATTAGAGCTAATAGGTAATATTTAATAGGTATTTATAAACAGGTTTTCTACCAGTTTTGTGTTTTTTGTTGTTGATAGAAAGGTTTTAAAGTTATCAATATTGCAAATGATAGTTCGGATAAAGATATTTATGAGAATTATTTTCAGAAAGTCGGCATATTAACAGGAAATCTGGCAGTGGGTTTGCTAGTTTACTTAAAGTGGAAACTTGTGTACAGGCCTGTATGCTTTGTTTTTGAAAGGGCAAGGGCACCAAGGCATTTGTAAATTTCTACTGGAGGATTTCAAGGGCACCAAGGCACTTGTCCTTCGTTGCCTTTGTGAAGTATCAGGCCTGTGTGTAGAAGGTCTCCTTTGAGACCCTACCCCAATTCTTGAACACTTTAAAGAAGCCAAATTGAAAATTAGCAACTCCTTGTTTTAAATTTTTTTGAAAAGAATTTCCCAATTGGTAATAACAGCGTAGTGCAATTCTCCTTTCCCGATTACTTGCAAGGTCTTAATCCTGTGGCAGATGCTTTTTGGAAAATATCCTTTTATAATTTCAAATATTGGACTGAATGTATTTGTGTTTTGTCAAATGTCAAAAATTATCTGAACTAACGGATGTTTGTTGTCTTTATGGTGTCATTTAAGTTTTCAAGGGACCGACAGTCCTAGACGTCAATTCAACAATCTGAGAGAGTTGCCAATAATTCAGTAGACTTTACTGAAACAATAGTTTAGATTCTCCTTTGAATTGGCTCAAAATTAGCTAAATATTACAGATGAGCTTTTTACTCGGTGATCAAGGTGATCAAATTAAATATTTAGTAGAGGACAAGAGAGGAGTATCTTGTGATTTTGTTATTTATTATAGTCAAAGTTAATGTATGAGATCTGTGATTTTTCATGGTTGGGTGGGGGTTATAGGAACTGGACTTGGGGGCAGGATAAATGTTCGTTGATGGGTAAGATTGGGGGTTGGGGAGATGGGTTTGGTTTTATGGTTGGGATTGGGGGGTTGGGGAGATGGGTTTGGTTTTATGGTTGGGATTGGAAGTCTGCGTTGGGCTGATGGTTAGGGTATGGCCGGATAAGGGGCCAACTCAATTGTGAAACAAACTTTATCAGAATGTTTGACTTGCTCATTGTGGTTTTTTTTTCAACCCTTGTGATTTTTCCAATTTTTTAACCCAAATTTAAACAAAATGCTATACTTACCCCTTGTGATATTTTCAACTTTTGACCCAAATTTGAACAAAATGCTGTCACTTGCCCCTTGTGATATTTTCAACTTTTGACCCAAATTTGAACAAAATGCTGGACTTACCCCTTGTGATATTTTTAATTTTTGACCCAAATTTGAACACTTGACTTTCCCCTTGTGATATTTTTAATTTTTGACCCAAATTTGAACAAAATGCTGGACTTACCCCTTGTGATTTTTTCAATTTTTGACTCAAATTTGAACAAAATGCTGGACTTGCCCCTTGTGATTTTTTCAATTTTTGACTCAAATTTGAACAAAATGCTGGACTTACCCCTTGTGATATTTAATTTTTAACACAAATTTGAACAAAATGCTTGACTAACACCTTGTGAAATTTTCAACTTTTGACCCAAATTTGAACAAAATGCTTGACAAAATTTGAACAATATGCTGAACCCCTTGTGATATTTTTAATTCTTAACACAAATTTAAACAAAAAGCTGGATTTACCCCTTGTGATATTTTCAATGTTTGACCCAAATTTGAACACAATGTTGG
Organism: Asterias amurensis; assembly: GCF_032118995.1. Taxonomy (NCBI): domain Eukaryota; kingdom Metazoa; phylum Echinodermata; class Asteroidea; order Forcipulatida; family Asteriidae; genus Asterias; species Asterias amurensis. The sequence continues at coordinate 21,818,579 of NC_092655.1, forward strand.
ACATACCCCTTGTGATATTTTTAATTCTTAACACAAATTTAAACAAAAAGCTGGATTTACCCCTTGAGATATTTTCAATTTTTGACCCAAATTTGAACAAAATGCTGGACTTACCCCTTGTGATATTTTTAATTTTTTTGCCAAAATTTGAATAAAATGCTGGACTAACCCCTTGTGATATTTTTAATTTTTGACCCAAATTTGAACAAAATGCTGGACTTGCCCCTTGTGATTTTTTCAATTTTGGAACCAAATTTGAACAAAATGCTGGACTTACCCCTTGTGATTTTTTCAATTTTTGACTCAAATTTGAGCAAAATGCTGGACTTGCCCCCTTGTGATTTTTTCAACTTTTGACCCAAATTTGAACAAAATGCTGGACCCCTTGTGATATTTTCAATTTTTGACCCAAATTTGAACAAAATGTTGGACTTGCCCCTTGTGATTTTTTCAATTTTTGACTCAAATTTGAACAAAATGCTGGACTTGCCCCTTGTGATATTTAAATTTTTAACACAAATTTGAACAAAATGCTTGACTAACACCTTGTGAAATTTTCAACTTTTGACCCAAATTTGAACAAAATGCTGGACCAAATTTGAACAAAATGCTGGACAAAATTTGAACAATATGCTGGACCCCTTGTGATATTTTTTAATTCTGAACACAAATTTAAACGAAAAGCTGGATTTACCCCTTGAGATATTTTCAATTTTTGACCCAAATTTGAACAAAATGCTGGACTTACCCCTTGTAATATTTTTAATTTTTTTGCCAAAATTTGAATAAAATGCTGGACTAACCCCTTGTGATATTTTTAATTTTTGACTCAAATTACAACAAAATGCTGGACTTGCCCCTTGTGATTTTTTCAATTTTTGACTCAAATTTGAACAAAATGCTTGACTAACACCTTGTGAAATTTTCAACTTTTGACCCAAATTTGAACAAAATGCTTGACAAAATTTGAACAATATGCTGAACCCCTTGTGATATTTTTAATTCTTAACACAAATTTAAACAAAAAGCTGGATTTACCCCTTGTGATATTTTCAATGTTTGACCCAAATTTGAAAAAAATGTTGGACTTACCCCTTGTGATATTTTTAATTTTTTTGCCAAAATTTGAATAAAATGCTGGACTAACCCCTTGTGATATTTTTAATTTTTGACTCAAATTACAACAAAATGCTGGACTTGCCCCTTGTGATTTTTTCAATTTTTGACTCAAATTTGAACAAAATGCTTGACTAACACCTTGTGAAATTTTCAACTTTTGACCCAAATTTGAACAAAATGCTTGACAAAATTTGAACAATATGCTGAACCCCTTGTGATATTTTTAATTCTTAACACAAATTTAAACAAAAAGCTGGATTTACCCCTTGTGATATTTTCAATGTTTGACCCAAATTTGAAAAAAATGTTGGACTTACCCCTTGTGATATTTTTAATTCTTAACACAAATTTAAACAAAAAGCTGGATTTACCCCTTGAGATATTTTCAATTTTTGACCCAAATTTGAACAAAATGCTGGACTTACCCCTTGTGATATTTTTAATTTTTTTGCCAAAATTTGAATAAAATGCTGGACTAACCCCTTGTGATATTTTTAATTTTTGACCCAAATTTGAACAAAATGCTGGACTTACCCCTTGTGATTTTTTCAATTTTTACAAAAATTTGAACAAAATTAACTTACCCCTTGTGATATTTTCTAATTTTTACCGAAATTTAAACAAAATGCTGGACTTAACCCTTTGTGATATTTTCAATTTTGGACCCAAATTTGAACAAAATGCTGGACTTACCCCTTGTGATTTTTTCAATTTTTGACTCAAATTTGAGCAAAATGCTGGACTTGCCCCCTTGTGATTTTTTCAGCTTTTGACCCAAATTTGAACAAAATGCTGGACCCCTTGTGATATTTTCAATTTTTGACCCAAATTTGAACAAAATGTTGGACTTGCCCCTTGTGATTTTTTCAATTTTTGACTCAAATTTGAACAAAATGCTGGACTTGCCCCTTGTGATATTTAAATTTTTAACACAAATTTGAACAAAATGCTTGACTAACACCTTGTGAAATTTTCAACTTTTGACCCAAATTTGAACAAAATGCTGGACAAAATTTGATTAATATGCTGGACCCCTTGTGATATTTTTTAATTCTGAACACAAATTTAAACAAAAAGCTGGATTTACCCCTTGAGATATTTTCAATTTTTGACCCAAATTTGAACAAAATGCTGGACTTACCCCTTGTAATATTTTTAATTTTTTTGCCAAAATTTGAATAAAATGCTGGACTAACCCCTTGTGATATTTTTAATTTTTGACCCAAATTTGAACAAAATGCTGGACTTACCCCTTGTGATTTTTTCAATTTTTACAAAAATTTGAACAAAATTAACTTACCCCTTGTGATATTTTCTAATTTTTACCGAAATTTAAACAAAATGCTGGACTTACCCCTTTGTGATATTTTCAATTTTGGACCCAAATTTGAACAAAATGGTGGACTTGCCCCTTTGTGATATTTTCAATTTTTGACTCAAATTTGAGCAAAATGCTGGACTTGCCCCCTTGTGATTTTTTCAACTTTTGACCCAAATTTGAACAAAATGCTGGACTTGCCCCTTGTGATTTTTCCAATTTTTGAACCAAATTTGAACAAAATGCTGGACTTACCCCTTGTGATATTTAAATTTTTAACACAAATTTGAACAAAATGCTGGACTTACCCCTTGTGATTTTTTCAATTTTTACAAAAATTTGAACAAAATTAACTTACCCCTTTGTGATATTTTCAATTTTGGACCCAAATTTGAACAAAATGGTGGACTTGCCCCTTTGTGATATTTTCAATTTTGGACCCAAATTTGAACAAAATGCTGGACTTACCCCTTGTGATTTTTTCAATTTTTGACTCAAATTTGAGCAAAACGCTGGACTTGCCCCCTTGTGATTTTTTCAACTTTTGACCCAAATTTGAACAAAATGCTGGACTTGCCCCTTGTGATTTTTTCAATTTTTGAACCAAATTTGAACAAAATGCTGGACTTACCCCTAGTGATATTTAAATTTTTAACACAAATTTGAACAAAATGCTTGACTAACACCTTGTGAAATTTTCAACTTTTGACCCAAATTTGAATAAAATGCTGGACAAAGTTTGAACAATATGCTGGACCCCTTGTGATATTTTTAATTCTTAACACAAATTTAAACAAAAAGCTGGATTTACCCCTTGAGATATTTTCAATTTTTGACCCAAATTTGAACAAAATGCTGGACTTACCCCTTGTAATATTTTTAATTTTTTTGCCAAAATTTGAATAAAATGCTGGACTAACCCCTTGTGATATTTTTAATTTTTGACCCAAATTTGAACAAAATGCTGGACTTACCCCTTGTGATTTTTTCAATTTTTACAAAAATTTGAACAAAATTAACTTACCCCTTGTGATATTTTCTAATTTTTACCGAAATTTAAACAAAATGCTGGACTTACCCCTTTGTGATATTTTCAATTTTGGACCCAAATTTGAACAAAATGCTGGACTTACCCCTTGTGATTTTTTCAATTTTTGACTCAAATTTGAGCAAAATGCTGGACTTGCCCCCTTGTGATTTTTTCATCTTTTGACCCAAATTTGAACAAAATGCTGGACTTGCCCCTTGTGATTTTTTCAATTTTTGAACCAAATTTGAACAAAATGCTGGACTTACCCCTTGTGATATTTAAATTTTTAACACAAATTTGAACAAAATGCTGGACTTACCCCTTGTGATTTTTTCAATTTTTACAAAAATTTGAACAAAATTAACTTACCCCTTGTGGTGTTTTCTAATTTTTACCGAAATTTAAACAAAATGCTGGACTTACCCCTTTGTGATATTTTCAATTTTGGACCCACATTTGAACAAAATGCTGGACTTACCCCTCGTGATATTTAAATTTTTAACACAAATTTGAACAAAATGCTGGACTTACCCCTTGTGATTTTTTCAATTTTTACAAAAATTTGAACAAAATGGTGGACTTGCCCCTTTGTGATATTTTCAATTTTTGACCCAAATTTGAACAAAATGCTGGACTTACCCCTTGTGATTTCAATTGTATATTATAAGTCAATCATTCCTTTAGTGTAGTCTATTCAACTTTAAGTAACAAAACAGAACACAAGCGATAAAAAAAAACCACAGCCTTTAAAGTCATTTTTAAGCGACACACTTTTATTCAATAAAATATTCTGTCACACAGTCATAAATAAAGGCTGAACCTGAAGCAAGGGTCTGGCTCCTATTCTACCTTCCTTATTTACATTAATTAAATGTGAAATATAGACCCAATTCATCTGATGTCATTCACCAAACTAAATGTGTAAGTCTTTGAGTAGTATTGGTTCTGTAAAGAACCGGTGGTTGATAACTCAGCATTTCAATCAGTCTCTCTCCTGAAGACGATCGGAGCATACTGAAATGTTGAGTTGTCAACAACCAGTTCTTTTCAGAATCAAATCTACGCAAAACCACAGTCTTAGTGATACTTCCACCACGCAAAAGCTTTTATTTGGGGGTTAGCTCTTTCACCAATTTTAATGAGGTCTTGTTTACTGGCTACTTTGCCCGAGTTCTGTGAGAAAATCACTTGGGTGGGATTCGAACCCACAACCTTTGCATAGCTATAGAGCAGAAGTCTTCACCACTTGACCAGAGCCATATAATGAGATTTGGAATAACTTGATATAAAAAGCTATTTCACCCTCCCCCCCCCCCAAATGCACTGGCAAAAACACGGTGCTAGACTAGTCTGCCCATTGTGTTGTGCTACATTTGGACTGAAAATGGCACCCAGCAACCATGTGACCAAAGAAAACTGGTCCTTCCATGTCCCGACTGTCTCAATGCACAGCTCTGCATTAGAATATTGAGCTACCCCAGTGGCCAGAGGCTGTTTTTTATGAACGGTTTTCGCAATGATGTCATAGGGCCTTTTCGAATCCACGGCTTTGGATTCGGCTTCAGGCTCTGTTCTCTTGTCTGAATCCCCAAGCACATACACAGTGCACACGCAATTGTCAAACGACCGACAGCCAAGCTAGCCTGAGCTGACTCTGGAGCCGAAGCTGTGGTTTTGAAAAGAGCCATAGATGTTAATTGGTTACAACCAATTAACATTCTCTTCCCATAGATGAAAAAATTAACATTGAGTTTAAAGGCACTGGACACTATTGGTAATTGTCAAAGACAAGTCTTCTCACTTGGTGGATCTCAACATATGCATAAAATAACGAAGTTGCGAGAAAACAATAAAAGAAAAAACATGCTTGTTACACAAAGTTGTGTGCTTTCAGATGCTTGATTTCGAGACCTCAAATTCTAAATCTGAGGTCTCAAAATCACATTCTTGGAAAATTACTTCTTTCTCAAAAACTCTGTTACTTCAGAGGCAGCCGTTTCTCACAATGTTTTATATTATAACACCCCTTGCAAGTATTCTCCCTGCTCAATGGTTTAGAGCGCGTCACATGACATGTCTTAGTTTTGCTAGACGACGGCCGTGTGATAGAGCTTCGGTTTGCCATGCGCTAGTCCGAAGACTAGCACATGGCGCCGTGCGCTAGTCCGACAGACTAGCACACAGCGTGCAGTACCCAGACGTCCGTTGCGTGTACGAGGATGATACATTAATAGTCTGTAACCATTTCGGATTGTCCGACACTACATGCAACACAGTAGGTAAAAGTGTTTGCAATCTGTGTTCGCGCCGTCCGTGGATTGTAGCATTCAGGTCTGTAACTTAATAATAATAGTACAGTATTTAGAAATGTTTGGGGTGTTATAAAACAAATATTGACTGCTTTTACTCGTACAATGGTTAAAAACTATGACTCCCTCGGTGATTCCCGGAGCGGTCTATATTCACGCTCCAGGGATCACCTCAGGAGTCATAGTTTTAACCATAGCACTCGAAGCAGTCAATATTTGTATACTATCAACCTCTCCCCATTACTGGTTAACAAGTAAGGTTTTATGCTAATAATTATTTTGAGTAATTACCAATAGTGTCCACTGCCTACTACTCTTTACCTTGACAACAATGTAGAATTTTAACAAACTTGAAGGCACTTTTTACACTGAATTTTAAACAGGCATATTTTGGAATGTATTACAGTTTGGAAAATACTTTGAAGTTTTGGTTGAACTCCGAGGCTTCAAACAAATTAATATATACAATACATCAATACATGAATACATAAATATTTGAATATCTAAGGCAAGCACAAATTAAACAGTTCTGGAATTTAAGGAAAAATTGCAGATATTCAGACGGAACATGGAAACAATAGAAATGCTGAAAGCGATAGAGCAAGGGTTTTCGGATTAAACAAATAATTATTGCTTTTAAAATGTACAACAAAAACAGGCAAGACAAACCAAGACATATTATAATCTCAGAACACATGAATACATGATTTCATTAAACAGAACCTCAGAAATGGTCAGCAAAAACCCGATAAGCCAATGAAAGAAAGGATAACTTTCCGTATGGCGCCACCACTTTTTCACTCATTTTTACAAAAAGGGATATCTCATTGAGGTATATTAGATACTATATTATATCATATCGAATGAAAAAAGTGGTGGCGCCATACGGAAACTTTTCCGAAAGAAAGAAAACATTGGTAAAATAAAGATGCCATAACTTGTTTGAATTTAAATTTTGGTTTTACCCATATAAACCGATGTGTGTAAGCACTGTATACTCAGTACTTTCCCGAGCTCTGTGAAAAAATCATCACAGGCATACTACTTGGGCAGGATTCGAACCCACAACCTTTTCAATTATAGAAAAAATAAGTAAAAAAAAAAAAAATGGCATAACTTGTCTGAATTTGAATTTTGGTTTTACCCAAATAAACCGATGTGTGTAAGCACTGTATACTGGGTACTTTCCTGAGCTCTGTGAAAAAAAAACACAGGCATATTACTTGGGTAGAGTTCAAACCCAAGACCGTTTCAATTCTAGAGCAGTGTCTCACCAATTCTGTTCCAGAGGAACTTAAACCTTATAATGCTACAAGATTTTGTAAGACTCACCAAGAAATGAAGGCACATCAAATAAAAGGCACTTAATGATAGCATATTCAGTATTCTTCGGAAAAAAAACATTACATTCAAGTAGAAAAGCAACCTGTGGTTGATCAGTTGAACAAACAAAACTTTCTATTCACCTGGCCAAAACTGTTCTTCTCATAGAAATGGTATGTGTAAGTCTAAAAATGGAATGCTGTAAAGAATAAATAGTTTCTCCTAGGTGGCTATAAAATCAAGGCAGATCCCGTAAGAAAATAGACAGATTTGAATACATATTCACACAGCACTCATGTACAAATAAAAACTCTGCAAAAACAAAGTAATAAAATAAAACCGTATATTTACACATTTATATATCAATATTATTTAACAAATTTTACAACTTATTGCTTTTTTAAAGTAGGAATAATATAACTTTTTGTCGGAAGGACCATTCTACTCAAATCATCTTTCATTCTTTCTCCAAGGACCATTTTCAAAGAGCTGCTGAGCAAACACTAGCAGGATACCGGTCACAAATAGTACATTTGACATGGTATTTTGGCTGATAACCTCATTCTGGTTAGCACCTTCTTTTTTTTTGGAGCTATTTTATCTATTTTTATTTTTTAAATTTGTTTAATGAAATATCGCCTAACATCACAAGGCCGGACAGCCACTTCAAGGTGAGGGCTACCTTCACCCAATTTGGGCTGTCGACCCAAATCAACTGTCATCGGGGGCACTTTGCCACCTACTCTTAGAATGTTACCCCCTTCACAGTCCGTAAGGATGTAGGCATGGTCATCCACTAGGAGCCTGGCTGGCAGAGCAGAATGCACTACTTCCCAACTTTCTGTCTAAGCATCTGTAAGAATTTGGGGCCAGTTCTGTTTCTTGTGTACACTTTTTACATGTGTAAGACAGCGTTCTTACGTATTAATTTCCAGACTCACATTCCAAGCTTTATTTGTACTTTTCACTCCATTGTCAAGTTTTTGTATGAATGGCCCGTCCTCACTGTTAGACAACCTTATATAGCACACCATTTAGTCTTCTTATTTTATTTACAACACACTTTGTTTTGGCAACATCACTGTACTTTCTACCACTCATTCTAATAACTCGATCCCGCTGACCCATCGACCTCATTAAGGTCAACTGACAGACCTCACTGAGGTCAACTGACCGACCTCACTGAGGTCAACTTACTGACCCCACTGAGGTCAACCACCAACTGAGGTCAACCACCCACTGACCCTAAAGGTCACAACATGGTGAAGCTCAATGATTTACAAGTATAAAACCTTTGAGTAGAGGAAAGTGGATTATTCGGACTTACTGGAAACTAGAGAATGAAAGTCTTTGAAGCAACTTGGCAATGGCGACAGGGGTTTCATTCTAACCCAAAACCTTCAGCGTTGGAGATAGCGATGGTGACTTTATGTTTTAACTGTCGTCTACTCTTGTAGGGGGGTAGGATGAGCTGATTGAAGCATGTATGAGACATCGGCAACCTGTCAAGATGAACATGAGGAAAAGTTGATTTCCTTTTACTTCAACTAAGAGAGTCACAAAACAGTTCATTTGTTACGTCGTTAGAATAGCTAACAAACAAAAAAGGAATGAAAGATATTCTAGAGTGCATTTTACTTACATGCTAGTTGAGGCGTTGACTTTAACAATCTTGAATGTCATCTCTCCCATTCCTCCGATTGGGATGCGATCACTTCCTGTTGCAAATAGTAAGACCTTCTTCTGAAGAGGGATTGGGAATGCCTTCACAACCTCCCAAAAGTATCTAAAAATCACAGACAAAGAAAAAGCTAATTGTTATGATCTTGAATAACAGGTCAGAGACTTATATTTTAAATGCATAGACACCAAATAACATTAATAATAACTGCTTCCTATAGCACTTTACATTAGCGCCCTGGTCAAAGGGCCAATAACATTCCTTTAAAGCCATTGGACCCTTTCGGTAAACAGTATTTTCCAAGGGCCACACTTCGTGTATCACAACTTCTATATAAAATAACAAACCTGTGAACACTTAGGCTCAATTGGTCATCGGAGTCGGGAGAAAACAACTGGAAAACCCACCCTAATGTTTCCGCACGTTTCGCCGTGTCATGACATGTGTTTAAAATAAATCCGTAATTCTCGATATCGAGAATTGATATTGTTTTACTGTTTTCTCAAAATGTAAAGCATTTCATGGAATAATATTTCAAGAGACGTCTTTCACCATTACCTTCTGTAAACCCTTTAAGTTACTTGTAAATCTGTGAACTTTTTTTTTTTTTTTATAACCAAAAGGATGCAATGGCTTTAATCTTTCTCAGCTCCCTGAGGATTATAGAACCAAGGGCTGCCGTTGCACTCAAAAGGCTCGAGTCCAGTGCTCTTACCTGCTTGTCCACGACACTCCAGCATACTTATTTTTAAAATTCAATTCAATTAGGTTTATTATGAACATCTCAAAAATTTCACAACAGAAGTGAAAAACGACTTATAATGATGTGTTTACATTGTAAAAAAATTACAAAAATTAAAAATTAAAACAATTTAAACAGGAAACCTGAAAAGCGATATATATTTTTGGGGTTATATAACCAAAAAAATATGTTCCTATCATGAACAGTTTTAGTGCATTGATGATACCCAAACCTACATCCGTATAGACTGTAAAAGGGGTAACCCTGTTTCAGCCCTAGGAGAAGGTGGCAACGTCCTCTGGAATAAAATAATTGTAGCCCACACCTTGAAGTGGCCTTCAGGCCTTGTGTGTCTTGCGACTTGCATAAAAAAAACAAAAAAACTTGACAACTCACCTAATAGTCTGGTCATTTTTTGTGAATCCATCATACGTAGTCACTTTCTCCAGAGCATCAAGGTCTAGATTGGGACTCCCACACACCAGCATCTCAACCTCTTCAGGTCTGAGCATAATGAGAGCATTGGAGGCACAGACACTGTGGAAGCCGTGGTAGAATGCTGCAAACTGCTGGTAGATGGACTCATTCAGAAGGTAGTTCTTGTAAAGATCAACATACTCTGAAAATAACAAAACATGGAATGTTTAGTAAATACTCCGTCAAATCTAAATGTGACCCGCTCTGTGAAAATGAGTCAGATGTACATGTAGGCAATTTCAGGAATTGAGTTATATGCATGGCTGGAAAGAACACATCAGCAGCAGTAATTTGGTATGTGTCTAAGTTTTGGGGTGTATCACGTTGCTGAGTTACTCACGGACATTTAAAAAAGCCAGGGTGGTTGCCGTGTGATAAAGGCCCGAGCCGAAAGCGAGGGCCTTTATCACACGGCAACGACCCTGCAAGGTTTTAAACGGCCGTTAAAGAACGAGTCACTACTCTTTTATTCCCATTCATATATGCCTTTTTGGTTAAAAGGTGTAATAAAGTAAGAAACTCTGTCAAACTTATTCGTTTCCAACATGCTTGAGCTCTGTATGTACATGTACGACGTCTGTGTGTTGCATCGTAATGACTGAGACGCCTATATCCGACAGTTTCCGGTTCCGTTCGTGCGCGTATAGTCTTGGTGCAACACGTTCTAGTTTTCCTTTCACACACAGTGCGGCCAACTAACCAACAGCACCCGCATCGCCCGTAACAAGAAAAGTCTTGCACCAAGACTAGCGTGGAGTATCCGCTCACAACCGGTTATAAACACTGGTCATTATTAAAGGTTTAAACACCACCATGTGACGCGCTCTCCACCAATAGGAATAGGGAAACTGTCTGAGGTATTTATGAATTACCTTTTCTGTTGTCAACGCAAGTTTTAATTGAATTGAATTAGTGACTGGTATGGGGGGCATTAATTTACCTTGTCTGTTGTCATTAGTGACTGGTATATTGGCCCCATCAGCCTTCAAGTCAACTGTGTGAACCGTACCATACACCGGTAAGGACACCTAAATGTAAAAACAAAACAAAATACGTGAGAAATAAGTTCAAAGAAAGGGTTTGAAGATGATGTTTTTAAAAATATAAACGGTAAGGTTTTTAAAATAGCATTATCTGTAAGATCTCATTCAGGAAATTGAATGCCATTGTAGGCTTTAGGTAATGCAGGACCAAATAACAATTGCTTATTATTTGATAAGACACCAATCTTATAACAGTTCCAACATTTGAGTGTTAGAGTTACCCATAGCATAGAGTATTTCGTAGGATAAAGAAACCCTTTACAAAATACTCTGCTGCCGATTTCACGAAACGCTAGGATTAGTCCTAACTCGAGTTAGGACGAGTAACCCGTCCTAACGTAAGATGAGTTCAATACTTCCTACACATTTGGATACAGAACTGAACCCGTCCTATGTCCTAAGATTAATCCTAATTAGGAAGAGTTTGGTGAAATCGACGGCTGGCATTAGTGGGTTTCGGGTCTAAAACGTTTCACTTTGGGTATAATGTGACTTTAAAATAAAGCATATAAATGCGGGTTCACCCCAAACAAGACTTAAAGCCATTCTTGCTAAGGGCTACAAGACAAAAACATTTTAGATGAAAATAACTCTGGAGCTGAAGGTAGGAATTGATATTCCTTAACAGTATAGATCGTTTGATGGAGGGAAGTATGCACCGGGTAAGGAGTTCCAAAGAGATGAGGTATGTGGAAAAAAGCTGTTGGGATGGCTCAACAAAACAACAGTCTATTAGGGTAAGAAGAAGCGTAAAGGGTTTTTAAAAGCAGTGGACACTATTGGTAATTACTCAAAATATTTACTTGGTGACGAGTAATGGGGAGAGGTTGATAGTATAAAACATTGTGAGAAACGGCTCCCTCTGAAGTGACATAGTTTTTGAGAAAGAAGTAATTTTCCACGAATTTGATTTAGAGACCTCAGATTTAGAATTTGAGGTCTCGAAATCAACCATCTAAAAGCACACAACTTCGTGTGACAAGGGCGTTTTTTCTTTCATTATTATCTCGCAACTTTGACGACCAATTGAGCTCAAGTTTTCACAGGTTTGTTATTTTATGCATATGTTGAGATACACCAAGTGAGAAGACTGGTCTTTGACAATTACCAATAGTGTCCAGTGTCTTTAAAGATTTACTTACCTGGAAACTTGTACACAGATCGTCCTCTACATTGCCATCATAGGCAAGGAGTTCATCTAAGCCATGGGCTAACTCCTGTAAAGAATAACAACAGAAATATCACGATGGTCAGAAGCTAGAATATAAATCATTCATAACAGTTAAAGGGCTTGATACCTTTTGCAGATCAAGTTTTTGGCCATGACATAAATCCCTACCCACTGTGAATGAAGATGTTTGTAATATAATTTACCTGTAGAAGTGTGAGCTTCAAGAGTCGTCAAGTTTTTGAGAAGAAAAAAAAAGTGAAAATCACAGAGTGATGTTTTCAGAGAGGGCGTTAGCGCAGAAGGTGCTTGTGCAATGCATTGCAAACGTGAGCCCATCATGGCATCCCTAATGCAAATGCAGGGCAGCAATAAAAATAAATGTGTAAATAAATTAAATGAAAAATAATCTCCGAAGATGAACCCCCCTCGGAAATCACGGCACTCGCCTTATTGAGGCCCCAGTCCAGAACAAAGAATAAAATTCCTCATGTATTGTCAAAATAACCAATGATCAGGTATACATGTACATGATAAATCTATAATCAATTCCTATTAAAGTAATGTAACTTAACAACAATAAATATTATATCCAATTTGACGGACGGATCATTAAGAATGACTTACAGGGTTGACCTGGGCAAGATCATCATGCGAGACTGGGGCACGTCCAACCTCTGCTCCTGGGTTGTTATAAGGCACCACGGCTGGGCTAAGAAGCTTCTTGTATGTACTCGCTGGGAAATGAATATCTAAGATGATACTGTTGTAAACAGCTAGGCCCATAAGCTGAAGGTTCGATGCCAAGTCAAGGAGACTAAAAATATGAAATGCTGAAAACCTACTGAACAAATCCTCAACACGCCAACCCATTCCCACTAGCATTCCCCATCTACTACAATATTTCCTAAAAACACAATTATGTCAGGGCCCAATTTCATACAGCTGCTTAAGCAGAAAGTATTGCTCAACAATTTTCAGCTCAGCAGAAATGAGCATGATACAAGTCAAAAATTATACGAGTGACATGGTATTTTGGCTGGTAACCCTGTTCTGGTAAGCATAATTCTGTTGTGTTTAACTACTTTTTGTCTAACCTTTTAACAGTCAGTTTTTGAACTTCATGGACGGGTTCGAACTGGTTTGATCGGAAATGATGGTCTCTCAACGCCTCTCAACCTCCAGTTCAACCCTCTACACTCCATCACTTCCTACCTGGCCCACCTAACCCATCGCCTACGTAGTACACCCTACCCCAGCCGAACCCACTCTCTCCAAACCACTTCACCACGCTTGTCCAGCAGAAGTCCTCTAAGACTCTCACCCACCCCTCTCAACCCCCAGTTCAACCCTCTACACTCCATCACTTCCTACCTGGCTCACCTAACCCATCGCCTACGTAGTACACCCTACCCCAGCCGAACCCACTCTCTCCAAACCACTTCACCACCCTTGTCCAGCAGAAGTCCTCTAAGACTCTCACCCACCCCTCTCAACCTCCAGTTCAACCCTCTACACTCCATCACTTCCTACCTGGCCTATCTAACCAATCCCCTAGTACACCTAAACCCAACCGAACCCACTCTCTCCAAACCACTTCACCACGCTTGTCCAGCAGAGGTCCTCTTAGACTCTCACCCACCCCTCTCAACCCCCAGTTCAACCCTCTACACTCCATCACTTCCTACCTGGCTCACCTAACCCATCACCTACGTAGTACACCCTACCCCAGCCGAACCCACTCTCTCCAAACCACTTCACCACGCTTGTCCAGCAGAAGTCCTCTAAGACTCTCACCCACCCCTCTCAACCTCCAGTTCAACCCTCTACACTCCATCACTTCCTACCTGGCCCACCTAACCCATCGCCTACGTAGTACACCCTACCCCAGCCGAACCCACTCTCTCCAAACCACTTCACCACGCTTGTCCAGCAGAAGTCCTCTAAGACTCTCACCCACCCCTCTCAACACCCAGTTCAACCCTCTACACTCCATCACTTCCTACCTGGCCTATCTAACCAATCCCCTAGTACACCTAAACCCAACCGAACCCACTCTCTCCCAACCACTTCATCACGCTTGTCAGCAGAAGTCCTCTTAGACTCTAACCAACCCCTCTCAACCCCCAGTTCATCCCTCTACACTCCATCACTTCCTACCTGGCCCACCTTACCAATCCCCTAGTACACCTTAACCCAACCGAACCCACTCTCTCCCAACCACTTCATCACGCTTGTCCAGCTGAAAAACTCTTAGACTCTAACCAACCCCTCTCAACCCCCAGTTCAACCCTCTACACTCCGTCACTTCCTACCTGGCCCACCTTACCAATCCCCTAGTACACCTTAACCCAACCGAACCCACTCTCTCCCAACCACTTCACCACGCTTGTCCAGCTGAAAAGCTCTTAGACTCTAAACCAACCCCTCTCAACCCCCAGTTCAACCCTCTACACTCCATCACTTCCTACCTGGCCCACCTTACCAATCCCCTAGTACACCTTAACCCAACCCAACCCACTCTCTCCCAAACACTTCACCATGCTTGTCCAGCTAAAATAATTTATTAAGGATACAACTCCAACCAGGTTGAATTCTTGATTGCAGTCCACGCATGCAGGGTTAAACCAGAAGCACCTTGACTTTTCATTGTATGTGAACATACCTGTAGAAAAAAACACAGAGCACAAAATTCAACAACTTCAGTAAAGCCCCCATCACACCCAACTCGTTCTCACTATGGGCTTATACTGTGCGCAAACGGAGTGGGCGTAGTAGCGACTTTTTACGGTCTGTTTTTTTAACTTCATGGACGGGTTCGAACTAGTTTGATCAGAAATGATGGTCAAATACTTTGAGCCTGCTAAAACATTTTGGGTGACCATCCCGTCCTGCAATTAGACAGAGTTTCAACGTACTTAAAACGAGAAGGATGCAGTACGAACAGAATTGCCATACTTGGGACAGCCTTGGCGAGGTGTGGTCGGGCGTCATATTGAAGTCTGTGTGCACACAGACCGTGTCCGTTTGTAGCGTGTTCATCCCGTACACAGACAGACCCATACTATTACCATATTATTAATTTAACTGACTAAGGTCACATTTTCAGATACATTCTGTCCAGACCAAACTAGTTATACGATTTGTGAAAGACGAGTTCGGACATTTTGAGAACTAGTTTGGTGTGACCAAGCCTTTTTACCATTGCAGTTATGTCCTAAAATTTCACCCTTTTGCAAGATTAAATTGTTTTAAAACAAAAGTTACTATTTTAAAATAAACTGACCGTATTCTTCCTTGAATATTTTTCTGAGCAGCAGAAGAAACCATTCTTTGGTCAGGCCTCCCATATCTAAACCAGGCTCATTGTGAAACTGTACTCTCAACTTCTTCTTCAGATCAGCTTTCTTCCTTGCAACCTGAGAAGAAGAAAAACCAAAGTTGTAATGACTATGTACACAATGCCAGGCTCGAACATCGTGGCAGAATCCACAAGACTGAAGGGCTTTTTTAGCTCAAAGTTTTTACTGGACAAGAAAATATTTGTCAAGACCAGATCAAATTCAGAAACAAATCTATAATAGAAGTTAAGTTTGCTTCGGGGGTGAAGAATACTATTTTTAATTATTTTTTTTTATATACTTGAACACGGATGTGAGATAGTACTGCCTACAGAGCATTTTCAAGTTTAATCTATAAACAATGATTTAAATAAACACTAAGAGGGTTTGTCATTTTGTATTATTGATAAGAGTAATTATGTTTATCATTTGTTTCAATTAAGTATTATTGTTCAATTGAAAAAATACAAAACTGCTGGACTTGTCTGGATGTAAGTTTACTGGTCTGATGTTAAAATCACTGGTTTTGGCCTACGATCCAGTATAAATACAAGCCCAAATTCAGACACATTGTGTCCAAGTTTATCGCGCCTGGACCCCGGTGATGGGTGCCGGTGTCCAAGGGAAATCTGTCCACCAGAGATTCTGTGTACACGAAAAAGTTATCATAAGCTTTAATGAAGATGTTTCAAAAGAGGGCGCACTATTAGATTCTATGCAATGTTTTTTGACATCAATACTTTAGATTCTTCAAAAATACCTCAGTCCTTTTCAAAACAGTCTGACTCAGAAGTAACAGGCAGTTTAGAAATAAAAATAGTATTTTTTTCCTTTTGTCTGTTTTTAGTTTGCTTTTGCATTTACATACCTCATGTAACGAGTCCGAGACCAGATGAGATCGGCGTACTTTGAGGTTGAGGAATAACATATTCATGTTTGGCATCTGCCTCTGTTGAACCTTGGCTACCAGACTCCTCTATAAGAGAGAAATTATCATCAAGATTATAATTAATCAGTGGTTATTGACATTTTAATTTTGTAAATTACAGTTTTTCGAAGGCTCATTAAAGCGGATAACTGAGCAAGGTAATATTTATTAATATGTTTGATTGTATTTATGAATGTTTGATTGGTTATTGACCATTATTACTGTATGAGAGGCCATTATGAAGGCTGAGTTTCTCTTTGACATTTGAAACTCCTTATCTATCATTAGCTGAGTCTCAGATCAATGCATATTGGACATTCTTTAGAAATCTGTGCAGGGCGGCACATTCTATTTTGCTAAGAGTGCTGGGCAAAAGTTGTGAGTCCTGGGTTGGATTTCACAAACAGTTAACACTAGTCTTATCTCGAGTTAGGACGAGTTACTCGTCCTAACTACGGACTAGCCACACGTTTTGTATATCCCCTAGGCCCTGGGCAGGCCCGCCCAGCACCGTCCACCATGGCTTCAACACTGATGAGGTATTTTATCTATTTGTTTGACTTACCCTAGCGGTCATTATCATCTGCTGTTCAGAATCTTTCTGCATGATTGTACGTTTGGCTTGTAGACTGAGAATGAATGGGTACTGGCAGAATGTGAACCTAGAACACAAAATAAGGAATGACAGAAAATGATTGTACGCTTGGCTTGTAGACTGAGAATGAATGGATACTGGCAGAATGTGAACCTAGAACACAAAATAAGAAATGACAAGATAAGAGATGTAGACTTCTTGTGTTTGTAGGTTCTTGTTTTCATTGGGTTTGTTTTAAAATTTTGGGTTGAACAAAGAAAATTGATTGGGGCTGGATTTGAACCTGCTACCTCCGGATTAGCGTGCAGGCGATCTACAAACTGAGCTATCTAGCCCTGTGTTGCTATTTTGCTTTAAAAACATTGGTTAGTGCTGCCAGTCGGAAGCCATTCAACTTGTGATGGAGTTTACTAATGGAGTTTACTAATGTATGCACAACTTGTGGATATTGGAGAAAACATTTTCATTCGTTCATACATGTGTACCATAAATTTCAGAGTCCCACGTGTTGCGGCAGTAAAACATGGTAAAATTAAGTATGACGCGTGACCCATGTTTCACATTCAAATGACAAGGATCTATGTGTATAACCATAAACAAAAACCAAAATTAATATTCTTTATCCCCGATTCAAATTTCCATTTATAGACCTATTGCATATGACGTCACGCTCGCAAATCTTTGGACAATAGCTGTTCTCTGTGCGTAAAATGTGCTTGTGACCTCAGCGTACCTATAGCGTTTTGCGTTGTGCAAGGGGGAGCTATTGACTTCTTACACAAAACAGACACGCCTTTGAACAATGCGCATAATTTTGGGTAGCAACTCTCCTTTATGCATGTTTCTATACGATTTTTGACACCCAAAATGACACCCAGGAAATGCACATTTGAGTACGCTGTAGTGCTGGGCGAATAGTGAAATTTTGTTATTCGGATACCGCTGCCCAACTATCCGAAATTAACCGGATATTCGAATAGTTTTTAGTTTTTTCACCGCTAGAGGGCGCTATTTAAAAAAAAAAAAAAAATGATTTTTTTTTTTTTTTTTGCCGCTAGAGGGCGCTGTTCGTTTGTGAATGAGATCTTATTGGCGGATTGATATTAGTTTTAGACAGTGTCACTCGGTTCATTCATAAAAATGACTGGATCTAATTTAAAGATGGCGATTTGCTTTTTCTTTAGATCGTGATTGACTCTACGTGAAGGAAAACTTTTGTAATCTTTGAACAAATTACGTCAGAAATGTCATTGTTTTAACTCTTCACGGAGGTGAGCATAGTTTAATACTTAAATTATGCTGTTTTATGCTGTCTTAATAGAAGTTTCATAAGGATTCAGACAAATCATTCATATCAGTTGTCGCCCGACGTCCTTGGATATTCGGATATTAAAGAATATCCGGTTACTAGGTTGTAATTACAGAACTATCCGGTTTATAAATAGCTATTCGCGCCCTATGCGGATATCCGGTTAAGAAAAAAAAGGCATTCGCGGTTACGGATAGGAAAACCTATTCGCCATTAACCGGATATTTGAATAATTCGCCCAGGCCTAGTCACTGCGCGTATTGCAAGGGGTCTATAAATAATTTGATCTTACGTTTGATAGTTGTTCGGGTTCTGCCATGCATAATATTCCTTCATTAGATCCACATGATCCAAGGTGTTGTTATAGAAGCTTGTATATACAATCTTGTTTGGAGTGACCAATGAGTTAGCTGCATCTAAAACAGGAAGAAGAAAAAATCAATAAGAATTACATAACTTCCTTTAATAGTCGTTGGACAATTACCATGCTCGTTTTATTTTTCACAAAATCAATAAAAAAAAATTATATTACAGACATGATAAGTTGTCCTTGGAGTAAACTAGGAAAGCTTAATTGAGTACAATGGCTGACCTACATGAACACAATGGTGTAGGCTCTAATAGACTTTTAAGGCTGTTTTTTTTTTTTTTTAATTCTGATTTTCAAAGGGCAAACAAAATTGAGAATAAGACTAATGTGGACATGGTACACAGATAAGAGCAAAATAGATTGTGCACATGGTAGTACCTGCAAACCAAATAAACATTGATACCTCACCATAGAATAGAATAGAATAGAATAATGTGTTATTGTCACTTGTAAAAAACAAATGTTAGTACAGTGAAATTCGTTTTGGTTTTGCGTGTCTAAAAATATGTTATATAAAAATTACGCTAAAAATTTACCATTTAAACAAAAAAACATCGAATGCCATGCAATGCACACAGGCCCCGATAACAAGAATGAAAACGAGAGCGATAAAAATGCACATCCTCTATTGGTTGAATAAGCGTGGGCGTATTCTGCGTGGAGCAATTCAACCAATCGAGGGCGTGCATTTTCATCGTTCTCGTTTTCTTTCTTGTTATCGAGACCTGTGTGACCGGGCTTTAAAGCAGAAAGAATATCATGCCATATTGACAATAGCATGTATTTTGTATTTTGTTCTGAAACTTAGGAGGTGCTTAATTCCCAAATGTCTTCAAAGTATTTCCGAAGCTGTCTTTAGAAAGAACATTCAAAGGCACTGGACACATTTTGTAATTGTCAAAGACCAGTCTTCTCACTTGGTGTATCCTAACATATGCATAAAATAACAAACCTGTGTAAAAATTGGGCTCACTTGGTCATTGAAGTTGCAAGAAAATATTGAAAGAAAAAGGTTGCCTGAGAAAAGCTTCAGGCCTTAAAGCCATTATACACTTTCGGAACAGAAAAAAAAAAAAAAAGTTCACAGATTTACAAATAATTTACATGGTTTACAGAAGGTCATGGTGAAAGACTTCTCTTGAAATATTATTCAATGAAATGCTTTACTTTTTGAGAAAACATATAAACAATTATCAATTCTCGATATCGTGAATTACGGATTTATTTTAAACACATGTTATGACATGGCGAACGTGCCGAAACAAGGGTGGGTTTTCCCGTTATTTTCTCCCGACTCCGATGACCGACTGAGCCTAAATTTTCACAGGTTTATTTTTTTATATATAAGTTGTGATACATGGTCCTTTGGACAATACTGTTTACCGAAAGTGTCCAATGGCTTTAAGTCTTTCTCAGATTCAAATTTTTGAGTGAGAAATTACCTCTTTCTCAAAAACTATGCTACGAGTTGTTTCTGACAATAATTTATACCATCAACACTTCTCCGCTGCTTGTTACCAAGTACATGTAAGTTTGTATGCTAAAATACATTATGAGTAATTACCAAACGTGTCCAGGAGCAGGTTTCACAAAGAGTTAAGACTTGTCTTATCTCGAGTTACTAATCCTATTTTAGGATTAGCCTTAAAGGCTGTGGACACTATTGGTAATTACTCGAAATAATTATTAGCATAAAACCTTATTTGGTAACGAGTAATGGGGAGCGATTGATAGTATAAAACACTGTGAGAAACGGCTCCCTCTGAAGTGCCATAGTTTTCAAGAAAGAAGTAATTTTCCACGAATTTGATTTAGAGACCTCAGATTTAGAACTTGAGGTCTCGAAATCAACCATCTAAACGCACACAACTTCGTGTGACAAGAGTGTTTTTTTCTTTCATTATTATCTCGCAAGTTCGATGACCGATTGAGGTCAAATTTTCACAGGTTTGTTATTTTATGCATTTGTTGAGATACACTAACTGTGAAGGCTAGTCTTTGACAATTACCAATAGTGTCAAGTTTTTAATAGCTCCTAAAAAGGACTAGTCCTATGTTAGGACCCCAGAAGAAAGAGTATTTCTGAAACTGTCTTTGGAAGGAATGTTTCAGAGAGAGAGGAGGTAAATCTTACTTAGAAGAGCCAAGACTTTGGCTACAGATGGAATCCACCAGGAACATTTGCCGATGGGTGGGAGGTCAGCTGGCTCAGGTGGGAACAAACGGATGGATACAAACTGCAGAAGTCGATTTACAATGTCTTTGAAGGAATCCTTGGGAAGTCTGGAATAGAGAACAGATAATAAAAATAACAGTGGCTTCTTATATAGCCCTAATATCTCTCACTCAGTGACGCTCAAGGCGCTTTGACATTCAGTATTTTCCTGGAAGTTATGTGGAGCTGAGTATTGAAGTATGAAACCTATTCCTTTATAGCACCATGTAATGGTTTACAAGGTGCTGCAATATGCAGCCAATCAAACCAGGAATACTGGGCGAACCCCTGGACCCAATTTCATAGCGCTGCTTAACGGTAAGCAAATTTGCGTGCTTACTGTAGCAGAAAAATTTGCTTAAGCCTTAGCGTATTTCACAGGTTAGCAGAAAAATTGGGCGGCCATATTGCGTGTTTACTGTGGATTTGCATTGTGACGTCATTTATTTTCGTGCGGTAAGCACCGGAAGGTTCGCATGCATTTTCATTTGCTTACGGTTAGCAGCGCTATGAAATAGAAATTGCACAGTAAGCACAAAATCGGCCGCTAAGCAGCCCTATGAAATTGGGCCCAGCTCTTTACGATAAGATTAAATGTCATTGTTTTGATTTGTACATACATGTAATACTCTTTCATTGACCATACTTTGTACTTGAAGTATAAACAAATCCATTGGGGATGTACTTTCCCGCCATTACTGGTACGCAGATATGCACAGCATTAATTTGTATGACATACATTGTACCATGGGCATCTCTGATATATGAAGTTAACACAATTATAAATAATGACAGCGAAACAACAGTGTTGCTTAACCGAAGTGTTGAAGGCTTGGTCAATCTGCAAAAGAATCCCTTAATACGACCTGGGAAATGTGCAAGTTCAATTTGGCAAAGATGAACTGGATGGACAGGATACGGATAGCCCACTGTCATGGCTCAGTTAACCGTAAGCAAAGAATCAACGCTTACAAAAGCAGGGAACTCTGCGGTAACGTCAAGCGTATTTCACGTGTAAGCAGGGAATTTTTGCTCATGCGCAGGCTTACTCCAGGTTACTAGGTATGATACAGATACAAGGCTAGTGTAGAAATTCGGCAAGCAGAGAATAGTGATCGAAAGCACAGAATTCAGCGGTAAACAGAGCCATGAAGTTGGGCCAAGGATTGCACCACAACCAGGCTTTGAGTATCCATTGAATTATGTATTTAATCCGCACGTGACACCATGAATGAGTGCCTTGTGAAATAGAGTCCTGGCCCAAAACAGAGAAATACAACTTTGTCTTTATTGGATGGTAGAAGAAAAACTTGCCACTGACCTTTTAAACCAGTGGACAAGATAATGATGATCTTGATCACACAGTCCTGACATCTGACGTAGAAGATGAGCAAAGATGACGTAGGTGGAGGTCTGATTAAATTGGGGATTCTGGAGATCAAAACAAATACTCAAATAAACAGACAAGTAAAACTCAAATGTCAATTTCTAGAAGATTGAGAAAATATAATTAGTTGTTGCAAAAGATAGTTAATGGCCTGATGTTTTGATCGTAGCAGAGTCTTTCTTTAAAGACAGTGGACACTATTGGTAATTGTCAAAGACCAGTCTTCTCACTTGGTGTATCTCAACGTATGCATAAAATAACAAACCTGTGCAAATTTGAACTCAATCGGTCATCAAAGTTGCGAGATAATAATGAAAGAAAAAAACACACTTGTCACACAAAGTTGTGTGCTTTCAGATGCTTGATTTCGAGACCTCAAATTCTAAACTTGAGGTCTCGAAATCAAATTCGTGGAAAATCACTTCTTTCTCGAAAACTATGTCACTTCAGATGGAGCCGTTTCTCACAATGTTTTATACCATCAACCTCTCCCCATTACTCGTTACCAAGTGAGTTTTTATGCTGATAATTATTTTGAGTAATTACCAATAGTGTCCACTGCCTTTAAGCCTAAATGACAACACACACAAACAGACTCTGCTTGGGTCGAAATGTAGGCCACTAACTAACAATTTTTATTTTGGTGGTCCGGATTTAGAACGTGGTATAAATAAGTAATTGGTGTAATTTAAGGATAGTTTGTAGGAAGCTTGGTAACACTTTAAGGAGTTTTATTTTCTCTGAAACAGTTGTGGGTTAGAGACCATTCATTTCCGTATAATTATCACAAAACGCCCATTTATACACCCTGGGTGAAGAAAAGCAAGTAGGATAAAGTATATTGCTAAAGGACACAAGTGTCACGAACGGAACCCAAACCGAGATGACTAAATTATTTGTTGTTATAACTTACCTGTATCAATACCAAGTATGCCCTCAAATCATTCTTGTCTCTAGGTCTGCAATAAAAATAAAAAAAATGTATAAATGAAAATTTAGGGAAAAATTTAATTTCTTTAGTTGTTTTCCTCTTCACCAGACAGAGTAAACATGTTTATTTGAACAGAAGTTTACTTGCATCATTTGCACATAATTATGATGAATGGTACAAGCCTACATCATTATGGACTGTAAAAGGGGGTAACCCTGTTTCAGTTCCAGGTGTAGGTTTTTGTAAGAAAAACAAGATACTACAGCCTAAATTGACTACCTCTTCATGTCTTTGAGTAAGCTATTGATGATCGCTTTTAGTGTAGTCTTCTGAATATCTTCTGGTACTTCTAATAGAGAATTAAACGCTTCTAGGATGTATCCCTGAGCTAACCCCGATTCCTCAGTACTGCGTGGGTCTTTACCTGCCTCCTGTCAGTATAGAAATAAAAACCAAGATTAAAGTAGCATGTACAGTGTACAGGTACATGGTTTCAGGTACATGTAGTCTTGGTTCAAGAAGTTTTTGATGAGTTGGTAAAACCTCTATGGTAAAATCGTTGGCCCTTCGTAATGCAATGCACATACACTCAATGCTACACATGTCGTGACTATTCCACCGATAGAGAGCGTTTCTGTAAGCTGTGATCCCGCCAGCAAGAGTGTGGGGTGGTGGGATAATCTGGATATTTTCCAACAGTGCCCGCCATCGTTTGATAGTAAGGTGCATGGCGAGGAGAAGTGGAGAGGGGGATTGCGATAGTTGAGTGATAGTTAATACAACATTTTGCACCAATATTTGATTTCAGGCCTGGAATTAACCCACTTAACCCACAGCAATTGCCATGGTGCCCTGTGCTCTTGCTGTGGTGCCCTTTGAAAATGTCCAGTACAAATTAAATTTCCCTCTGAAAAGTGCCTCTTACCAGAGGCATATTACTTTGCCACTTCAAAAAAGGTTCCAGGTAATACCGAATACCGAGGTCATTTGGCGACAGTATATCGTGGCTGGGCAAGCCTCAACATGATTACGACCTCAGTTGACTACACATACACTGAAGGTTTGATGGGATTTTTAGTATTGTAGGCTTATGGCTAGAGAGAGAGAGAGAGAGAGATATCGTGGATCCAAAAGTCGAAAACCACCCCAAGCCTGTTATTGAGCTTAGGATCTCAGATTATCTTACCATGAACGTTGCATTGATGTGAGCGAAGGAACTGAAAACTATCTCGTAGAAACCTTGAACCTGTTTATAGTTCTCTGAAGCTTTGGCTTTACTCATGCACTCTCTGGAAATAATCAAAACATTTCAATGAAACTATCTTGCAGATAACCAAGGCCAACAACCATTACCCAAAGTTTCTTTAGCATCTTTCCTTTTTTTTGGCCTCCAATCTTGTATAAAACTTGTCTTTCCTGAGCAGCTTCCCTGGGTCGACCCCGCGGTGCTCACTCAGGTGAGCCCCTGACAAGAGCTAATCGAACGATCACACTCGCCCGCGCCCTCTCGTGGTGCGTCATGCACCTGGGGCCAGCCCCCAAGTGACCAGTTCCACAAGCAGGGCACTGGGCGCTGACCCGGACGAGCCCCTGGAACGACGTCAAAGCTATTCGAACTTACCAGGGTACACCGGGGGTCGACCCAGGGAAGCTAAACGAACGCACCTATATTCTGCCACACTAAATAAGATAAAGACCAGCGGTCCAGTATGAAGCTCAAACCCTGAAGAGTAAAATAATGCTAAATTTTCTCATGCAATTTCCCTTTAATTCACTTCAAGACTCTTGTTTGATTAAAAAGCAGCAACTCATCGAACCCATTAATTATTAACCGCTCCGCTGTTGCAGTTTGTGCAAGTCCCAACCATTGACCTGTGTACACCAAGATGTGGCTCCTCTGTTCAGCATGTCATTGTAGTTTATACACAGTGTAACAACACATTGTAAACATACAAATATTCTTTTTGGTTTTTACCCATACACCGATGTGTGTAACAGCACTGTACAGTCGGTACTTTCCCGAGCTCCGTTAAAAAAAATCACAGGCATATACTCAGGTACATGTAGGATTTGAACCCACGACCTTTGTAATTCTAGAGCAATTCTAGCCACAGAGTTGTGGGGACTTTTACACAATAGACCGTATTGAATAACCCCTTTTTGCTATGAAAAGTCGCCATCTTGTAGTTCAAACCGTATGCGGGTCCAAACGCGTACATCATCGAAGCACACAGCACGCAACATTCCTGGTTTGATTTCTACGGCACATGCACGCACAAATGCACGCACACGCACAGACGCCATCTTGTAGGTCAGATATTTGAGCCGCGGTTTTTCTTTGTTAAATTGGGTCCCCTGAAGTGATTCGTTAGAAAAGGGAATACTAGAACAATAACAGCAAGTCCCTGAAACGGTGCTTGCAAAATGTAGTTCAGTTCACAGGTATAGTTTAGCTGTCGTACATGTACTATACTTGTAAACATTTGAAGGGACCAATTTCAAAAAGCCACTCAGCAGCTCAGCAAAACGAGTCGGCACCGGTGGCATCAATGTAAACTTTATGGAAGGCTGGCTGGTAAGCTATGACTGCTAAGCGAGAAAGTTTTTGTGTTTTCGAAATTGGGCCTGTAAAGACAAAAACTGGCTTAGCACAAAAAATCAAAAATAGAATTCATACATACAGTTACAATTGCCGCAACTGGTACTTCGGTCATTTCTTGCTTCTAGCCAAGAAATGTGTTAACGAAATTGGGCCCAGGCGTTTTGTGCAGATAGGGTGTCATGGCCGAGTGGTTAAGAGCATTGAATTCAAGTTCTAGTGGTTACGTCATCGGAGGTAGGGTTCGAATCCCGGTCGTGACCCTTGTGTCCCTGACAAGATACTTAACTATAATTGCTTCTCTTTACTGAGGGGGGAGGGGGGAAGTTAATGGGTACCGGTAGAGGTTGGTCTTATATATGAAAAAGCCTTTGTAGCACTACGGTTGCCATGGTGACTCCCAAGGGAGCTGAGAAAGATTAAGGGAAAGTTATTGGCCCAATGACCAGGGTCCTAATGTATAAAGCGCATTGAGACGGTTATTGTGAAACGGCTATATAAGAACTAGTTATTATTATTACTATAATGAAGTACTTACTTAAAATGCTTTAACTGCATGGGTGTATACCCGGTCGGTAGTTTCTCCTTTCTCCTCTGGTTCCCATTGCCACTTAGACTAGGAGCACTCTGAGACACCATGCCTTGGCCAGCGTTGATTGGAGGTAGACCCTGCTCCGAGGACGGTCTACCTTTGGTGTTCATTTCTTGTTCATTGCTCTTCCCTCCTTTGTTCTTACCACCTCCGAGTGAACTGAAAAATGTTGTTATTCCGGAGAAACGGCCCCCTTTGCTCGTTTTGTCCTGCAAGCAAGGAGAGAATGATATAGATAAACTTCCAATTCAAATCAAAAGTGGTTTAAATCATGGGAAAAACAAATGGAGAGATCACCAGCCGGAGGTCGGTTGCAAGAGTCTGCTGTGTCTATAAATTAAATTGTACCAACAAAACTGAATTATACTCTTTGTCATGTACATTAATTATCTACAAAAAAACCGTGAACTTTAAGATCATTGGTTTATTCATTACACAATCCATCTGCAAGCATGATACCATGACCACTGACCTGACTTAAATGGTACACACAGTGTCAAGGTGTACCATACATGGTTCGTAGCGTAGCGGAATTGTCTTTGTGTGATGAAATGTAACCACAGCAACAGTTTCCTTGCTAATAGAAATGGCCATGAAAACAGCATAGCGCACTTACTGCACATAGCAAAGGTATGCAGATAAATTGTAGAGTGAAAGGGGGCTAATGTTTAAAGCCACTGGACACTAAGACTATTGATAATTACTCAAAATAATTTGCAGCATAAAAAATTACTTAGTAACGAGCAATGGAGAGCTGTTGATATAGTATACAAAATTGTGTATGTGAGAAACGTCTGAAGTACATGTAACGATATTTTTGTGAAAGAGGTAACTTCTCACTCAAATATTGAAATAAAATACTTGAGGCCTGAAGCCTTTTATTACGCATCTGAAAGCACACAAAAAGGTGCAACAAGGATGTTTTTTCTTTTGTCATTCACTTGCAACTTCGATGACCAATTGAGTCCAAATTTGTTTTCGAGCTTGTTCGATATAGTGTTTTTTTTAATTTAGTTTGAATAAAGACATTAACTAATTGGGGCCTGGACCATATTTCATTTAAAAAAATGCGAACTAAAAACAACAAAATTATGCTTGCCAGAATAAGGTTACCAACTAAAATACCACAATTTCACATGTAAAAATGTACATGTAACTGGTTCCCTGCTTACATAGTTGTGCTTAGCAGAAACAAAATGTGAAAGCAATATTTTCTGCTTTAGTAAGAAGCTCTATGCAATTTGGCCAGAGAAACTTGTAATTAATTAACACTGAGCAGTCACTCCGGCTCAAACCAATCATGTTTTCTCTCTCGAAATGCTACATCCCCACCTACCAGTTAATTACAGACAAGTCTACATTTCATACACCCAATTTATCCAGTTCAAATATACTTACATCATGTACCTGGCTCAAAACAAACAATCAAACATCAACTTGTATAGGATCCTTTGATTAGTTTTTTCGTAACCTTACTCTACAGTATGTTCAGAGTGACAAGTACATCAAAGCTTGCAATGTTAATTAAGTTGAATTAACTTGAGCATTTATTTGTGTTTGCTGGCCTCACCCCCAGCATATTCTTAGTGTTGTATTAAATGATTTGGTATTGAACACCAAATCATTTTGAATTGTATGAAGTCAGTTTCCCTTGTGGTTTATTATTTGGTATAAGTAAATAGTTAATGGCCTGCTTTTCGACTCTAGCAGAAAGCAGAGTCTTTCTTGATAGACTCTACGTGTCTAAAAAGACTCTGCTAGGGTCGAAAAAGACTCTGCTAGGGTCGAAAAGACTCTGCTAGGGTCGAAAAAAGACTCTGCTAGGGTCGAAAAAGACTCTGCTAGGGTCGAAAAAGACTCTGCTAGGGTTGAAACGTCAGGCCATTAACTATATTTTGCATTTATAAAGACCATACATTTTCCTTTTGGTTGGTAAGCAGTTTGCAATCCGCTAATTATTTTCCCTGGTGTAATTAAAAAAATTAAATTTCTACTCATTATAATAAAACCATCCAGAAAATTACAAAAATGGATTCGACAAATAAATGAAAACAGTAAGCAATCATGCGTGTAGTCTGTATTAAAATGCTAACTAATTTATAGAACAATGCGATAAAAACGTAAAATTTCCATTCATTGTATAAAATCATCTACCAGAAAATTACAAAGTGGATGACAAATATATTATGGATGAAAAGTTTATCAGCATTCATGCATGCAGTCTGTATTAAATACTCAGTAATTTATAGAAAAATAGGAAGACAAGACAAGCTTCTAAAAGAGAAACTAAAGACTGCAACTGTGAGAAAAGACCCCCCCCCCCACAAAAAAGAAAAAAACCAATGTCAGAAACAGCTGGAAATTTTTTTTTTTAACCAAGATTTTATTCACTAAACACATTTTTACAATGCTAATTGCTCCTGGTTCAATGTATATTGATGGAAAAATTTTGTTTGTAATTTTAATATTTCCATTTTTTATGTGTTATAATAGGTCTGTTATTTATATTATTAATTAATTTGTACCAACTTTTGTTTGTATTATTGAATCTTTTTATGACGGTTATTTTTGGTTTACTTAGTGTTTAGCCCAAATTTTAATTGGTCTTGTTTTTTTGCCGTTTAGTTTTTATTGTTAGGCGCATTGAGGAATGTGTGATTCACAATGTGCCTTATATTTATGCTGTTTATTATTATTATTAAGACTAAAAGAAAATTGGCTGGAATTTACATTCCTGTCAAAAAATGCACGTTCATTTGTAGTTTCTCTACAGTTTATAAACATCAGGATGTTGTTATGGGGTCACAAAATATTGAGTCCAGAATATAATCTTTAAGAGAAGTCTGCCCACACATTGCATATTTACAAAGGAACCATGTCTTTGGTAACACACTTAAATATTGATCAGCTCTTTTCGGCAATGGAACGATCTTTGTAGCCCAAATCTTTTGATGCAGACAATGAGACACCTCCAACCAATGAACGATCAATAATGGAGTCTTGTCAATAATTACTACTTACATACAGAATGCTGGATATGGGATCTATTTAAAGGAGCGCTTAGGGTTATAAACACATTTTAACGCAATTCATTCAGGGCTCAAATTTCACACTGGACCGCAGGCCAGTAATTTTATAGTGTGAGGACAGTAATTTTAGCATCAGCCGTCGATTTCACAAAGAGTTAGGACTCGTCTTATCTCGAGTTAGGACGAGTAACTCTTCCTAACTTAGAATTAATCTTAAGGTATGCATGCTACAGTGCAGGGTTGGGACTCGTCCTAAGTCCTAAGATTAGTCTTAAGTTAGGAAGAGTTTTGTGAAATCGACGGCAGTAAACTTAAGAACTAACAAGTCCGGTGTTCTTTCTGTTTTCTAATGCAATATCTTTGTTTTATAAAAATAAAAAAATAAACAAATGTGAGTTTGGGTCTCATAAATATCTTTCAATATCTTTCAGTATCATCCATAAAACAGAAGAGAGAAATCTGTTGTACGTGTAGGCCTCAGGTTTTGTTAAATTAAAGGAACATTACAGAATTGTGTTTTGCTAAAAAACAGTTGCTGGCAGTGTAGGCACTTAATGTAATCCTCCATAAAATGACAAATCTGTAGAAGTTTGAGATCGATCGGCCATCTGGGTCACGAGATAATAGTGAAAAACCGATTACAAATTTTGCATTGCATCGATGCCAAAATAAAAATGAATAAAACGCTCACTGAGCGATAAACTCCAAATGCGAAGTGACATTATTTATTTCTCATCAAATATGACATTTCAGACAGAAATATTTCAAGGGATTTTTTCAACTATCATCATCATTAGACCGTGTAAGTAAAATGTAAATATGTCATCTTTACGATTTTTGACTCTTACCGATTCTGTAACGTTCCTTTAAAAAGCAGTTTAGATTCATGATGAAATTGTGTTCTCATTTTGATTCTAGTCTCTTCTTTGAGTCAGGTCTTGTAAAATAAAATCCTGAGTCCAGTAAAGATTCTTAGCAACAAGTCCTGTGGTCTTCGTGGAGTTCCCCCCCCCCCCCCAAATTCGAGCCCTTGGTTTTGTGTGAGCTATTTTTGACTCAGTGGTGAGCTGTATATTTTTTACAAACTTTAATTTGTGCAAATGATTGTGAAGCTGATAAAAAACGGTACAGTAGGCCCTAATAAAGTAATTAGTATACAATGAGTGTCATTTAAAAAATCTTATCCATGATTAAAGATGCTATGTCAGATGTTTGGCCCCAAACATTAAAAAATAGAATTTTTTAAGTGAATGGTATTTCAAAGAGTATCACCCGCTCTATCGAAAAAAGGTTTAACTTTTACTTTTAATGGCCAGGAACCATGACAAAAATTTAAAACGTTTCTTATAAAACACATAAGAATTGGTCACGTGATATATATTGTCGGGATCCCGACAAAAACTCATTTTGAGTACTTTATTTCACTGCTAATAATAATTGGCGGACTTTTTCGAGCAATGGGTCAAATGAAAGCTTGTAACTTTCTCGACCCCCATTAAAATACCTATTGAACTTTAAATCAAAATTTTTGGGTCAAATCGGCCAAAAATCTGACATAGCATCTTTAAATGTTAAATTCCAATTTTGCTTGATCATTGAATAATTTCCCTTGTATCTGCATCACAAAATGCTACACTAATCGTATCAATTTGCTTAGCCTTGCTCAAGGCAGTCGCATTATTCGCTCCGAAAAGACGCAGCTGTAAACCCACCCGCCGTATACCCTGTGCATGGTGTGTGCGATCACATCGAATGACCCACCCGTATACAAACTGTCACATCGCACGAATACTGTTTACACAAGTCATCGCACTTGTACACCACTAACCGCATGCGGAGGCCGTCAGGCATGCGGATAGTGTACAGGGGCATCGTGTCGTGCGATGTTACGCACAGTGAATACGGGTGGGTTTTACGCACAGTGAATACAGGTGGGTTTTTATACAGCGGCCGTTCTTTTTCGGAGTGAATAGTTCGACTGCCTTGAGCAAGGCTACAATTTGCTATACAAAAATCACAATAAATGCTAAGTATATGTAGTATCCAGTGTTCACAAAAAAAAATTTCAGTCTACAAACTAATATTTTGCTGAGAAAAATTACTGGGGAGGAGATCAAACCCTGCTTTTTTATTAGTTTGTGATATTATTGGTTGACCTCAATTCATGACATTATAAATGACACACAAAGTTAATCAGTTGTGATAAAAAAAACATTCAGTCTACAAATTAATATTTTGCTGAGAAAAATTGCTTGGGAGAAGATCGATCCCTGCTTATTAATTTGTGATGTTATTGCTTGACCTCAATTCATAACATTATAAATGACACACAAAGTTAATCAGTTGTGATGCAAATCTCCGAAATATGCCTTCAGGTTTATCCTGAGGATTTATTCAAAATTGGTTATTACTCAAACAAATTGTAAAAAATTGCACCTTGTATTGTTTTAGTCATGTTTTATTGTTTTAGTAAAAAACTCAACGTTTTGTTTTCCTGGTGTAAATAGATTTGCATTTTGCAAGACTCTTGCTTTCTTGATACTTGATACTTGACTTTGTCGATTATAAATTAATGCAAATTTAACTATTGTCCTAATCCAAAAGGCCCAAATTCTACAGCTCAAATTTTGAACGCTTTTTGTTCTTTTCCTTCACTATTGCCTTTATTTTGCCTAAAATTGCACCACAAAGCATCTAGAACGCAAAACATTTCAGGCACTTAAGCAGGCCCCGTACGCTTTGCAGTATAAAGGCCTCGTGCTCTGCGCTCGACCTTGAGTACATTTTTATTGCCAATAATTTTAAGAGTCATTACGAAACAAACATGTGTAAACAGACCCTTACATGTAACACTAATTGGTAATTACTCCAATAAAAATAAGCATAAAATCTTACATGGTAACAAGCAGTACAGAGCTGTTGTCGATTTGTATAAAAAAAATTGTAGTTTTTGAGAAAGAGGTAATTTCTCACTCAAATAATAAAAGACTTCAGGGCTGCCTGAAGCATTTTCACTATTCTCTTGCAACTCGATGACCAATTCAGCCAAAATTTTCACAGGTATGTTTATATGCATGTTGGGATACACAAAAATACTGGTCTTTGACAATTTGTCAAAGTTGTCCAGACCCTTTAAAAATGCTCTGAAATTTTGTGTGTTTTCACTATGTCCTGTATTCTTTGACTTAATCTCTAGACTCTGTTCAGCGCTGTGTAACCATAGTTAAGAGAGCTCTAAAATGTACGCTTTATATTAAACTGGGTAAACACATTCTGCGATGCACTCCAGGGGAGATGACAAATAATTGTGTTGGTACTTGGCTGAACAGCCTTCACTCGTTCATCGGTAATCAATGATACAAAAGGGCATCAGTTCATCTTAAAAGAAATTCATCAGGCTGGTAAAATATCAACTTATCAAATGAATTTTCTGCAAAACTCAGCCAATACTCATGTACTAGTCGAAACAAAAATTATATGGGTATTGGCTGTGTTTTGTAGAAAAATCATTTGATAGGCATCAGTTCATTTCATAGGAACAGTGCTAAGAATATAGAATTGGAATGCACACTTTTCTTTCCTTCATTCTGTAAAGCAAGGTATGGTGAACCAAAGTGGTCCCGATAATGTTTGAATATGTACATGTATGTACTGTATGAGCGAGACTGGCGAAGTACACTTTTTGTACACAAATTAACATTGGGACAATTGTCATAAACAATATTGTGAATAAAATGAAGACAACTGCTGGCTATAGAGTCATACACAGAGTCTATCAGAACACTTGCAGTCACTGCATATATTTCTCCCACGTATGGCTTCACCGGGAAACCATTCTTTCTCGTTTGCCTTGAAAACAGGAAAAACTCGAAACAAATGGGACCAGTTGAAGTCATTGAAGATCAGTGTGTGGTGTGAAAATTCAATGTCCATCAAGTTTTAATTTATGTTTGCATACTTAATATAAACAAGTAAAGATAATTTGGGCATCGGTTGATATATCACATCATTATTTTTTTCCTAATTCAAAGAAAAAGGCATAATATTGTGAAAACTAGTAGGCCTATGTGGAGGATATGATAAACAAATTAACTTATAGCCTTATATATACATATGGGTCATTCCGTGTCAATTCAACACGCTTTTGGACCTGACCCTCACGGATTTAAATGAAATTCGGTGTGCTGATTGGACTCCTTGAGAAATGCCCAAATCCCAAATTGTATGTAATTCGGATCATTATTTTGGGAGATACGGCTTAACGAACTTTTGACTAATTAGCATGATCTGCTACGTTTGGACAATCATATCTCCAAAAGTAAAACACCTACCAAGATAGTATTTACATCATTTTGAAGCTCTTGACATGGCCCACATTTGATAAAATAAAATCAAAAAATTTCCACGCACCACCGAAAAAATACGCAAAAATTTGACCTTTGACCTTGATTTTCAAGTTTCTGCTTTATTGTTGTCTCTATTCTCTTAACTTTGTTTTCCATGTAACTTCCATGAGCTTTCTTATTACTTATGATGGGAGATACACCAATAATTGTAATAGCCTCATTGATAATGTTCATGTCGGTATTTGGCTGCACAAAAACATCCTGATGTGCAGATGACATTGATGGTCCCTGAACTTCTGGATCACTGCTAAAACTTTCAGTTGTTGAGAGTATTTTCTCAGGCGACAGTTCAGATATCTTCTTGTGACAGCCAGTGCATAAACTGTGTGCTCGAGTGAAATAAAGACTTGGATGCTCCAGTATAAACCTTTATGATACCTGCCTTAAGCCTGCTTCTTTTTTTTCTTGCTGTGTGATTTAAATGGGTCACAACACATTTTTCTCTATGATCATGACTTGACTTTTAAAGCACTAAATAAAGCTTTTAAAGCACTAAATGTGAATACTCTGTACACTGTACATTGTATAACATGTATACAGTATGTCGGATACACAGTGTCTCCTATATTAAATTAAGGGGATGAAATGAATTAGCTCATTAAGTCATGTCATGAATTAGCCTTTTGAACTCCATATTATTACCAGGGTAACATGGTTTTTAATGTGTGTGTACACACTCCCACACAATACTCTGTACACTGTACATTGTGTATGTTGTACAATGCGTTTTTATGGTTTTGGTCTTGATAGCCAATGTTCAAAAAATCATTAAAAAAAAACTGTAAAAGTGCCCATCACAATTTTTCAGAATATTGTTGCTTACATCTTAAACTTGCATTTAAAAAAAAAATGTTTGATTTTAAGTTATCAAATGTGGGCCATGTCAAGAGCTTCAAAATGATGTAAATATTATCTTGGTAGGTGTTTAACTTTTGGAGATATGATTGTCCAAACGTAGCAGGTCATGCTAATTAGTCAAAAGTTCGTTAAGCCGTATCTCCCAAAATAATGATCCGAATTACATACAATTTGGGATTTGGGCATTTCTCAGGGAGTCCAATCAGCACACCAAATTTCATTTAAATCCGTGAGGGTCAGGTCCAAAAGCGTGTTGAATTGACACAGAATGACCCATATATATATTTTTTTTCAGATTTGCATTCACAATTGTATCGTAGGAGGTCCTGTTTTTGAGGTGTCACTAAAATCGTGGCAAATCTTTTACCTCTCTGTGCGCGATGTAAACAGTCCCTAGATAAAAATTGTGTGGTTTTATTTGCCAAGCAAAGAGTCTCCTCTCCCTTGACCAAAACTTAGAAACACGTAAGGCTCCACTGGTTATTTGCACTTGTGAATGCAAAAAGTTTGGTATTTAGGCTTTTCTACAAGGCACAAAAGTATGTCATAATGTTGAGGCCATATAAAAATATTTGCCTACCGAAAAAGTTTCATCAAACACTATTTCAATTCACAATTCACGATGATCAAATCATGTGACTAAATATTTTGCTGAGCATTCTGGAAAAAAAAAATACAGAGGCTTAAAGAAGCCATGTGCCTTATATCATTTTTTGATATTTTTGATGATTTTTATTTTTTAACCATCATATCAATATTGTTATTATTATTAAAATACAAACATCAGCTTGTTGATTCAATTATCACTGTTTGTTTATACGCTTTATTATAAATATTAAGAAAAAAAATTATAAATAAATAAATAGAAAATTAAATTTGAAAGCTAGTTATTATTCACCCTTTTTTTTTTTTTTTTGCAAGTTACCATGGTAATTTTTAAAATTTAATAAAAAAATATTTTGAATAAAATGAAGCCAACTGCTGGCTATAGAGTCATACACAGAGTCTCAAAGAAGAAAGAACACTTGTAGTCACTGCAGATGTTTCTTCCATGTACGGCTTCACCGGGAAACCATACTTTCTTGTTTGCCGTGAAAACAGGAAAAACTCAAAACAAATGGGGCCAGTTGAAGTCATCGAAGATCGGTGTGTGGTGTGAACATTTCAATGTCCATCAAGTTTTAATATGTTTGCATACTTCATATTAACAAATGAAGATAATTAGGGCATCAGTTGATATTTTTTGGCATCATTATTTTGTTCCCAATTCAAAGAAAAAGGCATAATACCGTGAAAACTGGTAAGAGGAGGATATACAAATTATGTTAATAATAAAATATTTAATTTAAAGCCATTGGACCCTTTTGGTACAGAAAAAAAAAAAAGGTTCACAGATTTACAAATATTTTACAGGGTTTACAGAAGGTAATGGTAATAGACTTCTCTTGAAATATTAGTCCATGAAATGCTTTACTTTTTGAGAAAACGGTAAAACAAAATAAATTCTCGTTAGCGAGAATTATGGATTTGTTATAAACACATGTCATGACATGGCGAAACGCGCGAAAACAGGAGTGGGTTTTCCCGTTATTTTCTCCCGACTCCGATGTCCGATTGAGCCTAAATCTTCACAGGTTTGTTATTTGATATAGAAGTTGTGATACACGAAGTGTGGGCCTTGGACAATAGTGTTTACCGAAAGGGTCCAATGGCTTTAAATCAATCAATCAGCTGACATTTTGCATTCCCGGAAAACTTTCTGTATCCTACAACCACTTTTTTACGAACTTTTTAGTAAAAAATTATACCATTTTGTTTCATAGCGAATATAAATGTGGTGGCAGGATACGGGGACACTTTTCCACCAAATTAATTTTTCTGAGGTAATAAAATTGTTTTTCGCCACAAATAAACAAAAAGATGGCAGCGAATTGTTTTGGAGAAGTAAGCATTTTTTAGTCAGTCTTGTCAGTCAGTCTCAAACTCACTCACTGACGAATTTTAGTAAACAAACCATAAACCTAAATGTTTGACAGTTCAATTCGTGCTTGTGTTTAAAACTGTTGAGTTGACACAAACAATAGATAAACAATGATTGATAATAAAATAAATGTTGACAGTCGTGCTATATTAAGCTACAAACTATGTAATCCTTACATTTCCCCCGGCAGATGGTGTCTGCAAAGAAGGCAACCGGTTGACATCTTCCTCGTTCATATCTCCACCTGACTGCTCCTCCGTAAAGTCACTGGGGGCCAACGGAGCGGCAGCCCCGGACGACCGCCGAGACACTCCAGTAAAATTCCGGGCACAAGACGGACAAGTCGCTCGCTGGCTTTGCAATCCCTGAGATATTGGCGCTTGACATGAAGCACAAATTTGGCCAGCCATGGGCCTGAGGGCAGCCATGAATTGGTTATCTATGCTGGTGTCGATTACATTGTTGAGAAATGTTGTATTTTAACCGGTTTATAAAATCATTTTGGTGACTTGAAATAGGTCATCCGGTAGCAGACGTCACTGATGCTATTGTGTTTATTATCGCATTTGTTTGTGTACAACTTTCTTGCCTGTGTGATAACACGCGGCTAGCTCGCGATGCCAACCACAACGATCAATAGTGTATCGATGGCACCCGGCTGCATTCATTCCAAAAGATCATTATCTTGAAAGAGAACCAGCGCTAATCCAGCCCCCCCCCCCCCCCCAATAATAACTGCATTGGTAATAATTATTAAGTTTTGATAGGGGAAAAAACACACAAACCACATTAGTCAACACTCATTTTTTTGTTCACATTTTGATTTAACACAGTGAGAATCAAGCGGTAGTTTATTTAATAAACACACTATGAAACAGATTTATGCAACAACATTCTGGCACAAAGGAGTCATCTTTTTTCTTCCCCGGCTATTTTATTTACATTCCCATCTCTCAAAGTGTTAAAAAAAAAAAAAAAAAAAAAAAACATTAGAAATTAATTCATTTTAAAGACATCTAAGTTAGATTTTGGGTGAGGGCTTGGTATGGTAGCTGGGGTGGTGACCGGTGGTGAGGGGTCCCATAATAAGATAAACCCATGACACAAATATATCGTCTTTATTCCTTCACCACACTTTCAAGAAACTTTTGTCATTTCAGCCCTTTAAATGTAACATTTGCTTTTGCTTTAGAACTGCATCCATACTTTTCCAGTGAGTTTTGTTTTTGTTTTTCTCTTATCAAAACAATTCATTCAGTGAAGCTGGGGGGGGGGGATATTACCTCTATTTCAAAATCTATGCTACCTCAGTGGGAGCCGTTTCTCACAATGGTATATCAACAGCTCTCCAATGCTCGTTACCAAGTCAGTTTTTAAGTTTAATATTTGTTTTGAGTAATTACCAAGCGTGTACCTTTATTCCCTTTAATCAGAAATGTTTGCTTTAGCATTTATGTGCTCTGCTCAGAAAAAATTAGCCGACTATGACACACCGGACGGACATAGTCACTATGTTCTGAAAATGTTGTTGTGCTAAGGGGCCATTCAGAAAAGTCATTGTTAAAAAAAAAATAATAATAATAATTTGTTTTATTCACCATAAGGTAGGATTAAACACACACCCACCCGGCCCCAAATTGTTATGGTTTTTTTTTTATGACAGAAATAAACAACTTTGTAGTTAAATCACTAATGAAATTGATGATCTTGGCCAGCTTGGTATTTATCTTCTTCTTACATTTTGTCTTAATATTTAATTTCGATTTTCATTTGATTCCTTTGATTCATAGTCTCCCACCTTGCAAACCAAAAAATGGGACAAGAAAAAAAAAAACCTAGTCAAGAGAGGGCGCCGTTCAAGCTAACCGGTAGATATAAACAATAAACAGCCGTTCAGAATAACCTATTTAGTTTCATAAAACAGTTATCGACAGGTGCCTAAAACGGACGTATTGACGTCATAATCCTGTCCTATAAAAACACGTAATGAATGCGCAAGACATATACCCCGTCCCACCTGCAGAAAAGTCACATACTACAAGGTAAAGCAGCTTGAATGGTGAGGGCACCAATCTATCCCTGTGTGTGTGTTGTGTGTGTTGAATGTGTGCGGTTTGTGTACAGTCAACACTACGGAACGGATTCTAACTTCAGCTGACTGGGTAAGCCTGTAAGTGCCAGCCGTTTACATCGCTGGGTTGTTTCTGACATTCACTGTTTACCCCGGAAAAAGGTATGTACTTAATTGATTGATTCATGGTCTTAATTTACATGTAAACTTTCAAATCATGTTTTTTTTTGTGACTGAGTGGGAAAAGAATGCGAAACATGATTGGCGATTTTGTCGAGTGTCATTGGAATTTCGATACTGTTTACGTGCACGACCCTCATCAAAAAGTGCTGCCTGCCGTGTGACTCTGTGAGTGAATGTGGGTGAATGTTGTGAGTGATACAGTACACACTCTGCTCTAAAACTTTACATGTTGGTTTTGCCAGGTACATATTGCCGCTGTTTGTTTGATTGTTTGGACCGATTGTTTTTTGTTGTTGTCAATTATAATACTTGGCTGTCAAAACTACAATATTGTATTAATTAATGTTAGTTTAACTGAAATTCAATGTTATGTTACTGTTTCTGGAGTGTAGAAACATTGAAGTTGTACATGTACTTTCTTCTTGCTTGCAAATAAAGTGGTTACACTTTAA
Organism: Asterias amurensis; assembly: GCF_032118995.1. Taxonomy (NCBI): domain Eukaryota; kingdom Metazoa; phylum Echinodermata; class Asteroidea; order Forcipulatida; family Asteriidae; genus Asterias; species Asterias amurensis. Next base: position 21,858,036 of record NC_092655.1, read on the forward strand.
TAACAATCTTTTTCTTATTACATTTTCAACAAACTACATTGGCTTTCGTAGCAGCAACTACTGGCTGCATTGGAAGTAGTTGCTATTGAAAGCTCGTGCAGTTTTATGTTGTTATTAAAAATATCAGACTAACACAGCTGTTTTCATTACATTTTTATAATTTTCTTGCAAATAAATACAGTTTGAAGGGGCTGTGTTGTCATCAGCAAAGCGGGCCTGTGGTTTGACTCTCAACCAGGTACTGCACTTCCTTTCATGCCCTCCATGATATGATATGGGAGGGCACACCCACACATGCATTAATTGGGTTGAGAGTTCGCAATGTTGAACCCGTTCAGCTACAGGCTTGTACTAATCACGACAACAGCCCTTTTAACAAATGAGGCTTTTAGTTTGCAGGCCTGTATGCTTTGTTTTTGAAAGGGTAAGGGCAAGGCATTTTCTAGTTGGTAAAAAAGGTACTGACTATACTATTACTACTCAAATGAGCAAATTTTCAATTTCTCCTGCGGCATTTCAAGGGCACCAAGGCAATGACCAGGGGGCGTCACAGAGGCCATCGCCTTTTGTCTCTACGGCCCTTTTCTAACTGACGGCTTCAGCTTTGGAATCGGCTCAGGCAAGCTTGGCCCCCGCCGGTTGATTTGACAATTGCGCGTGCTTTGCGTATACACGCTCAGGGCTTCAGATGAGAGAACGGAGTCTCAAGCCGAATCCACAGCCGAAGCCGTGGTTTTGAAAAGGGCCTACGTTCCGGATTTAGTTAGTTGCTCCGAGTGCTCATCACAGGAATGGTTGAATGATAGCAGGCTGGATGGCACCTGCTGGATTGATCTGGTTGAGATCATATAAAGCCTCATAGGTCATCAAAGAACAGCAAAAACTGGGTGGTTTAATTTTAAGCCATCAACTTCAGGGAGACTTAAAGGAGTCATAGATTGGTTTTTGACAACGTAATGCTGATTTATAGGCCAAAGAAAGTATAAAGAAAGACACAACTTCATGTATGTCACCTGTGAAAGGTTCAGCCTAGTAGGCCTACAGTATCCCACTTGTCGAGGAAAAAAAAAAAAAAAAAAAAAACAGCCAAAAAACGGTCACAGTATTTTCAGCAAGAACCTTGAATCCATCCACGTTTAGCGAGTGACAGCAGGTACCAACTGCATCTCTAGCTGCAGCATTATACGCTACAGACACCAATGGGAATGTTATTTATTATTTAATAATATTATTATTTATTCGGCATAAAAACACAAACAAAATACAAACATAATCAAAACAAAACAAAAGCCAGGGATGTATGCCTGGAATTAAAATAGTTTACCTAAAAACTGTAGCCCGAAGGCCTTCAATTCCAATTCCAATGAATACTTTCTGTTGAACCTCAGCAGAATTCTGGGAAAGGTTGAATGCAATTGCATTTATCTTTTCTCAAAATGAAATGTTTCGAGTTGAAAAATGATCCAAACCAAAAGGGAATACTTTCCCAGAAAGGTTTGTACTATCTACAGCTGCAGGGCTTTTTATAGAGCAAGTTTTTATAGTCAGTGAATTTTTTGAGTATTTACAAATGTATGACCTTACCTTGTAAGTTAAAGGGAAGGTACACGTTTGGGAATTGTCAACGACCAGTCTTCTCACTTGGTGAAAATTTGGGCCCAATTGGTCATCGAAGTTGCAAGAAAATGATGAAAGAAAAAACACCCTCTTTTTGGATGAATTTGTGTGCTTTCAGAATAGGAATAAAAGACTTCTAGCTAGAAGTCATTTGTTATTTTAGTGAGAAATAACCTCTCTCTCAAAAACTACGTTACTTTAGAGGGAGTTGTTTCCCACAATGTTTTATACTATCAACAGCTCTCCAATGCTCGTTACCAAGTCAGTTTTAAGTTAATATTTGATTTGAGTAACTACCAAATGTGTACATTTCCTAGAGTGTTGACACCTTATTTTTGGCAGTAGAGGTGATGCACCTGGGACAGTACTAAGCTTGGGCGATATCATGATAGTATCGTATATAGCGATATTAATTTGGACACAATTTCGATATCGGATGGATTTGGTTTTAATCGAAATATCGATATATCGCGATATATCGATTAAATATCGCGATGTATTTGCTAGCTGAGACATCTTGCACCCCATAGGTTTGGAGTAAAGCCAGAAGAATAGGTCATCATTAGAAAACCTCTCTTATGCTATGACTGTCTCTTCTACAACTTTCACTTGGAGTTTTAAGACTGATGATGTCAAATTTCATTTATCGCGATTATATCGAATATCGCAATATATTGTCGGCGATAAATCGTGAATAAAATAAATCGATATCGCCCAAGCTTAGACAGTAAAGCTGCAGTATGACACACAGTAGACTCAGAGCCAATGTCATGAAGCTGTCCCAATGTCATAAACCTGTTTAGCAGAAAATATTGCTTTTAGAAAACAAATTTCTCTGCCGTAACCCAATAGCAACTGCACGTATTAGGTACAATGGTCATTTACTCACTGACGGAATCCTATATAATATACTTGGAAACCACTCTCAACAAACATCTCAATATATTTGTTTATCATCTGTGAACAATCTTGTGTTGCAAGTTTTATTTATTTGATAGACCATAAGATACTTCTACTCACAGGAATTTTTCTCAATTTGACCTCCCATAATTGACCTTTGACCTCTTGAGTTTCCAACATTTTTGGAAAACGATAATGATTTGCAACATTCCTGCATGGTGATGCTTATTGTTTTTCCTCATCAGCTTTTTATGCTTTTCGATACTTGACCTTGCAATTGGTTGAGGATTTTGTAAATGTTTTCAACGGCAATTGTATACAGTAAATGAGAAAAAAAAAAAAATGATTGCTTATCATTATGGCTTTTAGTGTCGACATGTGAAGAGAAAAGTATGTGATTGTGAAGAAAAAAATTGTGTTCAAAAACCCTCATTATTACATCATTCAAATTGCACTATTTATTAATCACATTTGTGTTTTCTGGTGATTCTTGAAATAACTACACATTGGTATAATTTAGGGGGAAGAAACATGTTTTGTGGATGATAAAACTAGTCTAGCATGTTTATTACAAACATAAGAACATGGACATGACATCCCAAAACTTTGTTTTTACGATGAACGTACAACCATGACAACAAACTACACAACAGCGACGGTAACTTTTATTCATTCAAATCAAAGATGGAAAACACCGTCTTTAATCTTTCAAATTTTGAAGCTTTGAATATCACAAAATATAGTAGATGGTGGCAAAATATTTACTTGTAAAACTTCAATGTCACTTGAATCCAAATTCACCGTCGTCAGAATCATACACGCAAAGTTTCTTGCAGCGTTAGTGGACTCTGCTGTGTGTGTGAGCTTATGTACATGTAGGGTTTGTTGGGTTTCTGCACTTTATGCATTAGGCCGAGTAAATAAAAAACATGTTTCACGTCCGGGTTTTTCAAAAAAGGAGGAAGAGGGGCTTTTTATTTTTTTATTTTTTTTTTCAAGATGGCTGCCATTCTTTGTTAAAATGTCAAATATCCATTGTTTTTTCTACTGCTGAAAAGCACAAAACATAAATCAATTTAGTCGAGGCATTCAGACTAGACATTCAGATTGTTTTTGCTGAGATCATTTAAAATAACCCTATTTAAAAAAAAAAAAAAAAAAAAAATGTGCATAAAAAAATGTGCATAAAAAATAAAATAAAAAAGGAGGCGGCCTGTAAAAAGGAAGGGGGCGGGGATGCTTAACATGTTTCTTTTTATACTTGGCCTTATATCTGGGCCTTGTGCACTGTATTTAGTGTGTTCCTCAGTGCTTTTTGGCCAAGTAAAAACAAATACCAGTTGATGACCGGATGTTTCCAAAAAAGAGGAGGATGAGGGCCTTTTTATTTTTTGTTTCTTTCAAAGGTGGCTTTTTATTCAAATTGGCCACCAATTCTTCAGTTTAAGGTCACCTGCTTACTTTTTTGTACTATGTAGTAAGTTACAAGTTCTTAAAAGATAAGTAAGTATAATGAGAAATACACAGAATTTTATTTTTTTAAATTGCAAATTAAAAAAAAAGTAAAAAAAAGGGTGCAGTCTCAAAAAAGATGCGGGAGGGGATGATTAACTTGTAGGACTGTGGAGTCCCACTGTGCTATGCTTTTTCAGCCTAGTAGCACTTAATAATTTACATGTAGCAAATGGGGAGTCAAAAAAGCAACCTGGTTTTGTACAAATCCCATAATTCTTCAGTCACTCTTTGAAAAGAAATTTGATCAAAAATCCCTTAACCATCCAAAGTCACAAGGTTCAAAAGTTCACATCTGAGACAATTTCACAATAAAACCACATTATATAAATAAATTGAAATTTTCATTATATTTTTGACTATACAATTTTCTTGTGTCCATCATCTACTCTTGAAATGTTTGGCCAGAATTGGGAACATTTTCTCTAAACAATTAAAATAAAGAATTAGAATCCATCCTTCGTTCTTGGAAGTCCAAGTTTATTTAATAAAAAGGTGATTCATAAAATTATTTTAATTTTAATAACCAATAATGACAATCAATGTGGGATGTGAGGTTAATCGTGCAGATGTTTGAAATCATCCCACTTTTAAACCGGAATTGTTAAATGTTAATCTGTTTTTCAAGCACCATCCAACAGTATTACCTTTCAAATTTGCTATCAGTTCACTGAAGCATGACATACACTTGTGGGCGTACAGAACGAAATTCTATAAGCGCATTCCTCCCACTTGCAATATTCCTTTGAATTAAATTGTACTGTTTTGTATCATAATCTGTGATGGTTTTCAGGGTTTGCCCTTAAAGACACCGGACACTATTGGTAATATTGTCTAAGACCAGTCTTCTCACTTGGTGTATCTCAACATGCATAAAATAACAAACCTGTGAAATTTTGAGATCAATTGGTCGTCGTGAGATGGTAATGAAAGAAAAAACACCCTTGTCACACGAAGTTGTGTGCTTTCAGATGCTTGATTTCGAGACCTCAAGTTCTAAATCTGAGGTCTCAAAATCAAATTTGTGGAAAACTACTTCTTTCTCGAAAAATACTCCACTTCAGAGGGAGCCGTTTCTCACAATGTTTTATACTACCAACCTCTCCCCATTACTCATTACCAAGTAAGGTTTTATGATAACAATTATTTTGAGTAAATACCAATAGTGTCCACTGCCTTTAAATTATTTTTATACTAGCCATCTGGACCAGTTAATTTATTGTCATTTTACTAATACTAGCCAGTCAGGTTTTTCCACCGGTCCATATTCCATATTGAATAGGGTATGCTTCTCAACACTGAACTAGCCAGCCTGACCACTTGGATTGAATAGACCCTTCCCATGAAATAATTTATGTAAATTGCACGTAGCGCAGGCGCACTAACGTTTTGGTTGGCAAAATGAGGGAACATCGCGCTGTTTTGTACACGGCTAATGGGTGCGTGACGCAGACGCGATTGCGCCTCTGCTTAGTGCACAACTCTATGGCGTTTGCCAACCAACAGGGTCTGTACGCATGCGTGAATGTAATTAGCATATTTCATGGGAAGGGTCCATTGTGACGGGTCCTTGGGTGTTAAAGGAAAAGTTATACCTACAATGGTTTTTGCTTTTTTGGAACCGTTCAATTAATTTAATCTTACATGTATAGGCCCCCCCAAAGTAGTTGTACAATAAAATTAACCTGTCAACTTCTTTTGAGATTGCAGACTGTTGCAGCGAATATGTCCATGCAGGCAGAACAATCTCTAATTACACATCTGAGAACGTACCTCGAAGATTCAAACTTTTAGGTATAAAAACATATAAATTTACACGGAACCACATTACTTCGAAGTGAAATGTTTTTCAAAATGCTTTAGGTCTATACTATCCAATGCTGCTAAAGGCTTCTAACCAAAAGATTTTATTGCCATTTATTTTTAGAGTGATAACCAAACGTATACCTTCCCTTTAATCGGCATTTGGCCTGCAGTTTTCAGAATGCTGGTTTTCAAAGTTGATGAGGGAGGGATGGGTGGGGATATGTCAGTCTATGGTTATTTTGGTTTGTTGTTTGCTAATAAATGGATAAGACATACCAGTTCATTTTTTTAATTGAACATTACTTCTATAGAACTTGTTTGCATACGTGTGTACCACCATGATAATCGTGTACGTCATGAATCTACCGGCACAAAATACATCCTGTGTTTTTCACAGTAATTATACAAAAACAAACTTGATTACGTAAATTGCAGTTCACTGTTTGCGTTATGTGGAAATTTCATGCAGCAGTTTACCAGTTCCATTCAAGTGTACAAAATATCTGTATTTATTTATATTTATGATGTGTCAGTATTGTACAAATTGCCAGTGTTGTTGAGCTTCATTGCTTCATACTATTATAATGCCATGCCATTGCAAATCCTCAACTTTTGTTCACCAAGTACAATGTACGTTCGTTCACCCTTGTTGACAAAAAAGTGACCTTCTATTTTGTACATTCCATGGGCAAAATTCATCTTAGGGCTGCCCTTTGTAAATTAATCCCCCTTTTAAACGGTTTGCACACAAAGAAAAAAATTACTGATTTTTTTTTATTTTTGTATTTTTAAAAGAATACAAAAAACATATTTTGAGCTACACATACATCAAGATATTGCATCATTCAAATTATCTTCTTATTATTCATAAATAGTATTCAAAGTTTTGTAAAAATCACTAGTGAAGTACAATCTCCATTAAAACAAGCTTTTACTCACTGAGCCGTGCACAATTTGTGTCCGCAAGAAGTCAAGATCCTGTGACTCTCACAAATGTATGATGTCACAGGTCACATGGTTCATTAAAGGAAGTGTAAACTGTATTAGGCCTACATATGCATGATTTGTGTAATATGTAGCCTAATTTCAGTCAGTGCAATTTCAAATGCTAAAACTTGCGAAGCGCATTACAATATTGCTTACATGTAGCTGTAAACAGGTTAACAGCCAAAATTTCATGAGAGTTCACATACTGCCAGTGGCTATCAAGTCATTTGTTTGCTAAGCAGAGAAATCTGTATACAATGTACCGTATGCTATATTTATGCTTTAACTTAGGCCCAATACAATTTAGCTAAGCTGAGCTTTTCTAAAAGCACAAAAGCTAGCTACGTGTAACACAATTTTGCTTACCAAATTTAGATTACTTGCAAAACCATCATGTCATATGTAGGCCTATCCTGCTCATTTTTGCTCGGCAGGAAATATTGTTAAGCACTATTTTATACCTTTACCAGGGGTTGATTTCAAAAAGAGTTAGGACTATAGTCCTAACTTTGGACTAGTCCTAGGATATTAAATCGTAGTTAGGACGAGTTTAGGACGAGTAACTCGTCCTAACTCGAGATAAGACAAGTCATCCACTCCAGGTCATATACATGTAGGGTGTACACAGGTACATGTTGTAAAAATTCAGCTTTTTATACAATAATCCAATGGACATTCCTGTAATTCCATTTGAGTATATATAATTATTGTGTGTGTGTGTGTGTGTGAGTGGCTATTCCGTCAGTGTCAGTAATACCATCAATGAAGAGTCATTCCACTTCCTCGGTCAGATTACAGTGAGCAATTTTAGTCAAGGACCAATTGAATCAAATCCATTTAGTCCGACTATTAAGGTATCAATGTCCTGTGTATTGACTGCCACCTGCTGACTTTGTCTGAATTCCGGTACCTGATTTTGCTATTTCTGCATGTCATTGAATCACTTAAATCTTTTATCATCGATGTACATGTATAAAACCACAAGGGAAACTGACTGGGTAAATTTTAAAATGATTTTGGGGGTTGAACAAAGAATTGACTAAGGTGATCCCCTGGCTGCCGCTTCCCCGGTTGTATCGTAATTTGGGTGTGATGCCTGGCTACATGGCAGTTAACGGTTGTATATGTATGGCTTCTGACTGGTACCCAAAACAAAGAAATTGACAAAATAGGGACACCGCCAATATAGGGCTAGATAGCTCAGTTGGTAGAGCGCCGGCACGTTAATCCGGAGGTCTTGGGTTTGAATCCCACTCTTGTCAATTCTTTGTTCAACCTCATAAATCTTTTATTGACATTATTTACATAAAGCATTGTTTACAAGCATCTATCCTGGACCCATTTTCATACAGTTGCCTAAGCACAAAAACAAGCTAAGCACAACAAAATAATGCTTACCAGAAAAAGGTTACCAGCTAAAATACCATTTCATATCAACAAAATGTGACTGGTATACTGTTTTTTGTTGCTTAGCTGACAATTGGTTAACAATATTTTCTTCTTAGGCAGATCTATGAAATCAGGTCCTGCCCGGGACTGTTACACTCATTGTAAAATTTGCATGACCAGTAAAGCAATTATACAAATATATGCAAAAACAGAACAAAAACCTTAGTTCATTTTGTAATGAGCCACAACATTATACTAAAAAAATAATTGATATCTTCATGCTTTGATTGACATCCTCTTCTGTATGAAATGACAATATTCAGACCTTGCAGCATTGATTTAATCCCATCTGTAAATATTGAATTTAATAATGTCTTCATTGATAAAGCACTGACAGCAAAGTACATTAAGAGTGAGCCGTAAGTGTGATCACTGACAGCCTTTTAGTCTAGTCAAACAAAAAGCATTTTGTGCATTTGTTTGAAAGGCATTTAGTTGAAGAATGTCTGCACAAAATATTATTAATAAATAAACAAAAAATGAAAATAATAAACCACTTACACTCAATTTGTAATCATTTCCAGTGGGTAAATTTCAACTACCTTTTTGAAATGAAATTTTCAAAAGGTTTGTTTTATTCTACACATTACAGGAAAACAAAAACGCTTCAAAAAACCAAAGGTAGGCCTATACGTTCCCCTTTAAAGACAGTGTCAATTTTGATTATTGATATTTAATCACCGCTACTTTGAGAGGTCTATAATTATTGGTTTTAGAAAGGGAAGTCCTTCAGGTTTGTTCCTGAAGTTACAAGAGGGTTTATTTGACCCCAAGGTCACCTCAATGGGTGCGTTCGTTTAGCTGCCCTGGGTCTACCCCGGTGTGTGGCGTTTTTTTTTTCTTTCTAGGACGAACCGAACGTGGGTAATTTTCTGCACGTTCGTCCTGAAAAGAAAAAACGCCACACGACTGGGTCGACCCAGGGAAGCTAAACGAACGCACCCATTGACTATGATGGATTTACCACTTCCTATTACAAAGTTGTATAGTTCTATACAAAGGGCAACAGGGTTAGCGTAAAGGGCACCCAGGGCAATTTGATGTATTTGATGTATTAGACAATTTATAGCTTGGGCTGGAGGGGCGTGCAACCAACCTGTGGACATTTCATCAGATCAGGTGATCACGTTTTGGAGAAAATGGCCAGTAATGGTTGTTGTATTGAAAGTGATGCCCCCCTTATTTAATTTAGTTACATGTATCATGGCTCAATTGGTTTAGGGGTTGGGGGACACATTTTTTTATTCAAATAGAATGATTTGATTTTTTTTTCATCAAGAGAGTTGGTTTCACTTCCAGTACCAACTCTTGAGATACCTTTAAAGTCACCTGGAAGTGGTATTTTTTCAAAATAAAGCTTTTGTCACTAATATATGTGTTTTGATGAGTTGAATGTGAATAAACAGTTAACTAAGGTTTTAAAAGTGCTTATGTTATTTACAAATTTAAGAGTAGACCCCGACCCGAGAGGGCGCTGTTCGTGACGTCAATCGAGGCAGACTATGCCTGTAATGCGTATAGTAAACACAATTGCAAAGTACATGTACTTTTTTGTTTTTTTCCGGCAATGCCGACCAGGTGTATTGCTGCTGAATGCAGAAAAACACTTTTTGAAATGTACCAACTCACGACTTGGACGTACATGTACTTTGCACGTGTGTTTACTATACGCATTGCAGGAAAAGTCTGCCTTGAATGACGTCACAAAAGGGGTAGGCGGAGTCAGCCCCCAAACAACTTTATATATTTTTTAAACATATAAATCGTGACAAACAATTACTAAAAAAATTGTTTTATTGTTCGTAAGCATATACTCTTATGTTTGAAAGAAAAAAAAAATTATTTCCAGGTGACTTTAAGATTCAAATTTTTTGTTATAAAAATGATTTCTCATACTGTAGGTTTAGAAAAATTGTCATAGATTATTGGAATTAAAAAATTGAAAGTACATTCTATGATGGGATGTAGAATGCTTACTCTCCTTGCAGTGTTTATTCCTTCTACCCACTAGATAGACATCAAATTTAGCACAGGTGCTGGTTAGAATAAGTTGTACACAGTGGCATAACCAGTGATAAACCTCTCATAAACCATGCCCCGCCCTCGCCCCTCAGAAATGAGATTTACAACAATCCACAGATGAGTGGTTGATACAGTAAATAGCCCCTCAGATTATGCCTCAGCTTACCACCCCAAAATAAAAATATCTGGTTGCCCAACGGTTCCGAATATTTCTGAAGAAGTCACTTCATGTTTCCTTTTTTTTGTCTTTTTATTTCCACTAGACTTGTTGGTGATCTACAGACCGTGTGAAGTCACGTTTAGTAAGATGCAAGACTAATACGGAAAATCTCATCCTCGGGGCAAGATGATTGGACAACGGTTTACCTACTTCTTATGAGTTTATCATCTACGCTGATTCTCACCCAGACTTCCTTGGTACCCTGCTCTTGACTTGGTCACCAGTGCCAGTGACTCCCATTTGCCACCGGAGCCCAGTCTGGTTGGCAAGTCTACCTCTGATTTTGAGATTGTTACCGGCTGTCGCAGTATTATAGAACTGAAGTGTTGTGTGGAGTGTGGACTTGGTTGGTGAAGACAGTTCGTACCGGGGTATCATTCGGGCATCTTCTCACTAATTGCCCTGTCTTCTGGAGTTTCCTTTTTCTTGAACGGGGAAGAACAAGGCGTCGTCATGGCGTCTGAGAGCTTGCCATCCGTCATGCTGATCACTGCAAATGTAGGATCAATATTTGAAGATGTAAGTAGTTTTTTAATTTATATGTTTTTCTCAATATAAGAATTCATGTCGGGTAAAACTTATTTTATTGAGAAATAAATTGCACGCATTGAATATTCATCAGCTTGAATAGTTGAGATTTTTTTTTTTTTTTTCTTCAAGATTTTGTACTACGGTTGATTCATTCCAATCTAAGAGTAGAAACAGAATTCAGACATTTTAAAATTGTATTGATTTAAAGTTAAACGACTTTAATGTGTGCGCTTGATAAGAATGATCAAGTTTGTTTTGATTATATTATCTTCAGTTCATGTAATTAATAATTAAGACATTTTAATACAAGTTTGATTTATTTTACTGTCTTCCTCTTATAGCCTGAGAATATGTTACAGGGATGGCTACACAAGTTTTTTGAGGTGAGTACAAAAACAATTTGATACTAAGTTTAAAATTAATATTTTCACCTCACAATTTTTCAAGATTAAGAATATTTTGATAGCCAGCAGGGGTCGAAATTAAGTGTATTTCCATGGTAGTCAGCAGGGCTAGTGACCAATTATGTTTAGTAGCCCTGATTAGATTTTGGTAGCCCAAAAGCCACGTTATGTCTCGCGTCACGGCTCAAACTTTACAACACACCAATAACATAGTTCTTTATTGTTTGTGATGATGATTTTTGCATTATTATTCAACTAGCCCGTCGGGCTATCAAACTGGAAAAATCAGTAGCCCGGATGTTAATCTGGTAGTAGCGGGCTAGTGGCAATTTCGACCCCTGGTCAGTAGAAGTGACCCCTGTCTCATACTGTTCATTGTCTGCTGTGGCCGAGCGGTTATGCGCACCGGACTCGAGCTCTGTTTTTTCAGGTCAGCTGTGTCTGGACACTATTGGTATTTGTCAAAGACCAGTCTTCTGACTTGGTGTATCTCAACATATGCAAAAAATAACCTGTGAAAATTTGAACTCAATTGGTCGTCGAAGTTGCAAGGTAAAAATGGAAGAAAAAACGCCATTGACACACAAAGTTGCGTGCTTTCAGATGCTTGATTTTGGGACCTCAAAATCTGATTCTGAGGTCTCGAAATCAAAATCAAATATTATTTTAGTCAAAAATTATTGTTTTTCTTTTTTTTAACTACGTTACTTCAGAGGGAGTAGTTTCTCACATTGTTTTATACTATCAACAGCTCTCCATTGATTGTTACGCTGTAAGATTTTATTCTAACAATTATTGTGAGTAATTACCAATAGTGTCCAGCCTTTAAGCAAGATTTTTCCTTCAGATGGGACATAAAGCCATCGATTCTATGTACTTGGATCGGTAGTGGACGTATAACAACCCAGGGGTCGATTTCACAAAGAGTTAGGACTAGTCCTAGAAGATATACAAATTACATGGATAGTCCTAAGTTAGGAGAAGTAACTGGTCCTAACTCGAGATAAGACTAGTCCTTACTCTTTGTGAAATCCACCCCAGAACACTTATCAAGGAAGAGTGGGTTAACCCCTGTAGTTCACATAGCAAGCACTCTCGTTCACAAAGTTTTCCTCAGGCTTGAGAGCTACAGTGATTAAGTTCACTCATTAGGCATCCTTGATTTCATTACCAAAATTACATAATAATTATAAATACCATTATCCTTATCATCAATAGGGTCATTATCCATCCGTTTTGTATCTCGCTGATTGTTTCCGTAATCCCTCCAAATTATATTTAATTACTACAGGGAAATATCAAATGATTAGTATTAGATTGTATTATACTAATCAAGGGTACTGTGCACTTTTGATGTAGAATCATTACCATTAGTTTCTCTTGTTACCCCTTATCTTAGGCTCATTGAAACCTATTCAAGCATAAAATTGCACTTATGTAGAAGTCATGCTTGACTGAACAAAACGATTAAGAATGGAACAACTCTGAATAGATAGAAGCATTTTAATTGCATTCATGAATAAACCAAGAAGGGCACAGAACAAGACAATAATATGCAGACTTTTTTACAGTATTTTTGATTGATTAAAATTTCGGTTTAAAATTAAAACAACAAATACACAACTTGAAACAACAACAACACAAATAGCATTTAATTTTTGTTTAAAGGAACATTACAGAATTGGTAAGAAACAAAAATCGTGAAGCTCACAGATTTACATAAAACTTACACGGTCTGATGATGATGATAGTAGAAAACATCCCTTGAAATATTTCTGTCTGAAGTGTCATGTTTGATGAGAAATAAATAGTCTAGCTTCGCATTTGGAGTTTATCGCTCAGTGAGCGTTTTATTCATTGATGCAATGCAAAATTTTTAATCGTTTTTTCACTATTTTCTCCTGGACCCAGATGGCCGATCGATCCCAAACTTCTACAGGTTTGTCAGTTAATGTATATATGGTGGATTACATAAAGTGCTTACTCTGCCAGCAACCGTGTTGTTAGCAAGAACCAATTCTGTAATGTTCCTTTAAATATAGATAAATGAGAAATAAGGAAAACAATACATTTAAAAGAAATTAAATTTATCTGTGTTAATTTTCCCTTAAAGTTAGGGTCATACTTTGCAAATGAACCCCCCCCCCCCCAGCCCCAGTAAAACAAAAATGTGTGTTACGTAGTTCTCTCTCAAATCCTCCTTGATGGTCTTCTGAAATTACTGTGACAGTTATTTGCTGTTGTCTCAACAAGAAGACACTGTATTCAGCTGACATTTTCACAGGTGACTTTTATTGTTTTTTTCCTTGATTATTTTGCCCATATGCCTACATGTATGTCAGCAATACCTCAACAGAAGACCCAAAGTTTAAAATGATCAATAGCAAAAGAAAAATGTCAAAAGTTAAATTCCACAAACATTTGTACGAAATGATAGATTTTAAGACAGGAAAAGTATAAAGTTCTCAGGGCTCAAAATTGACACATGGACCACAGGCTGAGGCCAGTGATTTTAGCTTTGGGCCAGGAAACTCCTGACCGGAAAAGCCTGATGGTCTTGTGTTTTTTCAATTGAATAACATTAGGCTACCTCATTGTGTACTATCTTTGTGACCAAAATCTGATAATATCTTTCAATTCTCTTGAGTATCAAAGCGCCCTTACACATAAGACAAACAAGATCTACATGTATCTAGATCTTTTTCAACTCATTTTGATTCTGTTCTTGTCAAATAAATTCTGGTTTTGTAAACATTTTGAGGTACAAGCTGTGCAGTCTTGATCGTCATATGTTTTTCAATTGAATAATATAAGGCGACTTCATTGTACGGTATCTTTGTAAACAAGATCTGATAATATCTTTCAATTCTCCCGGGATTAAAATGCCCTTACACATAAGACAAATGAGATACATACATGTATCTAGATCTTCTTCTAGTGCTACACAACTCAATTTGATTCTGTTCTTGTCAAATAAACTCTGGTCTTCTTTTGAGATACAAGCCCTACAGTCTTGTGGTTTTTACCATCAAATTCAAGTCAAGATTCTCTTGATGCAGCTCTTAAAGGCAGTGGACACTATTGGTAATTACTCAAAATATTTATTAGCATAAAACCTTTCTTGGTGACGAGTAATAAGGAGAGGTTGATGGTATAAAACATTGTGAGAAACGGCTCCCTCTGAAGTGCCATAGTTTTCGAGAAAGAAGTAATTTTCCATGAATTTGTTTTTGAGACCTCAGATTTAGAACTTGAGGTCTCGAAATCAACCATCTTAACGCACACAACTTCGTGTGACAAGGGTGTTTTTTGTCTTTCATTATTATCTTGCTCGTTCGATGATCGATTGAGCTCAAATTTTCACAGATTCGTTATTTTATGCATATGTTGAGATACACCAACTGTGAAGGCTAGTCTTTGACAATTACCAATAGTGTTCACTGCCTTTATAGACAAGGACACTATTGGCAATTGTCAAAGACCAGTCTTCTCACTTGGTGTATCTCAAACATATGCATAATATAACAAACCTGTGAAAATTACAGCTCAATTGGTCATCGAAGTTGCGAGATAATAGTGAAAGAAAAAATACCCTTGTCACACGAAGTTGTGTGCTGTCAGATGCTTGATTTCGGGACCTCAAATTCTAAATCTGAGGTCTTGAAATCAAATTCATGGAAAATTACTTTATTTTCTCGATAACTACATGTACGTCACTTTAGAGGGAGCCGTTTCTCACAATGTTTTATACTATCAACCTCTCCCCATTACTGGTAACCAAGTAAGGTTTTATGCTAAAAATTATTTTGAGTCATTACCAATAGTGTCCACTGCCGTTAAACGCATGGAGAACAAAAAAACAACCGAGGCTGTATCCATGATACATATTTAAATGATAAACAAGTTGCAGGCTTGTATGCTTCGTTTTTTGAGTAGGGCAAAGGCACCAAGGCATTTTCTCCTTGTTAAAGGGCACCCTATGGGGAAATTGTAAATGTCTACTTGAGCATTTCAAGGGCACCAAGGCAATGACCAGAGGGCATGGAGGCAATCACTTGCGTTGCCTCCGTGATCAGGCCTGAGTTGATTCGGGCGTTAGTTGAAACTTCCCAGTTCCCAGTATATTGCTAAAGCATGAATGACTGATGTAGCTACTACTGCGTGTGTAAGATGTACATATGGGATTGCCTCGCCACTAGCTTTATATGTAAAAAGCAACTTACTACAGACTGCTGTCAAATTCCCTTTTGTATTGTAATGACTGACTGCCAGGCAAGCCCTAGCTATTATGAATTATTATAATACTCATTCATAGAAGGGAGAGACTAGCATGGTAATCTGTGGATAGGTTTATATGTCACGCTATTTGACAGTCGAGCCACTATGCATTAACATCAAGATGATGATAACAGTGTACTTTTATTCCTTGTGTATATAAGATTTACTATGGTGTGGTGACTCATGAGCGCATCTCAGTTTGTTTGGTTTTCTCTAATGAGGTTCTATATTTTTGTTACCATTTTTAAATAAAATAACCCCCGATTGCCCTTTTACGTTCATTCGTAAACTACTGAAATATTTGTGAATAACCCCTAATTGCTTTTTATTTCATGTCTAAATTGTCTATGTCCTGAAATATTTGTGAACCTATTGTATATAACACACACACATGAAGTTCATCATACTGTATACTTCAATAAAAGTTAAAATTTATTCAATTTATTGGATTTATTAATGGAGAGAAATGTTCTTCAATACATAACAACATTTAAACAAAATATGGTAAAATTTAAATTAATTCAGTTTTAGGTGAGCAAAGGATCTCATTAGCATTCCATCCGTCAAATTTAAAATAAAATCTCTCATTTATTTTACCTGACCATATCTACATGCCATTTAAAACCTGCGCAATCTTTAAGAAAGGCAGCCATTACAGTTGCGCATTAAAGGCGCACCTCTGGAGTTTAATCAAACCTAAGTATCCAAAAAGGAAACGCAGAGTGGTTGTTGAGCATCGACTCTTCCTTCCGCTGTGTGCAGTTTGCCTCTCTCAGCTTCAGACCCAATTTATCGCAAATGCTTTTAGTCCTGAATGTTACGTTTTTTTCCTGGTTTGTTTTAAGTGTACATCCTATGACTGTTCAATGCTTTGTGTCCATAAGTGAAATTGGTATGCCATTGTTTTTTTTTCTCAATTATGTTTAGCAATGGAGTTGAAAAGCTGTGACCATGCATTCTCTCAAGAAATTAAAAAAAAATTTGCTAGAAATAAAAAAAAATAAGACTAGAGATGTAATTAATAATAAAGAATAAGAAATCATTCTCATATAGCGCACATTACCGTGAGGTCCCTATGCCCTGTGCTGTCAGTATGTTCCCACAAGGGAAATATGTGAAGCTACATAAGCACCATGTAATGGTTTACAAGATGCTATGGCGCAATATGCTGCAAATCAAACCTGGAACGTCGGGGCGAACCCCTTCTCCTAAAATTCTTACTTGCAATTGCATTCACAACACACAGGACCAACAGCTTGACAATTGTACATCCCATCCGAAGGATGAAGCTGTGGTTAAATGTCTTTCTCAAGGACACAAGTGTCATGACTGGGATTGGAACCCAAACTCTGCTGATCAGAAACACAGAGCTTTTTTCTTGCTCTTTTCCGCTCGGCCACAACACGCTACACGAAAGAGATGAGCACACTTTTGTTTCATACCGGTTATAATAAGAAAAGCAGACATTCTAAGTACTTGGTGATTGTTTTGACTCTTAATCACATGGTGTGGCCACCTTGTGAATAACAAAAGATATGATGAACTTACAGAACACCTGACCAAATACAATAGAAAAGTGACCATTTCATCTGTATTAATAGCCCTGGCGGTCTTACACTTTCGTATTGTACTACAGTGACGTCCTGGACATCGGGGTACATTTCTGGGGCGGAAAATTTTCAAAGCTTCATAACTCAAATCTTACCTGCAAGAAACCACTAATTTTCAACAGATTCACATTCCATGGTAGCATATATTTTTCTGCGGTGGGTTTTGGTCGTCATATATTCTTCACGAATCCTAATCCGTCATTTTCATGAAATAATGCAGCTCCCAATGTTAAGGAATTCCCATTTTTGTTTGTACTCTCACAGTCTGCTGTGTGTACGCAAGACGCGCAAATCTTGCGTTGCGTTTGCGTGTTAATGCAGCTGTGCAGTCAAGATATGGTGACCAATAATTCATGCGTCTTGCATCTTGCGTCTTGCACGCGAATGTATACGCGTACGCACGGCAGCCGACAACACTGTGAGAAAACGATCAAAACGGGAATTTTTTAACGATGGGAGCTGCATTATTTCACGAAAATGATGGATTTGTGAAGAATATATGACGACCAAAACCCACCGCAGAAAAATGTATGCCGCCATAGAATGTGAATCTGTTGAAATTAGTGGCTTGTTGCAGGTAAGATTTGAGTTATGAAGCTTTGAAAAATTTTCGCCCCAGAAACGGGCCTTAAAGTCACCTGGAAGTGATATTTTGTCAAAATAAAACTTTTGTCACTAAAATATGTGTTTTGATGAGTGGAATATGAATAGACAATTAACTAAGGTTTAAAAAAATTAGTTTCCATGTTATTTACAAATTTGAAAAATTGTTTGTGACGTCAATCGAGGCGCGATGAATCGCATGCAGTGCCAACACAAGATAGTGACGCTTGGCGCAAGCTAAAAACATGCCCTCAAAGTTGAAACAATACCTGATTTTTTCACGTTAGGCAAATGCTCCTTTAGGTTCATTACGTTTGTCAGGTACCTTCGGGTAGGCGGAGTCACCCCCACACAACTTTATTTGTTTTTTTTAATCATATAAATCGTTAAAAACAATTACTCAAAAATTTATTTTATTGTTCACATACTCTAATGTTTGAAGAAAAACAAATTCTATTTCCAGGTGACTTTAATAAACTGCTCACAAAAAGTAAGGAAATTTTTTTTAATACAGTATATTTGTTATTATTTAATACTCTCTTTGTATATGGTATATATCAATGGAAAGCTGAACTGTTCCTCTTTAAAATGATACCACATTTGCAATGATTACATGTTGCTGGACTTGGCTACACGAATAACAATGAGGCAAAGTCACAAATCAAATGTGCCAAAATTACCATTGTCTGTGAATGGTCAATAGGTTATGCTCAATAATCGAAACGATCAAGCTTTTCAGAACCATTAATGGGTTACACGATGATTTGCACCAGTGAGCTCATGGACCCAATTAACCCTCATCTCATGAAAAACACCTTGTTTGATGGGTATTTGCAAAACGATATTCTACAGCCAAATGTAGTCCCATACTTGCAGACTCTTGGATCAAATGCCATATTTTAAGATGACAACGCTCGCCCCCATCGATCCCTACTGGTGACTGACTACCTGAAAAATGTTGGGGTGCACTGTGGAGCATCTGTGGGACCAGCTTGGCCTCGCTGTCCGTGCCAGAACCACCAAAACATCAACTGTGGCTGACCAAATCAGGTTCCTTAATAAAGAATGGAACGCCATCCCTCATCATAAGCGCATCACAAGACTTGTGTGCAGCATGAGAAGAAGGTGCCAGGCTGTCATCAACGCCTTCGGATCATCCACTCGTTACTGAACTTTTTGTATCAATAAAGTGTATTAAGATCAGTAAGTTGTCTTGCTCTATACCAAACTTCTTGTCTCAATAAAGTGGATTAAGATCAGTAAGTTGTCTTGCTTGTTTGAATTACAGTGTCAATTTGATTGTTCACACAGTAACACAAATTGCTAATTTTGGCACATTTGATTTGTGACTTTGTCTCATTCTCATTAACGTGGTCAAGTCCAGCAACATGTAATCATTGCAACTGTGGTATCATTTTAAAGAGGAACAGTTCAGCTTTGCATTGATATATACCATATACAAAGAGAGTATTAAATAATAACAAATATACTGGATTGAAAAAAGTTTCCTTACTTTTTGTGAGCAGTTTAGTTAGAACTCTGTATCTTTGTACAGAGAAAGAGTCCTATATAGGGCTACTGTACATGTATTTATAGTAAATTTATGCATTAACAGATGCTCAAATTAAGCATCTGTAGAGAATTCGTAGAAATTTATTGGCATACTCAACAGAATTGTACTTTTGAAACTCGTGATCGAGTGATTTACTTTTTGACAGTGCTGTCTCTGAACAATAAAAGGCAGTGACCTCTACATTTGAACACTTCTGATGGCTCATTTTGAAGTACATATTAACTTGGGTGTGGGTTGTCACATTCTGTTTTTTCATTAATCACTTAACGTCACTTCAGAGGGAGCCGTTTTTCACAATGTTGTATACTATCAACCTCTCCCAATTACTCGTTACCAAGTGAGGTTTATGATAATAATTATTTCGAGTAATTACCAATAGTGTCCACTGCCTTTAATGCTAGGTCCTAATTTTGGCTGATTTGTTCCCAAAATTTGCATTTAAATTTAAAATTGCTGTTTTTGACAGATTCAAGAAAAGATAAGTTTTAAAAAGAAAACCCTGCCAAACTAAAAATGAATTATTGTCCGGAGACCGACATTATCTCATTATCCATCATGCAGCATATCAAAAGTGTTTTTTTTTTTTCGTTTTTTTTTTTAAACAGCATCATCTGTCATTTATTTTAAGAGAACAAATTAATTATAAAAGAAAAAAGGGCAAGGCAACTGTTCTGTGGGGGAAAAAGAAAGATACTGAGATGGAAAAATTATAACTGTGTAATCATCAAACATTAATTACGATAATTACCAGTCTTGTCAACCTTACCTACAGTATAGGTAACATGATTGACTAACCCTCTAGTTAATTTGTATGATTGACAGACCTGCGATTGTCTGAGTGCTTTTGCAATTATTAAGCAATGTACAAAGACGGTTCAATCATGCAAAACCGTTGCTATGTTGTAGAGTCTGGACATATGCTTCATCTCCATAACGACCACAGAAAATACTAAACAGAGTTTCTAGGCAAGGCATATAGTATGGATAAATAAAGTTACTTTGTTCACAATTTTTTTACATGATCAATTTTGTTGATTTAAAAACTGGTAATGAAATTGATGTGAGTCTTATCTAAGAGTTTTTAAAGTTTGTTATTACCCTTAGGGAGAGCGTCTCAAAAGTCGGGCACGTTCCTAGCGCAAAAGAACGTTCCTGCGGGCATATGCCCGCAGGATCGCAACATCATGACAAAGTATACGCGGAGCGTTCCAAAAGACCGGTCCTGTGGAACGGACAAAAGCGGCGGGGATACTCTTCCGATCCAAAAAGAACATTCCTACCGTTCCGACTTTTGAGACGCTCCCTTAAAGGAAATTTATGCGCTTGGAAACCGCTCTAAAAAAAGATTAATTGCAATACAAACTTTCTGTTTGAAACCTATTGATATATTTTTTTCATATTAAAGCCATTGGACACTTTCGGTAGACAGTATTGTCCAAAGGCCCACACTTCGTGTATCACAACTTATGTATAAAATAAACAAACATGTGAAAATTTAGGCTCAATCGGTCATCGGAGTCGGGGGAATATAACGGGAAAACCCACCTTTGTTTCCGCACGTTTCGCCGTGTCATGACATGTGTTTACTATAATCCGTAATTTCGTTGTCCAGAATAGATAATTGTTTTAATGTTTTCTAAAAAAGTAAAGCATTTCATGGAATAATATTTCAAGAGAAGTCTTTCACCATTACCTTATGTAAACCCTGTAAGTTAATTGTAAATCTGTGAACTTTGTTTTGGTTTTCTGTTCCGAAAGTGTATAATGGCTTTGACCACTTTACTTCAAAGTGAAATGTTTCTCAAAATGTTTTCTATCTAAAGTTGATGTGTAGACTTATAACCAAAAGTTTTATTGCTATTGATTTTAAGAGTGATTACTAATTGTATTAACTTCCCTTTGAACGATCGTGTTTTTGTGATGAATAAAATGTCCCAGTGAGCTACCTCCTTGAAGATATGAAGAAGTTAACTGATCAATATATTTTATTTCAAAGTTTCACTTATATAAAATCTAGATCCTCCTACGATCATTTAATCAGATTTTAAGAACTGCGTAGGATCCTTGGGTCTTTGCATTTCAGAAGTAGAGCATCTTTCCGTAAACAAATCATTCGCTAGAACCCTCTGAAAGCATTTCTCAATTTGATTATCCGCCTTTCTGAATTGATTCACCTAGTTTTCGGTTTGCAATAACATCTTTCAACCTTGTAAATTTCTCTCAGCGTTGAGAAATGCTCTGAAGACTCAACATGAGATTGTATAAAATCTAGACTACCGTGGCTGCCCATTTACATGTACAATATGTGGCTCATTCTTATAATAAACTTAAAATAACATTTGTTTAACCTTGTGGTGTTTTCGTCTTCACTGAATGCGGGACGAAAGATATGAATTTGTCCTAAATTGGTATCATTCGTAATGGTTCATTGAAAACATTTTTTTTGCATTGAACAGAAGCCATGACATTAATTATTGATATTATTTATCGAGTAAGTGTCTTCTCTACTACTTACCAATGGCTAGTAATCCGTTGCCTTGCAAAGTTGATATCATATTTAGAGTGACAAAAATAATAGGAACTGCCCATTAAAGCCATTGGACCCTTTCGGTTCAGGAAAAAAAAAAAGTTCACAGATTTACAAATAACTTACAGGGTTTACAGAAGGCAATGGTGAAAGACTTCTCTTGAAATATTATTCCATGAAATGCTTTACTTTTTGAGAAAACAGCAAATAAATATAAATTCTCGTTAACGAGAATTACGGATTTGTTTTAAACACATGTCATGACACGGCGAAACGCGCGGAAACAAGGGTGGGTTTTTCCGTTGTTTTCTCCCGACTCCGATGACCCGATTGAGCCTAAATATTCACAGGTTTGTTATTTGATATAGAAGTTGTGGTACACAAAGTGTGGGCCTTGGACAACACTGTTTACCGAAAGGGTCCAATGGCTTTAAAGGGTCTATGTACTTTTTCCTAACACAAAACACAATGTCAACAGATTTACATGAAACTTACACAGTTTGAAGATTATGATAGTAGAAAGCTTCCCTTGAAATTTTACTTTCTGAGGTGCTGTAGTTTTTTGAGAAATGAGTAAAACAAATAATTTCCGTCTCAGTTTTAGCATGTAAAAAGGTACTAACCAGTTATGCTATGATTATGGTTTAAGTTCATAACTGGTTAATGGGATTTTACATGCTAAACTAATTTTCGTCTTCCTGAGACGAAAATTATTTTGTGACTTAATTTTCTCATTTCTCAAAAACTACAGAACTTCAGTCAGTAATATTTGAAGGGAAGCTTTCCACTATCAATATCTTCAAACCCTGTAAGTTTAATGTAAATCTGTGGACATTTTGAAAAAGTACCCAAATCCTTGAAGGGTGAGTAGTTGTTCTAAAAGTCTTTGTAATCAAAAGTAATAACTTTTAAGAATTGTAAACATCACTATACCCATGTTTAAAAATAGTAATAAAACGCTCCCTGTTGTGACATTCGAACACATCTATTATCAGTCGGCTCTTATTAGCAATTCAAGGGAACTAGAGTAGAAGAAAACTCATTACAAAAGATAGAATTGTCAATACGGCTCCCTACTCCTTCAAATACTATAAAACAAGTTATCATGATTGGAAAACCGTTTCCATGGTAGTGTATAAATAACACTGAAATGTCCCGCTGTGTGTCGGTTGCTTCCTTAGCAACCAGAACCAATATGAGATAGCATCTTAAAAACTTCATTCCAAGCAATGTATGTCAATAAGACTTTTCCCTGTTTGTGCCGGAAGGCACGTAAGAAAAGCTGATGATGAAGATAGAGATGGGGTCTATTGTCTGACAAAGAATCTGGGTAAACTATGAGAAGAACTGATTGCCTCGTTGCAGCTGAGCTCTCTTAAAGGAACACATTGCCTTGGATCGGACGAGTTGGTCTTTGAAAAGTGTTTGTTATGAAATGCATATGGGTAGAAAGATAATTTAAAAGTAGAATACAATGATCCACACAAGTTTGCCTCGAAATTGCGTGGTTTTCCTTTTACTTCGCGAACAAACACGGTCGGCCATTTGTATGGCCGACCGTGTTAGTCGACGAGGTAAAAGGAAAACCGTGCAATTTCGAGGCATGTTTGTGTGGATCATTGTATTCTACTTTTACAGCATCTTTCTACCCATATGCATATTATAACAGACGCTTTTCAAAGACCAACTCGACCGATCCAAGGCAACGTGTTCCTTTAAGAATCAGGGTTTCATGGTGAGGCAATTTAAAGGGTTTGGGTATTTTTGTGTTTGACACAAAACACAATGTCCACAGATTTACATTGAACTTACATGTGTTGAAGTAATGATGATAGAAAGCTTCCCTTAAAATATTACTTGCTGGGGTGCTGTAGTTTTTGGGGAAAAAAAAGAATAAAACAATGTAACAAAATAATTTTGGTCTCAGGAGACGAAAATTATTTAAGAACATATTTACGCGACTCTCCTGAAAACAATTATCTATGATTTTCACCTTTTTTTTCACAAAAAACTTAATGACTAATAAAGCTAAGCTGAAACTTCTACAGGTAAATTATATTAAATACATCTTCATTCACAGTCACAGCCAAAAACAAAAGGTATCAAAACCCTTTAAGCTCAGGGTTTCTTGGTTAGAAAGTTTAAGGGTTGCAGATTCAAAGATAAAGTCTGGCAAACAAGAGATCCCTATCTATTCAAACATGTAATGAGATTGGTGAGTACTAGACTAACATGGAGCTTGCGGGGACAAACTTTGTTTGAAAAAGGAAAGTTTGAAGTTATAATAACATTAGGTTCTTATGGGTGGGTTCGTTTAGCTTCCCTGGGTCGACCCCGGTCTGCCCCGTACGTTTGAATAGCTTTGACGGGGGCTCACCCGGGTCAGCCCCCAGTACCCTGCTTGTGGAGTGGGTCACTTGGGGGTGACCTGAGGTGCATGCCGTCACCACGAGAAGGCGAGTGTGATCGTTCGATTAGCTCTGTCAGGGGCTCACCTGAGTGAGCACTGCGGGGTCAACCCAGAGAAGCTAAACGAACGCACCCTATACAGCGCCTTATCACAACCTAGGTGCGAGTCAAAGAGCAAATTTGAGTGCGCACCGTGGTTAATAACTAAAGATTTACCATTTTTACCCAAACCTGGTCGACCAGCCAATGGTTGACTACTTTGGTCAACCATTTGAAATAAGCTTTTTGACCATAGCTTTTTCTGTGGTTTTGATAGCCTGTTTCATGCTAACATGAGTAAAGTACAGAGGGGAACCAGTGACTCTACATGCACATGTACATGTAAAGTGAAAAGATCGGAGGGCTTCCAAACAAGTTATTGATTGAGTGCGTAACTGCGCATGTATGGTACGCTGCTGGTCAGTAGTCGACCTATAATAACATGCGCACTCAAATGTGCTCAGTATTTTATCCTGCAGGGTACATGTGTATGTGAAGCTACGTTTTGAGACCTATTACTTTGCAGCTCCATGTTATTGTTTACAAGGTGCTGTGGCTCAATATGCCCTCTCCAAAACAAAACCCCAAAGTATCAAAAAAGTATGCCAATAAACAAATCAACAACATGGAATGTTGAGCTAGGTCTATAGTCTGGGAGGGCACATCTTTTTTGATGACAGTTTTTTTCACTTTTGCCGTTCCCTGGACGGCCTGTGCTTGTTTTATTGTTTTGCTTGTCCGAAGAATTAAAATAAATAAATAAAATAAAATAAATGTACACTATGTCGGAAACGGGGATTTTGGCTATACAGCTTCGACAAGTGTTTGTTCTGCCAGTGTTTGAAGATTAGGCAGACATGGGAGATGCAGCAGTAGCTGTAGCCGAAGTCGCTAAATCAGACTTGGCTAAAGACTAGACCGTGATAGGAGTTTGATTTTGTGAGGTGGGATGTATATTGGATTAAACTACATAAATAATTAAATGGGTTGTAAAAAACACACTTATATTCGCCACCACGTCACGCAGGGTAAAAAACACAGTAGACAGGTAGGGCTCGAGGGGACATACAAAAGAAAATTTAATATGAATATACGAGTCCTTTATTCAGTTTACCTTTGTGTATCCTTGGAGACCTATCCGTCAACTCACAGTTATAATCAACTTTTTTTCTTCATAATGGCATGTTTGGAAAGAACATTCATTTCTGTATATTCATCACAACAAGCCCAGACTATCCTATAAGTTATATTATTGTCCATTTCCTTAAAGGAACACGTTGCCTTGGATCGGTCGAGTTGGTCTTTGAAAAGCGTTCTGTAACCGTTTGTTGTAAAATGTATATGGTTAGAAAGATATTGTAAAGTAGAATACAATGATCCACACAAATATGCCTCGAAATTGCGTGGTTTTCTTTTTACCCTGTCGACTAACACGGTCGGCCATTTATGGGAGTCAAAATTTTGACTCCCATAAATGGCCGACTGTGATAGTTCGCGACGTAAAAGGAAAACCGTGCAGTTTCGAGTGATACTTGTGTGGATCATTGTATTTTACTTTTACAACATCTTTCTAACCATATATGCATTTCATAACAAACCGTTTCAAACGCTTTTAATATACCAACTCGTCCGATCCAAGGCAACGTGTTCCTTTAAAGGCACTGGACACCTTTTAAAATTGTCAAACACCAGTATTCTCCCTTGGTGTATACCAACATATGCATCAAATACAAAATATGTGAAAATTTGGGCTAAATTGGTCATCGAAGTTGCAAGAGAATAATGAAAGAAAAAACAACCCTTGTTGCACAAATTTGTATGCTTTCAGATGCCTAATAAACTAATATTTCAGTGAGAAATTACCTCTTTCTCAAAAACTATGTTACTTCAGAGGGAGCTGTTATAAAGTTGTATACTATCAACAACTTTCCATTGCTCATTACAAACTAATTTTGTTCTGCTAAAAATTATTTTGAGTATTTACCATCAAAGACTAACTACATGTAATTACATACAAAAACTGCACAAGCTTTCATAGCAAAAACTACGTAGTGTGTCTACTTATTTTTTCAATATAATTTATATATAGCCATTGGAAACACCATTTCTGTATTTTGAGGATGTGGAGAAATAAAACACTGATCGTATTTTCTTAACTTCACTGACTGAAATGTAAATGTTATCATATTTTAATTGTAAATATTAGTGTAGTCAGCTTAGTATGTGTACTTAGTTCTTACTTTTTAAGATAATTTATAGCCATTTGAAGTCACATTTCTGGGTTTTATTTCTGATGAGGAGAACACAACAAAACATCTATTTTCATAACTCCACTGTCTGATGGTAAATTTTATTGTATTAAAATTAATAAATAGTAGTGTATTCAACTTGGTATGTGTACTTACATGTAACTACCTAGTTATTACTTTTTAAGGTTATTTATAGCTAGCGGAAGCCACATTTCTGGGTTTTCATTTGATGCGGAAAAAATAAGTAAAACGTCTTATTATCATTACTCCACTGTCCGCGTGATAGGCTTTCTGGTCTGTTCTGCGAGGGCATCATTTGCTTCTCTCTGGGACTGTGACTGTAGCCTTTACCCGTCTGGGAACAGCAGTAGATGATTGATGGTAATGTCACTAACGGAATTATTTTCAGGAGTAAACAGCCACATTAGGCTTTGCTGATCCAATAAGAGGAGACTATAGAGGGAGGGCTGAATCTCTTGGATTCAACGAAGGAGTGAACAAGCCTCAAAAACGCCCACGGCACCCACAGCAATGGCTGTGGTGCCCTATGTTTTTGCCGTTAGGCCTGGGCGACTAGTTATTTTTACTACTCGACTATAGGATACATTTTAAAGATCTCGGACAAAAAAAATTAAAAATATGAAAAATAGCCCAACTGGTTGTCCTTTGTGTCATGCGGCCATTTTTGAAAAAAGGCCCTCGTCCTTCCTTTTTCATTAGGCCTTAGGTTTGTTTTTATGATGTATTTTTAAAGAAATATTTTTCCTATCAATAACCAGCAATGAATCTCTGTAAAAGGCAGTGGACACTATTGGTGATTACTCAAAATAACTGTTAGCATAAAAACTAGCATTTGCTTATTTCATGCATTAGTTTCTCTTATAATCTCTGAGTACAATTTGTCATTGTTTGGATTTCCATTTTGTCCAAATTTGCACTCAATTTATTTCTCCTTGGATCTCAGCCAGTTGAAATAACGGGAAATGTGAGTTCCTTGTGGCCTCGTTAGGTTGTCATGGCAACTGTGAGGTGGCAAATATATATCTTGAATGTAGTGACAATTTTACGTTGACGCATGTCAAAAATATGTCCGTGAAGTAAACTGACAAAAATACAGGATTGTAAAAATTCATAAAGTAAATAATTAAGTTAGACACTACTTCGGATAAATTGGTCAGTTTAGAAAACTAATACTTCGCTGGTTTTTAAGTTAAAGGTAAAGCATCATTTTAGGACAAGAAATCTTTGGTTTTAATTGAATTGCTCACTGTCTTTCACTTGTGAATGTCTGAAATAATATCCAAGATGTATTTAAGTTTATACAGAATCTTGAAATTTGATGAATTATGTAGAAACTATGGTTTTAAAACATGACTTTTTAAGTTGAAGACAAACTCTTAAAAAGCTTGTTTTCACGATTTTCAGACGTTTCTTTAATATCTTGAGACTTTACTTGACACTAACCCTTATATTGACTTTTAGGTCAGCACACAAAATCAAAAGAATGGAAAATGTTTTTTAGGCTTTATTTGTTAAACCCATAAACATAATTTTTGAACTTCGAAATTTAAAAGATAGTCAAAGTTATTCAGTTACAAACAAGACCTTAGCAATTAATGGAATGCATTGTGTTTTACTAACATTACGTTTTTTTAAGGGTTAGTTAATTATACTAGCTTGCACTTCTCATAGACTGCCAATCAAATTAGAGTATGCCTGAGCTTGCATAAAGTGTTCGTTTCCGAACAAAAAACATGTAGTGTTCATCAGCAATTTAATAAAGGGGAAAGAGTTGCATGCGATTGTGATGCTATTAGATTACAATTGAGGCTTTTAACTGGTCTTAGTCAAGTAGATCTCTGCCATGTTTTGGTTAGCTGGGTGATCGTGCGCTGCATTTTTCCTTCATCATAAAGGACAAATTATGGCGTGTTTTTGTGGTTCTCTGAGCTCCTAATGGATGCTTATGTGTTTTGTGCATGCACAGAATCAACGATTGTAAAGGATGCGTTTTTGTTACTTGTATATTACTCATGTGGCTGTCATGAATGGCACTGTAATTAATTTGATGCTGTGCTCATTTCAGACTATTCTCGTGTCTAAAGTACATGTATGTGTACATCATGTGTGCCAAATAATTTGCAAATTAACTGTGGAATTTTTGTCTCTTAGTTTGATGGGGAAAGTACCTGATAGCTCTTAATGACATTTCAAAACAGTGAAATATTAGTCTGAATAAATATTAGTCTGAATAAAGTCCATTGTACATCTTTAAAAGCACTGGACACATTTTGTAATTGTCAAAGACCAGCATAACAACTCTGTGAAAATTTGGACTCGATTGGTCATCAAAGTTGCAAGAGAATAATGAAAGAAAACACCCTTGTTTCACAAGTTTGTGTGTTTTCAGACGCCTAAAAAGGGCTATAATTGTAGGAGAAAGTATCTCTTTCCCAAAAACGTTGTTACTTCTGAGTGATCCGTTTCTTGTTTTATACATCAACAGCTCTCAGTTGCTCGTTACCAAGTAAGTTTTTATGCTCACAATTATTTTGAGTAATTACCAAAAGTGTCCAGTGCCTTTAGAGGGAAGGTCTGAATAAAGTCCATTATAATAATAATAATAATAATAAACTACATTTATATAGCGCATAATATGAATAAACATCTCTATGCGCTGTACAATACATCCTTTTGGTAATCATTTCTAAAAATAATGGCAATTGGCAATAACAACTTTAGATGTTTATGTACGCCAGCTTTCGATAGTTAACAGTTTTTGTGTGTGAAAATTTCACTTTGCCTTTAAGATAATTAAAAAAATTATTATCAAATACAGAAACTCATTAAAGAGAAGGTACACGTTTGGTAATTACTCAAAAACAAATATTAACTTAAAAACTGACTTGGTAATGAGCATTGGAGAGCTGTTGATAGTATAAAACATTGTGAGAAACGACTCCCTCTGAAGTAGCATAGATTTTGAGAAAGAGGTAACTTCTCACTAAAATAATAAAAGACTTCTAGCTAGAAGTCTTTTATTTCTATCTGAAAGCACACAAATTCGTCCAACAAGGGTGTTTTTCTTTCATCATTTTCTCCCAACTCCAATGACCAATTGAGCTCAAATTTTCACAGGGTTGTTATTTTGTGCATATGTTGAAATACACCAAGTGATCTTTGATAATTACCAATAGTGTACCTTCCCTTTAAGGAACTTTTCCTTTCAGTTTTCCCAATTCCACTGTTGATAAGGGTTAGATTCACCTCGACCTTCTTTCTTGTATTGTCATCCAAACTCTGTATTCTGAGCATGCCTATCGATTTTATCGTTGTTATCTTTGAGAATGTATTGGGAATTTTTTTGTTTTTCGTGTATGTTGGGAACTCTGTGTGTTTGCTCTTGTAAGGGCAAGGTTTTTTTCTCAAAGTATAAAAGGGAACTGGTATGGGAGAAATGTAAATGTGTGCAATATGCAACATTTCAAGAGGCACTAAGACAAGGGCAAGGGGTATGGTAGGTGGTCAACAAATATTATTATTAATTTTTATGTATTTATGGATTTAATAAAACAAAGGACGCCTCACTGTCTCACTCATGAACTTCATCACAACGGAGGACGATTCTAAACCATAAACATCAAGGTTAACATTTCTATGATTAGTGTTCTGGGTTCTTGGTGTTCCTGGTTTGATTGGCTGCATATTGCGCCACAGCACCTTGTAAACCAAATTCAACTTCGTCCCACATACCTTGCAGGAAAATACATACTGTTGAAGGGCCTTGAGCCTCACTGAGTGACGGAGATGAGTGCTATAATGAGAAGCCACTATTGTTATTATTATTACTATTATTTACTTTTTCTTTCTGTTTTTCTTGTTCTGTTTGCAGACTGTACAGACATTGAAACCTCAGCTCATTGCTCTCCATATGCAAGAAGTGGGTGGTAAAGATTATGAACTCTGCATGGGTAATGTCAACATTTTTATACAGTGAGTATTTTTCAATTATCAAATTATAAACCACAAGGGAAACTGAATGGGTAAATTTCACTGCTACTGCCGCTTCCCAGGTTATATTGTTATAAAACTTGGGTGTGATCCCTGGATACACAGAAACTACAGGTTGAATGGCTTCTGACTGGCACCCCTGAACAAAGATATTGACAAAATATGGAGACCACAAATATAGGGCTAGATACATTAGCTTAGTTGGTAGAGCATCAACAGGATAATCTTGAGGTCATTGGTTCAAGTCATAGCTCTAGTCAATTTTGTTTTTCAACATGAGAGTAAAGTTTTTTTCATGTTGAAGAATTCTTCTCATAAAAAAGTTTCTTGGGAAAAGGATGTTTCTTCTTTTTGAATGTAAAACCTCGGCAGTCCTAAACCTATTCTTAAGGTGCAGGCTACGTGTCTTAATTTTTTTTTTTTTAACAGTCAAAATTATTAATTTTTACAAAGGGCACTTGGAACATTTAGCTTAAAATATTTGTTTAATTTTTGTTTATAGAAAATCTTCCCGTCTTTGGAAATTTGCAAACTCCAACAAGGGGACATGAATGCCAAGTTGGCAATAACCAATCTCTCTCATACAAACAAACGTCTATGAGTATGAATCACACAATTGTGTTTAAATAACTAGACAACAAAACTTATTCCAGTCATTGTGAAATCAGCAGTTAGCTTGGGGATTCTGACCCATCACCACAACACGGTTTTTTCTACCTTTTTATGCCTAGTATACAGCCTCGCTACCATGGGCAGCGCGCCGTATCGATACCTCTCGTTAGTAACCCCTGGGAGGGATGTACTACGAAACAACGCTGATTGGCTCAGGAAATTGGTTATGCATTAGATGTCAAGTGCGTGCGCGCGTGTTTTTGAGATGTTTGCATGTTGATCACGCCCGCGTTTTTTATGACACGAACACGTTTTTAAAAAACAAAAACATAAGCATTCTTTAAGACGAAAGAAATGCGTGCGCGCATAGAAAGGATCGATTACATGCCTAATTTAAATGTGCTGGGATAGCACATTAAAATTTGCCAATTCCAGGGGTTATAATCGAGCAAGGCATGCTGGGAAAAAATGGCGCAGCGAGATCGATCACCCCTGGGAACGAGGTTGCCTAGTATAGTTTTCGGTAGGAAAATGGAGGACCTGCTCATGAAGGGGACACTTCCAAGAACTACCCTGTTTAATCTGTCACTTTCTTATTATTAATCTCACACCTTGAAGACATACACTGTCTGACATCCAATACCTCGGAAATTAACTGGTATCCTGCTCTCACCTGAACATGCTGTTACAATAGGCACGGAAACCAGTCACCGGCCAGGTGCAACTGGTTCTAAATAATGATGCGACAGCCAAGCAACATCACAATTAATATTTGCACTCATGCGAATGACTCGAGGCGTTTTTTTTTTTGCATCTTTTTTTTTATGCCGTCCGTAGTCCCTTGGAAGTCAGATATTGATTTTTATTTTCGGAGCGATTGTTTTTTTGTGCGTGGGATTGGTTCATCAAGGTTAGACTAGATAAAGTGGATATCTGATGGCCAGAAGATGGGAAGATGTGTAACTTAAGGCCCTGAGGACTTGACTTGAAGGAGTTTGGACATCCAAAATTAAACCCATGAAACCCACAGATGTGTTTAAAGAGGGACTCCAAGGTCATATAATCTTTGATGACATACATGGAGCTCCTGACGAAACATTGAGACCAATTTAAGAACTGAATCCAGGGTACTACAGTTAATCACGATCCTATAAGCTAAAGTAGTAGTCCCAGCCTATTTTCTATACCATCTGCCCGGGTAATAGTTAAAAAAGCAGGACAGTTCTTTTCAGAACTGAGAAGTCTCCCGAACCCCCGAACATCTACTCCGCGATAGTAGAATAAAGGAGATCTAGGAGACATACGCCTTTTGGCGACAGTTATTTTTTTAACTTTTATGCTCTCCTGGGCACCCCACTGTTGTCTTACTTTGTTTTCTTAAATATTTTTAATGTATGTATATGTGCTTGTAAATGTGATTGCCCGAATAAATATTATTAAATATTATTATAAAGCAAGACAGTTCTCTAAGAACAAACTCTACCTGGCGAGTAGATACACACATGGTGTTACCGCAAACCAAATATATATGAATGGAGCTGTTATTACTCCTTCATTAACCAGTAATCTTTACCAAGTTGAACCTTTACTGTCTTTAACCCTTTTCACACGACAGTCATTTAGCAAGGGTCCCGTGCTAAATCTTAGCAAGGTTGTAAAATTGCACCTCGTTTGAAAGGACAACAGGGTTTATACTGGCCATAAAGGACGCCAAATTTGAGGGTTCTTTAGGGACCTTGAACAGTCCAAACATTGTTGTCTTTTCATAACAAGTGTAATTTGTAAAACTTCACAACCATGCTAAAATTAAGAAAGGTACCCCTGCTAAATTACTGTCGAGTGAAAAGGGCTTTAGCTTCTTCCCTGGACTGTTTTACAGGGCATTCCTTCCTCCATGCACTCCATGCTCTGTTGTAATTGTTTTTTTTACTAAAAACTAATAATCGTTTTATTCTTGAAAATGCCAATGGAAACTAAATTTCTGTGTGTTTATAATACGGACAATAAAAAATTCTAATTCTAATTCTAATTCTAATTCTACAACCAACAACAAAAAACTGTTAGCTAAATTCGCTAGAACAGCATAGTAAGAAAATTGCTTATCAATGCAAACTTTTAAGTTGTTATTCCAAACCCCCAAGTTGATTACACCTTGCACAATACTGGGTAATACAAACAACCTGAATGAATTACTTGTCAGCTATTGAAAATAGGTTGTGTCAATTAGTTTTCCCTGAAACTACCTGGGCACCAAATCATTAACATATAATTGCAAGCGTAGATTCACAGAAAAGGTTGGTGTTTTATTGATAAATTGAAACCCCGCAGGGCAACCAACTATGTGTCATCACATTTTCTTTTGTCTAGGCATAGTTTTGAAAACAAAATAGTTAAAGGCCTGCCTCTTTGACCATAGCAGAGTCCATTCTTGAAGACTACTAAATGACAACACAAAGCACTTAAATGGGTATAACAGAAGCTATCGAGTGGAAAGAGATGAACAGAGAGAGAGAGTGAGAAGGAGAGTGAGAGGGACAGAAAGCGTAAAGCAAAGGATGAACAATGTAAACAGAGACAGGGGAGAGGGGGGTAGAGGGGTGGGGGGGGGGGTAGAGGGCTGTAAACAGAGACAGGGGGGAGGGTAGAGGGATTGGGGGGTAGAGGGATGGGGGGGTAGAGGGATGTAAACAGAGACAGGGGAGGGAGGGTAGAGGGATTGGGGGGTAGAGGGATGGAGGGGGGGTAGAGGGATGGGGGGGGGGGTAGAGGGCGGGGGGGGGGGGTAGAGGGATGTAAACAGAGACAGGGGAGGGAGGGTAGAGGGATTGGGGGTAGAGGGATGGGGGGGTAGAGGGATGTAAACAGAGACAGGGGAGGGAGGGTAGAGGGATTGGGGGTAGAGGGATGGGGGGGTAGAGGGATGTAAACAGAGACAGGGGAGGGAGGGTAGAGGGATTGGGGGTAGAGGGATGGGGGGGTAGAGGGATGTAAACAGAGACAGGGGAGGGAGGGTAGAGGGATTGGGGGGTAGAGGGATGGAGGGGGGGTAGAGGGATGGGGGGGGTAGAGGGCGGGGGGGGGGGGTAGAGGGATGTAAACAGAGACAGGGGAGGGAGGGTAGAGGGATTGGGGGTAGAGGGATGGGGGGGTAGAGGGCGGGGGGTAGAGGGATGTAAACAGAGGCAGGGGAGGGAGGGTAGAGGGATTGGGGGGTAGAGGGATTGGGGGGGTAGAGGGATGTAAACAGAGACAGGGGAGGGAGGGTAGAGGGATTGGGGGTAGAGGGATGGGGGGGGTAGAGGGCGGGGGGGGGGGGTAGAGGGATGTAAACAGAGACAGGGGAGGGAGGGTAGAGGGATTGGGGGGTAGAGGGATTGGGGGGGTAGAGGGATGTAAACAGAGACAGGGGAGGGAGGGTAGAGGGATTGGGGGTAGAGGGATGGGGGGGGGGTAGAGGGATGTAAACAGAGACAGTGGATGTGGCAGAGGGATGGGGGTCGAGGGATGGGGCTGGTTTGACCACAAGAAGTTGGAAATACTGAAAAAGGATAGTAATTAATTAGTGAATGAGACAGACTAAACAGGGCGGCATCCATGGAAAGAGGTTAAGGCAAAGACAAAACATCGTAAATCATTTTGTTCTTGGATATTTAGACCATGTCCTTTAAATATTGTTTGCATGTATAAACAAAATAATGTCCTTTTGGTGGGATGTCGTTTGAAACAACTAATTCCATTGCTCATTTAGAAAATATTCCTTTTACTTAAAATAAAATCAATTTTGTCAGCTTTACCAATCCAATTTAATACCTGTAAAGGTTTATCCTGTGCTTAATAACAAGAACACCCAAAAAACCATATAACAAGTGCAGGTCTTGAATTAACCCATGGCACCTTCAGCAATTGCCGTGGTGCCCTACCTGTGCTTTTGCCGTGGTGCCCTTTAGAAATTTAACATTCTCCTCATCGAAGTGCCTCTTACTACCAGAGGAAAGTTGATGTGCCCCTCCAAGAACAAATGCCCACACAAGTGAGAGGTGCACATGAATCGACTTAAGTCAGAATTTGAACTTTTTGTATTTTTTTTCTCCTCAGGAAACTTATTGAAAGTGACACACTGAAAGGTTACGACAGAGTATGCGTCTTACTCGACAAAGATTTCACAATTGTGGACCAGTTCACGGTGAGTACCAAATAAAGATATTTTTTTTTCTTGTCCGGTTATTGCTAGACGACACTATTTAATAATGTTGCCAGTTTTAGCATGATCAAATTAGCGACCAGTCTGTGGTGATGAATTACTTTCAATCAACCCTGGAACTTGGTTTCATTTAAAGGAACACGTTGTCTTGGATCAGACGAGTTGGTCTATAAAAAGCGTTGTAACCATATTTTTTTTTAAATGCATATGGTTGGAAAGATGTTTTAATACAATGATCCACAGTAGAATACAATGATCCACACAAGTTATTCTCGATATTGCGTGGTTTTCCTTTTACTGTGCAAACTAACACGGTCGGCCATAAATGGCCGACCGTGTTAGTCGACGAGGTAAAAAAAAAAAGGTGCAATTTCGAGGCATGTTTGTGTGGATCATTGTATTCTACTTTTACAACATCTTTCTACCCATATGCATTTTACAAAAAAACAGTTACAAACGCTTTTCAAAGACCAACTTGACCGTTCCAAGGCAACGTGTTCCTTTAAGTTTGTAACTCAAGGATTGGAAGTATTTCCAAATCGAGAGGTTGAAACTTAATTCATTCATGCAATCTCAAACCGACGTACTTTACATCCTTCCTTGAAAATGTAAAAAACATCACAATATATTATTAACAGCATTGACTGAGGTTAAAGGGTTCTACAAATGCCAGGGAGATCATTTGACTCCTTCCACACCGATCGGCAAGTTTACCATACACTGTAAACTGACATTACTAAGGACGTAATCTTAAGACTTACTCCGTCCAATCTTGGGTATTGCTTACTTCCCCAAGCTGATAGCTGCGATACAACCCGGGCCCAGTTTCACAGAGCTGCTTAAGCACAAAAATTCGCTAAGCACAGCAAAATAATGCTTACCAGAATAATTTACCAGCTTAACATATGTACAATTGTGACTGGTGTCCTGCTCATTTTTGCGTCGCAGAAAATTGCTAAGTATATTTGGAGCTGCTTGTAAGCAGAAATTGTTGCTTCTCAAAGTCAACTCAACTTTCCGTCACGTAGAGTCATAAGGTGACTTTAATAAGGAAGCCAAGAACAAGAAGGGCCAGAGTTGACGTTGAAAACCTCAAGATGACCTTAAGGAAGACACAGTTTAGAGAAAGCTCCTTCGGGCTGGGATTCTAATTGGCCTTTAATAACTTGGGTATCGTGTCCCATACTCGCAATCAAGTGGATTTGTCGTCCCTTTTATGTGTTTTTATCCCCGGGTGATTAGCCCATCAAAGGGCATCAGGGAGGGGGTTGTTAGTTTTCAGACCTCGCCTTAACCCTTCGGAAAGGTCACACAAGGCTGGGATTAATAGTTTGATGCAACCCCTTGGTAATCTGGACTCTGCAGGCGTTGTGTTTAGCGTCCATGGTCATCGGACGGATATAACTTTAAAATAGGCTTGAGTTTTTTCGTAAATGTATCTTATTGTTGTTATAGCAACTGATGGCGTGAGAAAAGTATCTAATTTAAATTATCATTTGATCAGTAGCAAACGTGACCCATGGTTGCCATTTCTGAAATATTACAACTATATTTAATGAAGTATACCTGACAGTGTGACACCACTGAGCATTTTTATTTCCCTGTATGAGTCCCTAACCTTCAGACAATGTAGCAGAATATAGGCGGGAAATTGAACCTCTATTGCCCCTGGTCATTGCCGTGGTGCCCCCTTTCAAAAGTTTCACTTACACTTGACAACATTTTCCATTGGCAAGTGCCCTTTGCAAAATGAAAATGGCCTTGCCCTCTCCCAAAGATGAAATGCTAGTAGGTCTGATACTTCACAAACTGAACTCGAGTGTTTTACTTGATGCATATTTACACTGATATCCAGCCGAGACGTGACTTGTGGCTTTCTTAATAACAGATTTATTGGATTGACGCGCTGATAATCTTACATCAGACTAATCTTTACACGAGCCAAATGACGTCAACACAACAAAGAGAAGTTGAAAGGAATAAGCTTGGTTGTAGTCCAAAATGCAAATCACGCACGACACCCAGATCACAAAATTAGAAGTATAAAAACAAACACAACATTACTGTCTGCTACAGTTCTGAGAGGAGTAGCATGTTGAATGTTTATAGCTTTGTTTTCGCCGTACAAATGATATATTATGGGCCTATAGTTATCCTGCAAATAGGTTAATTGAATGAAAGGGCAGGTGCTATTCATTTTTTTTTTAGCCCTTACACTGATGCACTGTCTACTCAGTATTTTTCAGAGTACTGTGAACAAATTATACATACAATTTCTTAGGTGGGATTTGAACCCATGATCTATGCCATTCAAGAGCAGATGTCTTACCACTAGACCACCAAGATTGCCCTGTAGCTCTCGGGTGAATCACACCTGAGATATGCCTGTTGGTCTTTTTTCAAAAAGTACTAAGTAAACAGTGCTTGATACTTATCGATATATGGGTAAAAAACAAATCGATTCTTTATCCCCAGTGCTTATTTACGAAATATTTTCCTTGGATTAATCTCAGCATTAGGCAATTTTTTTTTTTGAGATGTCAAAGAATGCCCAAAACTGCATTAACATTTCATGAAAGATCTAGTTGTCAAAGAAGCAAGGTATTTTATCTTACATCTTGCTTCGGGCGCTCTTTTTTGCGTCTTTATTTTGGCAAATTCCTTTAAAAACATTTTCCAAGAGTCATTTCATTCACCATGTTTTTCGTCCGTTCAATAAACGAGCAATACCATAAAAGGGCATTACTTGCAACAGCGCCCTCTGTTGTTCAATGGATTCCTTGTGAAATCGTGACGTCGGATAAACGGGCGTGTGGTTTGATACGTGTGTGAGGGGGAAATCGATCTCCGTTGCGCTTTTGTGAACGTTGAATAGCACGACTGTGTTGCACCATGATTGCACTGGATAATTATTGTTGTCGACCGTAAGTAGTCGGCCGAAAACAAATCTTTGTGTCAAATCTACCATTTTGAGAGCATAAAATATTCATGAAATCACAATTTTGAAGTAAAAAAAAAAGGGGAAAAAAACGAGAAAAAAAACGCGACCAAGATTTTCCTCATTTTACGGTCGGTCGGGATAGGGCAATCCAACACATTTTTTTAATAGGCCTTATTAAAAAATCTATTTAGATTGTTTTACTGGACACACTTATCACGGTTAAACTCTTTAAGTTTTCACCCATTTGTTTTAAGGTACCCAGTAAGTCATATCCTAAAGGGTAAAACGACACCCAGTTAAAGGTCATGACCTTTTCAAAGCTGACCTTTCTGAGCTGCCCACATGATTGGTCGGTTAATAATGTCAGGGCCTGATAAAGAATGGGGCTTTACAATCAATCCTTGTTACCGCGCCTTGAAAGCGTCATTTTCGGTCATTCGCCTGAAATAACCAATTGAGAATTGATTGAAGAGTGTGCTTAGGAAATGATTAACTATTTCAATTAGTGACGTTGTGCCTCGGACAATTAAAGTGTGCCAAATTGGCCGTGAGTGTTTGGATGAGATTAATTTGTGAAGCTGGGGCAAGGCGGAGCAGAATTGCATAAATTGGTGATTGTTAAATCATATGCTTTGGCATGTCCCCTTTATAATCCAGTGAGCAAGGTTACACGTAGCCTTGTATTTAGAGCTCAAATTTAGGCCTGATACTAAATGGAGGCAACGAAGGCAATTGCCTCCATGCCCCCTGGTCAATGCATTGGTCATTGCCATGGTGCCCTTGAAATGCTCCTGTAGAAATTTACAATTTCCTCATTGGGTGTCCTTTACCAAGGTGGAAATGCCCTGGTGCCCTTGCCCTTTCAAAAACAAAGCATACAGGCCTTTACTGTGACTCCATGTTAGTTTGCCAGCAGTGCACCAACGGGTGTGTTTACTTAAAAGGCACTGGACTTAAAAAAATTGTATACAAAAATAAGTATAAAAACTTACTTGGTACGGAGCAATGGAGAGCTGTTGTGAGAAATGGCTCCCTCTGAAGTAACATAGTTTTTGAGAAAGAGGTAATTTCATACTAAATTTTTTAAAGACTTCAGGCCTGAAGCCCTTTTTAAGCATCTGAAAGCACACAAACTTGTTCAAGAGGTTTTTTTTCTTTCTTTATTCTCTTGTAATTGCAAAGGCCAATTTATTCACTGGTTTAGGATATTGTTAGGATACATCAAGTGAAAAAAATGGTCTTTGACAATATTACCAAATATGTCTAGTGCCATAAACTGTGCCAGCAAAGGGTTCTCAGTTCCCATGACTTTATTACTAGCCCGGCTCAGCCATTACAGTTTTCATGACGTGTGTGTTGTCATAGCAATGACCTGAGCAGTACTGGTTGAATGGCTTTGTTAACCTTCAGTGAGCTGTCACTTTTGTGGTTCGCCCTGTTGGGGCTAACTCCTGCCCTCCCTCTCAGTCCCCCAAAGAAACTCCCTTAACCCCCTCCCCCTTTATCCCATCCTTAAACCCTGATGGAGTTGAAATGTTCATCAGCCATCCTTCCTCTTTGTTACCAATCATAGGTTTCTTAAGGTGGAAATCTTAAGGTGTCTTTGAAGACTTCATTCTTCAGTGACAGACTCAGACGCCCCAAGGAGCCCAGCTTGGCTTTTATATAATGAATGAGAGATGGGATTGATGTCCTTGTGATGTTCAATGCTGATCACTCATACACATGTACGTAGCATTGCATTGAGTATAAGACAAACATACAGTAGCACAAGTAGTTGGATTGTTTTGCACAGAAATGTGCTTAGCATGAAATTGTTGCCTTGATAAAAACAGCATTACAAACCAAATTTCCACATGATTTTCAGGATAAGTAAACAGCTGAATACCAGTAACAAGCAATATGCAACAAATGGAAATTTGGTTAGTAATCCTGTTTTTATCAAGGAAGAAATTTTGTGCTAAGCAAATTTTCATGCTTAGCAGCTCTATGAAATTTGGCCCAGGAACTGTCCCTCTAAATTTATCAGAGTTGATCTATTTAATATAGTACGTTTAATAGTATCTACAGTGTAAGAGCCTTCGGAAACACACAAATGTTAACACACAGGAAAAAATACTTGTGGGCAAATTTCTGATCCAAGAATGTTGTTTATACTTTCAAGAATTTGGCGTTCTATTTTAGTCCGCAGTAGAAGTATACAAATTGGCGCTTGAAAATGGAATGGAATTTTTGAATTTATTATGATAGAGAATGCACCGTTTCTACTGAAGGGTTTATTTCTTTTTCTTCTTCTTAGTTATTCTGAAATGTGATTAATGCGTGTAGACAATGTCTCTCTGCCTTCGAGATTTCAGTTGAGATAATTTGAACCAAATGACTCCAGCTACAATCACATACAGTAGATCCAAAAACACCTTTTACAAAATAAGGAAGGTGCATTGGGTTATTTTTATTTTTTGCACCCCCCGAACGAAGATATTGACAAAATAAGGAGACTGCCATCATAGTTCTGGCTAGCTCAGTGGCTGGAACATTTGCAAATCCCAATGCACTAAATTTTTCAACCCTAATCAAACTTGTTTCTTATTGCTTACTATACAAGGCATAATCTGGGTGATTACTATTATTGCTATGGTTTATGTCTTAGGCAATCGGGTAGCCTTAATGTGCAGCATATTTGCCATTTTTAAAGGCAGTGAATACTATAGGTAATTACTCAAAATAGTTATTAGCATAAAACCTCACTTAGTAACGAGTATTGTGGAGAGGTTGATAGTATAAAACATTCTGAGAAACAGCTCCCTCTGAAGTGGCTTAATTTAGTTTTCGAGAAAGAAGTAATTTTCCATAAATTTAATTTTGAGACCTCAGATTTAAAATTTGAGGTCTCAAAATCAAGCGTCTAAGCACACAACTCCATGTGACAAGGGTGTTTTTTTTCTTTAATATTATCTCGCAACTCGGACGACCAATCGAGCTCAAATTTTCACAAGTTTGTTATTTTATTAATATGTTAAGATACAGCAAGTGAGAATTCAAGACTGGTCTTTGACAATTACTAATAGTGTCCAGTATCTTTAAGTGTTCTTTTTCCGTTTTAATCATGGTTCTTGCTTTGACCCAGAACCCAACTCCAAAATAATGCCAGTGAATTTCTTGATCAGGAGTAAAACTACATGAAAATAAAAGACCACGGGTGGGTTTTATAAAGAGTTAATACTAGTCTTATCTCAATTTAGGTCGAGTTACTCTCCGGAGTCCTATTCGTTCCAACTTGGAACTTGCCTTGACTTTTTAATTTCTCCTAGAAATAGTCCCCAATTCTTTGTGGAAGTGACCCAACATCACCAACAAGTCTTGATTATTTGTAATTAAAAATGCGTCCATTCACGGACTCTTAATTATAT
The DNA here is from genome assembly GCF_032118995.1 of Asterias amurensis. Lineage (NCBI taxonomy): Eukaryota > Metazoa > Echinodermata > Asteroidea > Forcipulatida > Asteriidae > Asterias > Asterias amurensis. The sequence goes on from NC_092655.1 coordinate 21,899,947, forward strand.
CGACCTTTACTAATGATATTGACTTTTACTAATGATTAAATTAAGGTATACTAATTAGAGTTACTAATTAATGAAACCACCTATCATTAAACAACGGCCTGCTAAGTTGCAGAGCTCCTAATTGATTCTGGACTGAAGGCCCAAGGCTTGTGTTTTAAGTGCCTGACTGTCAGTAAACTCACAACTGAATTGATTTTGTGTGTTTCAATTGAATAACAATACCTCACTGTATACTGTTCAATGAAAAACAAATGTTTTCTAGTACTGTCTTTGATTCTGATATTGGCGGACAAAACGAGTGGTTTTCACTCTTTGACATAAAAAGAGTAGCACAGTTTGTCACGCAAAAAGGCCATCATTTTTTGTGTTTTTATTAGAACAAGCACAGAAAGATAGATTTACTTCACTCATTATTCCTCCATCGAAATGATTGGTTTCGGATCAACGTCACTGTGGGATATTTCATTTTGTGTGTGTGTGTGTGTGTGTGTGAGGTATTACATTAATAGTCTCCATTGCTGTTCAGTTAGAAAAACACAAGACTGCCGGACTTGTGCAGTCGTGAGTTTACTGTCCCAACACTCAAATTACTGACCTCAGCCCTGCAATCCAGTGTACAAAATTGGAGCCCTTGTTACATGCTTGAATAAGTCCATCAATAAATAGACATGATTTCACTCTTTGGACAATTGAGATGCTTTTATGATAATCACAGAGGTGGGGGGGGGGGGGAGGGGGTCAGACACCCCCATGACGTCAGACTATCTTTTGATGTCCTTTTATAGATTTCTTAGTCAAGTTAATGTAATGATTATGCAGGAAGACCAAGGACAAATCAAAAGAGGGAAACGAAAAGGTCTCCACACGCTCATTCTGAAGCTGGGGTTCTCCATAAGGAAATTTGTACAAAGTCTACGGAGAACTGTTTTACAATTTTTTGAGCGGTTTTGGTTGATCATCAATGTTATTGTTGTTGATGGTAGTTGTCATGGTGAGTTGCAGAGTGTTTATTGGTTGTGCTGCTAAATTTAGCATGATTGACGAACCCCATTGTGGATTTTTTTTTTACGACAAGCAGGACTTGGGAAAAGCACCTGGTGTACTGTGTTAAAAAAAAAAAAATAGTTATGATAATCAGAAAAATAATAATTATCATAATGTAATAAAAAAAATATTGATGTAGAAACAGCACTTAAAAAGTGACAGTACAGTGTATCTGAAAAAAATAAATAAAAAATATATAAAATATGACATTCAAGGGCATTGGTTTGCAAAGAGAAAAGTCCAGTATTGAAAAAGCCTGTTTGATGAGACGAGTCTTGAGTTGTTGTTTGAAGATTGAAGGATTATTCTGTGTTCTTAGGTCAAGCAGAAATGAAATCCATAGATGAGGTGCAGAAAAATTATAAACAGCTATTCCTGATGCATTATAACAAACTTTGAACAATGTCTTATAAATCTAATTGTTTGGTTGTCACGCTTAGTGTTTGTAATCTGGGCGCTGCTTAGCACTTAAGGTTTCGCTTCAATCTAAATTTTATGCAAGGTGGGTGTAGGCTCGGTAGAGTGTGAACCTTATGCTGGTCGACCTATTAAACTATGCTACACTTGGCCAATGAAGCACAGACCTCTAGTGCTGAAGTGTCAAGCTGCCTCCTAAGACGCGATATCAGTTTGTGTTTACCCTTCACCCTATGGCGTTGTTCACCGGTAACCGACTCTCAATGAGACATAACGATGATAGAGAATGACGTTATTGATTAAGAGGGCACCGGTTTCCTGATTAAAAGCGAGAGCCGAAACAGACGGATGCATTTTTAATATTCGGCGGGGCCTGCGTACAATTAACATTCAATTGAAGGCTCCTTGTTGTGAGACAGCTGCAGTGCTGCGACATATTTTTTAATTTGGATGGAATCATGTTGTTTTGCTTGGAGGGATGAAGGAATGTTTAGCCCCCTGGTTATACTGGGATGTTTATTTATATACGACGAGTTTGTGTTGGGCTAACCTATGGAGATCGGCGTTCAATTTAACATGATGGGAATCGGATCAATACAAACGTTGAGGACGGCAAAAGGAAACTCAATTTAAGGCATTAGGGAGTAGATCGAGACTTGTTTGGAGCAAATTGAAGGCTTTGAATTTGCCTTTTTTTCCATTAACTTGATGGCAATGTGCGTTTGGCACAGTGGTTAGTTTACTTCCCTGGGGAAATAATGCATTTCGGATTTTGGTTTGATATTTTGTGTTGAACATTAAAAATGGGTAGTTCAGATGTTTACAAAATTGTATGTAAAAAAAAAGCAATCAATGTGTTTAAAACAAGATTATCTTTAAAAATGAATTTTGAAATGAAGCGCAGGCATTCCAGTCTCATCAAGACAGAAATAATAATAACAATAATAATGAACGGCACTTATATATAGCGTTTCACACAACAGTCCCGAAGCGCTTTACAAAAATTAATGAGTAAACAGGTACATGTTTAATTGTAAGTTTTCAGCAGATGTTTGAAAATATTCTCGTTTGGAGCAGTTCTGATGTTGCCCAGCAAGTTGTTCCAGAGTGAGGGTGAAGAATATAAGACTTCGTGCGAGTAATGTATGGGACCAGTTGAGAGGTAGAGCTGGAGCAGAGGGTACGATGAGGTACATATGGATGAAGGAGTTCTTGAAGATAATGAGGTGCGAATTGGTGGAGAGATTTGTATTAAACTGAAGCTTCTCGACCAAAATTAGGAATGGACTCGGGTTCCAAAGATTTAATAAGATTTAATTTGATTAGATTGATAAGATGTGGCATTTTGACCTTGTCCAGTTGTTGGGTTATATCATGGATTGATTTTTAAAGCCAGTGGACACTATTGGTTATTGTCAAAGACCAGTCTTCTCACTTGGTGTGTCTCAACATATGCATAAGATAATAAACCTGTGAAAATTTGAGCTCGAATGGTCGTCGGAGTTGCGAGATAACTATGAAAGAAAGAAACACCCTTGTCACACAACGTTTGTGCTTTATTGTAGATGCTTGATTTCGAGACCTCAAATTCTAAATCTGAGGTCTCGAAATCAAATTCGTGGAAAATTACTTCTTTCTCGAAAACTACGTCACTCCAGAGGGAGCCGTTTCTCACAATGTGTTATAATATCAACAGCTCCCCATTACTCGTTTCCAAGTAAGGTTTTATGCTGATAATTATTTTGAGTAATTACCAATAGTGTCCACTGCCTTTAAACACAGGCTGGGATTGAGTTCATAGGCTGCAAAGTGGGAAATGTCCTTTTTTATCAATACATTTTTTTTTATAAACAAAATTCATCAAAAAGGAATAAATACATGAAAATAATTTCATCAGGGAATTAGGTTTATGGTAATAAAAGTTGAATTAAATATACATGATTTGGCTCTTAGACATGTTTAGACTGCCCTTTGTGCACAGCAACAATCATGGTACATTTTTTGTTACAGACACCAAATGAACAACAGCTAAATATTGAGTTACTCTTTGCAGATCTTGTATTCGACAAACTCAGGCCTGTGTGCTTCGTTTTTGAAAGGGCAAGGGCACCAAGGCATTTTCTCTTTGGCAAAGGGCACCCTATGAGGATTGTAAATTTATACTGGAGCATTTCAAGGGCACCAAGGCAATGATCAGGGATATGGAGGCAATCAGACAGCAAGTATAAGGCCTGCAAACTCATGCACTTTTTCTTCACCCGTGACACACCGATTATTATTTTGATGTCACGTACACAGTCAATGATTTCCCTTGTATAACTGATCAAAATGCTACGCAAAATGTGTCATTTACTATTATATTAACATTCACCGTGCTACTCAATATTAGCATTCACAAAAATAATAATAATAATAATAATAATAATAATAATAATAATAATAATAATAATAATAATAAACAACGCTTACATGACTGGACCCCAAGGCGCTGTACACATTAAAAATAGCTGCAAACAAGAGCAAAAAAACCCAAAGAGCATAAAAGATTTCTAAAAATATAAACCACAAAATGGACCAGCCAATAGTTAAAACCACAAACCGCGAAATTAAAAAAAGTTATGGAAAAGCACTACTATAAAAAGATTAGTGGTACAAAACTGTTCAGTCAAAATATTTTGCTTTGCAAAATTACTTGATGAAATCATTCCCGGGTATAAATAAAATTGAGATATTAACTGTTTGCTGCTACATGTACATCAATGGTTTTAAAACTGTTGTTCAAAAAAATGGGACGCAAAAAGGTTTTTATGCATGGCTGTGGCTATTGGCACCTATACATCAGGCCTGTATGCTTCGTTTTTAAAAGGGCAAGGGCACCAAAGCATTTACTCCTTATAGTAAAGAGCACCCTATCAGGCAAGTGTAAACTTCTTTGGGAGCATTTCAAGGGCACCGAGGCAATCACCAGGGGGCATGGAGGCAATCGCCTTCGCTACCTTTGTGAAGTATCAGGCCTGCATAATATCTTCCTCTTTAGTATTATGACCAGGCACTTTAATAGCCACGTAACATTTTGACATCTGCAATACCTCAACATGTGCGTAGATTCAAACATCTGTTTCCATTTACGTTACATTCATCTCCCTTACATGTAAACCCAGTTGTTGTCATTTTTACTACAGCATAGCATTGGTGTATTATTTTACTGGTTGAATTATTGTGTGACGTTACTATTGGCCCAACATGTAGGTGTCAACAGTGTTTATGTGGATACATAACATGGTCATAAAATTTGGTTTTTATCGTAACATATTAAAGGGACACGTTGCCATGGATCGGATGAGTTGGTCTATAAAAAGCGTTTGTAACCGTTGGTTATAAAATGCATGGTTAGAAAGATGTTGTAAAATGAAAAAAACAATGGTCCACACAAATATGCCTCGAAAATGCATGGTTTTACTTTTACTTTGCGAATTAACACGGTCAGCCATTTATGGGAATGTCAAAAATTTGTTAGTCGGCGAGGTAAAAGGAAAACCATGCATTTTCGAGGCATATTTGTGTGACATATCATTGTATTCTACTTTACAACATCTTTCTACCCATATACATTTTATAACAAACGATTACTAATGCTTTTCAAAGACCAACTCGACTAATCCAAGGCAACGTGTTCCTTTAATGTATGCTGGACTTATTTATATGTTTTTCACTTTCTGGTTTCTAGTTGCGTTCTGCACATGTAAAGGCCTACAGTTTTAATTTTTGCTGTACTTTAATTGTAAATTCACTTAAAAAAAAAACCCCACTATGTTAGGAATGATTGTGACACCCATCAGCCAATCTGCATTGCAGAAGATTCAAAGCTCAGGGAGTATTTTTGCTCAAAAAACAAACAAACAAACAAACACGACTTATGACTAACAATACAGAAGTCTCATACCGTCATCAATAAATCATGACGAAGGTTTAGTGCCCCAAGCTTTGCCTCGCATCTCCTGAAATCAGCATTTGGAGCTCAAGAAACACTATCCTCCGTGTTGTCTGAAATCAGACCCTTAAAGAGTTCAACTCAGAGCGAATCCGAGACTCAAGTTGAATGCTTCTCTCAACCCCCCCCCCCCCTCTCCAAAGGATCTGACAGAGACAAAGTTGTTTGCGCATATTTACGGTCTTGCTTCAGACTGCGTAATAAAGTAAGTTGGTCAAGCTACGGTTTACGGTCGTGGCTTGTTTTGTCAAATAGGCGTTAGGCTTGGCTGGGATTGATAAGAGCTGGATCCTTAGAGTTGAGTCAATATTTGTACGCGGCTGGTTGTTAACCGTTCGCGTACAATTTTGCTAGACACAGATTTTCAATTTATTCCGATGCTTTATAGATCGGAAACAAAAAAGTGGATCAGACAAAATGAGTTATATTGTAATATGTATCTCAACAGCAGAGTTGAGTAGAATCAGGTTACATATATGTGTATACATGTGTAAGTGTCCATTAAATCATCACTGTGCATGTTATGCATACTGCTGCAAATTATGGGTACATGTTATATTATTCTGTACCTACCGCCCAAAAAGCAGGACAGTTCTTTTCAGAACTGAGAAGTCTCCTGAACAATATTATAAATCTACTCCGGGGTAGTAGAATAATAGAAAGACAGTTCTCTAAGAACAAACTCTACCTGGCAAGTAGATACACACATGGTGTTACCGCAAACCAAATATATATTGGTACCTCACCATGCAATGCCTCAAATGTTGTTTTGGTGTATTAAAGGAACACAATGCCTTGGATCGGACGAGTTGGTATATTAAAAGCGTTTGAAACCGTTTGTTATGAAATGCATATATGGTTAGAAAGATGTTGTAAAAGTAAAATATAATGATCCACACAAGTATCACTCGAAATTGCACGGTTTTCCTTTTACGTCGCGAACTATCACGGTCGGCCATTTATGGGAGTCAAAAGTTTGACTCCCATAAATGGCCGACCGTGTTAGTCGACAGGGTAAAAAGAAAACCACGCAATTACGAGGCATATTTGTGTGGATCATTGTATTCTACTTTTACAATATCTTTCTAACCATATACATTTTACAACAAACGGTTACAGAACGCTTTTCAAAGACCAACTCGTCCGATCCAAGGCAACGTGTTCCTTTAAAGAACAAAAAAAATCTCTTGGCCCTAGGGTCGTATTCAATGTGTACTTTATGTATGCTATTAAAACAAAAGACACTTAAAGGTACTTGTAGGGTCATAGATTGGTAGTTACACCAAAAATTAATGACCATAAAAAGTAACTCGGTGTGAAGCTCTGCAGCTGGTGATAAGTATTTACTATTTTGTGAAAGGATTCCTTCAAAATAACACATTTTGGATAATTGTTCACCCCAAAACATTTGGTTCCGAAAAAAAGAAAAAAAAAATTCATTCATGAATAATTTCTCAGACTTCAAAGGGTTAGTGTTCGCTCACGAATGCTGGGTCATGAGATGTGTTTCTTCCTTGCTATCACCTCGCTGAATCAATGTTCTTGTGAAAAAAAATACTGTGACAAGTTTTTGCTGTTTTCTTGGCAACCAGATGCAGTGTTCAGCTGAAACGTTTAGTTGTGACTTTTATTGTATCTTTCTTTAAAGCCATTTGACACTTTTGGTAAACAGTATTGTCCAAAGGCCCACACTTCCTGTATCACAACTTATATATCAAATAACAAACCTGTGAAAATTAAGGCTCAATCGGTCATCGGAGTCGGGAGAAAATAACAGGGAAAACCCACCCTTGTTTCCGCACGCTTCACGTGTCATGACATGTGTTTAAAATAAATCCGTGATTCTCGATATCGAAAACTGATATTGTTTTTATGTTTTTTCAAAAAGGAAAGCATTTCATGAAATAATATTTCAAAAGAAGTCTTTCACCATTACCTTATGTAAACCCTGTAAGTTATTTGTAAATCTGTGAACTTTATTTTTTTCTGTACCGAAAGTGTCCAATGGCTTTAAATAAGCTTTACAAGAACGAAAAGCAAAAAACAAATCCCATACCCTACTTTTAGCACTACACATTACAAGATCTCTGAAACATGTAGCTCTCAACACACATTATGTTAAACATTATGTTTGTCCAACGCATCAGAAGAAAAACAGCAAAAATATTTCTGAAATTCCGTCAGAAATAATGTAATCATCAAGCTATCCATATGATTTTAAATCGTTTGTAATTATATATCCTACCCAAACCACCGTGGTAACTCAATAATGGCTGCCACTATGGTAACTCATATCTGGAGACCACAGCTGGTTGGAGCGGCATACTATGGATTGATTCTACTAAAGTAATTATAGCTATGTCTTAGAATTTCATATCGTAAAATAACTCGAGCACATTTTATTCCTTCAAGTATTAAATTACATGTACATGTATGTATTATTTGGTTTTACCCATAAAGTGACATGTGTAAAGCACTGTGTACATGATTCTTGTGTCCCGTGAAAAATATCCACAGATAAATTGTTTGAGTCGGATTCGAACCCACGACCTTCGCCATTTTATGAAGCAGGTGTCTTAACACTAGACCACCAAGATTGCCCGGTAGCTAGAGGCAGTTCCAATTGTATATTTTAACATCTAGAAAAATGTACATTTCAAATCTGAATCTGATAGTGAAAATTCATAAGCAAAAGATATGGTAGATTATTTGCAAGTTAAATTGTTGAAATAATATTCAGCATCCTGAAGACCATCAGAGCATATTGATCGAAACGTTGAGTTGTCAACCACTGGCCCTTCTCAGAACCATCACATTACTTGAAACCACCTCCCCCACCCAAAAAAAAATAAAACAAATTATGGTCCAATCCATGGTTGTTATCTGATTATTTTTTTTCGCTGCGTCATCTCTTACTGTATGAAGGTGTCTTGATTTGCAAACATGATGTTTTTTTTCTCTCTTGCCTTTGTGTATTTCTAAATAAAGTAACAAAAAGTGATTTGTCAGTTTCTTAAAAAAACCTCATGTAGGCATTGTGGAAAACAATGACTGTCTTGTCTTGATTTAAAGGTAGTGGACATTATTGGTAATTGCTCAAAATAATTCTTAGCATTGAAGTTGTTTGCTTTTAGATGATTGATTTTGAGACCTCAAATTTTTAAGCTGAGCTCTTGAAATCAAATTCGTGGAAAAATACTTCTTTCTCCAAACTATGTCACTTCAGAGGAAGCTGTTTCTCACAATGTTTTATATTATTTGAGTAATTACCAATAGTGTCCACTGCCTTTAAGTAAGCCTTGCAAACATGGTGTATATTTGTTCTCTTCTTGCCTTTGGGTATTTCAAAAAAAAGTAACAACAAGTGACTATCCGTAAAATTCTGTTCAGTATCATCATAACAAAAACAGCATTTGAAGAGGTAACTTAAAAAATGGACCATTTCTAGGCATTGTAGAAAACAATGACTGAAATTAAGTAATGAATGGCTGCGATATCCAGCTGCACATTCTCACCCAAGACTCTCGACGTCCGTTTAATAAAACAAGCTTTCATGTTTCAAGTGCAATTCTAACTGCAGGCCATGCATCTTCAAATGGCACTTTCAGGTCAGTGAAATAGACAGAGGAAGACATCACCTCTTGCAGTTTATAGTGTAAACAAACGACTACTGGACTCCTGAAGTCATGTCACCGTTTTTTCGTTTGAGGCTGTTTACTCATAGGGTTGTTGAAATCCAGATGCGAGTTTTCTCTAGATAGATTCATCGGTTCCCTGTGCCATCTTTTGCTCTAGATTCACATCCAACATGAATGTGAGAGTTCAAGATGCAGGGCACCGTGGAGATTTAAAGTGTAATTGTTGAACGTTTAGAGCAATATTTTGTGGTCAAACAGTATGGACGATAGAAAGAAAGTACAGACTCTGGTTAGTCTTACTGTATTAAGAGTAAAACAACTCATGCAGGGGAAACAAAATCCACAAGAATTCTACTTGGAAGGGTACAACCCAAAGTAAGATCAGTGGGAATGTGATGTTTTTTTCCCATCTAATTTTCCCCTTTTGTGTTTCCTTTGCATAAAACTGAGGTTTAAAGTCACCTGGAAATAGAATTTTTTCTTTCAAACATAAGAGTATATGTTTACCAACAATAAAACAATTTTTTTAGTAATTGCTTGTCACGATGTATATGTTTAAAAAATATATAAAGTTGTTTGGGGGCTGACTCCGCGTTCCCCTTTTGTGACGTCAATTGAGGCAGACTTTGCCTGCAATACGTATAGTAAACACACGTGCAAAGTACATGTACATCCAAGTCGTGAGTTGGTACATTTCAAAAAGTGTTTTTCTGCATTCAGCAGCAATACACCTGGTCGGCATTGCCGGAAAAAAACACATTTTTTTTTTTTTTTGTAAACGTACAAACTCACGACTTGGTCCGTACATGTACTTTGCAATTGTGTTTACTCTACGCATTACAGGCAAAGTCTGCCTCGATTGACGCCACGAACAGCGCCCTCTCGGGTCGGGGTCTACTCTTAAATTTGTAAATAACATAAGAACTGATTTGTTAAAACCTTAGTTAACTGTTTATTCACATTCCACTCATCAAAACACAAATATTAGTGACAAAAGCTTTATTTTGTAAAAATACCTCTTCCAGGTGACTTTAAGATATTTGCCAAATTATTCATGTATAAATGGTGAGGTCAAGGTGCTCTTATAGATTGTAGATAAGACATTGAAACCGATTCCTTGTTAAATAAAAAACACCCAAAGGTCACATTCTTATAATATAAGTTTGACTTTCCTATAAAAATAGTCTTGTCCAGGGTGTGTTTATATTAAGGACAAAAGTAGATGGTTTCCGTCAGGGGAAAGATGGCCTTTTCAGGTAGGAAATTGTTGCTTGCTGGAAAAAAATATTGACCCTTGCTGTTTTGGGAGATAATTGACAGTGTAAGGGTGTTTCCAAGTTAGTGCCTGTGGCTGCAGTTGGCTCATCATGCGAATGGTCGATGATTTGGTGCCCTTGAAATGCACAGTAGAAATTTACAGTTTCCTGATACATGTGCATGTAGGATGCCCTTTACCAAGGAGATCATGCCTTGGTGCCCTTATTCTTCAAAGGGCATACAGTCATGTCATACCCAAGTCAATCCATACCCTTTTAGACTTGAACCGAAGTCAACCTGACCTGAGTCAACTCGTACCCAGTTCTACTCTAACAATTATGTACATGTAGACTCTTTAAGTTGAACCATCTACGTACCACAAACAGCTCTTTTTAGAGCTACACATTTTCAGAAAATTTTCAGAAATATTTTGATTATAGTCTCTCTTCAGGAATTCTTTTGAATGGCTTATAAAAGGAAGTCTAAATTCAATTAATTATTATGATAGAAACACAAATTCAATTTGAGATATTCTGCTATTAAAAAAAAACAAATCCACCAATAGACTGGAAATTTACTTCAAGAGAAAAAGAAATTGGATCTAAAAATACCGTAGATTAATCAACCTTGTTTGATGATCTACCATTTTATTGGACCTACACGTATTGACTTGACTTCCAGCACAAGAATACTTCAGGAAAGGAATGTGTATTATGTGTATACAATCGAAGAAACCAATAAAGAAAGACATTTGACGGACCAAACCAACTGTTTATACAGGTTGACAATTAACGTGGGTACAAATTGACTCGGGTGCAAGACAACAAGAGTATGTGATGGCCCAAGAACATGGGAACCCCGAGTTAAAAACGTCTGAGGAAAATGTTTGTAACCACTTCCTTATCCCGTATGTGTATGAAAACTAATTCAATTGTAGATTAAATTTCTGTGAAAAAATTTAAAAAAAATGTGAATCACAAAATTTGCTTGAAAAAAAAAGGAAAACAAATTGAGAAAAGTTTGAGGTATGACAAAATACTCCAATGAACTAACACACACTACCAAATCACTAAAGAAAAAAAACTGTTATGACAGCGAAGCAATCTAAAATCTGTCCCCTTTTGGTGCATGAACTAATTGCAGAATTGAGACATGATAGCACACTTTTGCTCATGAATATGACAGTTTTTATTTGCCTAAACTGCCAAAGGCATCATTCATAAAGTCAATTTGAAGAGAAGCACTTACAGTTAAGTATAAGTGTCATAACCAGGATTCGACCCACAGCATGATGACTAAGCCACCAAGTGGCATGTCATGGCCAAGCGGTTAAGAGCACCAGATTCAAGCTCTGGTGTTTGATCAGCAGAGTGTGGGTTTGAATCTCGGACGTGACACTTACTGTGTAATATTGGGGATGTAGTGCTTTCTGCTCTGCCAGCCAGGCTTCGGGTTGATGATACCCAAGCCTAAATCCAGATGGACTGTAAAAGGGGTAACCTAAATGTAGGAGCAGGCGGTAGCCCCCACCTTGAAGTGGCCTTTAGGCTTTGTGTGTTTGCGACTTACATGAAAAAAAAAAAAAAAAAAAGCGGAAAAAAGACTTGAATTTTATGCTCTCAACCACCCGGACATGATACCCCGTTACGTGTCATCTGAAAGATGTTAATTTAGAGTGGTCATCAGTTCATTCACTGACCAGTCACTGACCAGTCACTGACCACTATTCCATGCACTGACCAATTAATGCTGCTTACGTTTGCAATTACTCCATTCGCTATTCTATTGAGCTAATTGGCATGGAGTTTGAGTCCTGAGACACAATTCATCTTAATGTGATAATCTTACAAGAGAAGTCAAGGACCATGTCATCCTTGAGAGGAATGCCTGAAAATGTTGAGATTTCTCAACGAAACATTTAGACTGACTGTGCCCGAATTGGTGGCTAAAGCTACGGCTATGGTTAGATATATAGTGTTGAAGTATATTGTTTCCTTAGCAACACCCTTAAGCCCGGTTCATACTTCCTACGAATGCGAATGCGAAGCAAATTTATGTGACGCAATAATATTCCCTTCGCACGAAGAATTCGCAGGAAGTATGAACCAGGCTTCAGCACATCCAGTCTTGCCATTTTAGTGATATGGATTCAGGCTTCCACATGTTTACTTGTCTGTTAGTTTTGAGTTTTCAAATAACTTTGTGTTGAAAAAAGAAAAATTGACCAGAGTGGGAGTTGAACCTGTCACCTTTGGGTTAACATGCTGGCACTCTACCAACTGAACACGCTAAGCCTAGCCCTGTTGGCGGATGCACTACTTTGTCGATATCTTTCTTTGGTGTGTCAGCCAGAGGTCATGCAACCTTTAAAGGCAGTGGACACTAATGGTTATTTACTCAAAATAATTATTAGCATAAAACCTTACTTGGTAACGAGCAACGGAGAGCTGTTGATAGTACAAAACATTGTGAGAAACAGTTCCCTCTGGAGTGAAGCAGTTTTCGAGAAAGAAGTATTTTTCCACGAATTTGATTTCGAGACCTCAGAATTAGATTTTGAGGTCTCGGAATCAAGCATCTGAAAGCATGCAACTTCGTGTGACAAGGGTGTTTTATCTTCCACTATTATCTCGCAACCTTCAAAGACCAATTGAGTTCAATTTTTCACAGGTTTGTTATTTTGTGCACGAGATACACCACCAGAGAAGAATGGTCTTTGACAATATACCAATAGTGTCCAGTGTCTTTAACTGCTGTGTAGCCAGGGATCACAACCAAGTTTTTGATACAACCTAGGTAGCAGGTTTGACAACCTTTACCCTTTTTTTAAAGTATCAATAATACAACTGCTCTCTACCTCAAAAGCCATTATGGTTTCAATATTTAATAATGAGTGAATAGAAAAAGCTCTCGCAAAAGGCTCACCAACCAAAAAGGACCTTCAAATAGTAGTATGGTATTTATGCAAATAATAGTTAATGGTCTAAAACGTCAGGCCATTAACTATTCTTTTGCAAGATAATCATGTCTAGTTCTTACGGTGTATGAACGCTGAATCTCTATTTCAAAGACAGTTTTATAATGTGTCTTAGCAAAGAGTTGCCAAAACAATCCAAATAAACTACATGAAATCTTTTGCAGTTTGCAACTGGTTTAAGACTCTAAAATAATTACTGGTAAGTGGTACATGTAGTTGGCTTCTTTTGAACAACAGAGGGCAGTATGACACATTAGCAGTGGATCCCTTTCTGATCTGATAATACATTTTTATCCTTATATTATAGTTCCACGTGCAATCATGTAGCAGATACATACTGTGGCAGCATGGTTGTTTTAACTTACTAAACACTCAGTAGCCTTTACTAAATTTATTTATTAAAATAAGAATCAAATAATTCAGGAGAACAAATCTACAGATTGCACCAAGTTTCCTTCCCAAATGTTTTTATTTTATTTTAAAGTTGACTTGTTCTTAAGTTGAATCGATTTTGTTTAAAGTGAAGCCGTCTGTCAATTCAATAGTCATTGCTTTATCTCCTCTCACAGTGTTGAATTATCCTGCGTAACCTCAGTTAAATCCTCTGTAAATTGACATTGGTCTGTGGCGGATCTTTTCTAGTAGAATGACTCGGACTTGCGGCAGTTCATTGGAAAACAGAAATGATTGATTCCGACATTCATTATGCATTGAAAAGATTGCACATCCATCAATAACCGTAAAGGAATGGTGTTAGATTGTTTTCTTGATATAAGGTGTTAAGCAATATACAGGAATAAGAATTACAAGATGTTAGTTTAACAGTTACATGTACATCCAAGTTGTTTGCTTCTAACATGTCATTATGTAAATAGTAAAGTAAAACGGTCTGTTTAGATTAAAGAGAGAGGCACCCAGTGAACTGAACTTAATACCCCCTCAAAGAAAACATTAAATAAATAAGTAAGTAAATAAAACTAGCATACAAACACATCATTCAACACCCAAACATTACCAAAAAGAAATAAGCTACCTGTCTGAGGCGGATACAAAATCCACCAAGCAGTACTAACCCTGTTAACATTAACCTGTAAGGTCAGATTTAAGATATCAATTACACTTGGAAATGTATTCCTATCGAACTTGCGAGATAATAGTGAAAGAAAAAAACACATGAAGTTGTATGCGTTTAGATGGTTGATTTCGAGACCTCAAGTTCTAAATCTGAGGTCTCGAAATCAAATTCGTGGAAAATTACTTCTTTCTCGTAAACTATGGCACTTCAGAGGGAGCCGTTTCTCACAATGTTTTATACCATCAACCTCTCCCAATTACTCGTCACCAAGACAGGTTTTATGCTAATAATTATTTTGAGTAATTACTAATAGTGTCCACTGCCTTTAAGCAGGAAAAAAATGGGCTTTTTCTAAAAAGGTAGAGTAGATGAACCCTTCTGAAATCCCAGCTTTATGTTCTAAGTTAAACCATTGTGTTTTCAAAGGATTTGAACCTTTTTTTGAAAGTAGAAATGCTACAGTTTCCTAGGTATTACAGGGTTCTCCCTCGAGGGTTTATCAAAACTCTTGGGCACTCTTGACCAAAATATTTTAAGTTTGGCCGAAGCACGCTGATTTGAAACAAGGAAGGTCCTCAGAATGTTTTCTAGTTGGTTTTTATCTTAATTTGTGAGACTTGATAAATTTAGGCTTTAAAGTTGGTCCTATTTGGCTTGGGAAGTGGAGAAGTACTTCATAAAAACTGGCAGCAATTCAGTCAGGCCAAAGGCACATTTTATCAGGGGTGTTTTTTTCTTGGGTAATTAGCAAAAATATTGATTGACTGACCTGCCAAAAAAATGAAAAGAAATCAAAGTTGAGTTGTCTAATAATTAAACAGTTTGATTGGTTTTCATGAGTGTGAAAGACTTTAATATTTTGGTGTATTTTAAAATATTTTTGGCATTAAGCATTGGTTGCTACATGTATGGGAGTCTATTAGTGTGGCCAGTGCAACTTGATGTAGACCTTTGAATTGATATAGCGCCCTCTAGTGCTATTATTCACACATTCAGTATCTCTCTTGGCAACCAACATGACAGGGACTTGACGCTATTAGCGCATTAACTTAACATTGTTCGAGATAACCACCGCATTTCATTTATGACAGGCGCTCAATGAGTGATTTCAACTGTCGATAGTTCACTGTCGATGACTTCAAGGGACAAAGTGTACTGGCCGATAAGTTGCCACAGTTCCGAATGCTTAATCATTTTTCAAATGACATTTTCAATGACTTAATCAGGTTCTTGAATCTTAGTTTACTCTTTACTTAGCAATCATTTATTGGTACTGGGAGGTATATGATAACCTTTAACCTCTCAGGTGGGGGTGTTTAAAAAATAGGGTGAAGTATCATGTTCTTTTTGTCAATCACCCGAGGGCGCTATTCTGAGACAGGTGCAAGTTGTGACTTAGGTTTGAAAAAAAATGTTCCTTTGTTTTGGGCATTTTATGGTTTCTGGTTTATTTATTTAAAAACTTCATCACAGCATACTGCTTAATTTCAACATAATTCACAATCATTAAAAATGTTGCAATAATTGTTATAAGTACATTACTATAGAAAATACATTATGAAAATATCATGAAATCCCAAAATAAAGGCCTGACAGAATATGTGGTTGTAAGACATTATGAATACATCTTTGTTTCAATCGAGGCTTAATCATTTTTTAATGTTTACTCGATTGGAATCCTAAATCTCACGCTTTCATGAAATGCTTTTATGGTATTCACTCTTCCGTAAAAGTCATGCAATCTGCTTCTTGACACAACAAGATATCAGTGATCTAAGCTTAGGGCACATGAGCACAACGCCATGAATACTAAACCACAGTAATTTTTGACATTCAGGTACAGTAAAATAACTTATCTTTTCTTATCGCCTCTAGCTACCGGGTAATCTTGGTAGTCTACGTAGTTGGTAAGACACTGCTCTAGAATTGCAAGGATCGGGGGTTCAAATCTCGCCTGAGTAATATACCTGTGATATTTTTTCACAGGACTCAGGAAAGTACTGAGTATACAGTGCTAACACACATCGGTGTATGGGTAAAAACCAAAATTAATATCTTTTCTCATAAAGAAGGCTTCGGCAGACTGATATGAAAATTTACATTTCTACCTCAGTCTTACCTTCTCCATATTTTGTGTAATTTATTGAACTTGTGGAGAGAAATAAAATAATAAGAAGAAGCATTCTCAGCACCAGTTAGTTTGGTGTCTGTGTCGGGCATTGATTTTAGCCTAAAAGTCGAGAGCTTTCAAATTTAGTTAATGCTCGTTTTGTTGATAAATATATACTGTAGGGGAAGTTATTAAAAAGACACATTAAGCAAATCTGAAGTGAGTTCAGTGATTTTAGCCTAAAACTGAAGAGCTTGCAAATCGTAAACCATTAAGATTAGTTAGTGCTCGTTTTGTACATTAATAGATCCAGTTTACAGGGGAAACAAAACATAAGAAAGACACATTAAACAAATCTGAAGTGAGCGTTGAATAAACTTGGATAAATAAGTGCAGAGGTTGATGCTCATTTTGCATTCATTCTTAACTTTTTAAAAACCTTGTTAGATCATCAAAAAGGTGTTAATGACGTCCACATCGGCACCTGTGTCTACAGGTCCTCTACCATGGTACGCCTGGAGGGTGAACATCGCAATCACATCAAGCCCTTTGTCCCCCACATGTAATCTTTTTCAAATCGCTCACCGCCGTTTAAACAGCAATTACACACCAGCCAGACTTTGCACACTCTGACAAAACAGGGTGTCGAACAACTTCTTAATTGTTTACTTATTTATAAAAAAAAACACCGCTGTTTGGACTCCCCACTAGCAATACGATTGAAGTGTTTTCGGTAGTCCTTTTCGGTAAAAATGTTATCGGCAATTATTATGATTGCCAACCGGGCGTAGTTATCTTTCTGATCAATCATAGGTTGGGTTTAATGGGTCGTTTGCTCGTTGGCGTAGACCCTGGCAGATTATTGACACAAGAGGTGTGAAGTGAGCTATTAAGTGTTGACTCCAGCTGAATCAGAAATATGTCTTTGGGTATAAATAGTGAGAGATATTGCAACAATTGATTGACCTACCGAGTTATCATTTCAGTTTTTGTTTTTGATAAGTTGACACGAACAAGAGGGGGATTTGTTTCTATAAGGAGCATTTGGTCTCAGTATTGTTGCTTGGTGAGCAATTTATATCAATCCGCCTTGACAGGCGATGCTGGGAAACATTGTATGTGGAGTATTAGTCACTGTCATATTTCCGATTACGGTTATTCTCCAAAGTTGTTTGACATTGTTCAAAAGTGTTTTAGATAACGACAACAAAAAAAGCCACCCCCCAAAACACCATATTTTTTTCAAAGGGTTTTGTTGTATTCATATTTTGTGACAAATATAAAGAATGGCTGTTACAAACTGCTTACCAACCAAAATGACCGAAGGTATAAACACAAATAAAATTACGTTCAAACCGAAGCAGACTCTTTAAAATGTTTAATTTACAGAAGTTCTGCCTAACTTTTTTAACTCACTAAAACTTTTGTACATCACATGTCAATGTTAGAGAAGAATACAAAACTAAACATGTCATACTTTTGTGTGTGGGACTTTGTTTTTACGTCAGGGTTTTCCCCAAGATAAACTTGGTTACGTGATCACCCTTTAGTTACAATTTGTTCAACTTTGCTTTAACTATTAATAAATTAAATACGAATGAAAGTGTATTTTTCCAACAGTTGTGAATCCTCACAAAAACATAATGTGTCTTTTTGGTTTAGTTTCAGGACCATGGATACAAATGGAGATTTGTATTAATAAACAACTACTATGTTGTATTTTGTATGTTGTTGTTGTTGTTGTTATTGTCATGGATAAGTTGGAGTATAATGTTAACATCATCTTGTTCTTGATATTTTGCAGGCACTCGGGAATATTTACTTCGTTCATGAATCCCTTCAGAATGTTCAGATGTACGATTTCAAAGGTAAATATACAACTCACTCCTTTGTCTTCTTGTGGTCCTTTTTCGTTTGTCTTCTGTCTTAGGTTTTCTCGCTTATTGACCTTGAGGCCCTTTTGTTTGGTTTTGTTGGATGTTAATTCTGTGATTTGTGGTCTTTGTATGTTCTTTGTTGCATATTGAAAACAAATATTATACATATAAAATACAACTGATGAAACAACCAGTAACAGCCAAAGATCTAAAACATCGTTAGAAGAAAAAACACATTATGCTAAAACAACAACAACATTTGAACTCCTTGATGTGAATTGATATTTTGTATTTGATTGTTTTTGTTTGATCACACAGCTTGCAGATTCAGCACACTCCAAGGCAAACACATGGACTTAATTAGTAATAAAACAATGTTTGAAAAAGCAAAGTTTCCTCAGAACTTCTTCCCAGGAGTAAGTATTCTCAAATCAGACTCTCTATATCTACGGCTAGGCCTGATACTTCACATTGCCTTGGTGCCCTTGAAATGCTACAGTAGAAATTTAAAATTTTCTCTTAGGGTGCCCTTTACCAAGAAGCAAATGCCTTAATGCCCTTGCTGTTACAAAAATGAAGCATACAGGCCAGAGCCTCTACCATTATACTAGCCTGAACATCTGACGTCACACTGCGAGGCTTGTGAATGACGCCAGAGACCGGCATCAAAACCGGCATGTTATTTGACCTTTGACCCCATACATTTCAGATAGAGATACGCAGTCAAATTCTATTGCAGACGTGACAGGAATGACTGTTTGGGCATCTATGGAAAGCTCATGTCACTGTGCACGTTTATCCAATATTATTGTATCCAATGGAATCACTGGATCTGAGAAGCTGTCTTACAGGGGCCCAGTCTACCATTAAACAAGTTTACTCTACAACCTCTTTCCCACGTCTGTAAATTCCTGTGAAGGAGCCTGTGAGGGAACGATACCATTCACTATTCACAATCTTGTGAATTGTAAAGAGGTAGAAGTTCAACTGAGAAATTGCATTGAGACATATTTTGTCTACACAGGTGTAGAGGAGCATTTATGGTTATGTGACTCGCAATGGTTTACACTGACTAAAACTAAAACCTACACTGAAACATATGGAGTAATGTCTAGTTCCTAATACCACTGGGCCCAACATAGCTAACTGATCAGCACTTCTAAAGAAAATACTTTATTGTTGAGATTAAGATCTCCTTGATACGTCTTAGAAATAAACAAAACATTTGTTCAACTTATTTTTGACAACAGACAGTTTGGTCAAGGAAAGGTTTCTTGAGAACAAGATGGAACATAGAAAACAGGTAATAACAAAATTATAATAAAGGTGTTTAAAATTTCAAATTATCTTTAGTAAAAAATAACGAATAAAGATATTGACTAACAGGGAGACTGCCAAACGTATAGACGATGTGACCTCTGACGTCACACGAAAACCATAACATGATTCGCGCGCATACCGCCGGGCAAAACCTTTGTGTTTTGGCAGCCAGCTAGAAAGTGTACGCAATCTTACTATGACTACGCAACTCAGTGCCCGGCGAAACATGACGTATCTAGTGTTTTGTCAGCAGAGGGCGGTTTGAATGTAAATATAGGTCACATCGTCTATAGCTTGATGGTTGAGTTGGTAGAGCGCTGGTATTTTATACCGGAGTTCATTGGTTCAAGTCCCACTCTAGTCAATTTGTCTTTGTTCAAACCAAAACTAACTATACAAATTTAAATATAATTACATTCATAAATACCTCAGACAGTTTCGCTATGCCTATTGGTGGAGAGCGCGTCACGTGGGTGTGTATAAACCTTTGTTTATGACCAGAAAAAAGTGTTGAAACATGGGCGTGACACGCCAGCTTGCACCTGTGCTTTTAAGACAGTTTCTTCATTCCTATTGGTCGAGAGCAACGGCTGAAACAGTTGAGCCACATCACGCGATACGCGCGACGCGCACAGCATTCCCTTATAAGGAGTTGTTTACCCGAGGGCCTTGACTGGGCCTTACCGTTTTATAGCTGGAGGGGTGTTGTGTTGAAAGAAATCATTGAAAAATTAAAAAAAATTGCAATTATTTTACTTTTTGACCAAAAAGTGTTGATGTTTTTTGACCGAAAAGGTATTTATGAATGGGAATCAAAGTGTGTTGAATCGGTTTTCAACTAGTGGTTTAAACCCGCGAGGCCTGGTTCTTGATAATTTACCTCGATTTTGTCTCAGTAAATTATCAAGAACCAGGCCTCATTGGGTTTAAGCCACTAGTTGAAAACCTCTTCACCACACATTGATTCCCTTATTTACATGTGTCTTTACCCTTCCCACCCTTCTACAGGCATGATATTCTTTCTATTTTTTGCCCATGGATGTATCAGAATTGTTTTTATTAATAAGGCCTGAAAAGTCCATTAACGCCTACACCATATATACATGTACATGTAGGTCAGCCCTTATACTCAATAAAATGTTCCTACTTGTTTCCCAAAGGACAAATATCATCCCTGCTTCCACCAAACTCCCTCAAAAATATTATCAACTTAACTTAACCAAGTAGTGTACAAGCTGACATGGCTATACTCTAGTATTGTTCAAAGTCAAATGACCAGTTCATATCCTTTATCAAAATGTCAAAATATAATGGCTTAAATCAACACTAAAAAAGTACAAAGACTTCCAACCAACGTCTGAATCCGAGCCGTTATACTTATCGGTCCTTCAGTAGTCCCTAGAACGTTTGTTTTCATACATATGTAAAATTTATTTGTGTAGCAATGCCCGGTGGCTAAAGCAAACAGTTTCAATTCTCCGTCTTCGTTTGTCACAGGATATTTGACTTAGTTAATATACATCTGTTTCATGATGCAAGCAACATGGTCGCTATGGAAACGGTGAGTCGCCGAGTTTGTTTTTTTGTGAAGTGTTTGTTTGGTTTTGCGCGCCCCACACCAAAGTCCGTCAAAGTTTTACCGAGATCAGCTCCGTGGCTCTCATGTTTACACAAAACTAAACATGTTTGTGTTTCCATACGATGGATTTGTGTTTGCTATTACTTACTGAAATTCCCCGCAATGACATTGTTTCAGATGAAAAATAGAAGAGAGGATAGAGTCATATTTCGTTGAGAATTATGACTTTTTTATCAAATTTAATTCATTGGATTGATTAAGTCTTGACAGTTTGAGCTGCTAGGTTTTTAATGTTTGCAAAGTCGCTGTGTGGAATGTATAGTCAAAGGTTACAGGGATGACAATTTTCAGACTTTTTCCAAAATCAGATTTCGTTTTTACGTTTGCCTGGTGAAATGAAATTTAACTTTCTCCAGATAAATAAATCATGCTCTTTGATCTACTTCACTTGCACTAAGGAAGGTTTCCAAACGATCCTTGAAATTGTTAACTCTGGAAGTTAGCAAAGATGGAAATGCCGTCATTTCTACGTACTTGCTAAGATCTGAATTCAAGTTTCCTTTTTTTCAGCATGAATTCTTACAGTGTGAGAAATGGCTCCCTATTAAGTGTAACATAGTTTTGAGAAAGGGGTAATTTCTCACTCAAATATTAAAAGATTTCAGACCTAAAGCCTTTTTGGGCATCTGAAAGCACACAAATTTGTGCAACAAGGGTTTTTTCTTCTTTCATTATTCTCTTGTAACTTCGATAAACAATTGGGTCAAAATTTTCAAGGATTTGTGATTTGATGCATATGTTGGGATACACCAAGTGTGAATATACTGGTTTTTGACAATAACCAAGTGTGTCTAGTGCCGTTAACCATAGAGCAAGGAATGTAACTGTCTTTGTATATTATTTAGTTTGCTGTGGGTATTTTGTTGTTACAGTTCCCATCAACGTACAGTAAAAACAGGAGAAGAACGTTGGAGTATGTTTTACAAAGGTGAGTTGAACCAAACATTGGATTTTTAATTACTTCAAGTTGTGATTTTGTCTCCTCAGTTTACAGGTTTTGTTTAAAAGATTTGTTTGTTTTAAAGCTTTTAGTTTGTTAGAATGAAATTAAATAAATGTTAAATAATTACTCTTTACAAAACATTCTTGTTACTGGTAAATTTTTTGTTAATCCTGACAGATTATCAAAGGATAAGCACGACAAGGTTCCGCTATTTCTCTTTGGTGATTTTAACTTCAGGTTGGATGCCCAAGGAGTTATTCAGGTGAACAAGAAATTTCCACTATTATTCATCACAAACTATTTTATCAAAGTTTTTGATTCGACAAATGATTTTGAGGTTTTTCAAATACTTTTCGGGTTCTGTAAAATCTCTGAACTTGAATTGTGTCGGTCACTTAGAAATTATTTGTTATTGTTAAAACAGGTTACTTCACTGCAGGATAGAATTTCTTTTATGTTTTGTATTTTTTGTTATCTGCCTGTCAACTTTTTAAGAACGACCCAGAAATATGAAGAAGTTGTAAGTGGTTGTAAGTGGTTGTAATCTTCATAGATAATCCATTTAAAAAAGTTTCTGTAGCCTAGGTAACTAGGCAAGAGAGTAATACGACCCATGACCTCTCGAATTAAGGAATCCTCCATTATTTTGAAGGGGTGGTTGTAGAACTTTTGATTTACATGATATTAGAGTTAGCTTCTACAAGTTAACTATATTTGTTATATTAACACACTGAAAGTTAGTCTTTGTCCAAGACTTCAGTGGATTTGTGCCTACTCGTAGTCTATCATAATAGCATGCCCTTTATACACTATTACGATTTATTAAGAGTATGTATGCCATCCTCTATCCACTGACGTCTTGGGCCAAGACTAATTTCAAGAATGATGTCCATTCTTCCACTAGTCTTTGGTAGCTGAGGCAACACCCGAGTACACAAAGGAAGATAAGAACGTGACGAGGATAACGTATAAAGATGGCGATGCAAGCAAGAAGGTAAGTAGACTTGTCCTGGGATCCCCCAAATTCCTTTCCCTGGTCTTGCGTGAATGTTGTTAGAACTGTACAGCCAACCTTAGGGTTCTGAATCTTCAATGATTTTGGTTTCAAGTTAAATAATGTACACTGAAAAAGTCCACTAGAATATCTATATAGGGACCGGTTATTATTATTATTATTGTTTTTAACCTCCTCTTACTGTAAGTTTTATCTAATTTTTAAAATTTTTATACTATTATTTTTGTTTGTATTGCTTTTAACTTCCCGTAACATTCTTAAATATTTACGTAATTTTTATATCGTAATTTTTTTCGCATGATTTTATGTTTACTTTTAATATGTTTGTTTGTTTGCAGGGCCCAAATGGAAACCAGTTATTTTTTACTGATTTGGCTTACCTTGGGTAAATAAAGGAAATAAATAAATAAATAAATAAGAGAAAGTTCCAGACAACAAATAAAAATGACAATGTGAAGAAACGATGGGCTCGAGGCTGGTTCCAAACGGCCGACCACAGTAGTCAACCAATGGTCGACCAGCCTGGGTTTGAGTCAAAATGGTCAACCTTTAGTTAACCATTGTGCACACTCGAACTTGCTCTAAGCTACAGCATGGCGTCCATCTTGGCAGCTTGATTTCAATTGTAACTTCACTCAGTTTCCCATTTGAGTGAGACACTACATGTATATAAGCACAGTTCATTCGATAATGAATAAAGAATGGTTTGCTTCAGTAAAGAATTAGCGGAAAGTCTTAAGATGCCCTGGGCTGTAGATAAAAGACTTCTGCATTGAATAAAATGATCTTGTATATCTTGTCTTATTTTCTGTCTTAGGCAATACTGATTCTGGAGAAGAAGAGATTTGAAATTGACGATCCCAGCAGGTTACACAGAGATAATCCAAAATGGGTGAGATGTTTTTTTTTTTTTTTTTCCCTAAACTCAGGAAAGTACTGAGTATACCATGCTTAATACACATCGGTGTAAAAGAATAAAACAAATTATAATTATATGCAAAATTAAGATTTATGAAATTGTTGCAGGACCTGCTGCTTACATGTAGGGTTCAGACTGCCTCTAGCCCCCGGGCTAGCTCGCTGGTCTAGTGGTAAGACATCTGCTCTAGCAATGCAAAGGTTGTGGGTTGGAATCCCAACTGAGTGACTTGCCTGATGTTTTTTATTTTTTCCACAGAACTCGGTCTACAGGTCTTTACACACATTTGTGTAAGGGTACAAACAAACGATTGAGTCTAATGTGGGTTTTCAGTTCAAGTTTACAACTTTTACTTTTTAAAGGGAGGGTACACGTTTGGTAATTGTCAAAGACCAGTCTTCTCACATGGTGTATCCCATCATAACCATAAGATAACAAGCCTGTGAAAATTTGGGCTCAATTGGTGGTCAAAGGTGCGAGAAAATGATAAAAAACACCCTTGTTGGACGAATTTGTGTGCTTTCAGATAAGAATAAAAGACTTCTAGCTAGAAGTCTTTTATTAATTTAGTGAGAAATTACCTCTTTCTCAAAAACTACTTTACTTCAGAGGGAGTCGTTTCCCACAATATTTTATATTATCAACAGCTCTCCAATGCTCGTTACCAAGTCGGTTTTTAAGTTAATATTTGTTTTGAGTAATTACCAAACGTGTACCTTCCCTTTAATATGTAACCATGATATGTCTATCTTTATCCTTTCTTCAACAGCTTCTTCAGTTTGATAAGGAACTCTTGTGCTTCACAAATCAGCTTCATGAATTCGACAGAGAGTTTCCACCAAGGTGGGTAATTTCAACTTTCAATAACTAACGTCTGTTTAGGACATTTTACTCTGAATCTTTGCCCAAGTTAACATTTTTGTTTTGTATAATTGTAGGAGTGATGATCAAGAATGAAAAAATTGTTGTTATTCGTTGGATGTTTTATATCGTTTACAGGATTTTGTCATGTAAAGTTTTAACTTGCATAAGGCTTATTTGCATTATAAGTCCTTCTTTCAGACGGAAATTTAACTCTTAAATTTAGTACCTATCCTGTGTCAATTATGATATTTGAACTCTGAACCTTGACCTATGAATGTCATTAACCCCCCTTTCCCTCTCTTAAATATAGTTATCCCTACAGTGAAGATGTTACAGATGGGCGGAGCTATATGAAGACTCGAGTCCCAGCGTGGTGTGATCGTATTCTACTCTCAACGTCTGCCAAACCTCTTATCAAGGAGGTAAAAATGACTCTCAAATTATTATTATTTATTTATTTCTTATTTTTTTTACTCTAGGAAACATTTTAGTGAGAACACTGATTTTCGAAGGTGCCCAGCATTTAAACAAATTTATAAATATAGTTACAATAAAAACACTAGAAAAAATGACCTTTTATATTGGTTAAAAACAAGTAACTCTAAAAACCAACTTGATATAAAAAAAAAAAAAAAAAAAAAAAAAAAAAGGAATTTGTTGACATTGACGTTCATTATCAATCTATGGTAACAAAGAGGGAGGGTTAAGTTCGGCTGCTAGAGTGTTTTTAGAAGCAAATTGGCAACAATCTTTGGAAAGTTTTAGTCCATGGTTTGTAGATAAAGAATGTTTCAGATCCTTCAGTATTGAATTGTCAAAGTCGATTGTTTATGTACTCATAAAAAATCAAACACCTACATCAGATGTTGGGTTTGAATCCTGACTTTGCAAGTAAATCCGCCAATTTTGTTGAGCATTGTTTTTAATTAAGAACTCACTCAGCGGTAGTGAAGTTAATAACGATCCACTGTAAGCTAATTTTATACCTTCCGCCCAGGTAGTAGTTAAAAAGCACGACAGTTCTTTTCAAAACTGAGAAGTCTCCCGAACACCTGAACAATCTATTCCGCGGTAGTAGAATTAAGCAAGACAGTTCTCCAAGAACAAAAGTCGACATAGAAAGTAGATACGCTCATGGTATTACTGCAAACCAAATATATATTGATACCTTACCATGGATTGCCTCAAATCCTATACATTGTTTATTAAATAACCATTTTGATTGTGTCTTTTCCTAACAGGATCTGTATCACAAGGCAATGTATAATGTAATTGGGCAAGACGTATGTATGGGTGACCATAAGGTAAGAATACTGGTTCCCTGTTTCTCTTCTAAACAACATGTGATAGATATCAAGGCAACCAGGGATATAGGCTGGTACCCCATAATAACCTATCATGAGTGCTATGTGGATACTGGGTACCAAACTAAAATAATGCCATGACGATAACAAAATAAATTTTAAAAAAGATCTTGTGGCAGATATTTATAACAACAATAATCATTTATAATACACCGATATCTGTCTTAAGATGTTCATGGTGCAGCAACGGATCAATAACAAAAAGGGAACAATGAATACAACCGGTAACAACAATGTAGATGGAATAATCTTCTGACTTTTTCCCAAGGACCAAACACTAGGCCTGGTTGTCTCGGTCAATGCATCTAATCTATCAATTCAGTTCAACTCGATATTTGTTTTCGTACTGCCAAATGTACATACATGTACAAGTAAATATAAAGAAGGTCTATTAAACACCTGCATACATTAACTTCATACGATTGTACATTGTTGTTATCATTGTGGGTTGACATGGCCTAGCGTTTAAGAGCACCGGATTCAAGCTTTTGTGCTTCTGAGTGTGGGTTGGAGTCCCAGTCGTGACACTTAACGCAAGACACTTTACCATGATTGCTTCCTAAATGTTAGGAAGGTGGTGCGCGCTTTCTGCTCTACCAACCAGGCTTCTGATGGATGATACCCAAGCCTAGATCTGTTTGGACTGTAAAGGGGCTAACCCTGTTGCAGCCCTGGAAGTAATGGCAACAGCCCCTAGAAAAAAGTTGACTGTAGTCCACACCTTAAAGTGGCCTTCAGGCGACTTGCATAATAAAATTCAATACCAAATAAACAAAATGTTTACCAACACATTGAATCAGACCCTTGGTTGACTATTACATAATCCATTCTTCTTGCCTACTTCTCCCCCCCCCCCCCCCCCCCCCGCCTCCTCTTTACAGCCAATCTTTTTAAGCTTCAGATTAGCCACATCTCAAGGTATGCCAGTTCCCTATAAACGTTCCCCTGCTCGTAAGTGTTGTGTGATACTGTAGGAACACCCCTCCACCCCATGGGTGTCTTCACCCAACTAGCTGCACTGTATGTCTGTTTGCTGTAAGTGGTATGCTTTCAATTGCATGCATTTTCTTTGAATTTTCTCTCAGTTTTCTAATGTCTCTCTTCAGCTCGGTTCATACTTCCTGCGAATGCGAATTCAAAGCAAGTCGAAGCGAAGCGAATCTTGAGTCTTTGCTCAACTCTCTTGCGAGTATCGCAGCGAAAACAGAGTTGTGATGTCAAATTCACGTCAAATTCGCATCGCATGCGCATTCGCAGGAAGAATGAACCGTGCTTTATAGACTCTATTCACAATGCGCAGCGCACATAGGCGTGGTCTCCTGTCCCCCATTTTGTGTGTGAAAACATGCACAAAAGGATGGTACACAAGTTTACGCACCTCGGAACAATGCACATGTACCGTCTTCTTCCATTTGGGGGAGTTCATTCCTTTTGTGCATGTTTTTTAAACACAAAATGGCGGTTGGATACATGCATGTATGTGCGCTATGCGCTGCGAATAGGTTCTATTCCTTCTTTATAATATTTAGAGTTTCATGTTTTTTAATCTCTGTTTTTTATTTTTTATTCGTATTGTTTAGGTTTATGTCAGTCTTACATTTTTGTTATATTTTCTCTAGAGTTTGTGACTTCTTTCCATTCGGTCCTTTCTTTATAATTTTGAGAGTTTCATGTCTTTTAATTTCTGGTTTTTATTCTGTTTTCATGCGTACAGTTTGGGTTCATATCAGTCTAATATTTTAATCAAAATAAAATACATCCCATTATTGGTTGCTTCGTTTCCAACAAACTCAACACTGTTTTTGAATATTTGTATATTATTACAAACTGTGGCTATCTGGGTTTTTTTTTTCTTTGCGTATACAGCTTTTTATACTTTTCAAACCTTGATTGGCTAAAACTCAGGCTGTGACATTGCAATGGAAATGTCTTTACTCCTAAACCAGACAGTGCACTTTAATGGCGTTCACCATCTCACCAAGGCCACTGAATACCCCCTTTCTGGATTTTTTAAATATATTTTTTTATATATATAAATCCTCGGACATAAGTACATACCCACAGTTAATATTGTCCGCGTCAAGACAAAACTTAAAAAAATTGTGGCCAGAAAAATCTATGATAGGCCTATAGGTCAAATAAATAGTTACAAAAAAAGAAAGTGTGAAACAAACATAATTGTGGCTGATATTATTTTCTGTGTTCGTCACAACTTGACTGCAAATACCTTTCGCTAGATGTAAATGGGCAAAGCAATTAATTCTTCATATATTCATTTACATTCTATTCATGTGTTAATGTCATGTTTATTCATGAGTTGATCATCATGTAGTTTAGCCAATCATTGACAGGCTGACCTTTGATTTGATGATGTTGGGCTGGTCTTGATTTCACTAAACAAATTAGTCCCCATTCTAGATACTAAGAAATTACTTTACATTCTGACGGTCGTTTTGTTATTTATTAACAACAGTGCAGCTTCTGTGTTATACTGACATTTACAGTAACATACACTTATTCTACATGATTTTTTTTACCTACATGTAAAATTGAGGGGGGGGGGGTCGAGTTGGTGTAGTGGTATCTGTCCTCGCCTTCCACCTCTAGGACCCTGGTTCAAATCCCACCGGGGCAGTATGTGGATTGGGTTTTCAATTCCTACCTAACTGCATGGGTTTTCCCAGGAATATATAATTCTTTTGGGTTTCCCTCCCACATCTAAAACTGAAGTGGTGGTCGAGTTGGCGTAGTGGTATCTTTCCTTGTCTTCCACCTCTAGGACCCCGGTTCGAATCACTACTATGTGGATTGGGTTTTTCAGTCCCTACCTAACTGCATGGGTTTTCCACGGAATATAAAATTCTTTGGGGTTTCCCTCCCACATCTAAAACTGAAGTGGTGGTCGGGTTGGCGTAGTGGTATCCTTCTTCGCCTTCCACCTCTAGGACCCGGCTTCGAATCACACCGGGGGCACTACGTGAATTGGGTTTTCAGTCCCTACCTACATGTAACTGCCAGGGTTTTCCCTGGAATAATTCTCTTTGGGTTTCCTCCTAAATCTAAAACTAAAACTTTCTTCTTAGTAGTCTCTTGGCTAGTACAGTGATTAAAGGCAGTTGACACTATTGGTAACTAAAAATAAGTATTATCATAAAACCTTACTTGATTACAAGTAATAGGGAGAGGTTGGTAGTATAAAACATTGTGAGAAACGGCTCCCTCTGAAGTAATGTAGTTTTCGAGAAAGAGGTAATTTTCCACAAATTTGATTTCCGAGACCCTCAGATTTAGAATTTGAGGTCCCGAAATCTAGCATCTGAAAGCACACAACTTGGTGTAACAAGGGTGTTTTTGTTTCTTTAATTATTATCTCGCAACTTCGACGACCGATTGAGCTAAAATTTACACAGGTTTGTTATTTTATGCATATGTTGAGATACACCAAGGTAGAAGACTGGTCTTTGACAATTACCAATAGTGTCCAGTGTTTTTAAGTTTGCTTTACTGAGGATCCTTTGCTTCACAACTTTGCACAATCAAAACTATCTGATAAGCAATTCCAGGTTTGAAAAGAATCTTTTTACCTTAAGGACAATGTAGGCCTTAAAATTATTACATTTTTATGTTTGTGATGTTTTTGAATATAATTGTTCCTTGTTTGTCTACTATTGAATTTGTTTTGCTGTTTGTATGCGCGATTTGTTTTATCCGCTTGTCCAGTTGTTTGTTTGCCTGTTTGTGTATGTGAACAATGTAATCACAAATTACCGTCAATTTGGACCAATACGTGTCACAGAATACATGTATGTCCCTGTTTCTGTCAGTGTAATTGTCAGTGTGATTGTCACTGTGATCGTCACTGTGATCGTAACTGTGATTGTCAATCTGATTGTCACTATGATTGTCACTGTTATTGTCACTGTAATCGTCACTGTGATCATCACTGATTGTCACTGTGATCGTCACTGTGATCGTAACTGTGATTGCCAATCTGATTGTCACTATGATTGTCACTGTTATTGTCACTGTGATAATCACTGTGATTGTCACACCATGTATGCACTATCAGACACAGCATTCTCTTCTTTCCAAGCACAGTGAATGAGGACACCCAACGACCCTGATTTAGTCTCAGTACACCACGTGCAGTTCATGTAAGTCCCTCACTCAGTGTGATGTATGTTTGTCCTGCTCATTTCTCCACTTTTGTATCTATTGGTTTATCGTTCCACTAAATTTTAATAACTCCTTAAACGCAGGGGGAGATTTCACAAAGAGTTAAGACTAGTCTTATCTTGAGTTAGGACGAGTTACTTGTCCTAACTTAGGACTAAGTCTTTAATATCTTCTAGGACTAGTCCTAAGTTAGGACTAGTCCTAAGTTAGGACTAGTCCTAAGTTAGGACTAGTCCTAAGTTAGGACTAGTCCTAAGTTAGGGCTAGTCCTAACTCTTTGTGAAATCCACCCTGGTCTACATGTATGATGTATGCAGCAAATTTTTATGTTTTTTGGGGGTTTATTGTGGTTGAGAAATTATTTCCAAAAGAGGTTAAAGTAGAATGGAAATGATGGTGTTGGCAGAGCTGCCAGCTACCCCTAATTCTGCTAAAAGTTCCCTAATAATGAAACCTATCAATCCATGAGCAAATTTGTAAATCTCCCTAAAACGGATTTTCCCTGGTCATGCCAAATGCAATTCTAAATTTCCCTGGTTGTTATACAAAGTCTCCCTGATTGCAAGATGCAAATGTTGGCGGGCTGGGTAGGTGTTTTTTTTTTTTTTTTTTTTTTTTTTGGGGGGGGGGGTGGGTTTTGGGGGGATCTGGGCAGGCGAGAGGGGAGTTTGTGTCAGCTCTTGTTAAGTTATACAACCTTTTGTTGATAAAAGAACAGGTGACTAAAACAACATTTGAATCATTTGGTAGTTGTCAATTTAGATAAGTAGCCCAGAGTAAAAATTGAGACAACCCCATGCTGAGATGTTTAGATAGTCAATCCAATAATGGCCCTAATGATGCCAAGATAATGACCCGCAAAAATTCAATACTAATGGCCCTGATACCAAGGCCATTACTCCCACGATATTGTCCGATTGCTCGGCCACTGTTTATGACTCTTTATCAAAGGCATATATTAATTTTTTTCAGTCTGGGTTTAATTGTGGGTTAATCGTTGGTAATAAAATATTCCAGGCGATCATTGGGCTGATAAGCTATGGGACAAGGAGGGCAAAGTTTCAGGGTAGTAGATTGACAGCGAGGGGGGTTGTGGATTTTATGACGATGGTGGAACGGATGGTAAATAGTTGGACTTGTCAACACTGGAATCATGAAATAATGGGGTTTTGTTAGTATTTGGAGAGTACAATGGTCTTTATTACCAGTCTGATCATAGTAATAGGCTGCATTAAGGGGTTTTATATTGTTGGGTTTTGGAGTGGTCAAATAACTCCTTCAGAACCACAACAGTCGTGAGGTGAGTTCATTGGGCTATAGGTTGAACTGGAATGAAACTTGAAATTTTGGATTGGGGTTAATTTTGCCAACTCAAAACCAGTTAACGTTTGAACTCTAAAGGTATTTCATCTAATTATATCGCGTTTTTTAAAACAAGCCTAAGTAAAGCAATGATGAAGTAACTACCAAAGTCTTAGTCGAATTGAAGATGAACTTATGGTTGTATTCTCAACCTTTTTTCTGGCATTGTGATTCGAACTGCTTCTAACTACCGGGCAATCTCGGTGATCTAGTTGGTAAGACATTGCTCTTGAATTGCAAAGGTCGTGGGCTCGAATCCCACCCAAGTAATATGCCTGTGATTTACTTCACAGAGCTTGGGAAAAGTACCGAGTTTACAGTGCTAACACATCGCAAAACCAAAATTACTAAAATTTTGGTATTCTTTATCCCCGATGCAAATTTCCATCCGTTGAATTATAATTGCGCTTCAAACATGTCAAATATAATAGCTAATTAGCTTTTTGTTTCCCCTTCCACTTTGTATATCTGTTCCTTCATATCTTTGTCCCTCATCTCATACTGTCACCCCATCCTCTTTCTTTCTCGACGCCATCTTTCCACTCCAGTCACTCCATACTACAAGGCAGCAGGAGCATTAGTCTACTACCCACTCATCTACCGAGAAACATCAGTATAGCACAGGCCAACAGTCAGGGCACCAGACTATAAAGTTCGATGACCTCACTGCAAGGCCAGTCTTCAGATGCAATATTATGTAAAGAGGTATTATTAACTAGTCAAGGTCACGCTCCTTTCAAGGTGCTACTCTTTCAGCATTATTGTTTTTTTCTCATGGAGGGCTTAGAAGTGTGCCCTGTGGAACCACAACTTGAACTTTACTGGAACTTATACTAGCATCATGCTGATAGGTTTGTATTTGATAGTACCTGGAAATGGCACCAAATGAAAAAAAAAAACTTTTTAATTCCCAAAAATAGTGACTCTGGGAACCACACTTGCATTAGAAATCATTAAATGTAGATCCTGATGGGTCATTGTATGATTATATGGGCCAAGAACTATTCCTTGAGGAACAATGCATATAGTCAACTAAGCCACCCTTCCAGGATCATATCCTAAATGACAATCATCAAATCATTGGAATTCATAATTTCAATTTTTCCTGCACAGTCAAATTTTTTTTTTGTAAGCACCATGAATATCACACTTAGGGGCCAAGTATGGTGTCTTGAGGAACCACCTCCATACTTTCCATACTTTATGCTCTTATTGCCTTCCTGACCACAGATGCAATATATACACAAGATGTTAAGGTGTTGCTTGCACCTCAGTGACTACATTGTGATATGACCTAGACTAGTTTCATGTCGTATATCAATTTTATTTTGTACATGTAATTTTAATGTGTTTACGGGTTGAGTAGGAAGGATTGGGCGTTGGTAGTCCAAGATGGAGCATTTATAATATTGCCAAGCAATTTTCTTTTTTAAAAGAGATTTTAATTAAAGATGTTTTTAGAAATTTTAGTTTTTTCCTGTTTCGATTATTTATCCACTTACCTGTAGTTATTGTAAATGTCTGTGTTTTTAACAAGTATTATTAACTAAATTGTGGTTTTACTCATCCTTTTTGCTGATCTTCTCAATTCTTGAAACTAAAATCTAATAATGTCATAGGAAAACAAAATCTTGTTCATGCAGAATTCTTTTCTAGCTAGACCTTTTTGATGGTGCAGTCATTTTTCTTTTTCTTCTGTCCAACTTAATCATTATATAATGGCTCAAGGCTTTGGCTTAAGATATGACATAAGCTGCGGCCTAGGCTATGGCTTGGGTTCTGGCTTAGGATCTGGCTTTGGCTCTGGCTTGGGCTCTAGCTTCGTCTCTAGCTTAGGATCTGGCTTGCCCTCCATCTATAGCTTTGGTTGTAGCTTGGGATCTGGCTTACGCTCCGGCTCTGGCTTGTGCTCCGGCTATAGCTTTGGCTCTGGCTTTGGATCTGGCTTGTGCTCCGGCTCTGGCTTGTGCTCCGGCTATAGCTTTGGTTCTTGCTTGGGATCTGGCTTGTGCTCTGGCTATAGCTTTGGTTCTTGCTTGGGCTCTGGCTTACGCTCCGGCTATAGCTTTGGTTCTTGCTTGGGATCTGGCTTACGCTTGGGATCTGGCTTACGCTCCGTCTCTGGCTTGTGCTCAGGCTATAGCTTTGGCTCTGGCTTTGGATCTGGCTTGCGCTCCAGCTATAGCTTTGGCTCTGGCTTTGGATCTGGCTTGCAGGCTGGCTCGGGCTTTGGCTTTTGCTTTAGCTTTAGCTCTGGCTTGCTTATTTGACACATCTTACAGGCCAAGATTTCATGTCATATACATTGCTTGTGACTGTATTTAGCTGTTGTTTACTTAGCATAACAATTGAGTGGAGTCTTGGCGGTAATCTGATTTTACTAAGCATGGATTGTTTTGCTTAAGCAGAATTTTGTGCTTAAGCAGCTCTATGTAATTGGGCCCTGGTTTGGTCTCTATCTTGGTCTTGGGCTTTGTTAGTAATTTTGTTTGGTAGTGACTTCAAACAGCGGGACAGTACTTAAGCCAAAGCCGAACCCATGGTTTTGAACATGGAAAGAGAAAATAGTCTGGTTCCCTTATACTCAAATGAAATAAAGTATTCAAACTCATTACTGAGTATACAGGGAACATGTTGAATATAGTCTCTGGATGCTCAAGATCTTCTAAGGTTGTGCATCAATCAAATTAAAATTGTCTTATTATGCAATGAACAGCAAAGAGGCTGCCTGTTTTTTACATTACCAATATTTTTCAAGTCGTGCTTGAATTTTGTTTCTCTGCAATGGTTTGTGATAAGCCTACAATAGTTTGCAACAAAACTCTCTTTGTCATTCGCCCTTTAATATGTAAATTAATATCTCATGTATTCATCATTAATGATTAATATTAACCATATACTCTAAGTGGGAGTGTAAATATACATTTCTTAATATAATAACTGCATGCTGTGGTAGATTTCATGATTTTATTTCAATTTTCGGATACCATCGTTGAAAGATAAAAAGTTAAAAATTAGTTGTTTACCAGTAAACCAAAATGACTTCCACCATTTGGAAAGATTATGTAGCTGCCTGAGACATTGAGCAATTATACAAAAATGCAGCCAAATGATTAATAGACCCTTCCCATGAAATATGTAAATTGCACGTAGCGCGTGCGCACTAACGTTTTGGTTGGCAAAATGAGGGAACATCATGCTGTGTTACACGGCTAATGGGTGCGTGACGCAGACGCGATTGCGCGTCTGCTTAGTGCACAACTTTATGGCGTTTTCCAACCAACAGGGTCTGTACGCATGCGTGAATGTAATTAGCATATTTCATGGGAAGGGTCCATTACTCAACCTGGTAACAGTTGACATTATTCCATATGGGCTCGGAGCAGTGACATAACTAGACATTTTCATGTGGTGGGCAAACAAATATTTAAGGGGGCTTTAAATTAATCAAAAATGTTTTTTTTTTTAAATCGCACTTGAGGGGGGGGGGCAAGGGTACTGAGTTGGTTATACCACTTTCTGGGAGAGAGAGGGAGAGCCGACTTTGCAAAAGTCTAGCGTGCCTGGGTTTAGGGTACAAACTTTAAATAAAGGATAACAAGCCTTGTCTTAAAGGGGTTAAATCAAAATATTCTAAATCATTGATGCAATTATTTACATCAATAAAGCTCTTGCTAATGTTAAAATGTGAATTTGTTAGTGACTTGATACTATTCTATTACTTTACCACTAGTCGCTAGGCTACCTCTTTGTAAGCTAAAATAGTTGGCACAAGTTATTGAAAGTTGTTTGCCATCCACCAGTTACATAAACCACCGTATCTTAGCACAGTTAAGGAAAAAACACCAGTCTAAAGTAGAATCTAACCTCACTTTGAGTCTTGCTAGGTTGTGTATAAAGAAAAACCAAGATGGCATCTTACTCTAGCTGGTTTTTTTTTAGTCAATAAAATGAATTGTACTTAAATTATTAATAATTATTATGAATTCGCATCATACTTGTGGTAGGCCACCTGTGGCTAAACTTTACATCTTAAGTTATTTAAATTGAAGTTTATGGTTTCTTATTAGTGCTACAACTGACGTTTTATCCACCAACATTTACAACTGCCCATTTTTAATTTAAATTTTTCTTCATTCTGATTAAAATAGCTCCAATATTGTATTCTTAATTAAATATTTGATGATTTATAGTATAGATTTATATTTTATTGAAACAAGTGTGATTACTATTGTTTTATTAATTTAGTTGAATCGAATTTGATTGGTTATTGGTTTTGTTATTGATTGGTCATTGGGTTACAGCAGTCAAAGCTGTTAGAAATTAACCATGATTTATTTTCCAATTTCAAGGAGTGTAAGAATAAATGCAGTCAACATAATGTAAGCTAATGATTTACACTGCGTTTACTAAATTCTTTTTAAAGTAAACAGTATAGTAAAATCACTTTACTCATGAAATTACAAAAAAGATATGACATTTTGAAGGACCAAACATGTTTAACAAATTAAGGCAAGTTAATTTTGAATATTGTTATTATGTAAAGATCTCATAATTATGTTCTTTTTTAGAGCACAAACAAAAATGTCACCTCTGATAGTTGAATGCCAAGACACTATTATGAAACGTTGACATTTTTGTTAAACTCAGGTCTTCATTATCACATTTTAATCTTTGTAATTGATATTATTGACGCACCTTTAACTCATACACATTTTATTATTGACACCACGCTGTACACTGTGTGTTTTTTTTTTAAGGGCTATCGATTTGGAACTCAGATAGCCCTAAAGGTTCGGACCCCTTTAGTTTTATTTTGTAAAAATAATGTTACCCCCGTCTAAAATAACAACCATTTGAGTCTTGTATTTTTTAATGGCTAGACATACGAATCATGGTTTTCCAACAAATGCTTGCATTGATTGTTAATTTCAAATATTATATTTGAAATAAACCAATCAGAGGAAAGAGTTTCAACACTTTGATTTTCATCTGAGTAACAACCGTGACGTGAACGAATACCGCCCTCTTTGGGTCCTTTTGAGAAATTCCTCAAAATGTCGTCTTTATGTAATTAAGACACAGCAATGTTAACAGTATGAGGATAACCATTGACTTGCAAATGCAGAAAAAAAGTTAGTCTGAAATAACTCTATGCGATTTGATGTTTGTTAAGCGCTTCCTTTTTTTACCTTAAGTCAGAAAGTGGAATTCGGAAGTAAACGTGATGACAAGTTCAGCTTCTTAAGGAGTTTGGAAAATCCCAGAACTGCGAATTTGTTACTAATAGTTTGCGTAAAGGATGGAAACAAACCGCAATGGTTCGTCTTTTATAAAATTGTTTGAAGGGAATTCAACCTAAAAACAAACGAACAGTATTTTGTAAGTTTACTGTTTTACTGTCCCAAACGAAGACATCGTGCTGTCTTGACAAGTTCGTTAACTCGCTAAACAACCCTAAACCATAAAAGATGCTGCGCTTTATCGATTGACCAAAACTAAACCTGGTTACGTTGGGGTTCGAATAAACCAGTTAAGTTACTCATTTAACTTAAAATGTGTGCACTATTTAATCGGTTAATTCGGTCATTATATGTTCACTTGGATTATATATATATTTAAAGAAAGCCATAGTTTGAAAGCCATAGATTTGATTGGTGTTTTTCCACCCCTCTAGATACTGTGTATATTTTAGCTGTAGCTTATTTTATTGTACATACATATTTGGATCTTAGCTATTATTGTAAATTACATACAAAATGTTTGTATTATTTATGTATTATCGACCACAAAGATTTACTAATTATTATTGTTATTATGTTTTAGTGACAGTGCACAGGACGTAGTTTTAACAAATTCAGACGATGTATTTTTCCATTTTGAGGCAGTTCTTAAGGGGTGACTATACTCATTTTGTGGCAATACCCTCACTAAAGGTGAATTAAAGACTACATTATTGTCAGGAATGTTTCCTTCGTCTTTGATTGACCCCCTCCTCCCCTCCCAAATTGGATGTTGAGTGGTCTCTGTATTTCAGAGGGCCTTGCCTCACGTTTACGGGCAACTTGGAGGCAACCATGTTACATATACAGTGCAACAGGACCACTTTGGTGGCACATGGGTCATATTCCAAACAATGTCTTACGGTCCCCCAGTGACGGTATGAGAACACTCAAATGTGAATGGATTCTCTTCCTGAAACTGGTTGCCTGTAAATTGGCTCAGGTAAATATTGTTTGATCAAACACAAAACAAACGTCAATTTGATCTTGGCGAGACTGTTATTCATGGGAATAAATGAAGTCATTTCAAATTACAGTTATTCGTCTATAGGATACAGATAACCAGACTCGGAAGTATCGCTCCCGTAACCTGAACAACCGACTGGGACCGCCGGGGGCTGGCTTTTATGTTTGAAGCCCGATTGAAACGCAAGGCGAAAAGGGGGAATGGTATGTTCCCGACTGAGCAACGAAGTTTCAGAAGCAATTTTTGAGAGACAAATTTTGAGTAATATGAGTATTAGACAATGAGTAAAAGGCCTACAATGTGAGCGCAGATCGCAACTGTGGTAACATGTGGTATTTCCCTTATCGCAAAATGGCAGCATTGTATACATAGGCTACTCTGAGATTCCATACTGAATTGGAACGAGATTCAAGTTCAAGTACGAACAAAATATCCAGTCAAAAGTGAATTTTTCCCCATTTTAATTTAGCTGGAAGCCTTTCATTTGATTGAAAATAGCATAGTCATTGTGTGTTCGTATTATGAAAAATGTACAACGTGTACAAAAAACACCGCCAAACTTTCCCGCTCTCTCTCAATGATCAATAGCGCCCTCTATCTACTTTTTAAATCTCGCAAAGTAAATTTAGCGGTTTACGAAAACGCGTGTTTTCTTACACCACGCACAGCGTTTAATTACCGTAATTAAACCAAAACGGCTGCATTATTTCTCGCGGGATATCGACTAAGGACTTGTGAATGCAAGAAACTTCATCCGTGTATTTCACGAATCAGAAATGAAAGATTTGCATAAAATACCCGATATCAAGAAATCAAAGAGTTTGTCATTTTCTGATCAAAAGCCCTCTAGGGAAGGACGATAATATTCCATACTTTGTTTTCTGAAATACCCCCCTCGTCAAAATAATCATTCCCATATAAATTGGAGTGAATCCCGATGACCCAACGCGAGTCGTCTTTCCTCTGCCGTTATCTCTTCACTTTTCCCCCTAAAGGTGATCATCAGGAGAGTGCTGGCACGCTCCCGGCTCCTGTAACCCGAGCCGGTGTTTTCACGTATTCTATCTCAGAAGCTGTTAACGTGGTAATGTCCAAGAAAAAAGCAAAGTGCGAAATTACATAGCAATAGGTTGTACCTCGCGTATCATTGCGGCCAATGTTTATCTAATGTTTCCCATGCCGCGAGTGCAGTTTGATAATTTTTTCTTACCCTTTTCCGTTTTTGCTGTTCGGACATAACCACTATCGTACCCTACTGATTTGTTGGACCAGTAGCTATTTCTAAAACCACGAAACACCCCTCGGCATTCGGGCCAAATTCTCCGTAGAGTTAGAGAGCTCACGACAAAGTTTAGAGATAAGTATTTTCCTGACTACAACAAGAGTTGAAAGAAAATCACTCACTAACCTCTATGGCCTTTCATCTTTAGTATTGCTCTACGTTCGCAAACCATGGTGCCCTTGCTGTAACCTGCCTTTATCTTGCTGGCTTAAACAACTGAAAGAAAAGGACAGAATATTTCATTGTTGAGCTACTTTCCTCAGCTAACTTCACGAGTTCAAAAGAGTATTGTTAACATTATTTGTGGCAAACGGAGCTTCAGTTTCTGAACAGTTCTGAATCAGAAATATTGTTTAAATATCAAAACAGCAAATGTCATGAATTAACCTGAAAAGGTTGGAGCACCCACGCAAATACAATTACTATTTTAGCCATTTTGAGACATGGCGAATACATTACCCGATCACGACTAGGTTTGGGTAAATTTATCTGTTTGTCATCCCAACAAAATTATGCACTCCTATTGTGTACACGATCTCAAAAATGGCAAAATAAAATCATACACAAATTGCGTTATCATCACTCCATTTTGCGCTACGAAACCTTTACGTGCTCTGAGCAGCTCATCGTGTCCTTCAACTTTCACTTTTCGTTTTTGATATGCATATTGATTATGATATTTACCTGTTATTTAATTATTTGCTTTTTTGGCTGCAAGACAATAATGACATGTTAATGAACAATTCAATTTCGATTTTGTCAGCAGTACGTTCACCGGCCTATTTTGGACATGGATATTTTGCAAGCTTAGTACCATTTTCGATTTTAAACGACGGACGAACTTCATAACAATGTCGCAGGGTGGTTTTGCCTAGTCACGCCGGATATTCATTCCGCAGTGTTACTATTAAAACTTCTAGAAGCATTAGTGAGGGGGAAAATATCAAAAAAGTTACACTGAATTTAAAGGCAGTGGACACTATTGGTAATTACTCAAAATATTATTTATTTGCTTAAAAACCTTACTTGGTAACGAGTAATGGGGAGAGGTTGATAGTATAAAACATTGTGAGAAACGGCTCCCTCTGACGTGATGTAATTTTCGAGAAAGAAGTAATTTTCCACGAATTTGATTTCGAGGCCTTAGATTTAGAATTTGAGGTCTCGAAATCAAGCATCAGAAAGCACACAACTTCGTATGACAAGGGTGTTTTTTTCTTTCATTTTTAACTCGCAACTTCGACGACCAAATGAACCAGATTTTCATAGGTTTGTTATTTTATGCATATGTTGAGTTACACCAAGTGAGAAGACTGGTCTTTGACAATTATCAGCAGTGTTCACTGCCTTTAAAAGGCATAGGCCTACTACACCAAGGTTAATAACTTGATACATTATGATTTGCTTTTTTGGAATTTTAATCCTTTTTTGTTTCATTTTATTTTCTGAATCCGGAACACTATTTTCTATCAAATCATCCAATGCCATGAAAATAAATATAGGAACGATTAGACCAACCCACACAAATATAACACGTACTCAGAGACTTTAATAAAGATGCTTTGTCAGATTTTTGGCCGATTTGACCCAAACATTTTGATTTAAAATTCAATAGGTATTTTGATGGTGGTCGAGAAAGTTACAAGCTTTCATTTGAGCCATTGCTCGAAAAAGTCCGCCAATTATTAGTAGCAGTGAAATAAAGTGCTCAAAATTTTTGTCGGGATCCCGACAATATATTATATCACGTTACCAATTCTCATGTGTATTATAAACATCATTGGAAACATTTCAACAAAATTGGAAATGGGTGTTTCCAGTTTTTAATTTTGAATTTTTTCAAAACGGTTTAACTATGCTCATATTTTCGGTTTTATTCATGTTAAAAACCATGCATTTTACTCAAATATCTCACAGTCAAAAAGTTTAACAGAAATTGTTAACTTCCTTTAAAAGTGTGCATTGTTTTTTCATAAATAACTGTGTATAACACAATTGACCATACAAATACAAGAAACAGCAAGTCCAAAATACTGATCACACAACTATTTTGCTTCAAATGTAAACACAAATTGTTTATTATTTTCATAAATAAAAACGTTTGTCATGTACAAATTAAACTTGTTCTTAACTTACAACTATATGCTGTAAAAATATCCAGTTGACACAAACAATGCTTCATAGAAGCCTTTTCCACAAATAAAATACAACAATACTGCAAATCAACAGAAAAATGACAACAAACCCAAATAAAATCTTGTTACTGTGATTCACATGAACAATTTTCACAAGATCATTTTTTTTGTGGGTAAAAGTTGCCATTTTAAACACCTTGGCCTCTTAACATTGAAATGTGTGATATTTATCCATCACTTCAGTCCTGGAGTATGAAGGGAGCGTTTTTCCCCTAAAAAAACCCCATACTCAGCTCTGTTGCTGTAGGGGACATAAATTGGCGTCCCTTACTCAACCAACCTCTATGTTACACTATACATCAGAAGGCAATGGTAGGGGACATAAATTGGCGTCCCTTACTCAACCAACCCCTATGTTACACTATACATCAGATGGCAATGGTAGGGGACATAAATTGGCGTCCCTTACTCAACCAACCCCTATGTTACACTATACATCAGAAGGCAATGGTAGGGGACATAAATTGGCGTCCCTTACTCAACCAACCCCTATGTTACACTATACATCAGATGGCAATGGTAGGGGACATAAATTGGCGTCCCTTACTCAACCAACCTCTATGTTACACTATACATCAGAAGGCAATGGTAGGGGACATAAATTGGCGTCCCTTACTCAACCAACCCCTATGTTACACTATACATCAGATGGCAATGGTAGGGGACATAAATTGGCGTCCCTTACTCAACCAACCCCTATGTTACACTATACATCAGAAGGCAATGGTAGGGGACATAAATTGGCGTCCCTTACTCAACCAACCCCTATGTTACACTATACATCAGATGGCAATGGTAGGGGACATAAATTGGCGTCCCTTACTCAACCAACCCCTATGTTACACTATACATCAGAAGGCAATGGTAGGGGAAATAAATTGGCGTCCCTTACTCAACCAACCCCTATGTTACACTATACATCAGAAGGCAATGGTAGGGGACATAAATTGGCGTCCCTTACTCAACCAACCTCTATGTTACACTATACATCAGATGGCAATGGTAGGGGACATAAATTGGCGTCCCTTACTCAACCAACCCCTATGTTACACTATACATCAGAAGGCAATGGTAGGGGACATAAATTGGCGTCCCTTACTCAACCAACCCCTATGTTACACTCTACATCAGAAGGCAATGGTAGGGGACATAAATTGGCGTCCCTTACTCAACCAACCTCTATGTTACACTATACATCAGATGGCAATGGTAGGGGACATAAATTGGCGTCCCTTACTCAACCAACCCCAATGTTACACTATACATCAGAAACCAATGGTAGGGGACATAAATTGGCGTCCCTTACTCAACCAACCCCTATGTTACACTATACATCAGATGGCAATGGTAGGGGACATAAATTGGCGTCCCTTACTCAACCAACCCCTATGTTACACTCTACATCAGAAGGCAATGGTAGGGGACATAAATTGGCGTCCCTTACTCAACCAACCTCTATGTTACACTATACATCAGATGGCAATGGTAGGGGACATAAATTGGCGTCCCTTACTCAACCAACCCCAATGTTACACTATACATCAGAAACCAATGGTAGGGGACATAAATTGGCGTCCCTTACTCAACCAACCCCTATGTTACACTATACATCAGATGGCAATGGTAGGGGACATAAATTGGCGTCCCTTACTCAACCAACCTCTATGTTACACTATACATCAGATGGCAATGGTAGGGGACATAAATTGGCGTCCCTTACTCAACCAACCCCAATGTTACACTATACATCAGAAACCAATGGTAGGGGACATAAATTGGCGTCCCTTACTCAACCAACCCCTATGTTACACTATACATCAGATGGCAATGGTAGGGGACATAAATTGGCGTCCCTTACTCAACCAACCCCAATGTTACACTTTACATCAGAAACCAATGGTAGGGGACATAAATTGGCGTCCCTTACTCAACCAACCCCTATGTTACACTATACATCAGAAGGCAATGGTAGGGGACATAAATTGGCGTCCCTTACTCAACCAACCTCTATGTTACACTATACATCAGATGGCAATGGTAGGGGACATAAATTGGCGTCCCTTACTCAACCAACCTCTATGTTACACTATACATCAGATGGCAATGGTAGGGGACATAAATTGGCGTCCCTTACTCAACCAACCCGTGTGTTACACTATTCATCAGAAGGCAATGGTAGGGGACATAAATTGGCGTCCCTTACTCAACCAACCCCAATGTTACACTATACATCAGATGGCAATGGTAGGGGACATAAATTGGCGTCCCTTACACAACCAACCTCTATGTTACACTATACATCAGAAGGCAATGGTAGGGGACATAAATTGGCGTCCCTTACTCAACCAACCCCAATGTTACACTTTACATCAGAAACCAATGGTAGGGGACATAAATTGGCGTCCCTTACTCAACCAACCCCATATTACACTATACATCAGAAGGCAATGGTAGGGGACATAAATTGGCGTCCCTTACTCAACCAACCCCAATGTTACACTATACATCAGAAGGCAATGGTAGGGGACATAAATTGGCGTCCCTTACTCAACCAACCCCAATGTTACACTATACATCAGATGGCAATGGTAGGGGACATAAATTGGCGTCCCTTACTCAACCAACCCCTATGTTACACTATACATCAGAAGGCAATGGTAGGGGACATAAATTGGCGTCCCTTACTCAACCAACCCCAATGTTACACTATACATCAGAAGGCAATGGTAGGGGACATAAATTGGCGTCCCTTACTCAACCAACCCCTCTGTTACACTATACATCAGAAAGCAATGGTAGGGGACATAAATTGGCGTCCCTTACTCAACCAACCCCAATGTTACACTTTACATCAGAGAGGAAAGGTAGGGGACATAAATTGGCGTCCCTTACTCAACCAACCCCTATGTTACACTATACATCAGAGAGGAAAGGTAGGGGACATAAATTGGCGTCCCTTACTCA
This sequence comes from Asterias amurensis, assembly GCF_032118995.1. Lineage (NCBI taxonomy): Eukaryota > Metazoa > Echinodermata > Asteroidea > Forcipulatida > Asteriidae > Asterias > Asterias amurensis. The sequence goes on from NC_092655.1 coordinate 21,944,625, forward strand.
ACCAACCCCATGTTACACTATACATCAGAAGGCAATGGTAGGGGACATGAATTGGCGTCCCTTACCCAACCAACCCCATGTTACACTTTACATCAGAGAGCAAAGGTAGGTGACATATTTTGGCATCCCTTACTCGACCAACCCCCATGTTACACTTTACATCAGAGAGCAAAGATAGGGAACATAAATTGGGGTACCCTCAGGGGGGGGGGGGCCTCAGGGGCTTGTCTATGCTGCAATATACTATATTATACTGTTTGAAAGCTTTTTTAAAGAACATACTAGAAAATTGAGAAAATGGGTTTAGCTAGGATAAAAAGGGCCACAAGTAATTATCTAATTCACAAAGATTGATCCTGTGACTCAAATCACAAAGCTTCAATCTCACCGTCAGTGACTTAATAGTCAATCGAGCTTGCATCTTGGTGACTTATCCCTCCTGTCTTCCCTTCCAGCTCAGTGTGGCATCTTGCCTTCAGGTGCTGCAGCATCACTATATTGCTGTCCATGGCAAAACAAGTATTCCGTGCCTCCTTGCAATGAGCCTAATTCCTACAATAAAGAAACAAAGTATTATTTTGTCACTTTCTTTAAACAATAGTGATGGAAGAAAAGACATTGGTAAAAAATAAAAACCCAGGCTTGGACCCATTCATTAGTTGCTCGCTGTGATGGTGTCCATGGGTTTTGTACACGCAATGAGCGAGAGGAATCTGAGGTAAAACAGATGGTGCTATTTGTCCCAGAGTGTGTGAAAAACCCATGGACACTATCACAGCATTTTGTTATGCCATGATAACAGTCTAACAGATTACAGTCAAAAAAAAAATAAAATAAAAAATTGTGCTTGGGTTACAGCATGCACTTTTGTTCATCTGAACCATGTATTCACCTTGGTAAAGCATCATGTGATTGTTATTCTACCAATAACAATTCGCCTTGGCATTACATAAACTGAAGTTCATAGATTTGTTCAAACAAAAGTACCTGTGCCTCAGCATATGTCTTAAGTCCCTGTAGATATGAAGGGGCATTTGTTCCACAACTTCCCCATCAGCCTGAAACCTTTTGCTGAAGTTGTCGTGTGTCACACTCAGAGCCCAGGTGACTTTCTTTTGCCTCCTTGAGTCCTTGTCAAGGCCAACACCAGACATAAACTGAAGGAGTAGAGGCTCCTCTGCAGAAAAAAAAGTAAACAAACATATTGAGTAATTAACCTTATTTCACTCTCCAGCTGTGATGATCGCCGAGATCCAATTTCTTCCTAGTGAAACATTAACATGGTTTGTACAAACCGCCATGACCACATATTCAAGCCATGTGGTCAATTGTTGAGCTGATTTAAAAAAATATATTTTGGTTGCTTTTTTTGGTTGGAGAGGGGATCTGACGCCCTGCCCCCCCCCCCCCCTAGCTACAAGCTTGGTGGTTTTAAAGCCAATACATGAACAAACTATTGGCATTACCAAGCAGATTAAAAAAAGTAGGCCTAAACTGAGTATGACAATCAAAATATTCATTTTCTGTTCTGGTTTGTCTTTTATTCTCACAATTACTGGTAATTACTCAAAATAATTGTTAGCATAAAAACTTACTTGGTAACAAGCAATTGAGAGGTTGGTAGTATAGCACATTGTAAGAAATGGCTCCCTCTGAAGTAATGTAGTTTTCGAGAAAGAAGTAATTTTCCACTAAAATATTTTAATTTCATATCAAGACCTCAGAATTAGATTTTGAGGTCCCGAAATCAAGCACTTTACACAACTTTGTGCGACAAGGGTGTTTTTTCATCCATTATTATCTCGCAATTTTGACGACCAATTGAGTTTAAATTTTCACAGGTTTTTTATTTGGTGCATATGTTAAGATACACTAAATGAGAAGACTGGTCTTTGACAATTACCAATAGTGTCCAGTGTCTTTAGATGCATGCACAGAAACTACCATACATACAATAGATGTTAAAGGAACACGTTGCCTTGGATCGGACGAGTTGGTCAAAACAAAAGCGTTTGTAACCGTTTTTTATAAAATGCATATGGTTGGAAAGATGTTATAAAAGTAGAATACAATGATCCACACAAGTTTGCCTCGAAATTGCGTGGTTTTCCTTCTACTGTGCGAACTAACATGGTCGGCCATTTATGGGAGTCAAAATTTTGACCCCCATAAATGGCCGACGTGTTAGTCGACGAGGTAAAAGGAAAACCACGCAATTTCGAGGCATGTTTGTGTGGATCATTGTATTCTACTTTTACAACATCTTTCTACCCATATGCATTTTATAAAAAACGGTTACAAACGCTTTTCAAAGACCAACTCGACCGATCCAAGGCAACGTGTTCCTTTAAATTTGCATCGAGGATAAAGAATATTATTATTATTTTTTTACCCATACACCGATGTGTGTTTGCACTGTATACTCAGTACTTTCCCTGAGTCCTGTGAAAAACTATCATAGGCATGTTACTCGGGTGGGATTCGAACCCACGACCCTTGCAATTCTAGAGCAGTGTCTTACCAACTAGACTACCGAGGTTGCCCGGTAGCTAGAGGCAGTTCGAATCCTATGTTTTGGCAGTGGGTACCGCAACGATATAATAGATGTTAAATACATACCAAACTTCATTATAAGAATCAGTAATAATCAATGCTTTACAACAAAAACAATGTCAATTTCAATTTTTTAAAGGGATTGTGTAGATTAGCTAAGCTAATTTTGATGCTGCTGTCATTGCAAAAAGTTACTTACCAGATTTTTTGTTTTGTTTTTAACATGGAAGAAGCTTTAACACCTGTACTGTAACTGCTCAAGTCTCATGCATTCTGTGCCTCTTTCTTGAACTGTTCGGCCTGAGAGCTGTTTTGCTTATGGTAATGGGGTCCGTCTCTTTTTTATGAGTGCAAGGGGGGTGTGTGATATCTCCTCTCCTATGCTTCTTGGGATGGCCAGTCAAGATACTGGAAAATTAAACATAAAGAATGAACAATTTCAATGTTTAAATGAAAAATGTTAAATTTTTCATGAATGCAGATTTTATTAAAGGCCAAGGAAAATGTCAAATTCATCCTCATTTTCCAATAGACATAGAGTCTTCATGTGACTGTGAATTTTTTTTTTAACCTCACGTTAAAATGGTGTAAATAGCCATTGTATTTGATAACCTTTTTCAACATCCAAAACATCCAATGACATCACTCTGAGAAAAATGGGTTTGTACACCTTAGTGGGAAAAACAAAAATTCTTGTTTGTTTTTGTTCATTTGTTAATTGTTAGTGTTTTTTCCATGAGCCAGCCAACACATTGGACACGTTGCCTTGTGTCGGAAGAGTTGGTATATAAAAAGCGTTTGTAACCGTTCGATATATAATGTATGATTAGAAAGATGTTGTAAAAGTATAATACAATGATCTACACAAACATGCCTCGAAATTGCGTGGTTTTCCTTTTACCTTATTGACAAACACGGTTGGCCATTTATGGGAGTCAAATTTTGGACTCCCATAAATGGCTGACCGTGTTTTTTCGCAAAGTAAAAAGGAAACATGCAATTTCGATGCAAATTTGTGTGGATCATTATATTCTACTTTTGAATTATCTATCTAACCATATGTGTAATTAATAACAAACGGTTTCAAATGCTTTTTCAACGACCAACTCGTCCAATCCAAGGCAATGTGTTCCTTTAAATGAAGTTCACAAACATTGAAATAACCTTTGTTTTATGCTTTTTTATTTATTTATATTAAATTATACATCTTTGTTGTTGTTGGGGGGAGGGGTTCTCGAATTATTGTTAAACCTAATGGATCATTACAGTCAAAGGTTTCATTATGGGTAAAAAACAAAGATTCTGAAATTTCATTTTGATGTAGAGAACAAAATGTAAGTTTACCTTTGACTGGGTAATTGTGTCTGTGACTCATCATTGATATCAGCATCATTACTGTCAAAGTCATCCTTTGGTGTGGACAATACATGCAACTGTTACCAACACCACCTGTATGAAAACCTTGTACATATCTCCTCAAAGTCATGAATGGGAGAATGTGATCTTAGTTTGTGGTCAGAACAGCTTGCAAAAGATGTTCATGTTCCACAAAAACTGACGGGTTGATAGTAGGCGTGCCGTGGCTTTTCACCGAGGTTTATGATGGTAACCTACATAAAAATGTACATAAATAAAATAGTTTTTAATTTGTTTAGATTGTTTTAAAACAGGCTTAAAATTTTACACTGGAACCCAGGCCCGAGGCAAGTGGTTATAATTGAAATCAATCTTCTCTTACACAAACTTGTGTAAGAGAAGATTGATGTGCTTGTTCTAATAAAATACAAACAGATGCACGTAAACTGGGTTAGGATTATTTGTCTTGTTTTTATCCTGGCTTTGTAAAATTCTGATCCAGTAAATATTCTGAGCCGCGAGAGTGAACTTCTGCATGCACACAGAAATTCATGTGGATCCCCCCCCCCCAACCAAAAAAGGCCTTTTCAATTTTTAATCTTTAGAGTAAACAAAATAGTAGTAATTCAAAAATAGTCAAACAAAATAGTGGTTCTTCTCAACCATGCATGTCAAAACTAAGTCTGATGCCGGAAGGCTACTATGCTGGGATTTCGGTTTTATTTCAGAATAAGAAGATTATTTTTTAAATATGTATGTACATTATGCACTGGTAATTGCATGGATAATCATGGAGGTAGAATAATCAGGTACATGGGACGGGTACATGTTCAACTACAAGTGCCTCCAGTCCTGGCCCACATGAGCAGACAGTGTGGCCGGCTAATAACTACGTATATGATGTAAAATAGCCCATGCAGCACGATGGACTAAACCATGGAGGTAGAAATTATACAATCATGGAGGCTATTTCTACCTCCATTGTACAATTAATGTAAAATATTGACAGCTTCGCAATTTAAGCATACATTACAATAAACATGATTTACTGTAGGCTTCCGCTGCTGATTCCCGGAGGATCCCTCCCTGAACGAAAACAGCAACACTAAATAAAACAGTGACAAATAATTATAAGGTTTACCTGCATTAGCTAATGGCTTAACCAAACGCCCACGCGTTCAGATAACTTAAAAATCATTCCACAATACTTTCGTATTCAACTACAAAAACACACGCCGGCGTTCTCCACTCCTCCGGGCTGGGCAACCAGCTCTGTAGGAGCTCCATGCAACAACAACCACGGGTATTAAAACACCAAGACATGTATATGTAGCACACACACACACCCACACACATTGGCCATTTTGCCATGCGTTATGATGCCACGCATCGCGCACATGCTGGAAATCTCTTATCAGCGTCTACGATCTTTGCTTATCACACAGCTTGTTATACAACATTCTTAGACAAAATACGCGCGGCAATTTTGTCCATTAATACATACACAGTTCACAATGAAGTTTTACAGATTTAGCTCCATGGTTGGTGCTGACATCCAGCCATCCACATCTGAAGAATGACCAGTGTTACTATAATTATAAATGTAGTAAGTGACAGTCCACACGCGCAGATAGATACCACTTTCAATGCCCAAAACTGACCCCCCCCCCCAATTCAAACTTTATTAATCCAATATTTTTTGTATATATAAATACAATTCAAAACCTATTATGGTGCTTACAAAATTATGATCCAGCAACCTATCAACAAAGAGCATCTGGGATGTGAAAATGGGATGATAGCTTACCTTCGATAGCGACGCAACAGTGTGGTTGGCACTCAACTTATTGTGCCTGAAACGTAGAGCTCTAGTAGAGTACATCGAATTCTACCTCCATGATCGAACCATTGAGGTAGATTCCAATTGGGGCGCTGACCTTCCTGATTTTTAATTGGGTGTGTCCGACCATACCGACTGATAATTGTTCCTGTAATAAGCACTTTAGCGAGTTCTGTTCGTCAATTTTTGAAATCTTACCCGAATTCTGTTGATAATAATATTAAAAGGTATGACCACTCAAACGGTGAGAAAATTGGGAACTACAAAAACGGTAGCCTAGGCCTCAATCGATAACAATAGGCCCTACATGTTTTTAATTTAATTATAACAGAACAATGGAAATGAGTTTTGCATGCTTCCGATTATTTTCTGAGTTTTAAGGGACAGGTAAACGTTGATGAGCACGCGAGTGCGGCCGGCAGATTCAAACATGAGATTTCTGGACAGTTTTTTTTTTTCACATGGAATCAAGACTCCTTTAGAATGCATAGAAAAGCACCACTGTTGATTTGTTATGTACGTGTAGTACTTATTATGTTTTTTTTTGTTTTTTTTTAAGCTGCCTGCGCAGTCATCCAAATCAGATTTCCTTGTTGTATCAACGAAAATAGAAAAAAAACATACGAGTTTCAACTGCTACTCTGTCATTTACTAGTTAAAAATTAAATAAGATAGGCTAGGGAAACAAGTCTAGTACTAGTTGTAATGAATACCATTTTAAATAGTATTATTATAGTGTATTAATATAATTATATTTTGGTATTATCATGATATTCAACTTTCATAATAGTTATTATTTTATTAAAAATTGTTTATTTACAGGCAAATTGAAGAAGAATTGATCGAACACCATGTCAATGGCCACATTAATTTTGTTTGGAGCAGCTTATAGTTAATTGTTATATACTTATAGGTTCAATAGTTGAAAATCACTTGACCACGTGATGAAAATCACTTGACCACGTGATGGCGTTTCTCGAGTCGGTCCATAATAATGTACAATAAACATGTACTGTGTATAAGTATGTACATCATGTACATGTATGTTCAGTGCGTGGTTAACGGCTGTGCGTGGTTAACGGTTGTGCGTTTATATGCGATGCATGCGACATACTTATAAAGTTATAGTTTAAAATCGGTGGAGGAAGAAATCATCGGCGCAAAAATCACCAGCTTATTGCTGGTTGCCCCGGGCTATCCTGCTGGTTTTGTGTTTGTGATCGAGCCCTACGCCACGTGCCGGTGGTGGACTAATTAGCAAAGGAGTTGGATCTCATCTTGTATATTAACATGCGAGTGCGATGCATGCAGATATCTCTCGAGGCTGACATTGACGGCGACAGCGCCATGGCGCAGCCTGACCCAGCATGACCAGTGTGGCTGGTGGGAGGTAGGTACACTAGTACTAGTAGTAGCGTACAGGCCGCCTGTCATGCCTGTAATACTAATAATAGTGTTTAGTGTGGGACCAAGGATGGAGGAATTCCTCCATGGTTGGACAGAGCAGAGTCAGTGTTCCTTGCATTTCACTTTTTCGTTTGGTAGAACTATAAGATAGGCGTACTTTATTTACTTATTAATAATTAATTATAATAATTGTAATATTAATTATTATAACACCCCTTCCTTTGATTCTATCTGTTGATTGGCCGAGAGCGTGTCACATCATGTTGTGTATTTTTACGTACTCTTGTACATGTTCACCGACCAAAGTAACTACTCAATGGACTATTCAACGACAGCCTAGCAACCGATGTACTAGTGCATGGATACCCTGGTACCCAGACTACGTTTGACTACCATTGATTTAAACGAGCTGCTTGACAACCTAATGTACAACATAATGTGCATTTTAAATACGATTTAGAGAACGAACGTAACAGCACTAGTCTGGTACTCTCTTATTTTGTCAAAACTTGGTGTTTCAACGTAAGATTTTACAGTTCTTGTTTGACGATTGATTGTGCGCGAGGCATGTAAAGTTTTTTTGACGATTCTACCAGGAAAATGGAGGACAATGAGGCCCGTCCGCGATTTGTTTTACTTACTGAAGATGAATTACGAGATTTTATAGACTCAGCAGATTCAAAGAAAGAATTGTTCAACAGTACTGTTCTGTACGCAACACAACGTTGGCGATAGTGGATCACATGAATAAAGGTGTTGTGTGAATTAATTTTTATTAAGATATACAGATAGAATCAAAGCAAGGGGTGTTATAAAACAAACAATTATTTACTGCTTTGTCTGCTTTGACTGCTCTCGGTGATCCCCGGAGCAGCCTATCTTCCCTCATCGGCTGCTCCGGGGATCACCTCGAGTGACTAGTTTTACTATGCCACTCAACGCAGTCAATATTTGTATACTACGGCCTGACGGCCTACTGTAGTGTAGTAGATAAACAGAAAAATTGTTCACAATCTAAAACTGAATGATCTTTTTTGAAATCAACTATTAATTGTGTGTTGATTCTTAAAAGTTTTGGTTTTACGTTGAGAGAGTTAGTTAGTTTATTTTAATATTGAATATTCAGGACCTAGTATTTGATTGTTGGCATAATAATGCACTAGTAATTTATACCAAAAATTCATCATTTTATTGTTTGAGCATAATTAAACCTATGACAAGAAACATTATTCTTAGGATGATTAAGCCTGAAAAAAATACAGACGGTGACTCCCGTGAGTAAACTGCAAAGTTTCTGTCACCAGTGGAGCTTTCACAGTCTCACATGGTATTAAGGCATGTAAGGAGAATCGAAGCTGGGGTTCGAAAACATGATGAGGGACGATAAAAAATGACCCTACAATACTACTAATTAAGTACAGAGGTTGAGGTCAAACAAACTAATGAGATGGGAAATCACAATCTTGCAGTGGAGTTAGAACATTGTTTTTAATTCTTCTGCCATGATGAAATTATCAGAGACACTATGTTTTACTTTAATAGTCAACACAAACCTCAATATGATAATGATATAGGTTTTTTGACCCCATTTAAAGGCAGTAGACTCTGTTGGTAATTACTCAAAATAATTATTAGCAGAAAAACCTCACTTGGTGACGAGTAATGGGGAGAGGTTGATAGTATACAAATATTGACTGCTTCGAGTGCTATGGTTAAAACTATGACTCCCGAGGTGATCCCCGGAGCGTTCTATTTTCCCGAGGCGAAGCCGAGGGAAAATAGAACGCTCCGGGGATCACCGAGGGAGTCATAGTTTTTAACCATTGCACGAGTAAAAGCAGTCAATATTTGTTTTATAACACCCCAAACATTTCTAAATACTGTACTATTATTATTAAGTTACAGACCTGAATGCTACAATCCACGGACGACGCGAATACAGATTGCAAACACTTTTACTTACTGTGTTGCATGTAGTGTCGTGCAATCCGAAATGGTTACAGACTATTAATTTATCATCCTCGTACACGCAACGGACGTCTGGGTACTGCACGCCGTGTGCTAGTCTGTCGGACTAGCGCACGGCGCCGTGTGCTAGTCTTCGGACTAGCGCATGGCAAACCGACGCACTATCACACGGCCGTCGTCTAGCAAAACTAAGACATGTCATGTGACGCGCTCTAAACCAATGAGCAGGCAGAATACTTGCAAGGGGTGTTATAATATAAAACATTGTGAGAAACGGCTCCCTCTGAAGTAACGTAATTTTAGAGAAAGAAGTAGTCTTCCATGAATTTGATTTCAAGACCTCAGATTTATATTATTTGACGTCTCGAAATCAAGTTTCTGAATACACACAACTTCGTGTAACAAGGGTGTTTTTTCTTTCATTGTCTCGCAACTTCGGCGACCAATTGAGCTCAAATTTACACAGGTTTGTTATTTTATTAGGCATCTGTTCAAAAACATACACCAAGTGAGAAGACTGGTCTTTGATTAATACTAATTAGTGTCCAGTGTCATTAATATTCCTTCACAAAGTGAATGGTTTTTACATGCAAAATTGGGCAAGTCAAAGATATATGTTATATATATTTTTTTTTAGGAAGGAGCGTAGGGGGAGTACCATACAGGAGCAAGGAGACAGCAGTAGGACCTGTCTGTCATCATATTCGATGGTATGGATCAGGCAAAAATGGATGTCCCACATTAATTCACTAAGAGTGATAAAGCTTCGTGCAATTTTGTCAAAATTGCATGTCCACCTGATGACAGGTAAGGGAGTTCACTAATTATATAATTATGGGGTCTTTTTACATGCACACCATGTTTTGTTATGTGGCTGTAAGAATTATCAAAGTGTACCATGTATTTACACTTCTCAATACAGGTGTTACAACTTAGAAATTAGAAACAGCCACATGCCTTAGTCAGTTTGCCAAGTGCTACTTGAAGAAAAAGGTTCAGGGTTTTTGGTTTAAATCCCATCCCAGCTGAGTGTGTCCACTCCTTTTTTTCACCTAAGGCCACATAAAAAAAAAATTGTTGATACATGTAGTCACTTTTTTCTTGAGGATGGGGGAGGGGGGAGGAAGGGAGGTTGAAGAAAAAAATTCTAATTAAGTTTTGTTAACATGCCAAATATTAAATCAAGAATAAAGAAATCATCACAATCACTATAAAACAGGGTTTGTGTGTTTTTGATGTTTTCAATAGTTTTGTCAAACAAATTTAACTCCTAGATGACATTTTTTTTAATATTTTTCAAACAACTAAACACTGTGTAGCCCAAGTAAATATTTGAAGAATTGTTCTTACTTTGCCAACATGAATAAAAACTTTCGTAAAACATCTTTTGAAACCTGTACATTTTGAAAAAAGGCTGGGTTTTTTTATGGTGAAAAAAAACAAAATTGGGGTCGGGGAGTTTTGATCGCTCGGGCGGGATGATCAACAATTTTTTTTATGTGGCCTAAGCATGGCAAGCTGCTGTATGCCAAGTAGATTAAAAAATGCAATTTATGTTATATTTGTGATGGTATGTCTTTGGTTTTGTTTACAAACATAACTTAAATTTACAAGCCTGTAAGTAATATTTTTCAATCTTCACTTTTCATACATAAAGGTGTTCTAGTAGTAGACGCACAGCAGTGCCAGGAGGGAAATTGGACTTCATGTATTGGACACATAACATAACATTGACTTGTCTGCTGATCACCCTCAGCAGCTGCAATGATAAGCTTGAAGGCGTTTCCTACTCCTGCCATCTTTACATTGTTTTTGTGAGAACAAAAACACATCTGCTAGCTTTTGTTTGCTCTCCTCATCGGGATTGACACCTTTGAGGAGGTTACAACTTAGGAGGTTAGTTTTTAATTTCTACCTCCATGGTTACACAGATAGAGGTTTTAAATGTAACGTTTTCCTTATTCAAATAAATTATTCCTTGTGAGATGGGATGAGGCGGTAAACAATAATGTTTAGATCCATTTTTAGATCATGCTGTTACTGTTAAACCGACTGTGCTTTAAATATTACTAATGCTGCTAACCGGGTCGACAGTCAATCCTGACACTTTATACTTAATTTGGAGTACAGTATTATGCAGCAGCACCAAAAAGATACACTCTGAAAGAGCTTCTAAAAATGCACTTTTTAAAAAGTCATTCACCCCTTGTTAATGCTGGTTACCCATGTTTAGTCCAGAGGTGCTTGGTTTGAGTCCTAGTTTGCTTAAAGTTTAATTGCTAAAAGTTTACAGAAGTTTCGTATTATGCCAGTCAGATTTTCCTCTTTGTCAACTTTCAGTACCAAGGGGAGCTAATAAAGACTGGTCACCCCCAAACCGTGTTATATATATTTTTTACTATACCTCATACATATATAAATTTTTTGTGTGGAGAAGACATCTTTACTGCCAACGATATTCTCTAGTTCCGCAATCGTAATGCACATGACAAGTAGACTGTCACATGCGTACTAACCATGTGCATGAATACTCGCATGCGCACTTGAGTAACAATAAATTAATGGCATGCTGTCTGATTCAATCTGTACTGAGTCCCTATTCAATCAAACAAAAGCTGTGGAAAATTTACTTCATTTCAAGTACAAAATTGGTTTTCTTTTATTCACAGTGACTTGTGGGGAGTTTTGAAGCCACAGCCACCTCAGTGGTTTAAGTTGTCTAAGGTGGATGTGGGTGACCTTACCAGGAGCCACAGCTAAAGCACAAAGTCACCAACTCAGTTAAAGACTACTCCAAGGGACTGCGCTACTTAAAGGTTTGAAGCTTGCTGTCTTATACCCATGTCAAAGTTCGCACAAACTAAAGAAGAAACAAGTACAATTGCACAAAGTTATCTCCTTTCCTGTTTTTTTTTCAAACTGATAAACTATCATACAATAATTGTTTTTTTAGCAGTTAAGATGATGTGTGTGTAGGTTGCTGTCCTTAGACTATAGACATGGGTTTGCCCTGTTATACAACAGCAGCACAGGGCAGAGCTGAGTGTTGAATGCTTGGACCATCCATGCTAAGCAGATATGAAACAGCATCACAACGGAGCGGGGGGAGGGAGGGTCTCTAATTGGCTTACAAATATTCACTGTTACATCGAGTACAACCGTCTCTGATGGAGTTGCTTTCTCACTATTACCTCAAGTACAGTATTGATGCAAAGTACATACAGTGGCAAAAGTTTTTAATTCTTATAGAGTTTTGATATAAAGTGTGTACTTGAGTAAGTTTCTTTTAACTATACTGTCTGATAATTGTTACTTCTTATTCGTTGTATAAAACCAAGGTTTCACAAGAGGTTAGTTCTTGGCCACTTCATCAGCTGAAAGGATTGGCATGTTCCAGAGAAACAGCAGTGGAGCTTGTCCAAGGAGACAACCAAATGCAAAATGATCAAGGATAAAGTTGCTTTTGCTGTGAATTGTCTACCTGTGAGTATTGTATAATTGTTTTTATAGAGAAGTTTGGTGAAAGAATTGTAAAACTGTTATACCTAATCTACAATGGCAGAAAAAGGCCAGCAACAGTCAAACTGAATCAATTATTAAATAAAGTAAAAGAAAAGGAAAAAATTATTAACACCAGGTTATCATCGTCCATAATCTGAAACTATGAAGTCAGTTACAAAGTACAGAAAAACACTAACCTAAAAACCACTGCTATTACCCAAAAAGCTTCCCTCAATTATTTACTTGAAAAGCATCACAATCTTTAACTCAACATTATTTCCTAATGCGTTTCTAAATTTAGGTATGTATTGGTGACCATGGGAAGCAAGAGGTCTCAGTAGCAACCAGCAGGCTTAAGATTGCAGTATTGACCTTGTTGCAGTTCATCTGGAAGAAAGCAAGGGCAGAGCGGACATTGCCACTATAATGGAGAAGAATGAATCAACTGTTCAGGTGCATTGGAGGAAAGATCATCGCTTTACGAATGGAGAACAAGGAACACCGGTACTGGCAGGAATGCTAAATCATATACAGAAAAATATATTGATTGCTTTTTATTGATATCTGAAACAAAAAGTCGCATCTTAATAAGGTGATCCCCTGGCTGTGTGATCCCTAGCTACACGGCAGTTAACAGTTGTATGGCTTTTGACTGGCACCCCGTACAAACCTACTTAAAAAATTGGGAGAACGCCAAGATAGCTCAGTTGGTAGAGCACTGGCACATAAATCCGAAGGTTGTTGGTTTGAATCCCACTGTAGTCAGTTCACTGTTCAACTCCAAAAATATAGATAAATTATAGAATGGATTTATGTTTTAAAAGTAGGACAGGCACTTTAAGAGCTGAAACGCAGATAAATTTGATATAAATAACCACTTTTAGACAAGTAATTTTTCCAGTTCCTTTTCAGACAGAGATACAATTTGTGACCTTTGTTGACCTTTGCTTTAAAGTAAAGTTTAGCATACAGGTAGGTTGAGTAAGGGATGCCAGTTTGCCTTTATGATGACCTTGGAAAATTGCAGCATAGACAAGCCCCTTAGGGGATGCCAATTTATGTCCCCTACCTTTGCTTTCTGATGTATAGTGTATCATGGGGTTGGTTGGGTAAGGGACGCCAATTTATGTCCCCTACCTTTCCTCTCTGATGTATAGTGTAACATTGGGGTTGGTTAAGTAAGGGACGCCAATTTATGTCCCCTACCTTTCCTCTCTGATGTATAGTGTAACATTGGGGTTGGTTAAGTAAGGGACGCCAATTTATGTCCCCTACCTTTCATCTCTGATGTATAGTGTAACATTGGGGTTGGTTGAGTAAGGGACGCCAATTTATGTCCCCTACCTTTCCTCTCTGATGTATAGTGTAATATGGGTTTGTTGAGTAAGGGACGCCAATTATGTCCCCTACCTTTCCTCTCTGATGTATAGTGTAGCACACGAGTTGGTTGAGTAAGGGACGCCAATTTATGTCCCCTACCATTGCCTTCTGATGTATAGTGTAACATTAGGGTTGGTTGAGTAAGGGACGCCAATTTATGTCCCCTACCATTGCCTTCTGATGTATAGTGTAACATTGGGGTTGGTTGAGTAAGGGACGCCAATTTATGTCCCCTACCATTGCCTTCTGATGAATAGTGTAACACACGGGTTGGTTGAGTAAGGGACGCCAATTTATGTCCCCTACCTTTCCTCTCTGATGTAAAGTGTAACATTGGGGTTGGTTGAGTAAGGGACGCCAATTTATGTCCCCTACCATTGCCTTCTGATGTATAGTGTAACATAGGGGTTGGTTGAGTAAGGGACGCCAATTTATGTCCCCTACCATTGCCTTCTGATGTATAGTGTAACATTGGGGTTGGTTGAGTAAGGGACGCCAATTTATGTCCCCTACCATTGCCTTCTGATGTATAGTGTAACATTGGGGTTGGTTGAGTAAGGGACGCCAATTTATGTCCCCTACCATTGCCTTCTGATGTATAGTGTAACAGAGGGGTTGGTTGAGTAAGGGACGCCAATTTATGTCCCCTACCATTGCCTTCTGATGTATAGTGTAACAGAGGGGTTGGTTGAGTAAGGGACGCCAATTTATGTCCCCTACCATTGCCTTCTGATGTATAGTGTAACACGGGTTGGTTGAGTAAGGGACGCCAATTTATGTCCCCTACCATTGCCTTCTGATGTATAGTGTAACATTGGGGTTGGTTGAGTAAGGGACGCCAATTTATGTCCCCTACCATTGCCTTCTGATGTATAGTGTAACATAGGGGTTGGTTGAGTAAGGGACGCCAATTTATGTCCCCTACCATTGCCTTCTGATGAATAGTGTAACGCATGGGTTGGTTGAGTAAGGGACGCCAATTTATGTCCCCTACCATTGCCTTCTGATGTATAGTGTAACATTGGGGTTGGTTGAGTAAGGGACGCCAATTTATGTCCCCTACCATTGCCTTCTGATGTATAGTGTAACATAGAGGTTGGTTGAGTAAGGGACGCCAATTTATGTCCCCTACCATTGCCATCTGATGTATAGTGTAACATAGGGGTTGGTTGAATAAGGGACGCCAATTTATGTCCCCTACCATTGCCATCTGATGTATAGTGTAACATAGGGGTTGGTTGAGTAAGGGACGCCAATTTATGTCCCCTACCATTGCCTTCTGATGAATAGTGTAACATAGGGGTTGGTTGAGTAAGGGACGCCAATTTATGTCCCCTACCATTGCCATCTGATGTATAGAGTAACATAGGGGTTGGTTGAGTAAGGGACGCCAATTTATGTCCCCTACCATTGCCATCTGATGTATAGTGTAACATTGGGGTTGGTTGAGTAAGGGACGCCAATTTATGTCCCCTACCATTGCCTTCTGATGTATAGTGTAACATAGAGGTTGGTTGAGTAAGGGACGCCAATTTATGTCCCCTACCATTGCCTTCTGATGTAGAGTGTAACATAGAGGTTGGTTGAGTAAGGGACGCCAATTTATGTCCCCTACCATTGCCTTCTGATGAATAGTGTAACACACGGGTTGGTTGAGTAAGGGACGCCAATTTATGTCCCCTACCATTGCCATCTGATGTATAGTGTAACATTGGGGTTGGTTGAGTAAGGGACGCCAATTTATGTCCCCTACCATTGCCTTCTGATGTATAGTGTAACATAGAGGTTGGTTGAGTAAGGGACGCCAATTTATGTCCCCTACCATTGCCTTCTGATGTATAGTGTAACATAGGGGTTGGTTGAGTAAGGGACGCCAATTTATGTCCCCTACCATTGCCTTCTGATGAATAGTGTAACACACGGGTTGGTTGAGTAAGGGACGCCAATTTATGTCCCCTACCATTGGTTTCTGATGTATAGTGTAACATTGGGGTTGGTTGAGTAAGGGACGCCAATTTATGTCCCCTACCATTGCCTTCTGATGTAGAGTGTAACATAGGGGTTGGTTGAGTAAGGGACGCCAATTTATGTCCCCTACCATTGCCTTCTGATGAATAGTGTAACACACGGGTTGGTTGAGTAAGGGACGCCAATTTATGTCCCCTACCATTCCTCTCTGATGTATAGTGTAACATTGGGGTTGGTTGAGTAAGGGACGCCAATTTATGTCCCCTACCATTGCCATCTGATGTATAGTGTAACTTTGGGGTTGGTTGAGTAAGGGACGCCAATTTATGTCCCCTACCATTGCCTTCTGATGTATAGTGTAACATAGAGGTTGGTTGAGTAAGGGACGCCAATTTATGTCCCCTACCATTGCCTTCTGATGTAGAGTGTAACATAGGGGTTGGTTGAGTAAGGGACGCCAATTTATGTCCCCTACCATTGCCTTCTGATGAATAGTGTAACACACGGGTTGGTTGAGTAAGGGACGCCAATTTATGTCCCCTACCATTGCCTTCTGATGTATAGTGTAACATTGGGGTTGGTTGAGTAAGGGACGCCAATTTATGTCCCCTACCGTTGCTTTCAGATGTTAGGGTAGAGTGTATTCATACAGGTCGGTTGAGTATGAAGGGGAGGCTATTTTGTCTTCTTTGCCATGTATGCCTTGACTATACTGATGTTTAGTTCAACCTGTTCTGAGTAAGCTTGTATATACATAGGTGTTCAATAAAAAATTGAGTCATGTAATGACTTTGTCTCATTTTGTTAAATAAAGATATTTACTGATTAAATTTAAGAACAATTGTTGAGATTTGTTTATTTTGTGTTTTACTCAAAGAAGTTCATCATCTATTCAAAAATAAATAGGAATCACCACTTTTCTGACAAAAAATTGCATCTTGAGATAGGAACTAATACAAAGAGCTAGATTTAGATTTTATACATGAACAAAACAATTCGTATAACTTGTTTTATTATTTAAGAGGAAAAAAATTAAATCTAACCGTTTCCAATAATGCGAAAATGTTTCCAATACTGTTTATAAGAAACGTTTCAATTTTTTGTCACGGTTCCTGACCATTCAAAGTAAAAGTGAAACTTTTTTTCGTTAGAGCGGGTGATACTCTTTGAAATACCATTCACTCAAAAAAATCTATTTTTTATGTTTGGGGCCAAAAATCTAACAGCAAGGTTTAATCACAGTTTTGAGAGGGAATTGCTTCCATTCTCGGGACGATGTTGACGAAAACTCTTGGACTTGAATAGATCACATCATTACGTCTCATAAAAATCATTGATGTCCTTTTCTGGTGGGACATTTATTCTAGTGTATAGTCGGGTACTTATAGAATTGTAAATGCCCACTTGAGATACCCTGGGAGACTCTGCAAACGCCGCAGGGAAATTTGTTAGAAAGAAATTAATGTGAAAATAAGTCTTGACAAAAGTGTTTTGACGACTGACAGACATTTTGCCATCAAGACGGGTAAAAAATAAATTCTATATTCGTCCCTTTCCATCTACAAATGTCAAATTAGGACAAAATTTACTCAAACTTTGTTTTCATCGGCTTCCTGTCACATAATAACAAACTTTAAATGAAATTTGTAATAAAACCGCTTTTGTTGAAAGAGAAGGAAAAAAGTCAAATCACTTGCGAGAGCCCGGACCGAAAAATGATACCTACAAAAATAACAAGGGCGTATCAAGAATCTGTTCACCGTGAACTGCGGCCCGAGTTGGCACGAGTTCCCCCGTGAATCGTGTCGAGTGACCGGCAGATGACCACCGCCATCTCCCGCTCGGTCTGTCCGGTGAAAGTGGCTTTGTAAAAAAATAAGAAAAGGACTGGATATGTTATTAGCTAAGTGACCGTCAAATGTCAATGACCGAGAAGTTTCAACAGCAAGGCGTGTGTCGTTAAAGTAGAGCCTAATCTAGTCCCACAACATGTGGTGTATTTTCTTCGTATATTATCTATAGACACTTAAATACAAATTCTTTGTCTGTTTAGACCAGTAGAGTGACCATTAGTCCGTACTCTTAGACGAGTTTTACTTGATATTAAATCCCAGGAGACTGTTAATTATTAGGCTAGTTTTTGCAACTATTGGAAAGTCCAAGGGAAAGACTATTCCTCAAAAATAAAACCACAGACGAGAATGTGTTTGTAGCCTTGTTCACTAATTGTTCCTTATATTCGTGTACTTTTCAATGGTGTAGTTATTTTTTATAGCACACTGTATGGAATTTCATGTGTTTAAAGGGAAGGTACACGTTTGGTATTAAATACTCATGGCATTGGAGAGCTGTTGGTAGCTTAAAACATTGTGAGAAGCGGCTCCCTCTGAAGTAGTATAGATTTTGAGAAAGAGGTAATTTCTCACTCAAATAATAAAGACTTCTAGCCAGAAGTCTTTTATTCCTATCTGAAAGCACACAAATTCGTCCAACAAGGGTGTTTTTTTCTCTCATCAATTTTGTTCGCAACTTCGATGACCAATTGAGCTCAAATGTTCACATGCTTGTTGTTTTATGCTTATGTTGGGATACACCAAGTGAGAAGACTGGTCTTTGACAATTACAATTTTAGATGCTTGAGTTCGAGACCTCAAGTTCTAAATCTGAGGTCTCGAAATCAAATTCGTGGAAAATTACTTTTTTTCTCGAAAACTATGTCACTTCAGAAGGAGCCGTTTCTCACAATGTTTTATACTATCAATCTCTCCCCATTACTCGTTACCAAGTAAGATTTTATGCTAATAATTTTTTTGAGTAATTACCAATAGTGTCCACAGCCTTTAAGTTCAGCTTGTTGGTAAAAACCAGCCATGGTCCAACTCTCCAACATGACACAAAACTTGTGTGATGATGTTCTGACCATAAGAACTTGTTGGCGATTTATAAAGTATTGAAGTTGTTTTCCCGCAGACGTGGGGCGGCGGGGCGGGGTGGCGGGAGGGGGGGGGGGGGGGGGTGGGGTGAGTTCATTATCCCTGTAAGTGAAAAGCTTTATTTGCTTTACTTGTTGCTAACTAATTTAATAAATTGGTTTCGTGAGGGGGGGGGGGGGGGTTGGAGAGGGCGTTTCCAATTTAATTGAAACATTACACACAATTATTACTCAGTAGGCAGTGAGAGGTGCCCAATCCAAAATCACAGTAGTTGAATTTAGACTAGCTGGTTAACACAATCAGCAGCTTTTACATGTCGGGCATTCCCAACTGGTTACGGGGAAAGCTTTTGAATCAGTACTCAGCTCGTCTCAATACTAAGCCTAAAGGCTTTATCAACCAATACAGGAAATCAACTTATATGATTTCTCTCCCTTCTCACTTTATCATAACGATGAAAAAGAGCCCAGGTTGACATTTTAATTTCTGTCTGATTAATGTAGGTAATCCCTCGAGATCGCTTGATGCAAAGCTATACGTGTTTATCAGGCACAAGCCCCTCGGAGAATGCTTGCTCCCGGACCAGAGCGCAATCTGTTCGTCGCCCGGGCCGTTACACGTCCGTGCTCAGCCCGTTGACATCTCCCGGTTGATTGATGATGCGTCGGGCCGCCCTGGACCGCTCGATGGAGATGTGACCGGGGTCCGGGGTTCCTTACACACACGGAGAGAGAGACAGAGGGGCAGAGAGTACCGCGCGGTCCCGGGACAATCTAGCCACTAGCACCGCTCATCATTACGCGGGCACTATAGTGATTCTATTAATTTCACGAATGGATAGGTCTGGCCTCGTTACAGTGTCTAGTACAAATAGAAGCAAGTTTGTCCCGTAGAAAAATGCCTGTAGGGCTGGCCACGCTGTTAAATTTGGGGCGTTGTTGTTGTAAGAAACACACAACAAGTTAGCTCGGATGAGATGTGAGTGACCTTAAAATTTAGAAAGAGTGTGAAAAGAAACAGTTAAAGAAGCACGGATGGGTTTGGTGGAGTCAGTCAGGTTAGAAGTGGAAGAAAGAGTCAAGAAATCTTGAGATGAGATTGCACATCCGGGGGAAGCCGGAGGACTGGGGAAGTAGGAAGCGATCTCAAGATGAGAGAGGATGCAGATTAGTAAGAGGTCTAGAGACGAGAGGGTTGGGGTGGGGGTACAAGACAGGAGGAAGGGATCTCATGATGAGAGGTTGAAGGGATCGAACATCCAGGCTGGGGATAAGGAATAAAGGAAGATATCTAAAGACGAGAGGGATGGGGTGGGGTACAAGGCAGGAGGAAGGGATCTCAAGATGAGAGGATGACGGTTTGACATCCAGGCTGGGGATTAGGAATAAGGAAGAGCTCTAGAGACGAGAGGGGTGGGTGGGGGTACAAGACAGGAGGAAGGGATCTCAAGATGAGAGGTTGAAGGGTCGTACATCCAGGCTGGGGATTATGAATAAGGAAGAGGTGTAAAGACGAGAGGGGTGGGTGGGTGGGGTTCAAGACAGGAGGAAGGGATCTCAAGATGAGAAGATGAATGGTCGTACATCCAGGCTGTGGATAAGAAATAAGGGTTCCATAAGACGGGGGTAACATCTTGAGTGAGACAGCGAGAGATGTCTTTTAGCAGATGAGCAGTCAAAAATGCATGTTGGAATAGAAGAAAACGGAAGTGGTCTGAAGATCACGTGATAGAGGTTTACATCAAGGGTTCAGTTGTCAAAAAGGAGGCGGAGGATTTGAAAGTGGGAGTGGGTTGAACATGTTGGATATATCAGAAAGAAATAATTTGGAAAGAGGTTTGACATGTGGTTGAAAGGGGGTTCGATGGTTTAGTCGAAAGAAATGGGAATATGATCTTATGGGATTAGTGGGAGGAATGGTGGCCGATGTGTTGGCTAAATGGTTTGAAGAAGATACAGATTAACTATCAATAGAACACTTTCGGGTACAACTATGTGTAAAATCTTAAAAGACCCGATGTGGTCTCGACGTTTCGAGCTGTATACTCTGCTCGTCTTCAGGAGAAAGATGAATATGTGAAAAGATATTAGAGATGTAATAGCAGGAGAGCTATAGTTGGAAACCAATGCTGTTTTCAAAGCACATTGGAAACTAGTATATGTAAAAGGAGTAGGTCTTATAATTCAAACGTAGTCCCACATACCTTGCAGGAAAAATACTGAATGAGTTAAAGGGAGGTACACGTTTGGTAGTATTACTCAAAACAAATAAAAACTTAAAAACTGACTTGATAACGAACATTGGAGAGCTGTTGATAGTATAAAACATTGTGAGAAACGGCTCCCTATGAAGTAACATAGATTTTGAAATAGAGGTAATTTCTCACTAAAATAATAAAAGACTTCTATGCTAGAAGTCTGTTTCCCTATCTGAAAGCACACAAATTCGTACAACAAGGGTGTTTTTTCTTTCATCATTTTCTCCCAACTCTGATGACCAATTGAGCTCAAATTCACAGGTTTGTTATTTTATGCATATGTTATGATACACCAAGTGAAAAGACTGATCTTTGGCAATTACCAATAGTGTACCTTCCCTTTAAAGCGCCTCGAGCGTCACTGAGTGACGGATAGTGACGAGTAGTTACGGATAGGTGCGCTATTATAAGAAGTCACTGTTACTATTAGTATTAAAGAGGGGGGGGGGGGGGGGGTCAACAAGAAGATACAGTAATGCTGAGAGAATATACAGTTTTTCGTATTTGATACTTCTTTTACTCATTGATTGTATTATGTTGACTGTTGAAGTGAGAGCTTTAGATGAAACACAATTGATACAACTTCTTCGACTCTGGCCAAAATATGAAATAGACATGATGAATTAATATAGCACTTTCTCTAAAATGAGTGAAGTATCCAATCAGCTACAACAAATGAAAAAGTCAAATGGGAATAGAATTTAATCCTAAATCTTTTCGCTCAAGTTTCTTTAGAATCTTTCTCGGTGAGCCAAGATGAAATTTCACTGTGAGATTTAACATTAGGCCTGCATTGTATTAACTTCAAATTCAGTCTTCATCACTTGTTCTACTTCTTTTTTCTTACAAAAAAAAAAAAAAATGCTTGCCATCCATCAATGTTTAGAGAGTTGACGGTTACCGAGAAAATCCTTGTTGCGTCAGGCTGGATTTCCCGGGGTTTCAGCGGCAAGTAATCGGCATGATTGGCTAGTCCTTACACAGATAAAGCCGCTCTGACATCGGACTTAATTTAATTTGCTACTGTGTTTTCGCGAGCATCCTTTGTTCGTCCGTATGCCCGACTACCTTAAATTTGTTTCCAATTTGTTAACACATTCTTGGCCGAAGATTGGCCGGTATTGCAAGTGGTGGTGGGTTATCATAAACACCACACGGGGCAAAAAATAGCTCAATATTAAAACCGTTAATGCGATCATTTCATTATGGCGTAGTTTCAATCCGTCAAGTCCGACTGGTATTAAAGCATTCAGATTGTGTTGCCGGAGGGGGGAAGCAGGGTTTGGACCCGTAAGGGGCTAACTCCAGCGCCGGCTCTCGACCTGTTTTTCCTTGTGTGCTGATTGCAATCTCCTCTTGCCTTGGGGGTAGGCGAACTTGAGACGTTTAGACCCAGGGGGACTAGACGGGGGAAGCTTGGACTGGCAAAGTCCCGCTTCGGGTTGGGCACCTGAGCCGGAGTGATGGGTAACCAGTTTGACTGGCTGGTTAAATGACTGGTGATGCTTCTTCACTGATGAGCAGAATACAAAGCAATTCAATCGTTACTTTAAGTCTTATCCTGAACGACTTTGACGAGTTACTTTTTTAAACAAATTTATTTCTGTTTTTCTCTAATCAGAATTGACAAAAAGACACTGACCCATCGGTTTAAATTTATTTCGATCGTTTGCAATTTTGTTTGAAGTGTAAAGCATTTATGCACGCTTTCCATTGTTTTCAAATGAAACTTTAATCCATAAAATGTTTCTCGATATAACGTTGACCAAACTCTAGTCGTCATTTATTCTCGTGTTTGCTTTTCAAGCTTTACATCTTATTCAACAAAATGTTACGCGTTCATCGCATGTTTGAATTGATACTGCGAGGGGAACTATGGCATAGCTTTGGCTCCGGCTTGCGTTCCAGCTTGGGATCCGGCTTGGGGGTTTGGCTTTGGCTCCGCTTTGGGCTTATGTTTGGGCTCATGTTTGCTATTGGGTTCCGACTAAGGCTCAAGCGGGTTAGGCTCGGGTTTGGGACCAGGTTTGGACTCCGGCTTGGGATCCGGCTAGGCACTGGCTTGGGATCCGGCTAGCACTGGCTTGGGATCCGGCTAGCACTGGCTTGGGATCCGGCTAGGCACTGGCTTGGGATCCGGCTAGGCACTGGCTTTGGATCCGGCTAGGCACTGGCTTGGGATCCGGCTAGCACTGGCTTGGGATCCGGCTAGGCACTGGGTTGGGATCCGGCTAGCACTGGCTTGGGATACGGCTAGCAATGGCTTGGGATCCGGCTAGGCACTGGCTTGGGATCCGGCTAGGCACTGGCTTGGTATCCGGCTTAGGCTCTTACTTAGGCTCTTGCTTGGGTTCCGGCTCAGGTTTGGCTGGGGCTACGGGTTGCGTTTTTGGCTCCTTCGGCATTTTTGAAAACGTACCTTTAAAGACACTGGACACTATTGGTAATTGTCAAAGATCAGTCTTCTTATTTGGTGTATCTCAACATATGCATAAAATAACAAACCTGTGAAAATTGCGCCCAATCGGTCGTCGAAGTTCCGTGATAATAATAAAAGAAAAAACACCCTTGTCACATCACGAAATTGCTTTCAGATGCTCGATTTCGAGACCTCAAATTCTAAATCTGATGAGGTCTCGAAATCAAATTCGTGGAAATTACTTCTTTCTCGAAAACTACGTCACTTCAGAGGGAGCTGTTTCTCACAATGTTTTATACTATCAACCTCTCCTCATTACTCGTTACCAAGTAAAGTTTTATGCTAATCGTTATTTTGAGTAATTACCAATAGTATCCACTTACTTTATGTACTCATAAATAATGTATAGCTGTAAAGCTTTACTTCAAGAACCACAATGATTCAAACGATGTATGGATTCAAAACGTGACTTCAAACGGGACTTCATACAGGGGCTGGTGTTTGAGCCTGAGCCACGGCGGCCGAAGCTAAACCATGGTTTCGAAAAATAATCCCTATAATGTCACGAGTGACGTAGGGGCTGTTCGCAGCGCTTTGACCAATCAGAGAGTACAAGCTCATAAATATGTGTAACTGTAAAAGCTTCAGTATTCAAGAACCTATAATGATTGAAACGATGTATAGATGGTTAGTAGATGGATCCAAAACGCGACTCATTATTGTTATTATCATCAATGAAAAGGTCTTTCTGAGTGCTGTGACCATGGTTAACGTATGATTACCGCAGAGTGTCAGTAGCAAATCCAGCTAATGGCTGGAGTCGACCTGTGATTGGGACATTTTCTTCCTGATTAGACGGACTCCAGATGATCATCTCTCAAGACATCCACGCTACATCTATTGTTAAGACTACATCACTTTCCTTAATAACAGTATCATCTTTTCTTTCGAATTAAATCCGCTCACACTAAAAGATGAGCCGGTCATTTGGGACAATAGGGGAAGCCTTTACAACCGGAAAACATTCGATATACAAGAACGTTGTACTTAAAAGCCCTTCAAAACCTATACTGCACCATCAGAGCAGAGACATTGTGCGTTCGTCCGTACGCAACAATTGACAGTGATTCTTCATTATATTAAAAACGGCCCCCAGTCACTCGATAATATGAAATAACCTAAGCGTCATATAACGTAGACCTATTATATGGATTGTAGCTTCCATTGATATGAAATGGAGAATTATAAAATGACACTCGATGTACTGTAATGGAGCGTACCATGTCGCTGGATTGTCCCGCTCATTTTTTTTCTAGACTGCTATCCAGACACTCAGCCTAACATGAGGAAAGACAACTGAATTTAAATTATGGGATTTGAGGCATTGCAAATATACATTAATACCTCACCATGCAATGCCTCAAATCCCATAATTTAAATTCAGTTGTCTTTCCTCATGTTAGGATAATACCTTCTGACTTTTGAACCATTAATTGTTGTTATCATTTGTAGCTGTTAAATTAAAACTTACCTGTGAACATTTCATTTCAAGGGGCGGTATAGTGTTTTAGAGATACCGCCGAAAGTTAAAAGTGGATATTTACGCATGAAGAATAAACCGTAACTGGAATACACATTCTGAAAAACGTTTAATGCGGAAACGTTTCATGCAGAAACGTTTCATGCAGAAACGTTTTTGAATTCTGTTCTCTAAAACCACATTACCTTAAAGGGAAAGTACACTATTGGTAATTGTCAAAGACCAGTCTTCTCACTTGGTGTATCCCATCATAAGCATAAAATAACACGCCTGTGAAAATTTGGGCTAAATCGGTCATCGAAGTTGGGAAAAAAATGATGAAAGAAAAAACACCCTTGTTGGACGAATTTGTGTGCTTTCAGATAGGAATAAAAGACTTCTAAGTTCTAGCTAGAAGTATTTTATTATTTTAGTGAGAAATTACCTCTTTCTCAAAAACTACGTTACTTCAGAGGGAGTCGTTTCACACAATGTTTATATTATCAACAGCTCTCCAATGCGTGTTACCAAGTCATTTTTTAAGTTAATATTTGTTTTGAGTAATTACCAAACGTGTACCTTCCCTTTAAAAGGAAATCATTTCAATAACTAGGGTCAACAGCCGCAGTACTTGGGAAAGTACTGAGTATACAGTTCTTACACACATCGGTGTTAGGGTAAAACTAAATAATATTTTTATATCCCCGATGCAAATTTAACATAGGTTTATGTCACTACTTTGGAATAATTACCAATTGGCCCATTCTCCTACTTTAAACCCTGTAAAAATATCAAAAAAACTGGCTATAACAGAAGTAGAGGATTCTTGGTTATACTTGGTAAAATAACAACAGTCAAGTTTAACTTAAACATTTTCAACTCTTACACGTCATAGAAGTTTGAATAATCAAATCTGTATACAAAAATATCCACACTATACAAAAACATATTTTCGTGCTTCCAGAACTATAGACCAACAAGCAACAGTACTGATGATGACGTCACAGTTTGTTTACCACTTTGCAGAAGAATTAAAAACCACTGCGTCTCTGCTTGACAACTGTCGGAAATTAAGAAACACAGTTACACAGCACTTAAGCAATCCAGTAAACAAACCGTGACGTCACCAGTAGGATACAGGGGTCCAATCCATTGAGCGTTTCTTTTTAATGCACTAAAATAATGTAGAATGTCACTAAAAGAGTCCGCAACCAGACTGCATGACCCTTGACCCTTGACCCGGATGTTGTTCACAAAACCCTGCCCTCTCTGAGAATGCTCAGGTGTCTGGACGCTGAGCGATTTAAGGGATAGACAAGTAGCTACTTAATACAACCATAAAATGAATTCATTTGAAATTCAATCATCTGGCTAATATCTGATTCGCATGATATGAAATCAACACTGAGACTAAAAAAAAGAAGAGAAAAAAGGTTTGAGCGATGAGGTCCGATCGCAGTTCTACCGGTAGCTTCAAGAAATGACTTGATGAGTTGGCCGCAAAGTGATGCCTATCCAATCAGGCCACCCAGTGTCGAAATACCTCCCCAGCTAACCTACGATAAATCACCGACTTTTAATCAACTTTATCGCCGATGAATCGAAAATATCTCCCGCGAAAAACGACGGCTTGATTTATCGCTCTCGGAAAATTAACTTACAAGGATAGACTTGCTGAGGAGGGGAGAGGAGAGATGATTGTGAACAATAAAAAAGGGTCCCGGCGTCATAATCACGCACTGAGGCTGTCGGTCTTTTCGGCTCTCGTGACTGTGGTTGACTACGGGTACCTGAGCGCGATCTAACGGGCCCGTCTGGCCTGACTGCATCTCGCTCCGTCATCTCGTTACTATACAAGTCGTGAAACTATAAAGCTAATCATATAAAACCTGAGGTTTAATCACTGGAGGCATCCGAGAGCTGGAGTTGATGCTCCGTGTGTAATGAGGCCGAGTCCCATGTAATTACTATAAATGTCTTTATTGTGATGTACTCCGGTCGGTACCTTTGGTTCACAAAGCCCCGCATCGTCACGATTATCCCTCTTGAATAAACATCTCAACTACTTAAGATGTTTATTCAAGGATTTGGTCAATTATATCAAGGAAGGAATACAACTGTAATATATCTCATGATTCGTGAAAGCTTCCTTTACTTGAAATTTGAAAGGTAGTAAAATAGAAAACTAATCGTTAAGATGGACAATTATAGACCGGGTATTGTTGGCGTTGTTCGAGCTGCATGTTGAGCACATTGTGCTTTTGTTAATGTTGATGGCTGAGATGATTTATTAACTGTACAGCTTGACTTATTATTTGCACAGGCACGTAATGACAAATGAAGGGCGGATGAGGACAATTACACAGACAGTCCAAAGTAATGACAACAGTGGCAATTGCGAACATTTGGTAGCACGACGATGACAATGCCAACAACGACCACGACAACAAAAACGACAACGACCAAGACAGTGAGAGGGTGAAAACAACGTCGATTGCAACGATCGCGACAATCTACGGGTATTGCGTTGACAACGACAAGAGAGTCTCTGTCACCATGGACTGACGGCACAGTCACAGTGTAGTCTTCTTGTCACAATGTCACTACGAGAACTGACAAATTGCTAGTTTTTTTCAGAATGCTCACTGTAGTTTTAAAACAAATAAACAACATCAAATTGGCGATAAACCACAAAGAAAGTTTAGTGGGTACGTTAATCAAGAGGTCACGGGTTCAAGTCCCGCTCTAGTCACGTTGTCTTTGTTTCATCCAAAATTGCAATGGCACTACCAGAACTGATAAAATGCTAGCCTTTTAAAGGCAGTGGACACTATTGGTAATTACTCAAAATAATTATTAGCATAAAACCTTCCTTAGTAACGAGTAGTGGGTCGAGGATGATGGTACAAAACATTGTGAGAAACGGCTCCCCCTGAAGTGACATAGTTTTCGAGAAAGAAGTAATTTTCCACGAATTTGATTTCGAGACCTCAAGTTTAGAATTTGTGGTCTCGAAATCAAGTATCTGAAAGCACACTACTTCGTGTGACAAGGTGTTTTTTCTTTCATATAGTTATCTCGCAACTCCGACGACCAATCAAGCTCAAATGTTCACAGGTATGTTATTTCATGCATATATGTTGAGATACAGCAAGTGAGAAGACTGGTTTTTGACAATTACCAATAGTGTCCACTGGCTTTAAGAATGCTTTCATTATACTATAAAACAAAAGTACAACATCAAGTAATAAACTACACGGGGACCTGATTGGGTTCGTTACCCGGATGTGACAAGTTCAAGTTCAAGTTCGACTTTAGTCACTTTGTCTTTGTTCAGTCCAAAATTATGCATGATGAAACTAGTATGACAAAGTCTGACTATGCTTTGAACTACCACCAACTTAATTTTCCAACTACGTCACATTTTTGGTAAGTATGTTTGAACAATCCAATGATGATGCTATCTGATGCTATCAACAATAATAATGACCCTAAACCACAATAGAGCATAATTAACGCACAAACACACCGCTTCCTTATCATAACCAATAACCCAATATCGACATCCTTATAATCAGTATAGGGTCATAAAATAGGTATCAACACAGTTATTTCATATCTCGGATCAATTTGTTTTAATGCTTGTGGGATAGATTTGTTCCCGAACAACGGAACATTGGCTTAGTAGACTGGATTGTCTATAAGTTTAACTGTTAAATGATGTTGACCCATCGCTATTAAAGCAACAGCAATTTATCTTGAAATCAAAAAAGGATGGAACATGAAGGGTTATAAAAGAGACGACTATCATTGCGGATCAGTTTTGTTCAAACAAATTGACGGGGTTTTGGTTGAGATCAAAGAGGGTTTGTTCGGAACGCGGTCGCCCCATATACAAGATAAGGGATGCTAAGCCTATGTATTAAAGCATAACGTGGAAAAAAAAAATGCAGTATATAATGACTTGGGTCAATTTCAGCGCACGGACTGTCAGGCATACACGTTATCCTAATATTAGTTTTGTAATGTGAGACTTGATTCAGCTTGGTTAAT
Organism: Asterias amurensis; assembly: GCF_032118995.1. Classification (NCBI taxonomy): domain Eukaryota; kingdom Metazoa; phylum Echinodermata; class Asteroidea; order Forcipulatida; family Asteriidae; genus Asterias; species Asterias amurensis. The sequence continues at coordinate 21,973,779 of NC_092655.1, forward strand.
TCCGATATTGGCGATTTGTGATTACAAACTACAACCAGAGAGCGTAGAGTAGGCCTACGTTGTAAAATGATACCGTAACATGGGCGGGCTAGAGTATAGCGGTATCTCACAATGCTTTGTTGTGTTCTATTGTTATGTTGATTGTTGTTGAACACAATGGATTCTTTTGTTTTTAAAGTTTAATTTAAGATGTATCAAGACTAGGGATAATTCGTTGTTTTATTTTATATAACACAGAACAAGATATAGTTTGTACGTTTTGAAACAAATTTTAAATAATTTATGTGAATGAATTCAATGGGAGCATTTTTGGTTTCTATTGTTATGTTTGAGTGTTGTTCAATACAATTGATTATATTGTTTTTAAACTTTAATTCAAGCTGCATCGAGACTTGGGATAACTCGTTGTTCTATTCAAAACAAAACAGAGCAAGATGTACATTAAAAAAAAAAATTACTATATAAAATTACTAATTAATATATATATTTTTTGTAATTAATGTTTTGTTATAACTTATTCCTGGGTTTGATAAGACAAAGTGTCCTTTGCAATAAAACCAATCTACCTATGCCCTATATACACGGCTCATCTTCACATATATATGACCAATATCAAAAACCTCGCAAGCTCAAATGCTTCTCACATGCGATATCACACAATCTGTTTGGTCCTTAATTCATAACCAAATCCTATATGAAGATTTTTTATAAGGGTTCCAAGTACATGTAATTTCCAACCCGGCTTTCAAACCGACGCGAAAGTTTTTCCTCGTCTTTACAATTCGGCTTTTATTCCAAAATAATCAATTCTCAGTCCGCCGGTAGGCAAGAATACACATCTTAGATTAGTTCTCTCCATTTATAAAAGCCCAAAACACTTCAATAAATAGAAGCAAAACACTTCTGCGGTACAAACATTCTGTTCTCTTGTGGTATCTTCACTTTCCGCCTGTGGATATCCCGTCTTTATTTCGAACGGACTCAATTCGAGACGATATCATGAAGCATTTTTGATCAAGTTGCTGCAACTCTCTAGCGTGTTTCTTTCTCATTTTTTTCTTCCTTTTCTTTCTCTGTAGCCGTTTTTTAATCTGCCGCGACAAACTGCCGTATGGATTCAGCGATGTCAAATTTGACTCTGGTTAATTTTCAGCGTGTACTAAAACTCCATGGGAATTGGGTTCTTTTATACTCACAACTCCCGCCTGAGCTTTGGCTCTCATTACGGCGTTAGTTTGAAGCCGTATTCGGCATCAGATACCGAAATGAGTCGCGAACTAACTGGTTCTAATTTGGCCCATGGCAACTTTCCTTCATGACCATCTCAACAAAATGAAGAAAGTCTTAGAGAGAAAAACCGCGTTTGATCAAGGGTATTTTGATATTTTTGAATATTGTGGCTACAATCCATTCAAGAAGAAAATCAGCCGGAGACTAAATCAAATTGCCCGCGTGGCTTGTCGTGTCAGACGCGCTTCAAAACAAACAAGAAATCACAGGGAAAGAAATATTTCGAGAGCGACTGTATTTTGACCTAAGTTATAATGCGTGCATTTGTATATAGAGGGAAAGGTAGCCATGTTGTTTTCTTCCATTTACGCAGTGTTAGCAAATCGAGGCTAGGGGGGGAAGCAAGACAAGCCCCACCTCTCCCGCCCCCCTGAGTACAAGATCGGAGATACATGGAAAATGATGTCATCATTATAAAGGTCGACCATACACACGCGCTATCTGGAAAGTGGTTGTACAAAACGAGTGGCGTGTACTTCTCATAAAGGCCCGACGTAACAGAGCTTCTTAAAGGCAGTGGACACTATTGGTAATTGCTCAAAATAATTATTAGCATTGAAGAGGTTGATAGTATAAAACATTGTGAGAAACAGCTTCTTCTGAAGTAATGTAGTTTTCGAGAAAGAAAAAAAAGAAGTAATTTTCCACGAATTTGATTTCGAGACCTCAAAGGTCTCGAAATCAAGCATCTGAAAGCACACATCTTCGTGTGATAAGGGTGTTTTTTCTTTCATTATTATCTGCAACTTCGACGACCGATTGAGCTTAATTTTCACAGGTTTGTATTTTACGCATATGTTGAGATACACTAATTGTGAAGGCTAGTCTTTGACAATTACCAATAGTGTCCAGAGTCTTTAAGCACACAAAGTAGCTAAGCATAACAAAACTGCGCTTACCAGAATACAGTTACCAGCCAGACTATTCTCAAGTACAATTTATGACTGGTTTCCTACTCATTATTGTTAAGCAATATGTTTTCAATAAAAGTTTGCTTTTAATACGCATTTCTTTGAAATTGTTCCTATCTTGGAACACTATCAATGAAATGTACAACATTGAAATTTGGTCCGGGCTTGAACTGACGTAACATAGATATCACAAGACCCCTTTCTATCTAGGCCCAATTTCATAAAGCTTGTAAGCACAAATATTTGCTTAGCATGAAATTTCTTCCTCAATAAAAACAGGATTACCAACCAAATTTCCACGTGATTTTCAGGATAAGCAAACAACAGCTGAATACCAGTAAAAAACAAGCAATATGCAACAAATTAAGATTTGGTTGGTAATCTTGTTTTTAGGAAGAAATTTCATGCTGAGCAAATTTTTGTGCTTACAGGCTTTATGAAATTGGGCCCTGTTGGTTTGTCGTTGCCTTTATTATTAGTGATTGTATATCATTACATGTGGTGTGTTTTCGCGGTCGTAACAGATAACTGTTTCGGTTGAGTTGGTCATTGGCTAATCACTGGCCAATAAATGAAACAGTTATTGTTTTAAAGCCGTGAAAACGCACCCTACCGTTCACGACCCTCTTTTGCAGTATTTCATCGTCTTTTCCTGGGTACCTTATACTCTAGCCCCCCCCCCCCACCCACACCCATCCATCTATTACAGGTTTTCCTTGATTTCACTATGCATAGTGAAATGAAGATCCTAAAATAAAAAGGCAAAATGAAAATCTTAGCTATGGTTTTCATTTTGTCATTTTAGGATTAGGATAAGGATCGTTTTATTTAGCAACAAAAATCTGACTGGATTCGTTATAAACTCCATCAGAAATTAGAAAATGCATCACATAAACCATAGAGTAAGTCTCTGTCCTTACTCTATGCATAAACTATAAACCAATGAAATTAACTTATTTGAAGAAAGAAAAAAAAATTGTCTCTCTTTCTCTCTTCAGCACCAGATCCTGATAGATATATTTATTTGGTTTCTTAAGTTGCTGATCATCATATTTGATATTAAAAATACATCTTGGTGTAATCCACAAGCAATGTGTGAACAGACCCTAATCACAAGCAACCTTTGTGAAAATCTCGCGCGTCCAACCAATTATTATGATTGTGATTGGAGGAGCTTTAATCAATGATGACCGCTCGAGGCAGTATGTTTAATACCAACTACAAACCGGTACAATGACAAATCACTGCTCGACACACGTCTATATAATTTGATTAACGCTCCAAGTGCATATCGTGTCATTTTGGACACCGACACACGTGGGTACCAGTGCGCAACGGGCACAGGTCATAAGGGTAGGTTTAAGAAAGCAAGGGGGCCCGATGAGCGCAAATACACACACGATCTCCCCCGTGAGATTGCTCCAATACACGGGGGAGTTGACCGCAGTGAAAGCCAGCGCTTCTCGGTCTATTGTTCCTTCTCAAGTCATCAAGCTTCAATCAGAATAGTATTCAGATATTCTCGGCTGTTGTTTTGATTCATGCAGTCTGGTAATTTTCTCGTATCCTTGAAACTGTTCTATTATGGTATTCGGTTACGCTTTTGACGGTCCGAAGCGAGGGAATTTTGGCTTTATTTGAAAACAATACGAACAGACTCACGGGCTTTTTGTGTCTGATTTTTTTTTTTCAGAGAACAATTTGCCGCAATGGCAGAGCTATTTCAGCAGGTTTCCACTCATTTTTTTAAACAAATCATAAAGAAAATTGATGAACATTTTATCTTAATGCACAGACATTGGGCATATATACATTACCTGAAATTGAGGGGCCTGGTATTGTACACGCTACATCAATACGGCAAATTATTTATTGAACTGTCACCAGTTTCTGGTTTAGGCGCTGGTTTTAATCTTCAATTTAGTCAAATTGCTCTAAAGTTGATCGTTTTCTAAATTAAATTGTTTTTAGGACAAGTATTAATCAGTGAAATTATTTCTGGTAACAGACGCAAAACAATGTTAAAAATGTCGTTAAAATGTTGTAAACCGTTGCACGCAACAACATGGTGTTCTTGTTTTGCTAGCAGACGAACAAATACTATAAGTTAAATCATAGATAAAGAACCATATAATATAGGACCTTTATCCATGACTGAACGTTGAGTACATAATTAAAAATTGTTTGCAATTTTGGAGTTCATCAGTTCGCCAGTATGAAGTATGAATATTATTACCAAGGTTTAGTTTTGCCTCGTAGCGCGCTGTACTAAGTGCCGATTATCATACTGTATAAATATTAAAGTATAAGTAAACAATGTGAAGATGAAATTATTATTAGTCCTTTATTTCAACGAGAAAATGAACAAAAAGTGGACTCAACAGAATTGTTTGTTTGTTAATTTCCTACAGTATTACTCTAATTCAATGCATGCACACTGCCAAGTCCATTTTGTAAAACGAACATCGTAAGAGCTGTTGTAACTTTGTTTATACACCTAGGGGCAGAGAAGCAAACATAGTGAAGCCAAAAGAAGCCGTCACAATTACGAATTTCTTGCAGGATTTCATACGATGGAAAAAATTGGTCCTCTTAAGTAATGTAGTTTTCGAGAAAAAGGTTATTCCTCTGTTAAATTTTTAAAAGACTGCAGGCCTTATTTTGTTTTATTAAGCACACAAATTTTTGTAACAACGGTGTTTTTCTTCCACTTTTTTCTTGCAACTTCGATGACGAGTTGATTCCAAAATATTTACAGATTTGTTATTTTACATTTGTTATTTTAAATTTGTGTAACAACGGTGTTTTTCTTTCACTATTTTCTTGCAACTTCGATGACGAATTGATTCAAAATATTCACAGATTTGTTATTTTACATTTGGATACATCAAGTGAAAATACTGGTCTTTGACAATTACCGAACGTGCCCAGTGCCTTTAAAGGAACACATTTGCCCTCAATTATCTCAACATGTTGTAGTTTGGAATTGCTCCTTCATCCTTCTTGAAGAGTCGTTCATGCACCAAAAACACCTGCAGTGTATATCTACCTGCAGTGTAGAATCTCTCTTTTAACGATTTTGTATTTTTAATGCCCATTGGTGCTTTTATAGTTTTAACTGCTTGTATAGTTCTATATTTTTATACTGTGTGCCATGTTTTAATAATGTCCATCTGTAATGTCCCTTTTTGTCTCTTCGTAAATTGTGGCATCAGGAGATTAACTCGATAGTAATTTAGTTTACTTTTTTAAAATCTTTCAGGGGGTGCTGCTTTTTTTGTTATTGTATTGTATGTTCTTGTTTTTGTTTTCTTACTGTTCTTATTGTCTGTGCTTGAATTTGTGCCTGTGAAATTAATAAAAGGAAATGAAATGAAAATGAAATGTATATAGTGCATAGTGAGCAGTGATGACAACAACTCAACATCAAGCCTCTTGGCGGAACACATGGTCCACCATCTTGTGGAGTCAACAATTTGGTTCAACAAAAATAAAATAGCGATATGTGTTTGTCATGACAACGACACTACAAAAAAACAAATTCAGAGGGATATTATGTATATCATTACATAATTTTCCAACATTCAGCACTAACGCTTTATTAGCACAAACAGCCAAAATCCGAAGGCAGTGTGCCCCTTTAAGTCTCCCAAACAATTACTTCAGTTTATACTTCAAATTCTCCAACTTCCCACCATCATCTGATCAATTTCATCATCTCTGAGCGAAGTTTTGTTGCGATGAAAAACACGCGCGTGTCATTTCGTTCAACTTAAGATATTGCTTTTGAAATGTGACCTTCTCAACGTGTGAAGCATTTCTATTCAAATGCTCAGCCATAATAATAACCATTTGCGCTTCTAAAAATATTTCCTCTACCCAAAACTAATATTTCGAAAACCATTTACAATTTCATTTGAGTGGAAAAAATAACTAGAAGATGTTGAGTTTGTTCGCCCACAGCCTCGCCCGGCCTTCCTCTGGATTGTTCCCTCACACTCTGGCATTTTTAAGAATAAATCTTCAATTCATGGTAGAGGGTTGTTACAGAGTAGCGTTGACAAGCTGACAATACCCGGACAACTGGTAACCCGAACTCATGCATTATGTATACCACAAAAGTAGCACACTTTAGGGATTGTAAAGGCACAAAGGAAATATGAATTTCACACCTTGATAATCTGCAGCACGTCCTTAAGTGCCGTTTCTCATCAGTGTCGCCGAACAGTGGGATTGGTCAATTCAACTACCCCCACCGCTAGTGACCGTTATATCTCGCAGCTCAGATAATTGTGTTGAGTCCTTGAAGTTGAGGAAGAAAGCCAAGATACTGGGAGGGTAGACGATGAATAGAAAGAGAAGAAAGGATAGGAATGGAGGAGGGGAAGAACCCTGCTCATGACCGAGTAGACTGTTTTCTTTAAGGAGGGTGTAACAGTGAGGAGTGATACTGCGCTAGGGCTATGGCACGAGGCAAGCCAGCTAGTAGGATTGATAATCTACGAATGATGCGTTTTCATGACGGTATATCAACGCCAAAATCCACTTTACTACCACAGTGATTCGATTAGTGTCCCCCACCGAGACACACCATCCTTCGCCCATCCCTTTCACGTCGCTACCCCGTACCATTATAAAATCACTCAATGAAATTGGTTGGGCTCGACGTGAATACAACCAGCCGCTATCTCTTTCTCAGGCCTGTGGTCCCTCGGGCAGATTTTCAATAAAGCCCCCGGGACCCTCCCTGCACACATAACGCCGCGTACACAACCAAAAACCCATAACAACATAAGAATTCACCAACAACATCAAACAGAAACCAGCTCGACAAATTCGGCTTTTGTTAGGGGGTGGATTTCACAGTTTCTACCCGTCTCAATTCTTTCTTGGGACACTAATTCGGTTCGGGATGAGCATCTCAAGCTATTAGATGAAAATGAACACTGAGCTAGAACGCAGCTTCAGGCCCCGGCTGAAAAGAAGTAATTTTGTCTAAAGGAATTCCATGGCGTTAGGATTGCACTTCAATCATCGTCAAAGCAATTTTGTTTGTCACCGCTGCTGATATCATACTCAGCTTCTTCCATAATGGCCCTTTGATGGTGTTATACTCTTACATTTAGGAGGAAAAATGTGCTACAATTCATCATGTTGAAAGTCAACTATTGTTGAAGTGTGAACGGACTGAAAAATGTAGGTTTTACACCCATAATATTTGTATTCCAAACTACCCAATGGTGTACTGTCACAATCTTTAATAGAAACCATTTTCGCGGCCATCTTTGTTAAGTTTCCCATGCCTAATAGGAGTTACAGCGTTGATATAATAAAAGGAGCCAGACTATTAGTCACCATGCATCCGCGGCCGTTTTGGTTAAGTTTCCCACACCAAATAGGAGTTATAACGTTGATATAATAAAAGGAACCAGACTATTTAGTCACCATCTGCGGCCATGTTGGTTCAGTTTCCCTCACATAATAGGAGTTATAGCGTTGACATAATAAAAGGAGCCAGACTATTTAAACTCGACTCAGTTTGGTCGAGGTGGACAAATACCATGACAAATACAAACAGTAAATCTGCAACTTGGCAAAGTTCTAGGGGACATTTAAACAAAAAAATATTAATCGGTATCCATTTCGTATTAAAATTACAAATCATTTTTACTTAAATACACTGACATTATTGGTAATTGTCAAAGGCCAGTCTTCTCACTTGGTGTATCTCAACATAATGCATAAAATAACAAACCTGTGAAAACTTGAGCTCAATTGGTCGTAGTTGTCATACGAAGTTGTGTGCTTTCAGGTGCAAGTTGATTTCGATACCTCATCTAGTTCTGAGGTCTCGAAATCAAATTCGTGGAAAATTACTTCTTTCTCGAAAACTACGTCACTTCAGAGGGAGCCGTTTCTCACAATGTTGTATACTATCAACTCCCCATTACTCGTTACCAAGTAAGGTTTTATGCTAATAACTATTTTGAGTAATTACCAATAGTGTCCACTGCCTGTAAGTAATGGCCAGACGTTTCGACCTCAGCAGAGACTTTTCAATAGGGAAATAAATGCATTTTATATCATATTGAAAGTAAATTTTCTTTCAATCTAAAAAGTAACTGCAAATAATATGAATTGTCAAGTCATACAACCACAAGAGAAAGTGGCTCAGTAATTGTTGATTATTAATAATTAATAACTAGTTTATTCTTGTGCACATGAGTAAACAGTGACCGTCATTAAAAAGTGTCAAAAGAGACTGCATTGCACGTTGTTTAAAATTAATTTAATCTCTATATGCAATTTAACATTACGCTGTTCAGTACTTACAAGACATATTTTTTACTAATTACGGCGAAAAAAAATAATTCAAAATATTACAGAATTTTGGAATTTTTATTCAGGACTATTTATACGACATTGTGTAAAACAAGTTGCGTTTATTAAGGACTACATTTTGAAATTTATATTTACGGAACTTTCAAAAGATTACAGTTCTTATAGGCCTACATCATTGTGTCTTTACGATCAGTTCTGAATCGATTCCGAAATACACGAGACTCAAATTTAAACCATGCTAGTTTATTGCTCCATGATTAAACACAAAGCTATTTTTGTTTGTTTTCCCGCAGTTTTTTTGATGTAAAATAAACAAGTTGCACTCCAGCCAAGCCAGCCATGCGGCGAATATTCAATATCAAAAGGCCGTACACTCTAAAACAAGTAAAATTTTACGGTGTTTTGTAACAGCATAAAAAATGAAAGCTTCCTGTCTCGATGTTACACTGTTTGTGGTTACTCCTGTCATCGGGGCTGGATCAGGAAGTCCAACTGGAAAAGCAACTTTTTACCGTGTACCGCCGCCTTAGGGTTGCCGTCTAAGAGTGCTATGCTCCCCCCATTGGTGTGGTGCGAACAACAAGGGCCTTGCTCGCACCCTCGTTAAGCCCTGAGCTCACCATGTTAAAGAAACCATTATCCACGGTATCAAGTCAGCTGATAGAAGGCGATGTTGAGGCCACCGGGCGGGCTTCCACAACAGGCTATGGGTCAGGAAAGTCTAAACTCAGGATAGCTTGAAGGGGGGGGGGGGTCTTAAATGATCAGAAGAAGAAATGCCCCAAACCAAAGAAAGAGAAAGGAACAAGACATAATACACCTTGAGTTTGTTTGTTTGTGACTGATATAAATGATATTATTTTGTAAAGTATGAGGTTTTAATTGTATTTTATATTAAGACACCCTTACTTATTTACAAAGAATTAAAATATTTTTTATTTTTTTTTACTTCTATTCTGTCTGCGTTAAGTCTTTCAAACCCGGTGAGCAAGACGGTGGAGGGCGCTCTCCATAGTGCCATCTTTAAATTCCCTTCAACTATAAAACAAAAGGGATTGCCCCTTATTGCTATAGATCATAATCGCAATACATTGTAACTCATTAACAACAATATAATATTAAATAGTGTCTGCTGAAGCATCAAAAACGTTTCAAGTATAAGCGCTTTGATATACAAGTAGTCCTGTTCTGTTTGGCAACACAACATGCTTGTGTATGCGTCTATTTCCATTATAAACACAATAATTTTAGTAGTTGTTAACAGCCGGGTCCAGTTTCATGGAGCTGCTTGAGCACATAAGAAGCTTAGCACAACAACGCTTGCCAGAACAAGGTTGCCAACCAAACTATCATGTCACATGTACAATTTGTAACTGGCATCATGCTTTTTCTGCTTAGAGACAATCGTTAAGCATTATTTTCTGCTTAAAGGCAGTGTACACGATTGGTTATTACTCAAAATAATTATTAGCATAAACCTTACTTGGTAACAGGTAATGGGGAGCTGTTGATGGTATAACACATTGTGAGAAACGGCTCCCTCTGAAGTAACGTAGTTATCGAGAAAGAAGTAATTTTCCACGAATTTGATTTCGAAACCCCAGAATTAGATTTTGAGGTCTCGAAATCAAGCATCTGAAAGCACACAACTCTGTGTGACAAGGGTGTTTTACTTCCATTATTATCTCGCAACTCCGTGACCAATTGAGCTCAAATTTTCACAGGTTTGTTATTTTATACATGTTGAGAAGACTGTTCAATTACCAACAGTGTCCAGTGTCTTTAAGTGACTCAATTGAATAGGACCCTGAACAACCAGTATCTTTTTAAAACCAACCAAGGGCGTCGATGGGTGGGGGACGGGGGGGGGGGGGGACATGTCCCCCTCCACTTTTCATACTGGGGGGGGGGGGGGCAGCATATCAGATGTCCCCCCACTTTTTGATTGACTGTCATTAGAAAATATGCAACAAAGTAACAAACACTACTAAAAAGAGACGTACACATGGTGCTCACCGCAAACCTGATCCGTGCACATTTTTCAAATCCTACACATTATGATATCTTTATGACATCAGGACAGCCAGATAATTAACCCCATCCTTATTTTCATTTCCGGCACATTAATAAAGACATTGGGCACTATTGGTAATTGTCAAAGACCAGTCTTCTCACTTGGTGTATCTCAACATATGCATAAAATAACAAACCTGAATTTGAGCTCAATCGATGTTCGAAGTTGCGAGATAATAAGGAAAGAAAAAACACCCTTGTTACACAAAGTCGTGTGCTTTCAGATGTTGATTTCGAGACCTCAAATTCTAAATCTGAGGTCTCGAAATCAAATTCGTGGAAAATTACTTATTTCACTACGTTACTTCAGAGGGAGCCGTTTCTCACAGTGTTTTATATTATCAACCTCTCCCCATTACCCATTACCAAGTAAAGTTTCATGCTAAAAATTATTTTGAGAAATTACCATTTGTGTCCACTGCCTTATAAACAATGTCAGCGTAATTTATGCACAGTATCAAACTGTAAACATCTGATCCAGTGATTCATTTCTGAGGTCACCATTCAGAGATTTACCGACAACGCTCAGAGGAAAGAAAGCACGTGTCCATATAAAATTAATTTTATTTCAATATTAAACACACCTCACTGCAACTCGCATTCAAGTAGAACAAAATTGCAATTACTGAACCGAAAAAAAAAATAGCTTAGATAAAGTTGGTCTTTTGATCAGTCATTTAGATTACAAGTGTTACATTTTGTGTGTGTTTTCCCCCCTTAATAGCATCAACCACTGATCAAGTATCAACTCACAGGGTGGTCCCAGACTCGTGAGTTAACCAATGAAAGAGGTTTTAATAGGTCACGTGTACCACCCCTTCCCCTCACACCCAACCAATCAGAGCGCGATCGGTGAGTACTATCAACTTGTAGGTATTACGCCGATATGAATTAATAGCTCAATCTCTAGTGCATGATTGATGTATTGTTAAATTGCGCCCGCCCAACTACGCATGCAGCATCACTGCCAGTGCAGCACCGTTGGAATAGGGCCTAGTTAAACAGATAAACAAGGCTGGTTTGGACACACAACCAATTGGTGTACGCTTGGACGGTAGTCAGATAAATGATACCAAAAGCTGACGGAGTGTCACACAACCGCCCGCATCTTCTTATTATTCCATATTTTGCATCGGGGTGTACAGTAAGTGCTGGAAGAGTAACCACACCATGCGTTGAGAAACCGGTGAGCTGTCAGTTTTAGTTTAAATAGGTGAGCAGAAAACCAAGTTGTGATTTGAGGTTTTATTTTTGTGGTGTGAAACGGTGACTTTCTAGCGAGTCCGGTTTATCTACGGATGTACGTATCACCAAGCATGGCAGATTCCATGCTATCCCTTCAAAACCTGATGGAGGCTACAAGATCCAGTGCTTTCATCATGAGCAATCCACCGTTAGCGGCACTCCACAGTATGACGGAGAAAACACCGGCTTTCCCGTACCCAACTCAGCCTTGTTTCACGTCTACGGGAACCTACAAACCAATGGCTATGGCGTACCACCCGGTGAGCCTAGCGAACGCCACCCCGCACGGTATCACGGACATTCTGAGCAGGCCGGAGAACTGTAATGCTGCCGCGGCTGCGGGGTTTTTGACGGGTGTCTCCCGGTTCGGTTCGCCGTTCAGTACGGCAGCTAATATGTACTTAAGTCGGCTCGGTAAACCAGTGACAGACTTGCATGTACCGACAACCGGACCGGCTGCTTTATATTGGCCGGCAAATCTCTTACATTCCCCGGCAGCATGGAGGGATCCAAGACTACCGTGTCCGCCAGGTAAGTTATAAACAACGAAATCATGAAATAAAAACCAAGCAAAATGCGCCAAATAATGTCAATTTGTTGTATTTAAAATGGTGGAATTAAACACATAAAGTTTGGGGTGTGGATTTGGGTCTTCGTCTTATTAGGAAAATATCTCATGAATGGAAATCTCTAAGTCGAACAAAAGAACAAAAGAGAAACTTTGATTTAACAATGCTGCGAAACAGACAACATTGACAAAGAAGTAGACACCCCAAAGAAACTATAATGGGATCAATATCTTAAATAATGTAAGTGAACTGTGTCATAATTAAATTAACCTTAAAATTTCTCAATTTAGAACTGTCACACATTACTAACCATACGTTTTTCTCTATAAAACAACTCAGGAAGGTTTTGTTTAAAATAAGTCACAGTAAACAACCGTTCAACTTTGTATTATAGGCCAACTGTCAAAAAAATATACTTTTCTTTTCTTTACAGTGTGTTTGCGAATAAATTGTTTGCGTTTAAAAATATTTAACAAATGAAGCATTTTTTGACATGTTTTGTGTGCCATATTCACAAGCGAACACTTTTAGGTCTACAGTGTTTTTTGTTTGTTCATTATATAGTGATTAAAATTTCCTAAGAGCCGGTTCGGTTGTAGTTTAAGACAGTTTAGAATCGGAGCTGTTATAAGTTGTGCAATCTGTGTTTACTTTATTAAAAAAAATTCACTTAATTTTTGAGGTTATTTGTGAATATTATACCCTACACCGATGTGTGATGGATACATATTGAATAATTTGTGCTTTCCCGAGACCTATAGCAACAAACTACACACTCATGTATTCGGTGGGACTTGAACCGACCCGTCAATTTTTAGCAGATTTCTTATAACCACTATCACGCAGCTCTGCCCGGTTACAAGTTGTATTACTGTACTAATAATGTACTAAATTACTTGGGTAGCTGTGTGTCTGTCACATCGTTGCCAGACAGGGGGGGGGGGGGGGGGGGGGGGGGCTAAACAGGTATCAAGACACTCTGTTTGATTTCCTAAGCTTAAACACACCGTTTCCAACAATTTATTTGCCTAATACTTCTGGTGTAGGCAAAAATAATGTTATTTGATCGGGCAACCGCAGGTAGTGAAAATAACAAATGACAAACAATTCCAAACAGAGTGGAATTGTTAACCAGGTTTGGTACAGGATGGGCAAAGCATTAACAACAGGGCCGAATTTCATAAAGCCTGTAAGCACAAACATGTGCTTAGCAAGAAATTTCTTCCTTAATAAAAACAAGTTTTTTTTTTGCGTATTACTTATGACTGACACTCAGCTGTTGTTTGCATATCCTGAAAATCACGTGGAAATTTGGTTTGGTAATCCTGTTTTTATTAAGGAAGAATTTTCATGCTAAGCAATTTGTGCTTACAGGCTTTATGAAATTGGGCCCAGGACCCAACTTCATGGTTGTGCGTATAGGGTGCTGTATAAATGCATAATTTCGCGGCTGAGCCATCAAACTGGGCCTGGTTGACTTTAAAACATGTTTTTTGATACACGTAAAAACTAAAACTCAAAATTCAACAAAATGGTATTTACAAATGTTCGATGGGAAATAAATGTAGTTTCCCAGTTATATTAAGTAATATTGAGCAATTCTATAAATTGTTGATATTAGTCAACATTGGTTGATAATTCCCATTGGTTTAAACAAAACATAGTGTGAATACTGTCACAATGCTTTTGCCTCGAGAATTTCACTAATTTTCATTCTGCATTAAAAATGTTTCTCGTTTTCCTTTGCTCATCAGATTTTTAAAAACTTATCACGACTCAATAATGACGCCTGTTTTTGTTGATCGTTTTTTGTTTTCATATTTTTTTCTGGTTATGCCATTATAATTCAAATTCTCCTCGATACTGTTCTTTGTTATTGTTATTATCTGTTAACATGAAAATAAATGTCTTGAAATGAAAGTAGGCCAAATATAACTTAGTAAACGTCCGGCTACAAATACGAGTAAACATTCTTTGGGAGTCCTTTGAAAGAGCAGTGTGGTCTCGATGTTTCGACCAGTAAACCCTAGTCGTCTTCAGGAGAATAGACCATTCTTAACTTTGTTAAATAAAGGCAGTGGACACTATTGGTAATTACTCAAAATAATTATTAGCATAAAACCTTACTTGGTAACGAGTAATTTGGAGAGGTTGATTGCATAAAACACTGTGAGAAACGACTCCCTCTGAAGTAACGTAGTTTTCGAGTAGGAAGTAATTTTCCACGAATTTGATTTCGAGACCACAGAATTAGATTTTGAGGTCTCGAAATCAAGCATCTAAAAGCACACAACTTTGTGTGACAAGGGTGTTTTTTCTTTCATTATTATCTCTCAACTTCGACGACCAATTGAGCTCAAATTTTCACAGGTTTGTTATTTTGTGCATGTTGAGATGCACCAAGTGAGAAGACTGGTCTTTGACAATTACTAATAGTGTCCAGTGTCTTTAATGTTAATTGAAAACTAATCCCGTAGGCATAGCACAGATCTTCTAGGGTGATACTTTGGTTTGGGAACCATCAATATTAATTTATTCAAAAACTCAATTCTTCAGAGTTGTTGTTTTCAACAACGAAAAAAGAACCGGGCATTACTTTTTTCAATGCAAATTCGAACCGAAAAGGTCCCTCCGGGTCACTCAACACAGAGTACAACAGAAAAACAAGTCGAGAAGACAAAGGAAAATAGTTTTTTGAAATTCGTTCGTCTAGAATTATAGACTAGAGTATAAGATGAAAAGAAGACGCATGCACAAAGAATTTCAATTTATAGAATTGCAGCATGTGGAGAAAGGGTGCACGGACCAGCCTTACCCTCTGGCTAATGGCTTTTAGCGTGAGAACAAGCCAGAAGCCCAAGCCCAAAATACACATCTAAAGGTGGCAGACAGACTTTAACACTTGTTAAATTCCACATACCAATTTACATAAATTTATAGAAATTCATATCAAAAGCATTGCGTCTCTAACAAAAAAATGAGAGCAAATAAATAAAGCAATAATAACATTAATAGACAAATTAATGAAAAAATGGAGTACTTCACTCATTAAGGAAGTACAAAATGTTTGAATTAAAAATCGTGTTAATAATAATAATAATTATTATAATAAATGTGGCTTCTTATATAGCGCACATGTCCGTCACTCAGTGACGCTCCTGGCGCTGTAACATACATTATTTCCTGCAAGATGTGGGACTACGTTTGAATTATGAGATCTAATTCTTACAGCACCATGTAATGCTTTACAAGGTGCTGTGGCGCAATTTGCTGTTGAACTTACAGTTTTGATAAATTTCAATAACAAATCTTTGAGTTTTAGTGCCATTCGAAAATTTGTACAAATATATAAACATGAATATTCAGTGATATCTTAAATTGAATTCTCTATTTATGCTAAACAAAAGTATGTTTATTATTCGTGTAACCACAATTGTCGACCATCTTTTCCAGGAAAACAAAAACAAAATAATTGTAAGAAAAATGCATTTTTTATTATTATTTTTTATTAGGAATTATTACGATTATAGAACTTTTTTAGATGCCCGTTTTTTAAAGTACAAAGCAAAGTAAAAACTAGGAATTACAAAATTTAAATTTAATTACAAGTTTGATTTCCCGGCAGTATTGTTTAATACGTCCCGCAAGAATCAACAGCAATCCAAACTGTAATACACTTCAACGACTTAATTACAATTCCAAATAAGAACTGCAATCTTCCCTCGTAAAAGTTATTTTTATAAACTTGTATTCCCCGTTAATCAAGACAAGGATAGACAAAAGTCAGTTGATTACCGTTTCAAGGGAACCAAACCAGTCAATAAATCTCCAAATGAGAATAAAACCCAATAGGCACTCATTTGATTTCATTAGCGAGAGCGCCAATAAAAAACGCTAGGAATACAATCGCGGCTTGAGGAAGCGTCTATATGTCGTGTCTGGTTTTCCGCACTTAGCCAGGGATTTTGGATAATCAAATAGAGACATGTAATAATCTCAAAAACTTCCAATTAAGGAAAAGTGTCATAAATGTCAGAGTGTTAGATGATTTATGTCGTATTTACAACGGGTTAGGAGTGGAGTTTTCAACAGAACGTTTGTGTTTCGAGTCGTTTAGAAACGGCTTCGCTTACTGGACGGAAGTGATTATTGGAAATTCGCAGAATTTAATTTTTGTATTGATTGGAAATGACATTGGTGTCTTGGTACCTATTTGGAAATATGGAAGAGTTACAAAGTATAACAATCGATTTAATATTTGAGTACTTGGTGGCATTATTGATGACGACCCTACAACTAATATATTTATTTTAAATTCAAGGAAAATTGATTATTGATTCAAGTTACACGCGACTAATAGATTGTGTAAACAAATTCTTTCTGGAAAAACTACATTACTTCAGAGGAAGCCGTTTCTCACAATGTTTTATACTATCAACCTGTCCCCATTACTCGTTACCAAGTGAGGTTTATGCTAATAAATATTTTGAGTAAAAATCACCAATGGTGTCCACTGCCTTTAATACATTGATGACTTTTTCGGATCATGACTTTATTAGTTGTCCGTAATATTCATCTTCCTTTCTGACGCAAAAAGATCGTAATAAAGACAACAAACAAACAATCAGTAAAATAATGTGAGGGAAATTCCAAATATTAAGTCAGAATATTTGATGATGACAAATCGATGAAGTTCTTACCCATGAACATGTTGTTGTTGTTGATAACATACCACTAGGATTGTGGTATGTTGGTAAACAATCAGATCGCTATATTTATCAAATATTTTACCACGATATTAGATAGCAGAACAAGTTTGTGGTGTGTAAGTAACTATTAATGCTTTGGTGACGCACACGGTGAATTCCGGATAAAAGATAATGGTTTCTGAGTAAATTCGTCGAAACTAAAGACATTTAAGGCACTATTGTTAATTACTCAAAATAAATGTTAGCATAAAACGTTTCTTGAGTACGAGTAATGGGGAGAGGTTGGTAGCATAAAACAAAGTGAGAAACGGCTCCCTCTAATGTAGTTTTTGAGAAAGAGATAATTTCTCACTTTAAACACACAAAGTTGTGCTTTTTCTATCATTATTCTCTTGCAACTTCAAAAACCAATTAAGTCAAAATTTTCACAGATTTGTTATTTATGCATATGTTGGGATAAAACCAAGTGAGAATACTGAGCTTTAACCAAACATGTCCGGTGCCTTTAAGGAAACAATTTATTACATAAAATAGTGATGACATTTATTTGTGAAACTGTTAGGGAGTTTCATGGGTCCCTATTTCCCGATGGAGTTAGGTAGTCTTCCCCCAAGGACGTACAATGGTCCAATGGAAAGCGTTTAAATCAAGCTCTAAAGCCAATCCATATATCAATTATTTCTCGCATCTATATGAGAGGGATGTGTGTACCACTTGTTCCCTATGGAGTCAATTCTCGAAGACACAATGATTGAAACGTCGATTGGTTTTGGGTGATCGTAAAATACCGATGGAAACAATGGATCGATTCTCAGTTATAGCAATGATTTAAAAGAAATACATGACAGTGAATAAACTTCCCAAGAGCGCCGGCACTTTAATCCGGAGGTCGTGGGTTCAAGTTTCTTTTTAGTTAATATTATTTGTCTTTGATCAACCACAAATATTTTAAAATGTGCACTATCTAGTCAGTTTCCCGTGTGGTTAATTACTTGATAAAATGAACTTCATGGAAAATCGATTTGCCAAGTCAACCAATTGCATGTCAACAACACAATGATAGAACATTAGAAAATAATCAAACAACGATAATTAAACAATAGACAATAATTAAGTTTACTTTTTGTTTGTGCAATCCTTCAGACGTGCCTTGATTCTGACTTCGGAATGTATTGTGTTATCTACGGTTCTTTTTATATCTCTTGCCTTTTGTATTGCATATATATTTTTGTAATTTGTTTTTATCTGTGAAATAAATAAATAAAACGAATGAAGAAAATTATTTATATTGTCTGTCCCTTTTTGACCCAAACAGTTCAGTCGGCCTCACAGAGCTGTAGCCCCGTCGACAAAGACGGCAAGAAGAAACACACCAGGCCCACCTTCTCGGGCCAACAAATCTTTGCTTTAGAGAAGACATTCGAGCAGACCAAATATCTTGCCGGACCTGAGAGAGCTAGACTAGCTTATGCACTCGGCATGACAGAAAGCCAAGTCAAGGTAAGATTCTTATTGATGTGCAAAGTCAGTTAATATTATTCCTTTGTTCAAAAATATTACCCCCTTTCTCTGTCTTTTATTCAATAACCAAAACCAAAAACAATTTTCTTATTGATGCCTAAAGTCAATGATTACTCCTTATTTTGTTCAAAATAATATCCTATTTTTTCTTTGCTCTGTATAATATATTGTACTCTTCATGAGCCAAAATTATAAGTAAAATTTGAAACTTTCCAGTGGAAGTATAACTAAGCCACCGGTTCTTTTCAGAACCAACACTACTCAAAAAGAGATTTGTACATTGTGTGTTACAGCATACCTCTCTTAGAAACCGGGAAAATGGCTTTTAAAATACAGTTACGTCTCCTGTTTGGAAAGTATCAGAAAGTTCAAGTACTGACCATCCGAACAAACATTAAAAGTTCACAGATTTACAAATAACTTACAGGGTTTACAGAAGGTAATGGTGAAAGACTTCCCTTGAAATATTATTTCATGAAATACTTTACTTTTTGAGAAAACAATAAAACAATTATCAATTCTCGATATCAAGAATAACGGATTTATTTTAAACACATGTCATGACACGGCGAAACGTGCGGAAACAACGGTGGATTTCCCCCGTTATTTTCTCCCTACTCCGATGACCGATTGAGCCTAAATTTTCACAGGTTTGTTATTTTATATATACGTTGTGATACACGAAGTGTGGGCATTTGGACAATACTGTTTACCGATGTTGTGCGATTGCTTTAAAACGGCTCACTGTTTGCTTTCTGAGAAAATATGCGAGTATTTAAGAATGGAAGCTAGCGTGTATTTGTTCAGACCCATTTAAGGAGAATACCTTCTCAGGAAAGAAGGATTCATTGTCCTGAAGGTGCAGTCTTTTCTTCGATTTCCTTCCAGAGAGACTTCACAATAGTATTGGGAAATACCCCAAAATTATTCGCCGAAATCCGTCGTCTCAAGACAAAATGTACAACTCTCAGCAGAATCATTCTGAACTTAACATAAATAATCTAATTTGCTTCCCACAGTATAAAAAAAAACCCAAAACAAATAAAACAAAACAAACTGACAAAACAACAACAATGAAAATCACATTCCACTGAGGTTGGATACCTCCAACAAACTGAGTAAACACTTATCTATCTCGTCTGTATATTAAAGTGTTTCATCGTAACCTGAAGAAGCTGAGATCTCAAATAATTTCACAACTCTACAATGGGTCACTAAACGACTTGAGGAGATAATGTCCGAAGTGTGTACCGTGTAATTTGCGGTGTAGCCCCGGGGCCCAGCGTGTCAGTTTCCGGTATAATTGCAAATCGGTTTACCGTAAGGGACAAGTTTGATTGCATGAATCAAAATGCCATCATATTTACTCAGATATTAATATAATGGTGTTGGAAAGCTGAAATTACTGACACATGTTTAAAGGAATTCCGATTGATGGTTTTGATGATGGTTAGGCCTATACATAGTTTATTTGTTAACTTAATTTAGTTTCAATTTTCTGTAGGCTTACATAAGCAAATGCACAAAACAACAGCACCATCAATATCAACCGCAGCATCATCACCAGTAACCACATCAACACAATACAACAACATAGACAATGACAGCAATGACAACAAAACCAAAAAAAAGAAAGAATACAAACAAACAATAACATCATAACAGTTAAGCGTAAATTTGTTATGCTTAGCTATTTTTGTGTGCTTATGGAGCTCTGTGAAAATGGCAATAGACCAGCGCAATATTTGGTGAACTTGACACAGAATTAATGCCCTGAATCGTATCCTTGCAATTGACCGAGTTGAGCGTAATACTCAATTCCCATCCTCATTCGTCAAGCCATTAGTCTATCACACGTGTTACTAAACCACACACCTCATCAAAATACAACCCTAACCCAAAGTGCAGACCGACCAGCTTGCGGTAAACAAGGCACGGGTGAAATTGAGCGATTAGCCCCGTCGATGATTGGGCTGTGCACGGCGGCCGCGGCGCCCACACCTGCGATCAAGTCTGAGGGCTCCCGTGGTTTCATCACACCGCCGTGTGTCAAGTAGAAACTCTGGCCGATAGATACGCCTTATTTCCCCGTGGGCGATCCATCGCGGAATAAGAAACGTTCCTGTTGTTTGTCGGCAACGTTTGAAGTTGGACCATAAGGAAAGACCAAAACAAAAACGTATGAGAGTCACAGAGAGTGTATTAATTCCAATGGATTGGGATATATGGAAGTTCTATCATAATCTCGTTTAAGTAGCAAGGTATTCTAGTACCCTCAGGTGATTTCAACTGATACCTTTAATGTGAATTCCTTCCTTGGTAGAAACAGGCATTTTTTCTTTGCCTCATTCCCCAAGAAGTCAAAGGTTAATGTAGTGAAGAAGTTCTTTAAGTATTGATAAATAGATATACCTTGAGAATATTTTCAAGACACCAGAGACATAAATGTCATTATAAGTTCAAAACCTTCCCTTTTATTTCTTCTTGTATTTTGTTTATTCCAAAATGTCATCATCGTTTGTTTGGGAACCAAAAAACAAACACGTGACAAACGCCACCAACGACGAAAATCTAATTGGATATCTGGGCGCAGCTCAGCAGCAAATGCCAAAGAAAACTCGACTAAAATGTCGTTATGAGGTATTGCGAGTAAATAAAATGATGAGGGATTACTGGTTTGGCCAGCCTGAAGGCAATGGGGGCTTAGGCATAATTTGCTTGGATCAGTCTTTATTACTTCAGTGTGTTTAGAATGATAGAAATGCCACCGCAATAACATCCCAGCTGAGGTTTGAGGCGACTCTCGGGTCTGGATACATACACAATGGTCTGGTTCCGGTATTACATCTTCAAAGGGGATCAGTAGCAAGACATCATTGACTGATGTACTGCGCCCAGGTGTATGGAACCCCCCCCCCCCCCCCTCCCCTTTCCTTCCTACCACAAGTTCACGCACAACACTCTTGAAGCGAAGTCTCACACAGCCGCAGCGCAAAGTTAAGCCAGGTCAACACGGGTCGCCTATTGGCTCTTACGGATGTGTCGTCATCACCGCGCGCTGCTTGTGAGCAAGTGGCGCTAAGTGACGACAGAATACCCAATGAGGCCGACACTTTGTGCAATAACAGAGACGACGGAGTCTCCATCACTATGGGTCCCGTAGGGATACCATCGACAGTACAGGGTACCAATGGAAAGCTATACTGTGTCGGCTTTATACGATGGGGTTTTCCACAAATCGTTTAAATGAATGAAAGGTCTGTTCTTGCTCTTGCAAAACTGCTGTTTTGAACTTTGGAAGTCACACTTGTGTTTTCTTGTTGTTCAGTTGATAATGACAACAACATTTCCCTAAATATTCTAATTCTTCGCAAAAAACAACAACTTAAGACATATGGCACTACAAACCAATTAACCGTTGCATAAAAATAATTTAGATGTCAAACTTTCTCAGCGGTGGATAATAATATTATGTTGGTTAATGTATTTAACATGCGCTAGTGTCATAAAGGTTTGGTCGTGTCTCCAAATTTGCATTCAACTAATCGCAAGAGCGTCTTGGGACCAAACACTGACTATGTGAGCGCTATATCTTGTCCACAAGTATCTATCTAATATGCGCATGACTGATTCCCCAGATAGTTCAGGGGTCGAAATTGCCACTAGCCCGCTAGCCCGGGACTACCAGATTTACAGCCGGGCTACTCATTTTTCCAGTTTGATAGCCCGACGGGCTAGTGGAAAAATAATGCAAAAATCATCATCACAAACAATAAAGAACTATGTTATTGGTGTATTGTAAAGTTTGAGCCGTGACGCGAGACATAATGTGTCTTTCGGGCTACCAAAATCTAATCAGGGCTACTAAAAATTATTGGTCACTAGCCCTGCTGACTACCATGGAAATACACTTAATTTCGACCCCTGTAGTTGAGGTTAAATTTTGCCTGTTTTTTTTTTTTTTAAACTATATTATTTTATTTTTGTTCAACCTATAAATGTCCCTAGTTTGTTTCGAGTGAGGCTGAGCCTTCCAAAGCAAATGGGGTATCCCGTGGATTCGAAAAATCTTAATCAAACTCTTGTTATAGAATAGTTTTCAATCAAAATTCATTCTTCCTTCACCAATAACCAATATTCCCTTGAAGGGTTTGTCAATCTTTAACCCAAGGATGATTACTAAGCGATTGAAGCAAATTGCCCTTATCCATTCCCAAGAAAGAACCCTTCATTCAGAGTTAAAACAAAAAATATCTTCGGGACCCCCAAAAAAATCATCGTAGGTGGTCATCATGCCTGAAAGCCCCTCTATCAAATTGAAATTATCCGGACAGGTGTAGAGTATGGTGTCAGGGGCCGCGGGGCGAGCGGCACCGTCCCACAAAGGGGGAGCGATGAGCTTGGCAACGGCGTCATTTACACCTTGGTGGTGCACGGTGATGTAAACGCGGTCAACAAGCCGTGGTGAATGCAGCGCTACTGATGTGATGGGATTCCGGTGCACTGAAGGAACACACTTTGTTAAGTGGTTGCACTTTCTGCGTGCTTTACTCATTAGCGCTTTTAGTCATGTATTGGTTGATTTGGCTGGACTAATGTGAGCAATGTGCGGGGATATTATGAGGTCGAGGTTGTATCCCATGGCGGAGAGGCGGCTGCATTAAGGCAATGTAAATGTTGCCGTTGTATAACAACAACCAAATAAATATTGATGAAGCAAACAATATGAACTGAAACGCCTCTTTGTGTAAACCGAAAAACTCACTCGTTCTCCCTTTTGTTTCTTGTGATGGCAAAACATGTCCCGTATAATATTTTCAGACAATCAAAAGGCATAAGAACAAAGAACAGACACAGAACTGAGAACATACGGAACCGAGACCAGACACAAAACTAGACACACACAGAAAAAAAGGAAAGACACAGAACCGAGCGGAGTCGAGAACAGACACAGAACCACAAAGACAGACACAGAACTGAGACCAGGCACACAAAACAGAACCCAGGACAGACACGGAACTGAGAACAGACACAGTACTGAGAACAGACACCGAATCGAGTACAGACACAGAACCGAGAACAGACACAGAACTGAGAACAGACACCGAACCGAGTACAGACACAGAACTGAGACAGACACCGAACCGAGTACAGACACAGAACTGAGAACAGACACCGAACCGAGTACAGACACAGAACTGAGAACAGACACCGAACCGAGTACAGACACAGAACCGAGTACAGACAAGTTTCCGGTTGTAGGCGACAGAAAACCGATTCAATCCTTTGTTAGGTCATAAATCTATACAAATGTAAAATTGTGGCTCAATTAATAGTGACTAATCAGCCTTCATATTTAAATTTTTTTTTCTTTTTTTTTGGTAAATGTTGTAATTCATCCTTTGTGCTGCGAGGACAGTTTTTTTCAATCAACCCTTTTAGCTATCTATCAAACACGGACTGCATGTGGCACTTGTTTTGGTGATTATGTGATCTGTGTTTCGTTTAAAAGCAAAAACACTTAATGCAGACACTTCACACTTTACTTCCAAAAAAGTAGACGTATTGGCAATGGGCTCGTGTTGGTAGTCATTTCAAAAGTGGACTTTTCAGTGGGTCTAAAATAGTTAAGTTTAATTGCCACAAAGTATGGAAAGGGAGTGATGTTTTGGGTTTTCACGAGACTCTTGTTAATAAATTGCTGTATATTGAATGACATCAATCAGCGTAAACTATCAAACAAACTCCAAGGAAAATACGTGATAATGACGTAATTGATCTATTTAATTGGTGTTTGTTGAACACTCGTTTACACGACTGGTACGAACTGTCCACTTCATGACAAACTCAAAACACAATCCGAGAAGAATTTCTTTTTCGACTAGTGTGCACACATTGTTAAGAGTCATTTATCACTTTCTTACACACATACAAGCGTTCAGAAAGTACACAAATTTATTGTGACTAATGTGGGGACTCCTATAAAAGATCAGTCTACTAAAGATACACGATGTTTGCGAAGTCGAAAAAAGGCGAGAGAATTTTACTCTGATCGTCTGCGTAGACACGTGCACCAGTGCAATTATACTTAAACGGTCAGCAATAGTTATTTAGGCGTGGATCATTACAACAGTTAAGGAGGTTGTTGGCTCGGTATCGAGACAGCCATGATGACAATGCGGTCTCTTCAACGTATTTCATTAATCAATCTATTTTCAAAACAATCAATTTTTTCCTCTCGTAAATGCAATGTCATATTATTTGTACTGGATACAACAAGAGGTGTACAAATATTCAGTGACTAAAACCTCAAGGCCTCGTTTCGTGTAATATCGAAGGATTGATTTACAGAGTGTGCACGGGAATAACTTATGAAATAATTCAACACTTTAGGAGTTTGCCGTTTTCCCGCTTAAAGCCATTGGACCCTTTTGGTACAGAACAAAACAAAATCACAGATTTACAAATAACTTACAGGGTTTACAGAATGTAGTGGTGAAAGACTTCTCATGAAATGCTTTACTTTTTGAGAGAACAGCAAAACAATATCAATTCTCGTTAACGAGAATTACGGATTTATTTTAAACACATGCCACGACACGGCGAAACGCGCGGATACAAGGGTGGGTTTTCCCGTTATTTTCTCCCGACTCCGATGACCGATTAAGCCTAAATTTTCACAGATAAAGAAGTTGTGATACACAAAGTGTGGGCCTTGGACAATACTGTTTACCGATAGGGTCCAATGGCTTTAAACTAAATTATAATTTATTCACTCGATCTATATCTGTAAAATCGAAAGAAGGAAAAAACCGACAAAATCGGCACACAAATCTAAACTTGTCTGTCATTGTATAAATGTTTTTCAACTTAGATATGTAGAGACATGTTAAGGAAACCGGTCCCCTAATTAGTAACGGATTGAGCATTTGCCATTATTAATACTAAATAATTGTTTGCCATTTTACTAATATTAAATAATTGTTGATATTTTTTTTCTACTGTCTACGCCGTGTCTCTACGGATATATTCAGATTAGAAAAGTGTAGGTTCATTTTGAAGTAGAAAAAATTACTCATCCTTTGTCTATCCTGATTAGCTAAGTCGGCGATGCTTAGAAACATAATTCTGACTTTCGTCGTGATAAATGATTTATATCATTGTTTCAGGTGTATTATCAATTGTGTTTATCATTATCAAGCACTTTAACCGCTCCATGGTGAACCAAACAATGCGACATCAAAGTCATAAAACCGAATAAATGATTCAGAAAACAAGACGAGAGATTCTGTTAATCTGGACAACAATCTAGCAAGCTCCGAGAAAACACTCTTAAGTTACCTGCCATCGCAGCAGGTTGCCGGAAGTTACTAACGATTCTACGGCATCGTCAATGATGTCAGACACGCTGCTCGTCCCATTCCCGTACTTCACCAACCGGTCGTTTAGCATCTGTTCTCATATCCGGTTAGCTTTATAGCCGCACAAAACCACCCTCCTCTCCCATCACACAACCCACGCAGCGCTGTTTGAATAGACAACGCCTGTACAACTAACGGGGTAAATCAAGTACCACCGAGTCACTTTGAAACAACCCGGTCCGGTGATTTGGACCATTACACGGCAACGCTTTGACTAGCAGTAGCTAACGTGGATCCAGCTACCCGGACTTAAGTTCAGTGTAGAAAGAAACATCCATTACGCTAACATTTGTCACGTTTAAAAATCCTAATCTGGCTTTGTATGTCAGCTATAAATTACTCGGCCATCATGGATAAATTGGAAGGGGTTTTACTCGGTTTTAATTGGTTGGACATGTAGTTGTAATCATAAAATGAGACAGACGGTGTTATGAGGCAGTAGGCTTGAACTTGCCCGTCGGTAAATGACTGTAAATTACACTTCATCTTTTTGGCACTTGGTTTCTCAGACGATTTTGTGGGCGTGGTTGGTCGTTGGCGGCGCTTTATTGATACAGCTTTTTGCTTTGATCATCACATTGGTCATTAGGTTCTCTTGTAATGAGTTCGTTTTTCCAATGAATACATTAAAGACATTAAAGTGTGGACACAACTGAAACTGGTGTCGTATCAGCTTTGGTGGAGAATGCAATATCTGTTACCATGATGCTATAACGATCTTGACTTAGAAGTATTAAAAAAGGAAATTCCCTCAACCAATTATCTCAATCATTGATACTTTAATCCCAACAAATCTGCGAGTGGAATACCGATTAAGTAAAACGGTGAACGACTATATCTTTAGTTCTGAACCAGTATAAATAATTGATTTATATATTTCAAGGTCTTTATGCAGGTTACAATAATCCGCACGTCAGCTGTTTTACATCATGATCCTGTATGTAAAAGATGACAATAATGGAAAAAAATACTTAAAAATGTACTTATAAAAGTTTGTGACGTATCACTCTCTTTACTTTTATGGACTAAATTAAAAACCTACATTTTCTGTTTCATTTCCAGGTATGGTTTCAGAACAGACGAACGAAATGGCGCAAGAAACACGCAGCAGAAATGGCAAGCGCTAAGAGAAAACATGACTCTGAGACGGAGCATCTCGCTGCCGAAGGATCCGATCTAGACGACGGCGTGCAAGGGCATCACGGACGCGGTATCAGCAGGGTCACGGTAGACCACACCACCGGGTCAGGAGACGTCAAAAGAAGGCGGGAAGAGTTGGGGTTTGCTGCTACATTGGACTCTTCGAATAGCACATCAAGTTTATAGCTCAATCGCTCTAACTAAAGATGACGTCTTAAAAACTCGAGGGAACAAACCGTGCTGTGGATTGCTATGGCTTGGACGAACTACACGTTCTGGAGTATTTACTACTACCAGTACATAAGTCGTAGATCATGACATTAGTCCATGGAACTCTTCATCTTATCTGGCAAAATAGTCAGGATTCTGTATGTTGTTTCATAAGCTGGTAACCAATCAAAAGCATGGACTCTGCCATCAGAATGATACCAGTTCAATCATATACATGAGTCTAGGAACTATACTGGCAATTCGAGTCATGTGACCGGTCATGTGACCGGAGAACTGAAGAAGAGTGTACAGCAAAAAGTGATGTAATTATTTTGTTCATGAGCGTTTGTTTTGGTTTACATGAAGTCGTGGCTAACAGGGTGGTTTAGGGGCTACAAAGGACCGTCCAAGAGGACGGTCCAAAAAGACGGTCCAAAAGGACGGTCCAAACCGACGGTCCAAAAGGACGGTCACACTGGGGTTGGTCTAGGGGCCGCAACGGGCCCTTAATCCAAGAGTCACATACAGGGGTTGCATGGGAGTCATATGGGAGTTAGAATGGTTGTTCAGGGGCTGCACAAGACGTGCAAGAGTCACACTGGGGTCGGTTGGTCTAGGGCCGCAACGGGTCCGACAAGAGTCGCACATTTGGGGCTGCAATTGGATTCACACATGGGTTAGCATTGTGGTTCAGGGGCTGCAAATTAGATGTTAATGCAAGCGTCGTAATTTTAGGCTGCAAAAGAGTCACACAGGGGTTTTGCGAAAAGAGGGATTAATCTGCCAACAGGAGAAACAGTAATCGTAAATAACAGTTACACAAATTATAGAATGCTCACTAGTTTAGTTTAGTACTGATTTTTTTATACTATGAAGTGGCCCTGCCAATAATTAGGCCTGTATTGTTTTAACAATCTGAAATAAGTTTATTTAACACAAGGTGTTAACTGTTGTCTGGCTTGTATCACTGTCATAGACCTGCTTATCGCATAAACTGTGCTTAGCAGTAATCCAGCTAAGACACGTGTAATGTACATGACTGGTCCACGTTTTGCTAACCATTATGCTAAGCAATAACAGCTTCTGTTTATCTTTAAGCAGAAATTTTGCATAGACCATAACCCAATTTCATAGAGCAGCGTAAGCAAAAGCTATTGCTTAAACAATTTCTTCTGGTCGCCATTTAGCAGGAAACCAGTCAAAAGTTATACATTTGAAATGATATTTTGGCGGGTAATATATTTCAGGTAAATTGTTTTATGCTGATCTACTTTGTGTGCTTAAGCAGCTCTATGCAATCGGGCCCATATCGCCACAGCGAAAACAAACAGAGCATCAGTAGCAGCAATGTAAAATATATGGCATCGTGACTGGTAACCTGTTTTCGCTAACCAATATTTTCCTGAGCTGAGCAAGAGTTCGTGCTTTCTAAATTTATAATTTATAAACCTTGACAAGAGCTATGACCATGGCTTTGTCTGAATTAGGCGCTGTGGCTGCGGATTGGTGAACAAGCGTTGAAGCATGGGAGGTCCATAGCAACACCCTTAGCAACGGCCATATCCGTAGCCGTAGAGCAGCATCTGCTAATTTTGATACGGCCTGAAAATGTTACAATGAAGATTGGTTAGATTGGTTTGAAAGAATGTATATACTAAACAATAGATTTGAAAGTTTGCATGGTGGGACTATAATTAGGGTAGGTTTGCGATAGCACCATGTGTAAGTCTCTTTCTAGTAGTTTTTCATAGAGTCAGACGATCAGAGCATACTGATCGAGATGTTGAGTTGTCAACCACCGGTTCTTTTTAGAACCAACACTACTCAACAGAAAGTGTGACATTGTGCTACCGTAAACCTCACCTAAAGCCCGGTTCATACTTCCTGCGAATGCGATACAAGTTTTGACGCCACAAATTTGATTTGGCTGCAAATATTTCGCAGAAGTTTAACACATTTCAACTGTGTGACGTCATTATTTGTATTCCATTCGCATTCACAGAAAGTATGAACTTGGGTTTAACAAAGAGACAAACAGATCATCGTTAATATCATCTGCAACATTTGATCCACTGTCAAGATTTATGTTTCTGCTATGTATTCCCTAGAAAAGGAAAACAACAACAACATCTGCCTGTGTTGTTTTTTTGTGGTTGTTGTTTTATAACAAAAGCTTTAGACTAAAATGCTTTGAGTAGGAGCGTTCCAATAGGACGGGACGTGTAAATGTTTCAAACTAACTTGCCAATTGAGAGAGAGAGTTATTATAAAAATAACCATTTATTAAAATAAATTCAAGACTTTCCCCCACGTCTAGTGACGCGAATGAATGTGAGACACTTTTGCATCAAACTTGCAAGATGTGGCTTTTATTTTAATTTTATTTTTTTAAAGACAATAACAAAATGTCATAATTTAATTGTAAGGAGTTTTCACGTTATGTAAATAACTGATTTGTATTTTTAATTGGTCACTGATATTTCCCCCGTGTGACTGTATAATTGTCATGATATCATTTCAATCTCTTCGATTGTATCAAATAATTTTGTTATTATTGATATTATTTACAAATGGGTCAAAGACTGGTCGTCAATATCAGATTTCCTAGAGTAAATTTTTAACATCGTTAGAAAGGAACTCATAACTTAATTACTTTTAAATATTTATTACCACATTACTGACAGTTCTCTAACTACTCATTGCCCCTCCTGTAACATAAACAGATTTCTATTTATTAAATATAATAAGTTATAAGTTCCCAGAAAATAATTTTTACAAATAATAGGATTTCAAGGCATTGGACACTATTGGTAACTTCTCAAAATATCTGTTAGCATAAAAAGCTGTTCTTAGTATAAAACATTGTGAGAAACGGCTCCCTCTGAAGTGACGTAGTTATTGAGAAAGAAGTAATTTCTCACTAAAATATTTAAAAGGCTTCTGGCCTGAAGCCTTTTGTAAGACTATCGATGCACATGCACGTGCAATAAGAGTGTTACTGTCTTCTTTCATTATTATCTCGCAACTTCGATGACCAATTTAGCAAATTGTCACAGGTTTGTTATTTTATGCATATGTTGGGATACAGCAAGTGAGAATACTGGTATTTGATAATTACCAAAGGTGTCCAGTGCCTTTAGTTGAAATACATTACTCCTATTGTAGTTGCCGACTCATGTAACGAACACTCGTCATGGCACATAGTTATTGATAATTTAAAACAAAGATTCTTCGTACACCAGTGTAATGGTTTCATGACCTAATCATAGAAGCCAGATTTGGAAGCTTTTCAGATTATATTTAACCAGCTAATCTGGAATTACTGTATTCATGGTTTCAACCGATAAGAATCTACAACATGTCACAAGTTTGGAGAAAGAAAAAATCACGAGCACCTATCTACAACTTGTGTATTTTGAAGGCCCTTGTATGGTTGACTTAACTGGTTACAAAAAGCTATTCAATCTCGTCTCTATAAGTTAAAAGTTCATTTTGTAATCTCTGTATTTAATCTACCTTATAGGCCTGCCGGTAAATATAGACTTAGACCCGTGTCTCTTTGTAATTTTTGTGTAAATATTGTAAATAAACAGTGAAGTTTGCCAAATACATATTAAAACATTATTGTATACCAGATTAAATGATAATAACTTGTGTGTTAGTCTGGTCTGTTGGGATAGTAGAAGCTTGTAACTTATGCAGTGATAATAGCGTGGGTTCAGGGAGAGAAAAAAGAAGAAGCAAGTTTGACCCCATCACTCTGCCACCGTTTTCTGTCAAAGTAACACAATCTGTCACAGCGGATCACAAGCAAGGAGTCATGTCCCTCTTTACACAACAACCTCCCCCATGGTACTTAAAGGCACAGGGGTGGATTTCACAAAGAGTTAGGACTAGTCTTATCTCGAGTTAGGACCAGTTACTCGTCCTAACTTAGGACTATCCATGCAATTTGTATATCTCCTAGGACTAGTCCTAAGTTAGCACTAGTCCTAACTCTTTGTGAAATCGACCCCTGGACACCTTGGGTAATTGTCATAGACCAGTATTCTCACTTGGTGTATCTCAACATATGCACAAAGAAACAAATCTGTAACAACAAAATTATATAAGAACAAATAGTTGACGCAACTCGGGCCGAACTCGGCTCGAGACGTTGTGACCACAGTTTTTTGTTTTCAGTGTTAAAAATTTGTCTGTGCCATCCAGAATAAAAAAAACCCAAATGACTCAATTGGTCATGGAAGTTGCAAGAGAATAATGAAAGAAAAAACACACTTGTTGCTTTACTGTGTGTGCTTTGGGATGCCAAATCAAAAGCTTCAGGGCTGAAGTCCTTTGTGATTTGAATAAGAAATTACCTCTTTCTCAAAAACTACTATTAAACAGCTCTTCATCGCTCATTACCAAGTAAGTTTTTATGCTTACAACTATTCTGAGTCATTACAATTAGTGTCCGGTGCCTTTAAGCAATTGACTGATCCGCGAATATTAATCTATTTTCTGTGAACATGCCATTAGATTTAGATGTACGATTTTTAAATCAAACTGTTAAAATTGTTTCTTTGCCTGTTTTTGTTCTTGGCTTGCTTTTTGCAAAGTGTTAGTTTTGCTATTTACATATAAATCAAATCAACATGGTAGGTTGGACGGAAAATCTATTTGTTGTATCTTTTGTCTGTTTGGGCTGTTTTAAAGGGAAATGAGGCAAATGGTGGTATTCTCTTTTCTGAATCCTTGAACGCATAGCATGCGTATAGTCAAAACAACTGAGGGGCCTATAGCTAGCCTGAGCCGAAGCCGCGGATTCGAAAAGGGCTTATGATCTAGCGCATTGACTCGATCTGTGCCATCAATAAAGGACTACATGAAGCGCGCCCGCATACATCTCTTTTATTTGCGTGTGATGGCCCGTTTTTGTGTGGGGGTGGGGGTGGGGGGGGGGGGGGGGTCACAAGGCTACACTTAATATCCCTCAACAATAAGGGATATTGTATTCCCGTATCCCCATATAACTTTTATTTGGAACAATTTGCCACTTTATTTTGTATCATAAGATCGATCATTGGTAATAATTTGAAAATTAATTGGTAACCGAATCAGTAACGGAAGCTGCTATGAGATTTTAAAATTCAAAATAGTAATTCTGTCCATCAAAACACACCTTTATAATCTCATAAAACAACCATCCGAAAAGAACAGTTTATAGTTCAGTTTCTGAACTGCATGCAGACTCCACAAGACAACCATTGAGGAAGAAAATATTTTCTTCCTCCATGAGACAACGAAGCACGGGAGTAAAGTGACCAGTTACCCGCCGCCTAATCAGCCCCGAATGCAGCCGGCACTACACGGAGACAAATCGTACAAATAATCAACGAATAAATCTTTTAAAGGCACAGGACACTAATGGCTATTACTTAAAAAAACATGACTGTTAAAATAACAACTTACTCGGTAACGAGCAATGTAAAGCTGCTGATGGTATAAAACATTGTGAGGGTAGCGTAGTTTTTTGAGAAGAGGTTATTTCTCACTCAATTAAAAGACTTCGGCTGAAGCCTTTTTTATGCATCTGAAAGCACACAAAGTAATGCTACAATGGTGTTACCTTTCATTATTCTCTTGCAAATTCAAAAAACCAACTGAGCCCAAATTTTCACAGTTTTGTTATTTTATGCATATGTTGGGATACACCAAGTGAGAATAATGGTCTTTGACAATTACCAATAGTGTGCAGTGCCTTTAATCTACCGTCAAACGGACAGGTGAAGTTATCAAACAGTATTTAGCGGCTTATATTAATTTCAGGAGAGTATGTCGCTAGGTAGCTGAGATTTGAGAGGACTTATAGTGGCTTTATTTTAACAGATGGCGGTGTCATTTATTAAATCGATTTAGCCATAACTCATGTAGTCAACACTCGGCACCACTCATTGATGCCATGTTCCAGTTTAGATTTCATGTTATTAATGAGCAAAAATTTAAGTGCAATGTTATCAAATTCACGCCAGATCCTCGCCGAGTTCATCAAATAACTGATATAAAAAAGGCATACAAATAAAGTCCTGACATGGATCTTGGTTTAAGCAAACGCAATCGAGAAATATGGTTTATTATTAATATGCAGTGTACCATGTTGCCCTACTTTTTTTTGGGAACAATGTAACGCCCTCTGTTGGTGACATAAACTCAATCGTCTTTGTTAAAACTGAATGCTTTTCCTAGCATCATACTTCAATTTAATATTTTTTTTATAAAGTTAGCAATGATCAAAGACTGCCTTAGCAACGTCTTCTATAGTTCAAGATTGACAAGGTCAGTCTTTCCTTCGTCGTGTGACGTCATCTAATACATTACACCATCCACTGTTACTCCCTCTGTGAACATGAACTATAATAATAGTTAACTAAAATAACATGTGGCTGTCAAATACATCACCCATTGATTACATCGGATTGCTTTTACAAGCAAACCAAAAGTCTTATTAATGTAATTAAAAAGTTGGGAACATAATCTGATTATTGTTGATTTCCGCTGATTAGCAACTACCGTGCCTCAGCCAAGGTTATTACTCGATGAAGCACCAAAATAAACATTTCATCTTTCAACACCCCAGTGGTTTTTATTTTACAAAGACTCTTCTTGGACACCGTAGTTCCGAGTCACGCTGCCCTGTGTTTTAGATTTTTTTTCAGATGATGTATTTAATTAATATAAAAGTCATTGTGTTTACATTGATTAATCTTTACTTCATTGTATTCTTCATAATTTACCTTTCGTCATTGTTCGTCCATACATCTTACTACACTTCCACATTTTAAAACCTTTTGGTCTATTAAACCCACACTAACAACAGACAGTAACAATACATTTTATAAGACGCAATACCCCTATTCAAAACCGTTTGATTCCAGTTATTGTGGTGATAGCGAAATGGTTACCATGACATAAGGAATGATGCAGAATGGTGAGTTTAAAATTGTGGTGATGAGAATTTTTAAATAAGAAAAAAAGAAGTAGCTGTTGCAAACCTCTTACCAACCAAAAGGACCTCATGCAAAAAATAGTTAATGGCCTGGCGTTTCGACCCGCTGGCAGAGTCTTTCTCGAAAGCTGAATATGACAACACAACAAAAAATGACAGGTATTTAAAGACTCTATACACTATTGGTAATTGTCAAAGACCAGTCGTCTCACTTGGTGTGTCTCAACATAAGCATAACATAACAAACCTGTGAAAACGTGAGCTCCAATGGTCGTCGAAGTTGCGAGAATAATAATGAAAGAAAAAAACACCCTTGTCGCACCATGGTCACACGAAGTTATGTGTTTTCAGATGCTTGATTTCGTGACCTCAAAAATCTACTTCTTTCTCGAAAACTACGTTACTTCAGAGGGAGCCGTTTCTCACAATGTTTTATACTACCAACCTCTCCCCATTACTCATTACCAAGTAAGGTTTTATGGTAATAATTATTTTGAGTAATTACCAATAGTGTCCACTGCCTCTAAGTATAACATAGAATTTGTGGAGAAAGAATAATTTTCACAACATAGTGATTTTGTCTAAAGTGTGAACTTTCTTAGACTGCCTCTTGATCCCTACATGGTATGTTTTATTTCAACATCACCATAACACACCAAGGAACCTACAAGCGTCTGACACATCATCTCATTCACTACCAAACAACCTCTCTAAGATTTGATTAAGAGAATAGCCCTGCAAGTCACACGCCGCTAATTAATGTAATTGAAGGGGTGGTATAAGGTCGTCTCGATGTTTTTATTTCTGAGCGAGCGTCGAGCTTTCAATCAGCCCTGCCTGCTGCGTCGTTGTACGGTACGGCAGTCCGGGTGTGACCACATCCACCCGCGAGGATAATTCCAGCACAAATATACAATATCTCTCTCACGGATGCGATGAGCGCACTCTCGAAGACAGAGTCATCTCATGCCTTTCTTATATCCATAGTATTAAATTTAATTATATTGAGAAATGAAGCCAATCACTTGAGCAAGAGAAGAAGGAAATGAAGCCCCATAAAAAGTAATCGAAATAGGATAGCTTTCAACTGGATCTAATCAAGGTAGCAGGCTAGGAGATGACATTCTTTTAGGTTTTTTTGATTTAGTTGTTACCCGTGATTGCGATAGCACTCGGCGGGCAATACGCCGGTTATCACTTGCCGATAAAGCAACTGCTTGGACCCGTCCATCTTCAAAAGATCAGTGGATGTATGTTATGGTTTCAGGCACTGGGAGACAAATCACGTAATCATATCAATTCCAATAAAGTTCCGCAAGGAAAAACCACACACAAACACAAAAGTAGTGTTACTTGAAGACAAGAGAAGCACAAAAAGTGTCGAGTGTTTTAGGGAGAAAATTGGCGGGTTTATAAAAACGGCGCTCTGTGCGTGGTGGCCACAGACGAGCAAGTCTAAGGCGAGACAGTGTTTAATTGGATAGGTTGACAATTTGTGATTGGGTTAGATTCGCCTTACAGGGATTTAACTTTGATTGAGGTTCATTCGGCATGATGGTTGTATTGGGTCTTCTACATTTTGATTGGAAACGGGAGGTAACGTGCCTATAAATTTGAAGACAGTCAGACAATTTTATACCGCCATAAATATGCCACAATACGCCGGTCTTTAGTTTGGTTAAAAGAGTGTGTTTTGTTTGGCTTTGGAGGTCATGTATTTTCACAACTTCTTTATGACTCATTGACTACTTGAATGTTAAAAGTTCCTGGTTTTATAGTCCAGCCTCTGGATTTAAATGTGTGTTGGGTTCGAATCCCTTCAAACAAAGATACAAATTGTGAAGTGAGTCATTAGAACTGTCGTTATTCCTCTCTTATACATAGTAAACTCCTAATATTTATTTGTTATTTGCATTAACATTATTTTAATTGTGTAAACTTATTATATGCTCTTTTGAATTTGTTATCTTTCTATGTACTGATAAGTTCACATATTGAACTAGTTTCCAAAAAGAGTATGGAACGCCATATTGAATTGAATTGACACTTAGGGCTAGTCCTTAATCAGAGTGACACGACGTGTTATTCGGTGTTTTCTTGTTATCTGTTTGTCGAGTCTTCTTGTTTGTAGTTTGTCTGTCTAGGTTTTCTGCTCGAGCCTTGGCTTAAAGACACTGGACACTATTGGTAATTGTCAAAGACCAGTCTTCTCACTTAGTGAATCTCAACATATGCATAAAATAACAAACCTTTGAAAATTTGAGCTCAATTGGTCGTCGAAGTTGCGAGATAATAGTGAAAGGATACTTTCAGATGCTTGACTTCGAGACCTCAAAATCTAATTATGAGGTCTCGAAATCAAATTCGTGGAAAATTACTTCTTTCTCGAAAACTACGTTACTTCAGAGGGAGCCGTTTCTCACAATGTTTGATGCTATCAACAGCTCTCTATTGCTCATTACCAAGTAAGGTTTTATGCTAATAATTATTTTGAGTAGTTACCAATAGTGTTCGTTGCATTTAATCTGACAGCCTCATCTCGTTATTTTGGTTTAAAGGAACATTACAGAATTGGTTTTGCTAGCAAAACAAGTTGCTGGCAGTGTAAGCACTTTATGTAATGCACCATATACATAAACTGACAAACCTGTAGAAGTTTGAGATCGATCGGCCATCTGGTTCACGAGAGATGAGTGAAAACCGATTACAAGTTTTGCATTGCATCGATGCCAAAACAAAAATGAATAAAACGCTCACTGAGGGATAAACTTCAAACGCGAAATTAAATTATTTATTTGTCTTAAAATATGAAATTTATGACAGAAATATTTCAAGGGATGTTGTCTACTATCATCATCATTAGACTGTGTAAGTTTTATGTAAATCTGTGATCATCACGATTTTTGTTTCTTACCAATTCTGTAACGTCCCTTTTAATAGATTACCTATTTTCCCTCCATCCTCTGTGTTGCTCGTCCGTGTAATGTTTTGTACACATTTTATCTTATGAAGAGGATGTATGAAATCAATGTTGACTTGAATTAAATTGAATGGAACTTTTATTTATGAAGTGAAATCCATCGAATTCAAAGGCCAAGGTTCGAATCCCGGCAATGAAGCAGGAATTGGCTAATTGGTTTCTATGTAATATAATAACCACAGCGTTAGGACAAGTAGTGTGTTCGAAGCAATACCAACCGGCATGATAGACAGCCGCTCTAAGGTGTACAACTCCAACTTGCAAGTCACACAAGAATAAGGAAAATGAGATCATTAAAGCACAGCACCAGCGGCAAACCTCACTAAGACGCTCCTATGTTGCAGGTCGCGAAGGGGCCAACAATCCAGTCTACGAACAACGGCGTTTATTCTCACTTAAATAGTGTCGAGATACTTTTACTTCCCGTCGCAGGAGATTGACTTTCTGCTAGGGGGAGTTACAATTCTCGCTTTACTGTCTTTTCTTTTTTTTTTTATCTGAAATTCAGTCCACTCCCTTCGCGGGAAGAACTATAGATTAGGCAGCAATATCGCCCCTGAAATTTTCCATTTTCTTCGACTCCCTGGTTGGCGATTTCTCACATGTCGAGTAGGGAGAGGGTTTTTTTGTGGAGTAAAGATGTCAGTATTTTTTTGCAAGTTGGCGTATCGTGTCCACATCGCCTAGAGCTGCGACTCGCAAGTAACTTTCCATTAAAGACGGGGCCTTAATCGAGAACTATATGGCAATTACGGGGGACTATTTGTTGCCTCCCTGAGTTGAATGGGATATAGAGGGCAAAATGAGAACAGGAGAACCCATGGGACTCTAGGTATTGCTCATTCAGGGATAGTGACGTGGCTGAATAACAAAAGTGCTGTTGCACCGGATTCGCCTCTGCGGGGGGAGAAGTCTGATTTTCATTGTTCAAAACATAATTCGGCTGGAGTTAAATTGACAGAGAATCTACTGTTCAGAATAAATAACAGGTTATGTATTGCTCCGTACAAAACCACTGTGTAATTTGTTTGTTGAGTCTTACACAGTACAGCGGTCATGATTCATCGAGTCGGCTGAAGTAACATATCCAATCCGTCATGACTCGTAATGGCGGAATTTGATTTCGAGACCTCCGATTTAGAACTTGAGGTCTCGAAATCCAGAATCTGAAAGCACACAACTTCGTGTGACAAGGGTGTTTTTTCTTTCATTATTATCTCGCAACTTTGACGACCGATTGAGCTCAAATTTGCACAGGTTTGTTATTTTATGCATATGTTGTGAAGTAAGAAGACTGGTCTTTGACAATTACCAATAGTGTCCATTTTCTTTCACTATTGTATTTATATCATTGTCTGAAATATGATTTAGGCATTCGTTTTCTCTTTCAAATTGAAATGATTTTACGATATCACGTGACAATAAAGCATTAAACGTAGGTGAGTATTCAACAAACAGTCAGTAGCATTGCAGCTGTTGATATTGAACTTTACAACATTCTGAGAAACAATTCCCTTCACGGGAATTTGGTTTAAGAGTGAGGGAATCCAAAACATTTCAATTTGAGAAACGAGTCTGCGTGAAACGTTTCTCAGATTGTGTTTTGTGGACATATTATAACTGCTCATGATTATTTGGCTATATCTCAAAAACGCTACCACCTCTTGCAATGAAACTTTCACAATTCCCTTTTACATAAAACTACAAATAAAATGCATTTAAAAATCGAATAGTTAACAAAACAAATACACTTTGCCTTGAAGTCAAAGTATTTGTTTACAATTATATAGCAGTAAATAAATAGTATTGCAATGAAAATTAAATTAATGATTATTTACTAAACTTAATTACAATGCACGACCGCTGAACCAGGGTCTTGCGACTTAGTCAAACGATGTTGCACTTTTTGTTGGTGTCATCAAAACCGACTTTGAAAAATAAAGCCCACAGAGAAGTCAAATATCAATGTACAAAGCTTTCACCACAGTATAATTTGCTTGACATCTCCATTTAGTAGACCATTATAGTTTCCATGTATTGTCCAGATTAAATTTATCAGATTATTGAATATATAAGAAAGAATAGAGCTTGGTGAAGCATGTAGTTGCTTATCACGGTATCCTTGTGGCAGGCAACGGTGCGTCAAACTACCCTACCCGCTGCTGATTTTCCTGATGGCTGCTCACCGTCACGCACGGTCAGATCTCTCTTGATTATTGGCGCGCAAAAGTGGTTCACATCTGGCGGGAAAGAGCGGGAATCTGTCCGCAGAGAAAAGCCGTACAAACATTGCTGCGTAATCCAGCCGAAGTCATTGAGGTTAGCGGATAATCGAACGTTGTGATGCCGTTAACAAGTCTTGTGTTACCCTCAGGCCAGTATTGCACCGTACCGTGCCATGTTTAAACAGCCAACCCATTAAAAGTTGTGATGTTAAATTTCGCATGCGACTGCTATTAATAATAGAATACAAAACGTGCCATTCGAAACTGGGTTGAATTTATTCAGGACACTCTGTCGAGTTTATTTTGTTGCCGCCAATGAATTTGAAGGCACGAGCGATATGTGGATGTTTTAACGAGTTTGATGTTTGATGAATTGCACTATTTAATTCATACATGCCTCGATTCAAGATGTTATTCCAGTTGTTTTGTTTTTATTATAAATAGTCCCATATTTTCCAGCTTCTTTAATATAAATTGCATCATAAGTTGCGGTGTTTCAGTGAAGGCACTATCATTTCTGTTTTATGGGATTTACAAAGTGAAGATACCAAATCAGTTTACATAAAGATTCGATTATGTACTTATACTGAGTGTGTAAAACTTTGGTGAGACTGAACATATAACAGTTGACATTAGTATTACAACTAAAATAACATGGTATATTGTGGAAATTGTCCTTCAATTATTTTTTTTGAAATGCTCCAGGCTAAGTATATATTTTTTAGGCATCTGAAAGCATAACATTATGTGTGCAACAAGGGTGTTTTTACTTTCATTATTCTCTTGAAACTTCGATGGCTAATTGGGTCAAAATTTTCACATGTTTGTTATTTTATGCATACATTGGGATACACCAAAACGAGATGGTCTTTGATGATTACCTAAGGTGCCAAGTGCCTCAACAACACCAAAATGTTCAATGTTGACTTAGAAGAAAGGGGCAATGCAATAAGCCTACGTGGTGCATAAAGTCATGAACGATGCATCACCATCACTAAAGGGGAGTGGGCATAAAAAGGAAGCTATTTTCAACTTGTGAGAAAAAGGTAAATACTGAGACGACAACATGGCGGGTGATATCGGTAACACAATGAGTCAAAAGGGGCAAGTTCAAAGGCAGTAGGGTCTAGAGTTGTTCACACCCTCCAATACAAGGCTACATGCGAAGGACAATGTGTCGTCAGGCGTTACGCTGGAGGGCCTGTTTAAGATTGCTTTGGCTTATCACAGCAGAACGTTCCAGGCATGAATTTTGTTTTGTTCATCTTGTCTCCTCCCCCGAACCCGTTTTTTGTATTATTTTGTTTCGATCGAATATACGAGGGCAATATCCCTACCCGGACTCAGGTTTCCCTTCATCATTTTTGGCGCCATCTCAAAACTCGCCACTTTTGACTTCTATCGGTAAGGACTCGAGAGACACCGTTAGCGCAGGCGCAGTCTTGCTCAACGGGGACCCCAGAGGGCTATTTGATCTAAACAAGAACACAGGTAGGCTCCCTTACAAGAAAAAGTAATTACTTTTATGGTTTGACTTACCATTTTAATCTGCTGAAATGGGGCATCGGTGTCGTTAATATGATTATAGCTAGTCGAAGTGCGTGTATAGCACACACGGGCAACGTGTGTATATGAAATAAATAAAAACCTCCCGCGCTCAAAATAATATAAAGTGGCCGCCATTTTGAATGATGTTAGTGAAGCAGGCGTTTTTGGACTGATCGAGAAATGGTTTGGATTAAAGAAAATTAAAGATAATTGAAGGGGATTAAAGACAGATCTGTATGGAACTCGTACGCTGGTACCCTATAATTCCAGCAAAACTAAATAGCCAACCATACTCATAAAAATTACTGTCAATTCAAAACAAAACACAAAGCTTCTGTAATTTTGAATGAAAACAGATCGAAATCAGTACTTGAAACTCAACCGTTTCTGTTGTAGGTTAATACACATGATTGGCAGCACTTTGCGCCACATCACCTTTTAAACCATTCATGTTGCTATGTAAAAGGAGTATGTCTCATTATTCAAACGTATGGTCCCACATACCTTGCCACATGTTCTAAGCCCCTTGAGCGTCACTGAGAGACGAATGTGCGCGCTCCAAAAAGCCACTCCTACAAACTTCCCTTTACGAAGACGTGAAAAGTTTGGTCATGTGATCTTGGCGGTTGTAAATAAAGAGGTCAGGCCCAACACTGTGGTCCCTTCGTGACGTGAATTACTCAACCATGCCTCTTAAGAAAAGTACAGTAACTATTTACATAGATTCCCACATCCTCCCTCTTTCCCAACCCTCCTCTTTCCCTCCCGGCCAAGCAGGCATACACGCACGGACAACCACGCTTTGTAAAAACGTCAATCACACCCCTGGGAACGAGGGCTGGAGTTACCAATGCAACCGAGTCCAACAGTTTGAACCCCGTACTTCCCGCCCAAAAACTGTGATGACAACTAAGCGCAATATCACTAAATCAACACAATTAACGTTCCGGATGATAAGGACATTTTCTCCGTTTCATTATTCACATAGTTAATATGCACAGCATGGAAATTTGGACTATCATCGAGTGGCATTCAATTCAATGATTCTGGAATAGAGTTACTTTTTGTTAGCGGATTTAATTTCGGCGCAATTGTCTTCAGAGTGTCGTTAAATGCCCGAGAGTATTACACCGCGCGTGTTTAGTCATCGTAAATACTCTATTGTGATTGGTTGATCTAAACTAGCCGACGTCAGCGCGCCTTGAGAACGAGGAAACCGCGCCATTTTCTCCATTACTGAAACTCGTGGTAATATCTCGTTACGGGCGGGAGATCGAATAAACGAGACATTAAAATAATGCACTCAGAATAAATGGTAAGAAACGCCACGTCCCATCTATTATTCCGCTCGGATTTCGAGCGGATTATTGGAAATTATCCATTTTAATGGTCCTTCTCTAGAGAGACGATGTAGGTATAGCCATAAATGAGGTAATTGGAAGGGGGACCACATCGACGTAACGAGGTTTTAACGGCTTGTTACATGCATGTAATCATAATTCTATTTTCAAATTCGTTAGGAAGAGGCTTGAAGAATGAATTTTAAT
This sequence comes from Asterias amurensis, assembly GCF_032118995.1. Lineage (NCBI taxonomy): Eukaryota > Metazoa > Echinodermata > Asteroidea > Forcipulatida > Asteriidae > Asterias > Asterias amurensis. Next base: position 22,016,498 of record NC_092655.1, read on the forward strand.
CAAAATTGTATTGTTTGCTTTTATTTAACAAATTTACCGTGAAGTTTGATCTGAGTTCTGCACTGGCGCCATGCTTAGGTTAATGATTTTGAGATAAAATATAAGATGTTCAGATAATTGTTTGTATCTATATCAGGTCCAATGAAAGGCATTACATCGCCTTAATAGCAATTACAGGACTAAGACATATTTAATAAAAACAGACTATTAATAAACCAAAATGCCTCGATGATCAATCTAAAAAACAACTCCATAATATGATGTATTTTTAAAAATATTTTGTAAGTCATATCTATTTTTAACTATTGTAATGACTCTATAACTGACCATCGGGTCACGAAGATTGTCAGTTTCAATAAAATTCAAATTCATAAAACGAAATCATGTAAAATAGGAAAGACCACTTGTTTACACAATTTACTTCCGATGATTCTTAGCCCATCCAACCTGACTTGCCTTACGTATTGGTTTATCTTATTACTTTTAAACTAAAAGCAAAAATAAGTTAATGGCCTGATGTTTCGACCCTTAGCAGAGTCTTGACTCTGGACTCTGCTTGGGTCGAAACGTCAGGCCATTAACTTATTTTTTGCATTTATACCATCGGTCCATTTGGTTGGTAAGTTGTTTGCAACAGCTAATTCTATTTTCCCTTAATTTGAAACTAGACTGTTTCTAAAGAAACACGACTGGAATTAGGAAAGGGAATTGGGAGAAGCGGTTTAACTAACAATCAATGGAATGTCTTTCATCACATTCTATCTATAAAAACCTTCAAAACCTGTAGTATATCTTTCCCTATAGCAATACTACGATTTCTAATATCCTTTATTATGACGATTTGTTATAGAGTTCTCATGACAAGCATTTCATCAATTATGCAAATGCGTTTGCATTCCAGTGAGTAGACACTTTATCCAATCCTAAATTCGTTTGAAATCATGAAATGTATAGTTGTATTATTACTAACGTCTTCGCTTTGGGGAACGTAACAGTAATTTGTAAAGGAGGGTATTGTTTGCGGGTAAAATGCCCTTCCCCACAGACCTATCATTTACCATCAAGGGGACTATTGATGGAAGTATGCAGTATGATTTCCTTTCAGAACCACACAACATACTTCGGTAAATTACCGAACCCTAATTAAATTTCAGAACTCCCATCTTTCTGGAAACAATTGCAGCCTGGAATTTAGTCTATTGTTGGGGCTTGACTGCGCGGGTTGGACTCACCATCCAAATGGGGGATAATTCTATAAAGCGGTGCTGGAATCGAATTTGGACAAGTTTGCCAAAGGAATCCGGTACTACCCATCTACCATTGACTGTAAGAATTATCTCTATTGATGTATTGTTCGGTAGGCAATACTTAAGGATGATGCACCGGTTATAATGAAGGGTAATTGCTACGCTTTACAATGTAGCAAATACAACCATGAGAGCTTACTAATCACCTACTACATGATGAATAAATTACAAAGGAGTTGAGGTTTCTCTTAATCTTGAAGACATTTTTCTTAATAATACTTTGAGATGATATTCGTTTGATAACTGGATTGATTGAAGATGCTTTGTTAAAGCAATCTCGTCATCTTATTTCTTCATCTCGGTACAGCATTCTTGACATTATTCATAAATCTTATTATTGTTATGCAACAGAAGAAATAGTATTCAAGTTTTTAATTTGAAATGAAACCCATACTATCGCACAAAATTACTAACTACCTGCGATATAAGTGTAGATAAACAGAGGTCGATAGAGGGCGCCACTCTATACTTAGCGGACAAAAGGGGATTGCTGCAGGATATCTTTTTATTTAGGGTTTCGTTTTATTCTGCCAGACGATAAAATTTACGATCATCAATTTTTCATTAACCATTCTTGGCTCGCAATCATTTTCACTGAAAAGGTTTAACCAACTACTAGTTATAAGTTTTGACATTTAAATGACAAACATACAGACCACTCTACTGTGTGTACTTTATCTTTTGGTTTTGATACCTTTTATTTTCACTCACTGGAATGAAGATGTATGTTATATAGTGTTACCTGTAGAAGTTTCAGCTTCATTAAAGCCATTGGACACTTTCGGAACAGAATTTTTTTTTTAGTTCACAGATAACTTACAGGGTTTACATAGGGTAATGGTGAAAGACTTCTCTTGAAATAATATTCCATGAAATGCTTTACTTTTTGAGAAAAAAATTAAACAATATCAATTCTCGATATCGAGAATTGCAGATTTATTTTAAACACATGTCATGACACGGCGAAACGTGCGGGAAAAGGGTGAGTTTCCCGTTATTTTCTCCCGACTCCGATGACCGATTGAGCCTAAATGTTCACAGGTTTGTTATTTTATAATGTAAGTTGTGATACACGAAGTGTGGGCCTGTGGAAAATACTGTTTACCGATGTTGTGCGATTGCTTTAACACGGTGTTATTTTAGTAAATAACCAGTACTGATATTATACCAGTGGTGGTATAATACAATGTACATGCTAGAATAATGTTCGTCTCCTGAGACGAAAATCATTTTTCATGATAATATTGTTTCACTAATTTCTAAAAAAAACTACAGCAACTCAGCACGTAATGTCTCAAGGGAAGCTTTCTGTCATCATTCACAAAATCATAATTAAAGATATTTCTGGTCAGGGTCTAATCACTAAATATCGGTCTCATTTGTGCGATTGTTCGCTGGTCAGAATGCAATGAACTTAGTTTCTCAAAGAGCTAAGCTTGATCTTAAAGGGAAGGTACACGTTTGGTGACTATACTCAAAAAACAAAAACTGACTTGGTAACGAGCATTGGAGAGCTGTTGATAGTATAAAGCATTGTGAGAAACAGCTCCCTCTGAAGTAGCTTAGATTTTGAGAAGGAGGTAATTTCTCACTAAAATAATAAAAGACTTCTAGCTAGAAGTCTTTTATTCCTGTCTGAAAGCACACAAATCCGTCCAACAAGGGTGTTTTTTCTTTCAAAATTTTCTCGCAACTTCGATGACCAATTATTTATCCCAAATTTTCACAGGCTTGTTAATTTATGCTTATGATGGGATACACCAAGTGAGAACACTGGTCTTTGACAATTACCAAACGTGTACAGTACCTTTAAGGTGTGTGTCAATCTTTAAAAAATAGTTAAGCGAATAGTGGTGTCGCACTATAAATCACTGTGGTAGTATTAACAACTGAGTATCCAATCTCATTGTTGTGAATAATTCGCGTTCAGGCGCAACCTTGGGCGACTATTCACGGTTGAGGGCGCTGTATAGGATGCGCGTGGTCAAACTAATCGGGGAACAAATTGCCAGGTGCTTTTCAGGAAATTTTGTTTTTCTAAATCGATTCGAAAAGGGAATAATATTTATTTTTTTAGGATGGCAATTCTATACTATAGAAGAAAAAAAACTGCCATCCGGAAGGGATGCTTGATCTGTCTACATCCTTTCAAATTGATTTCACAAAACAAATAGGCCTAAAAATTGAAATAAAATTTATAGTTAAGATAGTAGTGAACGTTTCTTACCAAGCTGTATAATGACAAAGCTGCTCCTCCAGTGGGTCAATTGCAAAGTTCATCCTCTTCAAAATGTTTGAGCGTGAAACCAGACTTTTTCTCACCAACACACTCTTGATTTGCTAATGAGATGTAGAATAAGGAGCCATTCCAACAGCTTTACCACGTACTGCATCTCTTTGGAAATTCTTGCCCGGTGTTTCCCTCCATCCTACAATCTAGACTGTTTTAAGAGGAATAACAACTCCTACCTTCAGCTCCTGAGTTAGTCATAGTTTTTCATCTTATAGCCCTTACCATAATAACAGGCGTTTTAGTCTTGTTTTGGGCCAACTTTCATTAGAACAAAAAATGTCCTTTAAACTTATCGTGAATGTACATGTACTGCCATGCCGTTGTCCCCAAATATGACTAACAACTGCATGCTGCTCGGACCTCATGGTCGGAGCAGTCGGTTTGAACTCCATTCTGCTCCTCAAGTTGCTCTACGATCCAAACATGGAGCAAGAAACTCCTCGCTCTAATGGTCCAAACTAGAAAGGCCTAAGTCACGCACCACTGATCTTTGACTCGTTAACACCATTACATAATCCTAAATCACGCAAGAATGCCCTGGAATCTGACCTAAAAAATAGGCCTACTTTAAGCTTCAAAAGAGGAATGTTTTATTTGTATTGTAATTTCGACAAACCTGCTGCAATTCCCGCCATAGTAAGCCTAACAGCTGATACTGGTTGACTTGATCGCCCTTCAAGGCGAATGTGACGGGTGCGATGCGAACCCCCCTACCATTCGGTTAACATCCGTCACACTAGTATGAGCAATAAGTATTGCTAGTTAAGTGTGATGAAATATCCCAAAACAAACAAATAATCAAATGAAATAACAATGATCCTCCTAAAAGCAACTAGACGACTTTTCCAAAAGGCTTTCTGTCTTTCCATATCAACATTTGCTAACACACATCGGTGTATGGGTAAAAACCAAAAATTAATATTTTTTATCCCCGATGCAAATTTAACATCATTCTATTATATCGTTGCGGTACCCGCTGCCAAAACATAGGATTCGACCTGCCTCTAGCTACCGGGCAACCTCGGTAGTCTAGTTGGTAAGACACTGCTCTAGAACCGCAAGGGTCGTGGGTTCGAATCCCACCCGAATAACATGCCTGTGATATTTTTTCACGGGACTCGGGAAGTACCATGGATACAGTGCTTACACACATCGGTGTATGGGTAAAAACCAAAATTAATATTCTTTATTTAACATCTATTATAACATTTAGAAAGACAAATTGTTTTTTTGTCAATAAAATAATATAGTTACCATAGTTTATTGTCTTAAACATTCATACACTTAGTAAAGGTGAGCTAAAACATACAAAATCTGAGAAGTTGTCACTATATGTGGCAATGCAACCCTATCCTCCGAACGGTCTGTGTAAAGGGCGCCACCCCCTGACTCAGGTCGATTAGTACGCTCGAAACATAACTGGGCGCTTGCATTGGGATGAGGATAGATAGTCTGGGCCCGTCTTATGATCCGCAAGGTTAATCATGAGCCTCGAAATGTGACGTCAGATGTTCAGGCTAGGGTGAGGATAGCCTGAACATCTTACGTCACACTAGATGAGGACAGCTCAATTTATTCAACGGGTAACATTATTAACAACATTGAACAAACAAAATAAGTTGTTACTTGTAAGCAGAAATATTTGATGTGGGTTTAAGATGCTGGTGAGATGTTTTGTAGATATTTGTGGGGTATTTGTGTAAGATATTTTTTAAAATGGGATGGAGGAGTATGATTCAAAGGAGGGCGCTATCAAAATAAGTATAGAGGATGTGACCTATAGACCTTTTCGCAAATACTGGGGCGCGCGCGTAAAGCTTGGAATTAGGTGCATTGTGGTCTAGCTGATTACAAATTTGATTCATATATCCCACAATGCACCTCATTCAACAGTCTGCGCTTGCGCATTGGTATTTGCGATAAGGTCTATGTTTACATTCAAACCGCCCTCTGTTGGACAAAACACTGTATACGTCATGTTTCGCCGGGCAAAAAGACGCGTAGTCATGGTAAGATTGCATAGTACATTGTACACTTTCTAGCTGGCTGCCAAAACACAAAGGTTTTGCCCGGCGGTATGCGCGCGAATCATGTTATAGTTTCCAAGTGACGACAGAGGTCACATCGTCTATACACACTGCGCCGGGGGTGGGGGGGGGGGGGGGGAAGCAATTTTGGTTTATGTACATACAAATTTCCACTCTCAAAGTGCCCTTCAATGGGGAAATGTGTTTCTTTCTTAATAGAAAAAAAGGAATCCATACTAAAGACAATCAGGAACACCTGTGAGGATGCCAATTATAGATAGATTTAGATAGTTCGTTTTATTGCTTTTTACACTCGTGACCAAAGGCCAAAATACAGTAAAAATTACAATTGTACAAAAATAGTTTACGTACAAAAATAGTTCTACACTTACAGAAGATAATAAAAGAAATGCCTCCGGGGCATAATCTCCGGTCACACCGGACCAAGTCTTTGATGTTAAAAGCGGCTTTTCAAAATAAATAAATAAACGGCTTTTTAAAAGAGCGGTTCTTTAAAGGCGGTGGACACTATTGGTAAGTGTCAAAGACTAGTCTTCACAGTTGGTGTATCTCAACATATGCATAAAATAACCTACCTGTGAAAATTTGAGCTCAATCGGTCATCGAAGTTGCGAGATAATAATGAAAGAAATGCGAGATAATAATGAAAGAAAAACAAACCTTGTCACACAAAATTGTGTGCGTTTAGATGGTTGATTTCGAGACCTCAAGTTCTAAACCTGAGGTCTCGAAATCAAATTCGTGGAAAATTACTTCTTTCTCGAAAACTATGGTACTTCAGAGGGAGCCGTTTCTCACAATGTTTTATACCATCAACCTCTCTCCATTACTCGTCACCAAGAAAGGTTTTATGGCAATAGTTATTTTGAGTAATAACCAATAGTGTCCACTGCCTTTAATTAATTAAGCTAGCAATGGAGTCGACAACGTATGTCCAAGCCAGAATCCTCCACGCAAGACCCAAGAGAGGGCGCACTATACAAAGCCTTGTAACGGCAAACTATTCACACGACCGTTTTCGAAACCCTGGCCACGGCTCGAGATTGGGCTTGGGTAAGAGACCCTGTCAGTTACCTAGAAAATGTGTGCTTTCCTTATGCGGATTCAAATAAATGGAAGGAGCCCAAGCCCATCCCTTGGTTTCGTAAACGCTGACGTCGTTTTACATGAGATTTTAGCAAGTGTCCCTTGCTAAAATTGTAGCATGGTTGTAAATTGTTTAGTTTACAAACTGTACCTCGTATGAAAGGACAACATTTGTTTCTATTGTCCAAACATTGCTACATTTTACAACCATGCTTAAATTAAGCAAGGGATACCAGTTAAATTGCTGTCGTGTGATTAGCACTTTAGTTTCAGGAGTTTGTCGTACCGATTCCAATCAATAACAACAATCTTTGTCAAAAAAAAGTTCGCCTTCGCAACTCAAAACCACATTACACTTTGAACAAAATGTTGGAAGAATTTAGGTTAATCGGCGTGTTTAATGTTTCACAGTAATGTTGCACTGCGGGATTAAAGATTGTACAATACTCTGATGATTGACAGCAGACCGCGACTGAAGTGAGAACGTGATGGGTTGAAATTAGCCAGCACACGGCAGGCGTGTTGGTGGCGATCTGGAACCAATTACGGATCGCGTGGCTTGATTTCTCTTACAACCGAAAGTTACAGAAAAGTCACGTGCTGTTGTGTGCCTGTTAACTTTAAAGCCATCATCGTTTTAATGACTGACATTATGACAGGCTGTCATTAAATTTTAAATGAGATAAATATGTAGGTTATTATGGCTGATTGGTCGGTGTTGATGTTGACTATAGAACCCAAAGGTGCACCCCACTAAAACAAAAAATGGGAAACATTCATGCGTCAAAATGCTTTTCATAATTGTTGTATTCCCGCAAATTCATATGTTTATTAAAGACACTGGACACTATTAGTAATTGTCAAAGACCAGTCTTCTCACTTGGTTGTATCTCAACATATGCAAAAAATAACAAACCTGTGAAAATTTGAGCTCAATCGGTCATCGAAGTTGCGAGATAATAATGAAAGAAAAAACACCCTTGTCACACGAAATTGTGTGCTTTCAAATGCTTAAATTTGAGACCTCAAATTCTAAATCTGATGTTTCGAAATCAAATTCGTGGAAAATTACTTGTTTCACTACGTCACTTCAGAGGCAGCCGTTTCCCACAATGTTTTATACTATCAACCTTACCAAGTAAGGTTTTATGCTTAATTATTTTGAGTTATTACTAATAGTGTCCACTGCCTTTAAGGGGGACTTGAACAGCTTGGTCCAAACATTCCAATTGTACGTCCCTATTTGTTCTTTATATAAAGTTAATTGTTGAAAAGTGTTTTGTGGCTTTATGTTGCATAGTGCACAAACCAGAGAAGTGTATAAAACATAATCAAGATAGGCCACTTTTCGGATCAACGACTTGGGCTATGGGCTAGGATTAAGCTTGATCCTAGGCTTAGGCTTCGCTTAGGATTAAGCGTGGGCATATATAGGCTCCTTAAATTGAGAAATGTACTTTCTTACCTGGCTTTCAAGGCAGTGGACACTAATAAGACACTGGGTAATTACTCAAAATAATTATTAGCATAAAACCTTAATTTGTCTTGTCAACAAGTAATTGGGAGAGGTTGATAATATAAAGCATTGTGAGAAACGGCTCCCTATGAAGTGACGTAGTTTTCGAGAAAGAAGTAGTTTTCAACGAATTGATTTCGAGACCTCAGATTAAGAATTTGAGGTCTCGAAATCAAGCATCTGAAAGCATACAACTTCGTGTGATAAGGGTGTTTTTTCTTTCATAATTATCTCGCAACTTCGACGACCGATTGAGCTCAAATTTTCACAGGTTTGTTATTATAAGCATATGTTGAGATACACAAAGTGAGAAGACTGGTCGTTGACAATATTACCAAAGAAGTCCAGTGTCTTTAAGCGGACAGACCTTCACCCAGAGCCCACGCTGTGATTCAGAAGAGGTACATAGAACTGAACACATTCGGTAACAGTTGTCTAAGACCAGCATTCTCACTTCGTGTATCCCAACATTAGGTATAACAAACCTGTAAACATTTAAACTTCTATGTGGTAATCGAAGTTGATGAGGGATAATAAACCTTTTCGCAAATACCGTTGCGCAAGCGCAAACTGTCGAATGAGGTGCATGCTGGTCTAGCTAGTGATCAAATTTGGTAGCAAGCTAGACCAGCATGCACCTCATTCCACGTATATTGTGCGCGTACCGAGTATTTGGGATAAGGTCTATGAAAGAAAACGCACTTGTTGCACAAATTTCTGTGCTTTCAGAAGTCTTTTATTATTAGAGTGAGAAATTATCTCTTTCTCAAAAACTACGTTACTTCAGATACAAGTTTGTGTGCTAATAATTATTTGAGATACCAATAGTGCCAGTGCATTTAAAAGTTTTCGCCACATCTCTGTGCGTGCTTTAAAGATAGCGCCCTCAATGAACCGGCACCGGTGAGGTTTTCAAGTGACCCATCACTCATTTCAAAGTTGGCCAATTACCGGCATTCGATATTGTCATTAAGTTCATGATTGACCTAATAATCCGAAAAATAACCCCGTGTGAAATGGCTGCCATACTGTGCTGACAAGTTTAAGTGCCCAGTATCCGACCATTGCGTGGAATGACATATGGGGTCAATTGTAGAAGGGGGTCCAGTGACCCTAAAAAGAAACCCCACACCGCCACCATCGTCCAACATGGACCATTAGCCTCGGCCAACGTGTCATCGGTCTACACAAGAAAAAAGGGTAGCGATTTTTTTATGCATCGAGCCTGAGCAAAGATAACAAGAAACACCATGGATTGCTGTGACACGATTATTCCTTGAATGTCTTTAAGTGCCGAGAGCTCGGGAAGGGAATTGGCAGGACTGGGAAAGAATGAGACAATCACCAACGGCTGTTTGCTGTATCTTGAGAATCTTTGATATTATGTTGTCAATCAAAATCGCTTAAAATCATGGAGCAACATATTGTTTTACGGTAATAGCCTGTTATTATACCATAGAGTTACCGTAGTTATTATTTTTTGAAAGCTTATAATCCGTTTTGCTCATGGTTTTGCTCAAGACAGATTAGTGTTTTGAGTAATGGCTATGAGAAGTTCGAGTGTGAGCAACTAGACATGACCAGAAGCTGTGACGTAGATCTCGAATTGACCATAAACAAATATAATAGAAAAATATCCAAGTCTTATAAAATTATAGTGCACGTATCTACCAAACAAGGTACTCAAGGCGCCGAGTATACACAAACTTTCAGAAAGATAGGTTATTGCAGTGATGAATTCAGAGACCCAATTAATTAGCACCTTATAAGGGTTTACAAGTTATACAGGTTGCTACCATATAGACCATGCTCCAGTTTGCATGGTTCGATATAATCAATATACCTCTCCATGCTCCAGTGTGCATTGTTCGATATAATCAATATACCTCTCCATGCTCCAGTGTGCATGGTTCGATATAATCAATATACCTCTCCATGCTCCAGTGAGCATGGTTCGATATAATCAATATACCTCTCCATGCTCCAGTGAGCATGGTTCTATATAATCAATATACCTCTCCATGCTCCAGTGTGCATGGTTCGATATAATCAATATACCTCTCCATGCTCCAGTGTGCATGGTTCGATATAATCAATATACCTCTCCATGCTCCAGTGAGCATGGTTCGATATAATCAATATACCTCTCCATGCTCCAGTGAGCATGGTTCGATATAATCAATATACCTATCAATGCTCCAGTGTGCATGGTTCGATATAATCAATATACCTCTCCATGCTCCAGTGTGCATGGTTCGATATAATCAATATACCTCTCCATGCTCCAGTGTGCATGGTTCGATATAGTCAATATACCTCTCCATGCTCCAGTGTGCATGGTTCGATATAATCAATATACCTCTCCATGCTCCAGTGTGCATGGTTCAATATAATCAATATACCTTTCCATGCTCGAGTGTGCATGGTTCGATATAATCAATATACCTCTCCATGCTCCAGTGTGCATGGTTCGATATAATCAATAACCCTCTCCATGCCCCAGTGTGCATGGTTCGATATAATCAATATACCTGTGCTCTATGGTTTCTGGCGAGTCTAGTCGGTGGAGTCAAGTCTAGTCGCACCTGTACCGTTGCTCTTTGATGTGGCAACGGTTTTCCCAGTAACAGCGCCACCTTGCTGCACAAATTGGCAAGACGGAAGTGACGTCAGAGTGAGCGGAAGATGTGTCATGCTGTATGAGCCTGCGCCAACTGATGCTGCGTGAATCACCAGAGTGTGAGGTAAGTGGCCCGTAACATCACTCTATAGGATCAATGCTGCGTCTGCTGATATCATTCGGAATGTCTCTTTACTTCTCACTTGGATTTGTTTCTGTTTTTATTTCATAGTTTTATAAAATTCACAGGGGATAATAGTGGATTCTTAAATAGCGCGCATATCCGTTACTGGCGCTGTAATATACAGTATTTTCCTGCAAGATTTTTTTTTTTGTGGGACTACGTTTTGATTTATGAGACCTATATTCCAATTGCACCATGTAATGGTTTACATGGTGCTGTGGCGCAATATGCTGTCAATCAAATAATAATATTTGAGTTTATATAGCGCTTTTTCACTCCCGAATGGGTGTCTCAAAGCGCTTCAAATTATTACCCCTGGTCACTGGGCCTTAATTCACTCCTTAAACCATCTCAGCTCCCTGGGGAGTATACAGCCTCGTGCAAAAAATGCGCTACTCGGCTAAATCAATCACAATAACCATCTCTGCCCTCACAGGTCCCCATTTACCCCTGGGTGGAGAGAAGCAATAATAGTTAAGTGTCTTGCTCAGGGACACAAGTGTCACGACCGGGATTCGAACCCACACTCTGCTGAACAGAATCAGCAGAGCTTGAATTCGGTGCTCTTATCCGCTCGGCCACGACACCCCAGGAACACCGAGGCGAACCTCTTCTCCTTTTGATAAGTGCACTGGGTTCTTTTACGCGAATTACACAACACACAGGACCAACGGCTTTACGTCCCATCCGAAGGACGGAGGGAATATTGTGTTTCTTTCCTCTGCAAAAATGACCCCATAACTGCCCTGACAAAACGAACGGTAATCGAGACATCGATGAGTTAATGTTTTCTGCTTTGAAACAGTCGTCGGGTCCGATCTATGAAAAGGGGTTGCCGTTTGATATTGGCAAAGCAGCAAATTGTGCCAAATCGCTGAGTGAGCCCTTATCATTACCGCATTATTGGGAGAATACTGTTTATTTACTCTGTCACTGCAAAAGGACGGATGGGCCTGGGATGCCTACATTCACCACACTTTTCAGTCAGGTTTCCCCACTCCCCATTGGTTTTGTTTGAGCGCCGGTATCGAATGTTTAGACCGAGCAAGGACTGTGTGCGAGCCACTTACATCAGCCTTAAGTGATTTGTTGCAAATGTCAGCGCGGGCTACTCGAGAAGTCAGCCTAGCTTTACGAAGCGTTGCCTCCCCTTCCACTTGGCCTGTCACTCGCTACCATTAACATCCACCCGAGAGGAGACCACGCTTTGCCTCTTGACTTCGATACGTAACAGCAGTTGTGATTGGACAAGCTGGTAGCGTGCCTCTCCAGGGATATGCAACGGGGCTGGTGATTGGATGAGCCGGCAACGTACGGCCTCCTTCCCTTGGGCCGTGGCTGCAAGTTGTTTCAATTTAAGATCAATATTATTAAAGTTAATGTCTCACTAAGGGGTTGTCCAAGTCAATTGTCAGAGAGAGAGCACGGCGGCCATAAGGCCTAGGGCCTCGCTCTCTCTTTCATGAATCATTCTGGTTTCGAAAGCACCACGAACGCAAGAATAGGAAGTCAAACTTCTTGTGGAAGAAACTTTACTCCACTAATAATAAAGTACCTCATTATCAATGCGCCATCTTGCTTGAATGGCGTATACTGTCAACAGCGCGAGAACTTCCCTGTGACGTTTCTAACAAAAACTGCATAGTCTAGATTATACAAATTAGAGAATAACCCAACTCCCGAGCATCCAGTATTAAAGCGCATTTTCCAACGGTTGCAAAACAAAAAATAAATGAAAAACCAAAGAAGAAACATATTAAACAAAGAAGTGACTTTTAAGATGTTTTTTTTATGAGCTGAAAAAGTGACATTGGCTGTTTACTAACGAGGTACTGAGTTCAAGAGTGCATGAGCAGTGCATGAGAAAGAACGGTCTCAAGCATTTCTTACAATTACTCCTTTGGGCCGATATATAACGTGTGTGGAGTATTGATATGTTTTATACTTGACGCCGGTTCCAAGTTTTGGTGCATTCTTTTCCTCGTCTGTGTCCAGCACAGCTTTGTCTGTTATTTGTGCTAATCATATACAATGGGCCACGTCTATTCACAGTGATTTGAATGTATATTTGCCAGTGAGACTGAAACTGAACAAGCTTTCAAGATGTATTACTTCATATCATTTACCCGGGGATTAAAGACTGAAGTTCTGTTTTTCACTTAATCATTATTTTTTTTCTTCCTCAACTCTCCCCCTCGGTACGGCGATGTTCCTATTATCAAAACAGTGGCATCGCCGTCTCGATGCGCTGTTTCACCGGTACTCATTAGCAAGTGAAACCCACTCCGTACTTGACCTAAAGATATCATGGTTTCCTGCAGTTGCTGATCTGCAATTCAACTGGGATCGTGTTTTCCGCTCAGCCAACGAAAACTTTGCCGTGGCTGTCCCTCTTCACTGTCGATTCGTTGCCGTGGTGAGGTGCATCACTCACGGCGCGCATTTTTTACATCAGCTCGCTTCGGTTCTCACTCTTTACTGTTTTCTCGACGGTCTTGTTTAGTGATGGAGGTCTGATTCACCAAGTGGATTGCCGACAAGTGGTTATTCCAAGTAGTTTTCTTATTTAATTAGAATGTTTGCCTCGAGGCTTGTGCACCTTAATGACCCACGCCTCGGGCAATATCTGTCTTGTCGGACAAATTTAGTAGATATAAATATTGAGCAAATGCTCAGTAAAGTAGGACTAAGCGAAATCGTAGTGTACTGATTTTCATATTATGGTTTTGATTAATCATTTACGATTCATTTTTGAAGGACGTTGTCATTTAACACTGCCAGGGCAAACCTGTGGATATATGAGGGGTTTTTTATGAATACGAACGGTTTATTTTTGTATCGGCTTACAATGTTGATCAACACTAGTAAAAACAGAAAAGGTGAATTTTAAATAAATTTAAATATCACGTGTTTCGTGTTTACGGGTGGTGGTTTCTTAGATAAAACATACAGATTATATGATTACACTTCTTCACTGGATGCTTTATCTCAAGTAAACCAAATACACATTTTATCAGAGGTTGCATTGTTATTATTTAGTTTTAGTATTTGTTTTATTTATTTTTTGCAAATTTATTTGACCCTATTGTTGTTTTGCATCGCTAAAAGTATGTTTTCATTCAAATGTCAGGTTATTTTATTCTTGTTGGAAGGTTGACGACTGTTGCCTGTCTGACCAAAGGGAAAAATCAAAATGGCTCAAAATAAAACAACGTCCACATCAATTTAGTGTCATTCTTACATCTTCTCTCATCGTGTGCACCACTCTTCTCATCTCAACTGACTCATCTAAACCTTTATATCTGATATTTGACTTTGAAATCAACATCTCACTGATTTCATGTCGCCCATTTTGCACCCACATCGTCCAAACTCCTTAAATTTAAACCGAGGTTGTGCTCCCTGATCCACACAGCCTAATGTATCACACCGCTACAGCTTAACAAATTAAGTGCACGCCTTGCCGAAGCAATAGAGGAACTAAAGTGTCATTTATTACCTGTTAAAGAAGACAAGCACGATTCCTACCCTACCCTTAGCCCCTATGAATCAAACTCTACCTGTTGACGTAGTGACCATTAAGACAGATTTTCCAAACGGATTTTACACGATTGATGAGATGAGATTTGGAGATCTTTACAAACACAGCGAGCCCGTAAGATGGCGCCCGTAACGTCCTGATCCGGCGGGGGAACTGGAGTGGTTTGATACCCCCGAAATGCAACCACACCGTCCCGTGATCAGACTCAAGCCTCGAGCACCTATTCATCACGAAATAACCATCTGTATTCCAACACGATGAGCTTGTTTGTGCTAATGGCGCGTTTTTTTTTTGTACAATTGTCCCGTCTCTGTAAGAGGAAATTACGACCATCAATTACTCTTCCCTGTTTATGAGCCTTTTTTCTTCTTCTTCTTAGCTATATGCACCACGATACAAGACTTGAATAATAATGCAACCTTACGACCATTTGGGTAAATTAATGGGTTTTAACATTGACGATTTGTGTTGCAATTGTTGCTGTTATTGGGTGTTGTATCCAGGTGGAAGATGCACCGACTGGCAAAGCTGCTGACTGCTGCTGAATGCTTTTAGGAATTTTTTTATCTAACACCTGGCTCTTCTCATGGCTCATACATAAGATCTTTTTTAAAGCCAGTGGACACTATTGGTAATTGTCAAAAACTAGGCTTCACAGTTGGTGTATCTCAACATATGCATAAAATAACAAACCTGTGAAAATTTGAGCTCAATCGGTCATCGAACTTGCGAGATAATAATGAAAGAAAAAAACACCCTTGTCACACGAAGTTTTGTGCTTTTAGATGCTTGATTTCGAGACCTCAAGTTCTAAAGTTGAGGTCTCGAAATCAAATTCGTGGAAAATTACTTCTTTCTCGAAAACTATGGCACTTCAGAGGGAGCCGTTTCTCACAATGTTTTGTACCATCAACCTCTCCCCATTACTCGTCACCAAGAAAGGTTTGCCTCGAAATTGCGAACTTTGCGAACTAACACGGTCGGCAATTTATGGGAGTTAAAAATTTGACTCCCATAAATGTTCGACCGTGTTTGTCGACGAGGTTAAAGGAAAACCACGCAATTTCGAGGCACATTTGTGTGGATCATTGTATTTTACTTTTAAAACCTCTTTCTAACCATATGCATTTTATTATAAACGGTTACAAACGCTTTGTAAAGACCAACTCGTCCGATCCCAGGCAACGTGTTCCTTTTAGCACAAACAAAGATGCCAAGCACAATAAAATTATGCTTATGAATAAGGTTACAATCCAAACTCCCACGTCACTATAGTTGTGACAGATGTCAGTGTTAATTTCTGCTTAAGCAGCTTTATGATATTGTGCCCGTTAAGAAGATGTGGGATTCGGGGATGTGGATTTTGTTTCTTAGTGTCTTGATTGATGGGTGTGGAAATGGATGTAAAAGTTACAAGACATCCCTGTTTGAGAGATGACAAAAGAGCTATTGTCTGATGTGGAAATAACTGATGAGTAATGGGGAATATTTAATTCCCTTGGTAGGTTACTCACATTGTGAATTAAGATGCTGTGTATAAGCAAGAGGGAGTGGGGAGAATTTAGGTGGTGATTGAGTGATATAGTCTGAAACATGTTTATTTATGGCATTTTTCGTTTGTTTTTTACCCTTAAAGGCAGTGGACACTATTGGTAATTGTCAAAGACCAGTCTTCTCGATTGGTGTATCTCAACATATGCATAAAATAACAAGCCTGTGAAAATTTGAGCTCAATTGGTCGTCAAAGTTGCGAGATAATGGTGAAAAAAAAAAAAACATTGTCACACCACACGAAGTTGTGTACTTTCAGATGCTTGATTTCGAGACCTCAAATTCTAAATCTGAGGTCTCGAAATCAAATGCGTGAAAAATTACTTTTTTTGTCGAAAACTACGTCACTTCAGAGGAAACCGTTTCTCACAATGTTTTATACCATCAACCTTTCCCCATTACTCGTCACCAAGTAAGGTTTTATGCTAATAATTATTACCAATAGTGTCCACTGCCTTTAATGGAATTTGGTTTAAACAATTGTTTTCTTCCAATGTTTCTTATCTCTGTGGGACTATTACTAGAACCACTTTGGGTACACCTAGTACACCATTAAAAACCAAGGAGGGTAGTGGTACCACTTAAAGACTAACAAGAAAATACATTTTAAAAAGCTACATGAGCAATCAACACCTTTATCAGAACTGATGCAAGTCAATTCAGCTCCTGATGGGCGGAGTTTGTGGGAGGGGGTGCACACACAGCCATGAAAGCTAGGGGCGTTACTGACGTCACTTAATGAAAAGGGCATAACAATGACAGTGCAGAAAATACGATTTACACCGGAGATCTGCACCGGACTAGAAGGGGTTCAAACAATTAATTTAAATTGTTAAGACGATTAAGTTTGTTAACACACACAGAGAATGTAAGAAAGCTATGTCTGAGTGGGTTAGAAGTCATTAGATTTACCAATTCAAATTTATCAATGTTTATCGTTATGTTAAAGGCAGTCGACACTATTGGTAATTACTCAAGATAATTGATAGCATGAAAAACTTACTTGGTAACGAGTAATGGAGAGTTGTTGATAGTATAAAACATTGTGAGAAACGGCACCCTCTGAAGTAACGTAGTTTCGAGGGTCTCGAAATCAAGCATCTGAAAGCACACAACTTCGTGTGACGAAGGTGTTATTTATTTCGTTCATATCTCGCAACTTCGACGACCAATTGAGCTCAAATTTTTACAGGTTTGTTATTTTATGCATATGTTGAGATACACCAAGTGAGAAGACTAGTCTTTGACAATTACCAAAGGTGTCCAGTGTCTTTAAGGAGAATGGACGGAGAAAATGTAGATTCACATGTTAGTTTTATTGTTTATGGGAACAAAATCGAGCGTTGTTCTTGTTAATAATAATACCAAAACTTGTATAGCGCCCTATAACCTATAGACAGACAAACACAACAGCTTCGATGTCAGATGTCCCTCACTAGCCCCCCTCCCCCTTCCCCTTTCGGTTTCAACACCTTCCTATAAATCAACTGGGTCAGTTTGTTACCCCCCCCCCCCCCCTCCCACCGTGGGGGTCATCAGACACCCGCTTACAGGTTGTGTCTCTTTTGTTATCTTGAAGGCCATGTACAAACAAAATACAAGTTAAGCGTCCGGCCGTCGATTTCACAAAACTCTTCCTAACTTAAGACCAATCTTGACTTAGGACGAGTCCCAACCCTGCCCTGTAGCATGCAGACCTTAAGATTAATCCTTAGTTAGGACGAGTTACTCGTCCTAACTCGGGATAAGACGAGTCCTAACTCTTTGTGAAATCGACGGCATTTTTATCAAAAAAGAGCAGTATGAGGGCCTTTTCATTTGTTATTTCTTAAGGTGGCAGCCAAGCATTTTTCAGTCTAACGTCACCACTTACTTTATGTAGAAACAAGTTCTTAAAAGTAAATCATTTTCGCTGCCTCATTAAATAGCTTTATTTATTGGTTATTCCTTTAAGAAAAAATTGTTTGTACTGTTTTCATGAATTTTGTAAGTAAATGTTAGTTTGAATGAATGAATGAGATATACACAGAAAATTAGTCTTTTTGGAGAAAAACATTAGGGGGGAATACAAAAAATATGCGGCCCTTAAAAAAGGATGAAGAAGGGGACGATCAACTTTTTTTTTTTTTTTTTTTTTTAGGGGGGGGGGCCTTATGTCCTTGTGTGATTTTCACACATTGACTGTTGATATGATATTATGATGTAAAGATTAACCTTCGGTGAGAATTACAAGGGGTGATGAAAGGCGATGGGGGGTCACTGTCCACAGACAGTCTGGATTCACTGCCGACAATGTCTCAAAAACAACTGCGCATAAAGCTTCTTTCCTTTCGTTCATTATCGTATACTCTTAATAATATCACCATGGCCAACAACCTTTCATGTTGAACATTACAAACTGTGCTTCTCATGTTTTCTATTATACCTTTACCCAATAACTATCACCAAAAACAACATTTTCGAAACCATATTCAACATTAAAGGCAGTGGACACTATTGGTAATCACTCAAAATAATTATTAGCATAAAACCTTTCTTGATTACGAGTAATGGGGAGAGGTTGATAGTATAAAACATTGTGAGAAACGGCTCCCTCTGAAGTGAAGTAGTTTTCGAGGAAGAAGTAATTTTCCACGAATTTGATTTCGAGACCTCAAGTTTAGAATTTGAGGTCTCGAAATCAAGCATCTGAAAGCACACAAGTTCGTGTGACACCGGTGTCTTTTTCTTTCATAGTTATCTCGCAACTTCGACGACCAATCGAGCTCAAATTTTCACAGGTTTGTTATTTCATGCATATGTTGAGGTAGGTAGGCTACATCAAGTGAGAAGACTGGTCTTTGACAATTACCAATAGTGTCCACTGTCTTTAAAGTTGTGCTTCTTGTGTTTTCGGTACCCTTTTGTAGATATGCATTAAGAATAAATGTAACAGTATATTATGTTCGTTCACTAGCGTAAAACAATCACTTTTGCAATACCCCCTCCCTCCCCCTAAATGTGTACGAAGAAAATGTTGTGTCCCCTCCCCCCCCCCCCCCCACCACACATTATTCTACAGAGAGACTTGAACAACACCTTTTGAAAATGTTAATTAGTGTGAACGGTCCCTTAGCCGGTATTGAGTTATACCATGGTTATACTATTCTGTCCAATGACTTCGCTTCTGAGTTTCATTTCGATATCTGAAACACATCTGTCATCGAGTCATTTGTACAAATTAAAGCCCCATTGATGAAGTGACATTAAATGCCTGTTTCTTGGGATGACTCTACACAAATTGCTCTCTAGTGACCTTTCAGAAATGTTCCAGCTTTTTAAAAACGAATAGTATTTATCATTCGAATAGGTTTACCTTCCAGAAGTGGCCAGACAATTTCAGGCAGAGTTTACCTTCCAGAAGTGGCCAGACAATTCCAGGCAGTGAATATTTGTCCATTAAAGCCATTGGACACTTTCGGATACAGAAAAAAAAAAAGTTCACAGATTTACAAATAATTTACAGGGTTTACAGAAGGTAATGGTGAAAGACTTCTCTTGAAATATTATTCCATGAAATGCTTTGCTTTTTGAGAAAACATTTAAACAATATCAATTCTCGATAGCGAGAATTACGGATTCATTGTAAACACATGACACGGCGAAACGTGCGGAAACCAAGGGTTGGTTTTCCCGTTATTTTCTCCCGACTCCGATGACCGATTGAGCCTAAATTTTCACAGGTTTGTTATTTTATATAGAAGTTGTGATACACGAAGTGTGGGCCTTGGACAATACTGTTTACCGAAAGTGTCCAATGGCTTTAAGGCCACTGGGTAATTTTCGAAGACCATGTATTCTTACTTGGTGTATCTCAACATATGCATAAAATAACAAATCTGTGAAAATTTGGACTCAATATTGGTCATTGAGGTTGCAAGAGAATAATGAAAGAAAAAAACCTTGTTGCATAAAGTTATGTGCTTTCAGATGCATAATTAAAGGCTTCATGGCATGAAGACGGGTTTTACCTGAGTGAGAAATTAACTCTTTGAGTTGAGTCAGCCGTTTCTCACAATGTTTTATTCCGTCAACAGCTGTCCATTGCTCGTACAAAGTTCTCATGCTAACAATAATTTTGAGTAATTACCAATAGTGTCCAGTGCATTTAATATCCTTATATATAGACGGCTGGTATCCTATATCAAATAATAAACCAAAAGGGAAACTGACTGGGTACATTTTATAAATGATTTTGGGTTGAACAAAGACGGCTGTATCCTATAATACACCCACATCACGCCTACACTGCTGACCCCTGGTAAACTCTAGATGTAGAGCTGAAATGTAATCCACCTTTCCACACAGCAATCTACTATAGCCACAAGAGTGTAAGTGTTTTGTTTTGCCGTTCTCGAATTGCACAAAAAGTTTTTTAACGAAAACATACCCGAAACCCCTCAATTATAACAGCAACCATCCACCTATTATCAAATTGCAAACAAAATAATAACCCAAACCTTAATATTTCATTTCATTTTTTGGACACATGAACCGATGGGTTAAAAACTCAACGTCACTTTTGCTTGGCAGTCTGAGAAACCTGAAACTCATTGAAGGACTAATAAAACAAACTACCGAATCTTTTAGAAAAGGAAATATCTCAACCACGCAAACCACAGTTATGAGTTATGAGCTAAGGTTTACATGTTATACAATCGGGCGATAAAATTCATCTGGGATTTTCACTTAAGTTCCAAAAATTAATCATCTGGCTTCCCCATTATCCAATAGGAGGAGCTCCCCTCCTGAAATTAATCATCTGCCTTCCCCTTTATCCAATAGGAGTGGCTCCCCTCCCAAAATTAATCATCTGGCTTCCCCATTATCCAATATGAGGAGCGCCCCTCCTAAAATTAATCATCTGGCTTCCACGGTATCCAATTGGAGGAGTTCCCCTCCTAAAATTAATCACCTGGCTTCCCCGGTATCCAATAGGAGGAGCTCCCCCTCTCCAGGTGAACGAGAAATCTCTCCCTTGATAATGTGGCAAAAAGCATTGAGACATGGTCTTCGTCGTGCTTTACTACCGCTGTCCTCATAACAAGGCACCCGACTATTTTCCCTCCCAGCCTCGCTTTGAAGAATGCCGCCTCATGTGCAGCACAAGCCCTTGGGTTTTACTTGGGTTTCGACCGCGGATATTCCAAACATTGTATCGCGTTAACTGCAACAGTGATATACACGTTTGGCGCTTGATACGTTTTGTAATTGTCAAAGACCAGTCTTCTCACTTCGTGTATCCTAACATTATGCATAACAAGTAACACATTCGTGAAAATTTTTACCCAACTGTACATCGAAGTTACAAGAAAACAATGAAAGAAAAACACCCTTGGTGCACAAACTTGTGTGCTTAATGATGCTTATTCGAGTGATAAATTATCTCCTTCTCAAAATCTACTTTACTTCAGTGGGAGCCGTTTCTCACAATGTTTTTATTCCATAAACAGCTCCCCATTGCTCGTCCAACAAGTAAGTTTTGATGCTAGCATTTCGAGTATTACCAATAACAATTACAACACTGTTATCACTTTAACAGACAAAGGTCATGTCCGGTTGATGACCTTAAAATAAAGATAGGTCTAGGTCTACATTTATTGGTTTTGTTAATAACAGTAATCTGAGATGTCTGATGGAGAAAATGATCAAAGTTTATTTATAGGAATCAAGTCAAAGCCACAGTGACGTGATTCGACCGAGAAAGTTGGTCAATCCCGGTCAACTGATGACTCATGTTGTGATGGTGTTTTTTAATACTCGTTGTACAAATCAAGATATAGAGGTAAACATGTTGTAATTAATGGAAACTATTGAGACGTTATTGCCAAATTGTGGTTGAACCCCGGTCAAGGCTAGCTAGAGATAGCAAATCTACGCCGTGTTTTTGGCGGGATAGACGGCGGGGTGTTGTGACTTCCTCTACGGATCATATCCCATCAATTCATGGAATAGTTAAATATTGGTTATTAAAGACAAACAATATTGTTGAATGGTGGTGGTATTATGGTTTTAATTACTGTGGGTTAAAGGTGAATTACCCGATGGAAATGGAAATGATTTGTGGAGTTGTGGACGGAGGGATTGTTCCGTTGTGGGGTATCGTCAGCAATTACTCCTCATGGTCATTTGTGGCAGAAGTGTGGCTCATTAGGTGAAAGGTCAACAGGCACACAGTGTACATTTTAAACAGAAGAAAACATTTAACAAAATGTTGAATTTGCATCAGGGATAAAGATCGAATATATCGGTAAGACACTGCTATAAAATTGCAAACGTCGTGGGTTCGAATCCCAACCGAGTAATTATGACTGTGACTTTTGTTTACAGGACTCGGGAAAGTACTGAGTATATTTATACAGTACCAACACACAGAACAAAAAACAAAATAATGAACATTTTGCACATGTCAACAACCATGCTTTGCAGTTTAATGTTATGTGAACAGTAGAACCCTTTAACAAAACAACTTGACAGAAATTGTTACATAAAAATGAATTCATAAATACCTCAGACAGTTTCGCTATTCCTATTGGTGGAGAGCGCGTCACGTGGGGTTGTAAAACGGCCGTGAAAGAAATAGTCGCTACCCTTTTATTCCCTTATTGAATGGTTTAATGGATTATTAATTTAAAAATATCATCGCAGCATACTGTTGAATTGCGACATAATTCACAATCGTTAAAAATATTACAATAGTATTACAAAAATTGCAATAGAAAATACGAAAACTGTCATAACTGTGAAAATTATGAAAATATGAAAACCCAAAACAAAGGCCTGGCAGAAATGCACCAAGAATGTATCCACAATTAAAACCAGAAATGAGAACAATACAACTTGCAATTGTGATTTATGTGTTCAGAAGATTGCTGTAGTGCAATTGCAAAATAATGATTGGTGATTGATGTAAACAACAGAACAACCAAAGCAAATTTAAGATTAGCAAACGGAAATGAAAAGGTGTTTACCTGATGACAGATCTCTCTCCCTTATACCCTGGATATTTGGTGTTTCCTTTGTCTTTTCTACCACCCTCAGTGCCCCTTCCCTTTTTGAGTGACTTCTGTTGCATCTTGTACCTCTTATCTCTTAAGGGTAACCACCTAACACCTTCTTCGTCTTATCTTGAAGTAAATTGGGTTATTATCGCACCTCTGTTACACCCCGGGCTTGTTATGTTTTCCACCCCATCATTAGGGTGTCGTAATTAAACCTGGATGGGCAAAGACAGTTCTATTTCCGGTAGGGATGAGTCTCGAGATGTGTCGTTGATGCAAAACACACGAACCAGACATTACATGTTAAAAGATTAGGTGTCGAATCCTGTTGCCCGCCCCCTTAGGAATTACACCTGTATTACACCCGATTTACACTGGCATAGAGGAATCCTTTATGACACTGGTAAGTTTATTTGTTACCTTAATAAGTAGGATTTGAAACTTTGCATGGTGGAAGTACAACTAATGAGAGGTTCGCGGCAACACCATGTGTAAATCTCTTTTCGGGTAAAGTGGTGGTTTTAAAGACAGTGGACACTATTGGTAATTTTCAAAGACTATAGTCTTCTCAGTTGGTGTATCTCAACATATGCAT
Organism: Asterias amurensis; assembly: GCF_032118995.1. NCBI lineage: Eukaryota > Metazoa > Echinodermata > Asteroidea > Forcipulatida > Asteriidae > Asterias > Asterias amurensis. The sequence continues at coordinate 22,040,279 of NC_092655.1, forward strand.
AAAATAACAAACCTGTGAAAATTTGAGCTCAATTGGTCGTCAAAGTTGCGAGATAATAATGAAAGAAAAAACACCATTGTCACACTAAGTTGTGTGCTTTCTGATGCTTGATTTCGAGACCTGAAATTCTAAACTTGAGGTCTCGAAATCAAATTCGTGGAAAATTACTTCTTTCTCGAAAACTACCTCACTTTAGAGGGAGCTGTTTCTCGCAATGTTTTATACTATCAACCTCTCCCCATTACTCGTAATAAAGAAAGGTTTTATGATGATAATTATTTTGAGTAATTACCAATAGTGTCCACTGCCTTTAAAGAGAACCGGTGGTTGACAACTCTACGTTTCGATCAGATATGCTCTGATCCGAAGACGATCAGAGCATGAAGACGATCTCCTGAAGACGATCAGAGCATACTGATCGAAACGTTGAGTTGTTAACCTCCGGTCCTTTTCAGAACCACACCTACTCAAATCACACGCCGTTAACTGCAAACCTCTCGAGAGGTCTCTTTAGTTTACTCTAAAATCAAATGGCCCCATGAACATGCAACACTGACCAGTGTTCAGATACCCGAAGATGTCTCAAACGTAATTCCCAGTCGAACAATCCACATCAACTCAGACTTTCTGATGTACAATAAAAAACAAATTCATCATTGAAAAAGATAATAAAAAATCCATAATATTTCAATGGACGTTTTAATCACCCATTTACTTTTAGAAGACCCAGTAAGTTTTATGTCAAACTGTGATAATTCATATCTTGTTTTAAATAACTCATAGCTAGATTTACAACTCTTTTTTACCCATAGGTATTGCTCACGTACACCTGGAACTTTTAGACACAAAGCACCATGTCAAAATTCTTTCAATAACATAAAGTTTTACTGTAACGATGGCATGGACTTCAAGTTCGTTCAGTGAGGTGCGTAAAGATGAGAATGGTTGACATCGTGTGAGGTCAAAGTAGAGGTCAAATCTCGGGGGTGTCGTAAGAGGCTCTTAGAGATGAGAAGAAACACCGATTATTTCAATATGGTCTCAGCTCCTAAGGCCAAATAAAAACAAAATTATGTAGAGCGTACCTTGCTCGTTTCCTTTTGAGAGGCCGTCTCCTTTTTTTCTCTTTTTTTTTGCAAATCTTCGTTTTCATTAAAAATGGATACATTTTAACGATCTCAGACAAAACCAGCCTAGCCGGTTGTCCTTAAAATTATGTCAAGCGGCCTTTAAAAAAATTACATTATCATGATCTTAGACGAAAAAACCCAAGCCGGCTGTCTTTAATGTCGGCCATTTTGAAAAAAAAAACAAAAAAAAACCTCTTTCTTATTCAAAAAGGCATGACGCTAAACATTGTTTTCTTTTTTTTCCCGAAAGAACTTGAGTCGTAATTACCGCATTCGTGGACCCTCTCACTTTAGATACCTACATGGCTCGTTTGAGGGTAAACCCTCCAGGATACCTCCCTAGGGAGCAATGAGGCATTGAGGTGTGGAGAGATATAAAGATGCTTGGAGGTAGCTTCTTATAAAACTCACCCTGTTAGTTTAAATCAACTCCTCCCCCATCCCTTTGACAGTTGAAAAGGGTCTCCAATGTGCTTCCCTCCATAGTCACAATTAATGAGGCCGTAAATTGCCAATCCTTACCCCCCCCCCCCCATTATTAGGCTAATGTGATTTACCTTTATTGTTCCAAAGTGGTCATTAAGAATCAAACGTGTCAGTCTTGACTTTAAGGACAACACAAGGACTGTTCCTTGGAGTCTGTTTAGGGTTATACAGCTCCCCTCTTAAATTGTCTTAATGTGTGTGCGGCTTGGGTATTTGTTTTCAATGTTTAAGAAGCGGGACGTCTTCAAGGTGTACGAGTCTAATCTGACCCGTGTGTATGGAAAGTGAATGCTAATCATCCTGTCTTCATGAGGAACAGTTTACTCAAAGCTCAAAGGCTAGATGAACTTTTAACGGTGCATAATTCACCTTGCGCATGTCTGGCAAAACTTTTCTTGTCAGTAAATTATACTATAAAAAAACAGCAAAACATTTCAGGTTTCAGAGTAAAATATTATAAACTTTCTAATCTCAAAACAACAAATGTTGCTTTATTATTTGGCTGCAAGATGAACACTTAGGCCTACTCTAGCACACTCATGGTGAGACTTAAAGACAATGTACACCCTTGGTGTATCCTAACAAAGGCTATAATAACAAACCTGTGAAAATTTAGACTCAATTGGTCATGAAGTTGCAAAAAAAAGTGAAAGAAACCCACCCTTGTTGAAAAAACTTGTGTGCTTATAGAAGCCTGATAAAGGCTTGAGGCCAGAAGTATTTAATATTTTGAGTGAGAAATAACCTCTTTTTCCAAAACTTCAAAGGGGCGGCCGTTTCTCACAATGTTTTATAAATTATACTAATCAACAGCTCTCCATTGCTCGTTAAAGTAAGTTTTTAAGCTAACCATTAGGCTAAGTTGAGTAACCGATAGTGTCCAGTGCCTTTAAAACTGCAAACTGCCGTTTACGAAAAAGACATTTTATGCCTTTAAGGTCAAACTATAAGGTTGTGGGTTTTGACCCTTCATGGAGAGCATTAAACGAGCTGGGGTTACGCACGATCTCATTTGAAGTATGTACCGTTAAAAGCCTGCTGTTTCCCCACCAGGAATTCTTCTCCCGATACCCGGACCTTCCGAATCGCCGATAATTAGAACACAACGGTACCATGGAAGGAGGGGGATGGATAGCTCCGTCTGAAATGGGTTTAGATAAATAAGGTTTACCGAGAAAAGAATGTGTGACTGCTGTGAGTGGAGGACTATTGATGACAGTCTTTTTACTGGACTAACGGGTCGCTGTTCTACTGTTAATGATTTGAAACACTGATCCTTGAGTTGTATAAGGTAGACTGATTGGTTTAGTTGTAGGTAATGCAAAAATAATCCTCATCGTTCTGAACAGAGTAATTAACTTGGCTTACGTATTGATAATATGGGTCACAATCAATTGACTAGATACCCCCAAAAATATTAGGTAAACATGTGATAAGATGACACCACTGTTTAAAGACACTGGACACCTTTGGTAATTGTCAAAGACCAGTCTTTTCACTCGGTGTATCTCAACATATGCATAAAATAACAAACCTGTGAAATTTGAGCTCAGATGGTCGTCGAAGTTGCGAGATAATAATGAAAGGAAAAAACACCCTTGTCGCACGAAGTTGTGTGCTTTCAGATGCTTGATTTCGAGACCTCAAATCTAATTCCAAGGTCTCGAAATCAAACTCGTGGAAAACTACTTCTTTCTCGAAAACTACGATACTTCAGAGGGAGCCGTTTCTTACGATGTTTATGCTATCAACAGCTCCCCATTTTACGCTACCAAGTAAGGTTTTATGCTAAAATTTATTTTGAGTAATTACCAACAATAGTGTCTCATTGTGCAGTTTGAGGTTTATTTTCGTCAGACCTTTCGGTAGGCAGATTGCCATTACTAAAATTGAGTTTTGGGAAAAGTTGCATGTCATGCACCGGATTCAAGCTCCGGTGTTTCTGATCAGCAGAGTGTGGGTTCGAGTCACAGTCGTGACTCCTTAAGCAAGACACTTAACCATGATGCTTCGTCCTTCGGGGGGGGGGGGGGGGACGTAAAGCCAATGGTCTCGTGTGTTGTGTAACGCACGTAAAAGAACCCGGTGCACTTTATCGAAAAGAGAAAGGGGTTCGCCCAGGTGTGATTGGTTTGATTGGCAGCATATTGCACCACAGCACCTTGTAAACCAATATAACAGGATTATGTCTCATAATTTCAACGCAGTCACACCTTGAAGAAAAATACTGTATGTTAAAGCGCCTCGAGCGTCACTGGGTGACGGATATGCGCGCTGTAAGAATCCACTACTCTTATTAAAGGAAAATTCTGTACCCTCAACCTTGACCATCTAACCATTGAGGATGGAAATTTTCCTTCCTTCATGGTCTTACCTAAAACCAAATCAATAAATTTTCAACCCAGTGCAAAGGGCTCTTAAAGGCAGTGGACACTATTGGTTATTACTCAAAATAATTATTAGCATAAAACCTTACTTGGTAACGAGTAATGGGGAGAGGATGATAGTATAAAACATTGTGAGAAACGGTTCCCTATGAAGTAACGTAGTTTTCGAGAAATAAGTTATTTTCCACGAATTTGATTTCGAGACCTTAGAATTAGGAGGTCTCGAAGCATCTGAAAGCACACAACTTCGAGTGACAAGGGTGTTTTTTCTTTCACTATTATCTCGTAACTTCGTATGTGCAAGGTATTGATTATTATTGTCTCCAAAACATGAAGAAACCGCAAAGTTGTAAACTTTGGTTGATAAGTTAAATATTTAAAGTTAGGGGCTACAGACAGTACTTGTATTTATAGTTCAAACATAGTTTGTGGTGATTTTTAAATAATTTTTAACAAGATTTTGCACTTCACCAGACGAATAGAGAATGACAAACATACGTATTTTGTAAGACCACTCTCCACCGGAGAGGGCGCTTTGAAAACGTCAACAATAAATTGGATATGACATCGTGACCGACCCACGTGCACTATTGACCGTAACAACTTGCATTTCTGTTGTCTCACATCTCACACCACGGCCATCAAATATATACAAAGAACCAGACTTCTCAAGACACAGGGACATCTTCCTGAAACTCAAGACAAGAAAGTGTTACAATTAGTAACCTCTGGTTAAACAGGGTAGCCCGATGAATAGAGGAAATTGGGTAATCTGTTTCTGACTTTGATAACAGATCGAGATTAACACGGGGGTAATTAAATCAGAGCGGCCCTCAAGTAGACCGTGAGTAGACGAGACACGAAGCCATCAATTAGCGGGTCGACTTAGCCAATTTAACGGCATGTACTCTAGGGTCGCGTGGGTACTCACTGTTGTGTTTTTATATGAAGCAAGGGGAATAAATTCATTATCACAGATTGAGACCGACTTCCAAGTTTAGTTAGTGTATCCCCCAATGTGTAAAAATAAATATTACGGAGATGTAATTTTATAGCGGTGCTGGAATGTTTGCTTCGCCGTTGATTTGATCCGATTGACGGTTAACACTGGCCTCTCTGCCAGTCAAACTCGGGCCTTCAGGCGGTTAATTGTCAATACCAACCTCGTTCCATTCTTGTGTTTGTTTATATCAAGCTGCTTATTGCGGGGTCGTGCTGAGTGACACGCGGGCTCCCTGGACAAAAAGGAAAGTGTTATTTTGTTTCAAGATTTACCCATTAATGAACTTCTTGTTTCGATAAACGCTGGGTTGATTGTCTACGATTGGGTTTCCAAGAGAAATATGAAGCGGGAAAAACAATTTCTCACAATCTTAAAAACATCGCTTATGAATTACATCATCAGGTGATAGGTCACGTGGTGACACAAGTCCCGTATTCTACATTCCATTCTAACCTTTCGTTTTTAATGGGTTCAGCGATGAAGGGATTTGCTGAGTTATATTGCTGACAAGTAACAGTGCCTGTCACCGAATAAATAGAACGCATGCGCAGTGAGGTCACAACCTTCCATACGGTCCCAGATGATAGAAGTCGAAATGATAAACCAGCGATGAAATGTTAGCCAAGTTTTAACCTGTTTTTACATAAAGAGTTCTCTGTTTTGTATTTTAACTTGAGCGGGGGAAAAAAATCTCCAAGTCCTAGAAAATTGTTTTCATTTTGTCATCATCATCATTCTGAGGACGTCAACGCAGCGATCGCACGAGTCATTTCAGACGCGCTATTTGGGCTCTCTCTATCAATAATAATACCCTCAAATCGATTGGCTGACTGTGCCCCCCCCCCCCCCAAACCCATCATCCATTTAAAGCCATTGTGGATTGGATACTTGGAGAGCCACGGTAGCAGTTACCCAGTCAGATGTCCATCACACACACTGACTACTTGACAAAAACACAATGCAACAGTGGTGTGTTAAATCACAGGGCAGTGTTTAACAGTCATTAGTGGGTGGCTACTGCCCCATCCAGTCTGCTCCACTACACACGCACCACGCGCGCAAACCGCAGCCACAGTTTGTGGCATTATCACTTCCCACACAAGTCAATGGTTCCATCAAAAAATAATCGCAAGAGAAGTGACTGCGTAAAACAAAAACAGCAGAACAAAAAATCACTGCAAGTTTGTTGAGGCCGTCGTCCTACACAGCAAATCCAGCTCACACAAGATGGAATTCTGTTGACTTTGGTCTTTAAAAGGATTCCGAGGAAGAACTTCAAACCGGAGATTGGAGCTGATTTCGCGTCGTCGATCAGTAAAATGCTTTTAATTACCTGTCGACTCACCGCTCAGCCGATGTAGCCATTTGTTTAATGTGGCGGGTCGTTAACAATCTATTATAAGCAATTTGACGTTGTTGGAGCAACACACCGAGATAGCAGTCAGTGCTGGCTGATGCGTGGATATAAACTGCCAGGCCAATATAGTATCGTTTTAGAGCCATCATACATCAAGTTTACTATAATCGTCAACTGAAAAAAACAAAATCTCTGAAGATTTTCTCAGCTGATACACCAAGATGTTTCCCCAATACAGAACAGAGTTTTTAGCGGTCGGTCTTGCCTCATCTAAGTTTCATCCTGTACCGGTATCAGCGTCGACTTTCTTCCCACCAGTGGTTGCGATTGGAACCTGGCATCCTCATAACTACCGACCGAGAGCTAAGCGACCTACGCCGTACTACATCGCCGATATCCTGGGTCTGTGGGAGCGCGAGGAGACACAGAGGAAACTCGGCCTCCTCGGAGAACACCGGGCAGCCGCTGTGCTCGACGCCGGTAGCCTAGCGGTAAACCACGGGTATCTGAAGCCGCGCGGCAAGCAGACATCACCGGTAAACCTGGCCGGAGAGATGGAGAAACGCCAGGCGAGGAAACTAGCAAAGGACGCTCATGCTAAATCACAGATTGACGTAGAGATTGTTGCTGAGCGGACGGAAAGCAGAGATAGCACAGACAGTAATGGTAGGTCAGAACTTTGTTTTTTGAAGAAAAAAAATTGAATGTTGTAAACAATTTTCGAACCAAAAGGACCGATGGTCTAAATGCCAAGAATAGTTAACGGCGTGACGTTTCAATCCTAGCGGAGTTTTTCTCGAAGACTTGAAGGTTTTTACTTTAATTTATCTCTAATGAGAAAATAATTTGATTGAGTAATGACCATTTGTTCTTGAGTTAAATGAGCACTACTTATTCATCAAATCGTGGAGAGCTCTCTACTGGCCCAGGCCTATTTGTTTACATTCCTTTCTCTCGTTATAAGGTATCCAATAAAACATCCATAAAAATTAGGCATAACAAATTTAAACATACTATAAATTCCTTAACTACTCTAAACGTAAAGTATCGCTACATACTGTTCCTGTACCCGGTGTTAAAGAAAACAAAACTGGTTAGCCTACCATTAAATAAAACCCCTTCTACTTTGTCGCCTTCTTTTGAGCTGACGAGGTCGATTTAACCCTCTTGTTCAACCCCTCCACGCCCGTCTATCGACCACTTTATAACGGCACACCATGGACCACCAAGAAGCAATTGAGAGGTGTTTAAATAAAAAATCCCCCATCATCTTTTCTGTCGTACGGCTCACACACACTCTCTCTCCCTCTCTCTCATTATCCCGTACCCGAGCAATTGAGGCAAAAGTCCCCACTAGAAACACCCAGAGGCAGTGGGTATTCAGCTTCCCTCATTGTGTTGGGATACAATCTTAATACACCAGACAAAACGCTTTGAAGGAAAGGACCCTTTTTTTCACTGCCCATCAGGCAGGACCTCCATGAATACGTCCAGAGGGCTTACGATTTGCTGCGGCCTCGCTGCACCAAAATGACCATCAATTTCTTTTATTCCGCTAAAAGGTTTCCAGGGAGGAAAATATCCACTTGTGAGCAAACGATTCTTTGCCGGTTTTTTTTCTGCGGGGGGGGGGGGGGGAGAAAAAGCTCCAAAGGGGAGAGCTAGTAACTATTATTGACAAGTGGGTTTGCGAGTCACAACCAGGATGGGTTTCAAGCCTCATTTTAGAATCTTCGCTCTTTCTTTTGAAGGAATTCTGTAAAAGTGGAATTCTGTTTTTTAAATCCGTTTAGAAGTGTAGCTTCGTCAGGGGTTGTGAACCACTTGGCCTTTCTGAAGTGGGTTGCCCAAAATGTTTATGTATAATCTTTCCTCTTTATAGTCTTCTATTCGTATTCAAAAGGAGATTTACCGTATACACTTTCTTTGTTATGATGTAAAATGTAAATTCGGTTCGTACCTTCTCTGGAAAATGATACTCTGTCCAAAAGTATCAGAGACATGGTTTTCCAATATACATTAGATATAAATAAATAATAACAATTCTTATACAGCGCATTTCCATTAACCGTATCAATGCTCTTTACATTAGTGCCCTGGTCATAGGCCCAATAACATCCCTTTTTAATGTTTCTCAGCTCCCTTGGGAGTATACAACCTGGGCAACAGTTTATATCGCTCCAAAGGCTTTTTCATGCACAATACCAACCTCTACCCTCGCAGGTACCCATTAAAAACCCCTGGGTAAAGGGAAGCATTTACTGTTAAGCATCTTGCTGAAGGACACAAGTGTCACGACCGGGATTCGAACCCTGGTCTGGTGAAAATATATAATTTGATTGTTTTTTACTTTGTCTTACTCGAAGAAAATAATATTTTCCTACATTGGCTTATTTATACCCACGTTGTCAACATTAATAATACAGATTCAGAGAAGAGATATTCAGTTCATGACTTTTATCTTTTTAACTCTTCCTTCTTCGAGTCAGATCGGACGATTAGAATTTACACAGTAATTATTAACTTCACTGTTTACTATTGGTAATTGCTCAAAATAATTGTAAGCATAAAAACTTACTTGCTAGCGATCAATGGAGAGCTGTTGATAGTATACAACATGTGAGAATCGGCTCCCTCTGAAGAAACGTCGTTTTCGAGAAAGAAGTTAAATCTTTTCCCACTAAAGTAAAATATTTGAATTTGATTTTGAGGTCTCGAGTTCAAGTGTCTGAAAGCACACAACTTCGTATGACAAGGGTGTTTTTTTCTTGCATTATTATCTCGCAGTGTCGACGACCAATTGAGCTCAAATTTTGTTATTTTATGCATATGTTGAGATTACTCGTCTGTGTCAATTCTAAGTCAATTACCGAAGGTGTCGAGTGCCTTTAAAGACACTTTATTTAACGTTCGTGGTTTGAATTCACTGAGTTTATTCCGTGGAAAGCTTCGTGTTGGTCTATCAAACTGACTCCGGTCTATTTTCTAAAAAGGTGATGTGCTTTTGAAAGTATTTTTCGAATGACATGCGAGCCTCATACGTATGATTTTGAATATTTTAAACGTTGTCTTCAGCAACTAAGTTTTAAAAAAGCACTTCGCATATTAACCCTCGATTGAAATAATATGCTCAAAACACTTGAAATATGGGGCGTAGAAAACTAAACACAATTGACTATTAACTGATTGTATGCATCTATACAATGACATAAATATACGTCATAATTCAAAACTTCAACTTTGACTTGTCAATAAGTATTTTGCTTATCGTGGGTTTACTTCTAGCAATAATTGGGTATAATTAAGATGTGGTAATACACCTGCTCTAGTAATGCGAAGGTCGTTGGTTTGAATCACTCCGCGTGATTTGCCAGTGGATTTTTTAAAGAAAATTTGGGAAAGTACTGACTACTAAAGTCAGTGGACACTATTGGTAATTACTCAAAATAATTATTAGCATAAAACCTTTATACTTGGTAACGAGTAATGGGGAGAGGTTGATGGTATAAAACATTGTGAGAAATGGCTCCCTCTGAAGTGACGTAGTTTTCGAGAAAGAACTAATTTTCAACGAATTTGATTTCGAGACCTCAAGTTTAGAATTTGCTTCGTGTGACAAAGGTGTTTTTTTTTCTTTCATTATTATCTCGCAACTTCGACGACCGATTGAGCTCAAATTTTCACAGGTTGGTTATTTTATGTATATGTTGAGATACACCAAGTGAGAAGACTGGTCTTTGACAATTACCAAAAGTGTCCACTGTCTTTAATACACATCAGCGTAAGGGTAAACACAAACTATAACTTTTCAATATTCGGTCACCCAAGTGCGCGTTCATTTAAATAATTTGATTGATTGCTGTGTGTTTGTTTTTAATTGAAGTATCAATTTGAATAGCTTCAGTACACTGTTAAACCCTTATATTTAATAACCATTGAACTCTATTATGAAACAGTTATTCTCAGTAGGTGATTAGAACATTCCTTAAGGTTGGGTCAATAATTAGCAAAGGATGTTGCTGTAATTTGAGACATATTTTTAACAACTCATTTGATATGGATGTTATTTTTGTTAAGCAAGTAATTATGAGCAATGTCTTGACTTTTGACGCTTCACCGGTACATAATTGGTAAAGATTGATAAAAAACTTAAATACTTTAAATTATTAATAATACTTTAATCGGGCATATGACTACAAAAATAAACACATTTTAGTAACTATATACTTAAACAAAAATAAGTACCACCCCATACAATGAAAGGATAATAATTAGGATAAAAAAACTAACAAAGCGAATAAGAAAACAACCCTACAAAAATAGAGGAAAACACAAGGAAATGTAAATTAGACAACAATAAACTAGGGAGCAGCCAAAACAAAAACTGTGCTGCCCACAAGAGAAAGAAAAACGTGATTTTCAGAGTTGTGTCACTTCAACCCTAAAATAGTGACAACAACCACTACAAAACCACGTAGACACACAAACAAAGAACAGCGAACGGGCGAGCACCAGGAACAAACATTCACATGGGAATCCTTGATCAAATCTCAAAGCTTATAGTATACTTTCAGAGATTAACATTTGCATCTTAATTGCTCCAATATTTAGGAAAACTGTCACCCAACATTCAGTTGTAATTTCGATTTGTACGAGAGTTGCTGCCAGCACGGTATTTATAGCCCTTTGCCGAGTTCCCTTTGTACAAACAAACGGTCTCGCATAATCTCATAATCTCATAACTTGAAATTTGGACTGTTGTTTAGGAAAGGAAAAAAATGCTATAATTATTCGCATTTGGACGAATCCTACCCTTTGTTAGAGTTTTCTGTTGTTTTTTTATGTTCGGACATTTTCCCAAGACGTCGTGAAGTCATTACCTGCAGGAGTCGCATTCAATGCATGAAACACTATATTGTTGCATGCCGTCGTTCGCTATTGACGCTCGTTCAACTGCATTTAGGAGAAAATAATTTAAATATTTAAGTGAACCCTCAACCTAGATGCAAACCCACGTTCTAAACATTCCATCTCCCACCTACCCTAATCCACTAACCCTCCAATCAAGCCTAATTAATTATTTTTTAATCCCTAACTATCTGCGGGGAATTCTATGATTGTCATCAGGACAACAAATAAATGAATACAAAATATAAAATTAAAACGTTTCAATATACTTGCTGAAATTGGTTTTCTGTTTTGGAAGACGTAGAGAATGTGAAAGAAAATGTTCTTGTTAAAGACACTGGACACTATTGGTAATTGTCAAAGGCTAGCCTTCGCAGTTAGTGTATCTCAGCATATGCATAAAATAACAAACCTGTGAAAATTTGAGCCCAATCGGTCGTCGAAATTGCGAGATTATAAATGAAAGAAAAAACACAGTCATCAAATCAAATTCGTGGAAAATACCTTCGTTCTCGAAAACTTCATTACTTCAGAGGGAGCCATTTCTGACAATGTCTTATACTATATCAACCTCTCCCCATTACTATTTACCCAGTAAGGTTTTATGCTAAAAATTATTTCGAGTAATTACCAATAGTGTCCACTGCCTTTAAACCACTTATGTTTGTAAGCAAAGGACATTAATACAGAAACTAATCGTGCAGGAAATTTCGAGCCTCTGTGTGCAAAACTTTTACCGGTTGGTCCGTTTTGTCTAACAGTATTTTTAAGAAAAAAACTAAGCTGATTTAAAAGCCATCTCATTTTCCCTTATGAAATCGAAATGCAAACAATAATTAATGGTCTTTTCTCGAAGGTCTGTCCCGAAGTATACAGTCAAAGCTTGAAAATCTGACGATTGATTTTCTCTTTAACTATATTTCTTCTGTCAGATGACGAGAGTTGTAGCGAGAAAGCGGACCGCAAGCGAAAAGGAGACGGAGAATCACCCGAGAGCAAAGAGAAGAAGAAGAAGGCACGAACAACGTTTAGTGGGCGACAGATCTTCGAACTGGAGAAACAATTTGAAGCCAAGAAGTATTTATCAGCGAGCGAGAGGGCTGAGTTGGCAACACTTCTGAACGTTACAGATACACAGGTAAGGACAAAATAAACAGTTTATAATTCATTGAACTTATATTGCGCTCTCTCCAGGACCAGCCTGTTCGAGAGTGCATATCAATTTAACACGATTCCAGTAAAACAAAATATATATATGAAAATTAATCCATCCGAAAACAATCAAATGCGTAACTACAGCAAAAATCCATTAAAAAGTTACAGCAAATAACAAAAATCAATTCAAAAATTACAGCAAAAAACAATCAGTAAAAATTACATCAAACATTTACAAAACAGACTTAAAAACATACAGAAGCAAATTGCACAAAGATCATAAAAGCTGTTACCCACACAATTGCAATCAAAGTGTAGTTACAGATCGTAAAAAGCCTCCCTAAATAAGTGAGTCTTTAGTGAGGACATAGTTTTATTAGAAATATCTTTAGGAAAGTGTTCATTATAGACCTTTATTATGGTTTGTCCATTGTGATGTTTCTCCATTTCGAAACATTGTTAACCAAACTGAGTCTGGAAGAAAAAATAGTCTGGTTCCTTACGTAGCAGTGGATTCATTATTACTATTATTATTGGTTTATTAAAAAAAAACATTCAAACATCGCAGCCAAAAGCTCAATTGAGTTGAAAATACATGCAGGGATTTATAAATATAGTTACAAAATGACAGAAAAACCATGTAAGGTAGTGGACACTATTGGTAATTGTCAAAGACTAGCCTTCACAATTGGTGTATCTCAACATATGCATAAAATAACAAACCTGTGAACATTTTAGCTCAATCGGTCGTCAAAGTTGCGAGATAATAATGAAAGAAAAAACACCCTTGTCTCACGAAGTTGTGTGCGTTTAGATGGTTGATTTCGAGACCTCAAGTTCTAAATCTGAGGTCTCGAAATCAAATCCATGGAAAATTACTTCTTTCTGGAAAATTATGTCACTTCAGAGGGAGCTGTTTCTCACAATAATTTATACTATCAACCTCTCCCCATTACTCGTAATTAAGAAAGGTTTTATGCGTATATCTATTTTGAGCAGTTACCAATAGTGTCCACAGCCTTTAAGAAACACAATTTGTTTGGATTAGGGTTAGGGTTAGCATTATTAGATGGTGGTTGCATGATAAAGGCCTGCTGACTTGGGCCTATGTGTCATTTCAGTTCTCTTGTTGCGAATGGACCATAGACTCTGACAATGTCTTCACATGAGTTTCTTATTGTAACAATCAAAATGTGCGCATTAAAACCATTGGACACTACAGAAAAAAAAAGTTCACAGATTAACAAATAACTTACATGGTTTAAAGAAGGTAATGGTGAAAGACTTCTCTTGAAATATTATTCCATGAAATGCTTTACGTTTTGAGAAAACATTAAAACCATATTCAATTCTCGATATCGAGAATTACGGATTTGTTTTAAACACATGTCAAGACACGGCGAAACGTGCGGGAAAAGGGTGAGTTTCCCGTTATTTTCCCCCGACTCCGATGACCGATTGAGCCAAAATTTTCATAGGTTTGTTATTTTATAAAGAAGTTTGTGTTACACGAAGTGTGGGCCTTGGACAATACTGTTTACCGAAAATGTCCAATATCTTTAAAGTCGTTATTATTATAATTTAGTATTAATCAATTTACCATGATTGACACACTGTGTTGCCTCGCCAGAGTTTGTGTCTTTTGAAATTCTCGAAATTGTTACAATTAATAGATTAAGATTTGTGTACTATTGTACTGATTAGCTGAATGTATTTTCACACAAACCATCGCACAAACCAATGACATACCAATATGTAAGCAGAAGAACAGAGTGACCCACTAAAACCAACAATCCATAAGTTATTATTGTGACTGATATTTTGTTATTTTAAACTATGTCTCAAAATATCTGTCAGGGTCATTAGATCATCAGTTTTATTGCCTTCATCGGTTTCGTGTAATTTGAAATTTCCGCAGCCGTCTTCATTTCTTCTGTTTTGTTCTCCTGAAGACGAGCTGAGTATACTGTTCGAAACGTCGAGACCAAACCGGCTCTTTTCAGAGCCACCACTCCCTCAAAAGAAAGTTATTGCATGGTTGTACCCGCAAGTTTTATTTGTAGTTTATTCTTAGCATATTCTCCCCACTAAACAAAACACAATTTTCAGCAGCCAAGTTGTAAATTTTCTAAGCTTTAAAAATTACATCAAACATTGCTTGTTGAGTTACAGAACCTTACATTTTTCAATTCAAACACTCGTTTCGTTAAAATACATCTTGTACAGCTCAGACACTGGTATCCTGTAGTCAGAGAGAAGTTCAATCTTAATCAATTCACCTTTCCCTCATACTTTAACTCAGCAGCGATTACCAGTGAGCCTCGCAGTGCCATGTAAATTGCCTTCAATCTGAGGCTATGATGATAAGTTTATAGTCGTTTGATATCTGAAAACCTTCCCCATTCAGTGACAGAACTCCGTGGTGGTAATCTATGCTGCGATCAGACAACCTATTAGTATTACAAAGCGCGATTTAGCTCCCCCTGAATCTCCCGCCATAAAACAAGTCCATTAACGTATACTTTGCCGGTGCGTTTTTTAACTCGTCGAATTGACCACACGCGCCCATTTCTCACAATCAACCATCAGAAGGGTTTTTTCTCTCTCAGTCTCTGCATTTATTTTTCCGATTTTTTTTCTCCATGTACTTAATTTGTCTCAATGAGGCCGTCGTTTTCACAGGCATTTAAGGGTAATACACGGAGGCACTGTAATCGGAAAATAATAGATAAAAGGGACTACTGAGCAGGCTTTGCTGAGGGCAAGATAAAATGCCATTACGGTATGCTTGATTGGAGTAAATGGGGGGAAGCAATTTGCATTGTGATTGGTTAAAAGAGACGCTGTTTTGGCTTATGTTAGTACACTAATTCATGACGTGTATTGTAGGAGCCTCTCTGTTGAGCAGAATGCGGCGGTTTGAACCGATCGTTTTTAAGTGGGCGTTTTAGTGATGTCTACCACGAACTTCACCACAATGCGTCTGCTGATTGCTCTCATCCAAAAGCGCGCCAAATCCAGTGTACATTTTGGCAGAGTTGATTGAGTCTTGTCAATATCTGTGAAGTTTAATTCCTTTTGGGTGAGTCTCTCATGGACACGGCTTAGTCTTTATCGTCATAGTTCGCCACCCTCCGTTTGTCCCCCAAAAAGCAATTTTATTTTTTTTATTTGTTAGAATGTCTTATCAAGATCACTTTTTTAAACCAGTTTTCAATGATTACGAAAACAGGTTTGTGTTGGATTTTAGCAATAAATGCCATGAAGAGATAAAGGTGACTTCATCAAGAAGACTATTCTTCATTCACAGTAAGCCAAACTTAGACACCTAAAGTTTTATCGAGTTGACATTTAACTTCATTGTTCGGTGGGTTGATTGTCTTTGCAATAGAAGATCACACGTGTTTAAACGTGACTATTCTTCAAAGATTATTTCAAAAGATTGGTCCACAGGGAAATGATTGTTAAAAGGTGTATCAACATTTGGTATACTTTTCGGTATGCATGCAATCATTTGATTGGATGGAATAGTCTATAGTCGGCTCTTATTGGTGGAATGTGGTCTAACAAGTGTAACAAAACCCAGCACACAATAATCAGCACGTTCTTTGACTCGACATTGCAGTATTTTTGTCAGTTTTGGAGGAAAATAAACAGACACAGAAACAGTGAGACTCGCTGGCTGCTCTGGGCAGGATTCACTTGTAGTGATCAAGTGTGTGTAAGCTAAGAAAGTTTAGCCGTTTCTATGTTTTGCCCCGACATCGGCAGTCAGTTTATTGGGGTCTTTTTTGTTGAGGGTCGGGCCGGCCCTCTGCCGTCTATGCCTCGGGTAAGATACCCACGTAAGTGTGGTACTCGTGCAAGCAGACTCCGTACAAGTGGAAACAAGATGAAGGTGGAGAAACTTCTCCGGGGTTCGGCTTGATCCAGTTTGTCGGTTCAGGGTAGATAGACCGGTACTCACCTCACCCTTCCAGCCATACCGAGGAGACAGATAATCTACTCGCTTCAACAAGCACCCTGAAACTCGGCTCTCGAAAAGCCCCATCAGGTCGGTGTCACGACACACTGGTTCCCCGCGGGCTCAACGTTAACGAGTGGCGGTAACAGTTACCATTTCGTCCCATAGCTATGTTTCTTTTGCATTGAATACTTCCTCAACCTAACCGCTAAATACTATACAAGTATTACTCCTTTTATATAAAAAAATAAAACCATGTAATGGGGATGTTGTGTCGGCTCTGGAAAACACACGAAACCGTGGAGTTTTGAGCGTGACTTCTTGCCCTCATCCTGCCGTCGTTCAGTCTAGAAATCACGGGCTGAGCAAGCGAGAAGAGACGAGACAAACATTGGAGACTGTGCTTTTTGCCTTGGACAGGAAGCAGTTTAACCATTATCAGTTTTAAAGTAACACTCAGAAGTCCGCGTGCCCTGTAATCTTGTATCGCACCACCCTCCGTGGCGCTGTGTTCGTCATGCATGGGATGAAGCAATGTTGCTCTGACATCATGAAAGAAGAAAAAAAAGACTACGATCAAAAAAATCAATTCCTATTTTTAACTTTCCACCAAGTCAGTTTCATGGTAGTTGCATGGACTTCGCTCTTGTTTTATAGTTTTGGGTACATGTGGATCTTAAAGGCACAGGAAACTATTGGTAACTACGATCAATTACTTGTTACAAAACTTACTTGGTAACGAGCAATGGGGAGCTGTTGATATTATAACAAGTTGTGAAGTAACGTAGTTTTTGAGAAAGAGGTAGTTCCTCACTCAAATATTTAAATACTTCATGTCTGTAGCCTTTGATTAGGCATCTGAAAGCAAACAAATTGGTTCGATGACCAAGTGAGCCAAAATTTTCACAGGTTTGTTATTTGATGCATAATGCTGGGATACGCCAAGTGATAAAATTGGACTTTGACAAAATTGCAAAAGGTGTCCAGTGCCTTTAGCATTGGGGCTTTTATCGGTTGGAAGGTAACACAAGGGAATCCTTACTAGTTAATCGTAAATGTGACACCTGTTTAAGAATATATACCTGTTTTAAAGGCAGAGGACACTATTGGTAATTACGCATAAACCTTACTTGGTGATGAGGTATGGGGAGAGCTTGGTGGTATAAAACATTTTGAGAAACGGCTCCCTCTGAAGTAACGTAGTTTTCGAGAAAGAAGTGATTTTCCACGAATTTGATTTCGAGACCTCAGATTTAGAATTTGAGGTCTCGAAATCAACCATCTAAACGCACACAACTTCGTGTGACAAGGGTGTTTTTTCTGTCATTACTGTCTCGCAACTTCGACGACCAATTGAGCTCAAATTTTCACAGGTTTGTTATTTTATGTATATGGTTGAGATACACCAAGTGAGAAGACTGGTCTTTGACAATTACCAAGAGTGTCCATTGTCTTTAAGAAACAACACAAAACTGCTCGGTTTTTATGTAGCCCTTTAAATTTAAACGTATGAGTGTTTCCAACGGACGAGCCATAAAAGTACAGGTGGTTTGATTAGGTGCATAAGCTGAAATTCTCTATGGGCTCCAAAACGACTCCCGCTCATTCAAAACAAAATGTATAAATATCAACATATACACCGTCGTTAATTTTAATACATTGATGGTTAGTAATATCGGTATCTTCCATCCATTTAACAATGAGATACACGTGTACACTTTGCCATCGTCTATATTCATTTCCATCATTTAGTGGTAATGGAGGACTAATGGTATAAAGGATTCAGATTGGACCATTAAGGCAGGTTGATACCGCCATGATGACATTGTTATGGTACGGATTCTCTGATTGGTCAGCATGATGAGTCTTCTATCGTCTATCGTGATTGGTTGGATGTGTGTTTGGTTTATTAATAGTATCACCGTTAAATCTCTTTATTGACAGATAAGTAAGGTTTCGTTCGGTGTTCGTAATTGGTGGAGAGTGTGTGGTCATCATTTTGAGTCTTTATAACGCAAGTCGTGATTGGCTATAACTTGTTGAGAGCGTGCTCTAATTAGCAAATAGGCGGATTGGTTAATAGGGTACAGCACTTTTCATTGGTCAAGAGTTTATCGGTTGAGAAGCCAGTTAGTGGGACGATTAAGCTGTTTACAGTTTCAAACATTTCATACTTTTGATCTAGCTTTGAGCGATTGATAATGTTCTCCAAAATATAAAAAGTCAAGATTACGTTTTTATTTCTTATACAATAAGAAATCGTTTGGATCTATTTTGTGTAAGTAGATTGAGGTTTATTGTTAATACAACCAAATACAATTAGCAAGTATGGTCTGTCGAATCGTGTGTCTACTCAATTATGCTAATTGGACTTAGCTTACCAATACTGTGCTTCCCAATAGCTTAGATTAGTATTTTAACATCCTCAATGTGGGGTGTCGTGGCCTAGCGGTTATTTATTATTATTCTCATCAATTATTATTTTCACCATTGTTGTCTTCATCATGTCTGTCTTTGATCTAATTGTCTTTCCGTTCGTTCTTGTCCCCGTTTATTGTCTGTCCCCAGGCATCACTACATAAGCCTCGGCTTCCAGATGATGCCTCCATACTCTATTAATTTGTTCTCACCCTCATTAAATAGCTTTGTTTATTGGTTATTCCTCTAAAAAATTGTTTGTACTCTGTTTTCATGAAGTATGGAAATAAATATAAGTTTGAATGAATGAAGAGCACCGTTGTCAAGCTCTGATGTTTCTGATCAGCAGAGTGTGACTTCGAGTCCCGGTCAAGACACCTATGTCCTTAAGCAAGACACATAACCATTGCTGCATCCTTCGGATGGGACGTAAACCGTTGGTCCCGTGTGTTGGTAACGCAGGTAAAATAACCCATTGCAGGCACTTATCCAAAACAGAAGGGGTTCGCTCGGTGTTCTTGGTCTGATTGTCTATTTTTTCTGGCACCTCCTGTGCAATTTGGCCTCTTTTAGTTTGGGGAGGGGGATTACTACTCTTCCATGTTTTTATGTTTATTTATTTGTTTGTTGTTTGTTTGTTTGTTTTTTTTTAAATTAATTTTATTGATTTTTTTATATTAAGGTTATTGTTTTCTCTGGTATTGTGGTAAAACTTGTGCAATTTTACATTTTAATATTTTATATGTTGCTGTACAAGACTGTAAATTTCATGTAATTTGATATACTTGACGATAAACGATTCAATTCAATTCAATTCAATTCAGTTCAATTCATTGGCAGCATATGCGCATAGCACCTTGGAAACCATGTTAAAGGAAGATTTTCAAGCGTAGTTCCACATACATTGCAGACAAATACAAAATGTTGAAGCGCTCTGAGCGTCACTGAGTGAAGGATACGAGCGCTGTATAAGAACCACAATTGTTATAAATAAATAAAAATGTTTATTGATGAGTTTTTTTTCTTCTTCTGTTTCTGTCCTCAGGTGAAAATTTGGTTTCAGAATCGGAGAACAAAATGGAAGAAAATGGAAGGGATTTCCAACGCGGAAGCGGCCGAGCATAAGATTGGTGGACCGAAGCATATTGATACTATACGGCAGAAACAGAACAGTGAGAACACGGTCAATGTCCAGGGGACGGTCGCTGACAAAGCTGTCACACACGAGGGACACATTGCGACAGCTGGTGACGACGATGATGATGACGATGACGATGACGAATGCGACTCGCCATGTCAGGAGGGAGATGACAATGCTGTCATTGCGGCTACACTGTGTGGTAGCGACATCGAGATGGTTGGACGAAACGACGATGACACGGAACGAGGAGTACCCCAGGATTTAGTGAGAGGTCACGGTCGACTCTCAGGGGACAATGACTCGGTTATCCCCACGACACCAATGCCGTTCACATTGCAAACTCAAATCACCGAGATACCAACGGACAGCGATGACGATGCGGACGCGAAGGTAATGACAACCCACGTCATACTGAGGGATGAAGAAAATGGCGAACGTGAGAAGAGTAAATGGGAAAGCCACGCCCATGACGCAGAGACAGTCCTCATGGATCATATCCATCAATGTCGCTAAGGAACTGAACTCAATATTCCTGTCACCACATTGACTTGGAAGCATTCATCTGTAAATTCTGATAACAAATAAATCTACTATTTATAACTGATGCTTGATTTGCATTGCGTTTTGCTATTATGGTAACGCGTATAGGTTGGGACCATATCATTATATTGATTATTATTTCTAAAACATCGATGTCAAAATGGTCCGGTTTGTGAAACCTTAGACCGGAGGACATTGTGAGCACGATAAAGAAGCTAACTTGCGGAATAAAAGGGCGATTATTTAAAAAAAATAAATGCAGTAAATAACGAGCATTACCTTGCACGTGCTTTTGAAGTTAACTTTAGAAATTATCTGTATATAAACTACCACCAAATCAATTTTATAAGTATCAAATACTATACAGTTGATGTTAGTTATAGCTCACAGGGTTTGACAGATGACTAATTGTAATAGATTTGCAGTATATAATCTCACAAACTGTGTGTTCTTTACTGCTGTTTGATTGCGCATATGCATGCAAGTTCTGTGTCATTAGAAGTCATTGGGTTCGATCTATAGTCATACGATGAAAACATTAAGAGATGTTTAGCGATCCAGTCGG
Organism: Asterias amurensis; assembly: GCF_032118995.1. Taxonomy (NCBI): domain Eukaryota; kingdom Metazoa; phylum Echinodermata; class Asteroidea; order Forcipulatida; family Asteriidae; genus Asterias; species Asterias amurensis. The sequence continues at coordinate 22,061,333 of NC_092655.1, forward strand.
CTCTTTTTAGTACCGTGTCTCGTGCATCAAGACGACGGTAAATAGCATCTCTCAAAGCACCCCCTGCACGCGTCGCAGACCCTTCAAGTCCCTTTCAACGCGGCGACAGCTTTCCTCAACAAGATGGGAGGTTTTTTTTATACATGCCTCTTGGAAAATATAGAACTCAATTGACTGCTTAGACCCCCATCCAGTTGCAGTCGTTTTTATAGTCAGGTGTACGGCGCAGGTGGAATTGTCAATACTGTCGGAGTACTCGCCTTGCATATCCAAACATTCTCAGCCCCATCGTGTCTCCCCCCTACTACATCCTAATGCGAGATACTTCGCCGAGACGAAGAGAGAGAGAGCATTTGGAACAACGAGTGTGTACACTAAATGGTACGTGAACCGAAAGCAGAGCACGGCAAATAGACAAAGAGCGCCGGACAAAAGTCACCGCAAAACGGTTGGCGAAGATTGCCATTCAAACTCGCAAAGCGGCACACGTGTTTCGTCCACGCGGCTGCCCGTTGTGAATTGATCTCTAATACTAATTTTTTGAGACAACCCAAAGATTGCGAGTAGGCCAATAAGTTTGACTTACTCTTTGACTTTCCTCAATTAACCTTGGTCTTGCAATTGTACATCAGAAAAAACAAACCAGCGGCCATGTTGGTTTACAATTCCTAGATGCGAAACCCACTCCGTCATTCCAGCTTTTGGAAGCGCGTGACCGATTCCCATTGGTTTGTTTTTAAAACGGGTCAACGTTTGTAAATGTTTATTTCTACAGTCGAGTACTACATTATACTTGCAGTTTCACGGCGCGCGCCAAATGTCAAAGTGTGAGTTCCACTGGCAACATTTTGGCTTCTGACGCTGCAAGAATATACCGGCAATAAAAACCAGTATGCCATTTTACAATGAGTGAAAAACAATTTGCATGATAGAAATATAAGTAAGGTTTGCGGCAACTTGTGCAAGTCTGTTTCGAGTAGAACTGTTTCGAGTAGGTACTGAACCAAACGTTGAGTTGTCAACCACTGCAAACCTCCCATATAAGAATGCTAAACATTTCTGTCTTTTCACGTTAAGTTGCGATTTAATTTGACCAATTCTACTTTTCGGTAAATATCGAGATAAATAGATCACCTCTTCATCTTAGACACCTCATTTCAAAGGTTCCTGTTTGACCCACGAATGGTCACGGCTGATCCAGCTGGGGTCAGAACTGATCCATAAAGTGGCCCATAATGAGTCATTATAATGCATTAATGATTCAGTTCAAAGTTGAACTATTCTGCAAATCAGTGAAACACCGTTTGTAGTATTATTTCTGACCCATGTAAAAGTTAGTCTGATTGGTCCTTGTATTCGATTGAGACTTGAGTGACGTCACAGTACGCCCTCTGGCACTCTTACCTTTAACACTTTCTACTTTCATCTCAAACTCTTGCTTGAACAAAAAACCAAAATCCGTCTGGATTCCATTTTCTTCTTCACCATGTTATCTCCCTTCCTGCTCGAATGTCCATAATCAGCTTTGGTACCGAACCAAACACCGTGGTCTGTACTCAACGTCATGTCTTTCCTGAAACACCATGCCGGGTGTCCTGGGCCTCCCCGACGGGTACATCGGGCTCTTCGAAACCCTAACCCCGGTACCCGCGATTCCACACCATAACACTGCATTCTTTCACTGGACTTTGAGGTGGTTTTTTCTCACCCTGATGCGGCGGTCTGGTAACGCGCCCCGCAGTCAGGATGTTCGGATGGGTTGTTTGATACGGGTTTTCCTACTCGTTGGAAAGCCTATCTCATTCGAGATGGTATGGTGCCTCTGGACAAAATCACGGAAGTGGATGCGTGAGATAAGGACCACTGAAAACAAGCCGCCAGGAATGGTTTCTTACAATACCACTGATTTCAAGATTTTATGAGAATGAAGTTAAAACTGGTTTGTCTTTTGTTAGATAAGTACATCCTACAGCTTTGTCGACAGCATGCTTGATTTCTTCATACATACGATAATATAATAAATGATAAAGAATATTCTTGATCCCCGATGCAAATTTAACATTTAAAAAGATGATATAAGAAAATAATTTTATTACCCCACACTAATGAATTAAAACGGGCCTTCATTCAAACAGTGCAGACAAAATCACTAAACAATTTAGAACGGTAAACAGACAGATTGATTAAACAGAAACAATAGAGCATGTATTGTACCTTGACTGCAATGCAAGTTTAAGTTATTGACATGAATTATAAGACTGATGTTCACTCTGTAAAGTACGTCATAACTGTACTTAAACTGCCGTACTGCTCGCTTTTCTAGTTTTTAGAGACAGGCGACGATGAACACAACTGCTGTTTCGTGTATGATTGCTTTCACATTTTGGATACAAAGGCGGTCGCATAAAAATTGGGCATGCATCTGCCGTCAGTTTCTTGCGACTTGTTCTGTGTTGAAGGATTGATAAAACGGTATCATCACGTTCAGTGTGTTTCTCTATACGATCTATGATTCAGCCGTCTCTGTTATTCGACACGTGATGTCAATGCTCATGCGTACGAAAAAAAACTTGGATACCATAGCAACAGTTCTAGCAACATTTCAAATGCTGTATGTAGTTTTTCAGTTTTTTAAACTTACTTGGTAAACGAGCGACGGAACATTGCGAGAAACGAGTCTCTCTTCCATGACCAATTGATCCAAAATGTTCACAGATTTGTTATTGACTATGCATATGTTGAGATACACCAAGTGAGAAGACTGGTCTTTCACAATCACCAAACGTGTCCAGGGTTGGATTTCACAAAGCGTTAAGACTAGTCTTGTCTCAGGTTAACTCGTCCTAACTTAGGACGCCTTAAGTTTGTCATATCCCTAGGACTAGTCCTAACCTATCTCTTTGTGAAATCGACCCAGTGCATTTATAAGATGTATTTTTGGGAAACCGCGAAGTACCGAATGTTGTACGTTAGGCCTAACGTTATCCGTGTTCAATAAACGCATTCAGTAGTATTAAACTGCCAATCTATACATGCTAGATTTATAAGAGTAAGATCGAGTTTTATATTTGCAAAGCAAGTGTTTAATATCTGTCAAGTCAGATATCAACAGTTTATGACCGTGTTGAGTCCGCGGACATTAAATGTCATTATGTTCCCTCCAGTCCACACAACAAACAGCAATGTTTTAACGCCGATTCCAGAGGGAGTGAGACATTCGCCTTGAACCGTCGCCTCTCGCAAGACGAGACCCACCTGTACGGAGGCCCCCGGGGGACACTGAAAGCTGTGAAAGCGAAAAGGTTATTAATTTAAACTGTCTTTCCGATTAACAAGGCTGGGTAAATAATGTTTGGATAAGAAGGTGTTCTGATCAGGGACCAGATGAAGGTAAATTAGTCCTCAATGCCGACAAATTGCAGCTTGCTCTTTTGGTCTTTGTCACTTTTACCCTATCGGGATACTTTGTGTTGTGTACAGACTGAAGAATAGTGCTATGATAACACTACCCGCTGAGATTTGTTGTTGTGTAAATAAACCATCTGAAATTAAGAGGTTGGAATCGTTTCTGGTATTCTTAAGGTGTTGCTCGTTTAAAATCTATTAATATAGGCCCATTGCGTTTAATCATCAACATTGTTACCATGGTGTTTGTTTATTTAGATGATCTTCCCATCAAGGGAACTCGGCAAACTCCCACAAGGGGATATAAACGCCAAGCTGGCCAATCTCTTCCACACAAACATTGGTTTAATGCCTATGATTTGTACATGTACAAGTCAATAAATTGTGGTTCAGTAACTAGGCGACAATGGTTATTTAAAGTCATTGGAAATCAGCGATTAACTTGGGGGATTCGAACCCACAGTCGTGTGATTGAAAGTCATGCAGTCTAATTTGTATCACCACTGAATATCATCATCGTTTTTATCATCACAGTGAATTACACCATCCACCAATCGTCATTGTCATCCATCTTATACCAATGATCCCATCTCTACATGTTGTATATATGTTACATTTAACCACACCCCTTCCCCGTCCCCCTTCCCTCCCCACCCTCCAACTTTTCAACCCCATCATAATTAAAGTCATCATTATAATCGTCTTCAATCCATATTTAAAAACGTCGTGCTCACCCAAAAATATCTCACCAATAAAAAACAATTTCAACGCAATAAAAACGCACATTCTTCTCCCAATCAAAAATCAATTGCCTATCCATAATAATATCTGGGTCACACTAAGAGACTCCCGCCATTTTGTTCTTGGGGAAGAAGAAAAGCGGCCGAGATGGAGAGCCAAGAAGTTGGAGAAGGAGAAAGAAGAAGTAGGAGGAGTAGACGGGTTTAGATTCCAGCATCGATAGTAGATGTGCTTGAAACCTTCGCCCTCTTTGAGCCTGCGGGCCTCTAGCTATTCAATTCCCCCCTCGCTTACCCGCTCTTATACCCCAAGTACAACCAGCATTTTAAGCCCTGGGCTAAATGCGTTTTCCCTCCTAGAGCGAAATCCTCCAAAACGTATCAAGAACAGGGCTTTCTGAGCATCCCATCCATTAACTGGGGAGGTGCCGATCAGCGTGGCATGGGACGAGCATTTTAGTCTAGCGTGGAGTGAAATGGACTATCATGTGAAACTTGATCTTAGTCGGAACTGCGGCATCATGTACAGTCAAGCACTCGGAAAACGCTCTAATGTGAGGCATTTCGTGAAACGCGATGCATGCAACATCTTGTAAATACCCAGGAATGAGGGGGGAAAAGACTCAGGCTTTAGAAGTCAGGGTAGGTGTTTTTTATCATGACGAAGAAGAAAAAAAATGAGTGTTAAAAGCAAGTTGAGCGAGCCGTTTGGCGGTCGGCGTGCAATGCCCGAGCTGGTCGGTCTATTCAGTCCCACCTACAACCCCCGATAACTCATTGATATTCCTGGCCATGAACGACGCTCGTTCTTGCCGGCCACAATGACATGCCAAGTGGGTTATACGAGAAAACTGTCGACTGAACAACCTAAACCGATACCAGTGAGCGAACCTAACTCTAGCCGGATGCCTATACCGTGATAGCTTCAAGTGTTTAATGGATTTGCCCAGACTATATTAAATAGTGTTGCGGCAAGTTGCGGGTCCGGGGCTTTTCTCTCTGTCTTTTTTTACTACTCTTCGCACCGGGGCGGAAGAACTAGTTTCGTGGCTGCTTTTTCATCACTGAGTCCCGAGAGCAACGGACATGGGGGAGCTCGATCATTTACAAAGATCTGTTTCTATCTTCCCAGTTCTATTTCATTATTTACACCGCCCTTCCATGTTACGACTCGAAAAGGGGCTTTCTCTTCAAGACGTACTTAACGTTGCTTCTCACAGCCACTGATTTCTTAGCTATGACTTTATTTCTCTGTCAATATAAAAATGCAGTAGGCTCTCACGGGGTCATCTTATAGAGCGAGCTGGCCAAACCACACATCTCGAGTAGCCACGCGGGACCATGTTATTAGTGGGGACACCCAAGCCTTAGACTCGGCATAGCTGTTCAGTGTTTATACGCTTCTAAACTATCCCCACCCGGCATATTGAACTCTCGTATCGTTCACCAATGAGGTAAACCTGGCACTGAGAGATCCCTAGAGGGCCATATTCTCGCACCGGTGTTTTTCAGCGGATAATGGGCATAAAGTGGGGTTATTTTGTTTGTTGTTTAGTGACATTTTTTCCAGTTTTTGAAGGGGGTTGGCTCTCTGCAATGAGACAGAACCACCCAGGCAAGAATACTCCTTTATTTCAGCTGCCATTAAAATTCCTATAAAGTCTGACCAATCTGTTTCATGTTCAACCAAGTCACGCTTTTTTGGCATAAATCATAATCATTTTGAGTAACAAAGGTTTGCATTTTGTTGTTTTAAGAGCGAAGTCTGTTAAAAGTAAGCTCACAGCTAATAAAACTAACAGCAAACTCGCTTTTTATTCATCCATCATTCGGAGGCATTTGTTTGTTTTCTATTTTTCTTTATAGAGGCAAATTTCGGTTATCACCTATGATTCAAAACCAAAGAATCAGCCTTTTTTTAGGTATGGTGGACACTATAGCAGTGCACTGTTTGGTTTGGGTTTTTACAGACAAATTTTCCCCAAATTTTATAGTGTCATAGTATTGTGTCCACCTCACTTCAAAATGGCTAATTGACCAATGGCTTGCGTTTTCAAATAATGTTTTGAAGAGGCGCGCTAACAGCATAATATAGCACGCCCTCTCTCGGTGAGTCATTATACAGCGTATCGTTCCCAGGGGGAAACAACCGTGCCCCAAGCTGAAGCTTTTAAAACACCCATTGAGCGAGATATTCCCACGATCGATTCAAAGTTAAGTCATTTTGTTCTCGGGTGGTTCACCTCGAGTCAGCCGTAACAACCTCCATTATCGATCATTGCGATTGATCAGACTCTATTAAATCGGCACATTGGGTTTAAACTGGGACATCTCGGCGCTCCATACTCCATATTTAGGGGTCTATTTGGCGCCTGCAGCACGGCGAACCTTCACTGCGTTAAACTCTGATGTTAATGTGTTCACAAAGCCCTTAGGCCACAAACGGGCAAAACGAAGACAGAGTCGAAAAAGGATATCACGCTCTCGCCACTTCAGATGTCCTTTTCGTGTTTTATTTCCTCCCTGTTCTGGTCTATTTTTGTTGTAAAAAAAGAGTGGACAATTCTTTGCAATCATGGAGAAAAAAAATATCAAGAAATGAATTTGCTGCTGGGGAAAAGGGATTGAGAAGGAATAAACAAAACGGGGGCTGGTGGTCGCGTGTGTGTTGGTTATGGCCACGTGTTATAACACAGGCATTGACCATGATGTTAAGTCTACAAGTGGAAGATGCATAGAGGGCTGGGACCGAGAGAGAGACGGTGGTTCGACCACGGCACTTAACTGCCGATGGAGAATTAAATAGCCCATCTCGGCTCTACTCAACGCTGTTGCTTGTGGCAAAACAAGACCTAAATGCAGGTGAAGTGGGGACAGAGACATACCCCGGTGTGTCTGAGTCGGCATCGGCCCCGGTGTGAAGAGAGGCACTAGCTAGGGACACGCGAGGAGAGCGGAACCCTGGCAGGTAGTCTGGTGTCGGGTCGCCATTTAAAACCCACACATTATCCCCTTTCTATTTCTTGTGGCAAGGCACTGTAATCGATACTGCATAACCAGCTATTCAACATGTGTAGTGGCTGCGTGGAGCCACCGTACCCCGCTAAGGCCCCCCCCCCCCCCCCATGTCATGAAACCGATAGGCCTAGAATGAGGGTGACAAGCGCGTTGACAAAGCGATCCGGTTACTTATGTTTTGGATTCAGAGAAGATTATCTAACGAGGAAAGAAAAGCCCGTTATTTCCCCCTTCAACCGTCCAATCCCTGTGCTGAGGTAAACTCTGAATAGTGGACTTAATAAATCAGCCTCCCCAGTGAAAATCAACATTGTCTCCTAGGATAATATCCCTCTAGGCTTTCTTCTCTTCTCTGTAGATTGTATTTTAGGAAACCGTAAAAGAAAAAAAAGGAATTTCTAATGCACGCGTCAGGAGCTAGCTGGAGTCAACTCAGGAACCGGGACCCCGGGGGTACGCACTTTCCCTCCCCTACCGCCTTAATGCTAGATCCGTGTTCCTTATAGTATACTACAAGTATCATCACTAAACCATAAGCAATGATATTCACTTGTCTTTTCTTTATATCTCCCTTTGCGTCGATGCTAAAAACATCCACACAGCATGTTTTCACAGTCCTCGAATCATAATGCGTAAGAGCTTCTACAGTTAGGGGTTTTGCCCCCCATCTTGAGTCCATGCAATCGGAATTAATTGCCTGTGCCGCCTGCTTGACAGACAACTAGAAGGAGAAGAAGAGAAAAAAGCGGGAAATTCTATCCAAAACTTGCTGAAATCTGATAATGCCTGTGTAACAGGATTCGAATTTCCGTACTGGAGTACTGCATGTTAGAGGGTAAAATGATCTTAAAATAACGGTATATTTATTACCCTGAGAAGCAAAGGACTGCATTTTGACAATGCTTAATGTGCATAAAGTGATGATTCACAGTAGACCAGGCAGCGTAAGGCAACGAGGTCTTTGGGGCAATTATACCCGTCAAATGATGGGGATACGAAAACAAAATCAACCAGTAGTTGTCAATATTTGAACTAATAACCTGCATAGATTGTGCAAGTCTCGCGCGTATTATGAACTTCGGCACCAAGTTGGTCACTAACTATTATGGAGTGTTACGGGCGCGATTCTACTTCTGTTCACTAGAGGTAATTACTGAAATTAATTGTTAGCATAACAATTTACTTGGTATACTGAGCAGAGAGCTGTTGATAGTATAAAACATTGTGAGAAACGGCTCCCTCTGAAGTAATAATAATAATAGCCAGTATTTATAAAGCGCAAAAAGCAGCGGCATCGAAGCGCTGTCAACAAACATTAAAATCGTTAGCAACAAAATAGACAATCCAAAAAAATACCTAATGCTACATTAAAAGTTAACGAACAATAAAATAACATTAACATGAACAAGTAACGTAGTTTTTGAGAAAGAGGTAGGCCTAATTTGTCACTCGAATAATAAAAGACTACAGGCGTACTGAAACCTTTTTATATGCATCTGAAAGCAAAGGTTAGCCATGAAAAAAAAAAATTGTTTTAACAAATCAACAAAGAAAACCTGTGAATAAGGCTGTACCCGCATTGGCGTACACAGATAAGGACATCATATAAACCTTTATTACGCTGTCACCATCTTGGTCATGTTCCCTGTTTCCAATTACAGAAATGAATGCTAACATTCATTGCGTATGGCACCAGACTAATATTGTGTCCAGCCTCAGTTTGGTTTAATACATAGGCCCTTTTTGAAATGACTGGATTTGGCTTTGGATTCGGCTCAGGCTAGCTTGGACCCGCGGTTGTTCTGACAATATTGCACGTGGTTTGCGTATACGCGCCCAGGGTTTCAGACGTTAGGACGGGGCCTGAAGCCGAATCCAAAGCCGAAGCCGTGGTTTCGAAAAAGGCCATTGAGTTGGAATGGAGGTAAATCAAGATGACCACACCGTGATAACGGTCTATGTACAACGCACGATGACGCAGACATCTAGCCGGAGCCGTAGCGGTATCCACCCGTTCGGACACGGCCTAAGAAAATAAAGACTCCGTGACGTCAGTTTCCGGTTACTTAGAATTATGCCTAACTGACGTTTATGTTATCGCATGACAGTAACCCGAATTCGGGCATTTTTTTGCAATTGGGTTTTCTTAAAAATATGCTTCATCGTCCCAAGTTTTTTTTCTTTCTATTGAAGATTGTTCTTAAAGGCAGTGGACGCTGTTGGTAATTACTCAAAATAATTATAAGCATAAAACCTTTCTTGGTAACGAGTAATGGGAAGAGGTTGATGGTATAAAACATTGTGAGAAACGGCTCCCTCTGAAGTGGAGTAATTTTCGAGAAAGAAATAATTTGCCACAAATTTGATTTCGAGACCTCAGATTTAGAATTTGAAGTCTCGAAATCAAGCATCTAAAAGCACACAACTTCGTGTGACTAGGGTGTTTTTTTTTTCTTTCATTATTATCTCGCAACTTCGATGACCGATTGAGCTCAAATTTTCACCTGTGAAAATGTGGGCTCAATTGGTCATTGAATTTGAAAGAGAATAATGAAAGGAAAAACATCATTGTTGCATTACTTTGAGTGTTCCCAGTAATGGAAGGCTTCAGCTGAAGTCTTTGTTTTTTTAGTGAGAAATTGCCTCTTTCTCAAGAAACTACGTTATACTTCAGATTGAGCAGTTTCTCACAATGTTTTATACTATCAACAGCTCTCCATTGCTTGTTACCAAGTAAGTTTCTATGCTCATAATTATTTTGAGTAATTACCAATAGTGTCCAGTGCCTTTAAGGCTAGTCTTAAGTTAGGACGAGTAACTCGTCCTTACTTGTCCTTACTCGAGATATAACCAGTCTTAACTCTTTGTGAAATCTACTCCGGTTTTTGCTTTCTTTGAAGGAAGACATTCTTATCACTCTTCTATTATTTTTGACCGGCAGTGTGCCATCAGCTGTTGCGACTGCGTATTTCCCTTTTCACTTAACATGCTTAAAGGTCTAAATAATTATAATGACCTCTGTTTATTTTCAACAAGGCTGTAATGATAGACTTTCAGCTGAGCGACTGTATCAGCTTGCCACCCAGATACGTATTTCCTTCGTTAAAAAGACTATCAATAATTCTTACAATAACATTGCCATTCCTATCTAAGAGCGGTCCTCTCTTTCTAGAGTATTTATAGTTTTTCTTATTTTAAATAAAACGTTCACAGGCAAGAAAGACTTTAAACTTATAGTCTCGAGTCACCAAGACTTCTCGTTATGCTTCGTCGAATAATAATCAAATATTTCCTCCAGTAATGGGATGGTAGTCTCCAACCGTCTCTAACAGCTGACGACAGCTCTCAGTTTTCTCTGAGAAGATTAGAAGACGTAAAAGTTCCCTATTCATGAATCATGTATCTCTGCCGATTTTTTAAAGAGTAAATCAGCCCAATTTGTTGGATTAATTTAGCCAAGCTTGCTGTTTATCTTTTGTTTCATAAATTGTTGTAGTAAACTGTAAGAGACGCCGGTTGAATCGTGGGCTGAATGAAATTGAGTTTAATATTGTTTAAGTGTAAAAGTCTACCTAGGTTTACGTCGTTTGCAAATGTATAGATGATGTTTATAGTTTTAAACTCTTAACTTCCAGTATACAATATACTGAAAACAGCCCAGTTTCATAAAATGCTGCTTCGCAAATTTCTTCATACAAAAATTATGTTTGGGGTATACCAGTTGCAACTATGTAAAATTTATTGAAAATCGACTGGTATCCAGTTTTGGATAAGCAATACTTTACAGTGCTCTAAGAAGCGACTTCGGTACCTGTATTCAAAAGTCATATCTCACTAAAGGCAGTGGACACTATTGGTAATTACTCAAAATAATTATTATCATAAAACTTTGTTTGTTGACGAGTAAAAGGGAGAGATTGATGGTATAAAACATTGTGAGAAACGGCTCCCTCTGAAGTGCCATAGTTTTCGAGAAAAAAAGTAATTTTCCACGAATTTGATTTCGAGACCTCAGATTTAGAACTTGAGGTCTCGAAATCGACCATCTAAACGCACACAACTTCGTGTGACAAGGGTGTTTTTTTCTTTCATTATTATCTCGCAACTTCGATGACCGATTGAGCTCAAATTTTCACAAGTTAGTTATTTTATGCATATGTTGAGATACACCAAACGTGAAGGCTAGTCTTTGACAATTACCAAAAGTGTCCACTGCCTTTAAATAATAATATGAGACTTCAGGCCTAACCCCTTTTATAAAGCATCTGAAAGCACATTTGTTCAACAAGGGTGCCTTTCCTCTCATTATTCTCTTGCAAATTCGATGACTAAATTGAGTCAAAGTTTTCACAGGTTTGTTATTGTATGCATAATATGATGAGAAAACTGGTCTTTGACAAATACCAAAAGTGTCCAGCCGTCGATTCCACCTAACTCTTCCCAACTTAGGATAAGTCTTAGCCTGGTCGAGTCCCAGCCCTAAACCTTAAGATTAGGACGAGTTACTCGTCCTAACTCGAGTTAGGATTAATCCTAGCGTTTCGTGAAATCGCCTGCAGTGGCTTTACCGAGCATTGTCGACCGTACACGGACCATTCACTCAGGGTCCGTGTATCGAGGGTCCACTTCCCATTTGACCTTCCACGTCCTCAGTGACCTCAAACACGCCGTTACCATCATGACCTCCCCTCGTCCCTAATACCCTCGCAACTCGTCAGGACACCCTGCCTAATTTAGCCGTGATTTACGGTCAGACCCTCCACTCAGGGCCTGGCAACGATCCTGTTTTATTATAATAAGTGGGCGATGACATAGTGTATACAACTTGTTTGGCATTTTTCGTCTTTTATGAAACCGACTATTTTTAGAGTCATCAACACTTTGACGGGAATGCGAGTTTCAATGCGCGGAGTAGCCCCTTAAGTTGTCCCCATGGGTTTGTGCAGTGCGCGTTGTAGGGTTTTCAAGTTCAGCGGGGTCTGTGGAACAATTTGTTTTGGAAAGAACGGGAGGTCTTGGCTCTTTTTAATGGAGAGGACAAACTACTAAAAATGTTGGAATGATTTGCAGCGGAATAATGCCGAATGAAGCTCTGGTTTGCTTCAAAGTTCGGGGCTGATGAGACGAAGTGACTTCGAAGTCGTTCAACTCTAGAGTTTAGCTTCTTTTATAGGAAACATTATAAACTCTTTAGCTCTACCCCCCCCCCGATACCAATGCCCCGCCTTGACTTGGGGTTGGATAACAAAGACGAAAACATTTTGTAAAATAATCATGATAAATCCGGTGACGATCAATCGGTATCGAATATTCATACTATAGGAGACTATCGTGATTTTGTAATCTCAACTGTGTGTGATTACATGCATGGCTAAAAATAATGTTAAAGGCAGTGGACACTATTGGTAATTGTCAAAGACTAGCCTTCACAGTTGGTGTATCTCAACATATACATAAAATAACAAACCTGTGAAAATTTGAGCTCAATCGGTCACCGAACTTCCGAGATAATAATGAAAGACAAAAACACCCCTGTCACACGAAGTTGTGTGCGTTTAGACGGTTGATTTTGAGACCTCAAGTTCTAAGTCTGAGGTCTCGAAATCAAATTCGTGGAAAATTCATTCTTTCTCGAAAACTATGGCACTTCAGAGGGAGCCGTTTCTCACAATGTTTTAGACCATCAACCTCTCCCCATTACTCGTCACCAAGAAAGGTTCGATGCTAATAATTATTTTGAGTAATTACCAATAGTGTCCACTGCCTTTAAATCCCAACCGAGCAATAATATGTCTGTGAATTTAATTTTTTACAGAGCTCAGGAAAGTATAGAGTAGACGGTGCTTACACACACCGGTGTGTGTAGACCAAAATAAATATTTTGTCATGCATTCTTGGCGTAATATAAATGAGCAATCAGACATATTTAAATGATTGTTAGAGATTTACTTAATTAAAGGCAGTGGACACTATTGGTCATTATTAAAAATATTTGTTTTGCATACAAAACTTACTTAGTAACGAGTAATGGGGAGAGGTTGGTAGTATAAACATTGTGAGAAAACGGCTCCCTCTGAAGTAACGTAGTTTTCGAGATATAAGTAATATTCCACAAATTTGGTTTCGAGACCTCAAATTTAGAACTTGAGGTCTCGAAATCAAACATCAAAAAGCACACAACTTTGTGTGACAAGGGTTTTTTTTTTTTCATTATTATCTCGCAACTTCGATCACCGATTGAGCTGAAATTTTCACAGGTTTGTTATTTTATGCATATGTTAAGATACAGCAAGTGAGAAGACTGGTCTTTGACAGTTACCAATAGTGTCCAGTGTCTTTTAGTAGTCATATTATATTGATTACTTGAAGGGCAAAGTTTGCCTTTGTTTTTGTTTAGACCGTTCGATTGTTTCAATTATACGGCCTATATATTACGCCTACTTAGATATAGTTATATACAATAAAACTAGGCTAACATGTGAACATTTCGTTTCAAGAGGTCGCGTTTTGAGAAATCGCCGAAAATCCGGAGTGATTGTTATGAAGAAGACAAAGATCTATACTCGTAAAGTTGAATTTTGAATTATTTGATATATTGTATTAGTTAGATACAGTCGGTGTTCTTTGTACACTACAATGAGTGATTGGTACTAAGCCTATGGGAAAGGGCACTTGACACGTTATATTGGTTCAGATAATAACATTAAACCCACAGTTAGAAACACACAATGATCTCTTGATTAAGTCCTATATTCACAGTCAACCATTAGTGTCCTAATGCCCCAATTGCTCCGTTTTTCATCCCTCTATTTAAATCGGTCAGTCAAACAGCGGTACGACCATCAAAAGAATATCAAAGCCATTCAATATCAATTTTACGAGCTTCTAAAACTTTGTCAGTCTTTTGAAGAAGGAACTGTTCTACTAACGATCTCAAGCCGGATAATGTTCCGCGGTTTTGATGGCCAGACGTGTAGAACACAATGAGGCAACACCCTTTAATCCCCGGAACAACTCCGGCGTTTCCTGGCAATAACCAGTGGGCATCCAAGCGACGAGAGAGCCCCTCCGTCGTTACGTTCGGACCGGACTAAAGAGTTGTCTCGGACTCGGTGAAAATGGGACAGCCAACCAAGGAAAAACATAGAGAACTATAAATAACGCAAACCGGCGACTCGTGTCGGTTGGACCAATTACAGAATAAAAGAAGGCATTTCATTGTGGGAATTAGACGGGCTTGGCAGCAATTTGTTTCTATCACAGAAGTCGAATTGTTCCTGAGTTCACAGTGATCAATTCAGTCTCGGCTTGGTCCTCTGTTTGATGCCGTGATATCAGACTGTACGTGAGGCTTTGAAGACATCTGTAACCTCAAAAATCAAAAATGAATGTTTGAAACTGGGTCAGATGGTAATTACGCCTTCATCCGGGTATGTTTGATGGCTGTCATGACGTCTTTGTCATGTAACTGCTACATTTTTATGACATGTAATTATTGATAAGAAAAACTTCAAAAATATGAGTTGAATCAAACAAATGATTTTTATGTGATGCAAAATGGGTTATCGCTGCTCTGAGCAGATGTCTTTGAACGTCATTGAACGATATGGGCTAATCCAAAAGAGCTATGGGAAATAAGGTTATTAAAGTGTACAGCAAGAGTGGATAGGTCTGCGGTTTGCGATAAATGTAATTTTTGTGTCACAAAGTATTCATCTTTTTAAAAGCACTGGACCCCTTTGTTAAGATTAAAATATTGTCAAAGACCAGTCTTCAGACTTGGTGTATCCAAACATAATATGCATAAAATAACATACCTGTAAACAATTTTGACTCAATTGGTCGTCGAAAAACACTCTCTCGCACAAGTTTGTGTTCTTTCAGATGCCTTAAGTCTTTTAATATTTGAGTTAGACATTTTACTCAAAATATACCATACTTCAGAGGGAGCCGTTTCTCACAACGTGTTATGTTATCAACTGCTCCCCATTGCTTGTTTAATACCAAGTTAAATAAATACTTTGAGTAATTAACCAATGGTGTCCAGTGTCATTAAGTTTCCCAAGTTCTGTGTAGAAGAGAAATCCACAGGCAAAATCACTCGAGTGGGATTCACACCCACGACATTTGCATATTCGTTCATCTCCGTTAAAATCTGTTCTCAAAATAAGTTGTAATGAAACCGGCGACACGTACCACGACCGCCCCCAACCCGCCCCCACCTCCAACCAACCATAATTTGAAGATTATTATACCCAACTCCCGATGGCTCTAACGGATATTTTTACCCAAATTGCTGCGGGATTTTCGCTATTTTTTCCGTTCCCCCCAATCGCTTTTCTGACAGCTTGCTTGTCTTTAGGGCCAAGTGCATCTTCCATAAACATTCAACCACTGTATTTTCCAATGGCACGGTGAAGGAAGCACAAATTAAGATGTAATCGGTAACCTTTTACTTGCATGTTATACTTCAATGTTGTTACAATCTTCTTGAAGGAGCGGCAGTAGAAATTACCCTCTCGACTTTACAGTGCGGGGTATTAGGATGTTGCTATTTCACATGTTTTCAAAGATGGATTTCACGTTAAAATTTTATGTGCAAGACTTCAAGCTATTTGAGACATTGGGCACTCTCTGCAGCAACCAAGTTCAAACAATGAACCCCAATAATAAACACCCCCCCCCCCCATCACGTACCCCGTCGTTTTTGACCATTTACGTTAGACAACACCTAATTGTTACATTCTGTTGTATTTGTATTGACAAGACTTCAAGCTATTTCAGACATTGGGCACTCTCTGCAGCAACCACAGTTCAAACAATGAACCCCATAATAAACACCCCCCCCATCACGTACCCCGTCGTTTTTTACCATTTACGTTAGACAACACCTAATTAAACCTTCCTATCTGCATTGAAGCAATCCCTATCATTGGTTTTGTACACAAATGACTAGCGAGGACCCACGAAAACAAAGAGCCGACTTGTGGGACCTATTGTCCCTTTTGAAAAAATGTCCACGGAGGGTACATAGATCATACCATGGAGGTAGAAATTCTACCTCCATGGTCATACAAACCCGAAGCACCCAGTCGTTGTTGACCATTTAATACGTTAGAGCATGGTTAGATGACATCTACACTTTCTGTTGTTCAGGATTGAAGCAATCCCTATTGGTTTTGTACACAAATGACTACAGAGGACCCATAAAAACAAAGAACCGACTGGCGAGGACCTATTGTCCCCTATAGAAAAAATGTCCTCGGAGGGAGGTCATACAAACCCACAGCACCCAGTCGTGGTTGGACCATTGCGTTAGAGCATGACATCTATGTACTTTCTGTTTTCCCTGTGTTGCAGCAATATAGGTTTTGTACACAATGACTACAGAGGACCAGTGAAACCAAAGAACCGAATTTGAGGTGTCGAAATCAATCATCATAGCACTAAACTTCATCTGACAAGGGTGTTTTTTCTTTCATTATTATCTCGCAACTTCGATGACCGAGTGAGCTCAAATGTTCACAGGTTTGTAGATTTATGCAAATGCTACGATACAGCAAGTGAGAATTAGACTGGTCTTTGACAATATTACCAATAGTGTCCAGTGTTTTTAAAGCATACCTACCCACATACACGTGTATATTGACCTTCAAACGTGGGCCCTCTTTTGTTCAACTCTGTGTCCTCTCAAATTATAGGAACCTCGTTGGAAATTCTTAAATTTTCTCGCAACTTCGATGACCAATTGAGCCCAAATTATCACAGGTTTTATGCCTGTTGGGATTTCGATTTGTCAATTACCCAAAGTCTACCCTGCCTTTAAGTCTACCCCAATATGTCCCCCATATGCAGTGACCCAATGCACCATGCATTAACACAACAAGCACGAACGTGTGCTTTAGTGTTCCCGGAAGGTAGAATTTAAGGGTGGGAACCCCTCCCCTCCCCCACCCCACCCCACCCCACCTCAGATCAAACTATCGCCACTCCTCCGGCCTCCTGCCCTCCGCCATTCCTCGCGCATTGACCTATAATGACCATTCTCTCATTGGGAACGCTTACAACCAAGCACATTAAATAACTTTTCACTATTGAAGCTAATTGTAATAACAGGTTTCACACGTCAATCTACTGTAAGAGCCATAAAGTATGTCAATAACTACATGTGCAAGCGTTTACTTCCAAATCACACTATTTGTGGCGGTAAAAGCCTTTCAGTGCCATGGCCGAGAAGAAAAAATTAGTTGTGAAGCAGAGGCCGCCTCACCGCGCCGTGTGTAGCGTGTAAAGTCCCGGGGCGATACACGTGTTCGTCACCTGTGTCCGGACAAGACCGGGCCGGCACGAAAAAATGCCAGAGTTGATCTCGTCAGTTGATCATTAGCAATGGATATGATTAACAACACGACGCTCTCTTAGTGCTTTTTAGTTGTCGAAACGATTTACAGATATGGCACCCGACTCCGGGAAGTTGTCCACAGCGGCGGTTCTGTGTCATATTAAGTTTGCTCTCAATTCGCGGACAAACAATAAGTTTAGAGCCGAGTATGATTTCTACAAATGAGTTGGGTTTAATGCCCCAGTTCCGCTTGTAGGTGATGGTGCGACATGTTTAACTGGCTACCATGGGAACAGTTTACAGCCACTGGCAAGTGCAATTTGTCCAAATAAACAGCCAGCATTGGAAACTTGGAATCTCTCCCTAAAATCTGTGTAATGAAAACTGATATGAACTCAAAAGCTCGTGTTTTTCCCCTCCACAGTTCCATCATACAGTTTTTTGGAAGGTTGATTGTCGGTTACTTTCAAGTTGAATCTGAAAGAGTTTGAGCGAGTTAAGTGGAGCGGTGTTGTTTCTTCTAATTTGTCTCGCGCTAAAATGTACCAGCCCATTCCCGCCAAAACTCTCTCATTGAGATCTTCGGCTGGACTAATAAGATGCGACAGATGTGTCCTCTCCGGTTTAGTTTTGTATAGTTCATAAATACATTACTCTTATTTTCCCTACTTTTAGAAAGGATCAGTGGGCGTTTGCCAAACCATGAAATCACATCTACTAGTATTTTAAAAGCTGTGCGCATACGGGTGATTTACGTGTAGGCCTACCACAGACAGAGGAAGGAATTTAGACGCAAACTAACCCACAAAAACGCTTGGTGTTTGCTTGAGAAGTATGTCAGTAGTAATTATAGTTAGTGCACCTCTTTTTAAAGTTCTAGACTGC
Source organism: Asterias amurensis (assembly GCF_032118995.1). Lineage (NCBI taxonomy): Eukaryota > Metazoa > Echinodermata > Asteroidea > Forcipulatida > Asteriidae > Asterias > Asterias amurensis. The sequence goes on from NC_092655.1 coordinate 22,079,723, forward strand.
AATTCACTCCCATTGATTGCAACCAGGGGCAAGAGTTTTCTGCATTTCAAGCTAATACTCCAAGAGAGTGAAAGAAGACCCAAACTACTGTCCCATCGTAGCCCGTCATTAATTGCACAACTTCTACCGCGCATTGGCCCTTATGCAGCATGCTTCCCCAAACCCAATCGAAGCTTCAGAACGGAGTTGTGATTTGAGTTACAGGCATCGGACACCTTTGGATTGTCAATGAATCTCAATTGATGTATTCCAATATGCATGTGAAAAATTTGACTTAAAAAGGAACACGTTGCCTTGGATGGGACGAGTTGGCCTATAAAAAGCTTTTGTAACCGTTGTTTATAAAATGCATATGGTTGGAAAGATGTTTTCAAAGTAGAATACAATAATCCACATAAGTTTGCCTCGAAATTGCGTGGTTTTCCTTTTACTGTGCGAACTAACACGGTCGGCCATTTATGGGAGTCAAAAATAAATAGCCGACCGTGTTAGTCGACGAGGCAAAAGGAAAACCGTGCAATTTCGAGGCACGTTTGTGTGGATCATTGTGTTCTACTTTGAAAACATCTTTCTACCCATATGCATTTTATAACAAACGATTATAAACGCTTTTCAAAGACCAACTCGACCGATCCAATGCAACGTGTTCCTTTAACTGGTCATCGAAATTGCAAGAGACTAATGATAGAAAAAAAACTATTGTTGCACAAATTTGTGTGCTTTCAGATGCCTAATAAAAGGCTTCTGGCCTGTGGTCTTTTACTATTTGAGTGAGAAATTATATAACCTCTTTCTCACAGAGTAACACTCTTCTCACAATGTTTTATACTACCAATAGCTCTCCATTGCTCTTTACCAAGTAAGTTTTAATGAAAACAAGTATTTTGAGTAATTAACTATAGTGTCCAGTGCATTTAACATGGGCAAGAAGACAGCTGGTTTGTTTTGCGACCAATCAACGCTCTGATTTCTGGTTTGGTCTGGTGTCCGTAAGCTCACTGAGATTTCCAGAAGAGCGCCATCAGCGATACAAAAAAGTGTCTCCACATTTCGTAATAGAAAATGTTTATTAGTGTAAAGTGCATATGCTTTATCTAACGTCTCGTCACAGAGGGTAAAATCGCACTTTGCACATCACAAAAGGTTTAAAGTAAACCAACAGGAAAGTTATGTGAAAACCCTTCATCAAAAATCAAAGTACAAGACACAGGGGGGCGCTATAACTATATTGGCAGAACTGTGACTATGGCCTTTTTCGAAACGACGGTTTCGGCCCTGGATTCGGCTCAGGCTAGCTTGGCCCCGCCGGTTAATTTAAGAAATGCGCGTGCTTTGCGTATACGCGCTCAGATCTTTAGACGAGAGAACGGAGCCTCAAGCCGATTCCAAGGTTTGGAAAAGGGCCTATGTTGGCTATTGGGAGAGTTCCGAAAGAAATTATGTGTCGCCAACCCCCCCCCCCTCCCCCATGTCGGAATTATCTCAAGTAACAGCTCTGTTTGGTAAATGCTACCCCCTTATTAACTAATACCCCCATAAGGGGACAGAATCTCCGCGGATACATTTCTCTATGACACAGGCTTTCTCTTCACTCAAAAACACCCCTCTGCAAATTCTCTTTAAAGGATTTTGGTACTTTTTTAACACAAAACACAATGTGTACAGATTTACATTAAACTTACACCGTTTGAAGATATTACTAGCAGAAAGCGTACCGTCAAATGTTAGTTGCTGAGGTGCTGTAGTTTTTGAGAAATGAGTAAAACAATGTCATGAAAATACTACGTTTTTAGATGCTAAAATATTTTTCGTCTCACGATCACTGCGACGAAAATTATTTTCATGACATTGTTTTACTCATTTCTCAAAAACTACAGCACCTCAGCATGTAATATTTTTAGTGAAGCTTTCTACTATCATTATCTTCAAACGATCAGTTTAGTGTAAATCTGTAGACATTGTGGTTTTTGTCCTACAAAAAGTACATAGACCCTTTAAAAAAAGTGTGTGGCGTGTTTTTCAGTGACATCCTCTTGGAGTCTTGTGCCCCCCTTCCCCAAAGAAAACCCACCCCCTCTCCTTGAAACAAAGAAAACACAATTAAAATATCTTTACACTAGCGTAGCAAACAAACCCTCCATTATAATAATTACTGTACTGTGTATAATACAAATTAGGCGTTTGTTTTAGTTACTCGGCCGGAAGCTAACCCTTTTCGCTGCTGCATGCAAATAACTACGTTTTGACGATGGGGGCGTTAGTGTTTAGGACCTCGCACGAGAGAGAGGGACTTGAATCAAGTCTAGGGGGGGGGGCTGTAAACCTCACAACACTGCCCAGCCTGCAAGCCTACCCCGCGTACCCCCCCCCCCCCCCACTAGACTTGATTCAAGTCCCTTTCTCTCTTGCGAGGTCCTAAACACTAACGCGCCACGAAGAACGCCCCCATCGTCAAAACGTAGTTATTGCAGCAGCGAAACAGGTTGGGGAATGCTGAGCATCACACTATTTTCTCTGGCGATGGCAGGGGATTGTGACTTGAGTCAAGTCTAACCCCTACCCTGATGAAATTGAAGAAGAAAAAATACACAACACACAAATGAATGAATCGATACATTTAATACAACCAACCAATTATGTCTTTTCCCCCATTTGCCCTCCCCAAAAGTCAGATTTAGATCTTACAAAACCAAACTAATAACCTCAAATTACTGTTTAGATCGTAGTTAACAATAACATCACAGTTTTTCATTTGTTGGGTTTTGCTACCCTCATGAAATAAATCCAGTTTGTTCTGTTATAAAAAAGACCAAATCTTCGCTTTTCTTGCCATAACTTCTAACACATCTGAGAACATTTTTGCGACCTATTTCAATTTTGTCTCTTCCCTGTGATCAACTTAAATTATTAAATTATTGATGACATTTTCACTTGTGCAGGCAACAACCTTTGGTATACACAAATATTTCTAATTACGTTTACATAAGTGACAATTTTAGTAAACTTGTTTGATTTTTTTACCCATCGATTTTCCACGACCAACCATGTGCTTAAGACACTGGACACTATTGGTAATTGTCAAAAGACCAGTCTTCTCACTTGCTGTATCTCAACATATGCATAAAGTAACAAACCTGTGAAAATTTGAGCTCAATATTGGTCGTCGAAGTTGCGAGATAACTATGAAAGAAAACACACCCTTGTCACATGAAGTTGTGTGCTTTCAGATGCTTGATTTCAAGACCTCAATTTCTAAATCTGAGGTCTCGAAATTAAATTCAAGGAAAATTACTTCTTTCTCGAAAACTACTTCACTTCTGAGGGAAGCCGTTTCTCACAATGTTTTATATTGTCAACCTCTCCCCATTTCTTGTTACCAAGTAAGGTTTTATGCCAATAGTTATTTTGAATAGTGTCCACTGCCTTTAACACTAAGGCTAGTCCTGCATGACAATCAGCTGATGTGGAGTACCCAGCTACATTGTGCAATACGGTTTTGGGTTTTGATGGATTCAAAACACACATTATTGAGTGTATAACAATCTAGTGGCATATCAGTATTAGTGGCTATGGATGTGGCTTGATCTATCACATGCGTTATTATAGCACAGAATCAGACGATAGCAACAGCCATATCCATAGCTAAGCAACAGATTCGGACATTGCCTGTAAGCTGGTCTTCTCATGAGCCCAATTTCAAAGAGCTGCTTAAGCAGAAAAATATTGCTTAACAATTTTCTGCTTAGCAGAAATATGCAGGATACTAGTCACAAAATGTACATGTGACGTGGTATTTCGGATGGTAACCTCATTCTGGTAAGCATAATTTTGTTGTGCTTAGCTACTTTGTGTGCGTAAGCATTCCTATGAAATTGGGTCCTAAAGTGTTCAAGATCACCTAGTAAGGCGCCCTCATGGTCCAGTTTGCTTCTGTTGAACACATGAGGGCGTCATCTAGCTAGACTTAACCTAGCCTTCAGCTGCACACACAGTCAAAAAGCGTTGGTAAGCCTCAACCATTCTACCTCCATGCCTCAACACATTACTTGACGAGTTGAACTTCTTCTCAGAGAGTCAAATGCCAAATTTCATAGAGCTGTTTAAGCAGGAAAAACTACTTTAAAAACTCTGCTTAGCAAAGATAGTACAGTAAGTGAGATTGTATTTTGGTCGGTAACATTAATCTGGTAAGCATACTTTTGTTGTGCTTAGCTACTTTTTGTGCATAAGCAGCTCTTTGAAATTGGCCCATGGCATGATAACATGATACAGTCCTTCAGCTGGTGGCATACAGTCCAAAGATCTTGGTTGGTCTCAGTGAGACATGGGTGAGCCATTTCGAAGGTCACAGTGCCTTTCTGTGGTGAGAAAAGGAAAGGTTTTTTAAAGATAAGTTTTGATAAAATCTTTCAATAAGGGTAGGTGTTCTAGGGAGTTTTAGTCTAAAATGCTATCTGTCTAAGACAGTTCTTCTCACATTAGTTCTTCAACTCATTGACAACATAATAACATGATCTTTTCTAGCTTTTGATGAGGGGTTTTGTTCCAAGTTTGAAGTCTTTTTTTCCGTTTGTTTTGAAATGCATATGATTAGATAGATAATTTAAAAGTAGAATATAATGATTCACACAAACATACCTCAAAATTGCACGATTTGCATGTTATGTCGCGAACTAACACTTTTTAGGGAGTAAAAAAAAACTTGTTGTTTCTTTCTTTTCAATTAAACAAATTGAAGCCTTCAAAGCGTGAACTTTGAAATATTATCCTAAATGAACCTCGTCTTCAAAGCAAAGTTTAAAATTGAACCATTTCAGACTTACCCACGGCTGCGGAGTGGCAGATGCAATACAGCCTAAGATGGTCTCTCCTTGCTACCTCCATGGTTGTAGGACACCACACAAGAAAATGCTGAGCTAAGAAAAAAATTAGCAAGCATAGATAAATTTATCTCTTTGATTTACATGATGATTTTCAAATAGAGATGACTTCGATTAATTCAGGAAAGATTTCAGTTTGTTTGGATTGTAAAAACACAATTTTGTTGAAGCAAATTATAACCTCTGGTTGGCTGGTTGTTCATGCTTGGTGATGTAGAGTGCCAAATTTTCAAGTATTTCGACCGCTGGTAACAACAGTCTGTAAACTGAAGAAATTTATTTGAGAGATTCAAAACCTACACAGGCCTGTATTTTTTCCTTGATAAAGGGCACCCTTGATAAAGGGGCATTTCAATGGCACCAAAGCAATGTCCAGAGGTATGGAGGCAATTGCCTTCGTTGCCTCCGTAAAGTAACACGCTTTTTGACACATGTTTTTTCTTCCACGGTTATCAATAAACTTATGATACTCAGATTTGTGTTCGATCCTCCAGATTTCTTGATTGAGTTGTTGTCAAAATTTAGTGGGTAGTTTCTTCATTAGTCACTAGTAACTAAACTGATACATTACCAAGTTTTGTGCATGACCCCATTCCCTGCTGGTAGTTATCACCTCAGAAAATAGGAAAGAAGATTTCAGCTCACAAACGACTTCATCATCTTCAGGAAGAAAACATGATCTGCTTTTCGGAAGAAATAATATATATATAAAGGTTAGCATTTTGAGATAATTAGCCAAAGTCAGTTAGACTATACAAACCTTATCGACCCTGGTACTTTACCAAATCAATGTCGTCTGCGGTGTCCCATAGTTTAAATCTTAGCTTGTTACAGCATCCACTTTACCAATAACAGTTACATACTGTGGAAAACAAATAGAAAGATAATGACCTGAGAGAGGCCGGTAACGCTGTGGAAAAATCGTTAAACGCTGTGGAGAGAAAGTTAGTCGCTGTTGAGAAAAGGGGTTATGTTTTTTTTTTATACCTCACCTATACTTGACCTTTGGTGCAAAAAGCTGATCTCTGCTGCAAACAGCTGACCTCACTTGCCTCCAGTCACTCATCGTGGACCTCAAAGTGCGATTCAAGACACTTTCTGTTATCGTTTTAAGGACTTGTTTTACTGTCCCTTTATCATCTTTGAATCAAGACTAAGACCTACATCAGTCACACCTTATACTTTTACCTGTCGCCACCTGAAAGAGTAGGTTAGTCTTATTTCTAGGCCAACACTGAAAACAATACCCTAGGCCTAGAGTATTTTTTAGTCATACACACCTAGAGTATTTTTAGTCTTACATACCTACAAGTTTCGTCGACATCTTTCTCACGAGGATAATCTTGTCTTTTCCTCCTCCTTGTGTTTTCTCTCATCTTCTTCAGTCTTTCTCTTTCTGTCTTTTTTTTTTCTTTTTTTGCGGCGCTCATAACAGAACTTGCTTCGAGAAGTTGTTTGCAATGAACCCTTCACCCCCCTTCTTTTTTTGAACGTTGATCTAATTAGGTTTCAGCTATGTTGCTTATTATTTTTGTTTTATTTTCAAGCACCTAATGTTATTGGAAATTTCTACTTTCATAACTGATGTAATTCCTGATAATAGGAAAACGTAAATATTAATTTAGCTGGTCTAAATTATCAATTAACAATTCCCAAATCAAACATTGATCATTTATTGAATGCAGCAGCAGAGAGTGAAAGTGAAAAAGATATCTATTCAAAATTAAATTTATTTACTTGTTTATATTTTCTTTCTTTTTTATTGAACTAATTTTCAATTTTGTATGAATGATTTACAGGAGTTTTTTTTTTTACTCTCGGTCTTTTATAAACTTAAGACAAATTTGAAATATTATAAATTCATGACAATTCTTACTAAACATGACAACTGACGACTTGAAGAATCAACACCAGAAATTTCCAGTAAGACTATTCCCCTAATTAAAAAGCATCTTTGGCTTCGACCAACATGCATCTCAAGAAATGCCAAGACAGTGTGACATCATCTTGAAAACTGGACTAGCAAGGACAACATCAACAAGATCGCAGAACATCTTGGAGGGGAAGGGGTGGTACGAGGGGTGGGACTCTGCAAGAGAACGGGTTAGATCTTCTCTTACTATTTGCAGTCTTCATCTTGTCTTGGTCTTGATCTTGATTTAGGTCAACTTGCATTATCCGACCTCCACTATTGCGCACTATGACTATAATCTGATTTTTCTTTTGTCCTTCCGTTTTTTATGAAGGAAGGTAGCTGTAAATAACTTCTTCTTTATAGTTAATGTTTTTATACATCTTTTCTTTTCAGAAACATCACAACTTGTAAGAGAAATGTTTCTGTCAATTTCGTTCATTTGTATAATTGATCATGTGAAAACACATGAAATTCCACTGCATTTCTTTCCATTGTACAATAATAAAATGAGAATTTTTGTTTTATTATTGATAGTTTGTGTCTCGAGAAACATTACTAGATTGTATTTAATACCAGTTGCTAATGAGAATCAAAACAAAACAGTAATAATATTTTATTTTATTTTTTTTAAATTTATGTTTATAAAAAATGTGAATCGCAAAGCGAACCTAAAAAGTGGAGGTCGGATGTACGGCAAAGTTGTTTTTACCTTGGTCCTTTGGCGAACCTCCTTTTAGTACGTCCACAAACCACATATCCATAGAATTACATCGCCCTTACGGTCACAGTTAAGAGTCGTCGGCTCAAAGATGTACCCTCTTCTTGCATCTCATGAAACAGTCGTTGACTCTTGAAACTTGGCTGGATGGGCTGCCTCAGTTGTTTCTCAGTTGTTAATTTCTGATTTTAGAAAACAAGACAAATCAAGTTCAAAAGGGTGGGGTTCAATGTTAATTTATTTTCCACAGTATCCAAAATAAAAAACATTATCACTCAAAAGGGATCAGTTTTAAAAAAAATAAAACTTTACAGTAATAAAAAGATCACAAATTGGGAAAACAACGGCATAAAAACTTGCGTTTCTAATATTGCAACACTATTTATTTTACCTCCCGGAAAGAGATAGGCATAATATGGCCAAGAAGCGGAGGGAGTCCAACCATGGGGGAAGGAAAAGCTCCCGTGGTCCAAGAGAGCCGCACCACGGCGAGAACACACGGTTCAATGCAAATGTTCTCAAACATTCATTAGTTTGATTTCCAAGTGGTATGCCACTTTTTAGAAATACAAAGCCTAAAAGCCCCCTCTATGAGTGTTTTTTTGGAATTCTTCTAGAAACTATAAGGCTTCCCCTTATATGTAGTTTTTTGTAGATATTTTAATGTAGTGAGGTCTTACCTGAGCAAGATGTCGTCGGCTGAAACGGTGTCTTCGGCTCTGGTCGTGAAGAGTTTTACACTGCAGTCTCCGCGGCGATTCACCGGAGTTATTCAGCCACCCACGTCAGCTCAACACCGAAGTTAACAGTTTAGCCTTTTTTTAAAGTCCGTAGTCGAAAATAACTTCGAAGAACTCACGAGATGTACTGAAGTACTCAACAGTGAATTTTAATCTGAGCTGCAGTTTTAAGTAAAACTTTTGTGGCCAGTGTTTCAAAACTGTAGACGATTTACACCTCTTCTCCTTGTAGCTTGTAGCTTGTAGCGTATACTTTCAAAATGTTGACCAAGCATTCGATAAAGACGGTTAAAAGTGCAGCAATTATTAGCAATAATTTTGTAAATGCACTTGACCTGCACATGGTCAGAATTTCGATAACATTTCATGTAAAGTTCCACAGAAAATAGTTCAAATCCCACGTAGAGCCCTTTACACAGCAAGCAGCATGTTGTCCATCCAGGTCGCGACACGGATGTGAATGCCATAGCATTATGTGGTGTATCCACATAAACGGGACTCCGAAAAAGCGCAAAAAACCCTTGTTTGCATAACAAAGAACGATCTTTATGAGGTGACATTCCACTGTGACCGCTATGTCCAGTGATTGGTCAGAATTGACTTGTTGAGACACAGTTTCAATCCCAGATGGCTGATTGTTCATTTTATTTTGCAGTGCGGGACAATGGTGGAATGTGGGTTTAGTGTATAGGCAGTTATTCTGAAAATCAAGAAAGCTTAGGCATTCTTTTTCTGTATCATTAAGGGGTTTAGAGAGCCAGGCTGTGTTGAGTGGGGTTTGGATTTGTTTCCTTGTTTTCTGTTAAACATGTTTTTGGGGAGGGCGGGATGAGATTATTTATTTCCCGGGGCGATTAACAGGTTTTCTCGGTCAATTTCGGCAAATGAGCAGCCAATTTAACCACCAAGCTATTCTATTTCGCGCGAAATCGAATGCTACTGAAAAGGGTCACTTTATTTCGTTTTATGATTGGTCAAATGTAATATTGCGTCATCCGATTTAACAAAATAATCATTCAATTTAACAATTCATCAAAGCAGCATATAAATTCGCAGACGCTTCTTGGGGCGTGTGTGCCATAAAAGAATGAAAAGATACTCTAAATTTAACTGAGTGCTAAAGGAATTTGAATCAACTCAAAACGAAATTAAATGGCCGAATTCTGAATTTGAAACGCAGTAACAACTGGAGAGGCAAAACAGCTTCAACTTAAACTTTTGAAAGTGAAATTGGCTGCTCATTTTCTGAATTCGACAGGGTTTTTTTCGGTCAAATTCAGTCAATGAGCAGCCAATTTCAATTTCATGCGTTCGAATTAAAGCTGTCTTGCCTCTCCAGTTGTTACTGCGTTTCAATTTCAGAATTCGACCATCCAATTACGTTTTGAGTCGAGTCAAATTCCTTGAGCGTATCGTCATTCTTTTTCGTGACACACACGCCCCCAAGAAGCGCGCGATTTTGAATGCTGCTTTAATGAATTGTTAAAATTGAATGAAGCAACATTACATTTGACTAATCATAATACGAAATCGAATGACCCTTTTCATTTGCATTCGATTTTGCACGAAAAAGAATAGATTTGTGGTTAAAATTAGCTGCTCAATTGCCGAAATTGATGACCGAGAAAACCTATATTTTGTCCAGGTGATTTATTATTTCACCTGGGCCCAATTTCATAAAGCCTGTTTAAGCACCAAAAAAACATGCTAAGACACCGAAAAGGTTACCAGTCAAAACCACCTTAAGTTTACATTGTTAAGACTGGTGCCCCACTCAATGATTACTTTAGCAAAGACATTTACCAAGTAGTATTTTCTGCTAAGCTTGATGAAATTAAGCCCTTTTTACACTATAGGTATTTCCCGGGATGTTCCCGGGAACTTTTGGTCGCTCTCTTCACAATAATACAAAACAAAAACTCACGGGAATTTCCCGGGAGTTTATATTTAGCTCATGTTTACTTAGCATAACACTTGAGTGGAGTAATGGCCGGTAACATAATTTTACTAAGCGATGTTTTTTTTTTAGCTTATACAAAATTTGTGCTTAAGCAGCTCTATGAAGTTGGGCCCTGCATAAATTGCTTTAACAATTACCTGGTAAGCAAAAAGAAGAAGGAAGCAGACACAATTTGCACAATTGACATATAGTATTTAATTGTTTTAACCACAATCTAATTATTTATTTTGAAAACAATTATGTGCATTTTCCTATACATGTATTACTTTGGGGTAGAGGGACTGGACACTATTGGTAAGCACTCAAAATAATTGTAAGCATAACAATTTACTTGGTAACAAGCAATGGAGAGATGTTGATAGTATAAAACATTGTGAGAAATGGCTACCTCTGAACATTGGTCCTGTGCCCTGAAGTAGTTTTCGAGAAAAAAGTAATTTTCCACTAAAGATATTTGAATTTGATTTCGAGACCTCAGAAATAGTTCTTTAGGTCCCGATATCAAGCATCTGAAAACACAAAGCTTGTGACAATGGTGTTTTTTCTTACATCATTAGCTCGCAACTTCGACGACCAATTGAGTTCTAAATCCACAGGGTTGTTATTTTGTAATTATGTTGAGATACAACAAGTGAGAAGACTGGTCTTCAGTGTCTTTAAACTGAAAGTGACTTATATACAATATTGAGTTTATTAATTAGTAACACAGTAATTGGCGTACTACCCCGACTCTACGCCAAAGATGCATCAGGGCCAATATTTTGGGAAAATACTGTACAAACAAAATCTGGGGGCTGATTTGGGGGGATTTTGTTAAACAACTGTTAACGAACTGGGCAAAATTGACTATAGCCCCATTATCAACTATGACACTCAGTGTCGACATTAGAGTCTTTTACGTTGACTTCTCTGCATGCATTACCATGACTTTGAATGAGAGGGTGACATTTTCAGTCTGGCCAACGAGTTTCGGTTGGTAGCGAGTTTTGGCCCAGACCCACAAATCTTCCAGACACTCATTTCGTTCATTCTCGTGAATTAACGAGATTTGCGGCATTTGGGTCTGAAAAAGCACTGTCGAATGAAACACAATAAAACACATTCAAACAAAGCACATTAAAAAACTGGATATTGTTTTCGTTGTGTCGCAAACAACGGGGGTTTCGGTTGCTGGAACATAAAAAATGAAAAAAAGTCTAGTCGTTAATTAAGGCTTTTTTAATTTAATGGCATATTCTGTGCTCTTGTAACATCGTTGGTTTTTACCTTCGTGCGGTAACGTTTCAGAATAAATTATCCAATGTGTCACAAGCTATGAGACAGCAACAAGATTATGACTTTGTGACGTGGTTTGGGGATATATAGCAAATAATGCCCATATATTTATATTTTTAAGAGGTCCAGATTGTACCGGAAGTAAAACATTAAATATTAATTTAGCGAATAAATTGCTATTTGTGATGTAACAAGACGTCGCAATGATTATGACATTAATTTGGTTTTGAATTTGGACTTACATTTCATTTGCTTCTCAGATAAGTCCATGGCGTGTTCCTGAACTTCACAATGGCCATTTGCATAACCACAAGATCGGAGTACATCCTCAGTGGCTGGTACCGATTTAGTCCACAATTGGCATTGATTTGTATAGCCCTGACAAGAAACAAATCGTTAAATTTTATATCAAAAAAGTTTTGCGTCAAATATAAAGAAAAGGAGTTTAAATATCGTTTTAACAACTGTTGTTGTTTAATGTTCTTTTTCCGTACCTGTCCTTTTATCTTTCTGTGGTTCACTGTTGAACTCTCTAGTAGGCCCTTTATTTCTCTGTGGTTAGAGTTAAACCCCTTTAACGTTTTTACTGGTGACTGTATTTTTGTGTTAGCAAAAAGGCCAAAGGAATTTCCCATGCAGGGAAAATAACGTTTTATTGTATTGTTTTCTATTGTATTGTTTAACTGCTGAAAGGCATTGACTCCGGTACCAGCCTGATGTAGATGTATAGTAGATCATGTTTGAAGCTTTTCAATGTGTGGAGAATAAGAGTAACTATAAATATAAATATGAATAGTAAACTTGCGGGTCAACCATGAGTAAAATCTCTTGGTTTGGTCTCGACGTTTCGAACAGTATGTATACTTTTCTCGTCTTCAGGAGAATTCGAGAAATGAAGACGAGCAGAGTATAGTGAAGACAATCAGAGTATACTGTTCGAATTGTCGAGACCAAACCGGCTCTTTTCCGAACCACCACTCCTCCAACAGAGATTTGACTCATGGTTGTACCTTCAAGTTTACTATTCATATTTATTTTTAATATTTACTCCTAGACCATGATAGTTGTTACACACAATAGGAGACCATGAAACGCTAGGTGGCAGTAGACTTCCCAGGTAAATGTCCATTGTTTACGAAGTTATGACCGAGAACAATTGATTTTACTTTACGTTATGTACTTCTACTTTTACCTGGTAAGCCTGCTGCCAAGCGTCCCGAAAGACCCGAAAGTCCCCTATTGGGAAGAAGCTCAAACTATCCTCAGTAATGTTTACTTTTTGGACCAGGCATTGCATTTGTTTTTCTTATAGCATGGAAACTTCTCTGGATAGACTCAGTGGTGTGTTCATGTGAGTCAAGATAGGGTGATGGTACATGTTGCAATTTCCATGTTACAAACTTTTTTTTCTGTGACTGAATAAAAACCTTCACCTCACACAATGTCAGTTACTGTAAGATGAGTTGAACATTTCATTGTTTTTTGTTTAATAACCAGATTGGGACAGTTAAGTAAATTGATGATTCAAATATATATATATGTTTTTTTTTTTTTTTTTTAAGAAATGTCACAGATGTTGGTTAGTTATTCTTCAGGTTACCCATTGACCTGAAGTAGCCAACATCTTGGATTGAATTTTGTAAGCTACAAAGGACTTACCTCTCACAAAGGGGAGGCTAATTCCTGCGCAGCCTAATTTTCAACCCTTGACAAAAGTGAACAGTGCTCACCCAATCATCAATTATTTTCGGACTTGTTGATGTCATATGAAAGTTGAGACCATAAGCTATCCATGCACCTAAACCTTTTTTTCCCAGAATCATATGCTTTTCATTCGGCAGCCATTTCAAAAGTGTATAGTTTTTGTTTAGATACCCGGTATATCTGCCCACAATGTACGTACCTTAACATATTTACTCCATTTGACATGGTCTTCTAAAAAATAATCTGCGGAATAATAAAGTAAGTCGTCAATGTGGTTGTCCATGATGATTAGAGCTTCCCCTCCCGGTTTCAGACAATCACAAATGCTCCCAAGTGCCTTGATGACGTCAGGAACCCAATGGAGAACATGGAAACAAACAACTTTGTCAAATTTCCCGCGCAGATCAGGATTGTCACCGACAGTCTGTGCGTCTTCCAGCAGATATGTGATGTTGGAGGAGGAATTGTTTTTCAAAGCAAAGTCCAACATTTCTTTGGATGAATCAATTCCTATAATACAATAATAAAAAAAAGTAATTAGGGAATATTCTTCTGGTTTGAACAAGCTTCCTGGTTTGGACGATCCTCAGACTGTTTTCAAAACTGACCTGTTACTTTGCCGACTTTGAGCGCCGTTAATTTGGTGTCTTCACCGGTACCACATCCCACGTCAAGCACGGTATCCTCGGGTGAAAATGTCAGCTTCTTCTTGTTGGGCGTTATGATTGTTTGTTGAATGACCCTGGCGTCACCACAGTAATCGCTACAGGCAGAAAAATTCATCTTGGTCCGCAAAAAAACAGTAAACAACAGTGCCTGCCGAGAATAACCAAAAACCTTTAGAATCGTTTGAACGCAACTCCAACTCGCCTGTTCTGATTGAATATGAACCTAGGCCTTTTTTCGTTTGTTGTTTGTTAGCATCAAATTGCAACCAATCTTTGCACCCATGGAAGCCATCGAATTTAATCAACTGCTGCAGCAGAGTGAATGTCGTTTTATTTTTATATGCACTGTCGTGGTCTTTAGTGTGCAAAGATTATGATTATGCAAAATCGGTCTTGCATGAAGTTCAAAATTTACCTCCATGCGATATGGTTTTACTTTATAGTGAGTTTATTGACCCAAGACCGTAATGTGTGGCAGGATTGTGTACAAACTTCTTCTGATAGCGCCCTCTTTTAAATCATCCTCGTCAGCCCATGTTAATTTCTCACTCGGTCACGGTCATATCCCCATTCAATCAGTGCTTTCCTGTAAAATGGCCATCATTAATTTAATAAGTCTTACTCTCTGAACCGATGCTGGTCCGCACACAATTTTGTTTACAATTTTACGACCCAAAGAATCGTTATGGGCTGAAAGCCATTGGACACTTTCGGTAAACACTATTGTCCAAGTCCCACACTTCGTGTATCACAACTTATATATAAAATAACAAACCTGTGAAAATTTAAGCTCAATCGGTCATCCGAGTAGTCTTGGCCCAAGACTATGGTGAAGGCTTGATTCTGGATAGTGTACTAGATTTCAAGCCGTCCAATTAACTAAATCATACCGTGGCGGGCGCGCTTTGGCGATTCAACCACGAGTAGTACACTCTAAATTACAAGGATTTAAATTTAAATCCACAGGATTAAATTTTAAATCTTTCAAGGATTGTCGTTAGGGACCAATCAGCGTGGATTTAAAATTAATCTTTCAAAAGATTAAAACAATTAGTCTTTGGAGGATTAATTTAATCAATACCAGTGGATTTATTTTTTCAAATCTTTACAGATTTAACCTTCACCCGTTGAATGATTTAAACCTAGATGCTAGCAATCTTTTCGGATTCATTTCTAATTTACCTTGGGATTAAAACATTACACACGATTTCTGAACCAGCAGGAAAAACAAAACAAAGTAAAAACAACAGTTTTAAAATATTTGCCTTCAAATTTTTATTTTCAAATATACAAGTTAAATAATACACATAGTTTCGACAATAAACCTCGACATACATTTGACCTATGTTGTCCATACATAGAAAAGTTCTATTTTGTAGCTACATGTTTATCACTCAAGGGTTAAATCTGCAATTTCATTCAAATATTCTAAGAAGATTCGAGTGGTTGTTAACCAGTTGTTTACAGCCTCTAGGCACATTTGAGAGATTTAATTTTAAAACAAAACAATTTGTTTGTTTCCTAGATGGACAGTCTAGTTACGACACTAGCTTTATTTCAAATAACTTGTTTAAAAAAAAAAGATATTGCCACAAACAATTTGTTAAATGCTTTTGAATTAACTGATGCACTACCTTTTTCCTACAAATTATTTATTTTAAGCAAAACTGTATGCTGTATCCAAGGGAATGCCACTTCAAATTAGATTTGTGAATTATGTTTGATATCAGTTGGATAACCGGATTTCATTGCAGCAAGGATCTCCAAAGTTGTTGGTTTTTCAGACTGACCCACACTAAAAAACGGATTTTAAGAACTTATCAAAAGTTTCAACTACTGACGACCCCCCCCCCCCCCCCCACTAACTGGTATGCAATCCATACAAAAGACAAACTGCTTCAGCTTTCTCTCAGGGAAGTTGTTCAGGTTGCTGTATCTCTTTAGATGTCAAGTTTGTAATTGCTTCATCGATGTGTGTGCTACTCCCCTCCTGTATTTGACCGGTTTGGAAAAAGGGGTGGGTTGTTTAAGTCCCAAAGAAACGTATTTGAAGAATTCTGTCCCTGGTCGACATAACCATGATCCAAAAACATGTATGTATAATACAACAAACACAAAAGTGACCCTTGGCCTGTATGTGATTGTGACCTTGATATAGGTAAATCTGCATGTTTATGTGACAAGATTCAATACTTTCAAATTACTCAGCTATTATAGGGGCCCCTCAAACGTGGATATGTGATTGTTTTTCAAATAATATTAATATCTCTGCAAGAGAACGGGTTAGATCTTCTCTTACTATTTGCAGTCTTCATCTTGTCTTGGTCTTGATCTTGATTTAGGTCAACTTGCATTATCCGACCTCCACTATTGCGCACTATGACTATAATCTGATTTTTCTTTTGTCCTTCCGTTTTTTTATGAAGGAAGGTAACTGTAAACAACTTCTTCTTTATAGTTAATGTTTTTATACATCTTTTCTTTTCAGAAACATCACAACTTGTAAGAGAAATGTTTCTGTCAATTTCGTTCATTTGTATAATTGATCATGTGAAAACACATGAAATTCCACTGCATTTCTTTCCATTGTACAATAATAAAATGAGAATTTTTGTTTTATTATTGATAGTTTGTGTCTCGAGAAACATTACTAGATTGTATTTAATACCAGTTGCTATTGAGAATCAAAACAAAACAGTAATAATGTTTTATTTTATTTTTTGTATAATTTATATTCATCAAAAATGTGAATCGCAAAGCGAACCTAAAAAGTGGAGGTCGGGTGTACGGCAAAGTTGTTTTTACCTTGGTCCTTTGGCGAACCTCCTTTAAGTACGTCCACAAACCACATATCCATAGAATTAAATCGCAGTTAAGAGTCGTCGGCTCAAAGATGTACCCTCTTCTTGCATCTCATGAAACAGTCGTTGACTCTTGAAACTTGGCTGGGTGGGCTTCCTCAGTTGTTTCTCAGTTGCTAATTTTAGAAAACAAGACAAATCGAGTTCAAAAAGGTGGGGTTTAATGTTTATTTATTTTCCACAGTATCCAAAATAAAAAACTTTATCACTCAAAAGGGATCAGTTTTAAAAATAAAACTTTACAGTAATAACAAGAACTATAGATGAAAACAATATGCCTGTTAGTTGTGATCACAAATGGGGGAAAAAACAACGGCATAAAAACGTGCATTTCTAATCGCAAAACTATTTATTTCACCTCCGGAAAGAGATAGGCACAATTTTCTCATGGCCAAGAAGCGGAGGGAGTCCAACCATGTGATAGGAAAAGCTCAATGGTCCAATGTATTTGGCAGTGTAGTAACCTGAGCCGCACAAGAGAGCCGCACCAAGGCGAGAACACACGGTTCAATGCAAATGTTCTCAAACATTCATTAGTTTGATTTCCAAGTGGTATGCCACTTTTTAGAAATACAAAGCCCAAAAGCCCCCTCTATGAGTGTTTTTTTGGAATTCTTCTAGAAACTATAAGGCTTCCCTTATATGTAGTTTTTTGTAGATATTTTAATGTAGTGAGGTCTTACCTGAGCAAGATGTCGTCGGCTGAAACGGTGTCTTCGGCTCTGGTCGTGAAGAGTTTTACACTGCATTCTCCGCGGCGATTCACCGGAGTTATTCAGCCACCCTCGCCAGCTCAACACCGAAGTTAACAGTTTAGCCTTTTTTTAAAGTCCGTAGTCGAAAATAACTTCGTGGAACTCACGAGATGTACTGAAGTACTCAACAGTGAATTTTAATCTGAGCTGCAGTTTTAAGTAAAACTTTTGTGGCCAGTGTTTCAAAACTGTAGACGATTTACACCTCTTCTCCTTGTAGCTTGTAGCTTGTATAGCGTATACTTTCAAAATGTTGACCAAGCATTCGATAAAGATGGTTAAAAGTGCAGCAATTATTAGCAATAATTTTGTAAATGCACTTGACCTGCACATGGTCAGAATTTCGATAACATTTCATGTAAAGTTCCACAGAAAATAGTTCAAATCCCACGTAGAGCCCTTTACACAGCAAGCAGCATGTTGTCCATCCAGGTCGCGACACGGATGTGAATGGCATAGCATTATGTGGTATTTCCACATAAACGGGACTCCGAAAAAGCGCAAAAAACCCTTGTTTGCATAACAAAGAACGATCTTTATGAGGTGACATTCCACTGTGACCGCTATGTCCAGTGATTGGTCAGAATTGACTTGTTGAGACACAGTTTCAATCCCAGATGGCTGATTGTTCATTTTATTTTGCAGTGCGGGACAATGGTGGAATGTGGGTTTAGTGTATAGGCAGTTATTCTGAAAATCAAGAAAGCTTAGGCATTCTTTTTCTGTATCATTAAGGGGTTTAGAGAGCCAGGCTGTGTTGAGTGGGGTTTGGTTTTGTTTCCTTGTTTTCTGCTAAACATGTTTTTGGGGAGGGCGGGATGAGATTATTTATTTCCCGGGGCGATTAACAGGTTTTCTCGGTCAATTTCGGCAAATGAGCAGCCAATTTAACCACCAAGCTATTCTATTTCGCGCGAAATCGAATGCTACTGAAAAGGGTCACTTTATTTCGTTTTATGATTGGTCAAATGTAATATTGCGTCATCCGATTTAACAAAATAATCATTCAATTTAACAATTCCTCAAAGCAGCATTCAAATTCGCAGACGCTTCTTGGGGCGTGTGTGCCATAAAAGAATGAAAAGATACTCTAAATTTAACTGAGTGCTAAAGGAATTTGAATCAACTCAAAACGAAATTAAATGGCCGAATTCTGAATTTGAAACGCAGTAACAACTGGAGAGGCAAAACAGCTTCAACTTAAACTTTTGAAAGTGAAATTGGCTGCTCATTTTCTGAATTCGACAGGGTTTTTTTCGGTCAAATTCAGTCAATGAGCAGCCAATTTCAATTTCATGCGTTCGAATTAAAGCTGTCTTGCCTCTCCAGTTGTTACTGCGTTTCAATTTCAGAATTCGACCATCCAATTACGTTTTGAGTCGAGTCAAATTCCTTGAGCGTATCGTCATTCTTTTTCGTGACACACACGCCTCAAGAAGCGCGCGATTTTGAATGCTGCTTTAATGAATTGTTAAAATTGAATGAAGCAACATTACATTTGACTAATCATAATACGAAATCGAATGACCCTTTTCATTTGCATTCGATTTTGCACGAAAAAGAATAGATTGGTGGTTAAAATTAGCTGCTCAATTGCCGAAATTGATGACCGAGAAAACCTATATTTTGTCCAGGTGATTTATTATTTCACCTGGGCCCAATTTCATAAAGCCTGTTTAAGCACCAAAAAAACATGCTAAGACACCGAAAAGGTTACCAGTCAAAACCACCTTAAGTTTACATTGTTAAGACTGGTGCCCCACTCAATGATTACTTTAGCAAAGACATTTACCAAGTAGTATTTTCTGCTAAGCTTGATGAAATTAAGCCCTTTTTACACTATAGGTATTTCCCGGGATGTTCCCGGGAACTTTTGGTCGCTCTCTTCACAATAATACAAAACAAAAACTCACGGGAATTTCCCGGGAGTTTATATTTAGCTCATGTTTACTTAGCATAACACTTGAGTGGAGTAATGCCCGGTAACATAGTTTTACTAAGCAATGATTTTTTTTTAGCTTATACAAAATTTGTGCTTAAGCAGCTCTATGAAGTTGGGCCCTGCATACATTGCTTTAACAATTACCTGGTAAGCAAAAAGAAGAAGGAAGCAGACACAATTTGCACAATTGACATATAGTATTTAATTGTTTTAACCACAATCTAATTATTTATTTTGAAAACAATTATGTGCATTTTCCTATACATGTATTACTTTGGGGTAGAGGGACTGGACACTATTGGTAAGCACTCAAAATAATTGTTAGCCTAACAATTTACTTGGTAACAAGCAATGGAGAGATGTTGATAGTATAAAACATTGTGAGAAATGGCTACCTCTGAACATTGGTCCTATGCTCTGAAGTAGTTTTCGAGAAAGAAGTAATTTTCCACTAAAGATATTTGAATTTGATTTTGAGACCTCAGAATTAGTTCTTTAGGTCCCGATATCAAGCATCTGAACACACAAAGCTTGTGACAAGGGTATTTTTGCTTACATTATTAGCTCGCAACTTCGACGGCCAATTGAGTTCTAACTTCAAAGGGTTGTTATTTTGTGAACTATGTTGAGATAGGCCTACACCAAGTGAGAAGACTGGTCTTCAATGTCTTTAAACTGAAAGTGACTTATATGCAATATTGAGTTTATTAATTAGTAGCACAGTAATTGGCGTACTACCCCGACTTTACGCCGAAAAGGCATCAGGGTCAATATTTTAAGAAAATACTGTACAAACAAAATCTGGGGCCTGATTTGGGGGGATTTTGTTAAACAACTGTTAACGAACTGGGCAAAATTGACTAAAGCCCCATTATCAACTATGACACTCAGTGTCGACATTAGAGTCTTTTACGTTGACTTCTCTGCATGCATTACCATGACTTTGAATGAGAGGGTGACATTTTGTGTCTGGTCACCGAGTTTTGGTTGGTAGCGAGTCTTGGCCCAGACCCACAAATCTTCCAGACACTCATCTCGTTCCTTCTCGTGAATCATCGTTATTTGCGGCAATTGGGTCTTTAAAAGCACTGTCGAATGAAACACCAAAAACACATTTAAACAAAACATATTCAAATTGGAAATTGTTTTCGTTGTGTCGCAAACAACGGGGGGTTCGGTTGGGGGAACATAAAAATGAAACAAATACAATGTCAAAGTCTAGTCGTTAATTAAGGCTTTTTTAATAAAATGGCATATTCAATGTACTTGTAACAATTGTTGTCATATGTTAATTGATATGTTTTATCAGCTTTTGAGCTGATTTATCGAATGTTTTGAAATCAACCACCTCGATCCCCCCCCCCAAAAAAAAAAAAAAAAAAACCGTGTGGTTTTGACCGTTATGAAAGGTCATCGTGCGGTTATGTTTCAGAATAAATTGTCAAAATGTGCCACAAGCTATAAGGACAGCACAAAGATTATGATTTTATGGCGTGGTCTTTGGGGAATATTGATATTAATAGTGGACAAATTTATCGAAGAAATTGCTGCTTGTGCTGCAACTTCAAGACGTCGCAATGACTATGTCATGTTCTGAATTTGGACTTACATTTCATTTGCTTCTCAGATAGGTCTATGACGTGTTCCTGGACTTCACAATGGGCATTTGCATAACCACACGACCGGAGTACATCCTCAGTGGCTGGTATCGATTTACTCCACAACTGACATTGATTTTTATAGCCCTGACAAGAAAACCATCTGTTAACTTTATATCAAAACAATTTTGCGTCGAGTATAAAGAAAATGAGTTTAAATATCGTTTTTAACAATATGCACTTCAACTATTGTTGTTTTTATAGGGGCTTTTTCCGTACCTGCCATTGGTTCACTTTTTAACTCTCTATTTAGGCCCACTATTCATCTGTGGTAAGGTTGAACCCCTTTTTGACGTTGCACCATTTTACTTACTGTGTTTTTGTGAGCAGAAAGGCCAACGGAAAGTGTTGTTGTATTGTATTCTATTGTATTAGTTGTTGAAAGACGATGACAAGTACCAGTGAGATGTAGATGTAGATGTATAGTAGATCATGATTTATACACAATTTTGGAACGCTATGGGGGCGTCAGACTTACCAGGTAAGTGTCCATTGTAACGTAGTTATGAGCATGCGCACATTACCGACAACAATGGCTTTTACTTTTGTGAGTCTTCTGCCACCAAGCGTCCCGAAAGAAGTGGGACCGGAAGAAGCTCAAACTATCGTCAGAAATGTTTACTTTGGACCTTTAGACAGCTCCAGCTATGTTGCCGTTAAATGCCTTTATCTGTACTTTTTGATGTTAAAATAAATCATAAAACCTGCGCAAATGTCAAATGACAAGGATGTATTTTCTCAAACAATATGGCAGAAAATGATCATCATGTCTACACAACTTTCAACACATTGAACAAGCATGTGCATATATCTATACCGGCTCACATGTACGTACCTTAACATATTTACTCCATTTGACATGGTCTTCTAAAAAATAATCTGCGGAATAAAAAAATAAGTCGACAATGTGGTTGTCCATGATGATTAGAGCTTCCCCTCCCGGTTTCAGACAATCACAAATGCTCCCAAGTGCCTTGATGACGTCAGGAACCCAATGGAGAACATGGAAACAAACAACTTTGTCAAATTTCCCGCGCAGATCAGGGTTGTCACCGACAGTCTGTGCGTCTTCCAGCAGATACGTGATGTTGGAGGAGGAATTGTTTTTCATGGCAAAGTCCAACATTTCTTTGGATGGATCAATTCCTATAATAAAATTTAAAAAGTAATTAGGGAATAGTCTTCTGGTTTGAACAAGCTACCTGGTTAGGACGATCCTCAAACCATTGTTAATTTTTCGCAACTGACCTGTGACTTTGCCGACTTTGAGCGCCGTTAATTTGGTATCTTCACCGGTACCACATCCCACGTCTAGCACGGTATCCTCGGGTGAAAATGTCAGCTTTTTCTTATTGGTCGTTATGATTGCTCGTTGAATGACCCTTGCGTCACCACAATAATCGCTACAGGCAGAAAAATTCATCTTGGTCCGCAAAAACAGTCAACAACAGTGTCTACCGAGAATTACCAAAAACCTTTTAAAACGTTTGAACGTAACTCCAACTCGCCTGTTCTGATTGAATCTGAACCTAGACCTATTTCGTTTGTTGTTTGTTAACATCAAATTGCAACCGATCTTTGCACCAATGAAAGCCATTTTTGTAAGCCATCGAAGGCCAAATTTAATTTAATCAATTGATGCAGAGTTAATACAGGTTTTTTTTTCACATGCACTGTCGTGGTCGTTAGTGTGCAAAGATTATGATTATGCAAAATCGGTCTTGCATGGAGTTAAAAATTGACCTCCATGCAATATGGTTTTACCTTATGTGAGCTTATTGTGTGGCAGGAGATTCGGTCCTCCCATATTATGGCAAACTGTGTACAAACTTCTTCTGGTAGCGCCCTCTTTTAAATCATCCTCGTCAGCCCATGTTAATTTCCCACTCGGTTACGGTCATTGTATCCCCATTCAATCAGTACTTTCCTGTAAAATGGCCAAAATTAATTTAATAAGTCTTACTCTCTGAACCGATGCTGCTCCGCACACAATTTTGTTTACAGTTTTACGACCCAAAGAATCGTTATGGGCTGAAAGCCATTGGACACTAACGGTAAACAGTATTGCCCAAGGCCTGCACTTCGTGTGTCACAACTTACATATTAAATAACAAACCTGTGAAAATTTAAGCTCAATCGGTCACCGGAGTAGTCTTGGCCCAAGACTATGGTGAAGGCTTGATTCTGGATAGTGTACTAGATTTCAAGCCGTCCAATTAACTAAATCATACCGTGGCGGGCGCGCTTTGGCGATTCAACCACGAGTAGTACACTCTAAATTACAAGGATTTAAATTTAAATCCACAGGATTAAATTTTAAATCTTTCAAGGATTGTCGTTAGGGACCAATCAGCGTGGATTTAAAATTAATCTTTCAAAAGATTAAAACAATTAGTCTTTGGAGGATTAATTTAATCAATACCAGTGGATTTATTTTTTCAAATCTTTACAGATTTAACCTTCACCCGTTGAATGATTTAAACCTAGATGCTAGCAATCTTTTCGGATTCATTTCTAAGTAATACCTTGGGATTAAAACATTAAACACGATTTCTGAACCAGCAGGAAAAACAAAACAAAGTAAAAACAACAGTTTTAAAATATTTGCCTTCAAATTTTTATTTTCAAATATACAAGTTAAATAATACACATAGTTTCGACAATAAACCTCGACATACATTTGACCTATGTTGTCCATACATAGAAAAGTTCTATTTTGTAGCTACATGTTTATCACTCAAGGGTTAAATCTGCAATTTCATTCAAATATTCTAAGAAGATTCGAGTGGTTGTTAACCAGTTGTTTACAGCCTCTAGGCACATTTGAGAGATTTAATTTTAAAACAAAACAATTTGTTTGTTTCCTAGATGGACAGTCTAGTTACGACACTAGCTTTATTTCAAATAACTTGTTTAAAAAAAAAGATATTGCCACAAACAATTTGTTAAATGCTTTTGAATTAACTGTTGCACTACCTTTCTCCTACAAATTATTTATTTTAAGCAAAACTGTATGCTGTATCCAAGGGAATGCCACTTCAAATTAGATTTGTGAATTATGTTTGATATCAGTTGGATAACCGGATTTCATTGCAGCAAGGATCTCCAAAGTTGTTGGTTTTTCAGACTGACCCACACTAAAAAACGGATTTTAAGAACTTATCAAAAGTTTCAACTACTGACGACCCCCCCCCCCCCACTAACTGGTATGCAATCCATACAAAAGACAAACTGCTTCAGCTTTCTCTCAGGGAAGTTGTTCAGGTTGCTGTATCTCTTTAGATGTCAAGTTTGTAATTGCTTCATCGATGTGTGTGCTACTCCCCTCCTGTATTTGAAAAAAAACATGCTCGTGATAATGAAATGTTCTCATTTGAAATGCAGAGTTTTTTCTTGACCGGTTTGGAAAAAGGGGTGGGTTGTTTAAGTCCCAAAGAAACGTATTTGAAGAATTCTGTCCCTGGTCGACATAACCATGATCCAAAAACATGTATGTATAATACAACAAACACAAAAGTGACCCTTGGCCTGTATGTGAATGTGACCTTGATATAGGTAAATCCGCATGTTTATGTGACAAGATTCAATACTTTCAAATTACTCAGCTATTATAGGGGCCCCTCAAACGTGGATATGTGATTGTTTTTCAAATAATATTATTATAAACTCACTCCTTGTTTATAGCAAAAGCAATTGCGTCAAAGAAATCAAGTTCTAAATAAATGTGAGTTCTTTCTGATAGAGCTGATTTAAATAACATTGTGGCTTAAAGTGGAATTAGTAGGCCCAGGTTTCACAAAGAGCTAAGTTTGATTTTAGCTGCAAATCAATCGCAGTTGCTAAGTAAAGTGTGATGTCACAATACAAATTAGCATGGTAATAATGACAATTTATCTTGCAATGAATGTTATTGCTTAGTGAAATGGACCACTGTTAATACATTTCAGTAACATAATTTTAAACAACCTCCATCTATAGGGGAAATAGTACTTACCAGTTTGTTCTGAATAATGTTCTGAACCTCAACAGCTACAATTGAAACCTCTTGACTTCTACACTGGATGAAGGAAACTGTAAACAGCAAACACTAAGGAACAAAGGTCACCTGAAACATGAAAACATCCAGACGACTGTTAGTGTTAACAAACCCTCCACATCATTACCATGGAAAATGGTAGCATTAACTAAATGTAAAGTATATGTCACTGTATATGTTACGGCGGTTGTTTTTCTGTTGACCAGCACACAATCGTTGAATATAAAAAACATGTCAGTCTCTATTTTCTAGTTTATGTTATTAAGGCTCTTGCAATAGGGCTCAGGTGGCCATATGCAAACAAACCACTCGTTTTTAAAAACAGTTTTGTATTAAATTATATCTCCCACCATATCGTAAAAAGTATTACTTTCCTTAGCAACCATGCCAACTAATGCAAAATTTTAATTGTATCTTAATTGTATTATATGGGAATAATATATCAACGAAAAAACACAAGACGTGCTTACCAGCTTGATCTGACTATTACTTATGTTGGAATTTGCATCAGATACAATTGAAATCTCTTGACTTTGCCTGAATGAAGAAAACTGTAAACAGCGACCAGAAGGAAGACAGGTCACCTGAAAAATGGAAACATTCAGACGATAAAAATTAAGAAAACCTCACATTATTATAAAGAGTTTTAGTAGTAGCCTATGGAACTTCAAACAAAGCTTTGACTAGAGACAATTTGGTCCAACAAAATTGTGTCATGTTTTGTTTTTTTTCGACTCGCAAAAAATCTGTGCATTATATTTTCCAGGATTTAGGACTACATTTTCTTAAATTATTTATTCTGCAAAACAATACCACTATGGGTTCACTCAAGATATGTTATTAAAAAGAAACATGATTCTCTAACTAATTTAAATTTGCTAGCCTATCGAAATCGTTCTTTCTTTATTTTTAGAGCACAGAGTCTAAATTAGACACGTTTCTATTGTAAAATATTGCCCTATCTACATATATTAATTATCATGTTGGGTGACCAACAAAAGCAACACCAAACAGTAATTTAAAACACTTCCGTTCGTGAACTGTAGAGAGAGTATATGCAACGGGGAGCTGAAATCTGGTCCGCCGTCGTCGCTGGGAAAAAATGAACTTGGTGGGGGAAACTGAGTGAAAATCGGTCTTAAATTCACTCTTTTCCTCTTCAAGTTCGTTGTATCTGTCTATGCGGAGTGTGGTCATGGCCATGGACATGATAACGTTTCTCCATGGAATGGTTAATGTTTGGTTTATTTAGTTAACAACGACGTTCACACTGACGTTAATACAACACCAAAATATACGTGGACGTTGTATAAAATGTATAACATTAACATAATTTCGTCGAGATATAATTTTTACCACAGGTCATGATCGTCGTGTAAACAATCATTGCAAAAACCTATCCATATCCTATCCGATATACTACGTCCTACATAAGATTGGATTCACCTGCCTCATGAAATAATATTGAAGTTTTGCCTCCTTACTGCCGACTGTTCTGACCGAAGAAACTTGTGTGACTATGAATGACTGATCATCGTTCATGTACGTTTACATTTGTAATTGAACGTGCGCGTTTAGCATGCAGTCGGTTTATTTTAATGGCTGCCGACAAAGTTTTGAGTTGTACGTTCGTGCAATACGTCACGAAATCGCGTCACGCTGATTGGTCCACTGTCCATAAAGTTGGCGTCCTTTTTTAATCGTTCGGAGGATTGAAAAACAAAATAGACTCTGCGGATAATTGTTGATTTATTAAATCGATTTGGACTAAAAATAAATCTTTAGGATTTATTTTTATTTTAATCCTATAAAAGATTTAAATTTAAATCTCTGTAATTTAGAGTGTACACTATCCAGAATCAAGCACCATAGTCTTGGGCCAAGACTATCATCGGAGTCGAGAGAAAATTACGGGAAAACCCACCATTGTTTCGCCGTGTCACGACATGTGTTTAATAAATCCGTAATTCTCGATATCGAGAATTTATATTGTTTTAATGTTTTCTCAAAAAGTAAAGCATTTCATGGAATAATATTTCAAGAGAAGTCTTTCACCACTACCTTCTGTAAACCCTGTAAGTTATTTGTAAATCTGTGAACTTCGGCACTCTTCGGGAATCGGCACTCTTTCATTTTAGACCGAATTAAATGTAGTTATATTTTTACATCTTTTGTTTCCTTCGTGCGACTTTTGTAATCTTTTTAAAACAATAAAATAAGACATTTTGTTCCTTTTCATTAAAAATGCTCAACTTTGGGGAGCAATGTACAATGTAGGCTGCCTGCAAATGTTCGCAGTAGTATCATTTCGTGTGAACCTACAAATACCGACTTTATTACAAGACTGGGAAGTGAGGTATAGCTACTTCCCATTAGTCTTGGAATCAAGTCGGTAATTGTTGTGACGGCCGACCGGAACTATTTTAGTTGTGTACCGTACGCCCACAACTTTTCGTGTGTCACGAAAAGATCGTGAAAAAATATTGAGACTAATTATTCTCATGGTATAGCTGCAACGTTAAATTATTTAACATGCCCACACTGGTACAAAAATACACGTCTTCGAATGTGTTTTACTGCTCAAAAATGGCTGTTTTAAAGGCAGTGGACACGTTGGTAATTGTCAAAGACTAGCCTTCATAGTTGGTGTATCTCAACATATGCATAAAATAACAAACCTGTGAAAATTTGAGCTCAATCGGTCACCGAACTTGCGAGATAATAATGAAAGAAAAAACAACCGTGTCTCACGAAGTTGTGTGCTTTCAGATGCAAGTTGATTTCGATACCTCATCTAATTCTGAGGTCTCGAAATTAAATTTTGTGGAAAATTACTTCTTTCTCGAAAACTGCGTTACTTTAGAGGGAGCCGTTTCTCACAGTGTTTTAAAATATCAATATCTCCCCATTACTCGTTACCAAGTAAGGTTTTATGTTAATAAATATTTTGAGTAATTACCCATAGTGTCCACTGCCTTTAAGGGTGAAAATGTGTGTCAAACCTAACAAAATTTCCCACTGAAGTTCCCTCGTTGGTGGACGCTCGATGCATGGGGGACACATTCTCGGCTACCCTGAAGCCGAATCCAAAAGCCGAAGCCGTCGTTTCGAAAAGGGTCTATGTCAAGGTCCTACTTTAGCCTGAACATCTGACGTCACACTTCGAAGCTCGTGAATAACGCCGTATGAGAGTGCCCTCTAGCGTTGGTCAATCCTTGTCCATCTTCACCTTTCACCTAGTAAATGCAGACGACCGCAAGAAGTGCAGTCAGACGTCACCTCGGACCAATCAAAACATAGATACAGAATGTTTGCGTCACTACACTTTTATCCAATGACATCATTGTATCCTCCAATGAAATTACTGGTTCTGAAAAGCAAGTACCTGTCTTCATCATTGTGGATAAAGACAGGGGACCAGTCTAGGTCCTACTTTGAAAACATGCTTTTGTGTACTGAGTGCACAAACAGTTCAGTTCACACACGGTTTTTTGTTATATTGAATAAATCACAATTACGGTCATTCTTGCCCAAGAAGTTGTATCTCCTTCAATCCTTTGTTTTGAGCTACATTTTTAAGGATCACCAACATATTCTTACTATTGTTTACTGTCACAGCCCCATCATTAAGTATTCAAAGGTGGTGGGGTGATTGATCCTTGGGTACTGGACACCTTTGGTAAAGACAAGTATTCTCACTTGACGGTGTATCACAGCAAATGTAGACTTGTGAACAAGTCGTTAAACCGGCCCCACGCGCTGAGATAGTGCTCACCCCATCGCTAACTGATGGCTCCCCGATTTCGTCGAAATCGGGGAGCCATCAGTTCGCGCGAGAGCAGTGATCTCGCGAGAGCAATATCTCAGCGCGTGGGGCCGATTTAACGACTTGTCCACAAGTCTACAGCAAATGCATAAAATAACAAACCTGTGAAAATTTGGTCGCAATTGGTCATCGTATAGTTGCAAGAGAATAATGAAAGAGAAACACCCTTGTTGCCCAAACTTGTGTGCTTTCAGATGCCTTATACAAGGCTTCAAGCCCGGAGTCTTTTAGTTTTAATATCCGAGTGAGAAACGACAGTTACCTCTTGCTCAAAAACTACGTTTTTTCAAAGGGAGTCGTTTCCCACAATGAGTTCATACTATCAACAGCTCTCTCCATCGCTCGTTACCAATTATGTTTTTATTCTAACAATTATTCTGAGTAAGAACTTGTTTCCAGTGCCTTTTAAATTACATTATAATTCCTCTCCATCGCTCGTTAAATTACCAATGTTTTTATTCTAACAATTATTCTGAGTAAAACCTTGTGTCCAGTGCCTTTTAAATTACATTGTAATTGCTCTACGTTGCTCGTTAAATTACACCAATGTTTTTATTCTAACAATTATTCTGAGTAAGAACTTGTGTCAAGTGCCTTTTAATTACATTATAATTGCTCTCCATTGCTCGTTAAATTACCAATGTTTTTATTCTAACAATTATTCTGAGTACAAACTTGTGATACGTGCCTTTTAAATTACATTGTAGTTGCTCTACATTGCTCGTTAAATTACACCAATGTTTTTATTCTAACAACTATTCTGAGTAAGAGCTTGTGTCCAGTGCCTTTTAAATTACATTATAATTGCTCTCCATTGCTCGTTACCAATATGTTTTTTTTCCTAATAATTATTCTGAATTATTACCAATAGGCCAGTGTCTTTTAAATTACATTTTAGCACTATGGGCCCGCACCCAAACTCTTTGAGCTGCTTAAATAAGCAGAAAAAGAATCGCTTTAACAACTACCTGATGGGCTAATATCAACTGGAAAAAGACAAACTATACATTGACATGCATTGGCTTTTTATCACACAATCTTTTACTTAGCTTGAAAGCTAGTAGTATGCTCATTTCTCAATAGTGTTTTTTTTTTTAACTAAAAGTGAATTCTTTACATGCCCAGCTTATGTCTAGTGACAACCATATTGAGTCCTTTATCTACCCAGTAATTGAGCTAGTACCTATTTACGCCGAAAAGCAATAGGCCAATTATTACTATTAGGTTTTGAAAATACAACAGAATTTGGGGCCTGACTACGACCTCCCACACACACCCTCTTAGATTATGTGGAATGGTCCAGGATATTAAGGAATTTGACTACCCCAGTCATTAAACTTTGGAGAAATTACTTAATATGTGACCACAATGCATACAATATGTATTATCAAACTGCCCTTTCCGAAGTTAAGTAAGTAATTTAACAATAGCCTACACATGACTTATGGCTTTGTTAACGGTAATCCCCTTGACATCAATGAATGAACGATACCCCCCCCCCCCTTCTCCGCCCCTGCAGAGTTTTAGTGTCATGACAGAACAGCAAGTTTTTCGAAATAATTACGTCATCGATTATGTCAAAACGTTAATTTTTTTCTAAAAAACGTTAGTATTTCAAAAACTCAAAAGATCAAAGATATGAATTAGCTTCAGTAGCGCATTTACTCTAAAAAAATATTTATGTAATAAAATATAATATAAGTTCTATTTGTTGTGCTCTTTATTAAAAAACTGTTACCGAACTAGGCAACTTTGAAAGACATAATGTGACATTTGGTGTCGACTTTAGATTTTTTTTACACTGACTTCTCTGCATGCATTACCATGAACTTGAATGAGAGGGTGACAATTTCAGTCTGGCCACCGAGTTTTGGTTGGTAGCGAGTCTTGGCCCAGACCCACAAATCTTCCAGACACTCATCTCGTTCCTTCTCGTGAATCTTCGTTATTTGCGGCATTAGGGTCTTTAAAAACACTGTCGAATGAAACACAAAAAAAACACATTTAAACAAAACACATTTAAACTAGACATTGTGTAGAAAAGATTGTAGGTTTCGGTTGGTTACAGGGTGTATGTACTTTTTGTAGGACCAAAAAAAAAACACAATGTCCACAGATTTACACTAAACTTACACAGTTTAAAGATAATGATAGTAGAGCTTCCCTAAAAATATTATGTGCTGAGGTGCTGTAGGTTTGGGGCAAAATTATTTCAAGCATTTACAAAACGTATTTTCATGACATTAATATTTGAAAGGGAAGCTTTCCACTATCATTATCTCCAAACCCCGTAAGTTTAATGTAAATCTATGGACATTTTGAAAAAGTACCAAAATCCTTTAAACAAAAAGGGGGAAACACATGTCATTTAAGTCTGTTCGTAATAAATCATGACGGAACTCTTTCTCAACGTGCTGTTTTGACCCTAAGGAAAGGTCAACGTGTGGTTATGTTGACAAATAAAATGTAAAAAGTGCCACAAGCTATAAGATGCAGAAAGATGATGACTTTATGACTCTTGTTAAACATTTTAAGGCAATTAGGCCTTTTTATTTTTGTTTTGGGCTTCCTGATTGTGCCTGAAATAAAAATCAAGGTGGGACGGTGCTGTAAGCTCCGAGATGTAGCAATGATTACATATGTGGTTTTGAACCATGACTTACATTTAAATTGCTTCTCAGATAAGTCCGTGGCGTGCTCCTGGACTTCACAATGGGGATTTGCCCAACCACACGAACGGAGTACATCCTCAGTGGCTGGTACCGATTTAGTCCACAACTGGCATTGGTTTTTAAAGCCCTGACAAGAAAACATACTTTATAAATGAAATAATTTTGCGTCGAATAAAAAGAACAGGAATTTGATTAGTACAGTTTTATACACACTTGGGAAGAAGCCTAGACTTGTGGACAAGTCGTTAATGGTCTGCCGCGTTGAGATAGTCGAGTTGTGGCGGTGCTCTCGCGCGAATGCTGGTTG
The DNA here is from genome assembly GCF_032118995.1 of Asterias amurensis. Taxonomy (NCBI): domain Eukaryota; kingdom Metazoa; phylum Echinodermata; class Asteroidea; order Forcipulatida; family Asteriidae; genus Asterias; species Asterias amurensis. The sequence continues at coordinate 22,111,640 of NC_092655.1, forward strand.
CGGGTTGCCCACTTCTACAAGGGACCGTAGTTGCGAGAGCAGTAGTCTCGCGGGGCCAGCAGTCTCGCGAGAATACCGCGGGAATCATTGTTGCAGTAACTCCTATTGACAAAATTGATCTTTCCTCTGATTCAGCGTGAATCTAATAGCGGGAACTTTTAAAAGCTGTTTATATCAATAGGAGTTACTGCAACAATGAAAATGGGCACTTTTCACCTGTAAGCACATACCGCAACAACAATACCCGACCGATTATAACAAACAAGGTGTCAAGATCACCGTAATTAATATTTCCGTCTCCTGGTGTTTTCATTTGTAGAATACGAGTAACATTTACAAAATTATAGGTGCTTTTCCAACAGCTTCGTTACTTTTTTTGCTGTCTTTCAACACTTACATCTGCGATGCTTTGGGGGAAATATTGCTCCAGTGACATAATGTGACTGTGAGCCAAATTCCATGATTGAATCATCAAGGAACAATTTTCCCCAAAATGTTCCCGACACCCAAAACAAAACCAGAAATCTGTGCAATCTCTACCTTTGCATATTGACCCCATTTGATATGGTCTTCCAAGAACTGATCCGCCTCAAATATTACATAGTTGTCATCTTGGCTGTCCATGATGATTAGAGCTTCCCCTCCCGGTTTCAGACAATCACAAATGCTCACAAGTGCCTTGATGACGTCAGTAGGAGCCCAAATGAGGACAAAGAAAGAAACAGCTTTGTCAAATTTCCCGCGCAGATCAGGATTGTCACCGACAGTCTGTGCGTCTTCCAGCAGATATGTGATGTTGGAGGAGGAATTGTTTTTCATGGCAAAGTCCAACATTTCTTTCGACGAATCAATTCCTATAATACAATAAAAAAAAAGTAATTGAGGAATATTCTTCTGGTTTGAACAAGCTACCTGGTTTGGACGATCCTCAGACTGTTTTCAAAACTGACCTGTTACTTTGCCGACTTTGAGCGCCGTTAATTTGGTATCTTCACCGGTACCACATCCAACGTCTAGCACGGTATCCTCGGGTGAAAATGTCAGCTTTTTCTTGTTGGGCGTTATGATTGTTTGTTGAATGACCCTTGCGTCACCACAGTAATCGCTACAGGCAGAAAAATTCATCTTGGTCCGCAAAAAACAGTAAACAACAGTGCCTACCGAGAATAACCAAAAACCTTTAGAATCGTTTGAACGTTACTCCAACTCGCCTGTTCTGATTGAATATGAACCTAGGCCTATTTCGTTTGTTGTTTGTTAACATCAAATTGCAACCGATCTTTGCACCCATGAAAGCCATTTTTGTTAGCCATCGAAGGCCAAATTTAATCAACTGCTGCAGCAGAGTGAATGTCGTTTTTTTCACATGTACTGTCGTGGTCTTTAGTGTGCAAAGATTATGATTATGCAAAATTGGTCTTGCATGGAGTTAAAAATTGACCTCCATGCGACATGGTTTTACTTTATAGTGAGTTTATTGACCCAAGGCCGTATTGTGTGGCTGGAGATTCGGTCATCCCATATTATGGTAGTCTTGGTTCCAAGACCATTGGTGTTGCGCGGTGACACACAACCAACGTTCCGATTATGCACGGCAAAAACTGTCCACGCTTGTAATGAACGAACGCTAGCGGGCGCTGTTTCTCTGATTTACGGATCTCAACATGTCCTGTGCTCACCATGGTCTTGGATATTTGCAAATTGAAGGCGTGGCCAGACTATGTAAATTACTTTTAATGTATGCAATATTCATATCACGTGACGAATTGAAGATGACTATTCAAACTAGATCGAGTCAAAGGTCAATATGATCGGCGGTCTATTTTTAATAATCTTTGCTCAAAGAGTGATTCCGTGGTCATTATAGGCCTATTAAAAGGAAAACAGTGAAATTTTAAGTATAGGTACCTATTCAGATTATGGATACGTGACGATTTGAAATCGTAAATAATGGTCAAAAATCGAACGTAAAATTAGCATTCAGAGAGTCCGTGTATCGGACGCTGTATGGCCCCACGGCGTGGAGCAATCCGAACGTGAAATAAGCCTTGTGGAATATCACGTACCGCCCATGCCGTGTCTCGTGGGGGTTAGAGGTGTTAAATCCCAGGCGCTATGAAATCCCAGCTTGCGGGTGTCGAATCCGTTGTTTCTTATGATCGCAACGTTCCAATATGCTCCATTTTAATTCATGGCCCCTAATTTCTTTTTGTTATAAGTTTTCAGGTAATTTTGATGATGTCAAAACGTAGGAATATCGCATATTGTTATATTGACAGTGTTATTGTGTGAGTAGCTTAAAAAAATTATGAGAATTTTTTATAAAAGGTTTAAATAAAAATAATGCTAAAACAAAATTCCCTCAAAGCATATTTTTGTCAAACAAAGTATTATTTTTTTAATTCTGTGAATGAAGAGTTATTTTTGAGGTAACAAATTAACTGGGCAACTAGTGGAATTTAATGACCCAACTATTCGCCTCAAATAACTGGGAGTTGAATAGCAGTAGTCGCCGCTGGACAAGCAATCAAAACTCGAAATTTCTCATGAGTTATTCCAAAAGATATTGTTACGACTACATTCCCAAAAAATGTTATATGGTTACGTTCCAAGCTACGCAGCTACTCGGCTACGTTTACGTTCCAAGATACGCTTAGGTCTACGTTCCTTCAAGTTACACTATAATATCAAAAGGTATGTTTTCAAGCCCGAGTCAAGCTACGCTTACATTCCAAGATACGCAGCTACGTTTACGTTCCAAGATACGCTTAGGTCTACGTTCCTTCAAGTTACACTATAATATCAAAAAGTACGCTTCCAAGCCCGAGTCAAGCTATGCCTACGTTCAAAGATACGCAGCTGCGTTTATGTTCCAAGATGCTATGCTTCAGTCCAAGATATGCTTACGTTCCAAAAGATGTCAACGTTCCAAGCTACACAGCTACTCAGCTGCGCTTACAGATCTGCTTACGTTCCTTCAAGTTACGCTATAATATCAAAAGGTACGCTTTCAATCCCATGTCAAGTTACGCTTACGTTCCAAGATACGCAGCTACGAATTACGTTCCAAGATATGCTTACGCTCCACCAAAAGATACTGTTACGCTCCAAGCTACGCAGCTACGCTTATACACTCCAAGATACTAATAGGTTATGCTACAATATCAAAAAGTACGCTTTCAATCCCGAGTCAAGCTATGCTTACGTTCCAAGATATGCAGCTACGGTTACGTTTCAAAATACGTTCTCACAAAGACGCTTTTGAATCCCTCAAGATTTCCTTCCCCCAAGATTAAAAAACTTTCACTGTGAATAACACTACAGGGCCCACCAGTTAATATCTGTTTGGCAGAAAATACTGTACAAAATTTCTTTACTATCCAAAAATTTACTTGGGCACTACAAAATTTCAAATTTAATTAAAAATTGGCTGGCAACCAGTTTCTGCTAAGCAATACTATTTTGTGCTAACTATAAGCAAATTGTTTAGCCAATACAGGCTTCATCAGTGTGGGCCCTGGCACGTCGGGAGCATAACGCCACGATCGCATTTCAAGCTGCATATCATGGCAATGCAGGTGTCTGGATCTGGACATTATACATAGAAGTGTTTGTGCTGGTACCACGAACCTTTCTTTATCGTATTTCCACCCTGTGTCAAAGTTTCAAATCCTACTGATCTGGACATTATTATACTCCGATAAAAACATATATACCCACACACAGAGTAAAGCAAAAGTCATGCAACGGAATTACTGCATCAACACTGATGAATTATTCATGAGCCAACCGCAACGCAGCCTCTGATTGGCTCCACCGGAAAGTCGGGGGAGATTTGCCGAAAAACAATAAAAAAGTTAAAACCCGTCGCTGCAAATATTCAAGACCATGGTGAGATCTAAATCAGAGAAACAGAGCGCCCGATAGCGTTCGTTCATTACAAGCGTGGACAGTTTTTGCCGTGCATAATCGGAACGTTGGTTGTGTGTGACCGCGCAACACCAATGGTCTTGGGACCAATACTAATATTATGGCAAACTGTGTACAAACTTCTTCTGATAGCGCCCTCTTTTAAATCATCCTCGTCAGCCCATGTTAATTTCCCACTAAGTCACGGTCATATCCCCATTCAATCAGTGCTTTCCTGTAAAATGGCCATCATTAATTTAATAAGTCTTACTCTCTGAACCGATGCTGGTCCGCACACAATTTTGTTTACAGTGTTACGACCCAAAGAATCGTTATGGGCTGAAAGCCATTGGACACTTTCGGTAAACAGTATTGCCCAAGGCCCACACTTCGTGTATCACAACTTATATATCAAATAACAAACCTGTGAAAATTTAAGCTCAATCTGTCATCGGAGTAGTCTTGGCCCAAGACTATGGTGAAGGCTTGATTCTGGATAGTGTACTACGCGCGGTTGAATCGCCAAAGCGCGCCCGCCACGGTATGATTTAGTTAATTGGACGGCTTGACATCTAGACTGCACTGGAAAGTGTATCCAGAATCAAGCACCATAGTCTTGGGCCAAGACTATCATCAGAGTCGAGAGAAAATAACGGGAAAACCCAACCTTGTTTCGCCGTGTCATGACATGGTGTATAAATCCGTAATTCTCGATATCGAGAATTGATATTGTTTTAATGTTTTCTCAAAAAGTAAAGCATCTCATGGAATAATATTTCAAGAAAAGTCTTTCACCATTACCTTTTGTAAACCCTGTAAGTTATTTGTAAATCTGTGAACTTTTTAATTTTTTTTTACGGTACCGAAAGTGTCCAATGGCTTTTAAATAATCCACGCACTGGAAGTCATATATCGCAGAGGGCCAAAAAGTCAACCCATAGAGAGAGGTCTAACAGACGTGTAAAAATACAAGAATTCAATATGTAAATTCAACATGAAATTGTGGTAAACTGTTAAATATTGAACTGTAGCTGCTGCATTGTTATTGAACCATTTCGTTTGTTCAACTGTTATAGCGCCCTCTATACCATGTATCCTTTACATAGTGCTATGGACTTTTCGAAATGACGGTGTCACAGGGAATTCTGTCCCCCGCATAACGGTCCGGGGACAGGATCTCTGTCCACCAGGGGAATTTGCAGCCTCTCATTTTAGACCGAATTAAATGTAGTTATATCTTTAGATCTTTTGTTTTCCTCTGTGCCACTTTTGTAATCTTTTTACACACTAAAATAAGACATAGTTCATTTTCATTAAAAATGCTCAACTTTGGGGAGTTATGTGCAATGTAGGCTGCCTGCAAATGTGCGCAGTAGTATTATTTCGTGTGAGCCTTTTAATACCGACTGGGAAACGAGGCATAGCTACTTCCCATTAGTCTTGGAATCAAGTCGGTAATTGTTGTGACGGCCGACCGGAACTATTTTAGTTGTGTACCGTACGCCCACAACTTTTCGTGTGTCACGAAAAGATCGTGAAAAAATATTGAGACTAATTATTCTCATGGTAAAGCTGCAACGTTAAATTATTTAACATGCCCACATTGGTACAAAAATACACGTCTTCGAATGTGTTTTACTGCTCAAAAATGGCTGTTTTAAAGGCAGTGGACACTAATGGTAATTGTCAAAGACTAGCCTTCATAGTTGGTGTATCTCAACATATGCATAAAATAACAAACCTGTGAAAATTTGAGCTCAATCGGTCACCAAACTTGCGAGATAATAATGAAAGAAAAAACAACCGTGTCTCACGACTTTTGTGTGCTTGGAAAATTACTTCTTTCCGAAAATGTGTGTCAAACCTAACGAAATTTCCCACTGAAGTTCCGTCGTCGGTGGACGCTCGATGCATGGGGGACACATTCTCGGCTACCCCAAAGCCGAATCCAAAAGCCGAAGCCGTCGTTTCGAAAAGGGTCTATGTCAAGGTCCTACTTTAGCCTGAACATCTGACGTCACACTTCGAGGCTCGTGAATAACGCCGTATGGGAGTGCCCTCTAGCGTTGGTCAATCCTTGTCCATCTTCACCTTTCACCTAGTAAATGCAGACGACCGCAAGAAGTGCAGCCAGACGTCACTTCCGACCAATCAAAACATAGATACAGAATGTTTGCGTCACTGCACTTTTATCCAATGACATCATTTTATCCAATGAAATTACTGGTTCTGAAAAGCAAGTACAAATGTACATGTCTTCATCATTGTGGATAAAGACAGGGGACCAGTCTAGGTCCTACTTTGAAAACATGCTGTTGTGTACTGAGTGCACAAACAGTTCAGTTCACACACGGATTTTTGTTATTTTGATTAAATCACAGTTACGGTCATTCTTGCCCAAGAAGTTGTATCTCCTTCAATCATTGCTTTGAGCTACATTTTAAAGGATCAGCAACATATTCTTACTATTGTTGACTGTCAAAGCCCCATCATCAAGTTTTCCAAGGTGGTGGGGTGATTGATCCTTGGGTACTGGACACCTTTGGTAAAGACAAGTATTCTCACTTGACGGTGTATCACAGCAAATGTAGACTTGTGGTCGTTAAATAGGCCCCACGCGCTGAGATAGTGCTCTCCCCATAGAACACTGCTCTCGCGCGAACTGATGACTCCCCGATTTCGTCGAAATCGGGGAGCCATCAGTTCGCGCGAGAGCAGTAATCTCGCGAGAGCACTATCTCAGCGCGTGGGGCCGATTTAACGACTTGTCCACAAGTCTACAGCAAATGCATAAAATAACAAACCTGTGAAAATTTGGACGCTAATTGGTCATCGTAGTTGCAAGAGAAAATTAAAAGAGAACCACCCTTGTTGCCCGAGTTTGTGTGCTTTCAGATGCCTTATAAAAGGCTTCAAGCCTGGAGTCTTTTAGTTTTAGTGAGAAACGCCGGTTACCTTTTGCTCATAAACTACGTTTTTTGCAGAGGGAGTCGTTTCTCACAATGAGTTATTTGTTTATACTATGAACAGCTCTCTCCATCGCTCGTTACCAATTATGTTTTTTAACATTTATTCTGAGTAATAACTTGTGTCCAGTGCCTTTTAAACTACACTGTAATTGCTCTCCATTGCTCGTTAAATTACCTATGTTTTTATTCTAACAATTATTCTGAGTAATTACTAATTGTGTCCAGTGCCTTTTAAATTACATTGTAATTGCTCTCCATTACTCGTTGCCAATATGTTTTTATTCTAACAATTATTCTGAGTAAGAACTTGTTTCCAGTGCCTTTTAAATTACATTATAATTGCTTTCCATTGCTCGTTAAATTACCAATGTTTTTATTCTAATAATTATTCTGAGTAAGAACTTGTTTCCAGTGCCTTTTAAATTACATTATAATTGCTCTCCGTTGCTCGTTAAATTACCAATGTTTTTATTCTAACAATTATTCTGAGTAATAACTTGTGTCCAGTGCCTTTTAAATTACATTGTAATTGCTTTCCATTGCTCATTAAATTACCAATGTTTTTATAAAAACCCATTGTATTGTATTGTATTGTATTCTAACAATTATTCTGAGTAAAAATCCGTGTCCAGTGCCCTTTAAATTACATTATAATTGCTCTCCATTGCTCGTTAAATTACAAATGTTTTTATTCTAACAATTATTCTGAGTAAATAGAATTAGCTGTTGCAAACAACTTACCAACCAAATGGACCGAGAGTATAAATGCAAAAAATAGTTAATGGCCTGACGTTTCGACCCTAGCAGAGTCTTTCTCGAAGGCAAAATGACAACATAACAAACATGAATAGGTAAAAGTGAAACATAAGCAGTGAAGTGGAAATACATGAATGGGGTTAGAAAGCATACAGAAAAAGCAGGGGCTAAACAATGAATAGGGGGACAAAAAGGGGGGGGGTGAAGGGAAGGGACTGGCTTGACCACATGTCACCTGCACCACCACTAACCTCATTTATCTCATATCTTGCAGAGTCTGTGGTGTTCAATATATAGGTGAAACAAGAACTACACTCAAGAGGCGTTTCTACGGCCACAGATCTACAGTCAAGACCCAAAAGCTAGATACACCTGTAGGTCATCACTTCAATTTTCCTAATCACTCCATTTCTGACATGATTTTACAGGGCATAGAGGCACTAGGCAACCACAGAGAGACTGTGCGTTTGAGTAGGGATAGCCTTGATCAAGGCTGTTGACGTACTGTTCCCCTGCCCGGTTAGCGGCACACGCATGCAGTGCATACACAATGTACATTACCATACATTGTACAGCGAGAACAGTATAGCGTAGTCGTGAGAACGGTCGTGTCTTTGTATTTTCAACCTCATACACGTGGCTAAGTACCCATGTACCGTAAGTGTACCGTATACAGATGGTACATGTACATGTAAAGTATGTATGTGTACATACGCTGTTCACGTATTATATGCTTATGTTATGTATGTGGGCCGGGTGCGCTGGTGGAATTCAGTGATGGGGACTGGGATTTAGCAAGTCGCGGCTGGCTGTAGCGCCTTGATCAAGGCTAGAGTAGGGAGAAACTCTGGATTAGACGCCTCTAGACCATTCAACCCCATGGTCTGAACATCCAAGAAGGAAACGACTAATAAACCTTTTGTTTTGCCGTCTTCTTTTTCCCCACAGCCTTTTAGCCTGAGCCTCAGTCACTAATTAATTACTTGTTTACCCCACCTCCCCACCCTTGATGTTGTCCATTGCCAGTCCCTTCCCTTCGAGAAAGACTTCGAGAAGAAAGACTCTGCTAGGGTCGAAACGTCAGGCCATTAACTATTTTTTGCAATTATTCTGAGTAATAACTTGTGTCAAGTGCTTTTAAATTACATTGTAATTGCTCTCCATTGCTCGTTACCAATATGTTTTTTCCCCTAATAATTTTTCTGAATTATTACCAATAGTCCAGTGCCTTTTAAATTACATTTTAGCGCTATGGGCCCGCGCCCAAACTCTTTGAGCTGCTTAAATAAGCAGAACAAGAATTGCTTTAACAACTACCTGATGGGCTAATATTAACTGGAAAAAGACAAACTGTACATTGACATGCATTGGCTTTTTATCACAATCTTTTACTTAGCTTTAAAGCTAGTAGTATGCTCATTTCTCAATAGTGTTTTTTTTTTAACTAAAAGTGAATTCTTTACATGCCCAGCTTATGTCTAGTGACAACCATATTGAGTCCTTTATCTACCCAGTAATTGAGCTAGTACCTATTTACGCCGAAAAGCAATAGGCCAATTATTACTATTAGGTTTTGAAAATACAACAGAATTTGGGGCCTGACTACGACCTCCCACACACACCCTCTTAGATTATGTGGAATGGTCAAGGATATTAAGGAATTTGACTACCCCAGTCATTAAACTTTGGAGAAATTACTTAATATGTGACCACAATGCATACAATATGTATTATCAAACTGCCCTTTCCGAAGTTAAGTAAGTAATTTAACAATAGCCTACGCATGACTTATGGCTTTGTTAACGGTAATACCCTCGACATCAGTGAATGAACCATACCCCCCCCCTTCTCCGCCCCTGCAGAGCTTTAGTGTAAAGACAGAACAGCAAGTTTTTCGAAATAATTACGTCATCGATTATGTCATAAAGTTGTGTTTTTCTAAATAACGTTAGTATTTCAAAAACTCAGAAGATCGTAGCATTGAAATGCACAGTACACAGTTACAATGACTGTGTAATCTTCAGTAGCATTTTTTACCTAAAAAAATATATATTTCAGTAAAAAATATAATATAAGTTTTATTTGTTGTAATCTTTAAAAAACTGTTACCGAACTGGGCAACTTTGAAAGACATATGCGACAATGACATTTTGGTGTCGACATTAGGTTCTTTTACATTGACTTCTCTGCATGCATTACCATGACTTTGAATGAGAGGGTGACATTTTGTGTCTGGCCACCGAGTTTTGGTTGGTAGCGAGTCTTGGCCCAGACCCACAAATCTTCCAGACACTCATCTCGTTCATTCTCGTGAATCATCGTTATTTGCGGCATTTGGGTCCTTAAAAGCACTGTCGAATGAAACACAAAAAACACATTTAAACAAAATACATTTAAACTAGACATTGTGTTGAAAAGATTGTAGGTTTCGGTTGGTTAAAGGGAGTATGTACTTTTTGTAGGACAAAAAAAACACAATGTCCACAGGTTTACACTAAACTTACACAGTTTAAAGATAATGATAGTAGAAAGCTTCCCTAAAAATATTATGTGCTGAGGTGCTGTAGTTTTGGGGCAAAATTATTTTAAGCATTTACAAAACGTATTTTCATGACATTAATATTTGAAAGGGAAGCTTTCCACTATCATTATCTCCAAACCCCGTAAGTTTAATCTATGGACATTTTGAAACAGTACCCAAATCCTTCAAACAAAAAGGGGAAAATACATGTCATATTAAGTCTGTTCGTAATAAATCATGACAGAACTCTTTCTCAACGTGCTGTTTTGACCCCAAGGAAAGGTCAACGTGCGGTTATGTTGACAAATAAAATGTAAAATGTGTCACAAGTTTTAAGATGCCATAAAGATGATGACTTTATGACTCTTGTTAAACATTTTAAGGCAATTAGGCCTTTTTATTTTTGTTTTGGGCTTCCTGATTGTGCCTGAAATAAAAATCAAGGTGGGACGGTGCTGTAAGCTCCGAGACGTAGCAATGATTACATATTATATGTGGTTCTGAACCATGACTTACATTTAAATTGCTTCTCAGATAACTCCGTGGCGTGTTCCTGGACTTCACAATGGGGATTTGCCCAACCACACGACCGGAGTACATCCTCAGTGGCTGGTACCGATTTAGTCCACAACTGGCATTGGTTTTTAAAGCCCTGACAAGAAAACAAACTTTATAAATGAAATAATTTTGCGTCGAGTAAAAAGAACAGGAATTTGATTAGTACAGTTTTATACACACTTTGGAGAAAGCCTAGACTTGTGGACAAGTCGTTAATGGTCTGCCGCGTTGAGATAGTCGAGTTGTGGCGGTGCTCTCGCAAGATCACTGCTCTCGCGCGAATGCTGGTTGCGGGTTACCGACTTCTACATGGGACCGTAGTTGTGAGAGCAGTAGTCTCGCGGGGCCAGCAGTCTCGCGAGAATACCGCGGGAATTAATATTATTTTTAGAATACGAGTAACAATTTCAAAATTATAGGTGCTTTTCCAACAGCTGCGTTACTTTTTTTGCTGTCTTTCAACACTTACAATCATCTGCGATGCTTTGGGGAAAATATTGCTCCAGTGACATAATGTGAATGTGAGCCAAATTCCATGATTGCATCATCAAAGCACAGTTTTCCCCAAAATGTTCCCGACACCCAAAACAAAACCACAAATCTGTACACTACCTTTGCATATTGACCCCATTTGATATGGTCTTCCAAGAACTGATCCGCCTCAAATATTACATAGTTGTCATCTTGGCTGTCCATGATGATTAGAGCTTCCCCTCCCGGTTTCAGACAATTACCAATGCTCACAAGTGCCTTGCTGACGTCAGTAGGAGCCCAAATGAGGACAAAGAAAGAAACAGCTTTGTCAAATTTCCCGCGCAGATCAGGATTGTCACCGACAGTCTGTGCGTCTTCCAGCAGATATGTGATGTTGGAGGAGGAATTGTTTTTCATAGCAAAGTCCAACATTTCTTTCGACGAATCAATTCCTATAATAAAATTAAAAAAGTAATTGAGGAATATTCTTCTGGTTTGAACAAGCTTCCTGGTTTGGACGATCCTCAAACTGTTTTCAAAACTGACCTGTGACTTTGCCGACTTTGAGCGCCGTTAATTTTGTATCTTCTCCGGTACCACATCCCACGTCTAACACGGTATCCTCGAGTGAAAATGTCAGCTTTTTCTTGTTGGGCGTTATGATTGCTTGCAGAACGACCCTTGCGTCACCACAGTAATCGCTACAGGCAGCAAAATTCATCTTGGTCTGAAAAAAAAAAAAAAAAAACTTAGACAGCTTCGTCCGGCAGCTCTCACCCCGGTACCCATGAAATGTTTAGAAAAAAATAGTTAAGAACCGGGGACCAATTTCATAGAGCTTTGCTTAAGCACGGAAATAGCTCGCTTATTTAACACATGTAACTGGCCAAAATTTCATGCCATATACATTGCTTGTGACTGGTATTTAGCTGTTGTTTACTTAGCATAACAATTGAGTGGAGTCTTGGCCGGTAATCTGATTTTACTAAGCAAATATTTTGTTGCTTAAGCAAAATTTTGTGCTTAAGCAGCTCTATGAAATTGGGCCCAGGTTAATGAATGAAGTTGAGGGTTCCATGGATGAGTATCAGTAAGCATATAGGCCACGTAGAAACACAGAGGATGCAATTTTGACTTTAATGGTATTTTTGAAAACCTGGAGAAGACATGGGCTTTTGCTCAAGTTGTTTTGTGAACTTTGCGAGAGCCTTCAATACGATTCAGCCGTATTTTATGGTTCAGAAACTATTAGATCTTGGTGTAAACTCCAGTATTATACTTGGATCAATAACTTTCTAACTAACAGAGGGCAACAGTTCAAGTAAAATTCCACTTTCTCAACTCTCCGTATGGTTGTGTAGTTTCCCATTGACTGGTGTATGGTTGTGTCAATTCCCCCATTGACTTGTGTATGGTTGTGAAGTGTCCCATTGACTTGTGAATGGTTGTGTAGTTTCCCATTGATTTGTGTATGGTTGTGTACTTTCCCATTGACTTGTGTATGGTTGTGTAGTTTGCCATTGACTTGTGTATGGTTGTATAGTATCCCATTGACTGGTGTATGGTTGTGTCAATTCCCATTGACATGTGTATGGTTGTGTAGTTACCCATTGACTTGTGTATGGTTGTGTAGTTTCCCATTGACATGTGTATGGTTGTGTAGTTACCCATTGACTTGTGTATGGTTGTGAAGTTTCCCATTGACTTGTGTATGGTTGTGTAGTTTCCCATTGACTTGTGTATGGTTGTGTAGTTTCCCATTGACTCGTGTATGGTTGTATAGTTTCCCATGGACTGGTGTCTGGTTGTGTCAATTCCCATTGACTTGTGTATGGTTGTGAAGTGTCCCATTGACTAGTGTATGGTTGTGTAGTTTCCCATTGACTTGTGTATGGTTGTGTAGTTTCCCATTGACATGTGTATGGTTGTGTAGTTACCCATTGACTTGTGTATGGTTGTGTAGTTTCCCATTGACATGTGTATGGTTGTGTAGTTACCCATTGACTTGTGTATGGTTGTATAGTTTTCCATTGACTGGTGTATGGTTGTGTTAATTCTCATTGACTTGTGTATGGTTGTGAAGTGTCCCATTGACTTGTGTATGGTTGTGAAGTGTCCCATTGACTTGTGTATGGTTGTGTATAAAGTTACCCATTGACATGTGTATGGTTGTGTAGTTACCCATTGACATGTGTATGGATGTGTAGTTACCATTGACTTGTGTATGGTTGTGAAGTGTCCCATTGACTTGTGTATCGTTGTGTAGTTTCCCATTGACATGTGTATGGTTGTGTAGTTTCCCATTAACTTGTGTATGGTAGTGTAGTTACCCATTGTCATTTGTATGGTTGTGTAGTTTCCCATTGACTTGTGTATAGTTGTGTCAATTCCCATTGACCTGTGTATGGTTGTGAAGTGTCCCATTGACTTGTGTATGGTTGTGTATAAAGTTACCCATTGACATGTGTATGGTTGTGTAGTTACCCATTGACATGTGTATGGTTGTGTAGTTACCGTTGACTGGTGTATGGTTGTGAGGTGTCCCATTGACTTGTGTATCGTTGTGTAGTTTCCCATTGACTTGTGTATGGTTGTGTAGTTACCCATTGACATGTGTATGGTTGTGTAGTTACCGTTGACTTGTGTATGGTTGTGAGGTGTCCCATTGACTTGTGTATCGTTGTGTAGTTTCCCATTGACTTGTGTATGGTTGTGTAGTTTCCAATTGACATGTGTATGGTTGTGTAGTTTCCCAGTGACTTGTGTATGATTTTGTAGTTTCCCATTGACTTGTGTATGGTTGTGTAGTTTCCCATTGACTTATGTATGGTTGTGAAGTGTCCCATTGACTTGTGTATGGTTGTGTCAATTCCCATTGACTTGTGTATGGTTGTGAAGTGTCCCATTGACTTGTGTATGGTTGTGTAGTTTTCCATTGACTTGTGTATGGTTGTGTAGTTTCCCATTGACTTGTGTATGGTTGTGTAGTTACCCATTGACATGTGTATGTTTGTGTAGTTTCCCATTGACTGGTGTATGGTTGTGTCAATTCCCATTGACTTGTGTATGGTTGTGAAGTGTCCCATTGACTTGTGTATTATTGTTTAGTTTCCCATTGACTTGTGTATGGTTGTGTAGTTTCCCATTGACATGTGTATGGTTGTGTAGGTACCCATTGACTTGTGTATGGTTGTGTAGTTTCCCATTGGCATGTGTATGGTTGTGTAGTTACCCATTGACTTGTGTACGGTTGTGTAGTTTCCCATTGACTTGTGTATGGTTGTATATTTGATTGTGTGTTATTTATTTTTCTTTCTGTATTGTATGTATTCAAACAGAGTTTCCTACATGGTGGGACAAATAAAAATTGAATTGAATTGAATTGAATAGTTTCCCATTGACTGGTGTATAGTTGTGTCAATTCCCTCTGACTTGTGAATGGTTGTGAAGTGTCCCATTGACTGGTGTATGGTAGTGTCAATTCCCATTGACTTGTGTATGGTTGTGAAGTGTCCCATTGACTGGTGTATGGTTGTGTCAATTCCCATTGACTTGTGTATGGTTGTGAAGTGTCCCATTGACTGGTGTATGGTTGTGTAGTTTCCCATTGACTTGTGTATGGTTGTGTAGATTCCCATTGACATGTGTATGGTTGTGTAGTTTCCCGTTGACTTGTGTATGGTTGTGTAGTTACCCATTGTCATGTGTATGGTTGTGTAGTTTCCCATTGACATGTGTATGGTTGTGTAGTTTCCCATTGACTTGTTATGGTTGTGAAGTTTCCCATTGACTGGTGTATGGTTGTGTAGTTTCCAATTGACATGTGTATGGTTGTGTAGTTTCCCTTTGACTTGTGTATGATTGTGTAGTTTCCCATAGACTTGTGTATGGTTGTGTAGTTTCCCATTGACCAGTGTATGGTTGTGTCGTATCCCATTGACTTGTGTATGGTTGTGTAGTTACCCATTGTCATGTGTATGGTTGTGAAGTGTCCAATTGACTTGTGTATGGTTGTGTATAAAGTTACCCATTGACATGTGTATGGTTGACTTGTGGTTGTTTGTGTAGTTACCCATTGACTTGTGTATGGTTGAGTAGTTTCCCATTGACCAGTGTATGGTTGTGTCGTATCCATTGACTTGTGCATGGTTATGTAGTTACCCATTGTCATGTGTATGGTTGTGTAGTTTCCCATTGACTTGTGTATGGTTGTGAAGTGTCCCATTGACTTGTGTATGGTTGTGAAGTGTCCCATTGACTTGTGTATGGTTGTGTAGTTTCCAATTGACATGTGTATGGTTGCGTAGTTTCCCATTGACTTGTGTATGATTTTGTAGTTTCCCATTGACTTGTGTACGGTTGTGTAGTTTCCCATTGACTTGTGTATGGTTGTGAAGTGTCCCATTGACTTGTGTATCGTTGTGTAGTTTCCAATTGACTTGTGTATGGTTGTGTAGTTTCCAATTGACATGTCTATGGTTGCGTAGTTTCCCATTGACTTGTGTATGATTTTGTAGTTTCCCATTGACTTGTGTATGGTTGTGTAGTTTTCCATTGAGTTGTGTATGGTTGTGAAGTGTCCCATTGACTTGTGAATGGTTGTGTCAATTCCCATTGACTTGTGTATGGTTGTGAAGTGTCCCATTGACTTGTGTATTATTGTTTAGTTTCCCATTGACTTGTGTATGGTTGTGTAGTTTCCCATTGACATGTGTATGGTTGTGTAGGTACCCATTGACTTGTGTATGGTTGTGTAGTTACCCATTGGCATGTGTATGGTTGTGTAGTTACCCATTGACTTGTGTACGGTTGTGTAGTTTCCCATTGACTTGTGTATGGTTGTGAAGTGTCCCATTGACTTGTGTATTATTGTTTAGTTTCCCATTGACTTGTGTATGGTTGTGTAGTTTCCCATTGACTTGTGTATGGTTGTGAAGTGTCCCATTGACTTGTGTATGGTTGTGAAGTGTCCCGTTGACTTGTGTATGGTTGTGTATAAAGTTACCCATTGACATGTGTATGGTTGTGTAGTTACCAATTGACTTGTGTATGGTTGTGAAGTGTCCCATTGACTTGTGTATCGTTGTGTAGTTTCCCATTGACTTGTGTATGGTTGTGTAGTTTCCAATTGACATGTGTATGGTTGCGTAGTTTCCCATTGACTTGTGTATGATTTTGTAGTTTCCCATTGACTTGTGTACGGTTGTGTAGTTTCCCATTGACTTGTGTATGGTTGTGAAGTGTCCCATTGACTTGTGTATCGTTGTGTAGTTTCCCATTGACTTGTGTATGATTTTGTAGTTTCCCATTGACTTGTGTATGGTTGTGTAGTTTTCCATTGAGTTGTGTATGGTTGTGAAGTGTCCCATTGACTTGTGAATGGTTGTGTCAATTCCCATTGACTTGTGTATGGTTGTGAAGTGTCCCATTGACTTGTGTATTATTGTTTAGTTTCCCATTGACTTGTGTATGGTTGTGTAGTTTCCCATTGACATGTGTATGGTTGTGTAGGTACCCATTGACTTGTGTATGGTTGTGTAGTTACCCATTGGCATGTGTATGGTTGTGTAGTTACCCATTGACTTGTGTACGGTTGTGTAGTTTCCCATTGACTTGTGTATGGTTGTGTAGATTCCCATTGACATGTGTATGGTTGTGTAGTTTCCCATTGACTTGTGTATGGTTGTGTAGTTACCCATTGTCATGTGTATGGTTGTGTAGTTTCCCATTGACATGTGTATGGTTGTGTAGTTTCCCATTGACTTGTGTATGGTTGTATAGTTTCCCATTGACTGGTGTATAGTTGTGTCAATTCCCATTGACTTGTGTATGGTTGTGAAGTGTCCCATTGACTGGTGTATGGTTGTGTAGTTCTCATTGACTTGTGTATGGTTGTGTAGATTCCCATTGACATGTGTATGGTTGTGTAGTTTCCCATTGACTTGTGTATGGTTGTGTAGTTACCCATTGTCATGTGTATGGTTGTGTAGTTTTCCGTTGACTTGTGTATGGTTGTGTAGTTTCCCATTGACATGTGTATGGTTGTATAGTTTCCCATTGACTGGTGTATGGATGTGAAGTGTCCCATTGACTTGTGTATTGTTGTGTAGTTACCCATTGTCATGTGTATGGTTGTGAAGTGTCCCATTGACTTGTGTATGTTTGTGTATAAAGTTACCCATTGACATGTGTATGGTTGACTTGTGGTTGTTTGTGTAGTTACCCATTGACTCGTGTATGGTTGTGAAGTGTCCCATTGACTGGTGTATGGTTGTGTCAATTCCTTTTGAATTGTGTATGGTTGTGAAGTGTCCCATTGACTGGTGTATGGTTGTGTAGATTCCCATTGACATGTGTATGGTTGTGTAGTTTCCCGTTGACTTGTGTATGGTTGTGTAGTTACCCATTGTCTTGTGTATGGTTGTGTAGTTTCCCATTGACTTGTGTATGGTTGTGTAGTTACCCATTGTCATGTGTATGGTTGTGTAGTTTCCCGTTGACTTGTGTATGGTTGGATAGTTTCCCATTGACATGTGTATGGTTGTATAGTTTCCCATTGACTGGTGTATGGATGTGAAGTGTTCCATTGACTTGTGTATGGTTGTGTATAAAGTTACCCATTGACATGTGTATGGTTGACTTGTGGTTGTTTGTGTAGTTACCCCTTGACTTGTGTATGGTTGTGTAGTTTCCCATTGACTTGTGTATGGTTGTGAAGTGTCCCATTGACTTGTGTATAGTTGTGTCAGTTCTCACTGACTTGTGTATGGTTGTGAGGTGTCCAATTGACTTGTGTATGGTTGTGTAGTTTTCCCATGACTTGTGTATGGTTGTGTAGTTTCCAATTGACTTGTGTATGGTTGTGTAGTTACCAATTGACATGTGTATGGTTGTGTAGTTTCCCATTGACTGGTGTATGGTTGTGTCAATTCCCATTGACTTGTGTATGGTTGTGAAGTGTCCCATTGACTTGCGATGGTTGTTTAGTTTCCCATTGACTTGTGTATGGTTGTGTAGTTTCCCATTGACTGGTGTATGGTTGTGTCAATTCCCATTGACTTGTGTATGGTTGTGTAGTTTCCCATTGACATTAGCCTTGATCAAGGCGCTACAGCCAGCCGCGAGCTGCAAAATCCCAGTCCCCATCACTGAATTTCACCAGTGCACCCCATACATAACACAGTGATATAATACGTATACAGCGTATGTACACACATACGGACTGTACATGTACATGTACCATCTGTATACGGTACACTTACGGTACATGGGTACTTCCTAAGTAGCGCCTTGATGGTTTTGTATCTGCCAAAATTTAGGGCGGAGCTCATCATGCTAATGTTTACTAACAACCCGTTCTCATTGGTTGTTGGTTGACCTATAAACTCTCGCTGCGATGTCAATCACAACGTTCTGCAAGCACTCACACACGTGCTCGTCGACGTAATTGTAAACAAACCGTGGTTGTAGTTGCAATGGCGGCGGGCGAGGGAGAAATCCCTACTAGTAAAACAAAACAGTAAGTCGCTGGAAATCAGTGGTGTATAATTTGCAACACAAATATAGAAACTTTCAACAAAATATAACAACCGCGTTTAATGCATCAATCATGGGTTTAGAAATAGAAGGAAGAAAATTAGAACATGTGAAATGTGTTTGAGAAAGGTTAAAAAAGTATCCAGGTGTCATGGGTTTCCGGCAAGATGGCTACTTGGTAAGAATTCTTAGGTGTTGGGCATATGACAGTACAACACACCCCATCCCCTTGAAGCACAAACACAGACCAGATGAGATAAGAAACCCAGCTGTTTATTTTGTCTTAATGTAGACATATATTATTTATTACGTTTCTCGCGGTAAATCAAAGTTGGGGATCGAAAATATGTGTTGTCGAAAACATACCAGACGGTAGAAGATGGCGTGTGGCTGAACATGTGGCTGAACAACAACTACAAGTAAAGTTCAATTTCATAAACTAACTCTTGCCATACTACTAGTACTACACTACAACGTTACACTTATAGTACAGCAGCTTTCAATTCAGGGACAAATCTACCAGCTACGTTGTAATTATGATGCTAGTCCTCGTGTTATAATGAAACGCAAGACAACGGAAGTTGTTCGAAGTTGTTCAACACCATTACCGACCGGGCGAGTCTTGTCCGGCTCACCCGTCCGGCAACGCATTCAGACCCCTTACAATCATAGCTAATATACACACCACGCTCCCGACACTGCTATAAAAAGCCATATTACAGTACATGTCCATACAGCTAGCGTACAGCGTACACACACCCACACACACACGCCAAATTGCATGGACGTGGCATGATTGCTTGCAGTAATACGTCATTCTCAATCGCGCCTGTGATTGGCCAATGTTTAGAATGACACGCCCACATCATGAATACCCTTTTATCGGAATTCCGATAAAGCTTTACAAACCCATCAAGGCTGTTGTTTGAGCCACGTGTGCGAGGTTGAAAGTAGAAAGACACGACCGTACTCACGACTACGCTATACTGTTCTCGCTGTACAATGTATGGTAATGTACATTTGTGTATGCACTGCATGCGTGTGCAGCGACCCGGGCCGGGGAACAGTACGTCAACAGCCTTGATCAAGGCTACATTGACATGTGTATGGTTGACTTGTGGTTGTTTGTGTAGTTACCCATTGACTATTGTATGATTGTGTCAATTCCCATTGACTTGTGTATGGTTGTGAAGTGTCCCATTGACTTGTGTATGGTTGTGTCAATTCCCATTGACTTGTGTATGGTTGTGAAGTGTCCCATTGACTTGTGTATGGTTGTGTAGTTTTCCCTTGACTTGTGAATGGTTGTATAGTTTCCAATTGACTTGTGTATGGTTGTGTAGTTACCCATTGACATGTGTATGGTTGTGTAATTTCCCATTGACTATTGTATGATTGTGTCAATTCCCATTGACTTGTGTATGGTTGTGTAGTTTCCCATTGACTTGTGTATGGTTGTGAAGTGTCCCATTGACTTGTGTATGGTTGTGAAGTGTCCCGTTGACTTGTGTATGGTTGTGTATAAAGTTACCCATTGACATGTGTATGGTTGTGTAGTAACCCATTGACTTGTGTATGGTTGTGAAGTGTCCCATTGACTTGTGTATCGTTGTGTAGTTTCCCATTGACTTGTGTATGGTTGTGTAGTTTCCAATTGACATGTGTTTGGTTGCGTAGTTTCCCATTGACTTGTGTATGATTTTGTAGTTTCCCATTGACTTGTGTATGGTTGTGCAGTTTCCCATTGACATGTGTATGGTTGTGTAGGTACCCATTGACTTGTGTATTGTTGTGTAGTTACCCATTGTCATGTGTATGGTTGTGAAGTGTCCCATTGACTTGTGTATGGTTGTGTATAAAGTTACCCGTTGACATGTATATGGTTGACTTGTGGTTGTTTGTGTAGTTACCCATTGACTTGTGTATGGTTGAGTAGTTTCCCATTGACCAGTGTATGGTTGTGTCGTATCCATTGACTTGTGTATGGTTATGTAGTTACCCATTGTCATGTGTATGGTTGTGTAGTTTCCCATTGACTTGTGTATGGTTGTGAAGTGTCCCTATGACTTGTGTATGGTTGTGAAGTGTCCCGTTGTCTTGTGTATGGTTGTGTATAAAGTTACCCATTGACATGTGTATGGTTGTGTAGTTACCCATTGACTTGTGTATGGTTGAGTAGTTACCCATTGACTTGTGTATGGTTGTGAAGTGTCCCATTGACTTGTGTATCGTTGTGTAGTTTCCAATTGACTTGTGTATGGTTGTGTAGTTTCCCAATGACTTGTGTATGGTTGTGTACTTTCCCATTGACATGTGTATGGTTGTGTAGGTACCCATTGACTTGTGTATGGTTGTGTATAAAGTTACCCATTGACTTGTGTATGGTTGTGTAGTTTCCCATTGACTTGTGTATGGTTGTGAAGTGTCCCATTGACTTTTGTATGGTTGTGTCAATTCCCATTGACTTGTGTATAGTTGTGAAGTGTCCTATTGACTTGTGTATGGTTGTGTAGTTTTCCCTTGAGTTGTGTATGGTTGTGTAGTTTCCCATTGACTTGTGTATGGTTGTGTAGTTACCCATTGACATGTGTATGGTTGTGTAGTTTCCCATTGACTTGTGTATGGTTGTGTAGATTCCCATTGACATGTGTATGGTTGTGTTGTTTCCCATTGACTTGTGTATGGTTGTGTAGTTACCCATTGTCATGTGTATGGTTGTGTAG
The DNA here is from genome assembly GCF_032118995.1 of Asterias amurensis. Taxonomy (NCBI): domain Eukaryota; kingdom Metazoa; phylum Echinodermata; class Asteroidea; order Forcipulatida; family Asteriidae; genus Asterias; species Asterias amurensis. The sequence continues at coordinate 22,133,086 of NC_092655.1, forward strand.
TTTCCCGTTGACTTGTGTATGGTTGGATAGTTTCCCATTGACATGTGTATGGTTGTATAGTTTCCCATTGACTGGTGTATGGATGTGAAGTGTCCCATTGACTTGTGTATGGTTGTGTATAAATTTACCCATTAACATGTGTATGGTTGACTTGTGGTTGTTTGTGTAGTTACCCATTGACTTGTGTATGGTTGTGTAGTTTCCCATTGACTTGTGTATGGTTGTGAAGTGTCCCATTGACTTGTGTATGGTTGTGTCAATTCCATTGACTTGTGTATGGTTGTGAGTGTCCCATTGACTTGTGTATGGTTGTGTAGTTTTCCCTTGACTTGTGAATGGTTGTATAGTTTCCCATTGACTTGTGTATGGTTGTGTAGTTACCCATTGACATGTGTATGGTTGTGTAATTTCCCATTGACTATTGTATGATTGTGTCAATTCCCATTGACTTGTGTATGGTTGTGTAGTTTCCCATTGACTTGTGTTAGGTTGTGAAGTGTCCCATTGACTTGTGTATGGTTGTGAAGTGTCCCATTGACATGTGTATGGTTGTGTAGTAACCCATTGACTTGTGTATGGTTGTGAAGTGTCCCATTGACTTGTGTATCGTTGTGTAGTTTCCCATTGACTTGTGTATGGTTGTGTAGTTTCCAATTGACATGTGTATGGTTGCGTAGTTTCCCATTGACTTGTGTATGATTTTGTAGTTTCCCATTGACTTGTGTATGGTTGTGCAGTTTCCCATTGACATGTGTATGGTTGTGTAGGTACCCATTGACTTGTGTATGGTTGTGTAGTTACCCATTGTCATGTGTATGGTTGTGAAGTGTCCCATTGACTTGTGTATGGTTGTGTATAAAGTTACCCGTTGACATGTATATGGTTGACTTGTGGTTGTTTGTGTAGTTACCCATTGACTTGTGTATGGTTGAGTAGTTTCCCATTGACCAGTGTATGGTTGTGTCGTATCCATTGACTTGTGTATGGTTATGTAGTTACCCATTGTCATGTGTATGGTTGTGTAGTTTCCCATTGACTTGTGTATGGTTGTGAAGTGTCCCATTGACTTGTGTATGGTTGTGAAGTGTCCCGTTGACTTGTGTATGGTTGTGTATAAAGTTACCCATTGACATGTGTATGGTTGTGTAGTTACCCATTGACTTGTGTATGGTTGTGTAGTTACCCATTGACTTGTGTATGGTTGTGAAGTGTCCCATTGACTTGTGTATCGTTGTGTAGTTTCCAATTGACTTGTGTATGGTTGTGTAGTTTCCCAATGACTTGTGTATGGTTGTGTAGTTTCCCATTGACATGTGTATGGTTGTGTAGGTACCCATTGACTTGTGTATGGTTGTGAAGTGTCCCGTTGACTTGTGTATGGTTGTGTATAAAGTTACCCATTGACTTGTGTATGGTTGTGTAGTTTCCCATTGACTTGTGTATGGTTGTGAAGTGTCCCATTGACTTTTGTATGGTTGTGTCAATTCCCATTGACTTGTGTATAGTTGTGAAGTGTCCTATTGACTTGTGTATGGTTGTGTAGTTTTCCCTTGAGTTGTGTATGGTTGTGTAGTTTCCCATTGACTTGTGTATGGTTGTGTAGTTTCCAATTGACATGTGTATGGTTGCGTAGTTTCCCATTGACTTGTGTATGATTTTGTAGTTTCCCATTGACTTGTGTACGGTTGTGTAGTTTCCCATTGACTTGTGTATGGTTGTGAAGTGTCCCATTGACTTGTGTATCGTTGTGTAGTTTCCAATTGACTTGTGTATGGTTGTGTAGTTTCCAATTGACATGTCTATGGTTGCGTAGTTTCCCATTGACTTGTGTATGATTTTGTAGTTTCCCATTGACTTGTGTATGGTTGTGTAGTTTCCCATTGAGTTGTGTATGGTTGTGAAGTGTCCCATTGACTTGTGAATGGTTGTGTCAATTCCCATTGACTTGTGTATGGTTGTGAAGTGTCCCATTGACTTGTGTATTATTGTTTAGTTTCCCATTGACTTGTGTATGGTTGTGTAGTTTCCCATTGACATGTGTATGGTTGTGTAGGTACCCATTGACTTGTGTATGGTTGTGTAGTTACCCATTGGCATGTGTATGGTTGTGTAGTTACCCATTGACTTGTGTACGGTTGTGTAGTTTCCCATTGACTTGTGTATGGTTGTGTAGATTCCCATTGACATGTGTATGGTTGTGTAGTTTCCCATTGACTTGTGTATGGTTGTGTAGTTACCCATTGTCATGTGTATGGTTGTGTAGTTTCCCATTGACATGTGTATGGTTGTGTAGTTTCCCATTGACTTGTGTATGGTTGTATAGTTTCCCATTGACTGGTGTATAGTTGTGTCAATTCCCATTGACTTGTGTATGGTTGTGAAGTGTCCCATTGACTGGTGTATGGTTGTGTAGTTCTCATTGACTTGTGTATGGTTGTGTAGATTCCCATTGACATGTGTATGGTTGTGTAGTTTCCCATTGACTTGTGTATGGTTGTGTAGTTACCCATTGTCATGTGTATGGTTGTGTAGTTTTCCGTTGACTTGTGTATGGTTGTGTAGTTTCCCATTGACATGTGTATGGTTGTATAGTTTCCCATTGACTGGTGTATGGATGTGAAGTGTCCCATTGACTTGTGTATGTTTGTGTATAAAGTTACCCATTGACATGTGTATGGTTGACTTGTTGTTGTTTGTGTAGTTACCCATTGACTCGTGTATGGTTGTGAAGTGTCCCATTGACTGGTGTATGGTTGTGTCAATTCCTTTTGAATTGTGTATGGTTGTGAAGTGTCCCATTGACTTGTGTTTGGTTGTGTAGATTCCCATTGACATGTGTATGGTTGTGTAGTTTCCCGTTGACTTGTGTATGGTTGTGTAGTTACCCATTGTCTTGTGTATGGTTGTGTAGTTTCCCATTGACTTGTGTATGGTTGTGTAGTTACCCATTGTCATGTGTATGGTTGTGTAGTTTTCCGTTGACTTGTGTATGGTTGGATAGTTTCCCATTGACATGTGTATGGTTGTATAGTTTCCCATTGACTGGTGTATGGATGTGAAGTGTCCCATTGACTTGTGTATGGTTGTGTATAAAGTTACCCATTGACATGTGTATGGTTGACTTGTGGTTGTTTGTGTAGTTACCCCTTGACTTGTGTATGGTTGTGTAGTTTCCCATTGACTTGTGTATGGTTGTGAAGTGTCCCATTGACTTGTGTATAGTTGTGTCAGTTCTCACTGACTTGTGTATGGTTGTGAGGTGTCCAATTGACTTGTGTATGGTTGTGTAGTTTTCCCATGACTTGTGTATGGTTGTGTAGTTTCCAATTGACTTGTGTATGGTTGTGTAGTTACCAATTGACATGTGTATGGTTGTGTAGTTTCCCATTGACTGGTGTATGGTTGTGTCAATTCCCATTGACTTGTGTATGGTTGTGAAGTGTCCCATTGACTTGCGATGGTTGTTTAGTTTCCCATTGACTTGTGTATGGTTGTGTAGTTTCCCATTGACTGGTGTATGGTTGTGTCAATTCCCATTGACTTGTGTATGGTTGTGTAGTTTCCCATTGACATTAGCCTTGATCAAGGCGCTACAGCCAGCCGCGAGCTGCAAAATCCCAGTCCCCATCACTGAATTTCACCAGTGCACCCCATACATAACACAGTGATATAATACGTATACAGCGTATGTACACACATACGGACTGTACATGTACATGTACCATCTGTATACGGTACACTTACGGTACATGGGTACTTCCTAAGTAGCGCCTTGATGGTTTTGTATCTGCCAAAATTTAAGGCGGAGCTCATTATGCTAATGTTTACTAACAACCCGTTCTCATTGGTTGTTGGTTGACCTATAAACTCTCGCTGCGATGTCAATCACAACGTTCTGCAAGCACTCACACACGTGCTCGTCGACGTAATTGTAAACAAACCGTGGTTGTAGTTGCAATGGCGGCGGGCGAGGGAGAAATCCCTACTAGTAAAACAAAACAGTAAGTCGCTGGAAATCAGTGGTGTATTATTTGCAACACAAATATAGAAACTTTCAACAAAATATAACAACCGCGTTTAATGCATCAATCATGGGTTTAGAAATAGAAGGAAGAAAATTAGAACATGTGAAATGTGTTTGAGAAAGGTTAAAAAAGTATCCAGGTGTCATGGGTTTCCGGCAAGATGGCTACTTGGTAAGAATTCTTAGGTGTTGGGCATATGACAGTACAACACACCCCATCCCCTTGAAGCACAAACACAGACCAGATGAGATAAGAAACCCAGCTGTTTATTTTGTCTTAATGTAGACATATATTATTTATTACGTTTCTCGCGGTAAATCAAAGTTGGGGATCGAAAATATGTGTTGTCGAAAACATACCAGACGGTAGAAGATGGCGTGTGGCTGAACATGTGGCTGAACAACAACTACAAGTAAAGTTCAATTTCATAAACTAACTCTTGCCATACTACTAGTACTACACTACAACGTTACACTTATAGTACAGCAGCTTTCAATTCAGGGACAAATCTACCAGCTACGTTGTAATTATGATGCTAGTCCTCGTGTTATATTGAAACGCAAGACAACGGAAGTTGTTCGAAGTTGTTCAACACCATTACCGACCGGGCGAGTCTTGTCCGGCTCACCCGTCCGGCAATGCATTCAGACCCCTTACAATCATAGCTAATATACACACCACGCTCCCGACACTGCTATAAAAAGCCATATTACAGTACATGTCCATACAGCTAGCGTACAGCGTACACACCCACACACACACGCACGCATGCATGGACGTGGCATGATTGCTTGCAGTAATACGTCATTCTCAATCGCGCCTGTGATTGGCCAATGTTTAGAATGACACGCCCACATCATGAATACCCTTTTATCGGAATTCCGATAAAGCTTTACAAACCCATCAAGGCTGTTGTTTGAGCCACGTGTGCGAGGTTGAAAGTAGAAAGACACGACCGTACTCACGACTACGCTATACTGTTCTCGCTGTACAATGTATGGTAATGTACATTTGTGTATGCACTGCATGCGTGTGCAGCGACCCGGGCCGGGGAACAGTACGTCAACAGCCTTGATCAAGGCTACATTGACATGTGTATGGTTGACTTGTGGTTGTTTGTGTAGTTACCCATTGACTATTGTATGATTGTGTCAATTCCCATTGACTTGTGTATGGTTGTGTAGTTTCCCATTGACTTGTGTATGGTTGTGAAGTGTCCCATTGACTTGTGTATGGTTGTGAAGTGTCCCGTTGACTTGTGTATGGTTGTGTATAAATTTACCCATTAACATGTGTATGGTTGACTTGTGGTTGTTTGTGTAGTTACCCATTGACTTGTGTATGGTTGTGTAGTTTCCCATTGACTTGTGTATGGTTGTGAAGTGTCCCATTGACTTGTGTATGGTTGTGAAGTGTCCCATTGACTTGTGTATGGTTGTGAAGTGTCCCGTTGACTTGTGTATGGTTGTGTATAAAGTTACCCATTGACATGTGTATGGTTGTGTAGTAACCCATTGACTTGTGTATGGTTGTGAAGTGTCCCATTGACTTGTGTATCGTTGTGTAGTTTCCCATTGACTTGTGTATGGTTGTGTAGTTTCCAATTGACATGTGTATGGTTGCGTAGTTTCCCATTGACTTGTGTATGATTTTGTAGTTTCCCATTGACTTGTGTATGGTTGTGTAGTTTCCCATTGACATGTGTATGGTTGTGTAGGTACCCATTGACTTGTGTATTGTTGTGTAGTTACCCATTGTCATGTGTATGGTTGTGAAGTGTCCCATTGACTTGTGTATGGTTGTGTATAAAGTTACACATGTATATGGTTGACTTGTGGTTGTTTGTGTAGTTACCCATTGACTTGTGTATGGTTGAGTAGTTTCCCATTGACCAGTGTATGGTTGTGTCGTATCCATTGACTTGTGTATGGTTATGTAGTTACCCATTGTCATTGTATTGTATTGTTGTATTGTATTGTTGTGTAGTTACCCATTGTCATGTGTATGGTTGTGAAGTGTCCCATTGACTTGTGTATGGTTTTGTATAAAGTTACACATGTATATGGTTGACTTGTGGTTGTTTGTGTAGTTACCTATTGACTTGTGTATGGTTGTGAAGTGTCCCATTGACTTGTGTATCGTTGTGTAGTTTCCAATTGACTTGTGTATGGTTGTGTAGTTTCCCAATGACTTGTGTATGGTTGTGTACTTTCCCATTGACATGTGTATGGTTGTGTAGGTACCCATTGACTTGTGTATGGTTGTGTATAAAGTTACCCATTGACTTGTGTATGGTTGTGTAGTTTCCCATTGACTTGTGTATGGTTGTGAAGTGTCCCATTGACTTTTGTATGGTTGTGTCAATTCCCATTGACTTGTGTATAGTTGTGAAGTGTCCTATTGACTTGTGTATGGTTGTGTAGTTTTCCCTTGAGTTGTGTATGGTTGTGTAGTTTCCCATTGACTTGTGTATGGTTGTGTAGTTACCCATTGACATGTGTATGGTTGTGTAGTTTCCCATTGACTTGTGTATGGTTGTGTAGATTCCCATTGGCATGTGTATGGTTGTGTTGTTTCCCATTGACTTGTGTATGGTTGTGTAGTTACCCATTGTCATGTGTATGGTTGTGTAGTTTCCCGTTGACTTGTGTATGGTTGGATAGTTTCCCATTGACATGTGTATGGTTGTATAGTTTCCCATTGACTGGTGTATGGATGTGAAGTGTCCCATTGACTTGTGTATGGTTGTGTATAAATTTACCCATTAACATGTGTATGGTTGACTTGTGGTTGTTTGTGTAGTTACCCATTGACTTGTGTATGGTTGTGTAGTTTCCCATTGACTTGTGTATGGTTGTGAAGTGTCCCATTGACTTGTGTATGGTTGTGTCAATTCCCATTGACTTGTGTATGGTTGTGAGTGTCCCATTGACTTGTGTATGGTTGTGTAGTTTTCCCTTGACTTGTGAATGGTTGTATAGTTTCCCATTGACTTGTGTATGGTTGTGTAGTTACCCATTGACATGTGTATGGTTGTGTAATTTCCCATTGACTATTGTATGATTGTGTCAATTCCCATTGACTTGTGTATGGTTGTGTAGTTTCCCATTGACTTGTGTATGGTTGTGAAGTGTCCCATTGACTTGTGTATGGTTGTGAAGTGTCCCGTTGACTTGTGTATGGTTGTGTATAAAGTTACCCATTGACATGTGTATGGTTGTGTAGTAACCCATTGACTTGTGTATGGTTGTGAAGTGTCCCTATGACTTGTGTATCGTTGTGTAGTTTCCAATTGACTTGTGTATGGTTGTGTAGTTTCCCAATGACTTGTGTATGGTTGTGTACTTTCCCATTGACATGTGTATGGTTGTGTAGGTACCCATTGACTTGTGTATGGTTGTGTATAAAGTTACCCATTGACTTGTGTATGGTTGTGTAGTTTCCCATTGACTTGTGTATGGTTGTGAAGTGTCCCATTGACTTTTGTATGGTTGTGTCAATTCCCATTGACTTGTGTATAGTTGTGAAGTGTCCTATTGACTTGTGTATGGTTGTGTAGTTTTCCCTTGAGTTGTGTATGGTTGTGTAGTTTCCAATTGACATGTGTATGGTTGCGTAGTTTCCCATTGACTTGTGTATGATTTTGTAGTTTCCCATTGACTTGTGTATTGTTGTGCAGTTTCCCATTGACATGTGTATGGTTGTGTAGGTACCCATTGACTTGTGTATGGTTGTGTAGTTACCCATTGTCATGTGTATGGTTGTGAAGTGTCCCATTGACTTGTGTATGGTTGTGTATAAAGTTACCCGTTGACATGTATATGGTTGACTTGTGGTTGTTTGTGTAGTTACCCATTGACTTGTGTATGGTTGAGTAGTTTCCCATTGACCAGTGTATGGTTGTGTCGTATCCATTGACTTGTGTATGGTTATGTAGTTACCCATTGTCATGTGTATGGTTGTGTAGTTTCCCATTGACTTGTGTATGGTTGTGAAGTGTCCCATTGACTTGTGTATGGTTGTGAAGTGTCCCGTTGACTTGTGTATGGTTGTGTATAAAGTTACCCATTGACATGTGTATGGTTGTGTAGTTACCCATTGACTTGTGTATGGTTGTGAAGTGTCCCATTGACTTGTGTATCGTTGTGTAGTTTCCAATTGACTTGTGTATGGTTGTGTAGTTTCCCAATGACTTGTGTATGGTTGTGTAGTTTCCCATTGACATGTGTATGGTTGTGTAGGTACCCATTGACTTGTGTATGGTTGTGTATAAAGTTACCCATTGACTTGTGTATGGTTGTGTAGTTTCCCATTGACTTGTGTATGGTTGTGAAGTGTCCCATTGACTTTTGTATGGTTGTGTCAATTCCCATTGACTTGTGTATAGTTGTGAAGTGTCCTATTGACTTGTGTATGGTTGTGTAGTTTTCCCTTGAGTTGTGTATGGTTGTGTAGTTTCCCATTGACTTGTGTATGGTTGTGTAGTTACCCATTGACATGTGTATGGTTGTGTAGTTTCCCATTGACTGGTGTATGGTTGTGTAGTTTCCCATTGACTTGTGTATGGTTGTGAAGTGTCCCGTTGATTTGTGTATGGTCGTGTATAAAGTTACCCATTGACATGTGTATGGTTGTGTAGTTACCCATTGACTTGTGTATGGTTGTGTAGTTACCCATTGACTTGTGTATGGTTGTGAAGTGTCCCATTGACTTGTGTATGTTTTTGTAGTTTCCCATTGACTTGTGTATGGTTGTGTAGTTTCCCATTGACTTGTGTATGGTTGTGAAGTGTCCCATTGACTTGTGTATCGTTGTGTAGTTTCTAATTGACTTGTGTATGGTTGTGTAGTTTCCCATTGACTGGTGTATGGTTGTGTAGTTTCCCATTGACATGTGTATGGTTGTGTAGGTACCCATTGACTTGTGTATGGTTGTGTATAAAGTTACCCATTGACATGTGTATGGTTGTTTAGTTACCCATTGACTTGTGTATGGTTGTGAAGTGTCCCATTGACTTGTGTATCGTTGTGTAGTTTCCAATTGACTTGTGTATCGTTGTGTAGTTTCCCATTGACTTGTGTATGGTTGTGTAGTTTCCCATTGACATGTGTATGGTTGTGTAGGTACCCATTGACTTGTGTATGGTAGTATAGTTTCCCATTGACTGGTGTATGGTTGTTTCAATTCCCATTGACTTTTGTATGGTTGTGAAGTGTCCCATTGACTTATGTATGGTTGTGTATAAAGTTACCCATTGACATGTGTATAGTTGTGTAGTTACCCACTGACATGTGTATGGATGTGTAGTTACCATTGACTTGTGTATGGTTGTGAAGTGTCCCATTGACTGGTGTATGGTTGTGTCAATTCCTATTGACTTGTGTATGGTTGTGAAGTGTCCCATTGACTGGTGTATGGTTGTGTAATTTCCCATTGACTTGTGTATGGTTGTGTAGATTCCCATTAACTTGTGTATGGTTGTGTAGATTCCCATTGACATGTGTATGGTTGTGTTGTTTCCCATTGACTTATGTATGGTTGTGTAGTTACCCATTGTCATGTGTATGGTTGTGTAGTTTCCCATTGACTTGTGTATGGTTGGATAGTTTCCCATTGACATGTGTATGGTTGTATAGTTTCCCATTGACTGGTGTATGGATGTGAAGTGTCCCATTGACTTGTGTATGGTTGTGTATAAATTTACCCATTAACATGTGTATGGTTGACTTGTGGTTGTTTGTGTAGTTACCCATTGACTTGTGTATGGTTGTGTAGTTACCCATTGACATGTGTATGGTTGTGTAGTTTCCCATTGACTGGTGTATGGTTGTGTCGATTCCCATTGACTTGTGTATGGTTGTGAAGTGTCCCATTGACTTGTGTATAGTTGTGTAGTTTCCCATTGACTTGTGTATGGTTGTGTAGTTTCCCATTGACATGTGTATGGTTGTGTAGGTACCCATTGACTTGTGTATGGTTGTGTAGTTTCCCCATTGGCATGTGTATGGTTGTGTAGTTACTCATTGACTTGTGTACGGTTGTGTAGTTTCCCATTGACTTGTGTATGGTAGTATAGTTTCCCATTGACTGATGTATGGTTGTGAAGTGTCCCATTGACTGGTATATGGTTGTGTCAATTCCCATTGACTTGTGTATGGTTGTGAAGTGTCCCATTTACTGGTGTATGGTTGTGTCAATTCCCATTGACTTGTGTATGGTTGTGAAGTGTCCCATTGACTGGTGTATGGTTGTGTAGTTTCCCATTGACTTGTGTATGGTTGTATAGTTTCCCATTGACTGGTGTATGATTGTGTCAATTCTCATTGACTTGTGTATGGTTGTGAAGTGTCCAATTGACTGGTGTATGGTTGTGTTGTTTCTCATTGACTTGTGTATGGTTGTGTAGTTTCCCATTGACATGTGTATGGTTGTGTATATACCCATTGACTTGTGTATGGTTGGTTCAATTCCCATTGGCTGGTGTATGGTTGTGTCAATTCCCATTGACTTGTGTATGGTTGTGAAGTGTCCCATTGACTTTTGTATGGTTGTGTCAATTCCCATTGACTTGTGTATAGTTGTGAAGTGTCCTATTGACTTGTGTATGGTTGTGTAGTTTTCCCTTGAGTTGTGTATGGTTGTGTAGTTTCCAATTGACATGTGTATGGTTGCGTAGTTTCCCATTGACTTGTGTATGATTTTGTAGTTTCCCATTGACTTGTGTATGGTTGTGCAGTTTCCCATTGACATGTGTATGGTTGTGTAGGTACCCATTGACTTGTGTATGGTTGTGTAGTTACCCATTGTCATGTGTATGGTTGTGAAGTGTCCCATTGACTTGTGTATGGTTGTGTATAAAGTTACCCGTTGACATGTATATGGTTGACTTGTGGTTGTTTGTGTAGTTACCCATTGACTTGTGTATGGTTGAGTAGTTTCCCATTGACCAGTGTATGGTTGTGTCGTATCCATTGACTTGTGTATGGTTATGTAGTTACCCATTGTCATGTGTATGGTTGTGTAGTTTCCCATTGACTTGTGTATGGTTGTGAAGTGTCCCATTGACTTGTGTATGGTTGTGAAGTGTCCCGTTGACTTGTGTATGGTTGTGTATAAAGTTACCCATTGACATGTGTATGGTTGTGTAGTTACCCATTGACTTGTGTATGGTTGTGAAGTGTCCCATTGACTTGTGTATCGTTGTGTAGTTTCCAATTGACTTGTGTATGGTTGTGTAGTTTCCCAATGACTTGTGTATGGTTGTGTAGTTTCCCATTGACATGTGTATGGTTGTGTAGGTACCCATTGACTTGTGTATGGTTGTGTATAAAGTTACCCATTGACTTGTGTATGGTTGTGTAGTTTCCCATTGACTTGTGTATGGTTGTGAAGTGTCCCATTGACTTTTGTATGGTTGTGTCAATTCCCATTGACTTGTGTATAGTTGTGAAGTGTCCTATTGACTTGTGTATGGTTGTGTAGTTTTCCCTTGAGTTGTGTATGGTTGTGTAGTTTCCCATTGACTTGTGTATGGTTGTGTAGTTACCCATTGACATGTGTATGGTTGTGTAGTTTCCCATTGACTGGTGTATGGTTGTGTAGTTTCCCATTGACTTGTGTATGGTTGTGAAGTGTCCCGTTGATTTGTGTATGGTCGTGTATAAAGTTACCCATTGACATGTGTATGGTTGTGTAGTTACCCATTGACTTGTGTATGGTTGTGTAGTTACCCATTGACTTGTGTATGGTTGTGAAGTGTCCCATTGACTTGTGTATGTTTTTGTAGTTTCCCATTGACTTGTGTATGGTTGTGTAGTTTCCCATTGACTTGTGTATGGTTGTGAAGTGTCCCATTGACTTGTGTATCGTTGTGTAGTTTCTAATTGACTTGTGTATGGTTGTGTAGTTTCCCATTGACTGGTGTATGGTTGTGTAGTTTCCCATTGACATGTGTATGGTTGTGTAGGTACCCATTGACTTGTGTATGGTTGTGTATAAAGTTACCCATTGACATGTGTATGGTTGTTTAGTTACCCATTGACTTGTGTATGGTTGTGAAGTGTCCCATTGACTTGTGTATCGTTGTGTAGTTTCCAATTGACTTGTGTATCGTTGTGTAGTTTCCCATTGACTTGTGTATGGTTGTGTAGTTTCCCATTGACATGTGTATGGTTGTGTAGGTACCCATTGACTTGTGTATGGTAGTATAGTTTCCCATTGACTGGTGTATGGTTGTTTCAATTCCCATTGACTTTTGTATGGTTGTGAAGTGTCCCATTGACTTATGTATGGTTGTGTATAAAGTTACCCATTGACATGTGTATAGTTGTGTAGTTACCCACTGACATGTGTATGGATGTGTAGTTACCATTGACTTGTGTATGGTTGTGAAGTGTCCCATTGACTGGTGTATGGTTGTGTCAATTCCTATTGACTTGTGTATGGTTGTGAAGTGTCCCATTGACTGGTGTATGGTTGTGTAATTTCCCATTGACTTGTGTATGGTTGTGTAGATTCCCATTAACTTGTGTATGGTTGTGTAGATTCCCATTGACATGTGTATGGTTGTGTTGTTTCCCATTGACTTATGTATGGTTGTGTAGTTACCCATTGTCATGTGTATGGTTGTGTAGTTTCCCGTTGACTTGTGTATGGTTGGATAGTTTCCCATTGACATGTGTATGGTTGTATAGTTTCCCATTGACTGGTGTATGGATGTGAAGTGTCCCATTGACTTGTGTATGGTTGTGTATAAATTTACCCATTAACATGTGTATGGTTGACTTGTGGTTGTTTGTGTAGTTACCCATTGACTTGTGTATGGTTGTGTAGTTACCCATTGACATGTGTATGGTTGTGTAGTTTCCCATTGACTGGTGTATGGTTGTGTCGATTCCCATTGACTTGTGTATGGTTGTGAAGTGTCCCATTGACTTGTGTATAGTTGTGTAGTTTCCCATTGACTTGTGTATGGTTGTGTAGTTTCCCATTGACATGTGTATGGTTGTGTAGGTACCCATTGACTTGTGTATGGTTGTGTAGTTTCCCCATTGGCATGTGTATGGTTGTGTAGTTACTCATTGACTTGTGTACGGTTGTGTAGTTTCCCATTGACTTGTGTATGGTAGTATAGTTTCCCATTGACTGATGTATGGTTGTGAAGTGTCCCATTGACTGGTATATGGTTGTGTCAATTCCCATTGACTTGTGTATGGTTGTGAAGTGTCCCATTGACTGGTGTTTGGTTGTGTAGTTTCCCATTGACTTGTGTATGGTTGTATAGTTTCCCATTGACTGGTGTATGATTGTGTCAATTCTCATTGACTTGTGTATGGTTGTGAAGTGTCCAATTGACTGGTGTATGGTTGTGTTGTTTCTCATTGACTTGTGTATGGTTGTGTAGTTTCCCATTGACATGTGTATGGTTGTGTATATACCCATTGACTTGTGTATGGTTGGTTCAATTCCCATTGGCTGGTGTATGGTTGTGTCAATTCCCATTGACTTGTGTATGGTTGTGAAGTGTCCCATTGACTGGTGTATGGTTGTGTTAATTCCCATTGACTTGTGTATGGTTGTGAAGTGTCCCATTGACTTGTGTATGGTTGTGTAGTTTCCCATTGACTTGTGTATGGTTGTGTAGTTTCCCATTGGCATGTGTATGGTCGTGTAGTTACCCATTGACTTGTGTACGGTTGTGTAGTTTCCCGTTGACATGTGTATGGCTGTGTAGTTACCCGTTACCTGTGTATGGTTGTGTAGTTTCCCATTTGTGTGTGTATGGTTGTGTAGTGTCTCATTTGAATTGCAGACCTACCAAGTCTCGCGCATTAGTCGTGAGAATCACGCATTTGGGCTCTGTCTCACGCTCACACGCACAGCAACCATTTTCTCACACATTGGGGCCAGACCGGGAAAACAAATAAAAATTAACGTCATGCATTGCCAAATCGCGCTCGTGTGTACAAAAAACGCAATCTACAATGTTTGCACAATCTTCAGATTGCACGCAGTATATCAGAATCATCATTTTTTGGTACAAACTTTGTACAAACAGAGCACAAATTTGCAGATTGTGCACGCTTTTGCTCTTCCAGCACGTTCAGCTAAAATTCGGCAGAGCGCAAAACGCTAATTGCGCACAAGTTTTTCCCGATTCGTTTTAGCAAACTCGTTAAATGCGCTCCACTAGCGAAGACACAACAGGCAGAGGAAGTGAGTGGAGGATTTTGGACATCATCTTTAGTCCTTTTTTTGTTAGTTTGGAAGGAAACAATCTGACACAATCGTACCTCCACATTAACCATCAACGTATTCTGTGTACCTCATGTTAGTTTTAATTATTCTAAAAAGGTTTTTGATGCATTTTGGAACACTTTTTTTGTCCACAATTAACTTTCTGATTTTTTTTTTATAAAAAAATTAATAAAAAAAAAAAAATTGGGCGGCGATTTTTTTGGGGGGTGAGCTTTGAAAAATCTCACGCAAAGCTGGCCTCTGGACTTGGCATCTCTGGAAACTAGAAAAAAAACACGAAAATCCCAGACCTTTGAAACCATGTTAGTTCCACAATGCTGAAAGACGCCATGTCGAAATCTACATAATAATGGTGGTTAAGGCAGTGCAACTCCATTACTTATGCTGTTGTTCTCTTTAGAGACGTTTTGTAGTCACTTTGATTGATGGGGAGCGAGGAAACTAAAAAGAAAAAAACACGAAAATCCCAGACCTTTGAAATCATGTTAGGCCTATTCTTTTGAATGTTTTGTTTGTGCATAGGTTCGTTATACGTGGGTAGGACAACGGACCTTTATGCTTTTGAACTTCTTCTCACGTAGCTGGTGAGGTCAAAATGTGAGGCCAGCAAGTACCCATGTAGTTTTAATTGGAAGCAGTTTTCTATAGCAGCCATTTCTATTACCTTTTGAAAGAAAAAAAAGAAAAAAACTAACTTTGCTTGTTACATAAAATAACACTACATTTAAGTGGTTACAGACAGTGGATTGGTAATTACTCAAAATAATTATTAGCATAAAACCTTGGTAACGAGTAATAGGGAGAGGTTGGTGGTATAAAACATTGTGAGAAACGGCTCCCTCTGAAGTAACGTAGTTTTCGAGAAAGAAGTAATTTTCCACGAATTTGATTTTGAGACCTCAGACTTTGATTTTGAGGTCTCGAAATCAAGCATCTGAAAGCACAACTTTGTGTGACAAGGGTGTTTTTTCTTGTATTATTATCTTACACTTTCGACGACCAATTGAGCTCAGATTTTCAAGGTCTGGGATTTTCGTTTTTTCTTGCTTGTTTCCTTGCTACCCAACCAAAGCGACGACAGGATAAAAGTTTATTGTCGCCACAACCACTCACTTATACTCACCGAACAATGACTCTAATCTGTTAATCCATAACATGATTTTCAAGGTCTGGGATTTTCGTTTTTTCTTGCTTGTTTCCTTGCTACCCAACCAAAGCGACGACAATACGTCTCGTATCGGGATAACAATGGTATTATATTTCGACATGTCTTTTTTCATTTTTGTCTAGTATTATGCTTATGACACACCTTTTTGTCATGTTTTCTTTTATGTTCAATTCTATGTATTTTGTTTATCTGTTTCATTTAAATTCCCCTCTCGTTTTCATTTTATTGCTTAAAATTTATTTTACGCTAACACTGTTTTCTGTTTGTTCTTCTTGTAGTTGTGAATTGTTTTGCCGCAACATTTTTTTAAAGGCATGCAGTGGACACTTTTGGTAATTGTCAAAGACCAGTCTTCTCACTTGGTGTATCTCAACATATGCATAAAATAACAAACCTGTGACAATTTGAGCTCAATCGGTCGTCGAAGTTGCGAGATGATAATGAAAGAAAAAACACCCTTGTCACACGAAATTATGTGTTCCAGATGCTTGATTTCGAGACCTCAAATTCTAAATCTGAGGTCTCGAAATCAAATTCGTGGAAAATTACGTCTTTCTCGAAAACTACCTTACACAGAGGGAGCCGTTTCTCACAATGTTTTATACTATCAACCTCTCCCCATTACTCGTTACCAAGAAAGGTTATATGTTAATAATTATTTTGAGTAATTACCAATAGTGTCCACTGCCTTAAACCACCTTATATAAATGCTCACATTGCTGTCTTCGTTTAGAAAGGGGGGGGGGGGGTCCGTACTCGACAAGCTCTGCTTTTAAATTGGCCCCCTCCATCTCCACCATGTGTTTTGTATTGGTATTTAGTAGATGTTTTCTGTTATTGTAAGATTGCATTTGCTTGATGCAGAAGGTTATTCACTATACCTTATGTGTAGACTAAGCAAGTCTCGCGCGTATTTGAACTTCCGGGACCATTATGGTCTTAACCCTATAGAGTTTTATACTCTAAGCACAAACATCATTTCAACAACATATCCTACTTTTACGATGTCGACTTCCAAAGATAAATTATCACAGCAAGACGATATTATACTTTATCCCGAGATAAACTATCACAGTAAGACGACGGTGGAAATAAATCGGGTATAAACGGGACTGGGAAAGACCCGCGCAAGACTGAAAACAGTGGAGGGACCAACATATAATGAGCAACGGAGAAAAAACGGGGAAGTGTACGACTTCACAAAGCACCAAGATTCGTCTTAACTTAGGACGGATATGTTTTCCACGGTGATTTGTATTGTGACTCTGAGTATTTTACTTTTTGCTTAATTTTAAAAATTTATCAAGAATGTAGTACGTTGTTATATCAAGCAGCCATATCAGGGAAATGCAAAAAATACAACATTACACCCCAATATGAAAGTGGTCTAATCTTTATGGACTATGGACTATCCAGAGACTTTGCGCATGGCACCAGACTATTATTTCGTTTAGCCTCAGTTTGGTTACAGTGGGTTTCAACGGAGTAAAATCAAGATGACAACACCGTGGTAAAGGTCTTTAGGCCACAAGGTCGATTCGAATGGAATTAGTCCTCTCATATCACACTTTGCGAAGGTTTTTATTTAAAATGTGCATACAGTTTTTAACATTATATTTGAGAACTCTTCATTTAGAAAAACATTTCAAGATAATCCTCCTTTATTTTAAGTTTTTTCGTTGAAACAAATTCCCCCAAACGGAGCGGTTTTCCTGACGTGCGCTTATAATGAACATTCGCATTTTCTCGTGGATTCTCAGATCACCATTTTGCAGAAACTCTGCGCGTCAGCTTGATTATCTAGAAGTTGCGCACTGACTGCTCCCCCTGACAAAGTACAAGCCATCAAAGACTTACCTCCTCCAAATTCCTTGCGTAAAGTACGAGAGTTTTGGGGTTTAGTAAACTTCTACCGCAGATTTATACCTCATGCTGCGGATATTTTACAACCACTCACTGATACCCTACCAGTAAAGGTTAAAGGGACACACTGGCTTCGTTGGGCTATTTAGGCTACAAAATGATTCTAAAGGTCTTCCAGGAATGGAGAAGAATAGTTGCTAAAAGAAACCATCAAATTTGGCCGTTTTAACGCATTTTTCAAAAAAAACGAAGGTCACGTGGGTTATCCGAACCACTTTTTTGGTTCGGATAACCCACGTGACCTTCGGAGATAGTTTTACATCCAGTCGTATAAAAATAAATTAAAAACAAATCACTAGACAAAATTTTCTAAGTTTTTTTTTACAATTATTCTTGAATGTTTGACAAAAGATACTATGTATCAGATTGCGGGTAAAACTGTAAATGATTATGAAAAAGGGACGTAAGATTCTCATTCAGAGAGTCCGTGCAACGGAAGCGTGTTTTACAGCGCCTCGGCATGGGAGCAATCGGAACGTGAGCCTTGGGGCATATCACGTACCGCACATGCCGTGTCTCGTGGGGGCTGGAGGTGTAACCCCGGGCGCTATGAACTCCCAGCTTGCGGGTCTCGCCGTGAGCTTGTAAGGGTTGGGAGCCAGACATCAAAGTAAATGTTTGTCAGTCGGTAAACCTCGTGTCGATTTCGTTATATCTTATGATCGCAACGTTCCAATGTAATGCTCTGTTTTGTTTCATGGCTCCTAATTTCTTTTTGTTGTTTTCAGGTAATTAAAAAAGATTGATGATGTCAAAACGTAGGAATACCGCACTTTGTTACATTGACATTGAGTTCAAGCTGACTTGGCTTCTTCAAAAGCCTGCAGTATCCCTATCAGACAGTTTAATAGACTTGTTCTTAAAGGGACACACCTGCTCACCCGTTTACGCAATTTAGGGGTGTAGAATCATCAATAATGTTTTTATAGATGGTTGCTGTGAAAAAGAAATCATCAAAATGTCACGTTATTAGCGAAAAATGATTTTAAAAACCCAAAGTGGTAAAAGGCCCGTGTATACGTGTTTCCAGCCGTTGCAACTGTCAAGTCTTCGTGACATTGTCACACAATGTTGAGTATTCGTACAACTTGTAAAAGTGACATTAAAAATGTATAAATATATATATGTTGTTCCCCTTAAGGTGATCCCCTGTCTGCCGCTTCCCAGGTTGTATCGTTACCCGGGTGTGATCCCTGGCTACACGGCAGTTTGCGGTTTAATGGCTTCTGACAGGCACCCCCCGAACAAAGATATTGACAAAATTGGGAGACCATCAACATTAGGGCTAGATAGCTCAGTTGGTAGAGCGCCGGCACGTTAAACCGGAGGTCGTTGGTTCAAATCCCGCTCTAGTCAATTTTTCTTTGTTCAATCCTAAAATCATTTAAAAATGTACCCAGTCAGTTTCCCTTGTGGTTTATTATTTGATATATAATATATATATGTTGTTATACAATTTGTCTGATTGGCTCTTTGACAAAGACCGCCTGACTTGCTGGCAATGGGACGACACTAACCCTTGACTAATCCGCGTGTATTTGAATTATACCCAATGTGCTCAACACAATAAAATAAGCGTGTCATTATAGCAGTGTACGTGCTATATTTTTAGTCGACCAAGTAATTACCCTTACAGTCATCTTAGCGGGGAAATACTCAGTGCAGTGAATAAAATTAACACGACAAAAGCCGATCATTGAATTAAAGCTATGCGTAAAAGAGGCGGAAAATAATCCACATTTATACGGTACGGATAATACGTAGTAGGCCCGCTCGATCAACACTAAAATATCACGAAAAATCCTACCATCATTGCCAAGTATACCCTTCCCAATATTAATTAAAGCTCTATTCCAGAAACAAACAACAATTCCTTTAGTGAGAACGCAAGAGAGAAGGTGAAGGGGAGGCGATATTTCTCAACTATGTTGTGCATGCTCAACAATCAAAATACAACAAATGACATTTATATTCCATACCGATTATAAGTACAATTTCTAATCCAATCCTACAAAATGATTATTACCTGTAAGAATACCTCCCTTACCCCACATTACCTTTCACAACATTGTATATACTAGGATCCTCCTCATCTAGCGGGGTACCGCTCATCTAGCGGTGTGGGAGTTCGTTTGTGGTCAATTATTTTATGAGACAAATCTGGGAAAACGTTTCCATATTGTTTTATGGTCCGGTTTAGATCGAAAGCTGAGGCCATCTACCCTACTCATATATAATATAATAACATGTAAAATCTAGATCCTGTCTGCAATCTCTTTACTTTGTCACCAAATATAAACGTTTCATCTTTCAACTTTAAAGACCATGAATAATTCCGTCCCATAAAAATAAGGCTTTAAAACAAAGTTGTTACTGTTTGTAATATCTTCTGAAACCGTTCTCCAATCTGTGACTGGTTTATATCATCTTATTAAATATCTTAAAAGTCATGGATGTATTTCCTTAATTTTAAATAAGACCGTCCCAGCAGAACGGTGTTCGCGGGCTATGAATGATTCCAAACCCATCCTCTTACCGTGTTGTGTCGCACTTCGGAATGCGCCACACTATGGTCACTTTCCTTGATGCCCAACTTGGGCTTTGCATACCAAATTCTTTACAAGCGTACCCGCTTGCTTGTGCCCAACAGACAATATTTTCCTGCTATTCGCTGTAACGTAGGAAAATAAAAAAATTCAGGTAGCAGAAAAGTAGAAAAAATTCGTATAAAAAAAACATAAAATCTGCGTTGATATCAGAAAAGCAGATGGTCACTTTTCGTCCGCCATAATACTCTATAAGAATAAGTGATAACTCCCGAAGGATCGATAAAGTACTCTTACCAATTAATAGATCAATTCGAGTCATCTATACTTCAAGTAATATTAAATGCGAACAATATTGAAATACAGATTTTGTACCTATATGTAAAAAAAAAGTTAGTACATACCTGTAATAGGCAAAGACACAAGAATGGAGCAGTTTTTGAGTATAATCTTATCGCCTTGCCAAAATATATGAAATTGAACAGACACAGTCGATTCAGTGGCACTTTGGTGTCTCTGGCCAATACCATTTTATACAGATGGGTGTCACATTCTACATATTATATTTTCTTCGAGGGGCTGTCAATTCAGTGGCACTTTGGTGTCTCTGGCCAATACCATTTTATACAGATGGGTGTCACATTCTAAATACTATATTTTCTTAGAGGGGCTCTTAGTGTGAGCTTAACTATGGCCTGAAGTGATGTGGGTGCAGCTGACAAACATCACCCCAAAAAACAGATAATGTAGAAAGGTTCATTTCGGTCGTCGGCGTACAGTGTGAAGTGTGTATACACGTCGTTTACATTGTACTTGCATGAAATGATGTTATGGTAGTAGTCAATATTAGCTCCCCGAGGTATTTTGGAAGGTGACAAACTAATTCCCGAGGCGAACGAAGCTGAGGAAACTATGTCAAGTTCCAGTATCGAGGGGAGCTCATAATATCGACTATAGTCACCCGAAATAAACCATGTTATATTTGTTTTACTAACTTCATACATTGTTCAGTTGTTTAGAGGGAAAATGACGATTGTGAAATAAAATGAACCATGATAAGTTTGATCATGATGTCGCTAGAGCAATGTTCGTGCGCGTGTGTACAACAGCTCCACGATCGTAAAGCGCATGACAAGTAGAAAAGCGCCCGGGGATGACGTCGCACAATGGTAATGCCCATGACAAGTAGCTCCCAGGCTGCCTGGGCGCTGTTCTACTTGTCATACGCATTTACCATGTGCGTGCTTGGTAAAATATCAAAATTAGCACCTGGCACGTAATGATGAATGGACTAGTATACAGATATTGACTGCTTCGAGTGGCATAGTAAAACTAGTCACTCGAGGTGATCCCCGGAGCAGCCTATCTTCCCGAGGCGAAGCCGAGGGAAGATAGGCTGGTCCGGGGAAAACCCCTTCCTTTGATTCTATCTGTATACTTTAATAAAAAATAATTCACACAACACCTTTGTCCAGTTCTTCGTTGTTCATGTGATCCACTATCACCAAAGTTGTGTTGCGTACAGAACAGTACTGTTGAACAATTCTTTCCACGTATTTTATGCTGCTTTTAGTGTTCTTTGAATCTTCTGAGTCTATAAAATCTCGTAATTCATCTTCAGTAAGTAAAACAAATCGCGGACGGGGCTCATTGTCCTCCATTTTCCTGGTAGAATCGTCAAAAA
The DNA here is from genome assembly GCF_032118995.1 of Asterias amurensis. Classification (NCBI taxonomy): domain Eukaryota; kingdom Metazoa; phylum Echinodermata; class Asteroidea; order Forcipulatida; family Asteriidae; genus Asterias; species Asterias amurensis. Next base: position 22,154,689 of record NC_092655.1, read on the forward strand.
ACTTTACGTACGTCGCGCACAATCAATCGTCAAACAAGAACTGTAAAATCTTAAGTTGAAACACCGAGTTTTGACAAAATAAGAGGGTACCAGACTACTGCTGTTACGTTCGTTCTCTAAACCGTATTTCAAATGCACATGTGTTGTACATACACCGGGTTCGAGGTTGTCAAGCAGCTCGTTTAAATCAATGGTAGTCAATGTAGTCTGGGTACCAGGGTATCCATGCACTAGTACATCGGTTGCTAGGCTATCGTTGAATAGTCCATTGAGTAGTTCTTTGGTCGGTGAACATGTACAAGAGTTAAAAATACACAACACCATGTGACACGCTCTCGGCCAATCAACAGATAGAATCAAAGAAAGGGGTGTTATAATAAGAACTCGACTCTGGATCATGAATATTTACCGGATGTACCTGATTTTCACAATCACTCCTTTTAAACAAAATCAAGTTAGTTCCGATAGCTCTCACCCACTTCACTGGAAATTCCAGAAAAGCCTTAGAAGTAGTCGATTTCTTCAAAGAGCCATCAAAACCCGGAGGTATGGCAGCTCCTTTGTTCCGGCTGCCATTCAATTATATAATTGCCAGCTTGAACGGTGAGTTGTTGCATCTTTCTGGATCTAAACGCCTTTGTTGTTATTGCATTTTTACTTTTGTTGTTGTTTAGTGTTCTTTTCCGTGTATATGCCCTTTTATTTGTGGTTCACTTTTTGTGTTACACTCTCCGGTAGCTGTCATGGCAGCGTCCACGAGTACAACGAGCGGCGAACGCGTGGATCGTATGAGAGAATTTGGTGTGAAGACCAAGCAAATTATCCTGTATTTGTGGCACAAGCAGTGTTATGTGACCTGCTTCAAGTTGTACGCATGAATATATGTAAAGATGGGGCATGAGAATATGACTTAACAGAAATAATCGAAATAGAAACAATTTGGGGTCACTGAGAGAACTACAGTACTCACCAAGGTACTCCCGGCGGTATTTTTGTCTGGCTACGTCACCCGGAAAACTGAACACGCCGGAAAGCTAAAACCGTTCGAACAACGTGCTGAAATGTCCGGCTACGTCACCCGGAAAACTGAACACGGCGGAAGACTGAAACCGCCACACCTGTTCGCGGCATACACGAATGTACATTACCATTCCCCGGCCCGCGGCACACGCATGCAGTGAATACACGAATGTACATTACCATACATTGTACAGCGAGAACAGTATAGCGTAGTCAGGAGTACGGTCGTGTCTCAACCTCGTACGTGTGGCTCTATGACTCATGTACCGTATGTGTACCATACAGATGGTAATGAACATGTACAGTAGGTATCTGTGAGTACATACGCTGTACACATTATTGTACGCACTGTGTTATGTAGGGGGGTTGCGCTGGCGGAATTCAGTGATGAGGACTGGGTTTTTGCAGGTCGCGGCTAGCTGTGGCGCCTTAATCAAGGCTAATGTTACTTCATTAAACCTTGTCTTGTGTCCGGACAAAAGTTTGCATTTTCTTTAGGGCTCACTCCTTTTTTTAAAGTAAAAAGGTGAATCTTCACAAATCTGTTTCAAGAGGCACTGGACAATGTTGGTAATTACTCAAAATAATTTTTTAGCGTAACGACTTACTTGGTATAGCAAGCAATGGCGAGCTATTGATAGTATAAAACGTTGTGAGATATTGCTCCCTCTAAAATAACGTAGTTTTTGAGAAAGAAGTAATTTCTCCCTCAAATATTTTAAATGAATTCTAGACCTCAGCTGTTTGTTGTTTTCATAACAATCCACAACTTAGTTTTTACATTGAGGTACCAGACAGACAGGAATAAAAACTAAACGCGACACCTCCTTCTGGGTCTGCGGTATTTTATTTAAACTAAACACACGATTACAGAAATAAAGGTGTACGAACCGTTGTTGATGACGGTATCCATAAACCATTTCAGGGTAGTGGCGGACACACTTTAATAACACAGGTTTGGGTAAATCTGATTGTATCCACCCAAACCAAACAGTGCAATTCCATGGTGACCATTTTTTTATTTAAAGACCGTAAGGGATAATCTGCTAGACTGGGCCCCTGTCTTTATCCGCAAGGATACGAGCCTCGAATTGTGCCGTCAGATGTTCAGACTAATAATCTGGCAAAGAAGGCACTATCAACATGTTTGTATACTCAGTACACAGTAATGGGGTGGGGGGGACACAGAATCTCTGGCCACAACGGCACTACGCCTGTAAGAACCAACAGCACTGAACATAGACAAACGGCTTGCTCCAATTACATCCGTCAGACGCATCAATCAAGTTAAAAGGTACTGCAAAAACTTGAATAAGCCCTTTTCGGAACCACTGCTTAGACTCCAGAACTCCGGCTCAGGCTAGCTTGGCCCCGTGGTTGTTTCGACAATTGCGGGCTTCAGACGAGACAACGGAGCCTGAAGCCGTATCCAAAGCCGAAGCTGAATCCAAAGCCGAAGCTGAATCCAAAGCCGAAGCCGTGTATTCAGTCGAAAAGGGCCTTGGAATATGCTGATAGATCTCTCCCATCCCTTTCGTCGACCATGACTCAGTGTTTTTCAATTCCTCTATATAGAGGCCCCCCCCCACATTATGTTCATTTCTTTGCATGCATAACCATGAACCATTTGGGGACTGCGATACTTCCAGTCTGGCCACCGAGTGATGGTTGGTAGAGAGTCTGCACCCAGACCCACAAATCTTCCAGACATTCCTCTCGTTCATTCTCGGGAATCTCCGAAAGTTGCTTCATTATCGTCTTGAAAAACACTGTCGAAAGAAACACAATACAAAAATGTGTCAGATAACGTTGAAATTAGACTTGATTTCAAGTCTTAGACTTCGGTTATTAATTGTCTGCATCCTCCAAGCAGAATTCCCCCGCAGTTTTCCATCTGTGATAGTAGGCTAATGACGGAGGTTTATCCACAAGAGGGCGCTGTTTCAGCCAATAATGTATCGGCTATAGACCTTATCACAAATACCAATGCGCAAGCGCAGACTGTTGAATGAGGTGCATTGTGGGATATATATGGATCAAATTTGGATACCAGCTAGACCACAATGCACCTAATTCCAAGCTTTACGCGCGCGCCCCGGTATTTGCGAAAAGGTCTATGACGACTAAAAGCCACGATCATCACAGACTTGGAACCAAGTCTACATTGAAATAGGCTTGCACCAAAAAAGGTAAAGCAACTATGAATGTAAATGAAGGTTTTAAAATCAAGAAGCTACGACTTACATTTCATTTGCTTCTCAGATAGGTCTATGACGTGTTCCTGGACTTCACAATGGGCATTTGCATAACCACACGATCGGAGTACATCCTCAGTGGCTGGTATCGACTTACTCCACAGTCGAATCGCAGTTTTACAGCCCTAAAAGACAAATCGTATAAACTTGGTAATCGTTGAGGTAATCTTACATTGAGGGAAATGAAGAACAGGAATAAAGTTGGGTTAATCACTCAAGAAAAAATGAGTTTCATACACTTTAAAAAAAATGATACACTAAGATAGACAGGTAATGATGTTATTGTGCCTTCATTGATCAATCAATCAATCAATCAGTAATCAATCAATCGATCAATCAATTAATCAATTAATCATTCAGAAAACATGTATATGTCATCACCACAAGCAATGATCTTGGCACATGTCACAGATTGGCCCTCGATCTTTGAAAACAAAACTATAGGTAAGAATAACAAGCAATAGCAGACATTCTGAAAGGTTTGAAAATTGCTCATTCTATTCAAAACTTACATGTGCGATGCTGTGAGGAAAAGTATATGTTTCATGATATATTTTGATTGACTGTGTGCCAAATTCCATCTTCAAAGGCACAATTATGTTCTCCAATTAATGTTCCGAAAGCCCAAACCAAGTTGCCCGTAAAGATCGGGGCAAACCGGGAATTTATTGTATAATATTTCTTACTTTAGTCTTCCGAAATATAATACTGATGAAAAGAGAATAGTGTTAGTAAAACACATTTAAAAACAAAACCAAAATCTGTACACTACCTTTGTATATTGACCCCATTTTATATGGGCTTCCAAGAACCGATCCGCCTTAAAGGGTAAAAAGTTTTCATCGTTGTTGGTCATGATGATTAGAGCTTCCCCTCCCGGTTTCAGACAATCACAAATACTCCCAAGTGCCTTGATGACGTCAGGAACCCAATGGAGAACATGGAAACAAGCAACTTTGTCAAATTTCCCGCGCAGATCAGGATTGTCACCGACAGTCTGTGCGTCTTCCAGCAGATATGTGATGTTGGAGGATGAATTGTTTTTCATAGCAAAGTCCAACATTTCTTTGGATGGATCAATTCCTGTATGAAACAAGAGTATTGTATAAGTATCATCATATATGGCACCTGGTCAAAACGATGTGCTTTTAATCTCATGTAAATGTAGTTGTAGGCCTATTTTATACAAAATAATTAACCTGTGAAATTTTTATTTTCAAAAGGTCGTCTCGTTTTTTAGATGTCGCCGCAACTCCAGAGCGAAATATGTCCACGCATGAAGAATAATCCCCTTTGGAACAAACCGCATCATGAAAATACTGCGGTAGAGCTCCTTTATCCAGTTTTTGGTAAACTTGTGCACAAGTTGTTAACTGTCAGTCACGGTGATAGCGTTCCGACTCTATTCCTCATCTCCCCGCGATTCCCGCGATTCTCGCGAGACTGCTGGCCCCGCGAGTCTACTGCTCCCACGACTACGGTCCCAAATGGGGAGTAGAAGTCGGCAACCAGCAACTCGCGCGAGAGCAGCGATCTCGCGAGAGCACCGCCACAACTCGCCGATCTCAACGCGGCAGACCACTAACGACTTGTCCACAGGTCTACATTTGCGGTGATACAAAGTGATATCTTTTTTCGTTACCGTGGTACTTCGAAGTGAAATGTTTCTTAGAATGCATTTTACTATCCAGAGCTGTTGTACTTCTTACCTCAAGTTTTTATTGTCATTAATTTCAGAGTCATTGACCCTTTCGCAACTGACCTGTTACTTTGCCGACTTTGAGCGCCGTTAATTTGGTATCTTCACCGGTACCACATCCCACGTCTAGCACGGTATCCTCGGGTGAAAATGTCAGCTTCTTCTTGTTGTGCGTTATGATTGTTCGTTGAATGACCCTGGCGTCGCCACAGTAATCACTGCTGGCACTAAAATTCATATTGGTCCGCAAAAACACAAAAAGTCGCACATGAAGTTAAAACCGAGTCCTTTTCCCGCAGAGTGTCTCAATCAAAAACACAGAGAAACACAAACAACCTTAAGAATCGTTTGAACGTAATTCCAACTCGCCTTTCTGATTGATAGACCTACTGCTATTAAAATGCCATCACGGAGACTCCGGGTCAGCATCAGTCATTATGATCATACTCTATGTTATGATAAACAGCAACCTCGTCGCATGGTTCAATGAAGGCCATTAGAAAACCATCGAAGGCCATGTTTGTAATCGCTGTCCAATGCCCGGCAGCTAGATTAGACTTGTGTCGGTCCATCCCCATCTCATCACAGAAGCATAATGAGTCAACCTATGTACAAGCAATCAATAATAGGGAGGTCTAGCTCCACGTTCCGCGTGAACGTGAACGTGAACGTGAACATCATGGTGTCGTTAAAATCTCACTTTTTTAGCATACGTGATGTTACCATTTTTCACGTCAGGTACGTACGCACGCACACGTCATACGTGCGCATGAAATAAGCCCAAAGTGGCGACGTCACCCAGAAACAACCCTATTCTTTATGACGTTTACATTCACGTTCTTGCTCGCGGCAAGCGCAGCCATAACCGCCCTAATATGTTGGAGTAAATTCAACATGAAGCTGTGGTGAACTGTAATTGAACTGATACTTGATGTGCTGTTGTTGAACCATTTCATTTGTTATATAGCGCCCTTCTGTATGCCAAGGTCAAATGTCTTTTGGAATTGTGCACCGGATAAAAACACAGATTATAACTTAGAAAGGTTACTTTCGGTCGTCTGCATGCAGTGTGCACTTTGGTAATTGTCAAAGACTAGCCTTCACAGTTGGTGTATCTCAACATAATTTGCATAAAATAACAAACCTGTAAAAATTTGAGCTCAATCGGTCATCGAACTTGCGAGATAACAATGAAAGAAAAAACACCCTTGTCACACGAAGTTGTGTGCGTTTAGATGGTTGATTTCGATCCCTCAAGTTCTAACTCTGAGGTCTCGAAATCAAATTCGTGGAAAATTACTGCTTTCTCGAAAACTATGGCACTTCAGAGGGAGCCGTTTCTCACAATGTTTTATACCATCAACCTCTCCCCATAACTCGTCACCAAGAAAGGTTTTATGCTAATAATTATTTTGAGTAATTACCAATAGTGTCCACTGCCTTTGAAATAAATTAGTCAATGACTAAATAATTTTGTTTTGACTAATATAATGCAGGCTGGCCTACTTGCATGTAATGTTGTTATGTACTTTATGTTGGATTTGACTGCATGTCTCCATGTGAAATGAATGTAGGTGAAAGGTGACTATGGACAGGCATTGACCTATTAAGGCTAGAGGTCACTCTCTGGCGTTATTCACGAGCCTCGAATTGTGACGTCAGATGTTCAGGCTAAGAAATCATTGGGTGATTGATCTTCTTTCAGGCGCCACATGAAATCTTCACATGAAATCTTCAGTTCATTAAACCTTGTCATCCATCCGGACAAAAGTTTGCATTTTCTTTAGGCCTCACCCTTTTTTTTAAGACACTGGACACTATTGGTAACTGTCAAGGAACAGTCTTCTCACTTGGTGTATCTCAACATATGCATAAAATAACACACCTGTTGTGTGCTTTCATGTGCTTGATTTCAAGACCTCAAATTCTAAATTGAGATCTCAAATTCAAATCGTAGAAAATTACTTCTTTCTCGAAAACTATCGTTACTTCAGAGGGAGCCGTTTCTCACAATATTTTGTAATATCAACAGCTCCCATTACATTTTTGTGTGGATCATTATATTCTACTTTTAGTTTATTCTACGCAGAAATGTGGCGGTATAGTAAGCAGAGCCGTTCAACTGGGCACAGATAAAGGCTATGCAGTACCGGTGTAATTGCGTCCACAGAACAACTCGACTTCACGGTGACTGTTGTTTTCATGAATGCGGCCGTAGTTTTAAAGGAACACGTTGCCCTGGATCGGTCGAGTTGGTCCTTGAAAAGCGTTCTCTAACCGTTTTCGATAAAATCGTTATGGTTAGAAGGTTTTTAGTAGAATACAATGATCCACACAACCATGCCTCGACATTGCGTGGTTTTCTTTTACCTCTTGTCGACTAACACGGTCGGCCATTTATGGGAGTCAAATGGCCGACTGGGTTAAATGGCCGACCGGGTTAGTTCGCGAAGTAAAATGAAAACCGTGCATTTTGTAGTGGTACTTATGTGGATCATTATATTCTACTTTTAAAACATCTTTCCAACCATACGCATTTCATAAAAAACGGTTTCAAACGCGTTTTGAAGACCAACTCGTCCGATCCACGGCAATGTGTTCCTTTAACTGACACAGACAGAAACTGAATAAAACTAAAACACCTCCTTCTTGGTCTGCATATAGGCCCTACTTTAATTGAACGAAACACGACCATGTCATGACTACATAAATAAAAGTGTACGAATCGGTGTCCATAAACCATTATGAGGTACGGTGGCGGTCGACACTAGGCCTAGGTTTGGGTAAATCTGACTATTTCACCAAAATCAAGCAGTGCAGTTCCACAAGTGACCACAATTTTTAAAAAAGACTTAAAGGAACACGTTGCCTTGGATCGGACGAGTTGGTCTTTGAAAAGCGTTTGAAACCGTTTGTTATGAAATGCATTATGGTTAGAAAGATCTTTTAAAAATAGATTATAATGATCCACACAAGTATCACTCGAAATTGCACGGCCTCCTTTTACGTCGCGAACTAACACGGTCGGCCATTTTATGGAGTTAAAATTTTGACTCCACAAAATGGCCGACCGTGTTTCTTCGCGACGTATGAAGCATATTTGTGTGGATCATTATACTCTACTTTTAAATTATCTATCTAATATTTGCATTTCATAACAAACGGCTTCAAACGCTTTTCAAAGACCAACTCGACCGATCCACAAGGCATCCTTTAAAGGGATGATCTGTCTGCCGGAAGAGGGCGCAATACCAGAGGAAGTGTCGTTCGCCTTATGAGGGGACAGAATATCTGAAGACAGAATCTCCTGCCACAACGGCACTACGCCTATAAGAATCAAATGCACTGAAAACTGACAAACGGATTGCTTAAATTACATACCGTCAGAGCATCAATCTAGTTAAACTGTTCAGCTACAACAACTTGAATGGGCCCTTTTAGAAGCCCGGGCCTCGGCTCCAGATTCGGCTCAGGCTAGCTTGGCCCCGCGGCCCGCGGTTGTTTGGACAATCGCGAGTGCTTTGCGTACGCGGCGCGCGCTCAGCTGGGGGCTAGTTCAGACGAGAAAACGGAGCCTGAAGCCGAATCTAAACCCGAAGACTTGGATTCGAAAAGGGCCTGTATTGGAATCGGTTGTTAGATCTCACACCCCTTTCGTTGATGACCAACACGGTAGGCTACTCAGTGTTATTCCATCCTTGGGTTCATTTCTTTGCATACATAACCATGAACCACTTTGGGACTGCGATACTTCCAGTCTGGCCCCCGAGTGATGGTTGGAAGCGAGTCTGGACCCAGACCCACAAATCTTCTAAACATTCCTCTCGTTCATTCTCGGGAATTTTGGAAATTTGCTTCATTATCGTCTTGAAAAACACTGTCGAAAGAAACACAATACAACTACGTGTGTCAAATATCAATTGAAATAGGCTTGCAGCAGCAAAAAGGTAAAGCAACTCTAAAAACTAATATCGAAGTCTGATATAGCGCACGTATCTACAAACAAAGTACTCAATGCGGTTTAGTAGAATATACATTTATACCGAAAGATAGGTTATTGAAGTTATGAATTCGGAGACCCATTTATATAGCACCTTATATGAGTTTACAATGTGCTACGGCGCATTCAGCAGCCACAGCCAGGAACACAGGGGCGAACCCCTTCTCTTTATTTCGATAAGTGCACTTGGTTCTTTTACATGCGTTACACAACACATGGGACCAACCGCTTTACGTCCCATCCGAAGGACGTAGCAATAGTTAACGTGTCTTGCTTAAGGACACAAGTGTCACGGCTGGGGATTCGAACCCACACTCTGCTGATCAGAAACACCATAGTTTGAATTTGGTGCTCTTGACTGACCGCTAGACACTTCTACTCTGAAAGTAGAATGAAGGTTTCGAAATCAAAAAGTTACCACTTACATTTCATTTGCTTCTCAGATAGGTCTATGACGTGTTCCTGGACCTCACAATGGGCATTTGCATAACCACACAACCGGAGTACATCCTCAGTGGCTGGTATCGATTTATTCCACAGTCGAATCGCAGTTTTACAGCCCTAAAAGACAAATCGTACAAATCATTGAACTTGCATTTTTTTTTCACTAAATGAGTTTCATACTATTTTCTTCAAACGATACGCTCTAGATACGGCAGGTGCCCTCATTGATCAATCAAATCAGAAGAAAAAATATAAATAGCGCCACAAGCAAGAAATTTGGAAAGTTTTGGAAAAATTGCTTGTTATTTAAAATATTATTTTCAGCAACTGTGACGCTGCAAGGGAAATATCATTCACCTGAAATACTCGTGGCTGGTATCATCGAAGGCTCAATTTTCTTCAAATGTTTCTTATGCCAAAAACCAAGTTAACCTTAAAGATGGGAGCATTGATTGAAAATATATTCGTACTCTAAAGAAGGTCCTGTTTGGATCGAAAGCTTAGGCCATCTACCCGACTTAGTACGTATTACAAAATACTTATGTAATAGGTTGCCAATAATTATTAGGCAAACACATTCAAAAACCATACCACAAAATATACATAACCTTTGTGTATTGCCCCCATTTTATATGATCTTCCAAGAACCGATCCGCCTCAAATGGTACGAAGTTGTCATACTGGTTGTCCATGATGATGAGAGCTTCCCCTCCCGGTTTCAGACAATCACAAATGCTACCAAGTGCCTTGATGACGTCAGGAACCCAATGGAGAACATGAAAACAAATAGCTTTGTCAAATTTCCCGCGCAGATCAGGATTGTCACCGACAGTCTGTGCGTCTTCCAGCAGATACGTAATGTTGGAGGAGGAATTGTTTTTCATAGCAAAGTCCAACATTTCTTTGGACGGATCAATTCCTGTATAAAAAAAAAAACAATAGTAGTGTAAGCATGATCTTCTGGTATAAACATGATACCTGGTCTAGACTTGATTACAAGTCTGAGACTGCGGTTACTTATCTGCATCAGCCACGCAGAATTCTGGCGCAGTTTGCAATCACACGATCTATAATCTCGCAGTCTCAGACAGTAGACTAATGACGGAGATTTTTTACAAGAGGGCGCTGTTCAAACCAATAATGTATCGACTGAGGATGACGACTAAAGCCACGATCACAGGCTTGGAACCAAGTCTATACCTGGTCTAGTAGACGGTACGCTCATAAAAGAGTTTGATACCTTTTAGTAGGTCAAGTTTTTAACAATGACATGTCCCTATTGTAAATGAAGATGTATTGTTTACAATATTCCAGAAAAAGTTTCAGCTTCATCAGGCGAGTTATTTTCGTGAAATTGTTTCACTAATTCTCAAAAACTACTACAGCACCTCAGTAAGTAATATTTTACGGGAAGCTTTCTACCATCGATATCTTTGAACTGTGTGAGGTTAAATCTGTAGACGTTTGTAGTATTTGCCATACAAAAGTACCCGTAACTGACCTGTGACTTTGCCGACTTTGAGCGCCGTTAATTTGGTATCTTCACCGGTACCACATCCAACGTCTAGCACGGTATCCTCGAGTGAAAATGTCAGCTTCTTCTTGTTGTGCGTTATGACTGTATGTTGACTAATCCTGGCGTCGCCACAGTAATCACTGCTGGCAGAAAAATTCATCTTGGTCTACGAAAGAAACAGGCGACAATCTCATACATCAAGTGTGAACCGAATCCGTTCCCGGAGAGTGTCTAAAACCATAGAGCTAAAAAGAACACCGAGAAACGCCAACGACCCGTGTAGAACCGTCTAAACGTACTCCCAACTCGTGGGGGAAACGACTACAATCAAGTGCATTCGTAACGGTTGTTGCAGACGTACTCATCCCCATGTGTATAGTTGAGAATGACCTTTACTCATGATGGTCCATACTAACGGCTTGCGTACATTGTATTCATAAGTGCCCGAGGTGAACGTGCAACCTGCAAGGTCATAGCAAGGTCGAGTTGGTTGCAAATGTCAACATCAAGTGTTTACACACCTTCAAGTGGGACGTCAATATTGTTTCAATTTATGACGTTTAAAGGGAAGGTATACACGTTTGGTAGTCACTCTTTTAAAGGGACACATGACTTCAAAGGTCCTCCAGGAATGGAGATAACAGTCCCCCCCCCCCAAAAAAAAAAAAAAAAATACGTTAGCGGTGAGCACAAATTTTGGTTAGCCTAAGCCTACACTGGCAGCTTTTTTGTATAAAAGCATCTGCAGAATCATTTCATATTGGGATCTGGAAGGGCACATCGCTTTAATGGCGGTTTTTCTTTTTACTTTTGTCTTACCCTGGACGGCCCCTGCCAACAAACATTTATGTCCGAAAATTTAAATAAATAAATAAATAAATAAATATGTAATGTGGTTTGGGGAAAAAGATGAACAATTTGCCATGAATAATTTCCTGGTGTTTGCCTGATGGTAACAAATCTGTCTGGTAACTCCAAATGATTGCTACGAACACAAAAAAAGTGGTTCGGATAACCCACGTGACCTTCGTTTTTTTTTTAAATGCGTCAAAATGGCCAAATTTGATTCTTTTAGCAACTATTCTTCTCCATTCCTAGAAGACCTTTAGAATCATGTTTCAGTGTATTTTGTAGCCTAAATAGCCCAACGAAGCCGGTGTGTCCCTTTAAGAAAATGGTGGCACTAGTGTAGAACCATGTCGTGGTATTTTCAAGTGCGTCGATCCAGGCACAACCCATGATTTCAAAAAGCTGCAAGATCTTAAAGACACTGGAAGCTACTGGTAATTGTCAAAGACCAGTCTTCTCACTTGCTGTATCTCAATATATGCACAAAATAACAAACCTGTGAAATATTTAACTCAATTGGTCGTCAAAGTTGCGAGATAATAATGGAAGAAAAAAACACCCTTGTCACACGAAGTTGTGTGCTTTCAGATGCTTGATTTCGGGACCTCTAAATTTCTGAGGTCTCGAAATAAAATTTTAGTGAAAAGTTACTTCTTTCTTGAAAACTACGTTACTTCAGAGCCGCTTCTCACAATGTTTTATACTATCAACAGCTCTCAATTGCTTGCTACCATGCTATGTATATTATTATTTTATATTATTTTGAGTAAATTACCAATAGTGTCGATTGCCTTTAATAACAATAATAGTATTTAACTGTTATAAAACGCAATCATATTTACAACAAAAATAATATCAATGTAATTTACATAATTTATTATAAATAAATGCATTTATACTACAAAAAGTACATAACACACATCGGGTCAAGCTCAATGGCACAGTGTCATACTCACCATAGCTACATTGTCTCGCCAACAATAAAACGTTGTGTCCTGTTGTTAAAGGCCCCTTATGGTCGTGTAATTATTTACAAAGCATTATACACTATATGGCAGTACTATAAAACACTGAGACGTTTCACCATATGTTACACGAACACCTATTTTTTCCTTCTTTAACTAATATTATTATTAAAGGAACACGTTGCCTTGGATTGGACGAGTTGGTCTATAAAAAGCGTTTGAAACCGTCTGTTATAAAATGCATATGGTTGGAAAGATGTTTTAAAAGTAGAATACAACGATCAACACAAAAATGCCTCGAAATTGCGTGGTTTTCCTTATACTTTGCGAACTAACACGGTCGGCCATGATTTATGGGAGTCAAAAATTTGACTCCCATAATTAATGGCCGACAGTGTTAGTCGACGAGGTAAAACGAAAACCACGCAATTTTGAGTGATACTTGTGTTGTGTGGATCATTGTATTCTACTTTTTAAATATCTTTCTAATCATATGCATTTTATAACAAACGGTTGCAAACGCTTTTCAAAGACCAACTCGACCGATCCAAGGCAACGTTTTCCTCTACTTTGAAAGAATTTGTATGTATTGTAGACCTACCAGTGCAATTCAACCTATCGGTTGCCATACGGTACATCCGTTTTAATGTATTTTTTTAATGAAATAAACCAATTATAGGGCCCCTATAATATTTTTTACAAAATATCGTGAACAAAAATGAGAAAATAACGGAATAGGAATGTATAGTCAAAATCCAGGAACTGTAAGTTATATGAAGTTTGATAAAACTATGTACGAAATAGGAATACATTTCTACTTCAATCTGAACTCATAAAGCGTAGATAGTTATGTGCACGTTGTACAAAGTAGAAGACCATGTTTAACTTTAAAGATCTTTTATATGCAAAATTATCAAGAATTTTTGGTAATTTTGCATATAATTTTGCATAATATTATATTACATGCAACATTATCAAGAAAGATTATACAATAAAAGTCAATGTCTACTTTGTTGGAGAAAAAAAACAAAGTTTCACTTTTCAGTCATTAATTGTTTTAGCATGAAATGACCCAGTATTTTAAGGCAAAGCTTACCTTCAGTTTTTAAAACAGTATAACTGTTTAAATCCTATTTAAATGTACAAGTATGCAAATCAAACTAACTTGTGAAAATTTAATTTTTATTGGTCGCGTTTTTCAGATATCGCCTAAAAAAACCAGAGCGAATATTTCGTGCACAATCTCCAGAAACTTTACTGCAATAACGCTTCTCAGATTCAAATTTGCGGGGGATAAAAACTTTCATTTTAAGAGTAATTACCAAACGATACCATCTCCCTATTATAAAGTTTATCGCTGCTTAAGTTTATGACACCTTGTCTGTGTCATGTCCTCGCCCAAGTTGCCCAACTATGGTGGACTTGCTTTTCCCTGAGATGGTTTGACCATGGACTAAATTTGGGATTGGGGAGGGAGGCGGCAAGCGGCAATTTTTGTTTGTCGTACCACACGCTGGCCATCGTAGACACGCATAAGATATGTGCGCTTTCCCCGATCCCTTCACTGTTGACCCCGTAGACAGCATGTCGTACGAAAAAGAAGAAAAAAAATTTTCCGGCGGGCGCTAGTGGGTCACGTGTCCAAATAACTTTCTGATATAAAGCCTTGATCAGGATGTTCAAGAGGTAATAAGACTAAGAGGGCGCTGTTCGTTATTGGCGACCGGTCGTGTTGATGGGTGCACCCCACCCACCGCTAAATAAACACCTGTAGCATAGGGCCTACAGTGCATAATACTTATTAATTAAAAATACACGAAAATACTTTTAGAAGACTCACAGCTTTTACAGCAAAGGGGAAATTATTCATTGACTCTTCAACTATAATTCTATGCTCAATTTAATATGGGGAGTCCGAGTGCCGGTCGAGTTATTCACCCTCAAAATAAAAATACACCCAGTAATTTTCGAAACGTCCGAGCATAAATCTTTTAAAAATGTCCAGTACACCTGTTAGCGAATTATGACTACTTATTTCAGGGCCTATATCATCCAAAATACCTCAAGTTGGAAGTCAATAACCCCCAAGTCATAATTGGGAATTTGTTTTACACAATATCCCTTTTCTTTGGGTCTCAACAAATTTCTTTATGTGGAATTATTTTAATTAATGAGCTGCCGTTGATTTCACAAAACTCTTCCCAACTTAAACTAATCTTGTGACTTAGGACGAGTCCCAACCCTGCACTGTAGCATGCAATCCTAAGTTAGGACGAGTAACCCGTCCTAACTCGAGATAAGACGAGTCCTAACTCTTTGTGAAATCGACGGCAGGACGCTCTGTTTTCTCCTAATATAGTGGGGTGCACCCATATTACCATTGTGACACATGATATCGTCTCAGGCATTCAAAGATACGTTGAATAAGTCACACAACAGATATAAATTCAGTTTTATTGTAGAGTAAAAAACTATTATTATAATAGTTGAAATAAAGATACCTATACAGGAATTTTTTTTCTAAAGTAAACTGAAACAATACTCAACTCAAGCAGAAGAAGGAAAGAAAAACGCATTATTACAATCGTTGCTGGGTTTTTTTCTTTATTTTTTGGCTGGTTGTCCAACTCTTTATTTCTGATCGCCAAAGATGAGTACTCTTAAAGACAGTGGACACTATTGGTTATTGTCAAAGATTAGTCTTCACAGTTGGTGCATCTCAACATACGCATAAAATAACAAACCTGTGAAAGTTTGAGCTCAATTGATCGTCGAAGTTGCGAGATAATAAAGAAAGAAAAAACTCACTTGTCACACGAAGTTGTGTGCTCTCTGATGCTTGATTTCGAGACCTCAAATTCTAAACTTGAGGTCTCGAAATCAAATTCGTGGAAAATTACTTCTTTCTCCAAAACTCTGTCACTTCAGAGGGAGCTGTTTCTCACAATGTTTTATACTATCAACCTCTCCCCATTACTTGTAATCAAGAAAGGTTTTATGATGATAATTATTTTGAGTAATTACCAATAGTGTCCACTGCCTTTAACCGCTAGGCCATGGCATGCAACAGAAATCTCTGAATATAATGGATCCAGTTCTTCCTCATCTACAAATGAAATCCTCATCAAAGAATCAGTTTATCTTAGACAGCAGCTTGAATGTCTTTCAATGTCTGTATCAGCTCCTTATCGGCAAATTTATAGCTGAATTCTGGAGATTTAAGTGACGCTCCCATGGCAACTCTATTGTTTCTGTGCACCATTGAGGAATCTTCTGTACTTCGAGCTGAACAATGAAATTCACGTGCGCCACTCTCAGTAAGAATACGGTCAAGATTTCGCTCATTTATTCCTCCACCTCCAAACAGTACAGAAAAAGTAACAAAAAGTTAAAAATTAGAATGTAATAACCATAAAAAAAAATTCATTAATTTTTAGAGTGATTATCAAATGTATGCCTTCCCTTTGAAGGCACTGGACACCTTTGGTAATTGTCAAAGACCAGTCTTCTCACTTGGTGTATCCCAACATATGCATAAACTAACAAATTTGTGAAGATTTGGGCTCAATTGGTCATCGAAGTTGCAAGAAAATAAAGAATGAAAAACACCCTTGCACAAACCTTATTGCTTTGAGATACCTACACAAATACTAAAATACTTCAGGCCTGAAGCCTCTAAAATATTTGAGTAATAAATTACCTCTTTCTCAAAAACTATGTTACTTCAGAGGGAAGCTTTTTCTCAAAATGTTTTATACTGACAACATTTCTCCATCGCTTGTTACCAAGTAAGTTTGCATGCTAACAACTATTTTGAGTAATTACCAATGGTGTCCACTGCCTATAATGGGAGACTTTGGGATGCTAGGTGGCAGCAGACTTACCAGGTAAATTTCCTTTGTTTACGTAGTTCTGAGCGTGCGTACATGACCAAGAACAATGGATTTTACCTGGTAAGTCTGCTGCCACCAAGCGTCCAAAAAGTCTCCCATAGCTTTCTGAGCTTAGGATTGAGACCTGCTTACCTGGCATCACAGTGATCCTGTTTTTAGCTCGTTGAATGATCTCTTTGATTAGTGGTAGCCCCTCAAGAGCTGAAGTCTCCTGACCACTGGTCAACAGTCTCTCAAATCCCAAGTTAATGATGTCCCTTAGTGAGGTATATGCATTACGACACATATCAAAAGCTATATTATGAGACACCCATTAGAACAATCAGAAATGACAAACAAGCATTCATGGTATATTAATTTTGGTTTTACCAATTTACACCAATGTGTGTTAGCATCGTATACTCAGTACTTTCCCCGATTTCAGTAAAAAAAATCACCTAGGCATATTACTCTGGTGGGATTCGAACCTATGACCTTTGCAATTCTAGAGCAGTGTCTTACCAATTAGACCACTGGTAGCTAAAGGCAGTTTGAATCCTTTAGAATTTAGCAGCGGGTACCGCAACAATTTAATAGATGGAAATTTGCAAAATTTATATTCTTTATGCCGGATGAAAACTTCCATCTATTAAAAATATTCATGGTAATCATTCATTCATTAGCAGTTTAATCTTAAAGGGAAGATACCCAGTGGGAAATTACCCAAAACAAATATTAACTTAAAATCTGACTTGGTAACAAGCATTGGAGAGCTGTTGATAGTATAAAACATTGTGTAAATTGACTTCCTCTGAAGTAACGTAGTTTTTGAGAGAGAGATAATTTCTCACTAAAAAAATAAAAGACTTCTACCTAGAATTCTTTTATTCCTGTCTGAAAGCACACAAATTCGTCCATAACAAGGGTGTTTTTTCTTTCATCATTTTCACGCAACTCCGATAACCAATTTAGCTCAAATTTTCAGGCTTGTTATTTTATGCTTCTGATGGGATACACCAAGTGAGGACACTGGTCTTTGACAATTACCAAACGTGTACACTCCCTTCAAACAATATTTCTCCTGTGGTGGCCCAAGGGTTGAATTGCAGGAGAAAAAATACAAAAATAAAAAGGCAGACAAAATTAAACAGTAAAGAAACAATGACAGTAAGAATTTGTAACAGTGAGAAAAGTTCAAAGTTCAAGATATGGAAAGATTCTTGGGAAGAAGTCATTTACTAAATTAACGTACCTCTATGAAAGGTTACTGGAAGGGGTCGACAAAGTTCTGTAAAGAAATAAAGAAATTGTATGATAATTAGCCAGATCATTAGACATCAATCACAAATACATAAATTAAAATCACAATTTTTCTTTCTATCGATTAAACGGTGGGTTATTTTAGCTCAGACAAGTCATAAAGAGGGAACAAATATATGCAAACAAACATGGCAAATTTTTTGAAAACAATTGACGATTATCTCACCAATAAACTCTTTACAAATCTGATGATCTACATCGCCAGAGCTGTAAAAGAAAGAAACAATCATTAAAGTGAGTAATGATGTAAAATATGTTTATCTGAGAACAACTTGTTTTATTTGTACTTGTACAACTATTTATACAGGGCCCGCATTATCAAATTTTCTGAAAATAGTATAATAACATTATAGCCTTGAATTCAAGTCCTGGTGGTTAAGTCATCAAAGTGCGGGTTCGAATCCAGACCATGACACTTGTGTCCTTGAGCAAGATGGTTACTTTAATTGCTTCTTTTTACACAGGGGTATAAATGGGTACCTGTGAGGGTAGAGGTTGACATTTTGTATGAAAAAGCCACTACCGCCATACAGCAGCTCAGGGCTGAATACTCCCCTAGGGAGCTGAGAAAGATTAAAGAAATGTTAGTGGGTGTAGTGTAAAGCGCATTAAGACGTTATTGTGAAATAAAATGCACTTATAAGAACTTGTATGTATTATAATTAACATCATGTCTCATGCAACATGTTGAAGCTTCTTCCTCGCTCACCTTGTGAGGGCGCCAAACACAAATCCGTCTGCACCATTTTCCTTACAGAGTTTGATGTCTTCTCGAATGACATCAACCTCTTGTGAGCTATAAAGGAAATCTCCTCCTCTTGGACGAATTAAAACAAAAACAGGCAACTTTATCGTGGATTTCACTACTCGCAGTAAACCTGATAAGAAAGCAGAACCACATGAAAGAAAAACTGCTGAAGTCTTCTCTTTAAATTGCTCATTTGTCCGGAATGACAGTGAGTTTTGATTTCAACCCTTAGGCCTACATGAAAGGTTTGAACCGCGATATGCCCCAATTCATAACTTTACTTTTTTTCACAGGTAGTCAAAATTGCTGTTGACAACGTTATTCTATTTCAAATAAGGAAAATCAACTTTGACTATGCTGGTTTCTGAAATTGACCCCAACCCTCGCAAAACTTTGAAATTTCCAGATAATTTAGGATTACGCACAAAGAAAACTGTCTTATCCAACGGGCAAAGTATACCAATCTTGAATTGTTATACTCTCCTAAAAACATTGCTGCTGTCCTGGAGAGGGCGAGTTGCAAAATCCATTTGTGCTCTTAACATGGTGCAATGATCATAACCCTCCATCCTACCATGGAGGTATTTCTAACTCCATGATCCTACTGACGGTCAAAGGATGGAGGGTTACGATCATCGCATCTTGTCTTTAGACTTTAAAACTAAGTCAATACAATCCATTTTTGCGCTTGGTTACCATAAAGTGGATGATAGTGGAGAATTGAGGTTGCATGCAGGCAGGTGAACCAATTGAGAATCTGAAATGTTAACATAAATTAGTTAACGAAAAGTTACGCTAACAAAAAGTACATGTTTGAAGTAAAAGTTAAAACCGGACTTACCAAGACTTGGGGTGATGCCCCCTTCGGCTAGACTTGCACAGAGTTCAATTCTTGATGCTCCTGAATTTTTGTTTCAAGCAATACAACTGGGGTCAATATTATTATAAATAAAAACAAGTAGTAGCTATAAATTCTACCTCCATGGACTCAGGGAGTAACCAGAAACTCGAGAGCAGGGCTCAATTTCATAAAGTACAAAAATTTGCTTAGCATGAAATTTCTTCCTTGATTGATAAAAAAAGGATGGGAGGATTACCAAACAAATTTCCACTTGTTGCTAGTTGCAATACTGTAACCCTCTTCCCGACGGCCTGGCGGTCGTCGGGAGGAGGGTTACGTTATCGCAACTAACTTGTTGCATATTGCTTGTTACTGGTGTATTCTGCTGTTGTTTGCTTATTTCCGTCCTGAAAATGATGTGGAAAGTTGGCTGGTAATATAGCTGGTAATCCTGTTTTCATCAAGGCAACAAATGCCCAGGATACCAAACAAGAAATGTACCATGAATTGGACAAATCAATAATCATGTTAAACATTATCTATCATTATCAAGCAAGAAGGATTTATATTAACTTTACAATTACATACAAAGACGACCACACTTACCACCCCTTTCTGCTTCAACCGCAGAACGCACTGAGTCAACACAAACTTCCATTAAGACAAATCGTTGTTTACAATACACCTTTTTTGTCAGTAGTCTGTTTGGTCTGAATTTCGTTTGATTTAGTGTCTAGTGAGCATGTGCTGTTGTTGTTTTGCTGTATTTTTTAACACCGTCTTTTAAAAATAGCGCCCTCTCGTAATCCGTAATCTGAGCGATTTTGTTTTCTTCCGGGGGGAACTCAACCTTTATTTTGGTATATCATTTGTGTGTATTGCTCGTCCCCCCGAAGCAATCAAGTACAGGCATCCTCATTTGTATCAGTGAAAGCGTTTCTTGAATACGAGGTTAATTTTTTCTCTCTATAGTCTGGTAACTTTCACTAGGATCCGCTTCGTTCATTGGAGTGTAGTTCAGTTACCGCACATGATTACGAGGACGGGGCGGACAGTAATTTTTCTCTCAAATAACCTGGAATCTTCATTCTGGTAATTATTGGTTTTTTGTTTCCTTCATTTTAACTAATCAAATTATTATCTGGTTAAAACTATACAAATTTTTGAAGCTGTAAATCATTGCATTTTATTAACAAAACACCGTATACTTTTGTGGCAAAGGACCAGTCCTAACTAGACCTAGTATTTAGTTAGACCCAGTAACTGGGGCGCTGTACTCCTTTTAAACAATTTTTGACTTCATCTGTCGTACTAGCGCCCCAGGGAACGGCACAGAATTTTAACGAATACCCTGTTTTTCGCGACACCCAGCCACAAAAAATGCCTCAAAATGACAAAAAGACCAAACAAACTAGCTCAAAAATCGCCTACTCTATTCTCGATACGTCTAGGATGTAACATCAGGCATTTAATTGTACTCACGATCATTTTTTAAACTCCAAATCGATGATTTTTAACTCCGCATCGTGGAGCGATTGACAAGTCTGCGATTTTCGGATGTGTATGATAACGAAACATGGCGTCGCGGTGTATAGATCAGGTGGTAGTCGCATCACATGTCTTCGGTTTGCTGGTGACGCGTTGTGGGTGGATGTCCATCAACGGCTGTTTAATGCTACACTTGTTACAGGCGTTGCAGCGAATGCTATACATTGTACACTGGGATGGGTACAGGCGCTGCAGCTAGCGAGTGCCCACGTGCGTTCAATCATGAGCAACGTAACTTACACGGTGCCGGGTTGTTGGAAAATTATCAGAAAGGGGGTAAAAGGTTCTCAGAAAGGGAATATTGTCTGAAAGAGGGGATGAAGTCTGCTGGTCTGGATTTTTCTGGTCAAAAATTGTTTAAAAGGAGTACAGCGCCCCAGTTACTGGGTCTAGTATTTAGTAATCCAACATCACTCATCATCAGCAGCAGCGATTGGGAACAGTTTTTTAGTTGACAGATTTTGGGTCGGTGTTTACACTTCCTTTTTGGCCCACTTGTCATGTCTGTGCCCAAGATCTGTGCCACAGAGAATGCAAAGAGAAGTGGGGCTAACCATGGATGAATAAGAACACTTATTCCTCCTCCTTGACCTTTTGGGCTAAATTCAACTGACTCTGCTCTGTGCTGTGACAAGACTAGAAAAAGAAAAAAAAAACTAGACCATCCCATTCCCAGTAAAGACTTTACTAAGTTACCATTTATAAGCTAATAATAATATTGGTGTGATTTTTGTTTTCGGAAGTAATTTAGTATTCGGCCACAACTTTTGCATTAATTTTTATGAATTAAACATCATAATTTTTTTAAGTAATCAATGAGTGAAAAAGGGGCTGTCGGATATGGAATGTTTTTTCTAATTTTTAAGATTCATATATATAAATTCAAGATTTGTTTGTAAAAACAAAGTTTTGACATGTACCCCTTTCTTCATACCTAAACTTGAAAAAACATGAAGGGTTAAAGGAACACGTTGCCTTGGATCGGACGAGTTGGTCAAAACAAAAGCGTTTTTAACCGTTTTTTATATAATGCATATGGTTGAAAAGATGTTTTAAAAGTAGCATACAATGATCCACACAAGTTTGCCTCGAAATTGCGTGGTTTTCCTTCTACTGTGCGAACTATCACCGTCGGCCATTTATGGGAGTCAAAATTTTGACCCCCATAAATGGCCGACGTGTTAGTCGACGAGGTAAAAGGAAAACCACGCAATTTCGAGGCATGTTTGTGTGGATCATTGTATTCTACTTTTACAACATCTTTCTACCCATATGCATTTTATAAAAAACGGTTACAAACGTTTTTCAAAGACCAACTCGACCGATCCAAGGCAACGTGTTCCTTTAATGAAAATTGAAAGGTTCCATAACGATTTGAACATCAAGGGTTAATAAATAAAATTTATATATTTATTTTATGTTTTCTTTCATTGAGCTGTGTACAAATAATGCCTGCAGGGAGGGAGTCCATGTACTGTGGCTCTTAAAGGCAGTGCAGTGGACACTATTTTTGGTAATTACTCAAAATAACTGTTAGCATAAAAACTTACTTGGTGTAATTGCAACGAGCAATGGAGAGCTGTTGATGGTATGAAACTAGGCCTGGGCGAATTATTCGAATATCCGGTTAATGGCGAATAGGTTTTCCTATCCGTAACCGCGAATGCCTTTTTTTTCTTAACCGGATATCCGCATAGGGCGCGAATACCTATTTACAAACCGGATAATTCTGTAATTACAACCGAGTAACCGGATATTCTTTAATATCCGAATATCCGCAGACGTCGAGCGACAACTGATATGAATGTTTTGTCTGAATTCTTATGAGACTTCTATTAAAAGACAGCATAAAACATCATAAATTAAGTATTTAACTATGCTCACCTCCGTGAAGAGTTAAAACAATGACATTTCACTTGTAATTTGTTCAAAGATTACAAAAGTTTTCCTTCACGTAGAGTCAATCACGATCAAAACAAAAAGCAAATCGCCATCTTTAAATTAGATCCGGTCATTTTTATGAATGAACCGAGTGACACTGTCTAAAACTAATATCAATCCGCCCATAAGATCTCATTCACAAACGAACAGCGCCCTCTAGCGGCAAAAAAAAAAAAAGATTTTTTTTTTTTTTTTAAATAGCGCCCTCTTGCGGCGAAAAAGCTATTCGAATATTCGGTTAATTTCGGATAGTTGGCCAGCGGTATCCGAATAACAAAATTTCACTATTCGCCCAGCACTATATGAAACATTGTGAGAAACAGCTCCCTCTGAACATTATGTCCTTACTCTATGCTCTGTAGTAACGTAGCTTTTGAGAAAGAAGTAATTTCTCACAAAAATATTTGATTTGAATTCAAGACCTCAACTCATTTGAGGTCTCAAAATCAAGGCATCTGAAACCACACAGCTTCTGCGACAAGCGTGTTTTTTTCTTCCATTATTCATCAACCAATTGAGTTCAAATTTTCACAGGTTTGTTATTTGATGCCTATGTTGGGATACACCAAGTGAGAAGACTGGTCATTGACAATTACCAATAGTGTCCTGTGCCTTTAAATATAAACTTGTGATGTCTTGTCACACTCACAGGTTGTTTTGTGTATACCTAAGGCCAAGTAAAATAAATAACATGTTGCTCGTCCCCGCCCGCCTCGATTTTGGCGGCCGCACCAATTTTATTGTTATATGTTATTTAAAAAAAAAATTAAAAATAAATATAAAAAAATTAACAAAAATCATGGAAATCAACTGACATATAATTGATAGCTATGTCAGTTGTACCCTTCATTTTTATTGAGCAATTTCATTATCTTTCTTACGTGTAGGCCTACAAAAAATGCTATCACAACGCATAATGAGAAACTTGGTACTTTGAAACGTTTTGCCCTTCACGTTTGCATGCCACAGTTCTATACACCAGGGCGGGATGCCACACACACAGACTAACTTTGGAGCAAAAGCAAGAGTCTTTGGAAAGAATAACAATGTATCAAAATAGACACAGAAACACACACAGAATTTGAGGACATACAGTAACATACTCATAAAACCATAAAACCATCTTCAAATACGATATGGCGGCCATCTTAGACGGGGTGGCCGTCTTGAAAAATTAAAAAAATAAATAACAAATAACAAGGACCTCCCTCACCAACTTTTTCAAAAAGTTTGGACGAGCAACATGTTATTTATTTTACTTGGCCTAACTCTATTTTTATAAAGTCTTCATCATATTTCTTAATCAGACCAAGAAAAACAGACAAACCAATTATCAAAACAAAACCAAGGATTTTCAGAAAACAACACCTTAACAAACAGACAATCAAATGAAGAACAAACAAAAACCACAGCAACAACAAACAACCAAACAACACAAGAAAACATTGGACAAAACAACACTGGGGAACACACATCAGACAAACAGGGAAAACTGAAAGTATGAGATAACCTTTAACTAAACCTTGCTTTTTTCTATTGATTGAGTATTACATTTTATATTGAATGGTACTAATGCATTAGACTAAATTGATTGGTCGTATTTAGTCATTGTCAATAATAGTCATTGGAAATTGTTGACATATTTGACACCTTTATGCTTTGAAGGTCGTTGTGCAGCTGTCACTGAATTTAGTCAGTTGCATAAAAATGTGTACTTCACACCATTACATTGTACATTATTGTACACTGTGTACATTATTGTACACTGTGTACATTATTTTACACTGTGTACATTATTGTACACTGTACATTATTGTACACTGTGTACATTATTGTACACTGTGTACATTATTGTACACTGTGTACATTATTGTACACTGTGTACATTATTGTACACTGTGTACATTATTGTACACTGTGTACATTATTGTACACTGTGTACGTTATTGTACACTGTGTACGTTATTGTACACTGTGTACGTTATTTTACACTGTGTACATTATTGTACACTGTGTTTTTGTACATGTACATCAGAATACATGCAGGTGTAAATAGGCATAACCAAACACTTTTATTATTTTTATTAATGTTTTATTGTCACTTGTAAAAAAAACGAATATTTGTATAGTGAAGTGCGTTTTGGTTTTGTGTTTCTAAAATAATACTTCATGTACAATGTACAATGAACAATAATGTACACGTATTATTCGACTGCATCGTACACTAACAAAGGTCAGTGATTTTGCACTGTACAAATGTACGGAATGTTTTTGTTAGACGGTACTTTGATTGTAGAGGTTTTGATTAAAGACAAATTGATTACTGCAGTCCTGGAATTTCATATTTAAAAGGGCAAGGCCATTTTCATTTTGCAAAGAGCACTTCCATTGGAAAATCTTAAAGTCAATGGGAAACTTTCGAAGGGGCACCAAGTTATTACAGGCCTGTTAGGGTTTTTTCTACCATGCTATTCATTCAGGCCTTGAAATTCACTCTTGAAGAGCCACATCAATGTTCTCTAATTAAGGCGCACTTTTAGGGATGAAATGTGAGTTTGTGTTGGAACCTTGCATGGGGCGCCTCAGCAATTGCACAGGGCACCCATGGCAATTGCTGTGGGCTATTGGGAGGCCTAATCATTCAAGACTATTTAAAATTGCCTGTAAACAATTAATTTCTGATTATATTCAGAATTGTAGTTCATTCATTCATTCATTTCTTTTATTTTTACCACACACAAGGAAAAGTGATATAATTTACATAACATTATATTATAATGATTAAGGAAGACATAAGTACAATAGGAATTTGTGTAAGGATGGAGGTCTCCAAGAAGCATCTTGTCGAGTAGAGACCCCACTCATACAATAACAAAACAAGGAACAATACAACAATATGAAAATATTACAACTAAATTGGCATAGCTAGTATATAAAGTACACTTGGGGTTGGAATAAAGAAAGTCTGCTTATAAATATTTGCTGATTAATTGAGTTTTATAGTTTCTGCTTGAATAAAAATAAACTGTGTATTTTTTTCAAAGAGGTATCCAAGGAATTCCAAAGCTTAGGCCCTTCACGTTTGACACTTTTTGAAGTTAGTGTGGTACGAGCACATGGTTGATGAAAATCAGTAGACTGCCTAGTGAATTGAGAGTGGATATCTAGATTTTTTCTGAACATTGAACATAAAGTGTTAGGCAGTTTTTTATTGATGCATGAAGATCCTAAGCTGTAAAAGATAAATGTCATTGACTTTAAGTGTTTTGTGTTTATGAAATAAAGGATTGCTGTGAGCCCGGTAATCAGTTAAAACCATCTTCTGACTGCATTCTGTTCCTTATTATAAAGCCTGTGAGCACAACAACTCACTAAACACAGAATACTATTGCTTAGCAGAATCGCCAGCTCAAATTACATTATGTTTGCATTGATGTGGCTGGTGCTTGACTCAATTTTTGCTTAGGGAAAAAAACTTGTCAAGCAGTATTTTCCTGCTTAACAGCTTTAAGAAATTGAGCTTTGACTGGAAGCCCTCTGTATCTTTGGCTACACTAATTTACATGTTTGCTGTATTGTTTGGTGTGTTTTCGTTTATCTTTTTAGTAAGACTCTGCTATGGTTTAAACTTGAGGCCCTTAGAGGCCATTCAAAGTTCTTGCATTTAAAATAAAAATTAAGAGGAATGTATAATAAAAAAATAATCTAATATTGATTTGACTCTTTTTTTCAGTTCCTTTGTAAACAATTAATTGACAGTAAACAGAATTCAGGTGTAGCCTAGATTTGATTTTCTTTTTAATTTTACCTTTATTTATTTTTTATATTTGGTCACAGATTGTGGGAGGCGTTGAGAAGTCAACATGGCTGAGAAGCCAGTTAAGATCGGGTCAAAGGTCGAGATTACTGGCAAGGGACTCCATGGGAAGGTTGCCTTTGTTGGTGTGACGGCCTTTGCAACGTAAGCTTCTCATCTCATCGTTGTTTAATTATAGAATTCCCCCAAATTATCTCATCCAACTCTGTTTATAAATGCAATCCTTGAACTTTGCAATTTTCCTCCATGGTAGGGGCACTTCTATGAGATAAATGTTAATTCGTGTTGGAATTTAAAATAAAAACACTGAATATTCTCAGTGAAATCTGATCGTGTTTTGAATTGATTGAAATTGACAGCGGGAAATGGATTGGTGTAGTCTTGGATGATGCCAAAGGGAAGAACAATGGAGTCGTTCAGGGAAAGAAATACTTCAATTGTCCGGACAACTATGGTATCTTTGTACGCCAGTCTCAGGTAAGCTACTTCTAATAATAATAATAATAATAATAATAATAATAATAATAATATGAAGCATTTATATAGCGCTCTACTGAGAACAGGGGTGGATTTCACAAAGGTAGTCCTAACTTAGGACTAGTCCTAGGCAATGCTAAGAGATAGGACTAGTCCTAAGTGTGGACCAGTAACTCATCCTAACTTAGGACTGGTCCTGTCTCTTAGCATTGCCTAGGACTAGTCCTAAGTTAGGACTACCTTTGTGAAATCCACCCCAGAGCACTTTACATGAGACAAGGACGAAAAAGAAAAACAAATAAACTATGATGGGTTGGGGAACAGAAATGAGGCTTCAGGGGGCTTTTGAATAGGCCTACAGGCAACGAGATCGCCTCTCTCAGACCAGGGGGGAACCTCATTCCATAGACGTGGGGCAGCCATGGCGAATGAGCTATCCCACCCTTCCTTCTAGTTCAAAGAACAGAGAGCCGGGTCTGATCAGTTGATGAGCGGAGTCGTTGCCTGTATGCATTCAGCAGTATTAGAGTTGTGGGAATGTACAAGTTCAACCAGGAGATTGGGTGTGAAGGATTTTGTAGACATGAGTGACAATATTGAAGGTTTTATGTTCTTTAACTTATACTTCTACTGAAGATTAAAGATTTAAAATATTTATTGTCATGCAAGCCTGGAATTTCATCTTTGAAAATGTTGAAAGGGCAAGGCCATTTTCATTTTGCAAAGGGCACTTCCATTGGGGAAATCTTAAGCTCAATTGGAAACTTTGAAGGGCACCAAGGCCAAGACCAAGGGGCAACGGAGGGCATGGCCCCAGTGGCCTGCAAGTAATTCCATTCCTTGGGCCGATTTCACAAAGATCTTAGATTGATCGTAACTGCAAATCAATCGAAGTTGCTTAGTAAAACGTGATGTTACAATACAAATCACTATGGTGAGACTGAAAATTTGTCTTGCGATGAATTTTATTGCTTTGTGATGTCGGCCCCTGATCATGTTAAGAAACATGAGATTTGTCTTCCCTGTGTATTTGGATAATCCTTATACAAGTTAAGGCATAACAACAGTAGACATGAGAGCAACTGTAATTACTTACTGGGAACTCCACGGTAGTGAAATTGATAACGATTCACTAAAAGCTAAAGTACACATTATTTCGAAGTGAAATGATTCTAAAATTGCTCTATACAATAAAAAAGTGTTGTATATTTTTAACGAAGTACAATGAATTGCCATTAATTTTAGGACTACCAATCATATATATACCTTCCCTTTAAAGCCATTGGACCCTTTTGGTAAACAGTATTGTCCAATTCCCACACTTCATGTATCACAACTTATATATAAAATAACAAAGCTGTGAAAATTTAGGCTCAATCGGTCGTCGGAGTCGGGAGAAAATAACGGGAAAACCTACCCTTGTATCCGTGCGTTTCGTCATAAATTAATCTGTAATTCTCGCTATGGAGAATCGATATTGTTTTACTGTTTACTCAAAAAGTAAAGCATCTCATGGACTAATATTTCAAGAGAAGTCTTTCACCACTACCTTCTGTAAACCCTGTAAATTATTTGTAAATCTGTGAACTTTTTTTTTTCTGTACTGAAAGTGTATAATGGCTTTACGACTGTAATATTTTGTTATTTTTGGATGACAGATTACTGTGGAAGATTCTCCCCCGGGAAGTGGAGTGGTGTCCCCAGGGACCACCTCTCCCGTCCCAACTTCAATCCCTCGAGCAAGTGCACCAAAAACAGAGAAGGTAAGATCAAGATTATCCTTGTTTACAACTAATTACATGTAACTAACATCCGTTTCATACAGACGCTCCAGACTCGCGCCGAAGCGATTTCTCAATTAAATGTATGAGAAGTTCATTGTCTGAAACAGTAAGGAGCGACTGGACATCGAAAGATCGACTGTTGCGGTCGTTCGGAATGACTCTGGAGCGTCTTGGTTTCAGACGGCGATCTTGTCATGAGATAAACCTAATGTAAATGTTATGTTAAGTTCGCAAGTCTGAAACCAAAATTTATTTGGGTCGACCAAGAGTCGCTCCTAATCTATTTATTTTGGCGCCTAATCATTAGCAGAGAGCACTGATTCGCAGTGAGAGTGTCAATCTAGACAATTCCTATGTGGATGTTGTAAAGGATTCTTGGTCCTAATTTCTCAGATGTTAAGATGGAAGACTACAGGCCTTGTTGCACGAGGCAACTTTTACAGGCAACTTGGAGGCAACCAGTAGTAGTGACTTAGCGTTCACTCGCTAATACTGTTCCTGTGAACAGTTTATTGATTACTAGTATATGCTACAGGACCACTTAGGTAGCACATGAGTCGATCTTTCAAACAATGTCTCACAATCACCAATACAAATATTTGAACATTGAAATGTGAATGGCTATTTTCTCGGAGCTTGCCTGGAAATAGTTGCCTGTAAAATGCCTCAAGTGACATGGCCCTTAGGTTGAGTCCAAAATCTGCAGATTTACAGTCGTCCCTCTTCAGTTTAGAAGTAACACTTGTTGACTGATTGTGTTAATTCAATGCAGTAAAAAAGGTCAATCCCCATCCACCATCAGCCTTGCTGAGATATGGTGGCCACTATAGGAGTGAAATGTGCGGTTTGGGTGTATACAGACAGATTTACCCAAACCTAACAGTGTTATAGTATTGGGTGCGTTCGATTAGCGTTGCTAAGTCAGGTGAGCCTTCTCGTGGTGACGTCATGCACCTCGAGCCAGCCCCAAGTGACCCATTCCACAAGCAGGACACTTGGGGCTGACCCGGGTGAGACCCTGGAATGACATAAAAGCTATTCGAACGTATCAAGGCAGATCGGGTCGACCCGGGGAAGCTAATAGAAAGCACCCTTTTTGTCCATCGTATCTCAAAATGGCTTATTACCGATATTTTTGTGTCTAGTTTCTGCAATGGACTTATTCGATTGACACACAGTAGGGGAATGAAATCTGCAGCAAAAAAACAACCTAATTTGATATTTAGACCTTTGCTGAAGTTTTAGGTTTGGTATCTTATATAAAGAGAAAGCCTTTTTACTCTGTGATACTTAGTCTGTGATCCAGTGTAGTGGGGTTTTATCCATACTTTTTGAAAGGCTAGCAGTTGTTCTGTGATT
This sequence comes from Asterias amurensis, assembly GCF_032118995.1. Lineage (NCBI taxonomy): Eukaryota > Metazoa > Echinodermata > Asteroidea > Forcipulatida > Asteriidae > Asterias > Asterias amurensis. The sequence goes on from NC_092655.1 coordinate 22,185,144, forward strand.
AACCCTTAAAAACAAACCATTACGTACAGTCACCGCTTGTGAAGAAACAACCCCCAAGTCCGTCGCAAAAGTCTGGCGAACAGAAAACACCTTTGGAAAAAGTGAGTTGGTAATCATTACAATTTTTTTCAACCAGGTTTTTGTACTCCTGAAAGAAAAACAGGTTCATGTCATAACTGCATTGCAAGTTCATGCTTAGTGGCTGCTTATGTGTAGTACAACATAGAATATGGGTATCTCTAACACAAAGTATCTCAATGCCTGCTGTTTTACTCTTGAATTAATTTTATTTATTTAAGAAAACATTCAAGGGAAAACGGACAGAAACATGTCGAGATGTTCTAAGGCTAATGGCTAAAATAAAAAGCACAATTAACTTGCCTGTGTCTTTGAAGGAAGTCCAAAGTCTTCAATAACCAAGTCCTCAAACCTCACAGCCTGAAAAATATGCTAAGAAATAAAAAGTCACATTCCGTTATTAAGGCGATCCCTTGTATCATTAGCTTTGGGTGGGATCCCTGGCTTTGGGGCAGTAACAGAATGAATGGCTTCTGACTGGCACAGTCGGACAAAGATATTTGACAAAATAAGGAGACTGCAAGAGCAATAGCCAATAATCCGTATTGGTTGCAGATTCAAATCTCCTTGAGCCTTCAATTGTTTTTAAAGAATTCCATAAATCATTCGTCATAAAAGAGAAAAAAGTAGTGTCCCAACTTGTGATATATATTTTCTGGTTTTGCATGGAGTTGGCCAACGCCCTTTAATTTTAATCTGTGGGAGCAGTCCTGACACTTTACAGAGGCAACAACGGTGATGCCCCTGGCACCCTGCCCCCTGGCACCCTGCCCCCCTGGCACCAGCCTTGGTGCCCTTGAAATACTCCGGTAAAAATTTGCACTTTCCTCGTAGCTTGCCCTTTGCCAAGGAGAAAATGCCTTGGTGCCCTTGCCCTTTCAAAATCGAAGCATACAGGCCTGTTAGTTCCACGTCTAGTATATGAGGACTCCAGGGTCTGAGAGCCACTTTCATGAATTTTCAATTTCATCCAAATTCATCCCTGAGCGTGGCACCGTGGTGGACTTGGTTATTAAAGCACACTTTGTGTTAGTGATATCCTTTGGTAATCCCCCATTATTATATTTAATCACTGCTTTTTTTCAATCAAAGTGAAAAGTATTTAGTTGCTTTTATTAACGGTTTATTAATCATTACCAGGGTTTGTTATGATGCATGTTAGCTGTTCCAGGTTGAGTTGTTTTATTCCAATCTATGATTGAAATTTGAGAGAAATGCAGAAAAAGTGGTTCAATTTATTAACTCACTCTTATTTTTTTGATACATTCCATGTGCAAAGCAAACATGTTTAATTTGGTCTGAAATAAGCACCTCAAAATACATCTTTGTGCATCTTAAAATTTCTGTGCAAATTTCTTTTCTTTTTTTAATAAAAAGAGCGGCATTCTTTTTCATTTTTTGGGGGGGACAAATGTCTGCCCTGTAACTCTTAAAAATGCAACAAATTTTAATTTTGCTGTTGTTTTTTATGAATCCTTGTCCCACCGAGCGTTTTTTTTTTTTTACCAGCTCCACACAGGAATAACTTGAGTGAGGAGTTGGTTATTACTGATTGCATTTAGAGTGAACAGAACATAGATGTAAAAGCTGGTTGCAAGTTTGGGATAAGCCTGGGTGACTAGTGTCAAAGTCGCGACTATTGATTGCTTAGTGGAGTTGTGTCTACCGTTTTTCAACTACTCAACTAATCGCGCCACCATGACTACTACAAAAATAGTTGCATCTTCCTACTTGGTGAACCACTTGTGTCGCTCACGTCTTTTCACCACAACATGCTTTACTTACGAAACACAATCAGACCTCAGTGACACAATCCTTCATTTACAATACTTCAATCCTTTCAGCTTGAATTTTACCATGTTGTGCCTTTGGCAATACAAAATTAGTCCCGACTAGCGTCAAAGTTGCAACGAGGCACGACTAGTCGATTAGTGAATTTCATGAGTCGCCCAGGTTTATTATGAGGCCATGGGTATAGGGGGTCATAGGTATAGGGGGTCATGGGTTACGTAGTATGGGGGTCATGGGTATGGGGTCATGGTTGGTAGAGTAGTGGAAGCTAGATGCTGGTGACTGGTTGCAGAAGTAGACCTTACACTGGTGTCTTTAGAATGAATAACTTAGGAATTCGCACAAATTGGTTTGTAGTTTATCAATAAATAAACAAACTAGTGGCTTGTTGCATGACATCTGAAATTTAATTTAAAAGTGAATTGTTTGTTTGTGTTACTACCACTTTCACAATTGTTTACAAAGAGTTTGGGTTAATAGTATATTTGTCAATTTTTGTCAGTGACAAACTTCTAAAAGTCACTTCATATCACATGATAAATGAAGATCATTTCCATAAAGTATTTTGTTCTTCATAATGCCGCCACATAATCTACAGCCATGTCTATACTGTCGGCTATGGCTGTTGCTAAGGCTGTTGCTAAGGAAGTTGCTAAGGAAGTTGCTAAGGTTGTCCATACTTCAATGCATGTCAACATGTCAATCGAGCCACAGCCACTAATTTAGACATGGCTTTTCGAACTCAGGCTAGAATCCTAAAGCATGGCTTAGAGTCTGGCATAGGCTCTGTTCATTTGTTTATAAAACCCCATAAGGAAACAATATGCTTTCTAAATAACTAACTGATACCAAGCCCAAGCAGTGGTGTCCAAAACAAGTCAAGTTTTGTTTTTGTCTCATTTTTTTTTTCAATATAAAATCCTGCTTTTCAATCCATGCTACACACACTTGTAAGTGTGTTAACACCTCCAATAGACCAATCCATTTAGCTCCGCCCCATTGCGTATTGACCAATCACAACGCAACGAAGGTCCGACAAATAAGGTCCGACATGCGTGCGCGTATCTTGGCGCGCGGCAGAATTGTGCGGAAAGGCATTGGAGAGCCCCACGTGTTCTTGCTCACACGTGCGTTGTGGGCGGAGCTTACTGGATCGGTCTATTGGGGACCTCCTATTGTTCATCTTTTGTTTATACTCCCATTGGTTTTGTACACGTTTTCCATTCGTGGACCTTTTCCAAACCGGGGACCCTATTGTCCCTTTTGTTATAGGGCGCTGGTTTGAATCGTATACTATAAGTTATCACACAAGCGCGAGTGGAATACAGAAAAATATAGCACCTCGGACTTCGGCCTCGTTGGCTATGGAACGCAGACGCGCTATATTTTCTGTATTTCCACGTGTGATAACGTATTTATCTTCAAGCAAACTTGGCGCGTGACATAGGACATACAAGACCAAGGTAGTGATATTAGACGTGCAATATAGGTTTTTATCACAACTCCATTCTGCAAATCTGATTGGAGGATTAGTGCGTACTTGAAGATAAATGTACTTTTACACACTTCTACACACTCACATGCTACACACACAGTGTATAAATTAATGCTTTAAAAGAATTATATTTACTGTTTTATTACTGCTTTTTCTTAGTATTTGTTTATTACTATATTATTTGTTTTTTTACTATTTTATTTGAACTCTGATCACATATCATGCACATTTCTGTAAAGATACTGTTTTTAAAGGCTCAGTACTTCATGACTCTGTGCCTTGTTGGAGCATATACACCTACATGTACATGTACATCATACCTAATAACAACTTCAATGCTTAGAATCCATGTCATCATTTCAATTTTTATAAATGAGAAGCTTAGCACACAAACATGTTAAGCACAAATTACTTAAGAAGCTGAAATAGGTATGAAGCTGTGGGATATACATGTAATCTTAGCACACAAATATGTTAAGCACAGAGCCAGTTTCAAGCTATGGGAAATCCTTCGTGCCTGGTTCATAATTCCTGCGAATGTGATACGAATTTTGCCGCCACAAATTCGCAACAAATAATTCCATTTAGTTGACTTGTACTCAACTCCTAAGAAACGTGCGCTCAAAATTCGCTTCACATTCGCATTTGCAGGAAGTATGAATCTTGGTTTGTTTATTTGTTTTTTGTTTTTCTTTATTGTCCTCATCAAGGTACCCACATTCTCTACCCACAAACCTTGCATGTTTATAAACCCCATGGTGTGATTTCATCCCTTTGTGTGTGTGTGTTTTCCCCCCCATACTTAACTTCTCTTACAGAGTTTGCCTGTACGTCGTTTACTCAAATTCAACCCTGCACGAAGACCCTCTGATGGTTTGTCTAGAGTGAGTTAAAGCATGAGTAGCATGCAGGAACTAATCAGATGCTGACACTAAGAAGAAAATAGACATTGAGGGACACTAGGAGCAAGTTCAAGTGTGCACCATGGTTAACTAAAGTTTGACCCCAAAAAAGTTTAACTCAAACCTAGGCTGGTCGACCATTGGTTGACTACTGTGGTCAACCATTTGGAACCAACCTCATGACCATGGTTTCTTCACTGGTCCCAGAAGCCTTTTCCATGCTAACAAGTGTAAAGCGCAAAAGGGAACCTGTGACGCAAAAACACAGAAGTGTTGGTTACGGTGGTACCAATGGTTGACTAAAGGCTTCCTACTGAGTCGTTTGAGTGAGTACGTCACTGCGCATGTATATTGCTGGTCATTAGTCAACTAAAATGTGCGCACTCGAACTTGCTCTTGATGGCAGCAGACTTAATGAGTCAATCCGTTTAGTTTGCAGAATGATGCCTAGTATAAAGTTGACGGTAACAAATTACCCGAGTCCAATGTCATGGCGATGCTTACAGTGGGAAATTTGCACTTTCGGTCTACAGAGTTTGAAATTGAAGAAAAAGTTCACACGACCGCTGAGCTTGTAACTGTAATTATTACTCAACTAAACTGTTTTAGACGAGAAACAAAATGCGAAAAAAATATCTTAACAGTTAAACATTTACATGTAAACTGATTTTAAAAGCAAAGAATTGTCTTAAGGTTTTAAAAGCACTATTGTACTTCAATAGTCGACAGAATTGAAAGGAGTTTATCAAATTAAAATTTGAACACCATTTGTTTCAGTTAATACAGTTACATCTTGAGGTATTATAAAATTGTATAGTTGAAAAACACTAGACTGCCATATATAACTTTACTGGCCTGACGCTTAAATAACTGGTCTCGACCTGCACTCCAGTGTAAATTTCAATCCCTGGCTTCCATATAGAAGTATAAACTTTACATGGTACCAAGTAAGCACGTATTTCTTTGGTAAGCAGCTACATGACATTTGACCCTGGTGTGTCTGGCGCCACCTAACATCCCAAAGTGTCTCATTAATCTGCATAGAATTGTCCACATTTTCTTTAGAGTCAATTGTGCAAAATGTTTTACCTTAAAAAAAGAAACTGGGGGTCGTGTCTTAATTCCAAACAAAATGGAGAGCGGTTCTTGATGCTGGAATTTTAATTGGATCTTGAGAAGTGAGAACCAATGACAACTGATTAATTACAACAAAATAAAGATGTCAATAAAGATCCGAATGTTCTTCTTTTGGAAAATGTGGTCAAATTTATCACAAACTTCTGTTCTAACTGACAATGGAATTTTGTTGTTTTTTGTTGATATTTTTTTGAATAATAATAACCCTTGCATAATTACTTCAATTGGGAAACCGGAGACATTTATGAAACCCTTCTCTGGTCTGGATTCGTCTTTAAGGATCAGGCTAGTTCTTATTGCACTGTAGATTTGTAAGAAATAAAAGAGGGGCTCCAAGGTCAAATCGAGTTTTGTGATGCACTCATTTTGATCTGGGAACCCTCTCTTTAAAGGAACACGTTGCCTTGGATTGGACGAGTTGGTCAAAACAAAAGCGTTTGTAACCGTTTTTTATAAAATGCATATGGTTGGAAAGATGTTTTAAAAGTAGAATACAATGATCCACACAAGTTTGCCTCGAAATTGTGTGGTTTTCCTTCTACTGTGCGAACTAACATGGTCGGCCATTTATGGGAGTCAAAATTTTGACCCCCATAAATGGCCGACGTGTTAGTCGACGAGGTAAAAGGAAAACCACGCAATTTCGAGGCATGTTTGTGTGGATCATTGTATTCTACTTTTACAACATCTTTCTACCCATATGTATTTTCTAAAAAAACGGTTACAAACGCTTTTCAAAGACCAACTCGACCGATCCAAGGCAACGTGTTCCTTTAAGATGGTTTTTATGGACAGGATGAGTACACTTGTGGACAAGTTGTGTATGTTTATCACGGTGATAGTCGATTGGCATAATGATTCAGGTCTTCGATCACTGCTCTTGCGAGGCTGCTGGCTGCCGACTACTCCCCTACAGCACGAGAGCAGTAGTCTCACGGGGCCAGCAGTTGGCGAGAACATCGCCAGTGTCGTGGAGAAAGCCGGAACTCTATCACCGCGACAGACACCTATTTGTCCGCACGGCTAAAGATTGAGTAGAATGCTGACTAGTTGTTAAAGATTTGATTCAAGACTGCAGAGACGAATGGACTCATCCCACCTTATGTTAATCTCTTAAAATAGAGACCCTTTTACATTTACCTTTGAACTTTGACCTTTTGAACTTGGTCCAGTATGCAGTATGGCAAAGGTTAGTCTTGGTGCAAGACGTTGTTGTTCATTATCAGTCAACTAATAATCCCCCACTCCACTCCACACCACATTACTATTGAAAAATAGCCAGCGATGCTGGGAAAACTAACAGATCACCAATACATCACACACAAAAGAGCGAGTTTGTGGCATCCAGAATCGCTCTCTTTATCTGTGGAAAAAAGTGGCGACATGTGTAGTGTTGAGTGTGTGTACATGTAAACATACATGTACGTAGGACCCACGCAACAAGAACTTCTTGCACCAAGACTAGGCAAAGGTTTATTCCATGTACCACTGCCTAATAATACATGCCACAACATTTCTGGTTCAGTGAATCAGAGACAACATTCCAGTCCAGTCTTTTGTTTCCTTTTTATAATTTGTTCAGCTTTGTTTCACATTCTTTTTACTAACCTGAATTAAACATGCTGTTGATTGGCCGACCAATGTAAAGAGCAAGATTTAAAACTTTGTGCACTTTGTTAATAGAAAAAAAACAGAATATTTTTCTTGTGAGAAGTCACAGTTGGTCTTAGGAGAATATGCTAGAGTTGGAATTGACCTGAGCTGAAGCAACAAGAAAAAAATATTTATAATAAAATAGACATTTGTTTTATATTGGAAGGTCATTCAACCTAAATGTATTAGTAAATTAAACCCCAAAATAAAATAATATGAAAACAGTTTCTTTTTGCACCATGCTAACTAAATAGTTATTTTTTTGTAAATATAATAATGCAAATCTTGATTTGTTAATATTTTAACAGCAACTTAAAGAGTGTTCCAAAAGATGTTTTATAGATTGTTATTGATTTAACTTTGGTTCGTTGTGTTAGAGTAATTGCTTTATGGTTATACTGATTGTTTAATATTGAAAAATACTAATATTTTGTAGTGTTTACAGAAATAGTTATTTTTGGTGCTGTGGTTTTTGAGAAATGAGGTGCTGTAGTTTTTGAGAAATGAGTAAAAATAAATCACAAAAATTATTTTAGCATATGTACAACGTATTTACGTGACTCTCCTGAAAAACATTGGAGAGTGATTTTCACTTCTTTTTTTTTCCAAAAAGTTAAAGACTAATTAAGCTTAAAATATTTCATTACATACATCTTCATTCACAGTGATTAAGGATTCATGTCATTGCCAAACAACTTGATCAACTAGTGGTATCAAAAACCCTTTAAAGCAATTGGACACTTCCTGATAGAACAAAAATTAAAAGTTCACAGATTTACAAATAACTGACAGGGTTTACAGAAGGTAATGGTGAAAGACTTCCCTTGAAATATTATTCCATGAAATGCTTTACGTTTTGAGAAAACATTAAAACAATTATTAATTCTCGATATCGAGAATATCAGATTTATTTTAAACACATGTCATGACACGGCGAAACGTCGCGGAAACAAGGGTGGGTTTTCCTGTTGACCGATGACCGATTGAGCCTAAATATTCACAGCTTTGTTATTTTATATAGAAGTTGTGATACACAAAGTGTTGGACTTTGGACAAAACTGTTTACAGATGTTGTGCGATTGCTTTAATAACATTAACATGGTTAAATGAAATAATTTGTTTTATGCATTATAAGTTTATATATTTATTTGCGGTAACACCATGTGTGTATCTACTTGCCAGGTAGAGTTGTTCTTAGGGAACTGTCTTGCTTTATTCTACTGCCGAGGAGTAGATAATCGGAGGTTCGGGAGACTTCTCAGTTCTGAAAAGAACTGTCCTGCTTTATAACTATTACCAGGGCGGATGGTATAGAAATTTGACTGGACTACTACTTTAGCTTATAGGATCGTAATAACTGTACTGCCGCGGAGTCAGTTCGGAATTGGTCTCAACGTTTCGACTAGCTTGCTCTAGTCATCTGCAGTAGAATAAAGCAAGACAGTTCCCTAAAAACAACTCTACCTGGCAAGTAGATACACACATGGTGTTACCGCAAATAAATATATATTGATACCCCACCATGCAATGCCTCAAATCCTATACATTATAAGTTTGTTTGATGCATTTGGAAGGAGCATTGTTGCATGCAGAACGAGGGTCATATTGCTATTTCTGTTTTTTCTGTTCACTTAATGCAGTATATTAAAGGGACACATTGCCTTGGATTGGCCGAGTTGGTCTATGAAAAGCGTTTTAAACCGTTTGTTATGACATCGCATGTGTATTTGTTTATCTCTTGTTCTGTGTATTGCTTTTCTACAGGGCCCTCAGGGAGAACAGTGGTTTACACTGATGGGGCTACCCTGTATAAATAATACCTTATAATAATAATAGTTTTCCTTCCTGAACTAACACAGCACGCCACTTTTTGTGGATTTTTGACTGCACAAAATAACTCACCCGATCCAAGGCAACATATCCCTTTAAACATTAAAACATGAATAATGTAAAACTATGTCATCTTTCTACTTCTGTTATACTCTTTCCTACCTTGTTAGCCATCACCGTGAGTTCCCGGTTTTTATAGCCTAGTGATTGGCAACTTCCCATACAAAAAAAAATACAAAAAAATATGTCAACCCTTTTTTTCACAGTTTAACATTGATACAGAGGGAGTGGTTTCTCAATTTCTACTCACCCTAATCCAGTATATTTCTCTTTGACTCTCTTTTACATTCTTAGCCTCGTGTGGAGAGTCCAGCTGTTGAACCAGCTGCTGCTCCTCCCTCACGTTTGCCTCACCCATCTGCTAAGCCGGCCAGTATTGATGACAAACTGAGTGAGTTACAAAGCTCTGAGCAGGTACGTTTGTAATAATAACAATAACAACCAGTTTTTTTATAGCGCTTTCACACCCGAAGGGCGTCTCAAAGCTCTTCCAACATTAAGAACCATCTCTGCCCTCACAGGTACCCATTTACCCCTGGGTGGAGAGAAGCAATTAAGTGTCTTGCTCAGGGACACAAGTGTCACTACTGGGATTCGATCCCACACTCTGCTGAATAGAATCACCAGAGCTTGAGTTCGGTGCTCTTATCCGCTCGACCACGACACCCCACATATCATTACCGGTACTAAGAACTGAAACAATTATCTCTAGTTGATTGTGAACACCGCCAAGATTCATTGTCCGATGGCTCGGTAACAGTACGAAGAAATAAACAACTATCTCTCTAGCTTCCTCTTACATTTGGTTGGGTTTTCCCTATAGACCGTATTGAATATGACGTCACCATTCAAATACCTGCCCTACAACATGGCGTCTGTGAGCGTGTATGTGTGTTTGTGCATGTGCCATAGAAATCAAACCGGGAACGCTGCATGCTGGGTGCTTCTTTGATGTGCGCGTTTAGACGCGCATACAGTCTGACCTACACGATGGCGACTTTGATGGCAACAAAGGGGTTATTCGATACGTTCGATAGGAGTTTTCCTTCCATGTCTAAAACTGAAATTTCTTCATTGTCTTTTTTACAAAAAGCTGGTGTGATGTGTCCATAAGAATGCTTTGTTGACTTTATTATCCAGATTCAGAAAGTTGTTTGAATAAATATTTCCTGTTTTCAGGTGTCGTCTTACAAGGCAGAAGTACAGGATCTTAAAGAGAAGCTTGAGACGCTGAGAATTAAACGAGCTGAAGATAAGATGCGTCTTAAAGATGCAGAGAAGGTTAAGATTCAACTAGCTCAGGTAACTTACATGTACAGTGCTTCTTTTCTAAACAGACTTATTTAGCCTCTGCTAGGTAGCCTCTGCTAGGGTCAAAAAGTCAAGTTATTAATTTAATTTTGCATTTGCAACAGCTAACTCTATTTTCTAATTCTGCATTTGTGAAAATGAGTTTATACCGGCATGATATTCTTCCTACGTAAAGGCACTGGACACCTTCGGTAATTGTCAAAGACCAGTATTCTCACTTGTTGTATCCCTACATATGCATAAAACAACAAATCTATGAAAATGTAGACTCAATTGATCATCGAAGTTGCAAGAAAATATCAAAAGAAAAATACCCTGGTTGCACAAGTTGTGGAACGCTACAGAATTAGTAAGAAAACAAAATCGTGAGATCACAGATTAACATCAAACTTACACTGTCTAATGATGATGATAGTAGAAAACATCAGTTGAAATATTTCTGCCTGAAATGTCATATTTGATGAGAAATAAATAATTTAGTTTGCATTTGGAGTTTGTCGCTCAGTGAGCGCTTTATTCGGTTTGTTTTGTTTGCATCAACGTCATGCAAAATGTGTAATCGTTACCCCGATGGCTGGTTGATCTCAAACTTCAACAGATTTGTCAGTTTATATGATAACATAAAGTGCTAACACTGCAGCAACTGCTTTGTTAGAAAAACCGATTCTTAAATGTTCCTTTAACTGTTAGCCCTTGTTCTAAATGAAATGTTTTTACTTTGTTCCATGGACCAAATATCATTCCCTTTTATAACATTTGTAGAAAACAGTTTGCCAAAGTAGCCAATAGTTGTTTGCAAAAACAACTTTAACACAAGAAGCTTGTGGAAATCAGATGTTTAAAAAACTAATAATTTGTTTACTGTTGAATTGTTTTAAAGGCAGTGGACACTATTGGTAATTACTCAAAATATAAATCATCATAAAACCTTTCTTGATTACGAGTAATGGGGAGAGGTGGATAATATAATACACTGTAAGAAACGGCGCCCTCTGAAGTGACGTAGTTTTCAAGAAAGAAGTAATTTTTCACGAATTTGATTGCGAGACCTCAAGTTTACAATTTGAGGTCTCGAAATTAAGCATCAGAAAGCACACAACTTCGTGTGACGAGGGTGTTTTTTCTTTCATTATTATCTCGCAAACTCGTCGACCGATTGAGCTCAAATTTTCACATGTTTGTTATTTTATGCATATGTTGAGATACACCAAGTGAGAAGACTGGTCTTTGACAATTACCAATAGTGTCCACTGTCTTTAATAAAGGTGTTTAGAAACTTGTTTGATTTTTTGTTTTGCAGTTGTCTGAATTCAAAGCCAGGATGATTGAAGCAAAAAATGATTTGGAGAGACAGCTGCAAGAGGCCAAGAAGGTTTGTCAATTTGGAGTTTATTTTCATTTTTTTTCATGCGCCGACTGGTCGTATTGTTATTTTATATTTTTCAATGCTCAACGATTTTAGACAATCCTTGCCCCATCTCGTCAGGGGACCGCCCCTCGTTCAATGTTGGCACTCATTGCACGGTCTCAGCTCCAACTTTGGTTAACAACATGGAGCGAGGGAACAGGAGAGGGTATGCTTACTTTCACATGGCCCAAGCTTTTTTGGCTTGGGCTGTAGATCACTCAATTGCATGTCTGTAAGCTTCGTTTTTGAAAGGGCAAGGGCACCAAGGCATTTTTATCCTTGGTAAAGGGCACCCTATGAGGTAAATTTCTACTGGAGCAATTCAAGGGCACCAATGCAATGACCAGGGGGGCATTGAGGCAATCGCCTTTGTTGGTTCCGTGAAGTACCAGGTCTGCAGTTGTAGAGCGCTGGCACGTTAATCCAGATGTCCATTTGTGATGCGATCAAGCGAAATGAATCTTTCGTCGACCCTTGTCATTTTTTGTTTTTTTAATCTATTTGAAAGAAGTACAATCTTATCTTGAAGGATATGAAAACCCCGTGCTGATACCACCTTTGGTTCAAAAGTAATGGAAGTCGAAACACCAAGAGATGTATAGAAATGTACACCCATGTCGACCTATTTTGGCCTTTTATTCAATAGTGCATTTACCAACAAACGACTCATTTAGCTAGGATTTGAACTGCCTCTAGCTACCGGGCAACCTCGGTAGTCTAGTTGGTAATACACTGCTCTAGAATTGCAAGGGTCGTGGGTTCGAATCCCACCTGAGTAACATGCCTGTGATATTTGTTCACAGGACTCGGGAAAGTACTGAGTATACAGTGCTAACACACATCGGTGTGTGGGTAAAAACCAAAATTAATATCATTTAGCTTGATCGCATCACATTTGTTTAAATCTTGCTCTAGTCAATTTTTCTATATTCAACACCAAATCATTTCATAAACCTGATTTTATTTGTTATGTTTTGTTGATATTTTACTTGATAGGAAGCTCGTGAATCAACAGAGGCGAGAGAACGTTATCAAGAAGAAATGTCTGAAGTTGCAGAAACCATTGAAATGGCAACACTGGACAAAGAAATGGCAGAGGAAAAGGTGAGAATAATTTTGTTAGAAGTTGTCTCTAGACTACAATGATTCTTAGAATAAGAGCTTTCAAATTAATATTCCGTTTGCTGTAAAACACCACGTGTATATCTACTTGCCGGGTAGAGTATGTTTGTTTGAGAACTTCTCTTGCTATTTTATCTACTGCGGTGGAGTAGATTTTAGGGAGACTTCTCAGTTCTAAAAAGAAATGTCCTGCTTTCAAATAGCCTTTGAGGTAAGTATTTCTCAACATATAGGAAGTCTGAGATGTCACATAAGAATTATTTCATGACTGATTTTTTGTTTGTCTTTACCTTTAATGCCTTTTCATTCTTTCTGAGAGGTGCCTGATTTAGGCATTGGACTTGTGAATTATTTGGGAACCAAAAATTGCCCTTGTTTTTCATCGTAACAAGATTCCGCCCAATATATCATTCTGCTCTTATGACACAGTATAAGCCTTAGATCTTCCGATTTGTCATTCTTTGTTGTTTCTCTCACTCACAATACCTGGGGGGATTGATCATTCTATAATGCTGGTCCTCTTCTTTGGAACAAACTTCCTTAAAGACACTGGACACTATTGGTCATTGTCAAAGACCAGTCTTCTCACTCGATTTATCTCAACATATGCATAAAATAACAAACTTGTGAAAATTTGAGCTCAATTGGTCGTCAAAGCTGTGAGATAATATGAAAGAAAAAACACCCTTGTCAAACGAAGTCGTCGAAGTTGTGAGATAACATGAAAGAAAAAACACCCTTGTCAAACGAAGTTGTGTGCTTTCAGATGCTTGATTTCGAGACCTCAAATTCTAAATCTGAGTCTGACGTCTCAAAATCAAATTTGTGGAAAATTACTTCTTTTTCAAAAACTACGTTACTTCAGAGGGAGCCATTTGTCACAATGTTTTATACTATCAGAGCCCCATTACTCGTTGCAAAGAAAGGTTTTATGCTAATATTTATTTTGAGTAATTACCAATAGTGTCCACTGCCTTTAAAACATTCGCAACATATCTTCTGTGTGTAGTTTTCTAAAACCTCTCAAAACATTGTTGTTCACTCAAGCTTATATAGCCCATAAAGTATCGTTCTATTTTCTCTCAAATACATGTATAATTATACTTTATTTTTTCATACATTTTTTTCACGGCTTACTGCGCCATGAGCATCTTTTGTGATGTAAACCTCCAGCACATTAGAAAATATTCATGTTATATTCAACACTATTTACTGTATGTTTGTTTTGATTCTTTAGTGTGACTCACTCCAAGTGGAAGTTGACACTCTGAAGGAGAGAGTTGAAGAATTGACCCTTGACCTTGAGCTGCTGAGGGGAGAAATTGAACAAGGAGGTCAGTAAACTAAATCTAAATGTAGACTATGATGTCATATGATGATCGCTGATTGGCTGCTGATATTTAAGGAATATGTTTTGCTTTGCTCCGATATTTTTTGCTTTACTTTGTAAATACATGTAGTTGTCGTTATTCTTTTATGAGAGTATGGAAATAAATGTATTCTTGAATTGAAAAAAAAACTTGAATTGAAAAGGAATGAAAAAATTCAGATTCTTATCGGGCCCAATTTCATAAATGTTTCTGCTAAGCAAAAAAGAACAGGATACCAGTCCTAGTTGCTACATGTGAAAATTATAACTTAGCTGGTAACTTTTTTTTCTGGTAAGCATATTTTTGTTGTGCTTAGCTAGTGTCTGTGCATAAGCAGCTCTATGATAAAAGGTCACCAGAACCAAAGATGCTGAATAAAAAAATATATAAACAAAACTCTTGTTGAAGTTAGGTAGGATTTGAAACTTTGCATGGTGGAAATACGATTAGAAAGGTTTGCGGTAACACCGTGTTATGACTATCTCTGAGTTGGGGTGGTTTTGAGAAGAACTGTTGGTTTCAACTCGACGTTTCGATCAGTATGCTCTGATGGTCTTCTGGAGAATGCTGGACTCTGATGCTGCATGCTGCTTTAGTACAAGTGATGCGGATTAGCTTGGTGATGCAGGGGGGCGGGAAATGGAGGCTTCTTGTTGAAGTTCCTTCGTTAAAATGAGTGTGTGAAATTTCAGTCATTCATATTGACTGTTGTTGTTGTTGTTTTTGTTGATTGTTGTTTTGATAGGTACCGATGGAGCTTCAACCAATTATCAGATCAAGCAGATGGAACAACAGAACGCCAGATTGAAAGAAGCTTTGGTCAAGTGAGTAACAACTCTATGCAGACTGTTAAAAAATTATACTTCCAACAAATTATACTATTGATATCTGAAACAAAAAGTCGCATCCCCTTAAGGTGATCCCCTGGCTGCCACTTCCCAGGTTGTATTGTAATTTGGGTGTGATCCCTGGCTACACGGCAGTTAATGTTTGTATGGCTTCTGATTGGCACCCCCGAACAAAGACATTGACAAAATAGGGCACTGCCAATATAGGGCTAGATAGCTCAGTTGGTAGAGCGCCGGCACGTTAATCCAGAGGTCGTTGGTTCGAATTCCACTCTAGTCAATTCTTTGTTCAACCCCAAAAATTATACTTCCATTACATACAATGTAATAAATTGAAGACACTGGACACTATTGGTAATTGTCAACGACCAGCATTCTCACTTGTTGTATCACAACATATGCATAGTATAAGGAACCTGTGAAATTTTTGACTCAATTGTTCGTCAGAGTTGCAAGAGAATAATGAAAGAAAAAACACACTTGATGCTCTACAAACTTAAACCTTCCCTTAAAGATGCTTAACACTGGACACCTTTTGTAAATATCAAAGACCAGTATTCTCACTTGCACAAGGCCATGGTATTTTATTATTTGAGTGAAAAATTACCTTTCTCAAAAACTATGTTACATTTCAGAATTCTATTGGCTACTGATAAGAGAACGGATTCAATAACTTGCCCCTTCAAAAATGAAGTTCTAGGCCTGTACAATGGTTACCACGTCAAGCTTTAAATGTTCTAACACGACATAAAACTTCATATTTAACTTTATTTATTTGATATGATCAGGCTGAGAGATTTGTCTAACGCTGAGAAACACGAGCATCAGAAAGCCTTGAAGGATAAAGATAAGATTGTTGCTGAACTGAAAGAAACTAAAGCCCAGAAAGACAGCGCTAATAAAGCTCTCAAGGTATGGTATGCTGTCATAGAATATTCAAACTGTTTTCAAACGTGTGGACTGGGTTTTCGGTCCCTGCGTGACTCCATATGTCTTTTCGAGGTATGGCGGACAGGAAAGGAGTGTACCGTTTGGTTTAGGTGTATACACACAAACTTACCCAAACCTTAACGCCATGCTGTCAGAGAATATTCAAACTGTTTTCAAACATGTGGATTGGGTGTTCAGTCCCTGCCTGACTCCATGGATTTTCCCTGGAATAATTCTCTGGGTTTTTCCTCCCACATCTCAAACTGAAACTTCCTTCCCTGTCTTCTCTCTGTTGAGTTCTTGACTAGTACTGTAATTAAGTTGCATTTCTGAGAGTCCTCGGCACTAACAACCAACATAAATGAAATGAAAAAATTTACACCTGTGGTGCCACTGAAACGTTCCTTTTGCGTGGTGTAATAGTTGGTTGCCTCCAAACATTGGCCCCATGTGACAAAGCCTTTAGTATTCTTGCCATAGTCATATATGTAGGCAAAGTCTTTGACTTTAGACGCTTGAAGATTAGCCATAAGGCATTCAGAGTGATTTGTGATCAGTTTTGCTAAATGTACCATTTGTTTCCAATATGGATTGTTTCTTTAAACATTTGTAAAGAAATAGAAATGTTTGTGATATTCCAATTATATACTGGAGCTATTCTTGTGATACTTTGGTTATATTCTTTCGATATTCTGATGATATTCTGGTGATATTCTGGTGCTATTCTGGTGTTATTTTGGTAATATTCTGATCTGGTGATATTCTGATGATACTCTGGTGATATTCTTGTGATATTCTGATGATATTCTGATGATATTCTGGTGGTAATCTCTGATGGTATTCTCTGATGGTATTCTGTTGATATTGAAAGTAATTTTCATTTTTAATTCTTGCAGGAAGCCGAGAACCAAATCATTGAGCTAAAAGAACAGGTAAGTAGCAAGATAATTCCAACTATTCTAAAAAAAAAAAAAAAAATTTTGCGGATTTACATGAATAAAAAATAGTTTTTTTTATGGTATGGTTCATATTAACAGGAAATGCCAAACAAAACAAGTATTCCTAATGGATTAATTTATAACACACAGGTGGATGCTGCTCTGGGTGCTGAAGGAATGGTAGAAACGCTGACCGATAAGAACTTGGAGCTAGAAGAAAGAGTTGAAGATTTGCAGACTACAGTCACAGATCTGGTAAGTTATAACTGCAGTAACGCTTCTCAGATTCATATTTTGGGTCATAACATTGATATATTTGTTCATAACCAAACTACTTCAAAGTGAAATGTTTCTCAAAATGCTTTATACTATTGAAAGCTGCTGTATGCTTCTCACCAATAGCTCTTATTGCCATTAATTTTAAGAGCGATTACCAAATGTATACCTTCCCTTGAAAGGGTTTTGATACCTTCTGTAAATGTGACCAATTTGTTGTTGGCCATGACATGAATCCCTACTCTCTATGAATGAAGATGTATATGCAATATAATTTACCTGTAGAAGTTTCAGCTTCATTACTCGTCAAGTTTTGGAGAAAAATAGTGAAAAATCACAGAGAAATGTTTTCAGGAGAGTTGCGTAAACACATTGTACATGCTAAGATTATTTTCGTCTCCTGAGACTAAAATTACTTT
This sequence comes from Asterias amurensis, assembly GCF_032118995.1. NCBI lineage: Eukaryota > Metazoa > Echinodermata > Asteroidea > Forcipulatida > Asteriidae > Asterias > Asterias amurensis. Next base: position 22,202,712 of record NC_092655.1, read on the forward strand.
TGTGACAGAGTTTTACTCATTTCTCAAAAACTACAGCACTTCAGCAAGTAATATTTTAAAGGAAGCTTTCTACCGTCATTCTTCAACGCCAATAAGTTTAATGTAAATCTTTGGACATTGTATCCAGACCCTTTAAAGGCAGTGGACACTATTGGTAGTTACTCAAAACAATTATTAGCATAACACCTTTCTTGGTGACGAGTAACTGGGAGAGGTTGATGGTATAAAACATTGTGTGAAACGGCTCCCTCTGAAGTGCCATAGTTTTTAAGAAAGAAGTAATTTTCCATGAATTTGATTTCGATACCTCAGATCTAGAACTTGAGGTCTCGAAATCAACCATCTAAACGCACACAACTTCGTGTGACAAGGGTGTTTTTTTCTTTTATTATTATCTCGCAAGTTCGATGACCGATTGAGCTCAAATTTCCACAGGTTTGTTATTTTATGCATATGTTGAGATACACCAACTGTGAAGGCTAGTCTTTGACAATTACCAATAGTCTCCACTGCCTTTAACTCCTATGTCTTAATCGTTTGATGAATAGGAAGCTTTGTCTGACATGAATGAAGAGCTTCAGGAGAATGCTCGGGAGACTGAGATGGAGCTGAGAGAGGAGATTGATATGCAGCGTAGTAAGGTGGTGGAGTACCAGCGTCGGATTGGAGGGATGCAGGATACGGCCAATGATTACCAGGAAACTATCGCTAAGTTCCGTCAGCTGACGGCATCTCTACAGGTATGAATAATAGTCTCTTCTTTCGTTTGATCTCTGGACCTAGGTGAACATTGAAGATAATTAAATTGGTAGTTTAGAGTGACTTCTAGACACTTAGTGGTATCCTCATCAAGGACTCCGAGTCCCTGCTCGCCTTTTGGTGGTCTGGAGTCAGGGCAGTCATGAAGGATGTGGCAAGATTAATAACAATAATAATAACAAAAATATATATTTGGTTTGCAGTAACACCATGTGTGTATCTACTTGCCAGGTAGAGTTTGTTCTTAGAGAACTGTCTTGCTTAACAATAATAATAATAACAAACTTACTTGGACACAAGTGTCTTGACGCAGACTGGAACCCACACTTTGCTGATCAGAAACACCAACACTTGAATCCGGTGTTGTTAAACGCTCGGCCACATAACGCGCCATCAATTACAGGGATCTTTTAAACAATTTGACTTTCATCCTTATCCTCTGTGTTTTTTGAGTAGACGGTTGTTAGATGAAACGGCTTGTGATTTAGTTGATTCTCCGGACATAAGTTGAGTACTTGATGAATTATTTGTTTTGATTGTTGAATTCAGGAGAAGAATCGAGACCTCGTTAGCCAGCAAACGGATGCTTCTGAATCCCCAGACGCACTGGCTGACATCCCGACTTATGATTTCAAGGCTAAATTCCTGGAGACAAAGGCACAAGCTAAGGTAGGGATACTAGAGGACTGACTGTGGGGGCAAAGATAGTTTTATAATGACTGACTACGAGGGGACACTAATGAACAGGCTGTGAGTCCAAAAAGATTGTTTGAATGACTGAAGTTGAGGGCAATATGTAAGACGCCAAATACTAATGAATTGGATAAGAGGGCAATATGGGTTTTATAATACCTGACTTTGAGGGCAACAACTACGTTATGACATTCCTAGCAAAGAAAATATTTACTGTTCGTGGGGGCAAGAGTCACATACTCAGAATATATGTTGATATAATGAATACAAAACTAACAAAAGATGTAATTTTAATTTTGATTTCAGGCCATAGAGACGGATTTGTTTAAGCTTCGTATTGATCAAGCCAATCAGCATATTGATCATCTATGTGCTTTTATGCCGGATCAATTCTTGCGTCGTGGAGGTAAGTTTAGATATGACAAGAGAGACTTGTGTCTTCTGTATGCCAGGGCCCAATTTCATGGCTCTGCTTACCGCCAAATTTTGCGCTTACGATCACCATTCTCTGCTTAAGTGCACGCCTGTATTTCTGGGCTAGCTTCCTAAGCGCAGAATACCTAGTAACATGGACTACACACGCGCACGAGCCAATATTCCCTGCTAACCCATGAAATACGCTTGACATAAGCACAGAATTCCCTGCTGCCGTAAGCACCGATTCTTTGCTACTGGTAAGCAGAACCATGTAATTTGTAACAAGCCATTGGACTTACAACTTACATAATTTCTTAGATTAGATTACCACTTACATGAGGGCCATATGCACCAAATGTGTATTTTTGGACTGCTTAAAGCCATTGGACCCTTTCGGTACAGAAAAGAAAATTAAAAATTAAATTATAAGATTTACAAATAACTTACAGGGTTTACATAAGGTAATGGTGAAAGACTTCTCTTGAAATATTATTCCATGAAATGCTTTACTTTTTGAGAAAACATTAAAACAATATCAATTCTCGATATCGAGAATTACGGATTTATTTTAAACTCATGTCATGACACAGCGAAACGTGCAGATACAAGGGTGGGTTTTCCCGCTATTTTCTCCCGAGTCCGATGACCATTGAGCCTAAATTTTCACAGCTTTGTTATTTTAGATATAAGTTGTGATACACGAAGTGTGGGCCTTGGACAATACTGTTTACCGAAAGTGTCCAATGGCTTTTAAACGATGGAATTCCAGTCCTGAGGAAGCAAGTCCCTTGTCCTTAGACTTTAAATTTACATCACTTCTAAGCTTGTCGCTTGCTATGCGCTAAGCATATATTTTAAATGCAGACATGGATGGTTTTCCAGTCCTGAGGAATCAAATGCATGTCTATTGATTGAGGAGTTCTTTTATTGTCACTTGCACTGTAGGGGCTCGAATTTGGTGTAAATTTCAACAAGACCTCATGGCTTCTAGATCAGAAACGTTACCGGACAAGAACACAGTAGCATAGCCCCATAGAGCTATATATACTGACTAGAGCGCTAATTTGCTCCGCGTTTTGAAGCCATCCTGAGCGCAGACATATTTGATGTGTTGCGTGACTACGGAACGATTTTAATTTTAAGAGAACACACATTGCCGCGATTTTTTTTAATTCGGCATGTGCGCTTTCGTACGCGACTGTCCATACTCGCACGTTCGCGCTACGAAAACCATAAGTTCGACTTGATTGACATACTTAAAAAAGTATATGCGCCTTTTAAACATGACGCACATGATGTTCGCAGTTTTGTACGCTCATCAGCAGATTGTGCGTTCACATTTGCTGCATTTTTTGGTTCGATGACACATAAAAGAAAAAACGCACAATCACGCAAATAGCCTGTACAATTGCCGTACACAATTTCAAGCTTTTGTATTGGTTTGTACATAAACATGGATGCGCCCACACGGCTTCAAAACCTTAGTGCGTGTATAACGGGGTGTTAGCGCTCTAGTCAATATATATAGCTCTATGCATAGCCCTCACCATGAAGTGGCCGTCTGACCTTGTGATGTTAGTTGATCTCTCATCAAACAATTTTTCTTAAAGAGTAACGTGGGAGTTCTTTATTTCTGGTATTATTGTTTTCAGGTGATCATGATTGTGTGCAGGTACTTCTCTTCATTGGTAGGATGTTATCCAAAGCTGATCTTCTTGTCAGCCAACTTAAAGAAAAGGTACTTAGCATATTTAAAACTGTCAATATTTGTTAAAAGTTTGCCTTACAGGAATTCAACACATAAATTCTGCTTAGCAAATTTCAAGAAATGGACAGGGTACCAGTCCAAGCAATGGTAATTGTGTGGTGTTTTGGCTGGTAATCTATTTTTGCTAAGCAAATTTGTTTGTACTAAGCTAGTTTTGTGCTGACAGGCTTCATGAAATTGAGCACAGATCATTGTTGAACTGGTAAGCGCACAGTCACAATTGTGATTGGTTAATTCATCGATGTGTCTAACCAATCAGATCTTTGTTTCCTACAGGCCGATATTCCTGAGTCAATGTCTCGTGAGGACGTACTCCGTAACAACAAGGGAGAACAACTCTCCTTCACTAACTTTGTCATCTTCACCATCGCCCAGCTTCAGACTATCCTCAACAAGTACCAGATGTAAGACCCTTAAAGTCATTAATTCAGCTTACTAGAATTCCAAGCGGTCACCCCCCCCCCCCCCTCATTATCAATAAAGAACTACACATGTATGGTGTCATGGTTGAGTGGTTTAGAGCATCGAAATCAAGTTCTGGTGGTTAAGTCATCGGAGTGTGGGTTCAGATCCTGGTCATGACACTTATGTCATTGAGCAAGATGCTGTACTATAGTTGCTTCTCTTTACCAGGGATGTAAATGGGTCCCTGCTAGGGTAGAGGTTGACATTGTGTTTGAAAAAGCACTTAACAAAAAGTGATTAGCAAGGTTTTGTTTGATTATCTTCCAAACTGTCATTTCAATTTGGTGTTAACCTTTTATTTGTAGATCACTGACTTCATGTAATGTGGCTCTGTTCTGTAAGATTGGTACCCTGTATCCTGAAATGTCTCCACATGAAACTGCATTGGATCATCTGATTGATCTACTGCGTAAAGATCAGGTAAGTGAATGGGTCATGGCACCAGACCAGTCATGCCAGTTGCAATTTCAAGGGACCAGGGTTGGATTTCATAGATTTGCTTAAGCACAAAAAGTTGCTAAGCACAACAATTATACTTACCAGAATAAGGCTAGCAGCCAAAATACCAATTAATGTGTAAAATATTTGACTGGTATTCCGCTTATTTCTGCTTAGCAAAACAAAACAGTTTGCGTTGGCACCATGTGGAAATCTGTTTTGAGTACTGTTGGTTCTGAAAAGAACCAGTTGTTTATGCACTACTCAATAAGAGATTTACACAGGGTGATACCACAAACCTTACCTGCTTATACTTCCACTAATCAAAGTTTCAAATCCTTATTAAAATTATGCTTACCAAAATATGGTCACCAGCGAAAATGCCTTTTCGCATTTTCCATTTGACTGGCATTTTCAAACCATTAGAAAGATTGCATGAACAGTTTACAATTGATTGATATACTTGATGTTGGTTTTGGCTTTATCCTAACACTGTTGTGTGTAAGCACTGTATATTTAGTACTTTTCCCAGTTCTGTTGACAAAAACCACAGGCAAACACCTCAGGTTGGATTCGTGCGATTCTAGAGCAGTGTCTTACCAACTAGACCAACTGATTTTGTTCACAGAACTCGGAAAGGTATCGATTGTAAAGTGCTTACACACATCTGTGTAAGGGTAAAACCAAAATTAATAGAATTGTTATAATTTATTGATATATTTGTTGATCTTAACTTCATGTGACTATGTAATGGTTTATAATGGCAATTACTTCCAAGTCAAGTGAAGGATTTCATTAATTAATATAATTGATTAAAGACCCTGGACACTAATGGTAATTGTCAAAGACTAGTCTTCACAGTTGATGTATCTCAACATTATGCATAAAATAACAAACCTGTGAACTTTTGAGCTCGAATGGACGTCGGAGTTGCGAAATAACTATGAAAGAAAAAAACACCCTTGTCACACGAAGTTGTGTGCTTTCAGATGCTTGATTTTGAGACCTCAAATTCTAAACCTGAGGTCTCGAAATCAAATTCATGGGAAATTACTTCTTTCTCGAAAACTACATCACTTCAGAGGGAGCTGTTTTTCACAATGTTTTGTACTATCAACCTCTCCCCATTACTCGTAATCAAGAAAGATTTTATGCTAATAATTAATTTGAGTAATTACCAATAGTGTCCACTGCCTTTAATACTTCTGATTTCCTTAGCTCGATGAGACAACATCCCTGGACTTCTTGATGAAAGCCATCGGATTCTTCACTCATCTCTACAGCGTTCATCTGTCTCAAGAAACTCTAGATCAAACCTCCTTTATGGCTGATACCGTCAGGCTGGTTACCTCTGGGACTGATATGGTGGCATTGGAGATCAAGAAACTACGAGTTCTCATGCAGGTAAGGTTCTCTTAAAGGGTGTATGTAACTTTTGTAGGACAAAAAAAACACAATGTCCACAGATTTACACTAAACTTACACAGTTTGAAGATAATAACAGCAGAAAGCTTCCCTGAAAATATTACGTGCTGAGGTGCTGTAGTTTTTGGGAAAATGAGTAAAACAATGTCATGAAAATAATTTTCGTCTCATGAGACGAAAATTATTTTAAGCATTTACAAACATAAGGGAAGCTTTCCACTATCATTATCTTCAAACCCTGTAAGTTTAATGTAAATCTATGGACATTTTGAAAAGGTACCCAAATCCTTTAAAGGAACATTACAGAATTGGTTTTTGCTAACAAAACAGTTGCTGGCAGTGTATCTATGGTATCCACCATAAACATAAACTGACAAACCTGTAGAAGTTTGCGATCGGCCATCTGTGATCTTAGACACATTTTTTTTCTAACCAATTATGTTACTTCACGAGTAGTAATAATTGTGACACTTATGAATAAGGGTCGGGAAGCTGTTCTGAGGATCAGTAATCTCCTCAAATGTAATGTCTGTAAAAGTGAGTACAGTGACGAAGCACACATTAGAGCCGTCTTCATAGAATGGAAGTGTCGTGGCCGAGCGGTTAAGAGCATCAAATTCAAACTCTGGTGTTTCTGATCAGCAGAGTGTGGGTTCGAATCCCCAGCCGCGACACTTGTGTCCTTAAGCAAGACACTTAACCATTGCTTCGTCCTTCGGATGGAACGTTGAGCCGTTGGTCCCATGTGCTATGTAACGCATGTAGAAGAACCCAGTGCACTAATCGAAAAGAGAAGGGGTTCGCCCCAGTGTTCCTGGTCCGATCGGCAGCAAATTGCGCCACAGCATTTTGTAAAGCATTACATGATGCTATCAGAATTAGGTCTCATAATTCAAACGTAGTCCCACAATCTTGCAGGAAATACTGTATGTTACATCCACAATTGTTATTATTATTAATTATAATATCTAATGGTAGCAAGGCTGTGCTACCACAAACCTGACTAAAAAGCATAGAAATTAAGCAAGCTCGTAAAACCATTGCTACTTACAGGCGATGCAGGAAACCAGTGATTTCTCTATTCTACTCAAGGATCTGGAGGGTACCAACACAGACCTGAAGACATTCGCTCGCATGGTAAGCATTCACAACTTCGTATTAAAACCGCAAAGCTGAACTGTTTTTTTGACGTCACAGCCCTGTTTTTCGCTGCGAATGTTCAGCACATTTCAACTAATGAGAATTATTTGTGGCATATTTGTGACATCAAAGTATGAACTGGGCTTCATATGACTGTCCATTGGTGGATTAATTTTGGCATGTGTCATCCAGAATGATGATTATTTGTGCATGTTGTTGTTGATAGATCCGACGTCGTTTACCCCAAGCTGAAGGAAGTGATGGTCCTACCCCTGGACCTCAAGCTCTTGTGTATACTGCAGATGTAAGTATAAGTTGAAATCATAGTCAATGGAAAGAGGTTCATTAAAATATATTTTACTCAAAACTTACTTTAGTTATAAGAAAAAACAACATCAAACTAAATTTCTTTAATTAATGAGTCACTTAAAATTGTAAATTTGTATTGGAACTTTGACTGCTCACCTAAGGGTCGCATACATTGACTTTTAAAGTTTGGGGATTTTTTATATTTTTTGTTTTTATTGGTACAAGGTCTTTGGCATGTTTTCTACTTGGTGTTTATCTTAATTATTAAAGCTACAGTCTGCAATCTGAAGCACTCTATATGGATTTTTCGTAATGGTTTTTTGGGGGTACGTATTGACATGCAAGTAGTAAACCACACAGGTCTGACTGGATAATTTGTTTATTTATTTATTTTGGGTTGAACAGCAGGACTTGAACCTAATACCTCTGTTTATATGTGTCAGTGTTCTATCAACTTAGCCATCTAGCCCTTCTGTTGGGGGGTCTCCCAAAATCGTCAATATCTTTGTCAGGGGTGCCAGTCAGAAACCAGTTGAATGGCTTTTGACTGGCAGCCCCTCGAACAAAGTTATTGACAAAATAGGTAGTAGCCCAAAAATTGAAACCTTATTGAATCTTATATAGGATTTGAGGCATTGCATGGTGAGGTATCAATGTATATTTGGTTTGTGGTAACACCTTGTGTGTATCTACTTGCCAGGTAGAGTTGTTCTTAGAGAACTGTCTTGCTTTTTATTGAATCTTGCTGCACCTATTTGTTGGATAGATTCAAGCTTCTTTGTCTGAGTGTAGTGATCATCTCGTCACCCTAATCGGAGGAATGAGAGAGCTTGGACAAGGAGCTATGAAGGCGGCTGGCTCATTGGCAGGTAAGAAAATACTCTTTTCTTTTACTCTTTATCATCCTTGGGTAATTTTTCTTTAGTTGTTGTGTTTTCACTTTAAAGGCAGAGGACACTATTGGTAATTACTCAAAATTATTATTAGCAAAAAAACCTTACTTGGTGACGAGTAATGGGGAGCTGTTGATAGTATAAAACAATGTGAGTAACGTAGTTTTCGAGATTGGAAAGAAGTAATTTTCCATGAATATGATTTTGAGACCTCAGATTTAGAACTTTGTGTGACAAGGGTGTTTTTTCTTACATGATTATCTCGCAACTTGGACGACTAATTGAGCTCAAATTTTCATTGGTTTGTTATTTTATGCATCTGTTGAGATACACCAAGTGAGAAGACTGGTCTTTGACAATTACCAATAGTGTCCAGTGTCTTTAAGTGATGTCATAATTGCATTGGTGATAAAGTGAGACTCAAATCCTATTCCAGGTGTCTATAAAAGCTCATGGGTTCAAATCCTGCCTGTTGAAGGTCAAAAGGGCCAATTTCATAAAGCTGCTTAAGCAGACAATGTCGCTTAACAAATTCCTGCTTAACAGTAACAAGCTTGATAACGGTTAGAAGTGGTACATCTGACATGGTATTTTGGCCGGTAACATTACTGGTAAGCGTAATTTTGTTGAGCTTAGCTAATTTTTATGCTTAAGTGGCTCTATGAAGTTTGCCCAGGCGTCTGTAAACTTGTCCACAGACACAGAAAACACACAGAACTTTTGTTCAAATAATTTTGGGTCAAACAAATTTGGTTGACACAAAATTATACAAATTTACTGGAGTGTGACTTGAACATGCGGCTTCCGTATTGGTATACCTGGCGCTCTGCCAATTGAGCTATCTACATGTAGCCCAATGTTGGTAGTCTCCCTATTTCATCAATGTTATAACTCGTATAACCAGGGATCACACACAGGTTCACGATATTACTTGAGCTTTCTTTTGTTTTTGTTTTTTCTTCATAAATCAATGTGAGGCAGAATACTTAATGACCCCATGGGTGTAATTTAAGTTTCAATAAAAATGAAGAAAATAACATGAAAAATTACCATGTATTTGGGTTATCTCTACATGTAGTAATAAATCATACTGTAATACAAGAACTAGTTATTAAATTATGTGTTATGGTTATTAGATTAATTTTTTGAATATGATAAGACTGGAGTTGAGTTAATTTAATTGAATGAAGTCAACGATATTATCGAGTGGATGTTGTTACATATCATGTCTGGATTATTTGTCTGCAAATATTTTAAGTTCTGCTTTGTTTTTAGATAATAATAATAATAATAATAAATAAAGACTTGTAATGCATACATATCCACCCTGCCGGGTGTTCAAGTTGCAAAAGAAAATTTTAAAACAAAGAAGACACAACTAAGTTAGCACTTAAAAATCTTTAACATAGGCAAGTTTTGAGACGAGATTTGAACTTTGTGGTATAGAGATAAGATCTAAGATTAAGTGGTAGAGAGTTCCAGATGCGTGGCGCAGCTAAAGATCATAGAGAAAGGACATTGGACACGGAAAATGTGTACCCATGATTGTGGCTGTGCACAAATGCAAGTAGAAGTATGATGCTTGTGATGTTCTGTTCGTTTTTTAAATGAGCATTCATAAATACCCCAGACAGTTTCTCTATTCCTATTGGTGGAGAGCGCGCCACATGGGGGTGTTTATACGGTTGAAAAAGACCAGCTGGAGCTGTTTATAACCGGTTGTTTGCGGATAGCAATGTGCGGGTTAGCCCACAACCTCGTTCCCAGGGGTGATCGATCTCCACGCGCCATTTTAGCCCATGGATTTGAGGATGCATTACTACGCGCTCGAATAAATATCCGAAAACTGTCTCATAAAAACACAACACACATACAAAGCTCAAGGAAAGGACGTCGAACAGATAAGTTTTACAGAGTTTCTTTCTTTATTACGCCTTTTAACCAAAAAGGCATTTATGAATTGAAAAAAAGAGTAGTGACTCTCAGGCCTTTATCGCACGGCCACGACCCTGCAAGGTTTTAAACGCTACCCTTTTATTCCCTTAAGGGAATAAGTATTTACATGTATGACAAGCATTTAAACAAGCTTTAAAGATATCGCTACATAAAGACACTATCAATGAATGCACAGATGGTTCAACAGATCTGATTTCATGATACACTGAAGTAATTGTAATACAACTCCTACTGCATACAACTCATGTCCCTACTACTTGTGTAATATGAACACAGATACTCATCAATTTGTAGCAGGAATTTAGCCAACAATGTTACGGTATTTTGTATTTGTCTTCCAATAGGGCCCCAAATTTAGGGGATAATTTGGTAGAGATAATAACCAATGCAGGCCTGGTACTTTGTTCTTAAAAGTGTAAAAAGGCACCTCTCTATGAATTTTAAAGGAACATTACAGACTCGGTTTTGCTAGCAAAACAGTTGCTGGCAGTGTAAGTACTCTATGTAATCCACAATATACATAAACTGACAAACCTGTAGAAGTTCGAGATCCATCGACCATCTAGGTCACGAGAGAATAGTGAAAAACCAATTACAAATTTTGCATTGCATCGATGCCAAAACGAAAATAAATAAAACGCTCCCTGATCGATGGACTCCAAACGCGAAATTAGATTATTTATGAACAATCAAGCCTGACGGATTCTTGACCAGTTCAATACCGACAGCACGAACACACAAATGTAGATACCAGTAACAAGTAGCTAAAGGAGAAAAAAGTGTTTAAAATTATACTCTTTTTTTTCTTAAATCATGCTTTTGTAAAAAAATTCCAGGGTATTTTATAACAATTTTTTTTGAAGTGGGGACATGATGCTTTGAACTTAATATATATGAGTGCTTTTTAATGCATGTCGTCCTAAATTATGATGCAATGGAGCAACAAAGTTTTGTGTCAGTTCCTGGCGTAGAAAATTGCCTCATCATCGTAATTAAACAAGTAAAGCTCCTGAAGCCATAAAACTTCATGCGATTATCATTGTCTAAACAGGCAAAAACTGAAAGCTAAAAAAGGAACCCTAAAGTGTGGAAATCCTTTATTGATAGAATCACATTCAGCTTTGTTCATAGGCAACTTGTTACTTAAACTATCCCATTTGTGTGTAGTGTAGCACCCGGATTGAAACCGTCTTCTCCTGTTGAGGGTACAATAGAAAGTTCCTACATGACGTCTTTACGGGCAATTTGCAGCACACAGCTATGCGTTTTGCGCGAGAACGGCGTGCAGCATGTGAACATTTCACAAAGCTTGTTGCCTGATTGGTTAATAAACTGAACGCTTGACACGCCTGCAAGCCAAAATGCAATTTGCCCGTAAAAATGGCATCTATTGCAACTTATCTATTACCGGTAGGCATCCGATGGGAAACTTTTAGGTAAGAATTTCATCTTGTACTTTACTTAAGAGTGTACAATGGTAATTTTATAAACAGACACACCAGAGAAAGAGAAGAAATCCAAGGAGGGAAAGAAAGGTTTGTGCACTCAATCCTTGATCTGCTCGTTCAATCGCAGACTAACAGTTAAATATCAAATGAATAGCTTGCATTATAACCAGGCCCAGTTTCATAAAGCTGCTTAAGCACAAAAAGTAACTAAGCACAACAAAATTTTGCTTACCAGAATAAGGTTACCAGCCAAACTACCATGTCACGTATACAAACATTTGTGACTTGTATCCTGCTCATTTCTGCTTAGCAGATAGCTGTTAAGCAGAAAATTCTGCTAATCCAATTTCTTGGCTAAGCAAGAAATTACCGGTTTACCAGTAAAACAGTGATGGTACCTGTAAGGCATTCTGGGTGATCACCTATTTTTGCTAAGCAAAAGTTTTTTTTTGTGCTAAGCAAGTTTTTGTGCTCACAGGCTTTATGAAATTGGGCCCAACTAGGATGCATTCAAACTAACCTACTATGCATATTGCAACAATATCTCTCACTTGCTAACAGTTTTGCTACGTTTTGTTAAGTTGATAGTTTAAACTTTTTAGATCTTGAACGGTAAGAAAGCATTCCAGCTTGTTGTCCCAGCATGTTTACTGTCTTGCAGCACGTCAAACTATTCCAATGGTACTCATTGAGATACCTTCTATTATTGTCCTGCTAAAAATTTGAAGATTATTTGGCTTATTTTTGTTTTTCTAACTGCAATTGCACTGTTATCTTTTTGTTGAGGCCTTTCCGATTTAATGGTTGCGGCTATAGCTGCAGCTGTTGTTAAGGGTGTTGCTATGGGCTGCGTCGCAGCTGTTAGTACATCCTTCTCTGTGAAACGTTAGTTGCGCATCACACATGCACCATTCACTACTGGTGGGCAAACAGAGAACATCGCACCCATTTGTATGGGACTGATGGTGGCTTGATAGATGCATTTGTGTGTTTGCCTGGTGCACAACTTTATGGCCACCAATAGTGTCTGTGGGTGCGTTCGTTTAGCTTCCCTGGGTCGACCCCGGTCTGCCCTGGTACATTCGAATAGCTTTGACGGGGATCACCCGGGTCAGCCCCCAGTGCCCTGCATGTGGAGTGGGTCACTTGGGGGTGACCTGAGGTGCATGCCATCACCACGAGAGGGCGAGTGTGATCGTTTGTTTAGCTCTTGTCAGGGGCTCACCTGAGTGAGCACCGCGGGGAAGACCCAGTGAAGCTAATCAAACAACCCCTGTAATAATAATAACAATAACTAGATTTTATATAGCGCATTTTAAAATTATGTATCAATTCGTTTTAAATTAGTGCCCTGGTCATTGGGCCAATAACATTCCTGTAATCTTTCTCAGCTCCCTTGGGAATATATACAGGGCTGTATGCTTCGTTTTTGAAAGGGCAAGGGCACCAAAGCATTTTCTTCATGGTAAAGGGCACCCTATGAGGAAATTGCAAATTTGTACTGAAGCATTTCAAGGGCACCAAGGCAATGACCAGGGGACACGGAGGCAATCGCCTTCGTTGCCTCCGTTAAGTATCAGGCCTGTATATATACAGCCTTGAGCTTGCACTCCAGAGGCTCTTTCACACACAGTATTAACCTCTACCCTTGCAGGTACATGTACCCATTTATACACCTGGGTGAAGAGAAGCAATTATAGTGAAGTGTCTTGCTCAAGGACACCCGTATCAAGCTGGGATTGGCACCCACTCCCTGATAAATAACTCGGCCATGACACACCCTATACACTTCATGAATGTAACTGGTACGTTCACCAAAACGGTCAATTTGGACCCGGCCTTAGAGTAAACCTTTGCACTTTATATCCACATTAAAATCTGCAACTTGATGTTATAACGCACTAAGACTCATCTTAAAGGGTGTATGTAACTTTTGTAGGACAAAAAAAATACAATGTCCACAGATTAACACTAAACTTACACAGTTTGAAGATAGTGATAGTAGAAAGCTTCCCTGAAAATATTACGTTCTGAGGTGCTGTAGTATTTGGGAAATGAGTAAAACAATGTCATGAAAATTATTTTAAGCACTTACAAACAGATTTTCATGACATTGTTTTACTCATTTCTCAAAAACTACAGCACCTCAGTAAGTAATATTTGAAGGGAAGCTTTCCACTATCATTATCTTCAAACCCTGTAAGTTTAATGGAAATCTATGGACATTTTGAAAAAGTACCCAAGTCCTTTAAGATGAATTGTAAATGTCACCTTGTTGGGTTTTTTATTGTGACATCAAACTCAGCAATTTGGATACGGCCCTAGCCTCAGTTGGCACTTTTAAGTTTAGCATTCTGACTTCTTTTTTTTTTTTTTTTCTAACACTGCTAATGTTTCTAGCTTTCTAGTGTGTGAAATAGCTGAAAGAAAAGTAGATTTACTGCCTGCCACATGAAATAACATGCAAATGCAATGCAGTTTAGAAAATAACTTTTTTTTGTTTGTTGCGTTGTTTTATATTTACAAAATCAAATCTAGCGTGTATAGTCAATTAATTATTGAAGTTAATTTCACATCCAAAATGATCTTTGCCTTATTACCAAATCTTTAGCCTGTATAGTCATTTAATTATTGTAGTGCGTTGGGTGTGCACTATATCACAACCAAAATGATCTCTTAGTATGTATGGATTTATGTGAATGCAACTGCAAGCTTAAGCTAAATACTGCCCTCTTGTGCTGAAGATGTGTCATCCAGAGCTTTATTTGGTAGAAAACCAACATTTTCCGTGCCCTCGCGTGGTATTTATTTCATTTTATTTATTACTTTTCGGGAGCTTCTGGAGTTATCATTATTTCTTTGGAACTACATCATACAAGAAAATATGATTATGCGTTTACCATGAATTTCAAAACCTTAGTCGAAGCCCAGCTGTAAATCTTTAACTTTATGGCAGAACAGCGTATCTCTGTACTTGTTTCAAGTTTGGCTGTTTTGCAATGAAGGGCCTAGACTGGGCCCCTGTCTTTATCCCCAAAGATAAAGACAGGTCCCAGCTTTTCAGATCCAGTGATTCCATTGGATACAATGATATTAGATAAACGTGCACCCAATATGCCCAAACAGTACACTGCTCTCATGTCTGCAATAGAATTTGTCTGCGTATTCTTTATGTGACATGACTGAGGTCAAAGGTTAAACCACACGCCAGTTTTTGATGCCAGCCGGTCTCTGGCATTATTCACGAGCCTCGAAGACTGACGTTCAGGCTATGAAGGGCCAAGCTATATAGCTTGCACACAGCGCCCTCTAGTGGTGAATCAATACTGACTCTTGAGTTTAGTGTCCGCTTGATTGATCTAGACATGATTGCATCGAAGTTGAATGACATAATCCACCCCCCTCTCTAGACTCTAGGGCCGCTATTTCTTGTTTCTATAACATTTTTTTAAATTTAAAGCTGTTTGTAATTTGATCGTCTGCATCTATGAATACATGAATGTGAAGCAGTCAGACTGCCGTTACATGATTGATGACTATTTAAAGGGTTTCGATATCTTTTTGTAGATCAAGTTTCTGGTCATGACATGAATCCTCACTCACTGTGAATGAAGGTGTATGTAATATAATTTACATGTTAAAGTTTCAGCTTTATTAGTTGTCAAGTTTTTTAGAAAGAAATGCTTTACTATGCATTCTAGAAAGTAGGTTCTCCATATCAAATAATAACAGTCGTAAGGAAACCTTTAAAATATGAAGGTTCAAATCATCCTTTAAAGGCAGTGGACACTATTGGTAATTACTCAAAATAATTATTAGCATAAAACCTTACTTTGTAACAAGTAATGGGGAGCTGTTGATAGTGTAAAACATTGTGAGAAACGGCTCCCTCTGAAGAAATGTAGTTTTTGAGAAAAGGGTAATTTCCCACAAATTTGATTTTGAGACCTCAGAATTAGAATTTGAGATCCCGAAGTCAGGCATCTGAAAGCACACAACTTCGAATGACAAGGGTGTTTTTTCTTTCATTATTATCTCGCAACTTTGGCGACAAATTGAGCTCAAATTTTCACAGGTTTGTTTTTTATGCATATGTTGAGATACACCAAGTGAGAAGACTGGTCTTTGACAATTACCAATAGTGTCCACTGTCTTTAAGTCTTCCAACGTTGTGTACCACTCCTCACAAAATAATTATAAGTTATTTTTATTTGCTCCTTTTTTTAACTCTAAAACTGTGAACGCCCACTTAACCTGTCAACTTGATTAGGACAATACTGTACTTACCTGTCACTACTATATTAAGTCTCCCGAGTTCCGAAAATCTAATCCGCGGTAGTAGAGTCTCAAAAAAGACAAGTTCTCAAAAGAACATAATCTACCCGGTGAGCAGAATATATATGGTGTTTTCGCAAACCACCTATACATTGATACATCGCCATGAAATGCTTCCCATTTCAACAATGTCCACAGATTTACACTAAACTTACACAGTTTGAAGATAATGATAGTAGAAAGCTTCCCTAAAAATATTACGTGCTGAGGTGCTGTAGTTTTTGGGAAATGAGTAAAACAATGTCGTGAAAATAATTTTCGTCTCATGAGCCGAAAATTATTTTAATCATTTACAAACGTATTTTCATGAATTTTTTTTACTCATTTCTCAAAAACTACAGCACCTCAGTAAGTAATATTTGAAGGGAAGCTTTCCACTATCATTAGCTTCAAACCCTGTAAGTTTAATGTAAATCTATGGACATTTTGAAAAAGTACCCAAATCCTTTAAGTCTCTTGTGTTACACGTAAATTTACATAGACTATATGTTGTACCTTCAATTCTTGCTTGTAACTTCTCTTTAAAGGGAAGGTACACCTTTGGTAATTGTCAAAGACCAGTCTTCTCACTTCGTGTATCCCAACATAAGCATAAAATAACAAGCCTTTGAAAATTTGGGCTCAATCGGTTATCGAAGTTGTGAGAAAATGATACAACAAAAACACCCTTGTTAGACAAATTTTTGTGCTTTCAGATAGGAATAAAAGACTTCTAGCTAGAAGTCTTTTATTATTTTAGTGAGAAAATACCATTTCAAAAACTAAAGTTACTTCACAGGGAGTCATTTTCCACAATGTTTTATACTATCAACTACTCTCCTATGCTCGTTACCAAGTCAATTTTTAAGTTAATATTTGTTTTGAGTAATAACCAAATGTGTACCTTCCCTTTAACACAAATATTGATTTTCTAATTTTGGGATGAATGTTCTGGACAGAATTTGATATTTTTGGGAAAGAAACTCTTGATTCTGAAGTTTAGGTTCCACAGAGTAAACCTCAGGACTACAAGCATGGGAGTAATGACCTCATGTCTTAGCGTGTAGACGCTTTGGGTTTAAATGCGCGAGTATCGTTTTCAGACGATCTTTAGAATGTGGATAAGTTAACCATCATCGATACGAGGGCATTGACATACATTAAGGGAGATTAAACTTTCAGAGCATGATACAAACCCAGAGTAGAGTCTTAGGTAGCGTAGTTGGGAAACTACACATTTTGTCCTGGTACTGAAAGAAGGCGATTGCCTCCCTGGCCATTGCCTTGGTGCCCTTGAAATACTCCAGTAGAAATTTACAATTTTCTTGCCAGGGGGGAAACTGCCTGTGTGACTTTGCTCTTTCAAAAACGAAACATACGGGCCTGAATGCTATATCTCTAATTTGGATTGATTATTATATGGTATTTTTAAGGAAGATGGGGTAGCCACTGAGTGTCATTATGGGAAAGCTAACAATGGTTTTGAAATCTTTCTGTTGTGAAACATTCACTCGAGTGCTGACAATTATTATTAGGCATAACAAAAATATATGTTATGTTGGCATAATGGCCCCCCCCCCAAAAAAAAAAAAAAAATGGTGGGTAGGTAGGTAGGTAGTGATTTTTCTTTTTTTCTTCCCTCCCAGCAATGAAAATTACATGTTTTCTAATTGTTTAAGTAGTACACATGGTAGTATACATGATAACAAAAGAAAACAAGGCTACACACAACAAATAGTATATTTTTAAACGCTTGATGACGTTTATTTTATTTTTGAGTCTTTAATAGATTTTAATCATTATATTTCTTCCCTTAAAAAAATAAAAATATCCAGGGCGGGCCGTATTTTTAGGGTAGGTCGGGTTACGCCATATAACTTTTTTAATTTTATGCCTTACTATTATTATTATTATTTTTTTACATTAACAAAGCTTATCATTCTGAGGCCAATCCTATAGAATATGTCTCCTGTTCAACAATTTTGTTTTTATTAAAATCAACTCTTTTTTATGCATCAAAAGTCATTATGCCCCCTGCAACATAGTTTGCACATAAAATGCACATTTATGTTTGTATATACAATTAAAAATCACAAAATTAAGTAATAAAACAGAAAGGCAGTGGACACTATTGGTAATTACTCAAAATAATTATTAGCATAAAACCTCACTTGGTAACGAGTAATGGGGAGAGGTTGATAGTATAAAATATTGTGAGAAATGGCTCCCTCTGAAGTGACGTAGTTTTCGAGAGAGAAGTAATATTCCACTAATTTGATTTCGAGACCTCAAGTTTAGAATTTGAGGTCTCGAAATCAAGCATCTGAAAGCACGCAACTTCGTGTGACAAGGGCCTTTTATTCTTTCATAGTTATCTCGCAACTCAGACGACCAATCAAGCTCAAATTTTCACCCGTTTGTTATTTTATGCATAACAAAAATATGTTGAGATACAGCAAGTGAGAGGACTGGATTTTGACAATTACCAATAGTGTCCAGTGTATTTAATTTAATGATTTGTGTAGCTCTGATTGCTTGTCACATCTAACAATGATCAGAACTTTAACTTCATGTTTCTAATTCTGAGTTTCGTTCTTGCCTTTGTTTGGAATGACAATGCCACGTCTTCACTTGACTTGCCATACTAGAAATTCACTGAAGTTATTTTTAAATTCATTTATTGTAGACTGGCAATTTTTCACAGGTCTTTGATCAGCAAATGACAACAACCCCCAGTAGAGTTCATCTATTTTGACTTCTCCAAAACCTAATGTATTTCTCGAAAGGTCTTGGAAATCAAAATTTGTGCAAAATCAAACTAATATTATACTTTTGTTTAACTTTTTGCTTGAATGCAAAAGGCCAATTAATAATACATGCCGGAGGGATAAGAGCAAATGCGCTACAACAAGAAACTCTTGGAAAAAAAGGTAGCTTATTTGCGGTTAAGAGTCAGCGACATTTGAATAGTGAAGCCAGGACTTTGTCTTATCGGGTGTTCACCTTGCGTAGACCACTCTCCATCAGCAACTATTAGTCCCAAGAATCTTAACCACCCCTCTCAATCATTAATGAAATTGTCCGCATGCATGATTTAGAGTCTTCCATTCCAAAAACGGGTTGGGTTGAATCAATGCACTCCCTCCCACTTTAAATTATTTACTAATTCATTATAAATAATTAATAACATCCCTCACGGACTTAGAAATGGATGTATTGACAAAGTAGCAGCTGATGGGAAAGTGGACTCATCCATTGTTAAATAGGGGAATGTTGGAGAGAGCGTACATCCGTTATGTTTTGAAAATGTGAACGACGCTTCCTGTTCTGTGTCGGTGATACTAAAGCTATTCGATATGAAACAAGCCAAGGATAGAAGAGTTGGTTTGTACTGTAGCCTACTTAGCTGACCTGCTTGTGTTGAAAGGTTTGCAGACATGGATTACCAGCTAATAGGCCATATGATTGTAATCAGTTTTGCATGGTTCCCGGGAATGCATTTAACAGATTTTTTTTTTTTTGCAGTGTTTTACAACTTATGACTCTGAATCTAACTGATAAGTAGCAGTTTTGTTCATACCAGTGTCGTATCATCTTAAAGTTCTTAATGTTCAAATATCTGGTTTCTAATTGAAGTATGAATAAGTTTGTAGCTTCTTTCGACATACTTAAACGTTCATACTTGAACTAGAGTGACATCCATACTTGACCTAGAGTGTCGTCCATCCTTGACCTAGTGTCATCCATACTTGACCTAGAGGGTCGTCCATCCTTGACCTAGTGTCATCCATACTTAACCTAGAGTGTACAATTTCTTTCAAACAAACTTCTGATAGTTAGAGAAGAGCAAACTTGTCAAAGCTTTAGCAATAAACCAAAGAGTCACAATGTCTTCTCGGAGGATATATGAAACTCTGTTTCTTAAAGACTTTAATCCACATGTTTCCCTTCCATCAATTTTGATTTATTTGTCCCTTTAATGAAGGCTCTCTTTACTTGATACTCTTTCTAGAAATCTGTTTGCAGATGCTCAACTCATCATGGAAATTCAAAGTAAAGTTGTACTTAATAGATGGATGTAAGATTAAGAATATTACTTTTGGTTTACCCATAAACACTGATGTGTGTTAGCACTGTATACTCAGTACTTTGCTGAGCTCTAGCTGTGGGTTCGAATCCCACTTGTGTAATATGCCTGTGATTTGTTTACAAAGTTGGAAACTTGTTGGAAACAAGAAATGAAGATCAACTTCATGTGCTTAAGACCTCTTTGGAGAAGTTGTGGCTCTGGGAGGAGCCAGTTTGGTCTTGACTTTTTTTGCTGGTATGTTATGGTCCTCTTCTGGAGAATGCCAACAACTTTTTGTATGAATTTCCAGCTCTTGTTGCAGACTTATGAGTGATTTTGATGCAAACTAGCATGAATTAAATACTTGTCCGGGTTTACCTGAAGTTTTTATCTGGGCGACTTTAGCTTCACTATTTAACATTGTGATGTTTTACAAAAAGAAATTCTGGGCTGGCATTAAATGCTGAAACTATCCTAAATCTTTCTACAGTAATGACTGTATGATACTATAGAGGATGGAAAACTGCTCATTGTTACAAGAGATTATAGTTTGAGAATCAAGGACTTTAAACCACCATTTTGTCACTTTTTCATCATTGTGATTGGAAATAGTTGAAAAGTGTGTTCAAAATGTATCAATCTGTTAATTTTGAGTAAAGAAAACAATCTTTACTGAGGCAGTGAATGATTGGTGACTATAAGTGCTTTATAACTTACTAAATTAAATAGAGATGTGTTTTTATATGATGGAAAAGCCAATGTAAATTAGATTATAAGATATTAATTTGCAATTTTTTGTGCTCCCCTATTTGGAATGAAAGAAGCTAACTTAAACAGCCTTTTTAGACCAGTCGACTGCTCTTCACGGGGGTGGTTAGTTTAGAGATTTTAGTTCAAGGCGTATTGACTCCTACAGTGTGGGTTTAAATCATTTTGTTTGTCTGAAATGTGTGAAGTCAGTGACTTAGATAATTTGCGTGCTTGTAGCAAGGGGATTTGTGGGTGTAAAAAAAATATATAAAGGCCCCGGGCATAAATCAGTGGGTTCTTGACTCCAAAGAGCCAAATTGTAAAATTAAATTCAGCGAGTTGGGGGCCCGTTTTCTAAAGAGCATGTTGACTTTTGTGTATGGCTCATACCTACAGGATTAACACTTCTCATAATGGGATTTCCATTGTGTTCATTGACGTTTGATAGAAAGGTAAAAAATGACAATAAATATCTTGGGAAAGCTATAGAGTGACACCCCTGTCTTGACAGTGGACTAGTCCAAGTTATCATGAAAGATAAAGGGTAGACTATTCCTATTGAGGGGGGAATATGATTATGGTAAACGAGCCTTAAATATAAAACTTGTTTATTTTTTTTCCTCTTTTGTAGCTGACTATCTTCTCATTAAAAACTCAACTCCCTTTGGATTTTTACGGTGTGTGACATTTCTTGCAAATCCCTGATGTGAATATAGTACAGACCCCTGTCCCCGGTTGACTTGCAGATTTTGCCTGCGACTGACGACCGAGCGGTCGTTGCAGAAGTCTGCCATTGACTATGGTAGCTGGTTGATGACCAAAGTCCGATCGTCCTCCTCAAATGCACTCCTGTAGCGTCTTTCCCGGACTTTCACCTCCCTCCATACTTTCCAGAGAGGTGACAGGGGAGCGTTCACCTTATCGTTTGAGATGAGCTTGTTTTATTTTCCCACCCTCTCTTTCCCTCTACCCTCTCTCATACACACAGATGTCCGCAATTCTATCTTTGAAAACCCCCCAAGCTAGCACTGAGCCAGTTATTTTTTTTATCTCTTCCTCAACTCATCAGTACACACTGGGTATCGTATTAGCATGGAATCAGGATTCTGAACTGGCGAATCTGGGTCAACGCATGCATGTAGGGATATGGAGTCGTACGAGGGGAAACCTGGGGACGTAATTCCATACCACATCCAACTTTCCCCCCCTTAGCCGTTGTCTTAAGAGTAGCCCGTTTGGACTCTCACAGATTCCTCCTTAGGTGGATAGACCTAGATTCTCTTCTCAGATTTTTTTCTTCTTCTATTTTTTTGGTGGGGCAAGTGTGTCATTCACCGCATTTCGAGCACAGTTGAGTGCAGGGAAGTGATAGACTCTTCCTTTCTAATTCTAAGTTAATAAAGCGTTGATTTGTTAACGTTGTTAATGAGATAATTAGTTGGGTTTTAACTAATGACTTATTGGCAAGATGATGTGTTGAATTTCTTAAGAAGACCATCCTGTATTCAGGGTTTGTGTCACTTGAACCTTCCCAATTGAGATATACCCCGTTTGGAACCCAATTCCTCCAGCAGCTTATTCTGTAGATATGATTTTTCTTTCATAACTTCTTTTTTAAATTCCACTGTGAACATACCTAGTTATATTGCAAATAGAAGGATTTGTAGTTAGGTTTATAAGTTGTGGAGTACCAGTGAATCTAGATGCTACATGTGTAGATGCAACACTGAAGTGGTTCGCCAGTGTAACAAAACAGCAGAAATAATTTGCCTGTCCCGTTGATTTAACAACACTTCCCATTCGAGTGTATAAAATCCCTCATGCAGAAATGCATCACTCTTGAGTTAAAACCAGAGTTGTATAACTAGGGCTTGGTCAGATTTTTACTTCAGTGTAACAAAACGGCAGAAATAATTTGCCATTCCTGTCGTTTTAACAACACTTCCCATTCGAGTGTATATACTCGTGCAGAAATGCGTCACTCTTTAGTTCATACCAGAGTTGTATATAGGGCTTGACCAGATTTTTACTTCAGTGTAACAAAACGGCAGAAATAATTTGCCATTCCCGTCGATTAAACAACACTTCCCATTAGTGTAGAGACCCCTCATGCAGAGAACGCATCACTCTTAAGTTCTTACCAGAGTTGTACAACTAGGGCTTGACCAGATTTTACTTTACTGTAACAAAACGGCAGAAATAATCTGCCATTCCCAATGATTTAACAACACTTCCCAATTGAGTGTGTTGAATCCCTCATGCAGAAACGCATCACTCTTTAGTTCTTACCAGAGTTGTACAACTAGGGCTTGACCAGATTTTTACTTCAGTGTGACAAAATGGCAGAAATAATCTGCCATTCCCAATGATTTAACAACACTTCCCAATTGAGTGTGTTGAATCCCTCAGGCAGAAATGCATCACTCTTTAGTTCATTATATAACTAGGGCTTGACCAGATTTTTACTTCAGTGTGACAAAATGGCAGAAATAATCTGCCATTCCCAATGATTTAACAACACTTCCCAATTGAGTGTGTTGAATCCCTCAGGCAGAAATACATCACTCTTTAATTCATTATATAACTAGGGCTTGACCAGATTTTTACTTCAGTGTGACAAAATGGCAGAAATAATCTGCCATTCCCAATGATTTAACAACACTTCCCAATTGAGTGTGTTGAATCCCTCAGGCAGAAATGCATCACTCTTTAGTTCATTATATAACTAGGGCTTGACCAGATTTTAACTTCAGTGTAACAAAACTGCAGAAGTAATTTGCCATTCCTTCCGATTTAACAACACCTCCCGTTTATATGTTTAGACTCACCATGCATAACCAGGGCTTGACCAGATTTCTACTTCAGTGTAACAAAACGGCAGAAATAATTTGCCATTCACGTTGACTTAAACAAAACTTCCCATCTGAGTGTATAGAATCCTTCATGCAGAAATGCATCCCTTTTTTTTTAGTTCATTGTATAACTAGGGCTTGACCACATTTCCAGATTTTTACTTCATCTCAACTAGATTATGGATAATGATTGCAGGTTGATGAACGCTCCGAAGGCGGGGGGGGGGGGTCGTTTGAGGAGGAAGAGGATCAACGTGACATTGTTCCCTCATTAAGTTACGGGTACCCTCTATGTTAAGGTAGCCTTAGGCTGACCTAGATAGCTGCGGTAGGGTGACAGTGTTCAGCGAGTCATTGATCGTTCCTAAACCCATCTTTCCCCTGAACCGTCGTCGTCTCCTCTAAAAAAAGAAAAAAGAAATGGTGGCCCGGTTATTTCACTGCTGCAGGAAAAACAGAGAGGGGTGTTCCATTTTTAAAAATGTTGAATACTGAGTGATCGGTTTCACCCGTATGGAATGGTATGGCCCAGTTTTTTTTTAAGTTCCGAAGTTCGTTGAACTCACTTTTTGACTGAAGTATTCATTAAAGTAAATGAGTGGTAATTTTTTACATGCTGAAAGGTTTAATTTTTAATTTCATTTCAAACTTGATTATAATTAGTCATTGTCAGTAATCCCTCGCAGTGGGTTTGAGTTGGCTGTTCTTTTTTTTTCTTTGACCGATTCCCAACTCCGAATTTGAAATTCATCATTCTGTCAGGATCTTAATTAATAATTTAATTGTTAATTAAAATTGTACTATCAGGGGAGATAAATTCAGGTTTTAAAATGTTGATGGTGATGTACGGCCACATATGGGAGTGACACAATGCCTTCCGTTTACACTGTCTTGTAGGTACCAATTGAATTGGACAAAGGCCAAATCTGGGACTCAAATTTATTTTGGCTTTGAATTGGTTTGAATGAATTGAAAGCATTTTTCCAACATTAATGTGGATCCAAAGTCAGAGGTCGTAAATAGTTCCATGGTGATCTGTGTACATATTCATTCAATAGAAGTATTGGTGCATTACAGAGGGAGAGTTTTTAGTGAAGGACAGACATTTGGTTGTTTAGACCCAAGCTAGTTTTTGTCTTATCCAGTAATAACCTAGGCAGTGGACACTATTGGTAATTACTCAAAATAATTATTAGCATAAAACCTAACTTGGTAACGAGTAATGGGGAGAGGTTGATAGTATGAAACATTGTGAGAAACGGCTCCCACTGAAGTAATTTTCCACAAATTTGATTTTCAAAGCTCATGTTTGGAATTTGAGGTCTCAAAATCAAGCATCTGAAAGCACACAACTTTGTGTGACAAGGATGTTTTTTCTTTCATAGTTATCTTGCAACTCTGACGACCAATCTAGCTCAAATTTTCACAGGTTTGTTATTTTATGCATATGTTGAGATACAGCAAGTGAGAAGACTGGTCTTTGACAATTACCAATAGTGTCCATGTCTTTAAAAGAAACTTGTTTCACTCCTTCTGACGATGACCAGAGTTTTCAGAACTTGAGAAGTCTCTAAAAAACTCTGATAAATCTACTTCTCGGTAGTAGAATATAATATAGCAAGACAGTTCTGTAAAGAACAAACTCTACCTGGCAAGTAGAAATGCGACATGGTGTTAACGCAAACCAAATATGATATTGATTTGATACTCTCAAATCAAATTGTCAAAAATACCAAACCTTCCTTGTCAAAAATGCTAAACTTTACTCAGAAGGTAGCACCAAACTGTTATCCGTCAAGCTATTTCACACTAATTCGCCCATTTGTTTCTCAAATTCAATCATTTATAAACTCATCAAGTCCTCCTGACGATGTCGTCCCCTTTAAACCTAATTATTTCTCCTGGTCACAAGAGTTAGATCAGAAGAGAGTGGACTATCCCGAGAGAAGCTGTCAGTGTCCTGACAGAGCCTCGGGTGGTGATCATACTAAGAAGGAGCAATTGACTATACCCCTCGACAGGGTTGAGTAGGGTTGAGGGCACGAGAGCTGGGTCATCCAGAGGTCACGGGAGGTCAGAGGACTTTTCTTGCACACCTTTACATGTCATGCACTGTTCTAAGGTGACTTTGTCATTCAATGAACTCAGTACGGAGTACAATGCCCTCTGCTTTCTGGCTTGTTTATGGACACTTTCAATTTTTTGTTGGGGGTGTGTGCAGGGGAAAAATTTAATGACGGGTTAATGATGTGGATTATAGTTTGTTTGTACTTTTCCTGAATTTGTCTTTGTGTTCTTAGATGATGTTTATAGTTATTTTTTTTATTTTGGTCTTGTTAGTCACGGTTAGAATTTTCACATTTTATGTGAAATAAAGCAAAGTGGTAGAGAAAATGGGGTAGACTGTCTGTGGTTTTCAACTGAGATTTAAGGAAAGTTTTGTTTTGGTTTCAAATTGTTTCCCCTTTTTGTTTGAGATTAATTTTAGTTTTCATCAGTTTAAATTTCCTTTTCTTAGTCTCTCACTCTGTATCACTTGCATCACCCCTCATGCAAAAATAGAAGAATCCATCCGGAAATTTAAAACACAATACAAGCATTTAATTTTTTTCTTCTGGTCAATGCCTTTAACTCATTGTAGGTTCTGATTAGCTTATTGTTTGTCATTTCTCGATCGAGAAGCAGTTGATATACTTATTATTGCTTCTTCTAGACCAAGGCTTGTTGTGTTTTCCCCGGCTGATGGTGCATATAGAACTGTGTCAATTAATG
Source organism: Asterias amurensis (assembly GCF_032118995.1). Taxonomy (NCBI): domain Eukaryota; kingdom Metazoa; phylum Echinodermata; class Asteroidea; order Forcipulatida; family Asteriidae; genus Asterias; species Asterias amurensis. The sequence continues at coordinate 22,229,180 of NC_092655.1, forward strand.
CCTGCAACAAGAGTTGGGCTTGGTAGATATAGGTCTGGTCTGTGAGAGTGAAGGATGAGGTTACATGCTTGAGGCTTGAATGCTATACATGAGTGATACTGCTTGGGTTTATTCTATGTCATATCGCACACACGCTGTCATTAGCTTGGATCCAGTTAGAATGTTTCATCAGAGCTGACCGGAATCCTGCCCCCCCCCCCTTTTTTTTTTTTTTTCAGAATTCCCCACGAACCATTTTGCAGGGATGAGATTTGTCAGTCTTTTATCTGATTTTAGACTTTTTATGTTGGCTTAGTGAAGAAAAACAGGCGATATTTTCCCTTCATATAAAGAAATGCTACTGTTTGGTCTACTTATGTAGTTCTGCGGATACTGCTCCCTAAAGTTCATCTGAATCTATAACTTCTTGGTTTACAAAAAGGTTGAAATGTCATCATTTTAAACAAGCCTTAGAATTTTGTACTCCAGTTTCAGACTTTTTTGTTTGCAATGACTCTAACCCCTGATTTTGGTTTCTGTGCTTGAAATTGATTCGCTATAACAGCATGATATTGAAAATTTTATTTATCAAAATGTTTAGGTTTATATGGGATTTTAGGCATTGTATAGTGAGGTATCAATATTTGGTTTGTGGTAACACCTTGTTTGTGTCTACTTTCCAGGTAGATTTTGTTCTTTAGAAAACTGTATTGCTTTATCTTCTACTACTGCGGAATAGAATTTTTAAATTCGGGAGACTTCTCAGTCCTGTAAAGAACTGTCCTGTGTTTTATTGTCAAGATTGGATAATTTATGTTATACTTTTGTGGTCAATAGTTTGATTCTATGATGTTATCATAAATCCAAACTTGTTAGTATTTTTGACAGGTATAACTCGCCCATTTCCTTTGTCTCTCCTTTCTTTATCGAAGAGAATCTTACAGTCTAAATCTGGCTGTTCTCTTACGATCCAAATTTGTTGGGCCCCCAACTCGCTGAATTTAGTTTGGAAGCAGTGTTTTTTTAATAATTTACATCAGATTTGTCTAAATGATATCCAACCCATGTTAATGTAGTAGTTTTCAAGAAAAATTGAGTGAAATATTTTCTCCTCATTGAACAGCAATTTAAACTTTAAAATAGGGCCTGTTTACTTCCTAAAAAGAGTTTGGTGATTAGTGAATTTCATGATGTAGTTCTATCAGTCACTCAAGAAATCATACTGACGTTGGGATTACCAAGGCATCAGCAAGATGCAATTTCGTTTGGTTTGGAAGACTTATTTGTTTGTTTGTTATACAGAATTTCAAAAACCTCAAAAAGCTGGGAAGGTCCAATGCAACACAAATCAGCAAGATACATTTTTGCTTGGTTTGAAAGACTTATTTGTTTATTTGATGTATATAATTTCAAAAACCTCCAAAAGCTTTGCATTTTGGGTTCAAACCATTAACAAAAAGGCAGGCACTGAGCGAGTTAAGGGATTGAAGAAGGGTGCAACCGAACTGCTGTATCGGATTGGACTGGATTTTAACTCAGTTTCCTTGTAAACCACTCACTGCATGAAATTCATCAAACTCTTTGACGTTGTCATGGCTTTGATGATGATTCATAAGCTAGGGGGTTTCCCTCCAATGGTGTGTGAACAAATCTCGCTCCACTGCCTTCAACAAAAAAAGTAAACAAACTATGAAAGTGAAGGGGTGAGTGAACTTTAGGATAACCGGTGGACGTTGGGTAAAAGACTCTCCGGTCATTGGGCTCATCTCAGCGCCACTCTACACCCTTAGACTGCTGTGTCTGTTTTCTTGAGTACTTTCACCCTCGGGCGTTCTCACCCACTCTGTCTGCCCCCATACTATGCACTTGAATGAACTGACCTCCTTTACTGCCAGTTCACTTATGGAATCCTCCATTGTATGAATAGGGGAGGATTCTTGCTCTTTAGAACTCACTGTCCTCTGGTGGACAGAACTGATCCATCAGTGACTGACAGGGGGTCTAGTTTCCATTATCAATTACACACTAAAGGAACAAGTTTGTTCTAAATCACCAGTCTAATAATTGGGGTCACTGTACTGTTAAAGGGTAACTTGTTTCTTCCTCCATGATTTGAAACAGCAAGTAGTCTAATTCCTAGACTTGAACTAATGACTTAATATCACAAATCAAGCTTTTTGTTAGTAGTACCAGTCTAAAGAAAAATTGCAACACAATATATCGATAAACAATGTTTTATTAATTGAACTGTAGTGTGTTTCGCTGGGAAAGTTGACATTTTGTGTCATAACTTCCACACAAATCCAAGAGTTATGAAAGTAAAAGCTTGTCAAGTTTTGGGATGTGCCCCCTTTCATCATACCAAAAGTAGAAGATTTTATGTTTTCTTCCATTAAGCTGTGTACAAATCGTGCCTGCAGGATCGTCCAAGCTCTGTGGCTCTTTTATAAACATGTGACATCACAGGTCACATCATCTATATATTTTACTTTCACAAAGTAAAAATTTGAATTCGAGAGATTACTCACAGCTCTGAAAAGAACTGTACTGCTTATTAACTACTACCTTATTAAAGGAACACGTTGCCTTGGATCGGTCGAGTTGGTCTTTGAAAAGCGTCCTATAACCGTTTGTTATAAAATTGATACGGTTAGAAAGATGTTGTATAAGTAGAATACAATGATCTACACAAATATGCCTCGAAATTGCGTGGTTTTCGTATTACCTCGTCGACAAACACGGTCGGTGGGTACTTTCTGTTCGACACAAAACACAAACTTCCACAGATTTACATGAAACTTACATGGTTTAAAGATAATGATGGTTGAAAGATTCCCTTTAAATAATACTTGCCGAGGTGCTATAGTTTTTGAGAAACTACTCTCCTGAAAACATTGCTCTGTGAAAAAGTATGATAGCACCAAACACAAGAAATATAAAAGTGCTTGGTTTGTAAGCAAAACTGTCACCTCAAATTTGTGTCTAAATATTTGTTACTTTTTAATAATAAATAAATAAAAATTATTATTGGTCTATTAATGAGTATAAATTTGGTTTGCTGTTACACCATGTGTGTCTGTATTTGCCAGGTAGATGTTCTTTAAAGGAACATGGTGCCTTGGATCGGACGAGTTGGTCTATAAAAAGCATTTGTAACTGTTTGTTATGAGATGCATATGGTTATAACGATGTTTTAAAAGTAGAATACAATGATCCACACAAAATGCCTCGAAATTGCACGGTTTTCCTTTTACTTTGCGAACTAACATGGTCGGCCAAATTTGCCTCGAAATTGCACAGTGTTCCTTTTACTTTGCGAACTAACACAGTTGGCCATTTATGGGAGTCAACCCATAAATGGCCGACCCTGTTAGTTGACTTGGTTAAAGGAAAACCGTGCAATTTTGAGGCATGTTTGTGTGGATCATTGTAATCTACTTTTACAACATTTTTCTACCCAAATGCATATCATAACAAACGGTTACAAATGCTTTTCAAAGACCAACTTGACCGATCCAAGGCAACGTGTTCCTTTAAAGAACTGTCTTGCTTTAAATTCTACTACTGAGGAGTAGATTTTCAGAATTTGGGAGACTTCTCAGTTCTGAAAAGAACTGTCCTGTTTATAAACTACTACCTGTGCAGGTGGCAGAAAATCGGCCGGGCCTACTACTTTACTTATAGGATCATTATTAACTTTACTACCGCCGGAGCGAGTTCTTAATTGGTCTAAACATTTTGACTAGCTTGCTCTAGTCATCGTCAGGAGATTAATGGAGCTTACCGGTTATATTACTGTTTTGTCTGACAGGTTCAGCCTGCTAGTGAAATGGAATATCCCAAACCTGTTATAAAATACTATCAGTGATCACTAGGGGTTATTCCATTTTATCAAATAAGGGGTGAAAAATTCACGAGCTACAAAAGCTTTGCTTTGCCTGTTACCATATGGGTTCTTTTGTTGCTCAAAGTGCATTGATTTTGTACACAATTTCTAAAATCGTATAAAACCAAAACAGAGGAGGGCTGACTGAAATTCAGACTTTACTGACGTTATTTACATTTGAGTTTTCCCTTTTTATTACAATACTTGTTTGTCACGGATTATTAACCACAGCTCATTCGACATTTATCTACTCAAAGAATGCAAAAGGAGAACAAAAAAAGAAAACGGGGCAAAAAACCAGGTGATTAAAATTGATTACCCCCTTGAATGTAGAATGGATCAGTCCAACCTGTGGCTTGTCCATTGAATACATGCCTTGTATGGAGTAACTTCAGAGACTGGTGCATGGTGCTGAAGCATGTCCGCTGATAAACCAAGCTTTTTTTTTTTTTGCTTTTTTTTTTAGTCTCTCTTCTTTTTATGTCCGTGTAGAATAGAGTCAATGTTATTTCCGGAGTTCTTTGAACCTACCGATAGTACAGTGTTAGGTTCACCTAAGGAGCCTGACTGGCAATTGACCAGCCAAACCATGGGAAAAGTACAACAAACGGCGAGGCTGGAATTAGATGATAGAACGCCTAGTAATGATGCTGTCAGTAAAAGATGAAGGGATGGGATTATTAAAAATCAACATGTATTTGGTGTGATGTTTGCTTTCGCAACATCCAGCAATATCTACAAATAGAATTATGGGTTGATGTTTTTTTCTTTAAAGCTTGCTACAGTTGGTGCATACAGTAGTAGCTCACGGGGATTGCTTCACATTCATTTAATAAAACCGAGTTTGGTCACAAATCATGAAATTATTAGTTTTAACAATGTGGCAGATTTGATCAAAATTCTTAATGTGAAGTTCCTCATACCCATTCAGAGTACCAAACAACGTTGAATGTTTTTTATTTTGAAATTTTGTTTTGGTAATTACCCAGTTGTACTGGATTATTAAGAAATAATGAGACAGCAATCTACATAACACATATACGTGGCAGTGGAAATTGTTTTGTTTTTCAGGGTACCATTATATACACAGGTAATTAATTTTTCTGTATTTTTGGGGTGGAATGAATTTGATACATATTTTGGGCGTCAGTGACTAAAAAAAAATTGTTTTTTTAAATATAATGGTACTAATTATACAGAAATAACCTGTGGAGCTGTGGATAGTTCATTGACGTGTCAAATAGTGTTCTTTTTATGGGTTTGAAAGATTGGTGATTGACAGTGTGTATTTAATTAAAGTTATTAATTTTATGAGTATTGAATGAATAATTGAATTGTTTTACTTTTAATCTAACACAGCCTATCACTCGGCAATATACAGTTGGCAGTAGTAGCAGCTATCATGAGAGCTTCCATTTCAAAGAATTCATCTTTCTGGAAAAGAAATTCATATTTTGTCATTTCATTTTGAGGAAAGGGAAATGCTCATTCATATAAATACTTAAAAAAATAAGGCCAGTCACTGTTGTAGAAATCGATCTCAATAAGAATTCTTTTAATATTGTTCTTCAGTAAAAAAAATTCACAGGTTAGTTTTTTTAGATGTTTCGTTCCAGAAAACTTTATATTTTTGGGGGGATTTATGAAACAAACAATACTCATCCCATTTCAATTGATATAATTAAGAACCACGCAAGATCCAAAATGATGTTTTTTGTTTTGTTTTTGTCCATAAAGTTAGGTGGCCAGGAATTTTAGGGTAAGATAGGAGGTTGCAGGGTACACCTTAGTGGTGTTGGAAACTCGATTTGACCCCCTTGTTGTTGAATTTTAGTGAGTGTTGCCTTTACAATTTTAGGGGTAAGATAGGAGGTTGCAGGGTACACCTTAGTGGTATTGGAAACTCGGTTCGACCCCCTTGTTGTTGAATTTTGGCGATTGTTGCCTTTATAATTTTAGGGGTAAGATAGGGGGTTGCAGGGTACACCTTAGTGGTGTTGGAAACTCGATTTGACCCCCTTGTTGTTGAATTTTAGTGAGTGCTGCCTTTACAGACTGCAGTCTTTGGACGTATGGTTTACTCTTATATAAAAGCTTACGCTGCCTTTAAAATTCTATACCCATGTCAAACCTGCTATTCAGCTGTACAGTATGACGTTAATTTCCAAAATTGACACTTCCTTTGTAAAAGCCCAGAGGGTTTCCTTGCAATAAGTAGACAACGTGTATCTCCCCTGGGCTAGTAATGCTATAGGCCCAACAAACAGTACACTGTGGTTGACTGGCCTGAGACACTGGACAAAGCAGACCGTTCCATTCTTGTACAAGGGTGTGTTTATTTAAGTAAATATTGTTGTGAAGAGGTGGGTGAGCTTTGGTGGAAAAACTTCCCTTTTTAATTCATTATTTCAACTTTCCTTTTTAATTCATTTAATTCACTTTATTGTGGAAGGAACTCTGTATTTATATTGTCTTTGAAGACTCTGTTTTATATGCATATACATGTATTACAATGTTTGTCACTTATTTGTGTGTTTTTTACCCCATGAAATTCAAATACACACTAAACTTCACCTCTTTGTCAAATAGTCTGCACCGCTCTTTTAACCTACCATGATTGTAATCCATACAACAAAATGTTTTGTTAGCTCAGTCCATTACTCAAACAGGGGTGGATGGAAATGTCATTTCTGATAATAGACATCCATAGTAAAGAGTTTGTATTATTGGTGAGATGTTGATGTACAGTGACACCAATCAAACTAAATTACGAGTGGAAGTGATGGCCTGAAATCCAGCTTAATACCAAAGTTCACTGAGAACTAGGGTATGGGTTTCAGATTAGTTGGAGCCAAGGTGAATTATTTGCGATTATTGTTGCATTGGAACGAGCATTAAAGTAGGACATGAACCGAACAATACTAATATCATTTTATTGTTATTATTTTTTGCCAAAAATAGTTAATGGCCTGACGTTTATTAACGTTTATTAACTATTTTTTGCATTTATACTCCCGGTCCATTTGGTTGGTAAGTTGTTTTGCAACAGCTAACTCTATTTTCTCATCGCTATTATTTTTTATTATTTTTATATGTTTCTGCTGGTATCAAGACCAATTGTGCCTCATCAGTGAAACTAAGTCACTGTAGCTCGCAAGCCTGAAGAAACTTGAAAACAAGGGGGCTTGCTATTTAAGCCCTTAAAAACCAGGGTTAACCCCTAGCAACTCTGCCATAGTAAGTGTTCTTGGTTCTTTTACCTGAAAATCACAGAGCAATGTTTTCAGGAGAGTCGCGTAAATCCATTGTGAAAAATATTCAAAAATAGTTTCGTCTCACTAAGATGAAAAAATGTTTTGTGAAATTGTTTAATGCACTACTCAAAAACAACAGCACCTCAGCAAGTAATATTTTAAAGGGAAGCTTTCTACCATCATTTTCTTCAAACCATGTAATTTTTTATGTACATCTGTTGACTTTGTTTTGTGTCACACAAAAAGTACCCAAACGTCTCTTTAGCAAAGAGGAATGGATAGTCATGGCTTATGGTGATGTTGGTGAACACTAAATACACTGGTGGCTTACAAACTCCATGTTTTAGGTAATGCATCCAATCACCCTAATGCTTAGAATAAAAGGCAACAACATTTTCCAAGTGCCACCCTCCAGAGTCCAGACTCATTTCTAGTTAAAGGCCCTGGGTGGATTTTACAAAGAATTAAGACTAGTCTTGTCTCGAGTTTAACTTGTCCTAACTTAGGACTAGCCTTAAGTTTTAATATCTCCTAGGACTAGTCCTAAGCCAGGACTATGGTCCCAACTCTTGGACACCTTTGGTTATTCTTGAACACAAGTTTTCTCACTTGGTGTATCCCAACATATGCATAAAATAACAAACCTGTGAAAATTTGGACTCAATTGGTCATTGAAGTGTCGAGAGAATAATGAAAGAAAAAACAACCTTGTTGAGCAAATTTGTGTGCTTTCTCGTATGCCTAAATAAAAGGCTTCAGACCTAAAGTAGTTTAATATTTGAGTGAGAAATTACCTCTTTCCCAAAAACTATGTTACTTCAGAGGGAGCCTTTTCTCACAATGTTTTATACTATCAATAACTCTCCATTGCTCGTTACCAAGTAGGTTTTATGTTAACAATTATTTTGAGTAATTACCAATAGTGTCCAGTGCCTTTGAAGGCAGTGGACACTATTGGTAATTACTTTAAAAAAAGGCAATGGACACTATTGGTAACTACTCAAAATAATTGTTAGCGTAAGGTTTGTTACAGGTTTGTTATTTTATGCACATGTATTGTTGAGATACACCAAGTGAGAATACTGGTCTTTGACAATTACCAATAGTGTCCAGTGTCTTTAATGGATCTTTCCTTCAACTGAACCAGTACTTTATAAAAGGGCAGACGGCACCATCATTATCTAAAGACCTTTTTCTCCATCTTCCTTTTTTATTCCGTAATTAAATGCATCCCCTGTCTATACACCCTGATGCTGAGGTGATTGTCGGCTTCAGGTTTTCTCGTCATCGTTAAAGGAACACGTTGCCTTGGATCGGTCGAGATGGTCTTTGAAAAGAGTTTGTAACCATTTGTTATAAAATGCATGGGTAGAAAGATGTTGTAAAAGTAGAATACAATGATCCACACAAACATACCTCTAAATTGCACGGTTTTCCTAATACCTCGTCGACTAACATGGTCGGCCATTTATGGGAGTCAATAAATGGCCGACCTTGTTAGTTCGCACAGTTAAAGGAAAACCACGCAATTTCGAGACAAGTTTGTGTGGATCATTGTATTCTACTTTTAAAACATCTTTCCAACCATCTGCATTTTATTTAAAAAACTGTTACGAACGCTTTGTATAGACCAACTCGTCCGATTGAATGCAACGTGTTCCTTTAATAATTTCTAAACTGAAATGGAGTCAACTTGTCTAGGTTGTGCTACGCATTAATTATGCCATGTCATAATTCCATGCCATCAAACCAATGGCGCCATTATTAATAGTAATCATCTTATTTGTTTAATTGACAAGAAGTAGAAATGTTAATTGTCATGATTAATTTTTTTTTCTGTAGTCATTTATTAAATACTAATGGAATTGCGCACCATGTTGTCATGGATACAAGTCTAGCACACAAATTTGCTAAAACAGAAAAGAACCAAGTTACCAGCCAAAATTGTATTAAGTTTACATTGTTAATAATAAAAAATAACCCGTTTTCATATAGCGCTTTTCAAACCTGGAGGGAGTCCCAAAGCGCTTCACATTATTACCCCTGGTCACTGGGCCTTAAATCACTCCTTAAACCATCTCAGCTTAAAACAGCTTCATGAATTTGAGTCCTGCTGGCAAACAAGTTTATTTTGTTGTTTTAAAAAATAATTGACGGAAATTTCAGTTAATCCAGATGTAGATGTTTTAAACAGTAGAAAGTGCACAACGAGACATAAAAACATCCTATAGGGTGATGTTTTAAAACTATTTTTAAATAGTTTAGAAATGACAATCTTTATACAGTTTAAGTTATGTCCAATTCTGTGAACATTTGTATTTTCCTGCTAATGTAGAGTGTCAATTTATTTGTTGATTGATCAAAATTTGTGAATTGTCAAAAAAGATAGCAAGAGATATCTTTCATCGAAACTCAGTCTTTTAGTCTGTTTGTCTTTTTAGCCGATAAAGAAAACTCACAACCAAATATTTTGAGAAAATAGAATTAGCTGTTGCAAATCGCTTACAAACCAAAATGACCTACATGTATGGTGTAAATAAAAAACATAGCAGAGTCTTGTCAATAAGCCTTTGAAAAAGACTCTTCTAGGGTCGAAACGTCAGGCCATTAACTATTTTGTGCAACAAACTATTCTAGATTAGTCCCCCATAGTCCTTGGCTCAGCTCAGATGTGATTTACTATATTTATTTTTACTATTTGTTTCTTCTTTTCTATGGAGTCTTTTTGATGTAAGGTGATCTCCGCATGGAGAAACGATGATAAATTTTTATGAGCGTGAACAACGTGCCAAACAGCTGAACCGGCCAATGGAGTCGCTAATTGCTTAATAAGACAAGGTCAAAGGGTCTCCCTCTCAACAAGAAATAAAAAAAGAACGATGACCCTTAGCTGTGAACATCACCCAATCACTGACATTATGACAGTGACGGTGTTTAAAATCTCAGGGATTAACGTATAGTATCCCCTAAAAGTGCAACAGATATGAAGCGAAACTACAACTCTACAGAACAACAGCCTGAAAAAAAGTGCAACCATCGGGTCAATTGAACTTTTCAGGGCTAGGCACCTGGTGTTGCACTTTCCTTGACAATCATTTGTGCTTTTATTAGTCACTAACAACAACAAAAGTACATGATCTTGTCTATTGTGAGATAAGTCTTTGTATCCACCTACATTCTGCACTCTAAAGGCTTCTGTGAACTGCTAGGGCGTGTCATTGTTTGTAATTAGCGCAGTTTCTTTTCCGTGGTCTGGTGGGAGGGGGGGGGGGTAAGTAATAGCCTGATACATCAGGGATAGTATGTATGAGGAACATCATGGGGAATTACTTGATGTTTTGTTGGGTTGTCATGTCGTCTGTTGAACATCTATGATTGATTGAGGACGAGGCATTGTTGGATAATGGTGAATTTATCTAGGAATGATCTAAAGCTGTCACCGAAACAGCGACTACGGCTACAGCTAGATTTCCGTGTCATTTTGCGTTGGGGTATGTCCTTAGCAACACCCTTAGCAACAGCCATAGTCGTAGTTGTAGCAGCCTGTTAGACTTTGACCAATCACTGTGTGAGTTGAATTGGATTAGTTTTGATTGGCCAAGTGCCTAGGAAATAACAGGCGATAAATACAAAATATGAGATAAATGTTCTCTTTTTCCCAAAACAGCTTAGATGTGAGACTGTTTTTTTCTCGTATTGTTCCAGTCTCGTAACAAATTCTCTAAAAGTTTTGAGCTACAATCTTGTGGACTTTCCCCCAAATTCGAGTTCTGTAGACAGCGAAACCACATTCAAGATTTAGTGTATACATGTAAAGTGTAGGTTCCCCCTCTCAATTTCAGCAAAACTAAATTCAGTTTCAGTTACTCGCAAAAAATGTTACCCACATTTCCTGACATCATTCGAGCTAGTTTATTTAAGCTGCTAGTCTTTCAGTTTTGTTTTCATACACACATGATTTTGTTCTTTTCATTCGGGTTTGTTTCAGTTTCATTTATAGACATTCAAGACTACATTTTTCACCGTTCTTCAGTTAAATTTCTTCTAACATTATTTATAATTGATGAAACTGAATAGTTGACCAGCCTCTTCCTGTTGGCTTTTGGCGAAATGGAACGATCTTTGCAACCCAATGAATTTGAATGATCTAAGTTGACCAGTGAACGCTGAACTGTTGAAATTGAATTATTCCGTTTGACTGTGGAGTGCTAATGCAATTGATCATTCATTGCCGAAATAAAATCGAATGAGTGTTGAGCTTATTGAGTTGTCGTTCAAATTTGTCAAGAATACCTAGACACATCATGATAGGCAAGCAGCCGTACTGGACATGCTGGGTGTTATTTTGCCAAAAAAGGTTAACAATTTCATGGCTCTGCTTACTGTAAGCAAATATTCGGCCCTTACGGAAACAGGGAATTCCGCACTTGCACCAAGCGTTTTTCACAGGTTTGCAGGGAATTTTTGCTTGTGCATTTGTGACTCAGCTAGCGTGGAAATTCGGCCTTTGCAGTAAGCGGCTAAAGGTGACTGTAAGCGCAGAATTCGGCGGTAAAGCAGAGCCATGAAATTGGGCCCTGACATTTTGACCCTTGCAGTGTCTTTCTCGAAGGCTAAACAACACATTAACTATGATAAGCTTTGAGTGTAACATAAACAGTGGGAGGGGATGTCATTTGGATAATGAATTTCCTAACAGGATATATTTAAAGACACTGAACTATTGGTAATTGTCAAAGACCAGTCTTCTCACTCGGTGTATCTCAACATATGCACACACAAAAAAAAGCTAATAAAATTTGAACTCAATTGGTCGGCGAAGTTGCGAGATAATAATGGAAGAAAAAACACCCTGGTCACACGAAGTTGTGTGCTTTGAGATGCTTGGTTTCGGGACCTAATTCTGAGGTCTCGAAATCAAATTCCTGGAAAATTACTTCTTTCTCAAAAACTTGTTACCTCAGAGAGAGCTGTTTCTCACAATGTTCTATACTATCAACAGCTCTCCATTGCTTGTCACCAAGTAAATTTTTATTCTGACAATTATTTTGAGTAATTACCAATAGTGTCCACTGCCTTTAAAATAAGCATTTATCTCTTCCATGATAATTCCTACATACAGACAGAAACCATTGTTGAACAAGGGACTCTGTACTTTTGGCTCAAACCAAACTACGACAAAATAATTAATAATTCAAGGTTAAATTACTCTACCCTGACAACATAAAAGAGTTTCCATTGAGTCATTAACTTTAAATTCTAAACAAATAAAAAAGAAATTAAAAAAGTGACATCACATTTTCAATTTTGTTTGACCTCGACTGCTTCATGCGTTAAATTGGTTCTCATCACTGAATAAAAGATATTGTAAATTCTGTCTACCAGGATATTTTTTTTTATGCCAATCTCTCTATCGAACCCAGCAACTTGAAAAGAATGGTTTTAATTGTGTTGTTTGTTAGTCATTTACTGGGGTAGCTTGAACAAACAGTTGTGTAGTGATAATCTATTTCTCTGATGTGTAATAACAGTAGGGTTAAGCTGCAACCAATGGACCAATCCATTAGGCTCCGCCCACGGCACACGTGTGAGCAAAAAGAAAACGTGAGCCTCTCCAATGCCATTCTGCACAACTCTGTCGCGCGCGTCAAGCATACACGAACGCATGTCAGACTTTATTTTGTCGGACTTTTGGTTGCGCAATGGGTTATGATTGGTCAAAATGCAATGGGGCGGTCAGCTTAATGGATTGGTCTTTTTGCAACCAATGGACCGATCCATAAGGCTCCGCCCACGGCGCACGTGTGAGCAAAAAAAAAAGTGAGCCTCTCCATTGCCATTCTGCACAACTCTGTCGCGCGCGTCAAGCATACACGAACGCATGTCAGACTTTATTTTGTCGGACTTTTGGTTGCGCAATGGGTTATGATTGGTCAAAATGCAATGGGGCGGTCAGCTTAATGGATTGGTCTTTTTGAATTGAACAGAAGATGTTGGTGACCACAATGGATTTTTAAACCCTTTTGTTTATTTTAGTGATAAATCAATCAGACACATCACTTGTTCACCCCCCCCCCCCTCAAAAAAAAAAAATATGAGTCTGATTTTGATTTTTAACTTTGTTGCCTTGGGAAAAATCAGAAACTGGGATTAAACAACCTGAAAAAGTCTATTAAAGCCTACACCATGTGAATAAGTAGGTCAGCCCCTATACTTAAAAAATATGTTAAAAGTTTTTCCCCAAGGACCAAATGAAAGTGTCGTGGCCTAGTCGGGCAAACAGCACCAAACTCGAGCAGAGTGTGGGTTCGAATCCCGATCGTAGCACTTGTGTCCTTAAGCGAGACACTTAACCAGTGTTTCATCCTTCGGATGGGATGTAAAGCTGTAGGTTCTGTGTGTTGTTGAAAAAAACTATCAACGCACGTAAAAGACACTTATCGCAACGCGAAGGGGTATGCCCCGGTGTGTCTGGCAGTACGACTATCTTCAATTATGAAGGCTACACTAGAAAGGAAGAAAGAAAGAAATTATAATTTCGCTAAGAGAAGGGGGTTCGCCTGTGATTTCTTTCACAGAACTCGGGAAAGTACTGAGTACACAGTTCCAACACACACATCAGTTCATATGGATAGGACCAGAACAAATATTCTTTATCCTGATGCAAATTAAACATCTATTAAATGTTTTATTTTGTTTGCTAGATGCTGATGGTATACCTGCTATGCGGTTAGAGGAGATTGCCGAGAGGGCTTCAGACTTGGCTTACGGCAAACAAGATAAAGGACCCTACCAGAGCTTCAGGTTAGTACGGCAATCTCCTGGATTATCCTACTTAGTATGTGTCCATACCAGGGGCCAATTTCATTAAGCCTGTAATCATTCAAACTTGCTAAGCACAGAGAAATATCGCTTAACAGAAACTGATTACCAGCTAAAAGTCCATAAAGTGTTTGCCAATCCCAGTTTTCTGATTTATAGAAATAGCTGGACCAAAGAAAATTTTGTTTGTGACGCCATTTGCAAGGGGTTTATATTTAGTCATTTTATGTCATGCCAGTAACTCGTTGATAATGCTCAGACATTTAGGATCTGCATTGAGTGTTGGTCTACTGCCCTCTTGTGTTTTTAAAGTTAACAATTGAAAAGTGAATCCATAGATTTCCGCCTTTGAAATAACCCACTGCACCCGCCGCACTTGCCGTGGCGCCCTGTGCTTTTGCTTTGGTGCCCTATGCAATGTTCCAGTACAATTTTTCCACATAGAAATGCCCCGTTATACCAAAAAAATTGCTGTGCCCCGTCAAGACTGAAATTCTAGGTCTGTATTATTTGATTTTCAGAGAGTCTTTGGTGAAATCGATGGTCATCATGAGTAAGATCAGCAAAGCTGTACAAGAAGGAGAATACGACTCCAATGTACCTCCAGATAAGGTAATCTAACAGCCATTCTGATTGGTTTAAAATCTTGAGGCTGATGTCTGATCCAATAAGTGATGGTGATATATCAGATGAGGTAATCTAACAGCCATTCTGATTGGTTTAAAGTCTTGAGGCTGATGTTTGATCCAATAAGCGATGGTGATATATCAGATAAGGTAATCTAACAGCCATTCTGATTGGTTTAAAGTCTTGAGGCTGATGTTTGATCCAATAAGCGATGGTGATATATCAGATAAGGTAATCTAACAGCCATTCTGATTGGTTTAAAATCTTGAGGCTGATGTCTGATCCAATAAGTGATGGGGTAATCTAACAGTGGTGCTGATTTTTTTGAAATCTTGAGGCTGATAAGTTTGATTCTATGAGTGATGATGAGATCAGATGAGGTTATCTAACAGTCTTTCTGATTGGTTTAAAATCTTGAGGCTGATAAGTTTGATCCAATAAGTAATGGCAATAGATTGGTTTGTTGTGTTGTATTTATTTAGGATTAGTACACTGGAAAACAACAAGTAAATTAACTTTTTGAAATGTTTTGAACATCTTAAATTCCCCATTCGCATTTCATTTGCTAAGCTTTTAGGGCAAGTTTTTTCTTATTTTTTTTGGTTTTATTCACAGACATTTTGAATCATGCTCACAGTCACACAGTGCTCTATAAATTAATTTGTTTTAAAGGCAGTGGACAATTGTTAATTACTCAAAATAATTATTAGCATAAAACCTTTCTTGGTAACGAGTAATAGGGAGAGGTTGATAGTATAAAACATTGTGAGAAATGGCTCCCTCTGAAGTGATGTAGTTTTCAAGAAAGAAGTAATTTTCCATGAATTTGATTTTGAGACCTCAGATTTAGAATATGACGTCTCAAGATCAAGCTTCTGAAAGCACTCAACTTCATGTGACCAAGGGTGTTTTTTCTTCCATTAATATCTCGCAAGTTCGACGACCAACTGAGCTCAAATTTTCACAGGTTTGTTGTTTTATGCATATGTGGAGATACACCAAGTGAGAAGACTGGTCTTTGACAATTACCAGAAGTGTCCAGTGTCTTTAAAGCAAAGTATACCTTCGTTTTGACATGAACCATTTCATATCTCAAAAATGCGACCACCTTTTGAAATGAAATTTTCACAAGTTAGTATTGTACATGTATAGGGCCTATAAATACATGTTAGATTAAAGGAACACATTGCCTTGGATCTTTCGAGTTGGTCTATTAAAAGCATTTGTAACCTTTTTTTATATAAAATGCTTATGGTTGGAAAGATGTTTTAAAAGTAGAGTTCAATGATTCACACAAATTTGCCTCGAAATTGCGTGGTTTTCCTTTTACTGTGCAAACTAACATGGGCGGCCATTTCTGGGAGTAAAATATTTGACTCCCATAAATGGCCGACAGTGTTAGTCGACAAGGTAAAAGGAAAACCATGCAATTTCGAGGAATGTTTGTGTGGATCATTGTGTTCTACTTTTAAAACATCTTTCCAACCATATGCATTTTATAACTAACGGTTACAAACGCTTTTCAAAGACCAACTCGACCGATCTAAGGCAACGTGCTAATTTTTATACCATCCGCCCGGGTAATAGTTAATAAGCAGGAAAGTTCTTTTCAGAACTGAGAAGTCTCCCGAACACCCGAAAAATCTACTCCGTGGTAGTAGAATAAAGAAAGACAGTTCTCTAAGAACAAACTCTACCTGGCAAGTAGATTCACACATGGTCTTAGCAAAAACCAAATATATATTGATACCTCACCATGCAATGCCTCAAATCATATATTCATATACATGTACAACTTACATGTATTATCCTTACACTATTAAATTGAGATCAGAGTCGATGACCTGCGATGTGTCGGTTGTCCTGACACTGCGTTTATTGACCTAACTGTCTCGGTATGCCCTCTAGCCCCCGTACACTAAGATGTCAAATTAATAATTCACATGATAGTCACGCTGAAAAATCAAAGGCGAACTAATAATTTCTTTGAAGCTAGCGCAGGTGTCGTCAGTGGGTGGTCTTATTGAAGCATCTGTCAGGTTTCTCATGATCAAACGTCTTCCTTGATCTAGGGCAAATTTTAGATGATAATTTAGAGGCACTGGACACGTTTGGTAATTGTCAAAGACCAGGGGCCAATTTCATAGCGCTGCTAAGCACAAAAATTTGCTTAGCATGAAATTTTGGCCTTGATAAAAACAGAATTTCCAACCAAATTTCCACAAGGTTTTGAGGATAAACAAACAACAGTTGAATACAAGAAACAAGCAATATATGCAAAAAATGGAATTATGGTTGGTAATCCTGTTTTTATCAAGGAAGAAATTTCATGCTAAGCAAAGTTGTGTGCTTAGCAGCGCTATGAAATAGGGCCCAGTATTCTCACTTGGTGTATCCCAACATATGCATAAAATAACAAACCAAATTTGCAATGCAAGAGAGTAATAAAGGGCAAAAAACTTGTAAGCACTACTTATTGTGCTTTCAGATGCATAATAAAAGGCTTCAGCTGAAGTCTTTTATATTATTTGAGTGAGAAATTACCTCTATTTTAAAAAATAGGTTACTTCAGCGGAGCGATTTCTCACAATATATTACACTATCAACAGCTCTCCATTGTTTGTTACCAAGTAAGTTTTTATTCTAACAATTATTTTGAGTAATTACCAATAGTGTCCAGTGCCTTTAAGTAGATATTATAGCCGGATTGGGTCAAGGTCACCCAATCTCTTCCTTGATTATTTTTATTACCAAGGCCAAGGATTTTTCTTCTTAATCGTGGCAGGAGAATATTAAGGTGATAATTGGATTTGCAGGGAAGGGATATGATGTTTATGATTAGATAAATTAACTGCCAATCTGTTTTTCTAAATGGTTATCACAGGTGCAACCTCCAATAGCTAGACGAGCCGCTAAGGTCAAGTCGGAGATCTGTGATTCCGAAGGTCTTGGCCACAAGTTGGAACTAAAGGAGAGTGAGTTGAAGGAGCTGAAGAGACAGCTGAAATTAAAGGTTTGTTTGTCGTAAACAGTTTGAGCCTAATGATGTCAGATAATCATAATACTAATACAGAATACTAGTTTGGTTTGACACTATTCCTGGACCCAATTTCATATAGCTGCACAACAAAATAATGCTTACCACAATAAGGTTACCAACCAAACTACCATGCCTTTTGTACAATTTGTGACTGGTGTCCTTCATATTTCTGCTTAGCAGACTAATGTTAAACAATATTTTCTGCTTTTAAAACAGGCCTGTGAAATCTCCGCTTTAAAGCGGATATCCGTATTTTTATTGATCAGGACGATTTTTTTTTTTTTTTTTTTTTCCTTTAATTTTTTCTAATGCCATGCCTTATATAAACTTGGCAACAATAATGTACAACTACAATAATGTGAGATACGCCTAGTTACTGGATTCATGGGGTGCTCCAATTCGACAAGCGTAAAATGCGTGACGCCCGCTTATTTGACATCACACGATCATTCTTACATCATGTAGTGTTTAAGCTCTTTTTTTAAGGGTCCACTCACAGGCCTGTTATTAGCAGCTCTATGAAATGGGGCCCTGGTCAGACACTGGTCACCATTACACTGCCACTGACTCGGTCATGTTTGGAAGAGTATTTTTCATAATACAGACCATTTATGAGCCGCTCTACAAAGAAAACAACTACTCACCAATCAACACCAGAATTAATTACAAAGAAATAAAGAAAGTGCATTAAAACAAAGAGATCATAAGCCGAGACAAAATACAAAAACAATAAGCAAAGACGACATAACAAAACTAAAAGCAGATAGGAGAGAATTCCAAAATGTGCCAGTGATGAGCTAGTTATACAAATAATGCCCAAGAAATAACGACAACATTAGGACCAGCTAGAAGCATATTCAAAAAAGAGCTGAAGACGATCAGTTGAACTCTTTGAAACAGAAGGTGTTAAATGAGAAATTGTTTCTTTTAGATAGCGCCAATTTTGCTTTGCAAACTTTGCTCAATAGTTTGTTTCATTATTTGTTCTTATATTTGTGTTTTCGTGCAGCAAGAGGAAGTCAGCGCCAATTCAGTACGTCTTGGACTCGTGGAGAAGAAATTAGAAAATGCTAGCCGAGACGGAGAAGATAAAGTCAGAAAAGTTGAGCGTGAATTATCGGCACAGCAGGAGGTACTCAAGAAGAAAGAAAAGTAAGCATGGTATATTGTTTTTGTTTTTTCACTTTTGAAAATGTTCGGGTTTTTTTTTCAAGGATTTGGGTACTTTTTGTACGACTCAAAACACAATGTCCACAGATTTACATTATACATACGGTTTGAAGATATTGATCGTAGAAAGCTTCGGGGATAAGGAATATTATTTTTGGTTTTTACCCATACACACCGATGTGTGTTAGTACGGTATACTCAGTACTTTCCCAAGCTCTTTAAAAAAAAGCACAGGCATATTACTCGGGTGGGATTCGAACCCACAACCTTTGCAATTCTAGAGCAGTGTTTTACCAACTAGACCACTGAGATTGCCCGGTAGCTAGAGGCAGCTCAAAATCTATATTTTAGCAGTGGGTACATCATCATCATCGTTCTCTGAATCCATCATGGGGGACGTAGAACCGCCCAACCAATGCGTTCTGATGCGGATTGCCACAGCTGCCGTGCCCGAAACTCGAAGTCTGCTTCCAGCTGACACACCCAGGTGTTACAAGGTTGGCCTCTTGGGCTCCTCCCTGCATGGCGATGCTCAACTTAAGGGCAACATGGGCGGGTACCACAACGATTTAATAATGAAAATTTGCATCTGGCATGGGATAAAGAATGATAACTGTTGTTTTACCCCGAGTTTGATAAAGCTTTCATCCGATGAATTTACAGGGAGTTTGACGATACTTTGGATCACATGCAGTCGGATATTGACGTCTTGGAAAGAGAGAAGCTGGAACTGAAACAGCGCCTGACTCAAGTATCTAAGAAAGCGTTGTTTGAGAGTTTGACAAGTAAGACAGCTCCCTCTGGAATTGCAGCAGTAGTAGCGGGAGGTGCTAGCGGTAATCAAGGTATGGAAATATCAAGTTTGTTTTACTCTCTAACTAAAGTCTGAAACATCGCCAGACTCTTGTCTCTAAGAAAGCGCTGTTTGACAAGTAAGACAGCGCCCTCTGGAATTGCAGCAGTAGTAGCGGGAGGCGCTAGCGGTAATCAAGGTATGGAAATATCAAGTTTGTTTTACTCTCTAACTTAAGTTATTGACTAAACCAGAAGCCATGAAAGCCTTCCATGGCACCAGAGATACATTGATACTCCATACTTTTTGGGATCTTGAAGTTGGACTCTTTAGCCCTTTTCACACTAATCTATATTCCTCTAGAAAACCAAGGGAATTAATGACCTGCCCTTTCACACTTGGATTGCCCTACCCCTGATCTAGCCCAGGGGAATAGCCATACCCCGGGAATAGCCACCCCTGCTCTGGGCCCAATTTCATAGCGCTGTTAGCGGCCGTTTTTTTGCTTACTGTGCGATTTCTATTTCATAGCGCTGCTAACCGTAAGCACACGAAAAGGCATGCTAACCTTCCGGTGCTTACCGCACGAAAATAAATGACGTCACAATGCAAATCCACGGTAAACACGCAATATGGCCGCCCAATTTTTCTGCTAACCTGTGAAATACGCTAAGGCTTAACCAAATTTTTCTGCTACAGTAAGCACGCAAATTTGCTTACCGTTAAGCAGCGCTATGAAATTGGGCCCTGGAGTAGGGGTAAGCGGTAAAACCCTGGGGAATTGTACCCTCGCAGGTACTCATTTATATCCCTGGGTGAAGAGAAGCAATTATAGTAACGTATCTTGCTCAAGGGCACAAGTGTCACGAT
The DNA here is from genome assembly GCF_032118995.1 of Asterias amurensis. Taxonomy (NCBI): domain Eukaryota; kingdom Metazoa; phylum Echinodermata; class Asteroidea; order Forcipulatida; family Asteriidae; genus Asterias; species Asterias amurensis. The sequence continues at coordinate 22,249,621 of NC_092655.1, forward strand.
CGGGACCCGAACCCACACTCCGATGACTTAACCACCAGGGTCCAATTTCATAGAGCTGCTTAAGCAAAAAATTTGGTTAAGCACGAAAATAGCTTGTTTATTTTACACATGCTACTGGCCAAAATTTCATGCCATATACATTGCTTGTGACTGGTATTGAGCTATTGTTTACTTAGCATAACAATTGAGTGGAGTCTTGGCCGGTAATCTGATTTTACTAAGCATTAATTATTTTGCTTAAGCAGAATTTTGTGCTTAAGCAGCTCTATGAAATTGGGCCCAGAATTTGATGGGCTTGAATTTGATGCTCTTAACCACTCGGCAATGACACCCTCCAGTTGTTTGTAATCTTTGCTGTACTATTTTTACTTTTTATCTTTCAGGTGGTACATCACCAACTAGTCCCACTGGTGGAGGTGCACCTCTTGGCAGCCAAGTCGTTATTAAAGACTCGCCACTACTTGTGCAACAGGTAGGCACCAATTACTGTTTCGGTTGAAATGGCCATTGTTTAATCACTGACCAAAGACCAAAAACATTTATTGTTTACGACCGCCAAAAACGCACCCCAGGGAGGTTCAGGGGAATGCTGGAAACATTATTTCAATCTTAAAGTGTTTGGACTTTTTGTACTTTAGAAAACACAAAGCCACAGATTTATATTAAACTTACACAGTTTGAAGATAATGATGGTAGAAAGCTTCCCTTAAATATTACCTGCTGAGGTGCTGTAGATTTTGAGAAATTAGTAAAACAATGTAACACAAATAATTTCCATCTCAGTGAGACAAAAAAAGTTATAGCATGTATAACAGTCTTACGTGACTCTCCTGAAAATATTGCTCTGTGATTTCCACTTTTTCCCCTCCAAAACTTGTTGACTAAAGCCTGGTTCATACTTCCTGCGAATGCGAATGCGGAGCGAATTCGACGTGAATTTGACGTCACAACCCTCCTTTCGCAGCGATATTCGCAAGTGAGTTGAGCAAAGTTGAACTGCTGCGAATTACTCGTTGCGAATTTGTGACGTCAACATTCGTATCGCATTCGCATTCTCAGGAAGTATGAACCGGGCTTAAAGCCATTATACACTTTCGGTAAACAGTATTGTCCAAGTCCCACACTTCGTGTATCACAACTTATATACAAAATAACAATCCTGTGGAAATTTAGGCTCAATCGGACATCGGAGTCGCGAGAAAATAACGGGAAAACCCACTCCTGTTTTCGCGCGTTTCGCCGTGTCATGACATGTGTTTATAACAAATCCGTAATTCTCGTTAACGAGAATTTATATTGTTTTACCGTTTTCTCAAAAAGTAAAGCATTTCATGGACTAATATTTCAAGAGAAGTCTTTCACCATTACCTTCTGTAAACCCTGTAAATTATTTGTAAATCTGTGAACTTTTTTTTTTTTTGCTGTACCGAAAGGGTCCAATGGCTTTAATGAAGCACAAACTTCTACATGTAAATTATTACATACATCTTCATTCACAGTGAGTAGGGATTCATGTCATGGCCAAAAACTTGATCTACTGTAAATTAGAAGAATGGAAATAGACATGGTGTGATAATTTACTTGACTTTCCTCTTAGATTGATTCATTGAGGCAAGCCCTAGGAAAGGTCAAGGGAGAGAATACAAGACTGAAATCTGCTGAAATGAAGGTAGGAATCACCAACTAATCTCATTCATAATAGTTAATTATATTCTGATCAATCTGTCATCACAATGTCATAAGCTGTTCTTATCTGCTTTATTTTTTCCCTACCATGCTGGTTCCATTTTCCTCTACGCTGTTACTAAGTTTCAATAATCTAATTTATTGTTCAATTAGTTACCTGCAGTCATCAACATGCATCATTACCCTGAGTCAGTATGACAAAAATGTTGTAATATATAGCTGTGAATTTATGGTTAAATACTATGCAGGGCCCAACTTCATAGAGCTACTTAATGACCCTGGACATTATTGGTAATTGTCAAAGACCAGTCTTCTCACTTGGTGTATCTCAACATATGCTTAAAATAACAAACCTGTGAAAATTTGAGCTCAATCGGTCGTCGAAGTTGTGATATAACTATGAAAGAAAAAACACCCTTGTCACACAAAGCTGTTGCTTTCAGGTGCTTGATTTCGAGACCTCAAATTCTAAGTCTGAGGTCTCGAAATCAAATTCATGGAAAATTACTTCTTTCTCGAAAACTTCATCACTTCAGAGGGAGCCGTTTCTCACAATGTTTTATACTATCAACCTCTCCCCATTACTCGTTACCAAGTAAGGTTTTATGCAAACATTTTTTTTGAGTAATTACCAATAGTGTACACTGACTTTAAGCAGAAAATATTGGTTTAGCTAAGCAAAAATGAGCAGGATACCAGTCACATAAAATTTGGATACTGGTCTATGCGGATTGTTACCAATATTGGCCACATATTAAACATAGAGGTCCTTGCAAATAACACATTGGAGAATCTTTTGTTTTGTTTTACGCTAACAGAAAGTGATGGACACCCTAAAACCTTTGAATGTACCAAAGAAACCAACAGGTCTTGCCAGTCCAACGGGCTTTGTTGCTCTCGTACCAACTGCTGAAACTGGGACAACAGAAGGCGCTGTTACACCAGCAGCTACTATGGAGCCTCAGAAAGACGTCGTTGTGCTCGCTCGGAGAACTCGCAAGTTACTTCATGTGAGTTACATCTGAATTGCAATCACTAACAAGATTAATAAAGCCAAATAAAATTTTAACAATTTTAGAGGCTGCCCCCTTTTCTGTTCTTTTTCTTTTAAATGGATAAAAAAAGGATCGGTTAAATAATCACAGATGAGAAAAAATGAATGTTGATAAAAAGCCATCTTTAAAAATGTGTCGAGGGGTCATGTTGAAAGAAAACCAAGAAGACCCTTCTCCTCCTTACTTTTTTTGTAAAGCAAGACACTATACTAAACATGCGTGGGGTTTTTTGTTACTTGCCCTAACAATCTAAATCAGGAATCAGCAATTGTGAATAGCGCCCTCAAGGATGTTGATGGAAATGACTGAACTTCATTTTAATTTGATGTAAAGTAGAGGGCGCTGTTCAAAGAAAGAGGTGCACAGGGTGCAATTTTTCTTTCAACTGTCGTAGTGCTTTCAATGTGCACTTTTTTTTCTAAATCAAATAAAAAAAAGAAATCCTTTAAAAAATCAAGGAAATTTGTTGAGGATGGCAACTCTAAACAACAGAAAAAAAATGCCTAAGGTTTGCAATGCTGATCAATACGTCATTTACAGATATCATTTAAAAAGAAAAGCAGACAAAAACTATGTATATACATAAATATACCTAAAGCACTACAGTTCTCTAAGAACAAACTCTAAATGGCAGGTAGATACATACATGGTGTTACTGCAAACCAAATGTATATTGATACCTCACCATGCAATGCCTCAAATCCTATATAAATATACCTTGTTAGTTTAATCACAACAATGGATACATCATACTTACTATCAATAAATAATCGATAAATTACTTGTAATCCATTGCAGGAGTTGCATCTACTGAGTGCAAATCCAAGAGTAATAGACATCACTCAGCGTAAACCGGGCGTGGTCCCAGCCATTGCTAAAGCCACACCCATTCATCAGCTCGTTGATAAGATGGCTAAGGTTCACCAACTAAACGCCAGTATCACTCAGGTAAGTTTCGTACCCGGACATGACCTTGAGTTTGACCTCTTTATGTGAATGGAAGAAGGTCAAACCTCTTAGCCGTTTGTTTTTGGTACAAGCTGCTTGTTCCCCCGATGTGGTCTCTAAATATTTTAAAGGCAGTGGACATTATTGGTATACACCCAAAATAATTATCAGCATAAAACCTTCCTGGGTGACGAGTAATGGGGAGAGGTTGATAGTATAAAACATTGTGAGAAATGGCTCCCTCTGAAGTGGAGTAGTTTTCGAGAAAGAAGTAATTTTCCACAAATTTGATTTTGAGACCTCAGATTTTATTATTATGTTAATCTTTGATTACTATAATTTTGTACTCTTTAATTTTTAAACTTGGAACTTTTAATTGGCACCTTGTTCAGTGTGCTGAGATAATTGTATGTGGTGCACTTAAAACAATAAATGATAAGTCAGTCACGATATGATCATCATTTATTGATGTATTTTAGAGATATCAGTTTTCACTTCTTATTTTTTTTTCTAGACGTTTCTACTTTTAATAAATAATAAAAATAACTAGTTTTACTAAATCGTTTCAATATGCTTTACATAAACTGTTAAAAATATAGGCCATTAACTATTGTTTAATCTCCCCATTAATGTTCGTAAATCTTCTTGTGTTGTTACTTTTAAGATAAAAACTTAAAACTTATCTCTTTCCTAAATAGTAGATTAATGATTTGTTTCTTGCTAGTTTTAATTTATCATTTTCTTTGTTATGCGCTTTGATCATGTTTTGGAAAAGCGCAATATAAATACCTTTTATTATTTTATTATTGTACCATAGTTCCTTTTGGTTTGTAAGTAGTTTGAAAAAGCTAATTCTATTTTCTCAAAGGTTTCAATTTTATAAAAATTTTGATTTGAAATCCTAGCTCCAGACTGAGGTACAGAGCGTAGTGTCCAGCCAACGTCCTGGTGCCAAGGCTAAGAGTGACTTCTCTGTCTTTCCATCTACAGACTTCTCCAAGGTAAGTCAGATTTCGCTACTTTTTGTAAAAACAGGATTACCAACCAAATTTCCACGTGATTTTCAGGATAAGCAGCTGAATACCAGTAACAAGCAAATTGCAACAAGTGGAAACTTGGTTGGTAATCTTGTTTTCATCAAGGAAGAAATTTCATGCTAAGCAAATTTTTGTGAAATGGGGCCCTGGTATTTACGCAACTCTCCTGAAAGCATCATTATGAATGAATTAATTAATCTGAACTATTTCCTTTCAATAGGCTCAGAGTGAGAAAACAGAATTCGCCTCTATTGGTACCCTGTCCATTCCTATCATTGGTGACCAGAAGCCTTGTAGCTACGCAGTCAGTCTACGTCATGATCAGCTTCAGAAAGTTCACACTCAGCTAATAGCCTGATACGACGGTGAATCCCTCAGAATCATCAGGACCTGTGGCAAGTAATGCTGTGTTAATCATTAACTGTTGTAGTCTAGAAATATATAGCAAGATTTCAAATTTCCCACACTGCATTACAATCTTTGGTTTGAATAAATCTTTGAATATATTTTTTTTGGTTTCCAATTTTCATTTTGCCTGCCATAACAAAGTAGTAGACATAATTGTTTAATTGGTTTTACTCAAAAAAGCATGATTAATGTAGAAGAAGAAATATCAGGACTTGTTTTGGTTATGAAATAAAGTTTCTCTTTTGGGGACTTCAGGGTTTTACATTTTTTATTTATTTTGAGTTCCAAAGGTTTTTCAATGACATTGGTGAAATAATGGCAATCTTAAATCAAATACAATTAAAGTTTATTTCTTTAGTAAACCTTCTGGCAATGTGTGTCGCCTTAAAGAATAAATAAATTAATTAATCAAATAAATCCGTATAAAATATAATCTATAATGTGCATCGTTTATCTATAAAATTAAGAAACTTTAAAGCATCAATAACTTATCCAAGTTTACTCAATGTCCATTATCTCTGGTAGGTTTTAGCGTTGATGTATATTGTAGAGCTGTTTGCATGATCACACCGTTGAAATAGAGGCTTAAATTGGAATACTTAGAGTCCAAGATCAAATGGTGTGCGTTTTGGTGACTCACAACAGAAACATGTTTGAGCTTTGGTCATTGGTCGAGCGTATTCCCGTCCAACCAAACAATAACCGACTTATATTAATTGTTTGGTTTTACCCATATACACCGATGTTTGTTAGCACGGTATAATCCGTACTTCCCGAACTCATGCATATTACAGGGTTGGGATTCGAACCCCGACCTTTGCGATTCTTGAACAGTTCTAACCGACTTGTTGGATCGGTTAAGCTTGGTTTCAGGATGGTGGTTTCTAAAAACGCCCGGAAAATGTCAAAGGAATTCTTTTAAAAGTGAAATACCCTGGAGCATAACAATTAAATAATGTTGATAAAACTACAAAGACTAAGACCCATTATATGAAAACAAAATGGCTGCTGTATATTTTAAGAACGTGAATTTTCAAGCGATGTACCTATGCCATGAACTGTTTCTTGTTACCGAACCGTTTTTGCGAAGCTCTCTGAAATTGTTTCGGTCGGTGAAAATTAACTTCAGAAACTCGTTTCGGTCATGGACTCCAAAACACACCCCTGGTCAACTCTGATTAAAAATAAACAGTATTGGGTTCTTGTTATTAATCAAGCTAGATTTAAAGCTGTGAGCTCTTGGGAATTTTTAAAAAGCTGTATTTAAACTGGTGTTTTGGGGAATTTAATTCACTTTTAATCATTTTTGGTCAGTGATTTGTGCAATACACAGAGATGGGAGTATAAGCTGAGACTAGGTTTCTACTTGTTGAGGTAAACAAGATTATTGAAGAATGTCTTTTTTCGAAATCAAAAACATTAAAAAACAAAAATTACAAACTGTAAACCCATTTGGGTTCATTCTTCCGGTTGAGGTTTATCAAATGTTTGTTTACGCTCTTCAAGTGGACCAGGCAGATTAAAACGGAACAGTTGTTTAACTTCAAAATAAGGTGAAATATTCTAATGGATTTAAAATTGAAATCCAGCTCAAGTAAAATCAAACGTTGAACATTCCCATTCAGTGCGTTGTGAATGGGCAGAAGCTAAACATTATTACATTACATTATATGCATAACTGTGTAAGCAAAAATATTGATGTGGGCTTTGTCACACCAGGGCCAAATTGTGTTCCTCGGGCACAAAGGTAGCTAAGCACAACAAGATTTTGCTTAGCAGAATAAGACTATCAACCAAAAAAATATGTGGCATTTACCATCTGTGGCTGTATCCTGCTTATTTGTTGCCAAGCAGAAATGACATTTTCTGCCTATGCAAAAAACTAGCCGGGCCATGTATTCAGAAATTGGGATACTATGTTAACATAATACATTGGCTGCTATGGTACAAGTCTCTTGTGGTCGCTTTGGTCTCAAAGGGTTAAAGGAATGTTACAGAATTGGTAAGAAACAAAAACAGTGAAGATCACAGATTTACATAAAACTTACACAGTCTAATGATGATGATAGTTGAAAACATCCCTTCAAATATTTCTGTCTGAAATGTCATACTTGATGAGAAATAGGAATCTAATTTCGCGCTTTAAGTTTATCGCTCAGTGAGCATTTTTTCATTTTTGTTTTGGCATCAATGCAATGCAAAATTTGTAATTGTTTTTTCACTATTCTCTCCTGACCCAGATGGCTGATTGATCTCAAACTTCTACAGGTTTGTCAGTTAATGTGTATGGTGGATCACATAATGTGCTTACACTGCCAGCAACCTTTTTACGAGCAAAACCAATTCTGTAATGTTCCTCTAAGAACCATCTCAGTTTCACCAAGAAAACAATGTGAAGATTGCTTTGAACTGGTTGCATAGTAAGTGTCACAATGTGACATGGCCCTATGAGTGACAACCATAGAGTTATATAGAAGAACTAGAGGGCGCAATGGCCTATATACGCGGTCCGGCATGCGCGCAGGCGGCCATTTTCCTAGTTGACAAAACAGCATCTCACAGAGTGTATTTGTGCGACCATTTTGTAAGTTGACAAAACAGCATCGCGTAACGTTAAACTCCAACGTGTACCGGTACTTCATTTTCAACCCGCGTAAAAAATGGCGCGGGTGTCGCATTGCAATCCCGTCTTGTTTGTGCAAGCAGCATCACTAGTGCGCCCTCTAGTTGTTATATATAACTCTGTAGTGACAATGCTGTATTTTATGTCTAATAAAGTAGAAATGCTATTGCTGAGAAATTAATGTATTTGTTGATCATTTTATTTTCATGTAAATGATTGAGCTACTATTATATTGTAAGCCGCTCTGAGGTCGACATTTGCAAACGTAGGATACCACAGTCGACTGACTTTTCAGGATGATGCTATGCTTTCTAAGACCATCAGGAACAAATCGGTAGGAATTGAAACTTTGCATGGTGGAAGCATAATTAGGCGAGGTTTACGGTAGCCCAAGTGTAAACAAATCAGTCACTGATTGTTTACGACCATAACTACCATGATGTTGAGACAATTGGCCTCAATCACCATTTCCCCCAAATAGTTAATGACCCGACTTTGCTGGGGTCAAAATGCCAGACCATTAACTATTTTTAAAATTTATACCATTATAGGTCCGAGTGGTCGGTAAACAGTTTGCAATAGCTAATTCTATTTTCCCCAAAAGATCAGGACACAAAGTAAACAAATTCCAATTTGGTGCAACATGGTCGCAAGGGCGAGTATCAATCACAGCCTACCCGTGTGTGGTTGTGATATCATCGCTCATAACGGCCCCACAATTTCTCAGTTATAGTGACCCGAGTGTCAATCTTTTCAGACGATTCCATCACATCTCAAGCAAATCACAAATTGACTTAAGGAATCCAGGATTGATCATAGAGGATGGATCAAGACCCTGTCTGAATTAGCGGCTATGACTTGATTGTCATGGTAACATGCATTGAAGCATAGGAGGCCCATAGCAACAGCCATAGCTGTAGCCACTGCCTCAAATACATACAGCCTCAAGTATAAAAACATACATATGTACACATGTACAGAGATAGCCACGGAAAGAATTCAAAATGAGAACTTTGTAGAAACTTTTATTTAAACTGTAGATTCTGAAAAATACCTTAGAAACAATTACGATTAACTTAAGGAACAATTTACATAGAATATAATTTGTTTTTTACCCATACATGGATGTGTAACACTGCATACTCTGGCAAATCGCTCGGATGGGAATCAAACCCATGACCTTTGCATTGCTAGAGCAGATGTCTGACCACTAGACATCAGAGCTAGGCCGGTGGCTAGAGGGTGGCTACACATTTGATCAAAGTGCTTCTAGCCACCGGGCTAGCTCGGTGGTCTAGTGGTAAGACACTGCTCTAGCAATGCAAAGGTCGAAGTTCGAATCCCACCAGAGTGATTTGCCGGTCAGGTTTTTTCACAGAGCTCGGAAAGTTCTGAGTAATCAGTACATATATACAGTGCTTAAAGACACTGGACACTATTGGTAATTGTCAAAAACCAGTTCTTCTCACTTGCTGTATCTCAACATATGCATAAAATAACAAACCTGTGAAAATTTGAGCTCGATTGGTCATCAAAGTTGCGAGATAACAATGAAAGAAAAAAACACCCTTGTCACACGAAGTTGTGTGCTTTCAGATGCTTGGTCCGAGACCTCAATACCTAATTCTGAGGTCTAAAAATCAAATTCGTGGAAAAATACTTCTTACTCAAAAACTACGTTACTTCAGAGGGAGCTGTTTCTCACACTGTTTTATACTACCAACCTCCCCCATTACTCGTTACCAAGTAAGGTTTTATGCTAATAATTATTCTCGATGTTAAAATGATCATATATTAAATGTAAATAGAGGTAGAAGTCAGTGTATTTTTAATGCAAAAAGAAACAAATACAGCCCTGAGTAACTCCAGAACATATGGATATGCAAAACTTGTGTTTTGTGTTCATCTATTGTCTACATCATCATAACACAACAATTATAGTACTAGCTTTATAAAACAAATGTTAACGGTTCATTAATAATTAATCTTTGGCTTTTTCACAGAAAAACAGCTGCAAATGTTTGTTGTCTCACTTAACATAACAGCATTGGCAAATGTTACACAAATAAAAAAGGAATGTATTTGGCAAAATGAGGTAGGAATACAAAATAAATCTGGAAAGTGCAGAGTATAAAAAAATAACAAAATGTAAATTTGTAAACAGTGTAGGATATTTTAAGTATGTATGTGCGGTTTAGTTAACATAATAAATAATGAAAATAGACAATTACGTGTAACAAAGACACTTTAAACTAGATAACATATAAAAGATAAACTTACTTAAATGGCAGCGACTTGGCGGAACATCTTTAAAAACAGTTTCACAAATTCTATTTACTAGAGATATAAGCTAAACTACAAAGTAACCCAGCCATCATCTTTTTGGCCAAGACAATGCAAAGGAGCTCAAGCGAGTTGCTTAAAAAGGTACCATGGTGTTTTTATGGTAATCTGACTCTTGAATTGTCATCATTTGTGATGCGATGAAGCAAAATTGGTAATACTGTTAAAAAAAACCATGTTGAGTTGATACCACCTTTGGTTTAAAAGTTGTGAAAGTAGAAACACCAACAAATGCAAGAGAACGAAACTAAGAAAATGGGGTTAAAGTCGAGTTGTTTATCAATGCTCATTTTGATGTTGGTTATCAGGAAGGAAGTTGCTGTTATAAAATAGGATATATTTTGGCATTTTGGTGTTTTTATCTATTTTTTGACACCTCTGTTATTCTGTCTTGCCTTATTTCTTCAAACTGATATATCCGACAAACAGCTCATTTTGCTTGTTCGCTTCACATTAACTGGACGATCTTGAACTTTAAACTTGGAAACTCTCCCCCCCCCCCCTCTATCTCTCTCAATTTACTGGTATCTGAATGCGAGCCATCTCAACTCTTCCTCTCTTTCCCACGCCCTCCGCATCTTACGCCTCTCTTCCAAACCATACAACGGTTGCTGATTCTGAACCTGCATTCCCCAATCTCCCCCTCCCTCTTGCCAATCTTGTCTACACCCTCCCCCACCCCCGTAAGGATTGTATCGCCCTGCTTGTCTAATCTGATTGGATCGAACCGGACCATTGTAGGTTTGACCGAGATGTTGTGGGCCATTATTGCAAGACACTACTGTTTGGATCGGCATGGGTATTAAGGGACTCTTAATCATAGGAGAAGCCACTTTGTCAAAATCGATAAATTGAGGCGAGTCACCACTGCTATTGCGTCTTGTTCGCGGGCCCTGAGCAGGTGCGCTGAGACTGATATCTTTATGAAAGTCACCCCGTGATTGGTCGATTGGTCTGTCTGCTGGTACCTTCCACGCTTCTATTCTTCTCGGAACACACAGACCCCAGGCCTCAGTGATATGACTTAGAATCATATTTGAAATATGACGATGGGCGTGGTGGTTCCAATGGACTCCGTCTGCGACTCTGCGATGAAGCTGATGGCGGAAGTAGTAGTGGAGATCCAAGACGTCAAAACCGTAAGCGTTGGCTAACTCCTTAGCGTAGAAGTTTCCTTCCATGACGTCTAAGCGGAGTGTCTCTGAGAGGAAATTGAGCTCAGGAAGTAGGAACCCACCACGGATTTTATTAGCGACCGGGAGCGCTGTATTCCAGATGAAGAGACACTCTGGTGGTAGGACGCTCTGCATCTTACAAAACGTCTTCTCAAGGCTCGTCTTGTAGGAATTCATGCCATGGGATCCATAGCGTGAGATGTCCCATAGGCATGAATTCATCAGGACAACGTCGGGCTGAGGATCATTCTCGAAGTCGGCCAAGATCGTCTCCATGTATTTGTTGTATGCCCTTGTGACAAAATAATACCTTGAAAGTAAATAAAAGTTCACAAAAAGGATTTACACAACTTCTCATCAAAAACTTCCACAAGTTTTTATTTTGCTAAAACTACAATAGTTTGGATTAGGTTTGTATTTTTTGGCCAATTGTTTTTTTGTGGTGATTTTACAAGAGGCAAAGCAAATCACTTTGTCACAAAGCAAATCACCACAAGGAAGAGATGCTTTATACCATATTGATTGATTACTGATTAACAGCATTGAACCAATTCCATTGACCAGTATCTCATTGACCAGGCAAAGATTCAAAATGATGGTTTTTGTCTGTGACTTGCGTGTAGCTGTCTTCGAAAAGTGATTTTTTTCATTAATGTTCCATTTACTCTTTTACCAACAAAGTTGAACAGTAACTTTGAAGCTGCTAAGCAAGTCACAGAGATAATTTGCACAACTACAATCACGGCCAAACTGTCTGGGCCACCCATCACCCACGCCTAACGTTATATAAAACCATTCCTTGACCACTTCCCATTGACAATAAACATTGTCTCCCCCGCCCCAAGTACCCTCTCTCAATGTCGACTGTAATGCAGAAGAAGACCGCCAATCGGAACCAACATGGGCAGGGGGTCCCAACGAGATATGGCTGGGGCTATAGATGTGTCCAGAAGTCTTTTAAACTACCATTACCTGATGATGTGATAGTCCGTTTTGTACTGGCGGACTTCTCTATAGTTGATACCATTGTTCATTTCCTCTTTACGTCCTCCTTCAATCAGGATGTCGTCTTTGAAACTCATCTCTCCCTAAACCAATCAAAAACAGCCAGGTTAGTCAGATGAATCAAACATAGCAACAACTATTTCATCAGATGATCTGATGAAGTAGTTGCTACGAAAACTCATGTGCATTTTTTTGTCATTAGCTAGTATTTAGTGCTTATGAGAGAAATAAACCACGGAAGTGGTGCTCATGCAAAATTTTCCCATAGACTTCTATATTTTCCAATGGAAGTGCCCTTTGCACAATGAAAACCGCCCTGCCCTATATGAAAGATTACGTTCTAGGCTTGTACCAGTCAATAAATTTGTTTTCTCCTACAACAAAAGCCTGAAGCAACACTTGGGATAATCTGATAATCTCCTAGACTAATCTCACTTAATCCTCTTATCATCGCTTATCTGCAGTCAACTTGTCCTGATTCTTGGGTGACCAATTGAGATTTTATGATGGATCATTAGGCCTGCATGCTTTGTTTTCTAAAAGGCCAGGACACCAAGGCATTTTCTCCTTTGTAAGGCCAAATAAAAAAAATACCAGTTGATCGTCCCCGCCCGCATCCTTTTTTGGGGCCGCATTTTTTTGTTTTTACTAGTTATTATTTTTATATTTTTGTAAAAAAAAATTACTTGTAACCTTCTGTTTCATAAAACAATATTAGTGAACGTCTACCAGCAAATCTTTTTAGTGATATCCGACCCTGTTTAAGTGTCAGGTCCTCATGCAACTAATAAAGGTATAAAATAAGTTTTCGGTTGATTCAAACTGAAGAATTGGTGGCCTGTTTGATTTGAAATACTAAGCGGCCATCTTGAACAAAAATAGTAAATAGTAAATAATAAGGCCCTCATCCTCGGGACGATCGGGACGATCAAGGGCACCAAGTCAATGACCATGGGGAATGTAGGCAATCGCTTGATTGCCTCTGTGAAGTATCAGGCCTGGACCATTGGAACTCCACACAAACACACAGCTTTTCCTTGAACAAATTTATCTGCAATTGAAGATTTTAAATGACTGTCATTACCTTTCTCTTGAGGTTGTTTTCTGTCAGGTAGACGTTTGTTTGCAACAAAGAAACTAAGTCTTTGTAAATGCCTCGCTGAACTGAACAAGAGAGGGAAAAAAACATATATTTATAAAATCACCGAATGATGAGCTACTGGTAAGGATAAAAAACATTGTATAATTTCAGTCTGAAAGGTTACTGATTGTGAAGCTCTTTCAGAAAGCTATATCTAAAAACCTAAAAAACTACGCAACAGCTCATTTTGGTTGTTAAAACCATGGAGTGTATTGCTCCATGTTAAAACCAAATAATTATAAGAACATTCAGTTTACATGCTGAAAATTGTGCATGTTTTTTCACTACGAGTTCCATGCAGAATATGGACTAAGTTAAGTATGGGTGAACCTCTTGCATTCAAATATTAAACCAACATTTAACTTTTACAAAATACATAATAATCTGTTTCCTGACCCGACACCACTTTTGCCATCGTGATGAAATAAATGAGTATAGATACTAATTCACTCAAATGAGATTCCTTTTGGTTTGCCTTGGTGTGCTATACTTGGTGGCAGGATACAGAAATCTTTCCCTATAAAATAATAAGGCTATTTCGGACATATTGTATTGAGCACTTACTTGAATCCCCAATGATGACAACAAACTTGTTCCATAGTAGTTTAGTGATATCCTCGTTAAGAAAGATCGCCATTGTTGATACGTACTGACACTAAACTCTACTGGACCTGAGATTCTTGGAATACACTCCCATCCAATCTGGACTGTTCATGTCCACTGCACAGAGACAAGAGGTCAATAAAGGTCAGCCACAATCACAAGGATGGTAAACTCTGTAAAAAAAAATGTAGTTTTTCTCATAATTTCGGACTGGGACTTTTATGATAACTTTCATTACACAACTGTGTTTTCTTGAGTGTTTTGAAGAGTTAATATCCACACTTTCAACCACAAATCTGGACTGTTTATGCCCACTATATTTAGAAACAAGACAACATGGAGGTCATCAAAAGGTCAACAACTAGGCCCTCTCACCAGGATCGTTTTAAACTTTGTAAAATTAAAAAAAAAAAACTAAAGAAATGTTAAGTTTGACGTTTCCATCATAATTTCGGACTGTGAACTTAATGATAACTTTCATTACACAAAGGTCTGTGCTTTCTTTTAGTGTTTTGACGATGTTAATTCAACCGCAACCACACAGGAAATGACAACATTCAACTTTTCAAAATCACTGTCATTATTTTGTAACAGCGCTGCGCGCTGAGCTGACACACCGATAGTCACACACTGTTCCAAAGACGTGAAAGACAACAAGTTCACTGACAAGTCGATAACTAATAGTTTTGTCGTTCCTTGATTTGTCGTTCCTTGATTTGAAACCTCATCAGTTTAGATTCTATAATGAACAATTTGAAGGTATTTTATTCAATACTCACGGTGTGGTGTGATGACACAAACCTCGAAAGTCAAAGAAAGTCTTCAAACCTCTGGTAAATTTCTTCAGCTGGCCTGGCTTACTGCACTGCTGTCACACAGCAGTGTATTGTGGCGGGACCGGGGGTTGGGGCCAAAAGGTCTGGTCTCGTTCGACGGGGACACCGACTCCCGGGTTAATTATCACACCCCAAAATATATTTATGAGCCCTGGTGCTCAGGTGAGCGGCTACCCAAACACCAGGGGGGGACTAATAACGAGCGGCGGCTAAAGCCTGCGGGCGGTTCGTTTGGTGGAGATTTACCACCACCTAGACTTAGATTAACCTCAAATTATAAACGAGCAGTTAGGAAACCTCAAATAACCTCACGAGGATTCATAGGTTCCAAGGCACAATTAAATGGTTTATTTCAAGTACAATAATCAATAGATAATTCACAGGTTTATAATCACAACACAACCCAATAACCTCGCCTTATAATAATATCAGGCCCTTAGTCAATGCAATCAATAAATGCACTAAACCTCATACAAAAGTTATACACAAGTGGGCCCAAGTGACAGGTGAACCTCACACCTCATACAAGTTACACAATCTTCTCAAATACAGACTATGCCTCACACGGCGTAACTTCTAACCCACAGAAGCTAAGCAGGAGGGAAATTCCCCAGGAACCTTCCAGCGATCAACAGTGTGCCTCACCGAACCACATACAAGTCGTGAATTCCCCGGGCTACACTCAACCGTTTTCTCTACCCGAGATGCGGTTATTCGCCCTCACACAACCTCAGTATTCGCAGTTCCCACGTAAGGAAACACAACACACGCTCCCGTTCCCAAATTTCCGGTACACAAGCTTATTAGTTACCTCGCTCTTCTATCTATACGGTCGGCGGTTCAATCCTCGATCCATCGACACCACAGCAACACGTAACCTCACTCCCTAAATGCTAGACTAGCCCAGGAGCAACACGTGGAGAGATAAACTTCGAGATCAGATAACACAGCACGCCGCAGAGAGAGAGAGAGCATGCCTACAGCGCCGCCTGTTTTATAGCCAACGCGCAGACCCCACGCGACGCAGAAAAGGCGCAGTAGACTGGCCACAGTCCACCAACTACACTCAACTTACACCCTGTTCCGCCACACAGGCCCCAGCTAAGCTTGGGCCGTCCCGGTCCAAACAGCTTAAAACAAACAGACCTCAGGAACAGGCACAATATTAAACACTAAACTTAAACATTAAAAACCTCTTATACAATAGAAACATGCGAGGTTTACTAACCCTCACATCTACTCATTTATACATCCTCAACACATGTACTGGTCACCACAGATCCATGCCTTCTCGTTAATACAAGAAAGTCATATGAGGCCTACCTCAACCTCACAACTACTGTTCTAGTTTAACCAAAAAGATAAAAAGTCATCCTCACTGTGGTGAGGTTTATCCAACTCCTATACAAAATTTTACATTACAAGTCATACAGAACAAACAGTAACCCACACCTCCAGTGAGGTCACTGTCTGGATTACACAATAGAAATATTAATTTTACTATGAATTAGCGTCTTGATCTACACCATTATCGAATCCACCTTAATCAGAGCATGTACATTAATCACATATATTTATACAACAATTATTAAATGCCTTAGGTTTCTTAAACTTAGCAATACAAAAAATATAAAAGTTAGCGGCCTCAACACTTAAACAAGAACACTGTGATTTATCTTAAAATTTTATAATAATCAAAATATAAATTTGACAAAAATACTGCACTGATTTTTTTCACAAAATGTCATTCCGGCAAGATAATGATAATTTAGTCGTAAGTTCACTGCTCGTCTCTAGGGGTCCAAAGTGTAGCGGGAAGGGTCCACTGGTTTGAGAAATACGCGAGTGATGTTCTCCACGTCGACCAACGTGTCTCCCAGGTAGGTCTTTCGGCAGAGCGTTTCCTCGACACGGGCAAACCGGGTCCGTCTGGCTGGTACCTCCGGCGGATCCACGGAGTCCTCGCCATTGTCTTGGCCTGGCTCGGGAGCAGCGCTCCTGGACGAAGATTCGGACACTGTCCCTGGGGGAGAGCCGTCTGTGTTTGCAGGTTCCCCTCTCATGATTGCCAACATGGTGCGAGGTTTCCCACCCAACCGAATCGACGGGGACCTTGGTGGAGCCTGAAGAGGCGATATCGGTGTTGGTGACAGGCTGATGACGGCTCAGAGGTGGCTGGGTTCCTTCGGCTGGAGCCTTGGGCGATGGGGGTGGCTTGCTCAACGTAGCTGGGGCTGAGGACCGCTTGGTTGGGTTATCACGAGCTAGTCTTCCCACCAGAACTGATCGGTCCACCGATACCGGAAGAGTGATTCCCCCATTCAACAACACAGGTGAACCTCTGTGAGGTTCCTTCTCGAGCTTGGCTTGGATCAACGCACCCTCCGCCCGATGATCAGGGTGGCAAATCCGGTAGTGTCTAGCA
Organism: Asterias amurensis; assembly: GCF_032118995.1. Classification (NCBI taxonomy): domain Eukaryota; kingdom Metazoa; phylum Echinodermata; class Asteroidea; order Forcipulatida; family Asteriidae; genus Asterias; species Asterias amurensis. Next base: position 22,266,906 of record NC_092655.1, read on the forward strand.
AAATTGTCTCTTCTCTTTTCTTTAAAACGGCACCTTTTGCAATGAAGAAACTTGGGCGGGCCGTGCTTTACACGAAGGTGGCGCCACAAGCCCTGCTTGCAGGTGAAGGTGTCACGACACTTATAGCACTCCTCAACCATCCTGCAGCAAACAAAACACAACAAAAAAAAACCCTTCCGTCAAACCAACATCATTAACCCTACAACCTAATAGTGCTACCTATACCTCACAGGTAGTCGGTGTCCCCTTTTCGGATACCTCCGAGAGGTTTCCTCCCCACCAGGTAGGCCTATATCTAACCCTGTTTGGCCTACTACATTAGTTGGACTAGTCTCTGAACCTGCAGTAGGTTCCAGCCCTCTCTCCGGTTCCTCACTCACCTCCTCCATATCTTTGTGCCCACTTTCCAGGACAACCTCAGGTTCATCACTTACTCTCACCTTCTCCCTTTCATTTTGCCCATTTTCAGGGGCAACCTCATGTGCATCTCCTACGTGAACTTCCACAACCCTCTTAGGCTGATACGCCCAAGGCTCAAGGGGTTTACCCTCATATCGCTTAAGCCTATCCCCGTGGACTACAAAAGCTTTGCTCCCACGTTTCAGCTGAACTCGAAACGTCACATCTGAGAGTCTTTTGACCACCAAATACGGTCCTTCCCAACGAAGCTGCAACTTCGGGGACCGACCCTTTTTCTTCAGCTTGTTGAATAGCCAAACAAACTGGCCTTCCTTCAACCCTTGACCGTGAACCTTACGGTCGTAATTTCGTTTCTGCCGTCTGGCACTCTGCCTGAGGCACTCTCTCGCTCGGGTGTGAGCCTCTTGCAGGTTGTGTCGTAGAGCTTCTGCATAATCAGTACGCACCGTGTCCTCCACACTAGGGCACTCTACCATCAAATCGACGGGCAACCTCACTTCCCTCCCCAACATCATCATGTTCGGGGACTCACCGGTTGACTCCTGGGGAGTGCACCTATATGCAAAAGATGCGTAGGGTAGACACTCGTCCCAGTCACTCTGCTGTCGTTTTGGCTCAATCATCATGGCCACCATGTTTACCAACGTTTTGTTGTAACGTTCGACCATCCCATCGGACTTTGGGTTGTAGGCCGTGGTCCGAGTTTTCGAGATGCCAAGGACCCTGCACATTTCGGCAAAAACTGCTGACTCGAAGTTCGTTCCCTGGTCGGAATGTAGTTCCAAGGGAACCCCGAACCGACAAACAAATTCTTTGACAAACTTGTCAGCCACAGTTACCGCCCTTGCATCGGGAAGGGGGTACGCCTCCATCCATTTGGAGCAGTAGTCACCGACTACCATAACCCAGGCGTTGCCACTGTCACTTCGTGGCAGTGGCCCCAGCAAGTCCAGAGCCACTCGTTCCATCGGCTCGCCGACCCTGTATTGCTGCAAGGGGTGAACACGCCTCTTTGCCGGAGACTTCCTTCGCCCACACAGAATGCACTGTCTAATGAACGACCTCACATCAGCGACCATACCCGGCCAGTAATATCTCAGTTTGAGCTTGGCTAGCGTCTTTTTAACGCCCAAATGACCACTAGCCCGACCACCATGTAACTCTAGGAGGACAATCTCCCTTAGCTTCCCTGGCAGCACAATGCGCCACCTGATCGACCCTCCATCATCCGACTCCCAGCTTCTACATAAAACATTGTCTCGCACTTCCAGCTGGTCCCATAAAGACCACAGAGTCTTGTGTACCTTTGAGGTGTCCGACACAGCCTCCCAGAGAGGCCGACTGCTCGACTCCTCTTTTGCCCGTACAACCCAATTGATACCAGGATCACTCAGTTGTGCTTCCCTGACTGCTCCCATAGGCATATGTGGCTCAGCAAGTACGCCCCTAACCAATGCCTCGGGAGGTTCAGAGTCTTCCACAACTTCCTCATGAACCTCAATTGTCTCAGGTTGCATAGAAACCTCAGTACCAACTACAACCTCTTCGGTGTCTGCACCTCTTCCACATTGTTTGCAGACCTTTCTGGACAACGCATCAGCATTCCCATGCTTACGACCAGGCCTATGCTGAATGGTCATGTCATACTCGGAAATAACCTCAATCCACCTCGCCAGCTGCCCCTCAGGGTTCTTGAAATTAAGTAACCACCTAAGAGCAGCGTGGTCAGTCCTTACAGTCACCTTGCGACCGTACAAGTACTGCCTGAACTGTTTGAGGTATACTACAACTGCCAAAAGTTCCCGTCGGGTCACGCAATAGTTCCTCTCGGCGCGACTCAGTTTACGGCTAGCAAAGGCTAGAACTTTCTCTTCCCCATCGTGCATCTGGGACAACACAGCCCCTATCCCATCTCCGCTAGCATCAGTGTCTAGAATATAGTCACTGTCCAGGAGGGGATATGCCAGTACTGGGGTGGTTTGCAATCTGTGCTTAAGTTCATCGAACGCCCGCTGACAGGCCTCAGTCCAGATAAACTCCCGTGACTTTTCAGTCAAAGCATGTAGCGGTGACGCTACCTCAGCAAACCCTCTGACAAACTTACGATAATAGGAAGCGAGGCCTAGAAAGCTTCGAACTTCCTTGACACATTTTGGTACGGGCCAATTTGCCACTGCTCGAACCTTTTCAGGATCCGTAGCCACACCTTCGGGGGACACAATATGGCCCAAATAACCCACCGACCTCTGGAAAAGGAAGCACTTACTCGGCTTCAGCTTTAGGCCGGCTTGGCGCAGTCGTGAGAGAACAACTCGCAGTCGCTCAATCTCTTCGCGCACTGTCTTGCCAAACACAATCACATCATCAAGGTATATCAGCAGGATGTCCCACTGAAGCCCTCCCATAACTTTTTCCATTAACCTCTCGAACGTAGCCGGTGCGTTGCAGAGGCCAAAAGGCATGCATTTCCATCGGTACAAACCGTTACGCACGACAAAAGTTGATTTCTGGCTAGCCTCCTCATCGAGGGCTACCTGCCAGTACCCAGACGCTAAATCAAGCGTCGAGAACCATTTGGCACCTGACAATGCATCAAGTGTTTCATCTATTCGAGGGACGGGATAGGCATCCTTGATTGTTACCGCATTCAAACCTCGATAATCGACACAGAATCGCCGTGTCCCATCCTTCTTTTTCACTAGAACTACATTAGCAGCCCAGGGGCTATCTGAAGGCTCAATAACCCCTCGCTGCTTAAGCTCTTTGACTTGTCTCATGATTTCCTCCTGGTTACACAAGGGGTGGCGCCTAGGCCTCTCCTTAACGGGTCTTGCATCACCGGTATGAATGTGATGCTCAACAACATTGGTCTTCCCAATATCGTGGTCACCAGAGGAAAATACATCCTGATAGTCTGATAAACAAGACTTAACCTCATCGTGGTAATCCTCACTGAGGTTCACCTTACTCCTCTCATATAAGTCGTACAAGTGCTTAGGCAGGTTGTCATTAACCTCACCAGCACCTACCTGACTCAGCGGAACCACCGACTCAACCTCAACTGCCTCAACAGTCCCGACTGTGGTACCCTTCCGCACTACCCGTGCATCATCACTGGGATTGAGGATTCGAAGCGGTAATACCTCACCCTGAGGTTTAACCAATGATCTGGCTAAAACTAAACCTCGTTGGGCCAATTCGCCTCCACCCTCAACAGGCTCAATGATGGCAGACCGAAGTGGTATCTCGCCAGTATGAATAATCGACCCAGGCACCACGGCCTCATGTCCGGATGCTATTTCAGTTGTTTCCGCGACAACTACCCTGCCAACAAATGGCTCTCCTGCACTACTTGTGCACCTCACTCGTTCTCCATTCAACCTCAACTCAAGACTCTGGAAATCTAAGTTCCCACGGGTGGGCAACAAGAAATCCATTCCAAGTATACCCATACACTTGATGTCTGCGAAAACTGCCTTAACCTGATGGACAGTTTTACCCACCTGAACATCCACCGAGGCAACACCCATTACGGCAAGCGGGCTGCCGTCCACCTGCCGAATATTAATCCCCTCGTTGATCAGCACCGGCCTCTGTTCTTTGGCCATGCTATGGTACACCGAACCACTAATTACTGTATCTGTCGAGCCAGAGTCGACTAGAAAACGGCATTTAGTGCCCCTCACCAATCCATTAACAAACAACCCAAGTCTAGGCCGAAGGACAGAAAAAGATTGGGTCGCCACCGGCTCTTCTTCCGCTGTAACTCGCCTCTTCTTGGCTGTATCTAGTTCTTCTTCTCTTCCTCGTTTGGACCCTTGGGTACATCCAGCCTTTCCGTGGGCCCCCCGGTCGGCTGGTCGGCGTTTCCCGAACGCCCCTGCTTTTTGCGAGGTTCAGTGCACTCCCGTATGAAGTGCCCAAGCTCTCCGCAATTGAAACACCTCACACCCTGGCTCTTCCTCATCTCAGGCCTCTGTGAAAACCCTTGAGGTTTATCACCTCGACTGTTCCAGCCTGGGCCTTTTTTGGTCAATTCAAACAATAACTCCACAACCATGTCCATCTTTTTCAACTGCTCACTAGCACTGCCCTCCAATTCCTGGAGACGCTGTTCGGTGCCAGAGTCAACGGCCCTTGCAAACTTGGCAGGCCTACGTTCCTCTCTTCTTTGACTTTCAACCTTTTCGATGCTTTCGGTTTCGAGAGCAGCCTGGATGGCTTCGTCCAAAGATTTTGGGCGCGCACGATAAATGCCTTCTCTCACCACTTGACTGTCCACAGCATCTATGAAATGGTTTTTCCCGAGGCGCTCTCGTGCCTCCTCAGAAATCTCAGGATAGGCCTTCACAGTCAAATCTCGGACCGCCTGTCCCAACTCTTGAATAGTTTCTTTCGCACCCTGTCTTCGATGCCTGAGCTCCACCAAATAATTTTCGGCCTGTTGACCAGGGCCAAATCTCCTTTCAAGGAGCCTCACCAGTTCACCATAGGTGAACTTCTTCTTTGCTCCATCGCCAAGGATTCGGAGCGCATCAGCCTGGAGGCTCGCAGCCAGAAACTCGGCTGCTTGCTCATCGCTCCACTGATTAACCTTTTTACAGGCCTCAAAATGCCTGTGGTAGTCGGTCCAAAGGACCTTACCCTTATACCGGTCGGGGGTAATAGTAGGACGGCGGGGCCTGTCCTCTTGAGGCTGAAAAGAAACCTCATCCCCAACCAACCTTGCCTCTCTTTTGAGTGGCCATGGACCAGCATGAGGTTTACTAACCTCACTGTTTCCGGGACCCTCTTTCTCCACATAAGGATGAGTCAAAAAACTCAAAACCTCATTGTGCAAACCTCGTTCAGTTGCCGACTGAACCTCGGTGTTTAGAAAAGGGTTCGTATTTGAACTGTGCGACGGAAAGGGGATAGACCTCTGATGAGGTGTACTCCCAACATGCCTTTCACCCCTTTCAACCAACTCAGGGGACATCCCAACACTGGAAACTTGCCGTGCCTTTAATGAGGCAAAGTCGGCGGTATCCTCTGGCAACTTAAAGAATATTTCCGTGTCGGCCTCGCACGAAGGACGATCCCTTACTCTAAGGGAACCCTCTTCCATGCCCTCGGGCTGACCCTTCCGCCTTGCGGCCTCCAGTTCGGCCGCCAACCGTTCTCTCTCCCACTTTAACCACTGCACCTCCATTCTGGAGCGACACAGTTCATCTTGGAAAGAACCCTGTTCATCCACACCTCTAGAGGTGACCCTATCTGGTTCTCTCCTTCCACTCATACCAGGTTGTCTCTCACTACGACAATCTCTACAGTAAACCTCAACCGTGTACCTCAGAGAGGTTCACCAAACATGTACAAGATAAACCTTAAAATAATGCACCTAAAAATTACAATTGCTCAAAAATATCTACAGGAAAATCAAGTCTAGGAATCCCACTTCTGACACCATTTGTGGCGGGACCGGGGGTTGGGGCCAAAAGGTCTGGTCTCGTTCGACGGGGACACCGACTCCCGGGTTAATTATCACACCCCAAAATATATTTATGAGCCCTGGTGCTCAGGTGAGCGGCTACCCAAACACCAGGGGGGGACTAATAACGAGCGGCGGCTAAAGCCTGCGGGCGGTTCGTTTGGTGGAGATTTACCACCACCTAGACTTAGATTAACCTCAAATTATAAACGAGCAGTTAGGAAACCTCAAATAACCTCACGAGGATTCATAGGTTCCAAGGCACAATTAAATGGTTTATTTCAAGTACAATAATCAATAGATAATTCACAGGTTTATAATCACAACACAACCCAATAACCTCGCCTTATAATAATATCAGGCCCTTAGTCAATGCAATCAATAAATGCACTAAACCTCATACAAAAGTTATACACAAGTGGGCCCAAGTGACAGGTGAACCTCACACCTCATACAAGTTACACAATCTTCTCAAATACAGACTATGCCTCACACGGCGTAACTTCTAACCCACAGAAGCTAAGCAGGAGGGAAATTCCCCAGGAACCTTCCAGCGATCAACAGTGTGCCTCACCGAACCACATACAAGTCGTGAATTCCCCGGGCTACACTCAACCGTTTTCTCTACCCGAGATGCGGTTATTCGCCCTCACACAACCTCAGTATTCGCAGTTCCCACGTAAGGAAACACAACACACGCTCCCGTTCCCAAATTTCCGGTACACAAGCTTATTAGTTACCTCGCTCTTCTATCTATACGGTCGGCGGTTCAATCCTCGATCCATCGACACCACAGCAACACGTAACCTCACTCCCTAAATGCTAGACTAGCCCAGGAGCAACACGTGGAGAGATAAACTTCGAGATCAGATAACACAGCACGCCGCAGAGAGAGAGAGAGCATGCCTACAGCGCCGCCTGTTTTATAGCCAACGCGCAGACCCCACGCGACGCAGAAAAGGCGCAGTAGACTGGCCACAGTCCACCAACTACACTCAACTTACACCCTGTTCCGCCACAGTATGTAGCATGCTTCGTCGCATGCTGCGTGGACTTGGTTCCAAGTCTGTGAACCGCAGTCTCAGACTTGAAATCAAGTCTACAGGCTGCGCCGACTTTCTTTTCTTTTCTTTTTTTCACATGGGTGGGGGTGGGGGTGGGGGTGGATGGGGCGGGGCGGGGCGAGTTGATTGTCGAATAAAGGATGTGGTTCTGCCTCCGGCTTAAAAGGGCTAACTTTATTGTTTATCTTGGTTTTGGCGACCCCAACCGAAAACTGTTTCTGACGTCATAACCAAAACGGTAACCGAGCTCACAACTCGGTTATCGTTCAGCAGTCTGAACAGCAGAACCAACGACCAACAACCGAAACAGTTTTTGGTCGGGGTCGCCAAAACGCACTCCTGATCGTTTGTATACTTTGTATATATGCCATGTGTATGCCCTACTTAGTACTTTCCCGAGTTTATGTTGAAAATGTTTGGGCAAATCACTTGGGATTCGAACCCACGACTCATTAAGATGTCTTAATCGTTGTTTTGATGCGATTCTTCAAACGTGGACGTAGTTTGACCGTTTGACCATAATTGACAAAGTGGCTGGCTTAGTATACAATCTGAGGCGTTTATGGTGGTGTCACTTTTTGATGGGTATTTTCCCACTATTGGTAATTGTCAAAGGCCATGCTTCTCTCACTTGATGTATCTCACGCAGCAGGCATAAAATAACAAGCCTGTGAAAATTTGAGCTCAATTGGTCGGCGAAGTTGCGAGATAACTCGAAGGAAAAAACACCCTTGTCACACGAAGTTGTGTGCTTCAGATGCTTGATTTCGGCGACACCTCAAATTCTAAATCTGAGGTCTCGAAATCAAATTCGTGTAAAAAAAGTTCTTTCTCGGAAACTACATCACTTCAGAGGATGCCGTTTCTCACAATGTTTTATACTATCAACCTCTCCCCATTATACTCGTTACCAAGTGAGGTTTTATGATAATAGTATTTTGAGTAACTACCAATAGTGTCCACTGCCTTTAAACCAAAATTCCTTTTGAATTCGACAGATGGAATCCTTGCGGTAGTTCCAGCACAATAGAGTTACAACCGCGCTGGCCTGCGACACACCGCGGGTTCGAATCCCTATAATGGAAATTCCGATCCTATATACAAAGTGCACAGTGCGTGACCTTTGTTATACGATTGGTCAGCACCATTTACTCCAATGGCAACAATTCTTCTTTCGGGTTGTACACGATCTCTAGTTCTGTTATATAATTCTATGACGTACCGAGTCCATCCTTGAAATGGTCCATCCCATCACTTGTATTGTGAAAGAGACCGAGGCTGCCTGCCATTTCAACGGTCGGTGGTTTTACCAGCCGGTTCTCCCGCTGGTGGTGTGCCCCTCATATACCGGTGTGAGCGGGTTATGGTGCAGTAACGTTTATCATCACCCTGTAACTTGAAGTTTAAACATTCACATATGTTTGGATGTATACTCTTTTGGTTTTGAACATACATGGAGGCCGGAAATAAACAGACCATTCATCATCGAATTCGAAACACGTTGGCCAAGACCTCCATGGGTGCGTGGACAAAGTTTGCCGGGTGATTATCATCCAACAAGTTCAACGGGAGATGTAAACACAGGGAACATTGCGGCAGAGTGCACAGAATTCTGAACTGATATACACCTGCAGCTGGAGCTGGACGGCTGGTATGCAGAAAAGACTTTGGCGTTTTAGGCCGAATATTCACAAAGAAAAGGCTTGAGATCAACAAAGAGGAATTCATCGAAAAAATCAAGGTATGTGCTTCATGCAGGCTTTAAAATTTTGCTGTTTTGGACTCAATATTATATAGCGCTTTTCGGAACGTTTAGCAATGATTGTATCTGGACGCCAGTCTACGCGTACTTTGTATACTAGCCTATTTTTTAATGAGTAAAACAGTTATCCATGGAGGTATTGGTGGTTTATCTCGCGATAGAAGTCTAAACCATGTTTGAAAACAGCGAAATAAAATGAGCCTTTCCAGCTATTTTGCCGTGTCTGTCCAACGACCAACTGATCTTAAACTGCCATTATGCTGGATCACTATTAGGCCTGTGGATTGGAGATAATACCAGCCTCTTCGTTGGCAAAATTACCAATGTTGTCTCTCTGGGCTCTTACAGTGTAATTAACTTCTAGGGTTTTCAATATATATAATAAGGGCTAACGACAATGATTCTCTTTTTTTGTTTATTGTTACGTTTTAAATTCTGCAGTATAGAGGTAGAACTGCATCAAATATTCCAACATATCCCGCTATAACAAACAATAAACTGTGTGAAACAACGAAACCTTGTCGATGTTGTGCATAATTAAATAGTTTGTTTTTCTTTTCATCACATTTATTTACAGTTATTTAAAAGGTCTTAATGGAAGTAATACAGTTATTTTGTTTTAAGAAGCAAGTGTATGGAAGGCTGACTTTTACGACGTTTGATTGCTTATTAATATTACATGCAGCCGATTTCACAAAACCATATAGGGTTAATCCATGATCCCGAATATAAGGACGAGTAACCCGTTGTGGCGGTTTCAACTTTCCGCCGTGTTCAGTTTTCCGAATGACCAAATAATACGGTAACATTACGTCATGCGACGCCTGCGCACAGCAAGCGAAAGTAGTCAATTGTTAGTGACGTACTGAGTCCCGGAAAACTGAACACGGCGGAAGACTGAAACCGCCTCACTGTCCTTACATCGGATGGGTTCAGTGCGTCCTAACGTCTTCGGATACGGGAACTGAACTCTTCCTTAGCCCTAAAAATTTATCCTGAGTTATGAAGAGTTTGGTGAGATCGACGGCTTTATTTTGGTGCAGCTAAAATCAGTGGTGTATGGAAATAAACCTATTTCATAAAGACACACATATCCTTGGCAGTTGATTGGTTAAACACGCGTCACGCGAACGTCATCCATTATTTTGCCATAACTGCCGCGACAATCCAAACTTAATATTGGACTTGTGCCCATCCAGTATTTATCATTTTTATTGGACAAAATAAATGTTTCCGACCGCTTGGCTAAATGTTGCAAAGTCTTGTCAATGCGGACATGGGTAAATGTTTGGTGTAAATCTGGTGTTCTTAGAGTAAGTGTGGGAGAGTTTCCGGGTTTTGTGCTGCTTGGAGAAAAATTTGAATCTACATTGACTGTGCGCGATAAAACAATTAAATGCATTTCGTTCTCGTGCATTGGCCGCAAAACAACCACTCGATGAACATGGACTTTTCCATTTCAATCGTCGCCGAGTAAAATGGAATAGTCCAGATTTCACCTTGTGATTCTGTCTGTGACTATTAATTATGCTTTCAATATTTGTATATTATAATCAAGAGAAAAATAGTACCAAATTGCATGTAGATTGTTACGAAACGAAAATGAATTCCTTCCACCCGTTTAATATAAATATATATTACTATCAAAAATTATAAATTATTATAAATAAGGCCTGTATGTATGAAGCCTATAAACATTTTATTAAGATTATTGCATTTTTTTTTATTTTAAATATATTTATGACAAGTTTTTTACAGACTCGATATGGGGCAGGGTGTAGGCTTTATACTCCTATTGTGCGTTCATTGTGAGCTTGGAGTCTCATGAATTTTTTGAGGTTTTTGGGAGGTACTTATGATATTCACTACCTTATGGAGACTGATAACATAAACAGGAAATGGAAAACAAAGAGTCTCCATTATGACAATTCTAAAGACCTGGGTGCTCCACAACAATGTTGTGTACGAAGTCTATGTGAGGTTCTTAACTAACAGGGACAAAGAAAAGAACAAACGATGTTTCACAGGGATGCAAAACAATAGAATGTGTGTACTTGAGGAATTTTGTAGACGTGGGGGACATTATTCGGGGATACCATCCTCTCGCCCCATACCGGGTAGGTATACATATTGTACAAATAATACTGGCGGTTTTTAAAACAACATTGTTTTTCTAGACTAAGGATACCGGAAGTGGACCATTGCCAGTTACAAAGTACGGGGTCTCTTCAGGCCCATCTCCGGGTACCCACATCTGAGTTTCTGGGTAATGTTGTTGGTCCATCATGTCGGTATTGGTGTAAGACGAACGTGATCCTATTGGTGGATCGCTGTTGACGTCAGGAGCATACGTCACACGTATAGCAGGGGGTGCTTGCTGGGGCCTGTTCATGTTGACGTCCAATGGCAGTTCGTTTCCCAATAAATTCGAATGTTCTGTTTGTTGAAAGGAAGTTAACAAAAGTAAGATATTAATCAAAATGTAATCACTTTTGGGATGTTCATAAGCATTGAGAAGAGACTAGCAACCATCTATAAATGGATTGCACATGACGTCATTGACCACCATCTTTGGGTGCGTTCGTTTAGCTTCCCTGGGTCGACCCCGGTCTGCTCCCGGTGCGTTCGAATAGCTTTGACGTCATTCCAGGGGCTCACCCGGGTCAGCCGCCAGTGCCCTGCTTGTGGAGTTGGTCAATTGGGGGTGACCTGAGGTGCATGCCGTCACCACGAGAGGGCGAGTGTGATCGTTCGATTAGCTCTTGTCAGGGGCTCACCCGAGTGAGCACCGCGGGGTAGACCCAGGGAAGCTAAACGAACGCACCCTATTAATGGATTGCACGAGACGTCATTGACCGCCATCTTTGATGTAAAACAATGGGAAAAGTGCATGGTGCCTATACGCGCTGTGCTGCATCAGTGCGCACGACGCTAATAGCCTTTCACGTGTGCACGTTTCATCAAAGATGGCGGCCAATTCAAATGAAGGGTAGTGCAGGTTGCAATTTGAAATATGTATTTGTGTCTAAGATTTGTCTTCGGCCGACATTTACCTTTCATCTGAATGGAAGAAATGCTGACGTTCCGCTGATGGTTGGGCTTTGGTTTTGTCACTTCCGGTCTGTAAATTTAAGACACAAATCAAGATTTGAAAATTGTAGCATTCAAGATGGATGAGTCAGTGGTTGGTGATATTACTCAACATAATTGTTAGCATACAAACTTTCTTGGTAAACACGAGCAATGGAGAGCTGTTGATAGTGTAAAACATTGTGAGAAACGGCGCCCTCTGAAATAACGCGGTTTTGAGAAAGAAGTCATTTCTCACTCAAATAATAAAAGGACTTCAGCTAAAGCCTTATTATTCTGTAAGCACACAAAGTAAAGAATCACGGGTGGTTTTTCATTTTTGCACATTCGATGACCAATCTGAGCCCTAATGTTTACAGGGTTGTTATTTTATGCAACATATGTTGGGATTAGTGAGAAAACTGTTTTTGACAACTACCAATCATGTCCAGTAAGCCTTTAATAAAGGCAGTGGACACTATTGGTAATTTCTCAAAATAATTATTAGCATAAAACCTTTCTTGGTGACGAGTAATGGGAAGAGGTTGATGGTATAAAACATTGTGAGAAACGGCTCCCTCTGAAGTGCCATAGTTTCCGAGAAAGAAGTAATTTTCCACGAATTTGATTTCGAGACCTCAGATTTAGAACTTGAGGTCTCGAAACCAACCATCTAAACGCACACATGCACCTTCGTGTGACAAGGGTGTTTTTTTTTCTTTCATTCATATCTAGCAAGTTCGATGACCGATTGAGCTCAAATTTTCACAGGTTAGTTATTTGATGCATATGTTGAGATACACCAACGGTGAAGGCTATTCTTTGGCAATTACCAATAGTGTCCACTGCCTTTTATGTCCAGTGCCTTTATCGTTATGATATCTACTCACGTTTTGTTGTTAAGATCCGTTTTATTGTTTTGTGTCAATGTCTCCTTGTCATCTTTCTTGGCTATCTGACCAAAATTAACTTGAGATTTCCTTTTCATCCGGCAATGAATAAAAATGGCGACTGGTATGAGAAATATCAACCCAAAGACAACAACAAATATGATTGTATTTCTAAAATCTGATGACGCATCATTTGGCGACTCTGGATTTGGTTTTACTGTAGTTGAGGTGTGAATGTTTTTCGCCGGTCTTGTTGTTAGTTTAGGAGAAAGCGGAGGCCGAACTGGGAGTGTAGTTTTCGCTTCGGTTTTAGAAGAAACTTCCGTTGAATTCGGAGTTATTGTTGTTTGTGAAGATGTTGTTGTGTTGCTAGAGTCCTCTTCGGTTTTATAAGATACTTCTGTTGGAGCTATTGTTGTTTGTGAAGATGTTGTTGTGTTGTTGCTCTCTTCGGTTTTATTAGATACTTCTGTGTGAGCTATTGTTGTTTGTGAAGATGGTGTTGTGTTGCTCTCTTCGGTTGTGTAAGATACGTCTGTTGGAGCTATTGTTGTTTGTGAAGATGCTGTTGTCATGATAGAGGACTGTGATGAGGTGCTTAGCATAGAATCATCAGTATGTTGCTTTTGAGGTAGAGTTTGACTGCTTGTCACTGGCGATGAGTCGATGCTCGAAAGGGTGCTGAGTTCTGTTTGTAACAATGTTGATTTCGTTTGCTGTAATGTACTTTGGCTAGTAATCCCTTGAGGTGTCGAGCCAGCAACAGTTGGCGTTCCTCCTACGGCTGTTGAAGTATAAACTGATGACTCAGTCGTAGGAGATGAAACAGTCGTCGAAATGTCCGCACACTCTGCACCGGTGAATGGAGCAATGCAATCACACTCATGATGAGGAAGTCTGGTTGCAGACCCAACGATAGACCGGCATGTTCCACCGTTCAGGCAGACTGGTTCGGGTTGATCATCACAAGCTAACCCTGGTTGGCAGATGACAAATAATGCTCAATAAAAACTCGTTATAATCAAAAAGCCAGTTATAATGTGGCTGATCTAAACAGGTGCTCCCAGCTAAGCCAAAATAAAACTTAAGCCCCCTCCTTCCCCAAGACTCCGCCCGAACCCAGGCCTCTTCTATCTTCCATACACTTCGTTTTCTACATCCATGGTTCAACTTGTGTACAAACCATGGCCCAATTTAATAGAGCTGCAAGCACAAAATAGCAGCTAAGCACAACATAAATATGCTTATTACAGAATACGGTTAAAATACCATCTCTCATCCACTATCTGTGGCTGGTGTCCCCTGCTTTTTTTTTTTTTTTTGCTAAGAAGAATTTTTTAAGCAGTAATAATTATGCCTGTGGTTTTGTTCACTCATGACTCATAAAGTCTTAGTAATGGTATACAGTGCTTACACACATCGGTGTAGGGGTAAAACCAAAACTAATAGGCCACAGTATTTTCTGCTTACGCTGCAGCTTAGGAAACAGAACCCAATTTCATAGAGCTGCTAAGCACAAACATCTGCTTAGCATGACATTTCTTCCTTAATAAAAACAGGATTACCAACCAAATTTCCAGGTGATTTTCAGGATAGGCAAACAACAGCAGATAACAAGAAATATGAAACAATGGAAATTTTGTTAATAATCCTGTTTTTATCAAGGAAGAAATTTCATGCTAAGCAATTTTTTGTGCTAAGCAGCTCGAAATTGGGCCCTGGGCCGCAGACTCTTACCATGGTTGCATGTAGCACTACTCTCATCCGACCCATCACTGCAGTCTATGAAACCATCGCATACCGATTTCTCTACAATGCAACTATTCGGGTTGTAACCACATTGCATCAGCGTTGAATTCCCAGTTGACGGTTTTCTGCAGCTATCTGATGACAATAAATAAATAAACAAATAAATAAATAAATAAATAAATAAATAAATAATAAACAAATAAATAAAGTCTCCTGACGATGACTAGAGCAAGCTACCCGAAACATTGAGACCAATTAAGAACTCACTCTGCGGTAGTGAAGTTACGATCCACTAAAAGCTAAAGTAGTAGCCCCGGCCGACTTCTTCCGCCCATGTATAGTTGTTAAAAGGATGGCAGTTCTTTTCAAAACTGAAAAGTCTACCGAATTCCAAAAATCTACTCGGCGGTAGTAGGTTTATAAAAAGCAAGGCAAGTTCTAAAAAATCTAAAAAAAATAACATGATCTACCTGGCAAGCATGCATGGTGTTACCGCAAACCAAACAATTACTGAATACTCACCATGCAATGCCCCAAGTCTCATACAAATAAATGAATAACAACAAAACCGAAATCTTGAATTCAACCCCTGAACTTGGTTAAAAATTACTCACCTGATCTTGGCAGCTTCACTCCGGATGAAAAGTCAGACAATAATATCACAGAAAATATCAAGAAATAATAATATGTAATTTGAAAGCAATATCTACGGTACTGGCAGTCAAAATGGTAGCTTTGCCGAGTCATTTTGGAACAATTCGTACATCATTGTGCATTGGAAACACTAACCGTGAACTGTAAATGTCAGAACACTAAATGCACGTATTAATAAATACCACTGGCGGCAGAGCGTGTGAAATGATGACAGCATTAGAAGAAGAAAAAACACTGTCCGTATTTTGAGCTTTTGTTTTCCGAAGGTCGTGCAGGGGTTTCAGTTCGAAGAATATAATAGCTTTCTTTTGTTCGAATTCAATTAATTGATTTTCATATTAAATGTAAATACTAGACAGCCGTTGTAATGTTATTATTTTGAATTGAATTCTATCGATTTGCTTGAGGTATTAACAAGGTCGTTCAATGTTTTTCCAGTGGATTATATTTAGTCCTTCTAGGCCTATAGGTGGATTCAAACTTCGATGTTTTGGTGGACGGAATGTTTGTACAACGTATAGGCAACCCTAAATCCGGTCACTGTTGCTCTGTACTCATTAAAAAAAAATTACATTTGCAAAAATGATGTCATTAATTTTATTTTTTAGTTGCTAGGTCTAATACAAACCGGACCTTTTCCCGACTTCACGCATCATTCATGACTTCAGGCACGCATTGGAATTTCATTCCACCCCCCCCCCCCTTTTGTGAATGGTCAAAATAACAAAGTATTCAAAAACCATTATTTAAAAACCATACCAAAATGTATTATCAACGATTTATCCCCCCCCCCCTGCCCCCGCCCCCCTGAGCTAGCAGGTGTTTCATTTCGCTCGTCCCCAGCGCCTTGCTTTCTGGCCGCTCTGGGGCCGAGCGAAGTGTTTCATCTAATTGGACGTTGGTGGCGCCCTCCGAAAAAAAAGTTACAGTAGTCCGGTTCCGGAGGAAATGTTTCCACAACATGTAAATGGTCAGACCGTAGCCAGACTATTACCTCGGCAACATACGCGGCGTGCAATGTGCATTGAACAACATCGAAACAAACACACACACAGTATAGAAAGCAATATGAATCGAACATTGAACATTGTATGTGCACATTGTTAAGAAAGTTGATGGGTGTTTATTTGGACAATCACAACAATTTATTCACTTTCGGTAAACAAAATCTTGTCTACAAGCTAACTTTATGATGTGGAGATAAAAAGTAAGAGCTTCTTTCTGACTCCGACCTGAGGCGAGCAGTTGTTTGGGATTGAATTGAAGTTCTCGACTCGATCTTGGAACTTTCTTCATCTTGAGTGTGACAACAAATTAACTTGCTCTTCTTTCTTGGGTGTGGTCCTGCTTGGTTATGCCGAAGTCAAGGCAGTGTGCCCCGTCGGCAAGTAATGATGGAATATGGGTAACCTTGTGTTTTTGTTTCTTTAAAGTCTAACTAACTTCTCAAAATATCATTTATATTAAATTTAATAAAATACTATAATTAACCCTTTCAATACCACATTGTTTATTGCAAGCGCCCAACCGGATACCGCATTGTTGACAAAGGTCACAATGCTGTGTACCGTATTTTTTCACACTAAAAAAATATAATGCAATTTACAGTGTGTACTGTTTTCAATCTTGATTTTCTGTGGGAAGACATTGTTTTTTTGAAAAACTTTGTGCATGCACTTTGTAGCATATGAAATGACCTTTCCTACGATGTCAAATTTGTATATATTATCATAATTTTGTTTGCAAGATTTCTCTCTGAAAAAAAATACTTCTATTTTTATTCGGGATTTCTGTCTCAAGAAAAATAACAAGATTTTCAACCTGTTTTTCCTCAAGAAAAATTTGTAAAAACTTCTCAGAAAATATAACCGTTTTTATTATAGGCTTCTATTTCCATTTGTACCATAATCGGAACATATTTTGCTGAACAATCTTATCTGTTTTGGAAAGTGTTCAGCTACCACTGTCACTACGACCAGCACGAGTGGGTCCAGGCCCGCCCGCCATGCACGCCCAAGCCCACGGTGTTGAACGGGTGACGTGCTCGGTCCAGTTAGCTACCGTTGGTATATAGTCCGGTTTTGTCATCATCTGACTGCATGTCTGGCGACGAAATACCACGATTTGATGCCAAATGTTCACTAGATACTTTGATAGAACTTCCAAAGTCTTTTTATAGAGTCACTATAGGCAAACATATATGCCAAAACCTCCGTGCAATGAGCAGACATGATGGTGATTTTTGACGAAAAAAAACAGAAGCGTGAAATCTTGAGGTGTACTTTTCTCGGAAAATCATAATGGCGACCCCCTATACAATACATACCATTGCAATGCTTGGTAAACAAGCAACCCGTCTATATAAAACCTAACAACAGAGGGCGCCAAACAAATTAAATACAATCTCTCAAAGGCAATGCTTTTTTCTGTCAAGTTTTTTCGACATTGGGACGCAGCGACTACACAACGCACGGTCGAGTTTTCTCGACAATGGTAAGAAAGCGCTTGCATTGCGCGGTCGAGTTAACTCGACAATGGTATTGAAAGGGTTAAACTAAAATGATAAAAAAGTACGACTGATTAAAAATATAAATAACTTGAATATAATAATAATAATATCAGCTCAATTGTTGATCATAAACCATCGGACATAATTAGCATTAAACTGAGGGTTTGTAATTCTTGTTGATATTTTAAGGGGTTTTTTTTGCTCAAAGGAGTTTACTTCTCAATTTGTAAACTATTTAAATGGGACGGTCCTACTACTTGCCGTCAACTCGCCGTCAACTCATTTTCTTGCCGTCAACTCATTAAGTTTACATGAAAAGTCTGGGTTAAACTACATATTTCTCATGGTTTTCGGTAAAAATTCGGCAAGTGGGATGCTTTTATAACACGTATTACAAATATGTTTTTTCTTTTCAGTTTCGCACCAGAGGCTGGTCTGATCCTCCATTGATGAGAGACACAATGACTAGTACTGGAAATATGCTGAACATGTCACTACGGGAGACGCAACCCCAGCGCCCTAAACCCGCTCCAGAACCATTCAATACAAAGATGGAGGTAATTTACAATACACTTTGGATGCAGTTTCAACATCATCAGGGAGGAGGTTTAGCCACATGTTACAGGAGCAAAAACATGAATGTGAACGTCAGACAATTTTGTTGTAGAAATCTCATGTTTTAAGCATCTGTGAAAATACCATTTACTTACGTCAGGTACGTGCGTGCAGACGTCATACGTGGGCATGAAATAAGCCCAAAGTGGTGACGTCACCTAGAAACGACACAATTTTCTGACATTCAGGTTCATGTTTTTGCTCGCGTAGGCCCTACTTGCAGCTAAACCTCCGTCCCTATCTCTAGAAATCTTCTCTCCTTTACCATGCAATGATACGTGTAGTGTTAGCCATCAGAGGGGTGTCTGTGTCTCTTTTGGACACCCTGTTTTATCTGTATTTATTATAAGTGAATGATTTGGACAAACAGTTTCGAAATTTCCAGCAAATTTCGACTCCCTTTTTATCAAATTCTGGCTAAAACCTTGCTCGACATTTTAACTTTTGCTTGTGTTATAACCAACTTCTAGTAGACCCACCACCAATAATGTTTTGCACAAACTACTTTTTATCAATGAATTCTACACCATTTTGATTGATTGATGCCCTTGGTACATGTACTTGAGGCTTAACTTTAACACAAGACCAATGTTCAACAAGAACAAACAAAAACATTTGAGGGGGTCAAAGTATCATTTCTGAATGACACTCCTGATAAAATTCCTGTCAATAAAACATATTGACGGATGACATACTGTTTACACTGTAGGTTATGAACAGTGTTTACCAAAACCAAATGTGATGCGATCCAGCTAAATAAATCTTTTGTCGGAAATATCAGTATTGAGAAGCAAACCAAAAATGCCAATGGGTGAAAAAAGAAAAGAAAAAAAAAATTATATAAATTGGCATGTCAAAATAGATAGATTTTTTTTTCTGGCAATTTCCTACCTGATAAAATTTCATCTAAAAGGGGTTAACTTAAAACTAACCTTGAAAGAAAGTGTGCCGATGTATTTTCAATAAACACTCAACTTTAAACCACTTTTTCTCAGTTTGTTAAAATTCTTCACTTACATCTCATGGTGTATTCACAATGTTTTAACCAAAGGTGGTATCAACTAGAAATGTTAACAGCATTCAATCAATGCTCTTTACAAATGTATAAAAAGTATCAAATATAATCTTTTGTTCCAGTGATGTGAGTGATATGAATAAATGATGATCTACATTGTAATTCTTGTATTTTTTCAGATGACCTATGACATGGAAAACGCCTTCTCTGTGCATGACAATAGACATTCATTTCAAGATCATGGCGTTTACTTTGGACATGTAAGTACATAAACCAACCATGCAGGGCACAATTTCATTAAGCCTGTTCTGTAAAACTCGCTAAACACAGAATAGTATTGCTTAGCAGATTCATGTTACGAGCCCAAATTCCATTGCATTTGCGTGTTGTGGCTGTTGCCCGACTTAATTATTGCTTAGCAAAGAATTTGTCTAGCAGTATTTTTTGCTTAACAGCTTTATGAAATTGGGCCCAGATAACTTAGAGGTGCTCAGTAAGAACTAATTTTGCATCATATTTTTTATTTTATATGTTATATTTTTGCTTGGGGGATAAAGAATATAATTGATTTTTTTACTACACTGATGTGTGGTTAAAGGAACACGTTGCCTTGGATTGGACGAGTTGGCAGTATAAAAACCATTTGTAACTGTTTGTTATAAAATGCATATGGTTGGAAAGATATTTTAAAAGTAGAATACAATCATTTACGGGAGTCAAATTTTTGACTCGAAGTTGCATGGTTTTCCTTTTGCTTTGCGAACTTACACGGTCTGCCATTTTTTTGAGTCAAAAATTTGACTCCCATAAATGGCTGACCGTGTTAGTCAAAGAGGTAAAAGGAAAACCACGCAATTTCGAGGCATATTTGTGTGGATCATTGTATTCTACTTTTAAAACATCTTTCCAACCATGCATTTCATAGAAAACGGCTACAAACGCTTTTCAAAGACCAACTCGACCGATCCAAGGCAAAAGGTTCCTTTAAAGCACTGCATACACCACCAGTTACTAAAACATAGGATTCAAATTGCCTCTAGCCCACCGTGCTAGCTCGCTGGTCTAGTGTTGAGACATCTGCAAAGGTGCCAGGTTTGGATCTCATCCAAGTGTTTTTTTTTTTCGTTTTTTTTTTTCTTCTTTTCTTCAGAGAACTTGGGAAAGTAATACACATGTGTTAGTGTAGACAAAAATTATATTCTTTATGCTGGGTCTAGCTTCTTTGAATTAAATTTATCTTTTAACAACTTTTTTCTGTCCACCCTTTTGTCACTCTTAGAGTCTCGGAAAGCGTCTTTTCCATGGCGATGATAGACAACATGGATCTAAAAACTTCTACACATGGGACTTGCCAAATCAGGATTTGAACTCCACAAATTATGGAGATGCGTTCACTGGTAGACAATGCAGGGAACCACCCACAAGACGTCGGTTCCCTCGCCAGCATGCCGAGCCAAGAGAAGGAAAACAGAAACTGGATTCGACGACAACGGACTGGTTTCGATCCCCCGATGTGCCCTATAAGACGGAAACACAAACTCTAGTCTCGAGTAAGGAACCTCACTTGAAACCCAACCCGTGGAAGTATTCCTACAAGGCGTATTAAATTGATGAATAGAGACCGGAACTTTGGGATGTTTGGAGCACCATTTTGTGAGTGTCAAACAACGGTATTGTTGTTTTTAAACAAAAGCTATCGCGGGGGGGGGGGGCAGCCTGTTGGGAAATGGGGTTACTACTTTGTGTGTTATGGTCAAAGCATAATTCTTAGTGACCACTTCTTGATAAGCAAAGGATTTCAATCTATGCCTATCATAGTGTTAGCCAGAGGGGTGTCTGGGTGCTTTTTGGACACCCTATTTTAAATTTGGACAGGCTGTTTTATCATTTACATGAAAGCGTATTGTAAGTGATCAATTTGGACACCCAGTTTTTACTTCCAGAAAAAGTTGACACACAGTTACCAAATCCTGGCCAAAACCTTGATGCTAATGGTTAAGTTGTGGTCTTGTCGTGTCAACTTGATATAACAAAAATGTTAGTTTTTGTTCTGTTTTCCCTCTATGCAAGACTAGAAGTTGGATTTACCCCTGAGCAATCCAATTCAGGGTACAGAAACTTGTACAAGTTTTTTTTGAGCTTCAAGTTAGTTTGGAACTTTAGTAAATCTGCAAATCAGCTTCCTTGTAACCAGTTACAACCCAACGCTTGTTCTTCCGTAACAATTTGTATTCATTAACCTCACTGAAAAGGGCTTCCCTCATTGCATTTTATTTACAACAGGTAATCAATGTAGGGTTTATTTCTTATACAAATCCTTTCAACTAGTTTTCAATTCATTGTATGCTATCTATGATCAAGCATGAAGAATATTATTTCAAAGCATAAAATGTCTGTAAAAATAACTGCTATGCAAACTAAACTGCGAATTTACGGATCTTTTCAGCAAAAACTATTTACTTTGCAGGTCACAATATAAGTTTTTTGCCACAGATTCTTTCAAGAATTCAGGTTTTTTTTGCTATCTTAAGCACTAATATTAAATAGAAATCTACATGAAGTCGTAACTCAACAAACAATAGACATAAAAGGAATACCTTCTTGCTCATGGCGTGGCTAGCACTTTTATTTTCATAACTTATACTTTTGGTAGGTTAAAGAAAGTGAAACAACTTATTTCATTTGACAAAACCAAGGCTCGATTTCACAAAGCACTAAGATCCATCTTAAGACGAGTTGTCAATATCACCATAGTGATGTGTCTTGTGACATTACACTTTGCTTAGCAATTGAGATTGATAAACAGCTTAAGATCAATCTTAGCGTTTTGTGAAATTTCTGCTAAGTAGATTTCTTGGATACCAAGTATTATCTTCAATATGTCTTCCTTAGATCTCCAATGCAGTACATCATTGCATAATACGTGCAAGAACACGTCTTATTTCTTATGGAGAACACAATCGTTCATCCAAATGCATGATTTTTCTTAGTAGCTTTCTTATGTAGCTTTATTAAAGACACTGGACACTATTGGTAATTGTCAAAGACTAGTCTTCACAGTGGGTGTATCTCAACATATGCATAAAATAACAAGCCTGTGAAAACTTGATCTCAATTGGTCGTCAAAGTTGCGAGATATTAATGAAAGAAAAAAACACCCTTGCCGCACCATGGTCACACGAAGTTGTGTGCTTTCAGATGCTTAATTTCAAGACCTCAAATGCTAAATCTGAGGTCTCAAAATCAAATTTGTGGAAAATTACTTATTTCTCGAAAACTACATCACTTCAGAGGGAGCTGTTTCTCACAATGTTTTATACTATCAACCTCTCCCCATTACTCGTAATCAAAAAAGGTTTTATGATAATAATTATTTTGAGTAATTACCAATAGTGTCCACTGCCTTTAAGTTGTTGTATCCTTGACATTTTGTTTTTAATCCTCATCAGAGGCTGAACAAATTCAAACCCTTTTGTTTAAGAGTCTGCCTGCTTTCAGCATTTCTAAGAACACATTATTTAATTGTAAATTATACTTCCATTCTGTGAAATATTTTATTTGTACATACAAAAATGATTTGATTGAAATTTAATAAACAGTTGTATTTAAACAAAACACCGAGCTATATCTTTGTTTTTTCTTATGACCTGAAACAGACCTTGATCCTGGTGCGACCATCTTTATTTTCCCCCATTCAGATCAATGTAACCGAATCGAGGCTGGAAAGAGAAATAGTCTGTTTCTTGTCTTCTTGTTTAATGTATAGTAGCAACCATTACTGTTGTTGGATACGAGGAACACGACCAAGATGGTGGCATAATGGTAATGGCCTAAACATGTATTGGGCCCAATTTCATGGCTCTGCTTACCGTAAGCAAATAATCAGTGCATACGGACGCAGAAAATTCCGCACTTACGACAAACGTATTTCACGGGTTAGTGCATACCTCATGTTTACTAGGCATTCTTTGCTTGCACAGCTAGTGCAGTAATTCGATGCTTGCACAGTAAGTAGGGAATGGTGATTATAAGTGCAGTTTCTAATTCAGCGTTAATGGGAGACTTGGTACGCTTGGTGGCAGCAGACTTACCAGGTAACATCCATTGTTCTCCATAATGTGCGCGTGCTCGGAACTACGTAAACAATGGAAATGTACCTGGTAAGTCTGCTGCCACCTAGCGTTCAAAAGTCTCCCACTGACTGATCAGTAGGTACTAGGGAAGAAGACTTTGCATGAATCGATGCATGTTTTTAGCAGGTCTTGATGAAGTGGGTCAATCTTAAAGCTAAAGGTCTATTGTAATGTATAAGAGTAATATGTCATATTACTGGATCAAGCAGCCAGCAGACTTGTCACACAAGGGGGGGGGGGATTGAGCAGATTTTTGAAATGTCCTTTGCAACTTTTGGAAATGGCTCTATCAATTAACTTATTGTGAGCATGTTTTGTGTAGTTAGGCTATGCAGTAAGGAATCCATCAAACTCTGGAAACATTAAGGTATGGATTTGGTGGGTTTGAAGATTAATTAAATCAGGATATCGTTTTTAAATTGATACAATGGTTATCTGTGGAAAGGTTGTGTACACGTTTTCATCTATAGGGCCTACCTAAGGAAAAAAATATCAGAGTCGAGCAAGATTAAATTTCAACACCTTTCTCAACTTCCATTAACCATCTAACGACATCTAATTTAAGGAATTAAACCATAAAAATACATAGAATACATTTATTGCAAATAATTAGCTTAAAATTTTGGTTAATATGTATGAAAATTAAAAAGTATGTTAGGCCTGTGAAGCCCGGTTCATACTTCCTGCGAATGCGAAAAAGTTTTAACATTTGAATAAACGTAAACGTATCTATCTATCTACATTGCAGTGTTTTGCAGCAAATGTTTCACAGGAGCTAACTGTTCAGAATTATTGGTTGCGAAATTGTGACGTCAAAATTTGTATCGCATTCGCAGTAAGTATGAACCGAGCTTAATGCTTAATCAAAAGGGCAAGTAGTCTTTCACATAATTACGTTCACGCATAAGTTCAGACACTATTGGTTGGCAAACAACATATGGGTATGACCAAGGTAGACGCACAAATATTTATGTATAACGCCACCATCCGCTCCATTTTGCCAACCAGAAGTATAAGTGCACATGCGCGATGTGCAAGTTAAATAGTTAAATGGGAAAAGAGCCTTTTAAGTTAAAGGAACACGTTGCCTTGGATCGGACGAGTTGGTCTTTGAAAAGCGTATGTAACCGTTTGTTATAAAATATACATGGTTAGAAAGATGTTGGAAAAGTAGAATACAATGATCCACACACATTTGCCTCGAAATTGCGTGGTTTTCCTTTTACTTGCGAACTAACATGGTCGGCCATTTATGGGAGTCAAAAATTTGACTCCCATAAATGGCCGACCGTGTTTGTCGACGAGGTAAAAGGAAAACCACGCAATTTCGAGTAATACTTGTGTGGATCATTATATTTTACTTTTAAAATATCTTTCTAATCATATGCTTTCTATAACAAACGGTTACATACGCTTTTCAAAGACCAACTCGACCCATCCAAGGCAACGTGTTCCTTAAAGTTGTCACAAGAAGGTCAAAACATTGAAGCCCGATTTGACAAAAATCACCTGTACTCTAGGCAAAGGGTAAGACAGTGCACAGTTCAAGTTGGAGGTCTTTGGAGGCACAAAATAACTCGGCCAAAGCATTGACAACAATGTGTTGTTGTTAGTCACTGGTTAGTATTGACAGGAACGAAAAGCAATGAAGTGAACATGTTTCATTTGTAGAAATTAATTACAAATAAAATGCATAAAATCTGCATACAAACAATTGTTGGACAATTTACAACTGTTCGTTTGAATAGTATTTCAGCAAAAAAATGTTGACGATTTTAATGTGAACATCAGAAACAAGAAACTAAAAATCAACACTTTTCTCAAATGGGAGTTTAACAAAGAAACTGTTATAAACAAACCACAAATTAGTCGTGTAAATTTATTCTAACATTAATCATTTCTTTCTAGTGTCTGCTTTTCACAGAAGTCTTGAGCCGCCTTACTCTTGATCTGACAGTCCTGGGCCCAATTTCATAGCGCTGCTTAATGGTAAGCAAATTTGCGTGCTTACTGTAGCAGAAAAATTTGCTTAAGCCTTAGCGTATTTCACAGGTTAGCAGAAAAATTGGGCGGCCATATTGCGTGTTTACCGTGGATTTGCATTGTGACGTCATTTATTTCCGTGCGGTAAGCACCGGAAGGTTAGCATGCCTTTTCGTGTGCTTATGGTTAGCAGCGCTATGAAATAGAAATTGCACAGTAAGCACAAAATTGGCCGCTAAGCAGCGCTATGAAATTGGGCCCTGGAATATCACACATGCCACTGAGGCCATGCCCTCTGTTGCCCTGGTCTTGGCCTTGATGCCCCTTCAAAAGTTTCCCATAGACTGTCAGATTTTGTAATGGAAGTGCTCTTTACAAATTAAAAATGGCCTTGCCCTCTTCAAGATGAAATTCAATGCCTCATCTGATCATTGGGATAGTGCTGAATTTTTACACAAAGCTATTACAGAATAAATATAAATATCGTCTGCTCTTTAAGCTGGAATCTCTCACTATAACCATTTTTTTTTCCATAAACTTTCAAACTGCATTCTTCGAGTGAGGACTTGAAGAAAATTGTTTTCTTTTAATTTTTTTAGTATGTTAATTTTCCTATATATCTTGAACCCCAAGTATACATTATTTACTGATAGTTAGCCATCATGAAAAGGATTTGGTAAACTATTTTACATGTGCACAATGGTCCTGTAAATAGCAATATTTGAGCAAGTTTTCAAGTTAGGACATTATTTCCTTCATGTAGGCTCCTTGTCAGGCAATCTGAATTTATTTGAATACAGAAGCATTTTGTCTATCAATTGTATGCCTTGCCACAAACCTTTTATCAAATGGTTTGAAAGGGCTTGACTGTTTATTTCACATGTTTAAAGGGAAGTTATACATGTTGGTGATCAATCTATGGGCATTTTGACCATAACAGTACAATCATGATTGTTGCGCATACAACCAACACTCTCTATAAAGAAGTTCTGCTTAAAAGGGGACATTCTGAAGTCCTGAATCTCATTTCTGCTTTGTGTTTCTTTCTTTGTTTTGCTGTCCTCTTATAACAACATTCCTTTTATAAAGAGGTAATTTGACCAGTCCCAGCGACCTTGTTTTAACAAAAGTAGACTTCAATATGCCTCTTGACCACACTACAATTGTCGAGTTTAATCGCGCTAAACTAAAGGTGATTTCAGATAGGTGTCATACGGTTTATCGTTCTCAACTAAACAAAGTGACTTTGTAACCAGTTAGGATACTTTTCAACAGCTAGATATAGTTTCTGCAAAGTGTATGGGCACTTTTTCACCAGTCAGCAAATGCACATGATGTAACATGTGTACGGTATATTTACCAACAATTTGCAATGTCTTGTCTTCCTTCAGAATACACAATCTAGTCCCACTAAATGAAACATTCCATTTCCATATTTTGAAAAGAAAAACACTGATTAATGAGCATTGCCAGCATACTAGGTAGGGTTCGAATCCCTCCCAAGTCAGCAGATATTCTATTTGTTACCAATATTTGAAAACACTGTATAGTGTGCAAAGCAGAGCAGTTTTTTTTGTTTTGAACATTTGTGCAGCAATATTGTGACATTTGATATTTGAGATACATCCCAGGATAATAGCTCCTGGGGGCAAGTTTCTATTTCGACACAAAAATACTAAGCAGAAACTAAACTGCTTAGCAAAACCACATTACCAGCAAATCTTAGGGCCATGTCACACCAGGGGTGTATTTCACAAAACCCTTCATCACTCAGGAATAGTCCTAAGCAACGCGTGGGGACAGGACAAGTCCTAAGTTAAGACCAGCTACTGGTCCTAACTTCAGATAAGACTAGTCTTATCTCTTCAGGAAATCGACCCCAGGCAATTTACAGGCAACCAGTTTAAGGCAATATCTTCAAATTTTGTTCTGGGGGATCGTAAGACATTGTTTGCAACCTGTATCAGAGCATACTGATTGAAACGTCGAGTTGAAACCTACGGTTCTATTCAGAACCACCCAAACTCAATTAGTGATTATCATTACATGGTGTTACCGCGAACCTTACTATATCACTGCAACATGGAAGCCTCCAAGTTGCCTGTAAAAGTTGCCTCGTGTGACAAGGCATGTGACTGGTTGGGTGTTTTGCTAAGTGGCGTTTATTTTTCCTAGTAGGTGGAATGTAAAGCGGGATTCAGGTTTGACGACAGCTCATTGTTTGCATTTCATTGTTGCCTCCATTGTCTCACATAATAAATACCTTCTCTATCTGGTCCACGGTGAATTTGTCTCTTGTCTTTGGGCAGATGACAATGCCATTGTTTTCAATCGCCATGCTTTTTAGGGACTGTAAACAACAACAAAAAGTAATGTGTTTAAAAGTCATTACCGATTGTAACAATAGTTGAAGGAAACAATTTGGTCAATGGAAACTTGGAAAGTAGGACAATTATTATGAGTACAATTGTCATTATCTTGACCTAATATTTGTGTCAGTTCGGTGTTTCATGCGTTTTCAAATTAATGAAGTATTCTGTACTACAATATGTTATCATCTCTACTTTGTATTATTCATAATTTTATTTTCTCTATTTGTAAAAACATGTATGCCATTTGATGGCGGGGTCTGGGAGGGCACATCGAGTTAAGTACGAATATTTGAAATAAAATATAATAATGTTTGTGGTACTTACACATTCCCCATACACATAGCCGTTGGGAAGCATCATGGGTGGATTGTGCTCATTCATTATGTTGCCTTGACAGGGAAGAAAACACAAAAACAAAATAAATATCTAGATGTTAGTTTCGCATCGGGGATAAGGAATATAGCTTGCTTTTATCCTTGCACCAATGTGTGTACACTCAGTATTTTCGCAAACTCTGTGAACAAAATCTATGGCAAGTCTCTCTTGTGGGTTGTAACGAGCAAGTCACTCGGGTAAGCTTGGGCGATACCACGATATTATCGAATATCGCGATACTAATTTGGAAACTATTTTGATATGAGGTCGATTTGGTTTTAATCAAAATATCGATATATCGTAATATCGACTAATGATCGCGATATCGATTAAGTATAGCGATAGCAATTAAGTATCACAATGTATTTCCTAGACGAGACATCTTGCACCCCATAGGTTTGGAGTAAAACCAGAAGAATAGGTCATTAGAACACCTCTCTTATGCTAGGACTGTCTCTTCTACAACTTTCACTGGGAGTTTGAAGACTGATGATGTCAAATTTAATTAATCGCGATTATATCAAATATCGCGATATATTGTAAACGATATATCGTGAATAAAATAAATCGATATCGCCCAAGCATACACTCGGGTGGGAATCCAAACCACGATCTTCGCATTGGTAGAGTAGTGTCTAACCACAATACAACTGAGCGAGCCCGGTGGCTAGAGGCAGTTTGAATTATACGTGTTAGCAACGATAATAATAACCGTAATTATAAAGCGCCTTTTTTAAAAAGGATAAAAAGTGCCAACTATTTACAGCAAGGTGAGTGGGACGGAGTTTAAATTATGAGACCTAATCCTTAGCACCATGTAATGGTTTACAAGGTGATGTGGCGCGATATGCTGCCAATCCCGCCAGAAACACTGGGGCGAACCCCTTCTCTTTTAGGTGTCTTACACAACACGCAGGACCAAAGGTTGTACGACCCATTCAAAGGCAAAGCAATGGTTTATTTGGTGTATTGGTTAGAGACACAAGTGTTACGACTGGGGCTCGAACCCACACTCTGCTGATCAGAAACACCAGAGTATAAATTTGGTGCTTTTAACTGCTTGGCCACGACACTTCCACCTATATGTATATGTCTGAATTTCTACAGCAAGCTCCATTACCTGATATCGTGCAAACCAGTCTTGACTGAGCACAGTGTGCATATGGAAGATTCTTTGCCAACTCATTCAAATTCTGACTACATACAGGACAGTCGGCGTTCTTGTTACTTTCACTATAGCATTGCCTGGAAGAAGGAAATCACTGTTAAGGAAATTAACTGACTGAAAATTTTTCCATATAGGTTTTCATGAGACATGATTTTGGTTAAATAAACCAAATATCGAACCCACAATCTGCTGCTGGCAACACCAGATTAGGGCTGATATTTCACGGAGGCAGTGAAGGCGATTGCCTCCATGCCCCCTAGCCATTGCCTTGGTGCCCTTGAAATGCTCCAGTAGAAATTTACAATTTCCTCATAGGGTGCCCTTTACAAAGGTCAAAATGCCTTGGTGCCCTTGCCCTTTCAAAAATGAAGAATACAGGCCTGACAGTGGATGAAGTCTAGTGGTCAGACAGTAGGAGGGTTGACCTTTTACCGTGTGGATGCATTCACTTTATGATATCATATTACATTTTCCTCATATTTAGGGTGCCCTTTATCAAGGACAAAATGCCTTGGTGCCTTTGCCCTTTCAAAAACGAAACATACAGGCCTGTCGGAGCTTGGGTCCGTGAACTAGACTGCTCGGCCATGAAGGCCTGTGGAACTTATGAGTTATAAGTTTGAAACAAAAGGATACGGTGTTTTCATAGCTGCTAGTCCTGCCTCTAGTGATACAGTTAGGACGGGCGTATTATTTAGTTGATATAACTTGTAGTTCTCCTCTCGGAATTGATCAACAATCTGCTGCCAGCGATGACCGTCCAATAATTCCTTCAAGAAACAAAATGGATACTTTAAGATTTAGCTACGACCATCCAATAATTTTAGCCAAGTCCGCCCCACTCAGGCATCATTTGCATAAGGTTTATTGTGAATACTAAAATATTTGTCATTAGTCTTTACAGGAATGAGTTATAGCTGACCAAAAAGTCTGAAACTGGGATCCAGATCTTAGGAGGTACATTGAAATGGTGGCATTTCTACAGTTTGATAACCCCTGGAGTTATAGATTACAAGGAGCTTTTGGGAACAGTATCCACAGTGCTAGAGAAGTAGATCTAAGAGTATGACTTCTTTTTTTTTTTTAGAAAAATACAGCATCTTAATGACCAAGATATTTGACCAAGAACATTGACTATTGTAATAAGACAATTGTAATGTCCTACAGCATTCTTAAATTGTTCGGTATTTTTCTTAACTTGATTGAATGTTAACCTCAGTAAAGGGCCTCGGGACCCTTTTGGGGTTAAAGGCGCTATATAAAAGCAGTTTTATTATCATTATAAGAAAATCTGAATCCAGATAAAAGTCTGTAACTATTTCCTCCCTTGTCTTACCTTGTAATGTGAGACATCAGTATCAGCAGGAAACGCTAAGAGACCCATGACCCTTTGAACCTCAGATAGCTGCTCTCCTTCTAGCGAGCTGAAGAACTTACGAGCATGGCGTACTGCTTCTAGACGCTTGTTTAGTAAGATCATCTCAATGAATTCTTGTGTTCGTAGGTTGAACTCTAGCGTGCTCTGTAATCAACACATGTGGCGGTTTTGTTTTTAAAGACTGCTCATTTTAGTTAAGGTACTCTTTGTTTAAAGGCGCTGGACACTATTGGTAATTACTCAAAATAATTATTAGCATAAAAACTTACTTGGTAACGAGTAATGGAGAGCTGTTGATAGTACAAAACATTGTGAGAAATGGCTCCCTCTGAAGTAACATAGTCTTTGAGAAAGAAGTATTTTTTCACGAATTTGGTTTCGAGACCTCAGAATTAGATTTTGAGGTCTCAAATTTCACAGGTTCGATATTTTATGCATATGTTGAGATACACCAAGTGAGAAGACTGTTCTTTCACAATTACCAATAGTGTCCAGTGTCTTTATTAAA
This sequence comes from Asterias amurensis, assembly GCF_032118995.1. Lineage (NCBI taxonomy): Eukaryota > Metazoa > Echinodermata > Asteroidea > Forcipulatida > Asteriidae > Asterias > Asterias amurensis. The sequence continues at coordinate 22,298,040 of NC_092655.1, forward strand.
GGTAGTATTATAGATTGTTTGTGAGTCAGCAGAATGCTGATTTTCTAGGCAATTTAAAAAGAACGACACAATTAAAGTCACACATGAAAGCTTCAGTTGGGTAAAGTGTCTACTTGCTGAGAAAGAAGCAAAAAACTGTCACATTATTTTCACAAGGACATCAGATTGTGTTTTCAGTCTCTGCTTTTCCCCCTTTTTTGGTTTCCCTCCCACATCTAAAACTCAGCATTTCTTCTTGTTTCCTATTCAACCTGTTGTTGACGCTAATTCTGCTGTTGGCTGGTCATAAACAAATTAAACAAATTGTTAAATAAACAAATTGTTATCTTACCTTGATTTTCCTTAGTTTTGATTTGTTGTCATGACACCAATTTAGGCATGCTGAGGTTTCACGTCTTAATAGCGACTCCTCTACCTCCTTAGCTACTAGAAATAGCTCTATATTGGTGAGATCCTGAGGAAGAAAACATGAAACACTATCGTCAGGGCTTAAAGGAACACGTTGCCTTGGATCGGTCGAGTTGGTCTTTGAAAAGCGTTTGTAACCGTTTTTTATAAAATGCATATGGGTAGAAAGATGTTGTAAAAGTAGAATACAATGATCCACACAAACATGCCTCGAAATTGCGTGGTTTTCCTTTTACCTCGTCGACTAACACGTCGGCCATTTATGGGGGTCAAAATTTTGACTCCCATAAATGGCCGACCGTGTTAGTTCTCACAGTAGAAGGAAAACCACGCAATTTCGAGGCAAACTTGTGTGGATCATTGTATTCTACTTTTAAAACATCTTTCCAACCATATGCATTATATACAAAACGGTTACAAACGCTTTTGTTTTGACCAACTCGTCCGATCCAAGGCAACGTGTTCCTTTAAATTACCACTAACCACCTAATTTGTTCAACAAAATTATTCATGTCTAGATAAGAGGCCATCATTGCTGCCCTGGAATCTGTGCTGGACAGCACAGTGTATTGAGAGAGTGCCGGGCAAAATTTGTTAGTTTTGGCCCGTCCGGCATCACCCACTGTGGCTACAACACTGGTCATAACCCTAAAATCCTTCCTGAAGCTACGGCTAGTGTTAAGGGCGAGCCCAGGATAAATAACATGCAACAGGGTCTCCAGGTCTCACCTCTATATTAGAATGCCTCGCACACTTGACTGCAGTTTCATAGTAACCCGCTCGTAGGAAATATTCCACCAGCATACGGTCGACTCGTTTCTTCTTCCACTGGGCCAGGGCGGCTCCTGTTGCTCCTTCATATTCCTTTAGATGTTCCAGACGACGTTTTACAACTCGAGCACTGTCCTCTTCTTGGGTTATTGCCTCATTTGCCTAAAATTACAAATTGTTTACATGTTCTATTCTCAGTGACTATTATTATTATTGCAATTTAACCAACATGTAAGTTTCTCAAATCCTGTGGGAGAAAAAATCCACAGATATACTCAGGCCTGTATGCTTCATTTTGTAAAGGGCAAGGGCACCAAGGTATTTTCTCCTTGGTAAAGGGCACCCTATGAAGAAATTGTAAATTTCTACTGGAGCATTTCAAGGGCACCAAGGCAATGACCAGCAGGCATGGAGGCCATCGTTGTCTCTGTGAAGTATCAGGCCTGTATACTACTTGATTGGGATTCAACCCCACGACCCCAATGTCTTAACACTAGACCACCTGGGGTGGATTTCACAAAGAGTTAGGACTAGTCTTATCTCGAGTTAGGAAGAGTTACTCGTCCTAACGTAGGACTAGCTGTACATTTTTTATATCTCTATAGGACTAGTCCTAAGTTAGGACTAGTCGTAACTCTTTGTGAAATCGACCCCTGGGCTGTGTGCTACATTTTTTAAAGGGCATGGGCACCAAGGCATTTCTCCTTGGTAAAGGGCACCCTTTGAGGAAATTGTAAATTTCTACTGGAGCATTTCAAGGGTACAAGGGCAATGACCATGGGGGCATGGAGGCAATTGCCTTTGTTGCCTCCATGAAGCATCAGGTCTGGACCACTCTTAGTCTTAGTTGGTATGATAACAATTTGTTACATCAACCCACGTCACACAAATAAGTAATCTTTAACAGAACTAAGATTGTACCTTTCTTTTTAAAGCACTCAATTTATCCACCATTGAATCAAGAATATTGACGACCGTCCCGACGGTAGTTGAAGAACTGTCCAGACATTTTTCCAACTCATTATGTACCTAGAACAACAAAATGAATATAATTTTATCTCTTTATTCACTGACATCAACGAACAGTTTCTGGTTTGTTTGGCTTTTAGCTCATTTTATCAAATTTTTATGTCAATCAGGGCACATATTAATCACATTTTACTCTCTTATTACTTAATCAATATTTTCACTTAATTTTCTCAGATGAATTCACCCACGCACTTACGCACGCATGGGAATTGCATTTAAGTCAAGTTCATTTAAGGCCAGTCAAGTTTGTCATTTCACTACCATTAACCCAAGGACGGTAGCACTTAAAGACCAACTATTACATAAAAAAACGCATTAGCTTTTGTAGCAACAACTACGTCATTGACCCATCATGATTTGTTGATCATTTGCTTTATCGCAAAGACACTTCTATTTTCAAACTGAATACACATACCTGCATAACATGGGAAACTTCTCTGTCAATGGTCTTCTGGCAATTCCGGAACTTTTTATTCAAAGTTTCGTACGGCACCTGAAACAAACACAAATACAAAGAATTATGAAAATCCAAAGTCTTGAAAATTAAAAAATGCTTTAAAAATAGTTTATGTGAAGCAGGAAGAATCTTTTGTTGATGCTCATTGTAATTTAATTATTTATGTTATTTTTAAGTATTTTTTTATCTTATGCACTGCGATAGGGTTATGCGTGACCCCCCCCCCCCCTCTATACATACACACCCACATTCATCATGCCCCAAAAATGTAAACAACAACAAAATAATGCAGCAGATTAAATCTCAAGTTTAATGACTTTCTATTGACGAGTTTACAAATTGATGACTCTACGATTTTGCTGCCTGTTGGGTTGGGTATCTGAGTATGCGCGGCTACAAATTACATAGCAGCCGGCCTGTGTTAGAGCATAGTCAGAGAATTGCTTGCTTGTCCAATTTTGCGATCAGCTGTTTGCAACGACGAAGTGACATCAGAATTGATGTGCGTAGGCGACGAAATTGCGTCCACGTTTAGCCCGACTTCGTGTACAAAATAACACTTAGAAATATCGTATACATGGTCAATAACAACTCTTTTAATGATTTCACACAAGATATTCGTAAAAACTGCAGTCGTTATTGTATAAATCTGTGAAATACCTTCAGTGTTGCGTGTTCCAGTGCCTTCAAATCCGCCATTTTAGTTAATATCTGTCTGGCCCATGGCCCACACTCTCGGCGACTCTCTCGAGATCTCGCTCGGCAGCCGGCCTGCTGCGTGCGCGCGCTGCTGCTATCAGAGAGAGAGCGTTGTGATGTTATGTGTTGACACTTTTATTGACCCACTTTGAGTCAAATTAATCCGTTTGGACAGGTGCGGGTCAATTTTTTAAGATGTATAGTGAATAACAAAATAAATACCTCGTTGAAAGACAATCACTTTCCGATCAAAATAAAATACTGACAAACAGTTCTGAAAGTTACGAAAACACGCGAAAACACGCAGTTAGCCCTATCTGTCTTTTATGTGACCCCCAACTAAGCCCACCCTCATTTTAATATTAACTCTGGGTAGGGGAGGCATATAAGATTTCTATCATGTTATAAAGACGTCTGAAATAAAATTGATTATTCAAATAATTAAACGGCCAATGGAAGGTCATGCAATGTTTGTTGTCTGGCCTGTGTGCAGATAGCCGGCTCCGCCAACAAAAAGATTGATATTGGTTTTGTGACCCATCTGGCACTTTCCCGAGTTCTGTGGGGGTGTGGGGGATATCACATAATCTATAAAATTATTCGGGTGGGATAAGAACCAATGACCGCTGCCATTCTAGAGCAGATGTCTTACCAACTAGACCACATTAATTTTGTTCCACCCCCACAGAACTCAGCAGAGAAGTACGGGCTCTGCGGAAGGTGCTAAGGGTAAAACCCCGATGCAAATTGTACGATTGCTTTATGAGTCTGTACTGACGCATACTTAGAAGATTATTGTCACTCGTCCCCCATACCAACCACTTGACCGCTCTACTCTCTACATGTAAAAGAGTGAAAAACACCACTCTTTACATTTCGAGCTGTCCCTCTTATGGCTCTTCAAAAAGAGTGGTGGTTATTTCCCTCTTTTAGAGGGGTTTCACTCCAGGACAGAGTGAAAAATTACTTAAAAATAATAAGATGCAAACTTCAATCTAAAAGAGTGGAAGACCACTCGAAAAAAATAGTTATCCTTCATATGGCTCTTCAAAGAGTGCTTTTTCACTCTTTTACAATAAAGAGATTATGCGCAGCCACCACTAAACATCCTAGTGTAAAACTCAAATTGAAATGTCGGGTCCAATCGCAAAGTTCTTTGGGACACCAACCTTTTTTCCCCCTGTATCTTATCTTACTTACAGACTCAAGTCGGCACCCATTTGCCAACCAAACTCATTGCTGCATTTATTAAAGCCCATCATTTCACATTTTTAACTTGCAAAAGTTTTCACCTTAGAAAAAGGCATAAATAATATTACATTTATTTCATTACTTGCCCATATTTTCGGAATTATTGTGGTTCTAAAAATTAATAGGGAACTCTGCACGCGAAAGGCGACATTATATAATATTATTTTGAATTATGTTGAGTTATGCTGGATTTCACCATGCAGGGCCCGATTTCATTGAGCTGCCAAGCACAAAAATTTGCTAAGTATGAAATTTATTCCCCGATAAAAACAGGATTACCAGCCAAAATGTCCATTTGTTGCATAGTGCTCGTTACTGGTATTCAGCTTTTGTTTGTTTATCCTGAAAATCGCATGGAAATTTGGTTGGTCACAAACCTGTTTTTTTTTTATCAAGGAAGAAATTTCATGCTAAGCAAATTTTTGTGCTTAGCAGCTCTATGAAATTGGGCCCTGCGGGTTCAAGTCCCGCTTTATTCAAATTTGGTTCTTTGTTCCAACCCAACATAGTCAGTTTTCATTATGGTTTATTACTTGGTATTAGAATGAGGTTTACAAAAGCTGAAATTCCACCTTGACAAAGAGTACTCCAGAAACAGTCAGTAGATTTATCAAGTGCCTCGATCAAATAGAAGTAAACTTTTTTTTTTTTTCAGAAAATTGGTTCTTCATAATGTTATCTTTCTTTCTATTCTCTGCCGTGCGCGGCGCTTTTCACCATGCCATTAAAGGAACACGTTGCCTTGAATCGGACGAGTTGGTCTATTAAAAGCGTTTGAAACCGTTTGTTATGAAATGCATATGGTTAGAAAGATGTTTTAAAAGTAGAATATAATGATCCACACAAGTATCACTCGAAATTGCACGGTTTTCCTTTTACGTCGCGAACTATCACGGTCGGCCATTTATGGGAGTCAAAATTTTGACTCCCATAAATGGCCGACTGTGTTAGTCGACAGGGTAAAAAGAAAACCGTGCAATTTCGAGGCATATTTGTGTAGATCATTGTATTCTACTTTTACAATATCTTTCCAACCATGTACATTTTACAACAAATGGTTACAGAACGATTTTCAATGACTAACTCGACAGATCCAAGGCAACGTGTTCCTTTAAAATCCTTTGCGTGTCAGTTTATCTTTGGGCCGAGTGCCCAGACATTTTGGGAGTAGAATTCATAATTTAATATTTTTCTCCAATGCTTCGAAAATAAGTTAACTTTGTTTTAATTTTTGCAAAAATTAGTTATTCCTGAAAAATATATATTTATTCTCTGCCGTGTGCGGCGCTTTTTCACTTGCCATAAAATTCTTTGCGCGGCAGTTAGTCTTTGGGGCCAAGTGCCAACAATATGGGGGGTGGTAGAGTTAGTAATATGAAATTAATGCGGGCTGAGCTGCGTTTGTTAGTGACTTGAATTCATAGTTGAATTCAAAGACACGTCGTCCATCAATCACGGCCACACCCCCTCTGACCGCCAAGTTCTAAACTGACTGGCGGAGCAAGCACTCTCATGAGTCCAATTTAGCGGCGCACCACAAAGTAAACGGGATATTTTGATATGCCTCGTTAAACACAAAATACGCTTAAATTATAGTTTAATGATCAAATTTGACAATATTGTGAAAACAAACAAACAAATACGAACATAAAGCCTTGCCCTATAAGAAGAAGCTGTTAATATGTTTCGCTTGCAAATAAAATTATACCAACTCACAATTTGAAATAAAATGCGATAAAAGGGGAAATTAAAAATTATTTCTAGAAAAACATCTGCTCTAATTTTTTTTTAAAATAAATTCCTATTTAATAATCAGGTGTATTTCAGTAACCTTTTTCTTCTTCAAATTTTAAATAAATTGAATTAACTTTTTCTACCACCAACCTCTTAGCTCTCTGAAACTGACTGTAAACACTTTTATGATATGGCTGGGCAAATTCTATATCCTGCCACCACTTGTTCATTCCTAATAAAATAAAAAAAGTATATAATTTTCTCAAAATGAGACTGTCCTTTCGGTAAAAATGGCTGAAAAAGTGGTGGCAATAATATATAAATTTCCAATAATGTCCTCTCGCGAACTCCGTAGTAAAGTGTAACCCTCAACACGTACAGTGCATGCATAATACACACATCCCACCACAGCACCTTTTCCACACACTATGTGATTGGAATAAAAAATGAGTTAGTAGCAGTACCAGCGGATTTGTACGTGACGTTAATAATTCTATTCCACCGGCCTCCTGTTTTTCTTGCTTTTTCTTGGCCACCACTCTGTGGCTTTGACCCACTTGAATGCGTGGGACCGTGGAGGAATATTCATGACCGTGCCTCAGCGGAACGATAGTCAGTTTCGACCGCCGTCGTCACCAGCAAATCGACGGAAGCAGAGAGGGAGTTCGGTGGTAGTTGTTGGCGAGGATTGTTGGTGTGGTATCTAAAACCCATAACGTGGTGCTCTCTCGCTGCCTGTGTGTCCCCCCCGAAATAAACCCCACACCACACTCTGTGTGGCCGTTGGCGTTCGACAACGGTGTTTCTTTGTTCGGCTCCATTGATCAAGGTATGTTCTCCTATTTACAGTCCCCTCTCAGGCCGTTGTCTTTGGCCATTTTGTAGGTACTTAATAAGCAAGGAAGCACAATTGGTGTATTGCTTTATGACCCCACCAAAAGTTAATGATAATTATGGTTGTTGTGCAAAATGTTGAATGATGTTGTGCGGTCGTAAACTTGAGGGTGGTGCTTTTGCATTAAGTGCATTAAACATGGCGAGAGTGATTGCGCTATGTAGAAACTTAAATTTGATTTTATTACCGTGACCTTGGGTGGATTTGGTGTATACTTATTAATATTCAAGCATTTTGAAATATTTTAATATAAATTGAGATAAAAGACCAAATATTTACAGAGTGTTTTAAGATGAAATAAAAGCAAAGACGTGAGTAAATCACGTCGTCATTGGTTTATTTATCGGCAGGATTTACACTTGTGACCCCAAATGTGAGTTGTGTTATTGAAATAAGTGCACATGTGATTTTATTTTCGTGGCAGACAGTCCCAAGTTGTTGAAATTGGAAAAGTTTCCGTATGGCGCCACCACTTTTTCATTCGAAATAAAATAATATAGTATCTAATTTACCTGATTGATAAATCCCTTTTTGTAAAAATGAGTGAAAAGGTGGTGGCGCCATACGGAAAGTTATCCTTGAAATTTTATCTGTTTTTATCAGCTGTAAAAAGACAAAATGTCTTTAGTTTCATTCTTACACGGTGTCATGGGCATGATGGGAATATAACAATGTCAAATTTATTATATGAAAATTGGGTAATCATTGGGTAACTTAATTCTACTGAAACTGTTTAAATTATTTAAGTTAAAAGTGAAAGCAGTTATTTTCATTTGTAACATGGAAATTAATGTAAAATTTATGAAAATAATTTTGTGTAAAATTGGGCTACTAAATTCTAATGATACTGAAATGGTTAGGCCCATGTGTTGGTGGTGTAAGCAAGTGTTTTTTATATTAAATATAATTATTGATTTAATTGGAAAAATTCCCATATCTGACCACCACTTTTAAAGGGATTTTTCGGATCCAGTAAGTGATCATCTTGTTTTCTCTTTCCATCCCCAGTTTTGTTGTCGGAATAAGTGGCTGTGGCTAGCTTCGGATGACCATAAAGCATAGGATGCACAATGCAACATTCCTAGAAACAGCTGTAGCCGCAGCCATAGCCGCAGACACCAATTTGGAAATTGCCTTTCATTGGTTGGAATGGAAACAAGACAAAATTGATTGCACCTAAATCACATACCACTTAGTTATCCTTGGTCCGGTCGTCCCCTCCCCCCCCCCCCCCCCCCCCACTCGAAAAAAAAACCTAACACCACACACAAAATAATTGAATGCAAACAAGTGAGACAGTAAACTTAAAATAACTAATGTTCCCAGTCATTATTGCGATTTTCATTTCCCCAGGATGTCAACAGTTTGTCGAGTTTGAGATTGATATTATTTTAACCAACCATTGATGAGTATTTTCCTGTATTCTTCTACGGTGAGAATATGTGTAAAGCATTTTGCACTCTAAATTGAGCCACACAAAACCATTATTAACTTGGCCATGAAATGTAAAATCAAGTTTTACTTTTAGAAGTGAGGCTACCAGCCAGAATTAAAAATGTTCACATATTTTGTTGTTGTTGGGCCCAGAAGTGACATGACTTCAATGTTATGTTGTTTCAACACCAACAACTTGCATCTGATTTGAAGTGTTACATGTCTGATACTAAAGAGACTGCTCCTTGCCCTCCGGATCATTGCCTTTGAAATGCTCTGCTAGAAAAATTTATAATTACCAAGGAAAAAATGCCTTGGTGCCCTTGCCCTTTCTAAAACGAAGCATACAGGTCTAATATTGTTTGTTGAGAACATTGTTATTCTGGGAAAGAGAAACATGGAAATGTTTCATATTGGTTTATGCCTGTTTATGGAAATTTATGCTGGTCAATCTTTTTTTCCTCCATGGTCAGTGTGACATATAGAGAAGAATTGAAATTCTCCCCAAACCAGTGGAATTGTTGTCGTGTTGGTTGAGCATCGATCATCCAGAGGCCAGGCCAGTCCACCGGTGGGATTTGTGATCATACATCAGACAAACTAGCCTCTTCATTATCATCGTTACTCACGATAAAACAGAGAAAGGGGGGGGGGGGGGAGAGTCCAAGAAATAATTGGCATTTTACAATGATTCAATATGTCAGTCATTCATTGAGCAGAGGGTCTCTTTCTGTACTGGTGGTGATAATAATGATGGGTGGATGTTAGATACACACTACCATACATGCATGGAGTCTCTACACACACACACACTGCAGTCTAATCAGTGGACTGGCCAAATCAATAAAACAACTTGTTTGTTGTAACTATGTAGTATGAATGAGCACCTCTTATTTAAACAAATTTAAGGGGAGGTAGCTAGGATTAAAGTGAATTTAAAATAATTGAATCTGTAAAAACGCACCTTTCATGAGTTGTAATTTTGAAGTTTGAAAATAGACTACACGCAAATTTGAAAATCTCCCTGGTTGTAAAACTTGTTCCCAATTATGTTAAAATGTAATTTGAAATATCTCCCTGATTGCAAGACGCAAAATATGGGCAGCTCTGAAATTCTGAAAACAATCATAATGCACTCATTGCACTACAGAGTATCCACCTAGCCCACAGCGATTTCACAATCAAGTAAAATTACTTCAAAATGACTTCAAACACACTAATCAACGCACCAGGCTCACATCAACACCTGTGATTCTACGATGTATTTAGAACCAGAAAGGTTTCATCTTAATTCTTGTGAAAGGGTGAGATTCTTTGGCCTTGAAAATAACGGGCTGGACATCTTAAAGAAAAACATGTTGCATGGTTGATTTTTTAAGCGGTGCACCAAAACATGTATGCAGGCCTGTTACTTCACAGAGGCAACAAAGACAATTGCTTTTATGCCCCCTGGTCTTTGCCTTGGTGCCCTAGAGATGCTCGAGGAGAAATTTACTATTTCCTCATAGAAAATAGAGGATATGCTTTAGTGCCCTTGCCCTTTCAAAAAAGCATACAGGCCTGTAAATGTTTGTATAGGTACAAAATTTAATGTCCTTATTTCGAAAATCTGTATGATTTTAATCCCCAAAACCTTCAAATCCCTTCCCCTGCATGCCTCCTTCAGAGTTTGATGGATCGGTGTATGCAGCCAAGCATACAAAGCTTGTCATTGGGATATCAAATCAGATTCTAGACTACCACAGTGGATAGCTGGCAGTGGATTTTGATAGACGGATTCTGGTAACTGTGTGTATTGATGTACATGTACAGGCCTAGAATTGCCAGAGGCCTTGGCCTCCGTTTCCCTCTTGGCCTTGATGCCCCCTTCATAATGTCCCCTCCATAGACTTAAAGATTTTTTAATTGAAGTGCCCTTTGCGAAATGAAAACTACGGCCTTGCCCTCTTACAGGTGAAATTCTATATTGACGATATCCTGTCTGATTTCTGTAGATTTATGCTTGCTTTTTAATTAGTTTGTTCGCTCGTAAAAAGCCTGATACCAGGCAAACCATTGGTGTATGGTTAATTCTTTTTAAAATTCACCCAAAGTATGTACACTGCTTTGTATGGGACATTGATATTCAACTGATTTAGGCGGCCTCTGCTCTCGAGAGCAAAGATTCCAAACTGTGTAACTGATTTGATTTATGTAGGAGTTAGGACATCGCTAGACATTTTACCCATTGGAACGAACTTCTTTTCTGTCATAAATTACTTGTCGATGGCACATTTAACAAATCGCCAGGAGTAGTTTGGAAACAAATTATAATCAAAAGGGAATCTTAAAAAAAAAGGCAGTCTACGATGATTGAGGTTTGAATGGCTTGGGTTTTAGCCAGAGGTTACAGAGACTCGTGTGTACTGCACATACGCTGTTCATTCAGTAATCAGTACATGTGATTCTGATACTGTTTACGCTACCAACAGCCCATCAGTCCATACTCCTTTACTGCAGGGGAAAATCCCTCTGGATTAGGGATTTGGTTTTAATGAGCATTTTACGATGCTCTACTAAATGGATGTCAGACACCAAGGAAAGGAATAGTTTCTACCAGCATTACTCTGTGATTGACTGGAAAATTTTACACACGTAGATATGACCGTGTAACAAATCGTATAAAACTGCTTGTACATGTAGCAACTCATTGATTTCAATCTGTGGCATTTAACAGAAGGATTACCTACTGGGATAAAAAACTAAGAATTCCCCTCAGATTTTCCAAGATTTATCTTCCTGCGTAATGTACTGTCTTTGAAACAGTTCATCCGTATCTTCAAAGACAATCTTGAGTTGGCCTGGATTATTCGAGTGTGACTAAAAACAAAGTTAATAGAAAATATCAGTTAGAATTTTGTCGTATAGGCCTTAGAGAGGAAAATAGTTTGAATGGAAACGAACAAATGGATGCTGGCAGTTTTAAGATTTCAACATGAGTTAAGCAGTTCTATAGAATTAGGCCCCGTTCATGATCTATTATAAGCAGTTCCTTCCTCTACTGGATATTTGTTTCCATGTGATATGAGCTTTTGCTAAGCAATTTTCTTTTAAATGCTTAGCTGCGTTGTTTATTGGTTGATGGGTGTATGCTCTGTGCATGACTAGGCATACTGAAAGGATTATGAGTGGCTAAAATTGCATTTTCATGGAATCAGAGATATTGACATCTGAGCTGATTTTCTGCATCCGTTTGACGTCCGAGTTACTTGGTTCACATGTTATGCCATGTGTCCCATCATCTATAAATGGTAGCATTATACATGTGGTGTAAGCTTGACCAAGCATGAGTAATTCATATGCTACACAGGATGTGGATCAATCACATTCATTTGGCCATTTAGAGTCCAGGACAATTGCAGTGCAAAAAGGAGTCAACTGTTGGCTTGAAGCTTGGAACTGCTTTGTGTCTAAACACCGGTTCACACATGATACTTCCTGCGAATGTGAATGCGATTCCACAATATTCGACATCACAAATTCTAAACAAATAATTTGCAACAGTTGACTGGTGTTCAACTCCTGCGAAACATTCACTGGAAATATACGCTGCAAAAACAGCCATGTGACGTCAAAATTCGCTTCGCTTTGAAATAATTTGAATCATCAAGACTTTAAACTACTTAAAGTGTGTAGCCTGTTATAGAATCCTTGTTAATCTGGTGATATTTTAACCATGTGATTGGACTTGCCATAAATGGTCATGAATTATAGCATGTTTAAGGTTTGACCATTCGGTGGTCCATGCTTTGACCCAGACCGGGTAGTCTTGAACCTATTGAACCCCCATGGAGTGTGATGCCTCGACTCAAGCAAGGGGGCTCTTGTTTCCTCGGGAATACATGGTTGTACACTCATGTACATACATGTATATGTACATATTAGGTTATTGGAATATTATTATAGAGAATTATTACCCCCCCTCCCCCCCCCCCCCCCCCCCCCCCCCGAGAAAAAAAAAGGGGGGAAAAAAAACCCAATCCTACCACATCCATTGGAAATATTTAGAAGATGAATTAAGAACCAATATGGGCTCCCTAAAAGGATAGGAACAGTGTTTTAAAAGCTCGGTTGATACTTCCTGCGAATGCGAGCCGAATACGAGACGAGTGCGAGCCGAGTGCAAGCCGAGTGCAAGCCGAGCTGAATGCAATGCAAATTTTGACGTCACAAATTTGCAATAAATAATTCGCAACAGTTGAAATGTGTTCAATTCTTGCAGCGAAAAACAGGGCTGTGACGTCAAAATTTGCATTCTCATTCGCAGGACGTATGAACTGGGCTTTAGCCAGAGGAGTGTCTTGGTGTCTTTTAGACACCCTGTTTTGTCTGTAATACACATATAAAAACTGTAAGTGGGCAATTTGGACACCCAGTGACACCTTTTAACCTTGGATAGGAAAGAAGAAGAAGGAAAAAAGGAAAAAACAACCTTGTCAGCAAAGTTAAACCTTTTTCCTTGCAAGCTTGAGTAGACTTTGCAGAATTAGTTAAATTTGTGTTGCGGACTTGTTGGAGACGGTGTTTTCATTATGCATGTATTCAAAGGAGCTAGGTGAAGATGTTTACTAAGTGTGTTTGAGGAATTGCCAATCAGGTTTGATTAGTGGAAGGAGAAATTGGATTGTATTGATCAACCTTGGGTGTCCAAGAAGGAAATGAGAATGGAGTTAGCTGTTGTGATGTGGACATCACTTAGCTGCCGTACATTTTGTTCTTATTAAGATACAGACGGCTTTGATTCTTGAAATTGACCTCAGCTCAGTATTCGTCAGATGAGAATAAGTGAATTGGAATTTAAAGGGGTTGGGAACTTTTTCAGATGATACAATCCTGATACTTCATGGAGGCAGCGAAGGCGTTTGCCTCAATGCTCCCTGGTCATTGCCTTGGTGTCCTCGAAATGTTCCAGTGCTGTAGAAATTTACAATTTCCTCTTAGGGTGCCCTTTACCGAGGAGGAAATGCCTTGATGCCCTTGCCCTTTCAAAAACGAAGCATGCAGGCCTGCTTTTTGTATGACACAAAACCCAATATCCACAGATTTACATTAAATTTACATTCTAAAGACAATGATGGTAGACATCTTCCCTTAAAATATTACTTGCTGAGGTGCTGAGGTTTTTTGAGAAATTGGCAAAACAATGTCACAAAATAATTATTGTCTCAGGAGACGAAAATTATTTTAGCATTTAATCTGAACATACCATTACTGGTACAAATACAATACCAATAACTGGTAATAAAAATAATAATACCATATTTTAAGTGTACGCGACTCTCCTGAAAACATCACTCTGTGACTTTTACTTTTTTTCCTCTCAAAAACTTGACAACTAAAGTAGCTGAAACTATAGATTATGTTACATACATCTTCATTCACAGTGAGTAGGGATTCATGTCATTGCCAAAAACAAAAGGTATCAAACCCATTAAGAAGGAGATAACAGTGAGCCGCAACTTAGCCTAGCGTCTGGCCTTGAAAATACCGGATGCTATCAGATGATGCCATTTAAAGAACAGGCAAAGGAAATGATAATTATCCTGCCCAAAACAAACAAATTTTACACAGGAACTAGCCCTGTAAATACTCCCCCCAAAAAGATAGTGATTGGACTTGCTGGGACATTTGAAAAGGTCAGTTTTTCCCTGTTGTTAATAAATTGTTTATTTTTACGTTGTATCGCGAAGTCTCTCTTAAATATATAATCCCTCTTGAAAATGCCACTTGTTTATGAACAATGGCACCGTAATAATTATAGTAATTAACTCCACACATCTCTGAAATAGAATTGTTACTTCAAATGGATAGTGTGCCACTTGTGTTTAGTTTTTCCCCATGATGATTGAAAATTATAGAAGGACTACCTGCAACTCTACTGACCCTCAGAAGATTACACACTGTGTGTATCATTATTCTATGTATCTAACAATATTGACCAAATCTTGCTTCAAGGTTAACTTTTTAGCCTGTAGACACTGTGTAGCAATAGCATTGGTTATTCCAGCTCCTCAACTCTTATGCACCTGTACTGTACATAGGTTTGTAACATGCACATAGTTGTGCTGGTTCATGTTGTAAGGTGCTGGGGCACTGTTTAGAGTTTAGGAATAATCCATCAACATGTGTTGACCTCAGGAGGTCATACCCATTGTCTTCTTCCCTACTATATGCTGTGCAGCCATCTGGAACGCTGATCCTCTAAAAAGGGACTGGTCGAATTTGTCACATGGGGCCTTTCTCAAACCTTGGCTAGGGCTCTGGCTCAGGCTTAGGCTCCGCGCGCTGCGTATGTAGCTTGGGCTTTAACCTGCAGTTTGGAGCAGCGCGTATCGCAGGAGTTGGAGCCTAAGCTGAGGTTTGAGAAAGGCTCCCAGCCTCGATTTGAGTAGCATTGATTTGAGTGGGATTTGAGTACAACATGGCGGTTCATGTAGATGATTTAAACAGCAAACATGTAAAAGAAGTTCGGTGGTACAATGATTTACATTCTACCTAGTAACTGACAAAGCTTAAAGGAACACGTTGCCTTGGATCGGAGGAGTTGGTCTATTAAAAGCGTTTTAAACAATTTGTTATGAAATGCATATGGGTAGAAAGATGTTTTAGAAGTAGAATATAATGATCCACACAAGTATCACTCGAATTTGCACGGTTTTCCTTTTACGTCGCGAACTATCACGGTCGGCCATTTATGGGAGTCAAAATCTTGACTCCTATAAATGGCCGACCGTGTTAGTCGATAGGGTAAAAAGAAAACCACGCAATTTTGAGGCATATTTGTGTAGATCATTGTATTCTACTTTTACAATATCTTTCTAACCAAATACATTTTACAACAAACGGTTACAGAACGCTTTTCAAAGACCAACTCGACCGATCCAAGGCAATGTGTTCCTTTAACAAATGCTTTCAAGGTGTTCACCATGCAGTAACTACATGTAGGCACCTCAACCTTTTCCAGAGTTGCTTAATTGTGTTTGTTTCCGAGTCCAGTGTTATAATTTAACAATTGATGTACAACCATTTACCGGTATCTGAAGATAATTTAACAATGTCAGAGTACATGTTATATGCATTAAAGGGTTTAGGTACTATTTGTACGACTCAAAACACAATGTCCACAGATTTACATTAAACTTACACTGTTCAAAGATAATGATGGTACTATTGGTAGAAAGCTTCCCTTAAAACGTTACTTGCTGAGGCGTTAAACCTGTATAGTTTTTGAGAAATGAGTAAACCAATGTCACAAAAAATAATTTTTGTCTCAGGAGACGAACATTATTTTAGCATGTGCAACATATAAGCAACTCTTCTTAAAAACAATGCTCTGTGACTTTCGCTCTTTTTTCTCAAAAACCTGACAACTAATAATGAAGCTGAAACTTCTACAGGCAAGTGATAATTGCATACATCTTCATTCACAGTAGGGATTCATGTCATGGCCAGAAACTTACAAAAGGTATCAAAACCTTGAAAGACAATAGACAGTCTTGGTCTTTTTAGCAAAGAAGAATAGATCGTCATGGCTCATGGGAGATGTTGGTGAACACTAAACATACTTTTACAATTGGTTTGTCGTTTATCAGACTTTATGTAAACCTCAAGGTTGCTGAAGAAAATATCTTTCAAAATATATTGTAAATGTTGGCAGCTTCTTATGAGTTTAAAAAACATACTTGTAACAAATTTAAAGTGATAATTTTTTTTTTTTTTTTTTTTTTTTTGGGGGGGGGGGTGGTTGAACAAAGACAAATTGACTAGAGTGGGACTTGAGCTTCTGACCTCTGGATCAAAATGCCAGAGCTCAGCCAACTGAGCTATCTAGACCGCCGGGGTGCCAGATTTTCAAAGTTAAATGGATATTTTGTGTGTTTTAAAATCACTTATTCCTTACTTACATGATGCAGTCCTACATGTATATTTGCAGGATGTTATTATGCACCATGTCCAAGATTGGGATTAAAATGTCATACTTAAGAACACTTACAATGTTTGCAGATGAAATGGTTTAAAGAAATAAAATAGTAAACCATGTTGAAGAAACGATGTCCGTTGTTTGTTTCGTTTCTCTGTGGCTGGTGTGGACCTACTACATGTATGTACACTTGTCAACAAGGGGTGTAGATGTCATGGTGGCTGCATGCCTACCATACCTAGGTGTGGCTTTCTTGGAATATTATTATCAAGAAAGATTAAATACTGCAACGCATAGTTCATGTTCATGGAGGGTAGCAAGCAGATGCAGTGTTTTTTTTTTTTTTTTCTCAACGTGTTCTTTAATTTGAGGACAAGTATTTAAGAAAAACCTCTTTATGTGCATTATTTTCACAGGAATGGCATTGTGTATGGTTAGCCTAAATGCTAAAACCAAACATTGTTGGTTGTAATTTATCTTACTTGTGAATGCCTTTCAATACCCAAATAGCATGAATTCAAAGCTAAGACCATTGCTGTTTATAAAATGTTGATTGTTAGGACTGTAAACATCAATAATTTTACAAATCTGTCTTCTGTTAATTATGATGAAAAGGTTAATGCTTCTGCAAAAACAGTTCGCTGTATGGCTGGGTGCATTTTAATTAATATCCTTAAAAAATATAAAACAATTATTAATACAATTTTCATAATCTGTAAACATGCTGGCTATGTTGGTTTCTTACCATGCAAAGTTTATTAATGAAAATTCTCATTATTAATGTTTACTGTATTATGTGTTGATCCTACTGATCACAGTTTGTACAACATTTCCCCCTTAATATAAACAATCTTAGTTTCTCTGATTTTTTGTTTCACTTTCATTGCCAGATTATTTTGTTTGGCTGCATTTATTCATGGAGACAATTCCTTGTGTACAACAAAACCTTGACATAATGTCACGGATTGAACTGGATTCCTATTACCACTGTACAAAGTACAGTGTTGAGACCGTGCTCAGACCTAGATAACAAGCGAACCACCACACACACAGTCTGCACTACTCAAATTCCACGGTACAGTACACGTTCTAACGGTACACTCCAGTGAACAGCCACACCCTGTTTGCTGGGGGTCCTTTAATATGCAGTGTGTGTGTGTGTGTGTACATGTCTTCCAGTGGAAGGCTAGTCACATGTGTCAGGCTGACAATTTTCTGTTGTATGGCGGGCTGGGGCCACAAGCAAGGGCAGCATACAGTGTGTCAATGATGTGGCTATATTTGCACAACCAAATACTGTAAACAGGTATTTAAGCAGCATCATATGCAGAGCGTGATTATCACCGGTAACCCTTGGTTTTTGGAGCTTGAATTAACCAGTATGACTGTTGGGATGACGCTGCAACAACTCAATTAAGCTGGTAATGGAAACCTTGCATGTGTACCAATGAATTCGCATTGAGTTGCCTGACAATGTATCAGGACCAAGCATTGAAATGGAGCAGGAAATGTTACTTAATCAATTTATCAGTACTTGTAGAAAATAATTTGGTACCAGTCTAAAACAATATACCCAAATTGCATGTTACATTGGTCCGGTATCTGTTCTCTGTTTAGAAAATCGGTTAGCTTTATAGCAGAGTTGGTGATGTTTGCCCAAGTCCTGACAATTTCTTTTTTTAGTATGGATAATAAACAGCTGTGTCAAAGAACTGTTGAGGCAGAACGACACACAAGTATGACATGACAATGAACAAGTACAATGTCTGTTTAGACTTTGTGCAAAATTATGTATTTTACGATTTAGGCTGGCTGAGTTGGTGGCTATAGCCATGGCTGTTGCTAAGGGTATTGCTATAGTGCTTCTATGCTTCAATGCATGTTCACATGAGCCACAAGGTAGCGGCTAATTTAGACAGCGTTTCTATGTATTTATCATACCAAGTATTTTATCAGGGTTTGAAAGGGCAAGGGCACCAAGGCATTTTCTCCTTGGTAAAGGGCACCCTATGACATGAGGAAATTGTACATTCTTACTGGAGCATTTCAAGGGCACCAAGGCAATATCAGGTCTGCTCTATAATTTCATGCCCATCTTGATTATTTTTTAGGAATGTTTTATTTTTAGTAAACTGATAGATGGAGGTGGATAACTGACCCTCATGTACATTTTATGTAAATGTATTTGTTTTGTTTTCTTATCTCAAGTACTACTTGCATAATCTATGAGATTAAATTTGCACCTCCCCCCAAAAAAAAACCCCCCAAAACCCCACAGTTTACTGTACAATGTAGGTGTGTGTATTACCTGCCCCCATTGAAAAACAAGAAAAGAGAGACAGAGAAAAAAAAAAAAAAAATTCAAGGTACATAGCCAGGCCCAACAGTGTTGTGCAATGTATTAAGTGGCCTTGTCGTCAAATTATGATTTATTGTTAATTGCAGAAAGCTTTGCTTTTATAATACTCTGGTTTATGTCATTTTGATTATTAACATTTTTATGAAGGAAATCAAAATCACCTGTGTGGAGGTGTATGTTAATGTTGCTAAATTTATATTGGAACATTTTAAGGGGCACCAAGGTGTTGACCGGGGGGCACCAAGGTATTGGCCGTGAGGCAGTGAGGTAGTATGTATCAGGCCTGTATTATGTGGAGGACATACATTTAATTTAGTTTTTGGGAAGGCAAGGCCAGGAGGGGGAAGTTACAATGTAGTTGAGCAGTATGGTAGAGTGTAGTGGGAAGGAAGGGTAGAGGTGATTGGGCAGTGTTGTTGTTGGGGCAGTGTTGTTGGGGCAGTGTTGTTGGGGCAGTTCTGTTGGGGCAGTGTTGGTGGCCCAGGAATGTAGGGGCTGGACAGTGGGCCCAGATAGGGCAAATATGTAGCAGGGTTTGAGTACAACGTAGTAGGGAGGGTGGAGGTGATTAGACAGTGTTGGGGCATGAATGGTGTGGCTGGATAGTGGGTCCAGATAGGGCAAGAGTGTAGCAGGGTTTGAGTACAATGTAGTAGGGTAGGTGATTGGGCAGTGGTGTTGGGGCAGTGTTGGTGGGGCAGGAATGGTGGGGCTGGTCAGTGGGTCCAGATAAGGCAATAGGGTTTGAGTATACAATGTAGTAGGGTAGAGGTGATTTGGCAGTGTTGGTGGGGCAGTGTTGGTGGGGCAGTGTTGGTGGGGCAGTGTTGGTGGGGCAGGAATGGTGGGGCAGGAATGGTGGGGCTCAATAGTGGGTCCGGGACCAGTGTCGGATCAATGTACAATGTGCGTACAATGTACAGTGTTGTATGTAGTTTGGTGGCAGAACTGTAAGGACATCCACTCGATCATGATTTAGTTGGCACTTGGTAATCCAACAAGGGGGCGGGGGGTTACTGTCAACAGGTTTTACTTTGTCATTGTGTCTTGTGTAATCATTGTATCATTTTAAAATGTTTGTATTTGTCAATGTTTTTTAGTTCCTGTACCCTGTGGAACAATAGGTGGAAAGAAATAATGACTATGTTTTCCAGCAGGATACCCCCACTTGACACAGTGGATTGTAATGCCTGGTCAACTTCATGATAACTTAACCAGTAATAAATATTGTGATCAAATTTAGTATAGAAAGGGTATCAAGGTGGAGGATATCTGGGCATTCCATAAAGTCTCATGACTAGTTATTAATCTTAATCATAACATTCATAGAATGTTGTGTCAGGCCTGGAATTACATAGAGGTCATGGCCTTCGTTGCCCTTGACTTGGCCTTCGTGCCCCTTCAACAATTTCCCATACTTTAAGTTTTTCCAATGGAAGTGCCCTTTGCAAATTGAAACTGGCCTTGCCCTCTCAAATATCAAATTACAGGCAAGTTGTGTGTAGAATGAGGTTAAATAATACTTGAATACCAATTCCCAAACCTTCCACATTCCAAATCCAGATGTAAAAAGACAACAACTAACTCGATCCTGGGTGTATAAATTTCAGAAATGTCACTGCGAGGTGTGGTCTCCATAAATGTCAGTACTTTGGTTTTAGAAAGTGTTTTCACTCGAAGCCCCCCACCATCCCAGGCCTAGAACCCCAGTGGAAGTGGCCTATTTGCCAGGAAGGAAACCGGGGAAGTTGAAAACTCCCCACAGGAAATACTGACCTCTCTGCCCTAAGCACATCATGATAATTGGATGCCACTGGTACCCTTGCCTGTCATGTGCTGTTTTTAGAAGCAAAGCTCATGGAAGGATTGGTAGTCCGGGTCCGCAAAGTTCATGTAATGTTGTCGCTGTGCTCTTTTTTGTAGCTTTTCGTGGAAAGTGGATACATCGGTCTGGTTCTGCTGGGCGTTTTGAATTGTGTGTGAATTTGATCAACACTCTGCAGACATTATATACAGTCATTCACTTCAAAGGCACTGGACACCTTTGTTAATTGTCAAAGACCAGTATTCTCACTTGGTGTATCTCAACACATGCATAAAGTAGAAAATTTGAACTCAGTTGGTCATCGAAGTTGCAAGAGAATAACGACAGAAAGAACACCCTTTAGACTTCAGGTTGTTTAGGCCATAAAAGGCTACATTCTTTCATACTTTGAAAACTGTCAATTGTGTTTACTATGGATGGACAGATTAACTGTACTCTAAAATTTGTAGGCCCATGAGGTATTACAATAATCAAGCAAATGCATGCCAACATTGATGTTAATCAACAACTTATAGTGTACCTCCATGTTTTACTTTAACTGTACTCTTGTCTAAAATCTGTAGACTCATGAGGTATACAGAAACTACTAGGACAACCTTGCCCAACAATAAGTATCAGTTTGTGAGACTTTGAAAACGATAGGTGGCAGCAGACTTACCAGGTCAATTTCCATTGTTTACGCATCTCTTAGTGTGCGCATTTTACCGAGAACAATGGATTTACTTTGTTAAGTTGGCTGCCACCTAGCGACCCAAAAAGCCCCCACTGGAATCTGTTGTAGACATGCAAGCTAATAAGAATAAGAACTGCTTGCCTAACAATATGTATACATTGCTCTAATAACCTCTTTCAGGTGAAAAAGGAGAACACCAATTTACAAATTCATAAGAACCAATTCTTCCAGAAGAACTGGTTCATTCATTCAAGGTATTCCAGTATGCATTTTTATATTGAAAGTCCAACTTTCGCCATTGAAACTTCTGCGCTTCATTACCATCATTGTGAATGTGTTTAATCCAGTGTCAAATACATATTTGGGTCAGTGATTACTCATTCATTTGCTTGTTCGACGAGTCCTTTTCAGAAGCTAAGCACAATATTAGTGTTTACCACCTTTCTACGTTGGTGGTGTTTCAATTTGAACTGGATTCATGCATGGTTGTTATTGGAAGGAATACATTGTAGTAAGGGCTTTATATTCTGTCACGTGCCTCCAAGCTATGCACTCACCAAAGAGTCAAACATTTCAAAAATTAGGTCTAATAGAAACTTTCACTGGTATGTTTTTTCGTTCTCTCACACTCAACAGCCAAGTTGTTTGGTGGTAAAACCATTTTTGGGGGTTTTATTTATTTATTTTTGTGTAACAAATGTTTACTGGTGATGTTACAAAGAGAAAATGCTATTAGAGATTTTGTTCACAAGGTAGCGTTGTATAAGCGTTGTAATCTTTATTTAAGGTCTTAAAGGGAAGGTACACAATTGGTAATTGTCAAAGACCAGTCTTCTCACTTGGTGTATCCAAACATAAGCATAAAATAACAGGCCTGTGAAAATTGGGGCTCAATCGGTCATCAAAGTTACGAGAAAATGTCGAAACAAAAGACACCCTTGTTAGACGAATTTGTGTGTTTCAGATAAGAATAAAAGACTTCTAGCTAGAAGCTTTTATTATTTTAGTGAGAAAATACCTCTTTCTCAAAAACTACGTTACTTCAGAGGGAGCCGTTTTCCACAATGTTTTATACTATCAGCTGCTCTCCAATGCTTGTTAACAAGTCAGTTTTTAAATCAATATTTGTTTTGAGTAATTACCAAACGTGTACCTTCCTTTTAAAGGATTTGTGTACTTTTCCAAAATGTTCATAGATTTACATTAAACTTACAGGGTTTGAAGATAATGATTGTAGAAAGCTTCCCTTCAAACCTTTCTTACTGAGGTGCTGTAGTTTTTGAGAAATGAGTAAAACAATGTCATGAAAATACGTTTGTAAATGATTAAAATAATTTTCATCTCATGAGACGAAAATTATTTTCATGACACTGTTTTACTCATTTCCCCAAAACTACAGCACCTCAGCACGTAGTATTTTCAGGGAAGCTTTCTTCTATCATTATCTTCAAACTGTGTAAGGTTAGTGTAAATCTGTGGACATTGTGTTTTTTGTCCTACAAAAGTTACATAGACCCTTTAAAGTACCTTGTGTACATATGTTAAAAGATGAATAAAATCGTCTTGTCATCAAAAAAATGTGATCTCCTAAGATAGCACCTAAGTTATACGTAAGTTTGAAATTTTCAAAATGTATTTGCTCATAATAGCCCGGATGTATACACAGAACAAGTTCAGTGTACTTAGGTAGTGTTCAATTGAATTATTGCGCTAAAATTGAATCTGACAACAAAAATATGTTTGGGGTATAAAGTCCAGAGATTTGTTAAGCAGTTAAAGTAAGTCTCAAATTCAACTTAACTTCCAAAGTTATGATTCAAACTTGATTGTCTTCCCATTTTTTCGGACAAAATTTGAAAAAGATTCGGAAAAAAAAAGGCCCCAAATGAGGGTTAATATTACATTATTCATTGGTGATTATACCATGCAAACTCCCAAGGGAAAAGTGAATTCCCCCTTGGCCTGCAGAATTATTCCAACTACCACTACCCTGGGATACTCTCTCTACACACTTAACATCAGATCATCCAGGAAGAATCCTAGCAACCCAGGCTAGCATAGTATCCACTCTCCCTTACTCTAATAAAATTTCTATAGATTTTTGTCCTCGGAGCCGGTGGCTTTGTAACAGTCTGGTCTGAAGTAAAGAGGCAAAAACGTGTGGCCATCAAAAGAGGATACATACCTCGCTGTATGAACCCATAAACAATTGAAAAATAGTGCTGTCACCTGAACGTGAAACAGTCACTGGAATACTATCTTTTTATAAGTTTTATATATCCATGGTTACTTGGTATCGTACTACCCCAGGTATCATTTTTCTAAAGCTATTTTGCCGTGCTGCGATCTCCTTTTGAGTTTGAATCTTTAGCCCGCGGTGTGCCACAGTTTATAATGTTGATCTTGGTATAGGGTTTTGCAATGGCCATACTTGGTCGATGAAGTTTGATACACTGAAACAGACCAATGAACTCTCGTGGCTTGTTTGTGGGGCTGTGTCCCCCACTCGTATTATTTATCATTTTTGTTGCGATGGTATCATTTTTCCTAATTTAGTCTCCTTATTGATATTCATTGAGACCCTTTTTGGAGTCTCGTTGGTAATCAATATTTATGAAAAGGATTGTATTTGGTAGGAGACTTGATATTTTAGGTGTGGTGTATCGAGTAGAGAGGACGAGGGGTGGTAGGGGGTAGGGGAAATTGTCTCTCCGGCACACATTTTGTAGAGATGTTTTGTTGGGGAAAAATTTCCACTTCCTGAACCTGAAGTTGAAATTAAATTTGAGGTAAAATACCCTGACGGTTAACAAATAAAATGGCTGTTTACTTAAAGATCTCTTGCTTGTTAACTATGTACATGTATAACGGACATACAGTGCACAGATAAAGGGTAAAATAATCTGCTAGAGGGTAATTTTTAATGACAAATTTTGATCCTGGAGACTTAATATCTGTTTTCTTTTCTGTCTTTTTCTTGTGTTTACAGGTAGGACTGTCCTCAAGTCATGCCGACAACATGCGGTTTTCCTAATTGCAAGTTTCGTTCGCGCTACAAAGGAACCGAGGACCCGCGCCATTTTTATCGCGTGCCCAAGCGGCCCACCGTCCTGCGGGAGCGGTGGCTCGAGGCGATTGGTCGAACTGAAGAAACTATAGTTGGTCAGGTATCGTATTGTGTCTGAGCATGCCCAGAGACCACTGCACTTTTGAGTGGTTTTCAGGGCTTTTGATTGGTCGATGTTGGCTCGATGGACTTTGGCTGAGTAGGCACGATGTCTTGATTTCGTTTTTGTTGTTGCCACTGTATTCTTGATCCACATTTTTTTGCCTCATTTTGTTTTGTATACGGCGGGGAGGGAAAAAGTCTTCATTTATCGATGTTGACCAAGTTGTGACGATGTACCCATTGAGTCTGTTGAATGGTTTGATTGGCATGGTTTTGTTTCGTTGGATATCGTGTATGCATGACCCCCCCACCCCCATCCTTTGTCATCCTAACAACCATCACTCATTTGCATAAACCTCGTTATAACCCCAGCAATTCCTTGTTCGGATTATTGGTTCCGCATTGTCCCTGTACTGCACTTTGTTTACAGATTAATTGGTTATTACTAATGTACTTTCTCTTTGAGATACACAATACCTTGTATCAGTCGACGGTATTTAGCTCTAAAGAATGATAAGATCAAGTTTCCTTTTTTTGTTTTTTCTATCATTCAATCGACTATGTGGTACAGTATGTATACCATATTAATTTCCCTGTTGGTTAATTTTATTATACAAAGCGAAACAAAGGAAAGTTGTTTTACAAGTGAAGTGTTTTACCGGTACCATGATGTATTTAGGAGTAGCGTCAACATACATGTAGCTCAGCTTTATATTGATAACATTAGGAACATCTTTGAGTCCTTGCTGTTCTCAAGATTCAAATCCTCACACTTGTTTCTCCAAATAATAGAAGCTTTAAAAGTTGTTTGGACATTGTTAAACATTTTGGGGTGTTATGATCTGTTATATTTGGGGTATTATTAGTATTGACAGGATTTATACCTGTAGGGCTGGTTATGGTAACAAAAAAAGTATGGAAAAAAATAGTCTGAAAGCCTGATATGAAATTAATACTTGAACCATTTTGTTTCTGTGCAATATTGAAATATTGTCATATTGGAGGAAACTTAACTGAAAAATTAAAGGAACACGTTGCCTTGGATCGGACGAGTTGGTCAAAACAAAAGCGTTTCTAACCGTTTTTTGTAAAATGCATATGGTTGGAAAGATGTTTTAAAAGTAGAATACAATGATCCACACAAGTTTGCCTCGAAATTGCGTGGTTTTCCTTCTACTGTGCGAACTAACATGGTCGGCCATTTATGGGAGTCAAAATTTTGACCCCCATAAATGGCCGACGTGTTAGTCGACAAGGTAAAAGGAAAACCACGCAATTTCGAGGCATGTTTGTGTGGATCATTGTATTCTACTTTTACAACATCTTTCTACCCATATGCATTTTATAAAAAACGGTTACAAACGCTTTTCAAAGACCAACTCGACCGATCCAAGGCAACGTGTTCCTTTAAGGACAATGTGTTTCTAAGGGTACATGCTGAAAATGTGCATGGTTTTCAGTTTTCACTATTCTCTCCCGACTCGCACACATTGGATTAAGCCCAAGGTTTCACAGGTTTTGTTATCTCATGTATTGGTTGCCACCAATTCTGTAAAATACATTTTTTTTAAACAAAAAATTTACCTTTGTAGAGGACTGATGCTGTTATCGAGAGGGGAGCAGTTCTCATCTTACCCAAGTCATTTTTTTCTGAACTTTTTCATATCTATGAAACAATGTGAGAAAACAACCTTGAACAATGGTCCATGTTCTAATACAAATCAACAGATGGCTATGACATCCGACAAAGGAAAAGTTGCGTTTCAGAAAAAGGAAACACTGCAATTAAAAAGACCTTTCTGATGTCACCACACTTTCGCACATGAAGGCGTTGCTTTAAAAGCACATTGAATGTATTGCCACTCTTCTCTGTCAGCAACACTTCAGTAAACAAAGGGTATCTCATAATTTTTTACTCAACATATTTCCTTCCCAAACTTTATAACGGAGGATTGAACCAACTGTTGGCCCAAATCGGTTTCCCGTATTGTTGAAACTTTTGCGCAACTTTATAGGCCAAGCAAGGAAACAAGTAATAAACCGCTGTACATGTGTTGGAAAACAGGAAACGTTCTTTGCTGGGTCCATTATTATAATAGAAAGAATTGAACATCAAAACAAAATAGAAGGGAAGTGTAAAAATTAGACAATATATTTTAGGATGAGCGGGGATGGAAATAGCGTGTGAACTGTAATATAAGCGTCTCTCGTATTTGAAGGTAAGTACACTGCATATTCACAGTGTACTCTGAGTACATACCGTACCAGTACTGGTATGTATTAGATGTACATTCAATCCACACATACCAACAAAGCCTAATTTT
The DNA here is from genome assembly GCF_032118995.1 of Asterias amurensis. Classification (NCBI taxonomy): domain Eukaryota; kingdom Metazoa; phylum Echinodermata; class Asteroidea; order Forcipulatida; family Asteriidae; genus Asterias; species Asterias amurensis. Next base: position 22,325,028 of record NC_092655.1, read on the forward strand.
GTCGTGAACATTGCTTGCTGCTTTACTCTATCAGTGCCAAGGACATACATGTACAATGTATGATCTATTTTACGTAGTCTGAAAACGCCATTATCATACATAGGAAAAATTGGTTACCAATCGTACATACTCAGCATTTTGAGGTTTTTCAAAATTCTCTACAACAAATAAGTCTTTCTACCCAAACGAAAATGTATCTTGTCGGTTTGTGTCGCCTTGGTACATCCCAAAGTCAATACTTCTTGAGTGCTAATGCCCTCTTGTGATAACATGTATGGGTTTTAAGGTTCAAAATGCAAACAAAAAGCAGCACTAAACCAGTTAAAGGCACTGGACACTATTGGTAATTACTCAAGGTAATTTTTAGCTTAAAAACTTACTTGGTAACGAGCAACAGAGAGCTGTTGATAGTATACAATTTGTTAGAAGCGGCTCCCTTTGAAGTAACATAGTTTTTGATAAAGAGGTTATTTCTCACTCAAATATTAAAAGACTTCAGGCATGAAACCTTTTATTATGCATGTGAACACACATTTGTGCAACAAGGGTGTTTTCTCTTTCACTATATATGCACAAATTTTACAAACTCATGTCTACACCTGCATCTTTGAAATAATAAAATGTAGTAGGTTTACAAAGCTAGGAATTTTCAGCAACTTAAGGCACTTGATGTTTGCTGGACAACAATGAATACCATGCCTTTTGGCTGTGTTTGCTAGCATTGACATCGCTTTACAATGAAACCAAAATGTTCATGAATGAGGAACCAACTTTCCAAAGACTATCCAATTGTCTTTTCATTTAGTGATGTTTCAATTTCATATCTGGTATTGTTTGTACCTGAAAGTTTAGCTTCAAGGTGTCACAGTGTTGTTCCCAGTGAACTTCAGATTTGAATTTAAACAATGAAGTTTAGTATACATGTAGTTAACTTTTATTTGGCTTAGTTTTGGGTTGGTGTTTTAGATTTTAAAAAAATGTTCATTTTAATTTACTTTTTTTTGTATTTTCCCTAAATTTGTTGGATTGGGTAGTCTTTCTGAATATTTGATATAATTGGCTCTCCTCATGTAACAAGTTTTGGCTGTTTGATCCAAAATTACAAAACGTTGGCTATCTTTAACACCTACAATGTACAGTTCTCTAAGAACAAACTCTACCTGGCAAGTACATACACACATGGTGTTACCGCAAACCAAAAATACATTGATACCTCAAATCTTACCATACATGTACTTAAATACATAATGTTAAGATCATGTATTTAATACACTTACCAGCAGCCTTCTGTCAAGTAACTCAATTTAGTGAGCCAATATTCTTAGGTTTTAACATGTACTTGTAAAAGATCTTGAATTACATTCTTGAAGGTGCACAGCAATTTTCCTCTGATGTCGAGGGGCACTTCTGTATGAGGAAAATTTAAATTTGCATATGAAGTATTGCAAAGGGCGCCACAGCAAAAGCACGGGCACCATGGCAATTGCTGTGGGTGAAGTGGGTTATTTGGAGGGCAGGGCCCAATTTCCTAGATCTGCTTGGCTTAAGGATACAAAGTTGCTAAGCCAACGTGCTTACCAGAATAAGGTTACCAGCTAAAATACCATTTTACATGTACAACATGTAACTGGTACCTTGCTTAGTCGTGCTTAGCAGAAACAATGTTAAGCAATATTTTTTGCAATAAATTTGGCCCTGTACTTCAACCATGAGAAACCAAACGAATGGACTATAAATGAATGAACCAAATGAATGTGGTAACATCTCATCATTCATGGGTAACAGGCAGAAAGCTTGTCATGTTGTCAGACCTACTTGGCAGGTCAGCCAGCAGGTGGCATATCATATCTTCTGGGACCTTCTCTCTCATGTTTTATCTAGCAAGCATCAGCTTTGCAGTTGTTAATTACCCAGCTTGTTAAAGCTGCCCAAGCATGATATGATAATTACATGAACTTGAAAAGTTAAAGACATTCGCCCAATGTCATAGAACTGCTTCAGGTTGGCTCAGTGGTTTCTTTCTGTACCTTTCATCTCTGTGGACCCCGGTTCGAATCCCAATCAGACCGGAGCCTTGCATGTGGAACAGGATTGGGTTTTCACAGTCCCTACTTGATTGCGTGTTTTTTTTTCCCATTTGGGATTTTCCTCCCACATCTAAACGATTATTCTTGCTTTCTATGCATCCTGTTATTGGCGCATATTGTGCTGTCGGGTGTGCGCAACAACAAATAATTGTTTTTAAAGCACCAAGCGAATAGTGCTGAAAAATGTCTGCTAACCAAAAATGATCAGGATACCAGTCAAAAATGCTGATTGTTATTTTGGCTGATAGCCTTATTCTGGTAAGCATAACTTTGTTGTGCTAAGCTACTTTGTTGTGCCAAGTAGCTATCTGTGATTGGACCATGGTGTAGTTTGGGCATTAACATGGTGTTTCCGTTGGTATATGCTGTGTACAGTAAGTTCTGTACACATTTGTGCCACCTTACACATTCAGTACAGTTGAGTGGTTCAAATGGTCGGTGTTCAACTCACTGGTATAGACAGTATTGAATAACCTTTTTTTTGTGCTATGAAAATCGCCATCTTGTAGGTCAAACCGTATGCACGTCTACACGCGTACATCAAAGAATCACGCAGATATTGGCAGACGCCATCTTGTAGGGCAAATATTTGAACGGTGACGTCATATTCAATACGGTATGTTACAAAGAGTAGGATTTAAGAAACTGGTAGTTTGAGTGTCTTAAAAAACACTTGGGGCTTGGAAAAACACACCAGCCACGGAGGCCATGCCCTCTTTTGCCCTCGTCTTGGCCTAGGTGCCCCTTCAAAAGTTTCCAGTTGACTTTAAATTTTTCAAAGGGAAGTGCCTTTTGTATCTCAACATGCATCAAATAACAAACCTGTGAAAATTTGGGCTCAATTGGTCGTCGAAGTTGCGAGATAATAATGAAAGAAAAAACACCCTTGTCACACGCAGTTGTGTGCTTTCAGATGCTTGATTTTGAGACCTCAAATTCTAAATCTGAGGTCCCTAAATCAAATTCGTGGAAAATTACTTCTTTCTCAAAAAGTACTCCACTTCAGATGAAGCCGTTTCTCACAATGTGTTATACTATCAAAAGCTCCCCAGTACTCGTTACCAAGTGAGGTTTTATGCTAATAATTATTTTGAGTAATTACCAAAAGTGTCAACTGCTTTTAAGCAGGACAATACAGCTCTTGTTAAAAGTCATATCATACTTACATGTTAATTAAACAATAACAAAGTGCCCAACATCTTAGGAAGTATTTTTGTTTCCATTTTCAAATTTAAGAAAAAAAAATAGAATCTAAAATCGGTTAAACATGACACTAGCTGGTGATCTATTACTTAAAGGAACGTTAAAGAATTGGTAAGAAACAAAACTGGTGAAAATCACAGATTTACGTAAAACTTGCACGGTCTAATGTTGATGATAGTAGAAAACATCCCTTGAAATATTTCTGTCTGAAATTTCATATTTGATGAGAAATGAACAATCTAATTTCGAGTGTGGCGTTTATCGCTCAATGAGCGTTTTTATTCATTTTTGTTTTGGCATCGATGCAGTGCAAAATTTGTAATCGGTTTTTCACTATTCTCTCGTGACCCAGATGGCCGATCGATCTCGAACTTCTACAGGTTTGTCAGTTTATGTATATGGTGGATTACATAAAGTGCTTACACTGCCAGCAAAGTTTGTGCTAGCAAAACCAATTCTGTAATGTTCCTTTAAGCAGATAAACTTAAATACTTGATCAAGAGGATGTCTTCATAATAGATTTTAAATTTGCATCGGGGATAAAGAATATTAATTTTGGTTTTTACCCATACACCGATGTGTGTTAGCACTGTATACTCAGTACTTTCCCGAGTCCTGTGAAAAAATATCACAGGCATGTTACTCGGGTGGGATTTGAACCCACGACCCTTGCAATTCTAGAGCAGTGTCTTCAGGAAAACGCTACAGGGAAAATTATGGATGTGCAGATTTATATAGTTGCAGAATTTTCTCAAAAATTATTTAGCCTTTATTACTCAGGAGACAAGTATCAAATTGCACCAGACGGAAGCAAAAACAAAACAAAATCTAGTAAAAATGTATTTATAAATTGAGTGTGGGCGTCAATACCAGAGAGTGCAGAGAGATGCCCCTTGAAGGCCTTGCAAACTGGGATCCAGTGGGTGGTAATAGTCCTCAAAATGGGTACTCCACCCACGTTATAATACAGCCTGTGGTAACGATCAATCCGCCCCAGACTAACCGAAGAGAGCTCATTCCCTCGTCTCAAGTCTGAGTTCATCATGTCCTCTGCTAATCACAAGAATCCAGGTTTGAAACCAGTCCAGTCAATATTCCCAAAGTCGTCAATAACTGGTCAACAAACTACAACAGAAATAGGTCGTGTTTAATGTAGATTGGCTATCGTCCAAAACGTTCTCCTCAAATATTTCTCCACTGAACTTTTAAGATGTTTTTTTTCCCCGCCAATTTCTCCTGGTACCACAAGGAGTAAAGTTCAATGATCAGTCTGCACTTTGTCTGACTGAACTGGCTTTCATCTCATGTCCACTGTGTGAAATAGGTCCAAATCATTTTTTCCCAACAGAATTGCTCATGTACCCTGTGTGAACAAGGTTCAAATTACTGCTTATTTTTTGCCCAGAACTTTAAGACAGTGCTTGTCGGTGTAAGGGTAAAACCACATGACACTTTTTATCCCGATGGAAATTTAACATCTATTTAAAGGTTGCCGTACCCGCTGCTAAAGCATAGGATTTGAACTGCCTCTAGCTACCGAATAATCTTGAAGGCCTAGTTGGTAAGACACTGCTCTATAATTGCAAAGGTCTTGAGTTGGAATCCCACCCGAGAAATATGCCCAAGATTTGTTCACAGAAATTGAAAAAAAAGTGCTTACACATAAGTGTAAGGGTAAAATCAAATAATATATACAGTTACAAGCAAGCTTTAGGCAATGGTTAAAATGTTTGAAAAGATTTCCTCAAAGAATCTCAATTTTAAACAGTTACAGTTTGGTCCATGTTCTTTTTCACCTACTGAACAGGCCTGATGGTTATAAGGGCAAGGTTGTTTGTCATTGATATACGTAGGAAACATGTCCCTGGGCATCAAGGCAATGCCCAAGGGCATGAGGCAATTTCCTCCGTTGCACAACCATGTCTTACAAGATATTGTTCATTTTACTTTTTTCCACTTCAATTATTTCACTTGAGACCCTTAATGATGTTAAGTCCAGTAAATGGACTTAACTTCTTTACATCGTATAAGCCACCCTCTAGCCAAATAGACAATGATTAGATATACATCACTCTATTTCTGAGAATCCTATTTCTATATGTAGAACAATGATTCAGGTTATTTAAGATACTGGACTGGCATCAGTCCAGAAAAAAACGTACTAATAATAAAGCTTTGGTAAATATTCTCATCTACACATAGATAGAAATAGAAACTATTCTAACTTTCAAAAAGAATGAAAGCAAGAAAGGTTATTTTCTTCCTTGCGAGTAAAAAAAAAGTAAAAAAACAACAACGATAAGCTAAAACTTCTTCGTAGACTACAGGCATGTAAGGGCCTAAGACGAGAGCAAAAGGAAAATAATTTTTTTCCTCCGCTGAAGAGTTGCAAGCCTGAGACTAGTTGTTTGGAAAAGGTTTCCAGTTTTTGATTTTTACCGGTCATTAAATTAATGTCATTCGGCTTAAAGGCAGTGGACACTACTGGTAATTACTCAAATAATTATTATCATAAAACCTTACTTGGTAATGAGTTAACAGAGAGCTGTTGGTATTATAAAACATTATGAGAAACTGCTCCCTCTGATGTAACATAGTTTTTGAAAGTTTCCATGAATTTGATTTTGAGACCTCAAAATTAAGGAAAGCACACAACTTTGTGTGACAAGGATGTTTTTCTTTAATTATTATCTCGCAACTTCGTCGACCAATTGAGCTCAAATTTTCACAGGTTATTTTATTCATATGTTGAGATACACCAAATGAGAAGACTGGTCTTTGACAATCACCAATAGTGTCCAGTGTATTTAAACCTTTTTCAAACATGTATTAAAAGCTCAAAACAAAAACATTTAATCAGTTGCCATAAATAATAATCTTCTTCAGAGAGAAGAATTCCCTGGCAAGTGACATATTTCTTGGACCTTAAGGAGTTCAAGAACCGTTACTAAATAGCATTGTTGGAAATCCCTTTTGATAAAGAAGTCCCCCACTCCAATGATACTGTGTTTTTTTTGGTCGCTGGACAACTCCGCCAGAAAGTACATTTTTAATCAATATTTGCCAGCGGCCACGACTATTCTCAAATTGACTCGCCCTTTGTGCCAACACTGATAAAGAAGCAAATATCATCACAATGAAAAATTGATACCATAGTTCCCTAGCAAGACTCGACGGTTCTAGGGCTCACGGTAGAAGCTTGATTGTAAGAGTCCGATCATTCGATACTCAAAGCTGGGTCATGCTTCCAAAATAAAAGGCTCCGTTCGTTTTTATATGTCGCTGATAGATGGACAAATAAAAATGTCATTAAACTATCCACTGGGAAAGTTGTTTCAGTATTGAAATAAAAAATTTACTGCAAAGTTTTTCTGACTGTCAAAAGTATTTTCAGTCTCCCCCTCTGTACAAATATTGCTGTCACTAAAATTAGTCTTTTGTCTAAATAGAGCACCGGTAGAAGTTTTGATATGTTGAGAAGAATCTTGTCTAACATAATCTACCCAGCAAGGAGATATTTAATCATGGTGTTATCCACCAAAATAAATACATTGATACCTCAAACCCCATTAAAGAATCTTATAATTAAGATGTTGTTATAATAAGGAAGCCATTTATATGTGAAGATTTCACATGATTTCAAACTAGTTTCAATTTTACAGTAAATTATTTATAGGGCCCTACTAGGTATCTCGTTGAGGTCTTTTAACTTTTGATTTGTGTTGATTAACATAATCGTGTGTGTTTAACATAATACTTTAACAGTGTGATTAACCATAGTAACTTAGGATTGACTTGTAGACTAAAGACTGGAATTTGAATCGGTGTCATGTCCAAAGAAAAGGTCCTGAACAGTTTTTGCTTGAATAATCAAACAATAAATGTCATGTTTCAAAAAGGCGGCCATTCTGTTGCTAACTACCCTAAGAAAAGGACTTGAGCTTTTTTTTTTTTGCAAAAACTCTTTTTAAAATTTTTGTTTTGAATATTGAGATGAAAATTGTCATTGTTTCAAAAAGGCGGCCATTTTTTGTTAACGGCCTCATATTGGAATAAAACATTGGTCTGTGCGTGCTTGGCAGATGAACAGAAGAGTGTTTAGGTTTTGTAAGGCCCCCTATTTATCTCATGGTAGTGCCAGGAAAAATGTATCTTTATTTACAATTGAGCAGGTCGTTAATTTTTAAAATTTATTTCTAAGAAAACCAAAAGGACGAGCCAGCATTTTGAACTATATTTATTCCGTTCCGAGACAGAACTTCAATAGGTTAATTTGTTCTTGCCATGCCTGTTTGCTGTGTGATAATAATATTAATAATAATGTGTGTTGATAACACGTGTTTAACCCTAACACCAACTAGCCATGTCATCTTAGCAGGGCCACGCCCTTTTCCCCTCCAATCCAGGCACAGCCAAACCATTGCCCATCTCTAACTAACCAAATCATTTTCATAGTGGTGTATATCCCACTGTCTAACGACATTAACCTCTCACTCAATGGGTCATCAAATCCACTTGCTTCTTCCAAGATGGATAGTTGTCTTTTGTAGAGGCTGGGATCATCAAGCAGGGCCTTGCAAGGAGGCCTCCAAGGAACCCAGGAAACATAGAAGTATAATTATTTATAGTCACTTGGTGATTGTGACTCAGTACATGAAGGCGAGGAAGCATGTCTGATTGGTCGACGGCCTTGACCGCTCGCTGGAATAAAAAAAAGCCAGTCAGCCTCTTAATTTTTCTCAACATTGTTTGCTTGTACTGGTCCTAGCCAAGGTTGCGATGTTGAGGATTGGTTATTAATATCGTGTATCCTTCTTTGGTGGATGAGATGACGCTGCTGTATTAAGGTTGGGAGGCTCTGGTCTCTGATCTGTAAATTAACCATTGTGTTGTTTCCTGTCGTCTGGAATCATGGGCTTGATGAATTTTTTCATTGGACCTTTCCCCCCTTTTTTTCTTCTTCTTCATAATTCAAGGATTAGATGTTGACGCTAATTAGTGATCATGGTTGTTTTCAAGAATGGAAAATGGTTTCTATGGATTCAATGCTATTCATTATTTCCCATCTTCGTCTTTTTTTTTATGTCTTTCAAGGTTTTGGTGGATTAATGCGAAGTCTTGTGATTATTTTAACGAAGAGATGGCCATACTGGTTTCCCTTGTTGACTAAACCAATGTCCATGGTTCGCGTGAGGCCGTTACTGGTGGCAACAATTGTATGGGGTTGTATCAAAACCTTGGGTTGTGCTCCGTCACGGCTATGGGTTTCGTTAGATAATGATATTTAGAACACATTGTGCAAAAATTTACACTGCTCTAAAAATGATGGCGGAGCCCTTCACCAAGAGATGGAGTCTCGACCTAGGTTTGGAAAATGCTCCTGGATTTGTTTGTTTCAATCCAAAACAATTTTGTCTTGAGCTCAAAATGGTTCCTCTGTTTTGTTGTTGTGGTCTATTGAAGTATGGACCACACTTTTTCATCCATGTTTAGGCCTTTGTTGTGGTCTATTGAAGCATGGAAGACACTTGTTCATCCATGGTTAGGCCTTTGTTGTGGTCTATTGAAGTATGGACCACACTTGTTCATCCATGTTTAGGCCTTTGTTGTGGTCTATTGAAGCATGGAAGACACTTGTTCATCCATGGTTAGGCCTTTGTTGTGGTATATTGAAGCATGTTCCACACTTCTTCCTCCATGGTTAGGCCTTTATTGTGGTCTATTGAAGGAAGTATGCCGCTTTGGTCCTAAAGTTACTCTTGCAGATTAGTCAATGTTTCTTCATGACGGCCATTCTTAAATTACTCTCGCTCACAAGCAGAGAGTTTGGTAGACGAAAGTATTTTGGCTGATTGCGATTTAAATTTGCGCTCCTCGGTTCCAACTTTGTTATTGGTTTTTCTGTTCAATTTTTATTCATTATTTGTAGGTAGTGTGAGAAGAACTTAAGATTACGACTTTATGCAAATTTTGTTTTACATATATTAGCATTATGAGTATTTTGCATATTGCAACCGTATAGAGCCAAGTAGAAATGGTATAGTGTACTATTTATTTAACAGGGAAAGTGGGTGAATGCTTGTATCATTGATACAACATTGTTACAAAATAAACTAGAGCGTCTACCCAGACCTAATGGAATTTGGCAAGCAGCTGCCAATTGACTTCAAAATGTTAAGCAGCAAGTGTTAAAATACCCAACACTTCCTTAGAGGCAGTGGACACTATTGGTAATTACTAGCAATTATTAGCATAAAACATCACTTGGTAACGAGTAATGGGGAGAGGTTGGTAGTATAAAACAGTGAGAAACGGCTCCCTCTGAAGTGACATAGTTTTCAAGAAAGAAGTAATTTTCCACGAAATTGATTTCAAGACCTCAGATTTAGAATTTGAGGTCTCGAAATTAACCATCTAAAAGCACACAACTTCGTGTGACAAGGGTGTTTTTTCTTTCATTATTATCTCCCAACTTCGTTGACCAATTGAGTTCAAATTTTCACAGGTTTATTATTTTATGCATATGTTGAGATACACCAAGTGAGAAGACTGGTCTTTGACAATTACCAATAGTGTCCAGTGTCTTTAATGTGTTATTGAGTGGTGGTCGGAACAACTGTGTAGAGATTGCGCAGAGACCAGCCGAAACCTCAGCTACATGGTACGTGAAGAATCAACTGGCTTGCTAAGATTAAAACCCAGTGGGCGATATCATGCATTCTTGAAAAATTATGACCCACTTTTTTAAGACCATACAAGAAAAAATATTCACCATGTTTGTGTACTCACTTGAAAGAATCTTTGATTTTTTAAATTTCTGTGTTACAAACAATTTTGTTTTTGAAGTTTAATCACAAAATTTCCTATTACTAGTCAGATCAGCACGTCACAAATTTCAGGTTAAAACAAATTATGCTTTTTCTAACATGGGTGTACGTACATGTCCTCTTGTGATTCTGATTAAAACATGTACTATACATGATACAAAAAACAAAACAATTCCAGCTGTAGACATGACACCCTGTATGAGACGAGAAACAGTGGATTATTTTCTTATGGCCTAGGTTTTTTTTGGCCCACCAGTGGTCTGATGAACAGGCTGGGTCTAGACCCTGAAATATCTTCACCATTGACAACGTTAACTCAAGCGTGACAGATTTACAAGTATACATGTATGACATCGAAGATAACTCCGTAATAATATGCCAATCGCAATATAATCATTTTTGAGTTTGATATTTTTTAAAGTGATCACACTGGTGTGTCTTGTGTCAAACAATTGGTGTGTTACTAAACCAGTGGGTAATGTCTTCCATTGTTTCAACTTTGGTTCTTTTTAATGTACTTCAATTTTGAGTAATATGTCTGGAAAGTACCGAGTATACAGTGCTTAACACACATCGGTGTATGGGTTAATTTTTTTTTTTTTTTTATTAATACTTTAATTTGTAAAAAAAGAAAAAAGAAAAAAAGAAGTAGCACAAAAAAACAATGATTAAAAAAAGAAGTAGATATTTCGGAAGAATCTCTTCTATTAGTGTTTTATGAAATGTATTGACAATAGCTGACGTTACTTTACATTTTACCAAACCATAGACCAAACTATCTAATTTATTTTTTTGATAACTTGAAGAAAAGATCAAACAAATCTTCCCAGAAGCGGAATTTTTGGAAAACAATTCTGAAATTGATTATATAATATATGGAAAACTCTTACGAAGGTTTTTGTGATACACCACATTGTTTGTGACCAAGCCAAATTATGTATTTTATCACTTCAATCATTCATTCCTACTTTATTTATTTTGTTGTTCTTTCCCACTCATTTTGATGTTTTTTTTGCTTGATTGTTTTCATTATTTCCCCTCGTGTCCTTGCATGTGTTTTGGTTTTGTAGGGCCTTCACTTGCTCCATAGCCGAGCAGAGAGAAGTGAGAACGCCACGCCCAACTGGTATTCAGCTACGCCCACAAACACAGACACGCCCTCCTCAAACACGCCCATCTAGGCGTTGGCCGCACATTGCATCCACTGTTACACGCACTCTGTTCCACCTCAGGTACAGAACCATTTATTTGATTAATTTTGACATCATTTCATTGTTTTTAGTTTATTTGTAGTAAACCTGTGCTTTTTATGCTATTGTTATTTGTGTTCTTATATGACCTTTGACCTGCCTTATGTAGACGCTGTGTTGAATTTGTTGTGTGGAGTGAGAATCAAGAGGTTGTGACTGATCATATATTTTTAATAAACAAACGCGTAAATACAAACAAATAAATAATTAGGTTGAACTTAAACTGCAGGCTGTTGACTTTACACATTTCCTCTGATTAAGAAAAAATAAATTAAAACAATCTTTAATCCTGTGAAATCCTTCTCCTTGATATATTAAGATTGGAACTATCCGAACACCAGCACTTAGTATCAATCTAGATGTCAAATTTAAAAGGTTGAGTATGTCAATGTCTGAATGTAGAAAAGTCTTGTGTTAAAATACGAAAGAAATCAAAGCTGATTGATGTCTACATTTATTCACATATCGCAGTCTTTACCTCAAGTCAATTATTTCATCAAAGCCATCAAATTGTCTCAAGACATTAACATGGAGATGAAGAAGAAAGACACAAGAGGAGCAAGAAATTAATGGCGGAGGTCTGGAGGAATATCTTAAGATGTAAACCTACTTTATTTTAAATGAGAAACACAGGATTAAGAATGGGACGATCTCCTAATACAATCTCCTAAATCCCCCACCTCGAAATTGGACGTTAAAACGCTTTAGAAATGTCAGACTTTGCTATTCAAAGTTTGAAGAATTGAATCGTTGTTGATTATGCTAAACACATGATTGGTTGTGGGTTATATTTTATCGAGAAACCACCCACATTTACTTGAAGAGAAGTCCTTGGGGAGTGTACCTAAATTCAACAGCCAAAATGCTTTGGAATGATGGTATCTGGGTGAATCATCGAGTAGTCGAAGCATCGGACAGTTCACCCTATCTGTTTATTCGGATGTTACCATCAATAAAGATGCCCGGTATCATGTTTGACGGTGACCACCCTCCCCATCTGCAGTCAGCCGGTGCGTCGTGTTATTTCTCCCCAGGTCATCTTTGCTTCTCTCTCCCATCTCCTTTTACAAAGAAATAAAATTAGCGATGCGCAACAAGATCTAGCTTGGTGCTCTCCTATGACAGGAACCTAGGCCAGTGATGGCCGCCGCATTATCTTTGCTTCGGGGCCCTCATATAAAGTTCATAATTTATGGCTCACATATTGCAAACAGAATTGCTACAGTACCCATTTCTTTCCCCCTATTGCAAATGGCTTCGTGGGGAAAATATCTGTTTTCAAATTTTGGTTGCTAATTTTTTGTTATTAAAGGGGGTTAGGCGTAAACGAACTTATGCGGATGATTTTAGTGTTAGATTGGCGTGAAGCACTGGATATGACATGGAATGGTCTGAAGGCACAATTTTACAACAATATGCTGAGAGATATTTGATGACAGTTGTTATAAAATACCGAGGGACTCATTGTTAACCCTTGGGCACTGTAAAGAATTTGTATTACTTGGTGCCGTATTCCAATATTGCAATACTACATTTTGTAACAAGTTGAGCTGTTTGCCTGAAACCGATAATGTATTGTGTTCCATACGATATGTAAGCTTTGTGTAATGTTTTACCAACATTTTGTGTAGTGTCTGGTTTTTTCCCCGTTGTTTCTGTCCGTCCTGCGTAGTCATGGACGGATATATTCTCCAATCTGCTCTCTTGTCATGATTCTTAAATGTTACTTCAGTGGTTTGTTGAAATTTCTATTCAAAACTGATTTTGCATTTTGGAAGGAAATGTAGCTCCTGTTGAATAAGTTTTCAGAAACAGATTTTTTTGAAGTGAATTTTCTTTTCTTGTTCGTTGTTTGGTAGTTATTAAGCATACTTGTGGACCAATAAATCAATCCAGTACAATCAACTGTAAATATAACATAGATTTTTGGAAATGTGAAATCATTCAAGTGGTAGATTATATGGCGCAAGATGGTTAGAACACTATCCTGGATATAAGGTTATTCTGCCCCAGGCCTGATAATTCTTGGAGGCAACAGAGGTAATCGCCTCCATGCCCCCTGATCATGTCCTAGATGCCCTTGGAATGCTCCTGTAGAAATTTACACTTTAATCATAGGGTGCCCTTTATCAAGGAGAAAATGCCTTGATGCCCTTGCCCCTACTCAAAAAACAAAGCATACAAGCCTGCTGTCCACTAGAATGATTTTGTTGTGTAAAAAGTGTGCTACATCTCCGATTTTCTAATACATAAATTCTGCTTTGGAATACCAAGAATACATTGTCAAATCGAGCTGTCAACCTTTATTCTAGACTGGGCCCCTGTCTTTATCTGCAAGGATAAAGACAGGTCCCTGGCGCTAGATCCAGTGATTCCATTGGATACAATGACTATTTGATAAACGTGCAGTGACATGAGCTAGCTGCCCAAATAGTTACACTGCTATCACGTCCGCAATAGAATTTGACTGCGTATCTCTATGTAAAATGACTGAGGTCAAAGGTGAATCTACACGCCGGTTTTGGAGGCAGGTCTTTGGCGTTATTCACAAGCCTCGAAGTGTGACCTTTATTACAGCATTTTGAACTGAAGATAATGTTTTAGAATACCACTCAAAACGGCCGGAGGGGGACAATAATGTGAAAAGGGGAAAAGATTTATTTGTCAAATCTGACAAGTTTGTATATACATGTAGTACATGCATTTAGCATGGGTTATGCACTATGGTGTTTGGTATTCAGCTACCACATTATTACCATCAAATAGGCTGATATTGGAATGACTGGAGAACTAGTCACGGACCCAATTAATTTACACATTCAAGCAGTGTTGTGTGCCTGGAGACCAAGCTATTGAATCGGGGGGGTTCGTTACGTATGCTGCGCACCTAGGAATCATTATTAGTGGTTCAGTGTTGTTTGGAATAACACTGATTGTACATTTGCCTTTATCACTGCTGTGCAACAAACCGATTCTGTGCTAAATCTACGAGGCTTTAGTCAAGGTTTTTTTTCTGGTTTCAATGTCCCAAATATGAATCAAAATGAATGACAACCAGTTTTAAATTTTTGTTCATGTTCATTTAGAAATATTTACCACTGCTGTGTAACAAACCACTTCTGTACTAAATCTGCTAGGCTTAAAGCCCGGTTCATACTTCCTGCGAATGCGAAGCGAATTTGACGTAAATTTGAAGTCACAACCCTCCTTTCGCAGCGATATTCGCAGGTGAGTCGAACAGAGTTCAACTGCTGCGAATTATTCGTTGCGAATTTGTGTAATCATATTCGCTTCGCATTGGCATTCGCAGGAAGTATGAACCGGGCTTGAGTGAAGTTTTTATTCTTCTGGTTTCTATGTCCCAAATATAAATCAAAATGAATGACAGCAAATTTTAAGTTTTTGTTCACGTTCATTTAGAAATATGTTATGTCTATATCATTTATGATTGCTTTGATTGCGTTATATGAACCTGTATATATGAGCCTCTGTTGGATGAGAGATGGCCCGGAACAAATGCACTGTACAGGTTAGAATTTCATCAAATTAGAAAGGGACAAATGAAAACAAATTGTTTTTTTAGTTTCACATCATTTCATTTGTGGTTTTACAAGCATTTGATAGGAATGGTACAACATTTTTGTCCATGTTTTGTCCATAAGTAAGAATTTTTTGAAATGTTCGCTGAAACAGTTTCAAATTTGTCTCCAATAATAATAATACCAAGTTCCTATAAAGCACACATACCCTAGACACTAGTTCAAGGCGCTGAACAAATAAAGAATCAACAATAAACAAATAAATGAGCTCTGAACAGTTCAGTCTTTAAAGCAATTGGACACTTTCTGAACAGAACAAAAATTTAAAGTTCACAGATTTGCAAATAACTTACAGGGTTTACAGAAGGTAATGGTGAAAGACTTCCCTTGAAATATTATTTCATAAAATGCTTTACTTTTTGAGAAAACATTAAAACAATTATCAATTCTCGATATCAAGAATAACAGATTTATTTTAAACACATGTCATGACACGGCGTAACGTGCGGAAACAAGGGTGGGTTTTCCCGCTATTTTCTCACGACTCCGATGACCGATAGAGCCTAAATTTTCACAGGTTTGTTATTTTATATATAAGTTGTGATACACAAAGTGTGTGCCTTTGGGCAATACTGTTTACCGATGTTGTGCGATTGCTTTAACAGTTTTTTTTTAAATTCATCATTGAGTCAGACTGACGGTCTTCTGGAAAGAGTTGGTTCCATAGGTGGGGACTCCAGTGCGCAGGTGGAGAGACTCTGATGCTAAATGTGATCAGAGAATGTTTACAATTTCCGAGATAAAAACATTCCATTTGGACTCACAATATCTCTTTCTTGCAACTCATGACAACCGTCTTAATAACTAATAACAATAAAGACTTTTAATAGACACATATCCACCCTGCTGGTTGTTCAATGCGCAGTAAGACCATAAAACAAAACGAAAGAAAACAGACACACAAAAATGACTCCTTGAAAAAGCTTTGACATAATAAAAGTTTTGAGAATAGATTTGAATCTTGTGTTATTTATATTTTTGTTTGTTCACAAAATGCTAAATATCTTCTTGCGTTGCGTGACAGAAAATGAAAATAAATGAAGACAGGATTTCCTCATAATAGTGTATGCCAGAAATTATTCTGACTGATTGTCCAAACCACCAGTAGACATCCCAGTTTGTATAGACCATGTCACATTTCTTATTCAAATCAAAGTTGTCTGTTATTTATGCTTCAAAGGTTTGATCATATAAAACTAATGACCATAAACAAAATACTTGAATAGAATAACTGCAGCTGTTGAAAGTATTTAACTATTTTGAGAAAGGCTTCCCTTTCCACGTAGTAGTGGTTTGGATATTTTCACTCCAAAACATTTGAATCGGAGAAATGATTTATGCGTATGAATCATTTCTCATATTTCTGAAGGCTGGTGTCCATTTACAAATGCTGTGCCCAGAGATGCAGCTGGTACCCACTGTAACCCCGCTAAATGTGGATGAATTTAACATTCGTGTGAAAATACCTTTTTCGCTCGGCAAGTTTAAACTGTATTCAGCCGAATGCTTTCACACGTGACTT
Source organism: Asterias amurensis (assembly GCF_032118995.1). Taxonomy (NCBI): domain Eukaryota; kingdom Metazoa; phylum Echinodermata; class Asteroidea; order Forcipulatida; family Asteriidae; genus Asterias; species Asterias amurensis. The sequence continues at coordinate 22,341,516 of NC_092655.1, forward strand.
TTGGTGGTGTACATGTACGCCTACCTCTTTACTGTTTTGCCTGTAAACCAGCATAATTGACTTAAACCAATATGTGATCTATCTTTAACTATACCAGGGTTTGAGTTCACAAAGAGTTAAGACTTGTCTTATTTCAAGGTTAACTCGTCCTAACTTACATATAGGACTAGCCTTAAGTTTTTAATAACTCCTAAAGAGTCCTGCTGTGGATTTCACAAAAGAGTTAAGACTAGTCTTATCTCGAGTTAGGACGAGTTACTTAGGACTAGCCATGCAAGTTGTATATCTCCTAGGACTAGCCTATAAGTTAGGACTAGTCCTATAACTCTTTGTGAAATCAACCCCTGCTGTGGATTTCACAAAGAGTTAAGATTAGTCTTATCTCGAGTTACTTAGGACTATCCGTACGTTTTTAATATCTCCTAGGACTAGTCCTAACTCTTTGTGAAATCGACCCCTGTTATAGGGCTACATGTATCTCTGAGAAATCGACCTCAGTCTCTTCTGAAGAGAAACACTGAGAGTTGATTCAATGGAGCAGTCTTCCTGTTCACCCTGGAGTTCATTATTCTCTGAACCATGGTGAACATGGTTTCATGTTCACTGCTTTATAACCCCAGTGGTCAACAACGTGTACATGTTCAGTTATGTAGTTTGATTCTTGGCTTTAAAAGGGACAGTACACTATTGGTAATTGTCAAAGACCAGTGTTCTCACTTGGTGTCTCCCAACATATGCATAAAATAACAAACCTGTGAAAATTTGAGCTCAATTGATCATCGGAGTCAGGAGAAAATTATGAAAGAAAAACACCCTTGTTGGACGAATTTGTGTGCTTTCAGATAGGAATAAAAGACTTCTAGCTAGAAGTCTTTTATTATTTTAGTGAGAAATTAACTCTATTTCAAAATCTATGCTACTTCAGAGGGAGCCGTTTCTCACAATGTTTTATACTATCAACAGCTCTCCAATGTTCGTTTCCAAGGCAGTTTTTAAGTGAATATTTGTTTTGAGTAACTACCAAACGTGTACCTTCCCTTTTAAAGGTATAGACTTCACACATGCAGGAATGATTCCAAACTAATCACAGTCAACCAATGTTACACCCCTTGGAAAAAAGCCAAGAGCCAATCTGTAGAAATTTAGAACATACTCTCCCCAACGATACAGCCTTCGACTGTTACTAAAAATACTCCTTTCCTGATTTTGTGAGAATCAACAACATAGCGTGCAGGGTAGGATTCGGGTTTAGAAGGAACTGAAGTGAATATCGGTGATAAATGAGACTCGTTTACTACAAGGAAAAGGATGAGTTATTTGAGCTGACAGTACAAGGAAAGTAGAAACAGAGGCAATGTACTCCCTGAATGAAATGGCGATGCTAAAATGCTGCCTCAGAATCCATAGGATCACTACTTTCAGAGATTCAGATACACATTTGTTTATTTTTATTATATTTTATTGATGGTTTATTAAAGCCATTATACACTTTCGGCACAGAAAAAAAAGAAAAAAGTTCACAGATTTACAAATAACAGGGTTTACAGAAGGTAATGGTGAAAGACTTCTCTTGAAATATTATTCCATGAAATGCTTTACTTTTCGAGAAAACCTTAAAACGGTTATCAATTCTCGTTGTCGAGATTTACGGGTTTATTTTAAACACACGTAATGACACGGCGAAACGTGCGGAAACAAGGGTGGGTTTTCCCCGTTATTTTCTCTCAACTCTGATGACCAATTGAGCCTAAATTTTCACAGGTTTGTTATTTTTTATATCAGTTGTGATACACGAAGTGTGGGCCTTTGGACAATACTGTTTACCGAATGTGTCCAATGGCTTTAAAAATTTAATTTGTATCCAACGGCCAAATTGTGTCAATATAAATTATATACAATACAATATTTAAAAGCAATAAACATTTAGGCAATGAACAATAACGAGGAATTGTTTCCATACTTTTATGAAAAATAATGACAAGTAGTACATGTGATTATGGAGTAAGCAATAAGTAGCAGTATAAATAAATGCAATAGGGTATGGGGCTGTTTTGATAAGCAGAAGCATGTAGAAAACATCCAAACAAACAGTCAAACCGACAAACACCCCGACATACAAACAAACAAACAAACTAAGACAAAAAAAAACACAACAGACAGACACACAAACAACAGAACAGACAGATAGCCAAGTATTGAGTATGAAAAAAAGCAATAAGTAGCAATATGGATTAATGTGTGATGGTATGGGACTGGACTGTTTTGGTAAGTAAAGCTTGAAGAAAAAATCCAAACAAACAAACAAACTAAAAAACAACAACAGACACACAAACAACAGGACCGACAAACATTGGGTACGACAAGAAGCTACACTGGCACAAGACTCTTGATACAGAAGACAAGATATTACATTCACCATGTGAGCTTAAACTCTGGGTGTCTGGTCATCCTTAAGACACCATTTTCAATCTTTGACTTTCTATTTAATTGACCATCCATAGAAAGTATAGATGTACCTCAATTACTTTGAACACTGGTTTTCCAGTTAATTTCTCACACCTCATCTGAGTCATTAGAAGAAACGTCATCAAATGCATAGTTAATGACCCGTTGGTACAATTCTGATCACCATAAAAACTTCTAGCGTAAAGATCAAGGGTTTTACGGAATGAAAAGTTCATTTTATTGAACCATATGAATCAAACAGTCACACACTCTAAAGGAGAGTACATTAACACCAAGTACATCGCTTTCTTAAAGTGCGAAAACATTTTCAAAGATCATGCTCGGGGAATCTTTACTCCCAGTCACTCTTTCGTGACTCTAAGTGAATTGTTCATTAATTTACTTCCAGAAATTAGTGTCAGTGTATTTCCTTACCCATCATGCGAAACAAAACAACAAATGGTTAAATTTCATCTTGTGCATCAAAGCATCCCCTCCATATCTCATAAATGTTTAAAGATCTGACTAAATATCGTTGGAAGTCACGGAGAAGTCGAAGGTTTTACTTCTACTTCCAGGGTTTAATCAGAAGGAAATCAAGCCTAATCCGTATTCACACACCCACTGTCTGACAGTCTTAAGACAGTCTAAAAGATGCTTGCATAGGAGAGGCCCCAACAGTTCAAGGTCATCTTCTACAGCGTGCATGATAACTTAACGGCCATAGTACAGAGTCGCCACTCAGCTAGGGAAGCTCTTTTGTGGTATGCTGCTAATATATTGTCAGTGGGGAAAATTTTCCCTTGCTTTTATACTCGGAGTCTTTTGTTAAAAATACTATCAGTAAAACCTTGCCATGGGTAAATCCTTAAACCAGGCTTTCAATTTCCAGTGGAATAAAATTAATTTATGTGAACGTGTTTTCTTTGCCCGTTTAATTTTGAGATGTGGGGAGAAGTCTGTTCTGCTAGTTGGTTAGCAGAATTCAATGAAGGAACATTCTTCACTATGTTTTATGAGTGAAGAAGAGAAACCATCCAAACCAACAAAAAATTAGATGATTTTAAAATGAATTTTCACATGAATTGAGGGACATGTAGACTTATTTGATGAAGCTATGTCTGGTGCTCAGTTGGTAAGACATTCACATAGAACTAATATCCAAAGAGGAATGCAAACTATCTATTTTAATATGAAAAAAAGGGTACTTCACCAAATTTTTTAGAAAAATATAATTTCTTTGTTGGTAAACTTAGTTTATTTTAGACACACAATGAACAGGAAAGGAAATGCGTTTACTTGTTCACTCTGTGCAGACAGGATACAAGTAAGATTTAAACAAGATCTTTTCTAAGATCTGAAGTGCTTTTGCTTTCATTTTTTAAATTTGAAAAAAGTCATGATGTTTCGAACTTGAATGATATTTGTCATATATATAATCTTCTTGATAAATTGCATGAATTTTGAAAATATGGAGTCTTAAAGCCATTGGAACCTTTCGGTACAGAAAAAAAAAAAAAAGTTCACAGATTTACAAATAACTTACAGGGTTTGGTGAAAGACTTCTCTTGAAATACTATTACTTAAAAAAAAAACCCAGTAAAACAATATCAATTCTCGATATCGAGAATTACAAATTTATTTTAAACCCATGTCATGACACGGCAAAACGTGCAGATACAAAGGTGGGTTTTCCTATTATTTTCTCCCGACTCCGATGACCGATTGCATTAAATTTGCACAGGTTTGTTATTTTATATATAAGTTGTGATACACAAAGTGTGGGCCTTGGGACAATACTGTTTACAGAAAGGGTCCAATGGCTTTAATGTTTGTAAGTCGCTAGAAACATGAGAAATGAAAACCTATAAACAAAACTTGAAACACGAGTTTATAGTCAAGGGAGAACCAGGCCTGTATGCCTCATTATTGGAAGGGCAAGCAGGGGCACCAAGGCATTTTCTCCTTAGTAAATGGCACCCTATGTTGAATGTATGAAGAATACTTCATTCTAATTTGGCCATCTTGTACTTCTCATTTGGGTCCATAGAATAACCATGGTAAAGTGGTCTCCTGCACTTGTCTAGGTTTCAAATCTTCCCATGTCAGAATTCTGCCCAATCAAGTGTCGTGGTATTTGAAATGGCTAACTGGGCAAGATCACTGCTTGGCCTGTAGACGAGGCCTCACTCCTTGGCCCTTTACAGCCAATTACTCTTACATGTCTGTCCCTGCTATTACGCTGTGTAATAGTGTGAATAAATATCAATAAATTACTATGGTGGCCAAAAGAGATCATAACAGCATATTTTGTAAGCCTACTAGACATGTATTTCTCTTTCTCTTAATACAATGATGTGAACTCAGTGAATAAAATCGAATAATTTACTTGTCTAATCTTTAAATGTTGTTTCTTAAAGCCATTATACACTTTCGGTAAACAGTATTGTCCAAGTCCCACACTTCTTGTATCACAACTTACATATAAAATAACAAACCTGTGAAAATTTAGGCTCAATCGGACATCGGAGTTGGGAGAAAATAACGGGAAAACCCACTCCTGTTTTCGCGCGTTTCGCCGTGTCATGACATGTGTTTATAACAAATCCGTAATTCTCGTTAACGAGAATTTATATTGTTTTACCGTTTTCTCAAAAAGTAAAGCATTTTATGGACTAATATTTCAAGAGAAGTCTTTCACCATTACCTTCTGTAAACCCTGTAAATTATTTGTAAATCTGTGAACTTTTTTTTTTTTTTCTGTACCGAAAGGGTCCAATGGCTTTAATATTCAGTGCTCAAAAAACTCAGGAACTTTGCTTCGGTAAGGGGCACTTCTATGAGGGAAAGGTAAATTTGTAGTGGAACTTTCCAAAGGGCACCACAGCAAAAGCATAGGGCACCACGGCAATCAATGTGGGTGTGCCATGGGTTAATTTGAGGTCTGTGAAATGATGTACATGTATGGTAAGATAAATAGGCTGTTAGATGAAGTACAAGACAGAACCTTTCAAGGCTTGTTGTCTTGTTTGATCAATTGAGAAGTCTAGATACTAGACAGTCTACCACTACTCCCACCTAGGGCTAAACTCAACAGATGTTTTTCTGCTTGATTTGTCATTTTCATGGAAATATGAATTGATAAAATTATCATCTGGGATGACTGGGGGATCAATTTCCAGTTTCGGAAAAAATATTTTTTGTAATACTATTCATTTTTATTTTAGCGTTTTGCTTGACAATAGAGTGTTGCAGAAGATTAAGGTAAAATTTTGCAGATTTCTATCTCTGTAAAAAAAAATTGTGATAGATTGTGAAGTTTTCTGCAATGGAAACGAATCAGTCAATGCTGTGTTGATAGTTTAGGTTTAATCTTCTTGACCATGCTGACGACGGAAAAACCAAGTCTGAGGATTTGTACAATTCTCTAAAACAGGCCTGTAATTACACGGAGTCGGTGGCCTATGTTGCCTGTGGTCTTGGCATTGGTGCGACTTTCAAGATTGTCCAATGGAAGTGCCCTTTGCATTTTGCATAATGATAATGGCATTAAGCGTGGGCGATATCACGATATCGAATATCGCGATATTAATTTGGAAACGATTTCGATATCGGATGGATTTGGTTTTAATCGAAATATCGATATATCGCGTCGCGATATATTGCAATATCGATTAAATATCGCAATGTATTTGCTAGCTGAGACATCTTGCACCCCATAGGTTTGGAGTAAAACCAGAAGAATAGGTCATTAGAACACCTCTCTTATGCTATGACTGTCTCTTCTACAATTTTCACTTGGAGTTTGAAGACTGATGATGTCAAATTTAATTAATCGCGATTATATCGAATATCGCGATATAATGTGGGCAATATATCGTGACTAAAATAAAAGTTTAATTTCCAGGCCTTGTATGAAGTTAATGTCCAAAAGGTTGTGAGTTTGAATCCCACCTTTAGAAGTAGCACGCCCTGTGATTTTTTTTTTCACAGAGCCTAGGAAAGTATACAGTGCTAACAAACATCGGTGCATATGGGTAGCAAAAACATAATTAACATTCTTTATCCCCGATGTAAACTTCCATCCATCAAAAGGGTATTGTACATTTTTTTGCAAAAAAAAGCTAATTGCCCGACGTTTCGACCCGAGCAGAGGCTAAATATCAAGAATTTAGAGTTAAATTTGATTGTTTTTTTTTAATCTAGAAATTGCAAGACATGTACCATGGAGGTTAAAACAAAAGGAAGAATCCACTGTACTTCGACCCTAACAGAGTCTTTCTCAAAGGCTAGATTTGAGATTTAGAGTTAAATTCATGTTTTTTGTTATAAAAGTGCAATACATGTACATTTGGTGTACCATCGAGGTTGGAAATTTCCATGCATCAACTGTACATCATTTTTAATAAAATGTGGATATTAATTTTGCCCACTCACTACATCTGTTTAACCAACAGATGTGCCCAACAGTTGTTTGAAATGATCAACAGTTTCGATCAATCTCACCCAGGCTTTATCTTGACTCACAAATTCCTCAAGAAGAAATCCTACCTTTCTCTCTCAAGTCACCATGCACTGAACCAAAACCACGTTCTGTCCATTTGTTGATGTCCCCTCGAGGCCACCTTACCCTGGAGCTATCCTCCACTCTAGTGGTGTGTGCCCAGCTAGAAAGGCAGTGTCAATGAACCAATCAGAACCAACCATTGCAAAACAGGGGTGTTTTTTCTGTAGATAATTTTTCTCCTCAAAAATATATATTCTCATGAGAAAATATATAATCCCTAATGTTGCACCTTTACCTCTTGTAATGCAGGGTGTACTTTTTCAGCATTTATAAGTACATGAACACTAAAATTATTTCTTGATTTCATCATGATTTCATCAACAAAAAAATGTAGAAGATGGGACAATGCAGCGTAAAAATGCAAGGTATTTTTTGGTTATTTTGTTGAGTCAGTGACCAACGGGCTATGAGCTCAATGTCTGGACATTGATGTTTTTTTTTTTGTTTTTTTTTTCTTTTTAGTATTCAGTTAAACCTACCCTGGATGTGCTATCATGAATTTGCATTCGGACTAGAGGCAGACAAATAACGTAATGAATTTTTTTTGGGATACAATCATTTTAACAGATTTGTCCAGTGGTGTAGTGTGAACATGTACTTGTGTATTCTGGACACAGTTGGTATAGTGTATATAATGTGTCAGTAATATCGTTATTAACACACACAAATAAAAAGAAGCTTATAAAATAATATGTCATTTACAATGTGAGACATGCCTAAAGAGATAGTGTAGTGTCGCCACATCTACCCTGTCTGACATCTAAATGTAGATTTAGCTGTAAAATTTTTGCTCATTTGGGGGGGTTGACAAAATTTTCGCATCAGCAATGGCTGATTTTTATTATGATCCCATAGGGCCTATTCCATCCAGGTCGCGTTTTGTTCAATTTCATTTCCAGACATTACAACTTCACCTGTTCCTTTTTTTTGTAAAACAGCCATCACTGTAATAATCCTACATTGTGGTTGGTTGGCTTTACAGAGCCTGGAGGGCCTCTCTTTCTATCTCTGTATGGTCTCGTCCAGAAGGGATTGTTGGTCAGCAGACTTGGGCTCTGACTCATTCTATGGTCTTAGCGTGGCTAAATTACAAATGGACCTTTCACTGTGGTGGAAACTTAATGTTAATGCCACTTAATGGTGAAATTAACCCAGGCAGCTGCTGGTGGCTGGCTCTCTGGAGCTATACGAGTACAGTTGTATGGTATTGGACCATGGAAAGCTTGGTCCATTATCACCTGTGTACGGACTTACATGACTCAGGGGTAAATAATCACTGGTTGTTTTGCTCTCTGGAGTTTTAGGGCCAAATGGTGTGATACTCGACCTAAGAAGGCTTGGTCCATTATCACCTGTGTACAGGACCTACATGTAGGGGTAACAAATCATTGGTGGTTGGCTCTCTGGAGCTATAGAGTGTGGTGTATTGGACCTTAGAAGGCTTGGTCCATTATCACCAATATACAGACTTCGGGGGTCAATAATGACTGGTGGTTTGCTCTGTGGAGCTATACTAGTGTGATATTGGACCATAAAAACCTTGGTCCATTATCACTTACATGTATGTATGGACTTACATGTAGGGGTGAATAGTCACTGGTCGTTGGCTCTCTACAACAATATGAATGTGGCATTGGAACTTGATGGTGTCATGTTCTGCTTTATACGATAATAAATTTTATGAAGATGAGTGCCCTAATTCTTGCTGTAAATGATTGATTGAAAATAAAGGTATATTTGATTTACAAATTTTGTCTTAGACTGTTCACTCAATCAAAATGAAGCTTTAAGAATGTGATGTTGGTATACAATGGTAATTGCAGTTTATCTTGCAGCAATTACTTCTAAAAAATGTAAACATGAAACACTTAGGCAAATGTTGAAATCTGATTAAAATTGTCAAGACATTGTAATGATTTTAAAAGACATGGGGAAAAGGTGTATTTATAAAAGGCTAGAGTCAAATGTAGTTTACATGTACTATCAACACATACTGTAAGATTATTTTACCAATGAGTTTTAATCAAATGTGAGTGAGGCCTTAAAGGCAGTGGACACTATTGGTTATTATTGCTCAAAATAATTATGTTAGCATTAAACCTTACTTGGTAACAAGTAATAGGGAGAGGGTGATAGTATACAACATTGTGAGAAACGTCTCCCTCTGAAGTGAGGTAGTTTTCGAGGAAGAAGTAATTTTCCACGAAATTTTATTTCGAGACCTCAGATTTAGAATTTGAGGTCTCGAAATCAAGCATCTGAAAGCACACAACTTGGTGTGACAAGGGTGTTTTTTCTTTCATTATTATCTTGCAACTTCGACGACCAATTGAGCTCAAATTTTCACAGGTTTGTTATTTTATGCATAAATGTTGAGACACACCAAGTGAGAAGACTGGTCTTTGACAACTACCAATAGTGTCCAGTGTGTTAAAAAAAATATTCTAGTAAAATCAACCCAAACTAATTTCTTCAGTGTTCTTGATGAACATAATATGTAATCATGTTTTTTAACTGATACATTTGTTTTTACTGAGGGCCTCCCTGGAAAGCAGGGCCAGGCACTGATCAGAGTTTACCCTCATTAAAGATGACGACGACGTAAATATATAAAATAAAAATGCAGGTTGTCTTTAAGTTTTTGAAATAATTTGATGAAGCTATCTCAGTAAGAGCTTATATGAAGAAGTGACTTTGTTTTGATAATACCTTAAAGACACTTGGCTTGTCTGGTGTTATAAGAACTAGCGGCTACTAATATTTAATATCTAAAATGAACCCACACACCAAGGCGTTCAGCTGGCATGCAATCTGATATCCCCCATCGCCAGGTAGCTAGCTATGGTAGTCCTACGCCACCGCGCTAGCTCTAGCCTCTCCTGAATTCACCACCAGCAACAAGAAAAATCTGTCAATCGGACCGTGAGTACGGGGCTTAATGCGAGTATGATTGAGCGTCCGCAGGGTTGGGCCTCTTTGCTTTTATGCAAATGTCACCTGGTAGGATACAAAGTAAATCAGATAAGGTGGAGAAACATCTGACGCATTAGCATTGCTGAAGAGCCATGGGCTCCTCCATTCTTCCACTCAGCTCCCCTGCACCTGGATGCGGCCAGGGCCAATTTTTTTCTCTTCTTCTCTCTCTTTCATCCCGTTCGTTGCTTCAATTCTTACTTGAGCGTTTCAAACTGCATAATTTTTCTCTCTACCTATCATGTCCCCCTGGTCTTTCCCTGGATTGGACGGCCCACTCCCTCGTTCACCCTACAGTCCGGGTTGACTCGGCAACTGTACCTACACTTTGCTGTGCATATTGTGTGGTGGCCGGATGAATATCGGTCACTCACCTTAAGTAGATTTACATTTACGCTAGTGCTTGGTGTTTTTTTTTTTTTTTTCGCCATTATTAGTAGACACCAGATAAGAGACCAGGTTTCCTTGAGGGTACTGCAACCAATCTCTGTGGTGGTTTATTTATTTTTTTTTTTAACGTCCTCAATTATTTGTTGCATAGCATTATATCCAAATTACAAAGTGTACAATGGGTTTGCTTGGAGCAATAAAACAAACATGGCGTGATAATCATGGTTCTCATTCAGAACTCTGGCTATTACCATGTCAATAAGTGTGTGTTATTACATCTTTATATTTTTAGCTTCAATTCGATTTTGTTGAAGAGTTTTAATTTTTTTTAAATTTTAATAGTTACATTTACCACTAGATAAGCTGAGAGTAAGAGGAAGGTGTTTTTTATGTACTCTGATATTTTATAATGTTTATTTTTAATTTGTATCGGAAATGTTTATAAAACATTAAAATAACAAATTGTTATAAACATTTCTGAATAATGCAAATCAGGAAAAAGTGACTGAAACATTTTCAGAATCAATCCATAGACGTATCATACAATGTATCTGAACATGATATCATTTTCCATGCATCATGTCAAAATATTAAATTTGTAAGTTTTAACAAAAAAAATCAGAGAGAGAAATCAGTTGTAAGTTCTTAACAAAATTAATTTTTTAAATTGAGTGAAAAAATGGGAGGAGCTAGGGTAGCAATACATCATTTTATTCTGTTTTCATCTCCGAGACCTATTGTAATAATGACCCCCTTCCTTCAATATGGTGGTGTAATGAACACCCACAAGCCACTATGAAGACTTATGTGCATCAATAAGGAATTTATAAAAACACAACGTAGGGTTTTTGTGAACGCCTAGTGACTGCATCCTTCTTAAAGAGCCAAGGATGAGATTTCCTTGCTCCTTTTCTCGTCCGTCTTACTGTTGCTAGAAACCATTATCTGCAGATCACAAAGAAGAAGAAGACTTGGCTCAGTCTTAGCCACTGCACGGGTTTACCTTGAGTTACAGTGATTGGCAGTGGTGTTTGAGCCTGGCCACCTACAAATAAAATCATGTTTTCTTTTTCTTAGGATTTATCTTAAATGGACAAAAAATCAGTGAAGTAGAAAAACAATTATAACAAGTTAATGTGACATTGATTGGTTCTGGTGTATGAACTTGGCCTGTTAGATATAAATTTATGTTTGTCATTTTAGAGATATCTGACTGATTGTAAGGCAAAATAGATGTAAGATTTATTGGTTCTGGTGTATGAACTTGGCCTGTTAGATATAAATTTATGTTTGTCATTTTGGAGATATCTGATTGCAAAATAGGTGTAAGATTTAATGCTACATTGAGTGTGTCAGTGGTGGTTTGGCCAGCTGGATATAAAATAAGGTTCTTCTGCTTATAAAGCCTGACATAAGAAAAATGAAACAAGGTTGTCTTAAAACGATTTATGCACTTAAAGGGTCTACATGTATGTAATTTTTTCTAAACCAAAACACAATGTCCACAGATTTACATTAAACTTACACAGTTTGAAGATAATGAGAGTAGAAAGCATCCCTGAAAATATTATTTACTGAGATGCTTTTGTTTTTGACAAATGATTAAAACAATGTCACAAATATAATTTTCGTCTCAGTTTTAGCATGTAAAAACGTACACGTATTACAATGGTATGTTATGGTAATATAACCATAACTTTTTACATGCTAAAATAGTTTTCGTCTCAGTGAGACAACAATTATTTTGCGAGTTGTTTTACTCATTTCTCAAAAACTACAGCACCTCAGTAATTAATATTTGAAGGGAAGCTTTCTACTCTGATTATCTTCAAAATGTAAACCTGTGGACATTTTGAAAAAGTACCCGAATCCTTTGAGGAACATGTATTTATTCAAGGGAACCAAGAGATCATGGAGTCACCTTTTATCCTGTGAAAGTACAGACACTATTTCATTAAATACGTTTTAGAGTTTAAGGATCGGTCATTGTATCTTTCCCATAGATGGATACCTTATATTCTAACATGTAGAAAATACAATTATGTGCACTGCATTTACATTAGTTGATCACACAATCTTTGAGTACACAATTAGACACACTAGCTGTTGTCATTGTCAAAGATTTACCAGGGTAATCAGGGTGAGTACAGACTTCAGTGTGAACCCAGGTATATTATGACGAGGGTCGCTTGTTATATTCTCCTCTCTCCATTGTGTTATTTCTGTTTTCTTGATGTTGCGATTTGTTTAAGCATGAACTGCACATTGTGATCTTGAGTTGAGTAAGTCTCGTGGTAAAAACTTGCAAAGTGTTCTCTAGGTGTTCATATATGGTAGGCGGAAAAGGCTTCGCCCATCAGCATTTCTAAATTATGAAACTAAGTATCAAATCTATGATTCTTATAAAAAAAAAATTATATCAGAGAAGTTTTAACCATAAAAAAAGCGGTGCTAAAGATTACTACAATTTTTTTAAAATGACAATATACATTTGTTTGTTCTGTGCATAAACAGAGCTCCAGTGTGTATTAACAAAAGGTTTATGCACACCCACGTGAGGCGCTCTCCACCAATAGGAGTAGAGACACTGTCTGGAGTATTTATGAATTAGAGTTCAATCAACGGTCTACCAAGGATTTGGTGAAAGAGTGTCCAATTTTGCTGAAATTTATAAAACTGGGCGTTCAAATTATTTACTTACAATACATAAATGTAAATGACAGGGATAAAAACAGGGTGTCCAAAAGGCATTCCTCTTGTTAACACTATGGTTTCAATCAGATACCAAAAAACAAAGAGAATGCCACTTAGATTGTCTTGAATGTTAAAAGTAGAATAAGATAATCTAAATCATAAAAATGACGTTTTTTTGTTGTTTTTACCTTTCCCCTCTACCACTCTTTCTACCATTCTCTCCTCTCTACCTGAACCACTATTTCACTCTCTCCCTCCTTCCATACCCTCCCCACCCAATCTCCGACTCTATCTGTTACTTTCTTCTGACTCTAGTTGCGGATCTGCAGCTGTCACTTTCCAGGAGGAGAGAAGAAAGAAGGAGACGTCCCCGTTCCAGATCCAGAGCTCGACGCACCAGTCACTGTGGATATCAGCACGCTCAACAACTCGCGGCCACGCTCTCCTATGGACAAACAGAAGAAGCCAAAACGTCCTAGAATGTCTGTCGATAGGATTGTAGAAGGTCAGTTCAAAGTTGGAGGTTCAAGGTTTATTCTGTATAGACCTTTTCGTAAATACCCATTGCGCAAACGCTAACTGTTGAATGAGGTAGACCAGCATGCGCCTAATTCCTCGCCTAACGCCCGCATACCAAGTATTTGCGATGAGGTCTATTGCGGACTTTCAGGAACGCTTTTTTTGGTTCACAGATATATTCTATTTCTGGGAATGATGCATGTCGGGCCTCAAATTAATCTACGTCATCCCAACTTAATCACAACTTGAACTTTCACAAAGGTCAACGTCATGTGGTGTGCAACCAATAAATGTAGGGGTGTTGCCGTTTGACACAACATCTGACTCAATGTCACCTAAAACCCTTTACCAACAATTAATACAATTATTTCATTTTATTTACATTTACATGACCCCTATGGCTCCTACCGATTCACAGTTTCCTTCCTCGATGAAACCTCTTCCAAAATCTCACCAAGACTTAATGACCCCCGAACTCTTCCACCAATTCACAATGACCTTTCCCCACACCCAGACTCATTGCCCAATCCCAATCCATGAACTAACCATACTCATTTAACCCACATTCTATCCCCACTATCCCTACACCCCCTTTAAAGACACTGGAAACTATTGGTAATTGTCAAAGACCAGTCTTCTCACTTGGTGTATCTCAACATATACATAAAATAACAAACCTGTGAAAATCTGAGCTCAATCGGTCGTCAAAGTTGCGAGATAATAATGAAAGAAATAAACACCCTTGTCACACAGTTGTGTGCTTTCATATGCTTGATTGCGAGACCTCAAGTTCTAAACTTGAGGTCTCAAAATCAAATTCGTGGGAACTTACTTCTTTCTCGAAAACTACATTACTTCAGAAGGAGTTGTTTCTCACAATGTTTTATTCTATCAACAGCTCCCCATTACTTGTAACCAAGAAAAGTTTTATGATAATAATTATTTTGAGTAATTACCAATAGTGTCCACTGCCTTTAAACCTCTCCAGAACCCCCCTAAACCTTATCCTCATCACTCTCCAATCCCCAAGGGCAAACAGAAGAAGCTGAAATTTCCCCCCAATATCCATAAATAAGATTGCGAAACGTGCACTGGTCCTGACAAAATTGCAGGCAGTGAGGATCTATTCAATTAGAGAATGGGAAGTAAGGTATTACTCCAGTGTTCAATCCCTAACTAGGAACTGGTCTCGTATTAGTGTTACACAATGTCAGGACATCAAATGGTAACTAGCTTTCCGGGGAAAATAGGGGAAAAAATCTACCAAGGGAATATTACAGCAATGAAGTCTTGATTTGTATATTTTTGATCTGGAGTACACATTTTCTGTTACTCACAGTTTAAAAAACAATTTTTTTTAAACTGAAGTCCAAGCAAGGAAAACATGGGAAGCCAGGGTCCTATTTCAAAGAGCTGCTTAAGCAGAAAACAATGCTTAGAACTTTCTGCTAAGCAAAAACAAGAAGGATACCAGTTTGTAACTGATATGGTACTTTTGCATGGTATTTTGGCTGGTAACCTTATTCTGATAAGTGTAATGTTATTGCGCAGCTCTATGAAGTTGGGCCATGGCGACCTAAACTAAAGGAATTTGAAACAGAAAGTGGTGAGAATAAACTATAAATAATAGTAAACTTGCGAGTACAACCATGTGAAATTACGGAAACAAAGACAAAATTTGAATTCAAAACTGAGTTGACTGAAACACCAAGGCATACATTGCCTCTATTTTAGATTTCCGTAACATCTACAGGCGAGAATGTCAACCGCTTCAGATCTCTGCAACTACAGACAAGAATGTGTGAATAGATCGCCTTTCTTTACTTTAGCTTAACTGTGGTATGGAATAGTCATTGTGTCTCTCCTAAGGTCAAAGGTCATTGACTCTAGTGGCTCTCTTTAGTTGTAACTGCATGGTGATAAATGACATGTTACTGGTACAAGACTCGCTTTAAAATCACTGGAATTCTTACCAAATCTTCAGTAGGAAAGCATTTTTTGTTTAGCTGACGGCTGTCACAATAAAATATTTGTAATTCACTGGGCAAATCAGATTTTATCTAGTCTGTTGTGAAGAATCTTTTGAGGTAGGAATAGACTAAGTAATAGTATATCTGCGGGTACAACCATTTCATAATTCTCTCTTTAGGGAGTTTTGGCTTTGAAAAAGACCTGGTTTGATATGAACATTTCAGTATACTCTGCTCGTCTTTTTTTTTTCTCTTTTTTTTTTTTCTCTCCTGAATATGAGTAGAGTATACTGTTTGAACTATCGATTCCAAACCGGCTCTTTTCACAGCCAGCACTCCTCAAAAGAGATTTATTACATGGTTGTGATATTAACCGAGGTCCTAGAGTGGAAGGCAAGGAAAGCTACATTTACCCCAACCCAACCACCCAAAGTAGAACTCATTGTATTCTACCCAAGAGCTCTAACCAAAGTATTTATAAAGCAAACAATAAATGAGCGATTTATTCCGAATGTTCTCCTTCCCCGTGTAGGTATTCGCCACCCAACAGCCGCTGTCACTGGAAATAACCCGCAGCCTCTCCCTGCCCGACCGTTGGTGGCGCTGCTTGATGGGCGGGACTGTAGCGTTGAGATGCCCATCCTTAAAGATGTTGCCACGGTAGCATTCTGTGATGCGCAATCTACAAATGAAATACATGAAAAGGTGAGACAGAGCCTGGGCATGGTAAAGGCCAGATCCTGCGAATGCGAATGTGGTACAAATTTTGACGTCACAGGGCTGTTTTCACTGCAAAATTTTCGCAGGAGTTGAACACAAGTCATTTGTGGCAACAAAATTTATATCTTATTCGCATTCGCAGGAAGTATGGGAATTAGGCTGGGCTTTGTAACTATGGAAGTGTGGTTCTTTTTGTTTTCTTTATGTTGTTGTTACAATGTTTCGTGTCATTTTTCCTGAACATTTGAATTGTTAAAGGATCATTCTTTGATGCCTACCCATCAGAGACCTTTCATCATTTCTCTCAGTTCTTTTTGATCTTAAGCTTGTCAAGATTTCATCAAGTTTAACATTTCCGAATCCTATTTTTCCATGACAATGTTTCGTGTCATTTTGTCTGACTATTTGAATTGTTTAAGGACCATTCTTTGATGCCTACCCATCCTTGTATCTCTACCTAGAGCCCCTCATCATTTCCTCAAAACTCCAAATCATGTCTGTTCTCCACCCTCACCATGACCTTCTTGGCAAGGGATTTCCAATTTCCAAAGTTGTTGTTGTTATTGGACCAAGTTGTCTTCCTTGGCTAAAAAAAGGGTTCCTTCTTCCGCCAGCAGAGGGGGTCCCCCTGGGATTGGAGGACCCAGGCACGATGCCGGATTCACAGCAATTATAGACATCCTTGTTGACACCCACTTCTACCTCCAATCTCTAAATACTGGTGGGTAAAAAAAAAGACCTCTCTGATTCACCGATGAGATTCCACTTGTTCATCGATCCGTCGTCTTCCTGTTTCACAATGTGAAGATTCCTTTACAAAGCACGGGATCATGTGAGAGGATATTCAAAGCCTAAAGCTACCTAAAACAATCT
Source organism: Asterias amurensis (assembly GCF_032118995.1). Classification (NCBI taxonomy): domain Eukaryota; kingdom Metazoa; phylum Echinodermata; class Asteroidea; order Forcipulatida; family Asteriidae; genus Asterias; species Asterias amurensis. The sequence continues at coordinate 22,358,667 of NC_092655.1, forward strand.
TATCCCATTTCTTAATCCCTTTCGCCTTAATCCCATACTCATCATTTTTCGGTATGGTATTTGTTGTACAACTCGCAAACCTTCATGCAACTGTTTTATTTCTCTTTGATCGACCATTCGCTTCGTATTCCTGTCTCTTAAAGGGAAGGTACACTTTTGGTAATTGTCAAAGACCAGTGTTCTCACTAAATGTATCTCAACATATGCATAAAAATAACAAACCTGTAACTCAATTGGTCATCGGAGTTGGGAGAAAATGGTGAAAGAAAAAACTACCTTGTTGGACGAATTTGTGTGCTTTCAGATAGGAATAAAAGACTTCTAGCTAGAAGTCTTTTATTATTTTAGTGAGAAATTACCTCTTTTTCAAAAACTACGTTACTTCGGGGGGAGTCGTTTCCCACAATGTTTCGTACTATTATCAGCTCTCAAATGTTAGTTACCAAGTCAGTTTTTAAGTTAATATTTGTTTTGAGTAATTACCAAATGTGTACCTTCCCATTAATGTGAAAATTACTTTACAAAGCACTTGTTACGGGATCATTTGAGACGATATTCAAACCTCCTTATCCTATTTTCTGAATCCCCTTACGCCTAATCCCATACTCATAATTTTGTTTAGGATCATTCTTGTAAAACTGAGCATTAACAGTCCATCAAGCAATGTTTGTTGTATATTCGTTTAAAGACAGTGGACACTATTGGTAATTTTCAGAGAACAGTCTTCTTACTTGGTGTATCTCATTATATACATAAAATAACAAACCTGTGAAAATTTGAGCTCAATCGGTAGTCGAAGTTGCGAGATAATAATGAAAGAAAAAACACCATTGTCACACCGAGTTGTTTGCTTTCAGATGCTTGATTTCGAGACCTCAAATTCTAAATCGGAGGTCTCTAAATCAAATTCATGGAAAATTACGTCTTTCTTGAAAACTACTCCACTTCAGATAGAGCCGTTTCTCACAATGTTTTATACCATCAACCTCTCCCCATTACTCGTCACCAAGAAAGGTTTAGTGCTAATCATTATTTTGAGTAATTACCAATAGTGTCCACTGCCTTTAAATCCAGTCACAATTTGAGAATCCACATTGTTATAGGCTTTAAAACTCTGGTTCACTTCACTAATGTAGTTCAATAATAAAAGTTTTGTTGGATAAAGCCCGGTTCATACTTCCTGCGATTGCGAATGTGATACGGATTTTGCCATCACAATTTCGCAATGAAAAATTAGCAACAGTTTTCAACTCCACAGTGCGCAACATTCGCTGAGAAAACAGCAATTTGACGTCAAAATTTGCTTCGTATTTGCATTCGTAGGAAGTTTAAACTGGCTTATTATATGCACTTCTCCGGCACATACAAAAAATCAACAACAAGGGTTGTGCTCAATACAAGTGAAAAGAGAAACTAACAAGTGGGACTTCATTTCTCTCTTGAAGTAAAAGCTAAATAGCTTTAGCGGATACAAAGGTCAAGGCCGTTGAACTTTCACAAGTTAAAGTACCTGGGAATTCTCAGATAGAAATATTCTGCACAAGTTTCCTGCTGTCCACTTGTTTGGTATTTCCTTGCCTCTAGAATTTAAAAAAATAGTGCTTTGTTTTGATTTCCCTCTGGTAAAGTTGATTAGTTGATTAGACTGTTGTTCTTCCCGATGAAACACTTGGGAATTGGAACGAGACTTGAGATATTGTGTGGTCGTTGTACTGTAAACTTGGAACACTTTCCAGCTAAACCCCATGTTATAATTTTAAAGGGTACTACTGTAAATTTCTCATAATAATTGTTATTATAAAAACTTACTTGGTAATGAGCAACGGAGAGTTGTTGATAGTAGAACACATTGTGACAGTGGACAATATTTTTGATTTATTCTAGGGGAAATTTGTGCTGGGCGGTATGCACAATGTACTTTGCTCAGAGTGCTGGGGAAAAATTGTGGGTCCTGGGCAGGCCCGCCCAGCACCGCCCACCGTGGCTACAACAGTGACTACCACCCATACAACCCCCCTCACCTCACCCCAGCTTTCATCCCCACCCTCATCCCCATTCCCCATTCCCCATCCCCACCGGCCATCGTTAGCATTTCCTCATTACCTAATTCCTAATAGACTAGTTGGGGCTATGATCACGCTACGAATGTCCAGCCAGTAGGATGTGAGACATAGGAAATAACTGATCATGGTCCAACCACCTTGCATGTGGTAGCAACCCCTCTGGTCTGATCGTCGGTTGGTTGGTAGGGGGGGGGGATCCAATTCGGCCAATTAGCGAAAATGAGCTTCTATTCTGGTTTTTAATGTCTCATCCTGTATCCCTGCTCCCTGCAGTGTCTTCGTGTGTAGTTTTTGTTACCCTGGAGTTGACAATTGGCATCGAGAATTATAGAAAACCTGGTCAGGAATTAACGAACCAATAATGACCAAAAACTACTCATAGACATTGTTATCACAGCTTGCTGTTGTTTAATAATAGAATGCTAGTCCTAAGTTTGAGCAAGTAATTGTACTTAGTAAAAAATGCTTTGTGTAGATCCAATAATTCCTAACCATGGTTTCCTTGTGATGCAAGGTCGCTGAGTTCTAACAAGCAGTGTAGAAGTAGTTGGGCCTTCCATCCGATTTCATACCTTCCACAGTTAATAAGCAGGACAGTTCTTTTCGGAACTGAGAAGTCTCCCAACCTCCGAAAAAACCCTATTCCATTACGCGTAGCAAGGAATTACACTTAGCAAGACAAGCTATCAAAACAATATCATCTACCCAGCAAGTAGATACACATGCAGGCCTGTATGCTTCGTATTTTAATGGGCATGGGCACCAAGGCATTTCTCCTTGGTAAAGGGCACCCTTTGAGGAAATTGTAAATTTCTACTGGAGCATTTCAAGGGCACCAGGGGGCAACGGAGGTAATCACCTCTGTTGCCTCTGTGAACTATCAGGCCTACACGTGGTGTTACCGCAAACCAAATATACCTTGCTACCTCCCCATGCAATGCCTCAAATCCCAATAGTGTTTACCCTCGTACCACGATCTATAATCAAGAAAGTTGATTATTCATCGCTCTCTTTCTCCCTAAACGAGGGTCCCCCCTACAGCTCCAATGAGTCCACTAAATCCCTGGTAGTGATTTGAGAAAACCAGGAAGTGATCAATATAAACCTGAAGCCTTTGACATCGTTGGGAGAATGGGTGTAAAATGACAGGGCAGAAAGGGTACTACATCGCCCCTACTGCTTCTATCACTCAACTCAGTGGTTGATCAAGGTAGATAAAACCACTATGCTGAATGGATAAGACTAAATGAGGATTTCCTTGGAAGCTGGTTGACTGCTGGCAGATGGCCAGAGACTTTTTTGATTGGCTGTGGGTAGAGAAAGGACCACGGAAGTAGGAGAGACTGGTCTCCACTCGGATATTCAGTTGCTTAAACTATGATTGAAGATGGGAACAGTTTTGGTGAATCATCATAATTATAGTGGAATCTATTGCACAGTCATTTTGTGGTGTTTGTTTTTGACGTGTGAAGAATTGGATATAAAGCTAATTGCGGTCAAACTTATTATGTCTTTTCAAATTCTTGGGAATTCCTCCCCCCTTTTGTGTCCTTATTCATTGTTTACCCCCTGCTTTTTCTGTGTGGTTCTGACTCTCACTTTCTATTCGTGTATTTCCACTTCACTGCTTATGTTACACTTAGTTACCTGTTCATGTTTGTTATGTTGTGATTTAGCCTTCAAGTAAGACTCTGCTAGGGTTGAAACGTCGGGCCATTAACTATTTTTGGCATTTACGCCATAGGTCCTTTTGGTTGGTAAGCAGTTTGCAACAGCTCATTCTATTGTCTCTTTCCTAATTCTTGATACAACAATGAAAGAAGTTTACCCGCAGTTCCATATCATGGTTACCAGCATACATAAACTGTGCCCTTAATTTCCCGTTTTCCTCCAAAAAAGTGCCGTTTCACCGCAAGCCCTTGCATGAAGATACCAACCCAACCCTATGGCGACACCCTTTTCCTTCCCTTCAACCCTTCTTCTTGTTAACATTGGAGGGGAAACTAGCCAATGTCCCGTTGAGATAAAAACATGCACCCTGAGACGAACGTATGAATCACACTGGTTCACCCATTGGTGTCTTAGAGATGCCAAATTTAGACCAATGGAGAAAGGAGTGTTCTAGATTTGGAAGTATCTAGGGATGGAAGTATTTTAAGGAAATCTACAAAAAGATTTGTTTTTAAGACGTACATGTAGTCATTGAATTATAGGTTAGTTTCTCGTGGGTCTTTAAAGGCACAGGACACTATTGGTAATTACTCAAAATACCTGTTGGCATAAAAACTTGTAATGAACAATGGAGAAATGTTGAAAGTATAAAACATTGTTAGAACTGCCTTCCTGTGAAGTAACATAGTTTTTGAGTAAAAGGTAATTTCACACAAAGGTGTTTTTCTTTCATTATTCTCTTGCAACTTCGATGACCAAATGAGTCCATTTGTTATTTTATACATATGTTGGGAATACTTTTCTTTGAAAATTACCAAAGGTGTCCAGTACCTTTAATCTATGTCCAAATAGTTGTGGCTATGGCTAGATGACTCGGATTAGCCACTAGCCATAGGAGAAACAATGGTTTCTTCTGACTGACTGACTGTCAGACTATAGTTTAAGCTCAAGTTGTAGCTCAAGCACCTCAACCTCCTTTAGACGTTGAATGGAAGTCTCCTTGAGATATTCCGAATAAATTTGAATAGATTTGAATAAATTGAATACTTTTGAATATATTTGTTCTAGGTGCTGAATGAAGCCATTGAGGCGCTGTTGTATCATTCCATCAGAATGATAGTCTCCTTGAGATATTCCGAATAAATTTGAATACATTTGCATATATTTGTCTAGGTGCTGAATGAAGCTGTGGGGGCGCTGTTGTATCACTCCATCACATTGACCAAAGAAGACTTGGAAAAGTTCAAAGCATTACGGATCATTGTACGTATTGGATCTGGATATGATAATATAGACATCAAAGCCGCTGGCGATTTAGGTACGTTGATCCACCGTTCATCATCCATGGTTAATTCTTTTTTTAGTGCAACTGTAATTTCCCTTCTGTCTACCTGACTTATGTTGTTTTTGCATCGGGGATACAGAATTTAAATTTGTTTTTTACCCTTGCACCGATGTCTACTGTTGAGCACTAGACACTTTAAAACTTCCCCGGGTTCTATGAAAAGAAATTTCCACAGGAAAATCACTCGGGTGGGATTGGAACCGGCAACCTTTGCATTGCTAGAGCTTTCCGCTTGACTACCGAGCTAGTCGGTGGCTAGAGGCAGTTCGAATCCACTGTTTGCACAGAACTCAGGAAAGAGTTTACAGTGCCTAATACACTTCAGTGTAATTGTAAAAACAAACTGTACACATTTTTATGAATGATGAATTATTATGAATATCCAGCTGTGATATGGTATAGCCCTCCTTAGCCCTCGGGTAAACACCTCCTTATAAGAGAATGCTGTGCGCATCGCGCGTATCGGGTGATGTGGTACAACTGTTTCAGCCGCTGCTCTCAACCAATAGGAATGAAGAAACTGTCTTATAAGAACAGGTGCAAGCTCGCATGTCACGCCCATGTTTCAACACTTTTGACTGGTCATAAACAAAGGTTTATACACACCCACGTGACGCGCTCTCCACCAATAGGAATAGCGCAACTGTCTGAGGTATTAATGAATAAACTATAAAGAATAGTAAATAAAATATAAATGTTTTTGTTGTCATTATTGTTATTCTTAGGTATGGCTGTGTGTAACGTACCTGGTTACGGCGTGGAGGAAGTAGCAGACTCAACGCTGTGTCTGATCTTGAATCTATACCGTCGGACTCATTGGATGGCGGAGATGGTTAAAGAAGGAAAGAAACTCCTCGGAGCTGAACAGATCAGAGAAGCTGCTGTAGGAGCAACAAGGATCAGAGGAGAAACGCTGGGAATCATTGGGCTAGGTTGGTGGAATAGGGGTCGATTTCACAAAGAGTTTTTCAAAGGCCGAGTCACACTGATAACGAAAACGATAACGATCGCGACGCAAAGAGAACGCGTTTCTATTGGTTGAATTGCTCCCTGCAGAATATGCACATGCTCATTCAACCAATAGAATGTTTTCTCTTTGTGTCGTTATCGTTCTCGTTCTCGTTCTCGTTCTCGTTCTCGTTCTCGTTATCGCTGCAGTAATACCAGGCCTTTAGGCCTAGTCTTAACTTAGGACTAGTCCTAGGAGATATTAAAAACTGAAGGCTAGTCCTAGGTTAGAAAGAGTTACTCGTCCTAACTCGAGATAAGACTAGTCTTAACTCTTTGTGAAATTCACGCCTGGTTATCTTATCAGAACATGGTTTACCCTTGGGGTTTAAGGATTGGGGTACTTTTGTTCAACACAAACCACAAACGTCCACAGATTTAACTTACACAGTTTGAAGATAATGATGGTAGAAAGCTTCCCTTAAAATATCACTTACTGAGGTGGTGTAATTTTTGAGAAACGAGTAAAACAATTTCACAAAAATGATTTTAGTCTCAGTGAAATGAAAAGAATTTTAGCTTATACAACAGATTAACGTGACTCTTGTGAAAACATTGCTCTTTGATTTCACTTTTTTGCTCTCAAAAACTTGTTGACTAATGAAACTGAACAGACCGTAAAAGTTGCTTCTACACTGACTCTGTTTGCACACAGTTTAAGCCTGTTCGACTACATGTATTTGAGAACCAAGTGAGAACGTGTGATGGGGGCATAAGGAGTTGACAATAATAAGATGTTATTTATTTTGTAGGTCGTTGTGGTACAGCGGTAGCGCAAAGAGCCAAGGCATTTGGGTTCAGCATCCTCTTCTATGACCCATACCTCGCTGATGGTATAGAAAAATCACTGGGGCTTACTCGTGTCTACACATTACAGGTAAATACAACCAGGGCTCAATATCATAGAGCTGCTTAGCGGCTGTTTTTGTGCTTAGTGGATGACTTTCATTTCATAGCGTTGCTAACTGCAAGCACATAAAAAGGCGTGCTGACCTTTCGGGGCTTACTGCACGAAAATGAATGGCGTAACAATCCAACTGAATGGTGACACGCGATATGGTCGCCAAGTTTTCTTGCTAACTAATTTTCTTGTTAGCACAAACATTTGGTTACCGTTAATCAGTGCTTAAAATTCTAATAAACAAGAAGGAATCCTTCCTAAGATTAATTCGGTGAGGTTTGCGGTAATACCATGTGAAAATCTCTCTTTAGTAGTGTTGGTTCTGAAAAGAACCTGTTGTTTACAAGCTCAACGTTTTCAATCAGTTTACTCCGATCGTCTTCTTTCTCCTTAAGACGATCAGGCCATCAGATCAAATGCTGAGTTGTCAACAATCGGTTCTTTTCAGAACCAACACTACCCAAGAGAGATTTTCACATGATTTCAATCAGTTTACTCCGATCGTCTTCTTTCTCCTTAAGATGATCAGGCCATCAGATCAAACGCTGAGTTGTCAACAATCGGTTCTTTTCAGAACCAACATTACCCAAGAGAGAATTTCACATGGTGTTACCGCTAGAATTTCACATGGTGTTACCGCTAACCTCACCTAGTTTCAAATCCCTGTTCCTGAGGTTTTCAAATCTTCACGTCTCTCGTAACCTCTCTTTGCTCAATTCTTATGCTAAATCTTTGATTCTCTTTCTTTCAAATTTGAATTAAACTATGTTGATTCATTTTGATTATTAGTTTTGCTACAATGTTAATGTGTTCATACATTAAATGAGTTTGTTCATTTGCTTCCCTTCTAGAGGCACTCCAATATAAGCTTTGGCTTATTAGTATTGTGCCCCCACAAAATAATTTTTGGGAAAAGTCCATATTGCACCTCATGATTGAATAGACCGTCATCATGTTGCCTCCATCTTGGTCATGTTCCTCGTATCAAATAACAATAATGCATGCTAATAATCATTTTGCAATTAGGAACCAGACTAGTTGGTTCTTCCAGCCTTGGTTTGGTAACATTGATATCAATGGGAGAAACTCAAGATGGTTGCAACGTGATAAATGTCTATTGTGTAACAATGAATTCAAATGCATCTGATATTTCTATTAAAAATGTTTACTGTAATGTCTCATCATCTTTGTGTATAAAGTTTTTAAAGGGTGTATGTAACTTTTGTAGGACAAAAAACACAATGTCCACAGATTTACACTAAACCTACACAGTTTGAAGATAATGATAGTAGAAAGCTTCCCTGAAAATATTACGTGCTGAGGTGCTGTAGTTTTTGGGAAATGAGTAAAACATTGTCATGAAAATAATTTTCGTCTCATGAGACGAAAATTATTTTAATCATTTACAAACAAATTTCCATGACATTGTTTTACTCATTTCTCAAAAACTACAGCACCTCAGTAAGTAAGATTTGAAGGGAAGCTTTCCACTATCATTATCATCAACCCCTGTAAGTTTAATGTAAATCTATGGACATTTTGAAAAAGTACCCAAATCCTTTAAACTAGGTTTTATATGAAGTTGTATTTTTTCTTGTTGCTATATGTCTTTTTAGAGATCTAATAGTGTAATTTTCTCTTTATTTCAATTGCTTGTTATATATTTCATGCCCATTCTGCTTTTAGAATTTTATACCAGTTGCTTTTCCGTTGTTTTGTGTGTATCTTATTCTCTCTCAATGTTTTAAAATGTGTACAGCTAAATCCTTGGCTTTGTACATGCAGTTTTTAAAGCAATTTTTACTTTGTATTCAAGTGTATTTAATCCAACTGTTTTTATATTAAGGTTGCAAATAAAACTGCTATTCTATTCTATTCTATTATATTCTTTTTAAGGGGTTATATGAACACTTTGTAAGTACTTTTTATAATTTGGAATTTCTTACTCTGCCGAAAAGGTTGTAGATTCCTTAAACTCCCATTCAATTTTATAGGCTTACAGTAGGAACATACTGCATGAAGTCATATATGTTATAATCATACTGCTTAATTAGGGTCTTGATTTATTTGCTATTATTTATTAGATTAATTTCTATAGCGTTTTAATTTGATACTTTTGTTTCTTTGGAATGATTTCTATAGCGTTCTAATTTTATACTATTGTTGCTTTACAGGATCTTTTGTTTCAGAGTGACTGCGTATCGCTTCACTGTTCACTCAACGAACATAATCACCATCTCATTAATGAATTCACCATCAAACAGATGCGCCAGGGAGCGTTCCTCATCAATACCTCGCGAGGAGGCTTGATAGATGAGAGCGCCCTCGCTCAGGCTCTGAAAGAAGGCCGTATCCGTGCTGCCGCATTGGACGTCCACGAAAACGAGCCGTTCACGTTCAGCGGGCCATTGAAGGAAGCTCCAAATTTAATCTGTACACCGCATTGTGCGTGGTACAGTGAGCAAAGCAGCACTGAAGTGCGTGAGAGTGCGGCTGGTGAGATTCGCCGTGCTGTGACCGGACGGGTCCCCCACAATCTACGTAATTGTGTCAACAAGGAATACCTCATACCAAGTAATCAGTGGACGGAAGTAGCACATCCACCTGAACTCAATGGCTCAGCCACGTACCGATATGCACCAACTGCACAAGTAGTGGTTCCACAACCTACCGGTACAGCACATAGTCTTGAGAATCACAGCGTGTCGGCACTTATGCTCACATCAAATCTACACGCTGATTCTACATTGACCCCAACACCACAACCAGAAGGGGACCAATGAAAGCAGGGAATACGGGCAATTACCAGTTAATATATAACCACGCCACACTTGCTAAAGAAAAACCCACATTTCTCCCCCATCTTCCAAAACAGCAGTGTATATTGAAAACAAAAAAAAGAAGGAATTTTTCAAAGGTAACTTTTGCTTCCTGTTTACCTACTCCCCCCGTCCGTTGGTGTGCAGTTGCTGTTGATTTGCCAGAGGCAAAAATCGCTGTCGCCAATGTACCCACCAACTTGTACTTCACCCTACCTGTATTCATCCATCCAATTAATCGTTGTTTTTTAAGAAGTCGTGCATGTGATGTTTTTATCTACTTCAAAGAAATGGAGGAGGGAGAGAAAAAAATAATAACTTAAAAAAAAAAAAAAAAAAAATCAAAAAAAAAAATCTGTGAAGAATAAATTCTTAAATATTTGTATGTACCACCACTGATGTTCGTTAGTGTGCATAATCGTTTGCACCCACTGTCAAGATATTGTGATGTTAAAGTGATCAAACCGTTTCCTTGTTACTTGTTAAAAATCGCTGGACCAAGCCTTATACTGGTTATACTTTGCACAGTGTTTTATAGTCTAATGGGTTTGTTTTTCCCTTGTTTATTCCTTGGGCGCCAGTCTGTGCCGTGTTTGTACCAAATGGGAGGCCTTCCTATTAAAGTAACTGCTGGATGATGCTACTTATCCACAATTTTTGCATATCAGTTTTTGTATTTTTAATTAAAATTGGACAAAAAAATAAACTAGGGTGAAGCAGTAACAGTAATGCATGCTGTATATTGTAGTTTTATATGAAGACGAAAAATTCCCTACTTGCTTCACATGTTTAACTCTATAGACGAGATGTCGATATTATTTTGAATTTTTTTGTGTAAATGCATTCATGCTTAAATAATGAGATATTGAAAGTTTCAACTTGGTCAAGTGGTTTGACTGCAGGACTTGCAATCACAAGGTTGTGGGTTCGAATCCCCCAGCTCACCGCTGATTTCACAATGACTAGAATAAATATTGTCGTCTAGTTGTGAATCACAATTTCTTGATTTTTGTTATTCATAATCATAGACGTTAAACCAATGTTTTTATGAGAGAGATTGGCTGTTGCCAGCTTGGTGTTTATATCCCTTGTGTGAGTTTACTGAGTTCCCTTGATGGGAAGACCATTCAAACAAACGAACAAACAAACAAACAAACAAACAAACAAACAAACAAACAAACAAACAAACAAACAAACAAACAAACAAACAAACAAACAAACAAACAAACAAACAAACAAACAAACAAACAAACAAACAAACAAACAAACAAATAAACAAACAAACTTAATGGGAGTCTATTCGGGGGCACAAGATTGCAGCAGACTTACCAGGTGTATCAGCTTACCGGAGATATGCGCATGCTGAGAACTGCGAAATCACGGGGAGTTTACGTGGGGTGTCTGCTGCCACCTAGTGTTCCAAAGTTTCTCATTCAAGGCACGAATGAGAATAATTAAGTATGGAACGCCTTTCTTGGTGGCATCTCATTAAGATTCTTGAAGTCAGAAACACAGCTTGTTCTAGACAGTGACAGTTTGCTATAAAAACAGATTATTTGGTTATTTTGGCTTTGTGTATTTTTACGAACTCGACAGCAATGTTACAAGTCCATTTATTGAACCAAAGTATCGGGCTGAATAAGCTTAGCTCTCGTCACTCGACCTCGGAAGGGATGCATTGAGAGACAGCATTGAGTGGCTCCCAAGTGTGACTACTTTGTGTGCACGCTTGTTAAAAACTTTGGAGCACTTGTACGGTGCTTGTAGGACACTTAGTATGGGAGTGCGAAAATGCAAGTCTTTTGATGCGATTCCTTTTCAAATGAATCACGTTTTTACACGGCCATGTTAGACATGTTGTATCACATGATCAAAGAAGAATGAGAGAACCCGACTTGATGCCTTTTTACACGTTCAAACTAAAGTGTGGATCAGACACATGCCTCATTAAAGGGGCTAGATTCCAGCACATTTTAATAAGTCGATTTCAGGGGATATGAGCGAGCAAGGCATGCTTGGAAAAAATGGCGCGGCGAGATTGATCACCCCTGGGAACGAGGTTGAGTTGTAGATCAATCTTTATTGAGCAAATCAATATATACAATACACCAATAGGCAGAGGATCAAGAAAGTACATGTACACTTAAGCCCAGGTCATTTATTATGACCAACAAAGTTGGCCATGGTAGAGTGCAGGGCAGACAAAACAAAAATAAACCCGAGCCATAACACCGAGAGAAAAGCAAGTTAATGAGCAACAAAAATAACTTCACTTCTTAGAACAAAAAGCTACAGTTGCAGGTGAGGTTGGTCAGTAGCACCAACTTTGCGATACCTTCATTCAAACCAATAGAAATATGGTGGTTTTTAACTGTTTGTTACTCGGGTTTGAAACAAATGCACTAAACCATCATGTGATGGTTACAAGGGCAGTTTAAACTAAACATCCTTTGATAGTTACATGACCAGTTTAAACTAACCATCATGTGGTAGTATGACCAGTTTGAATTAACCATCATGTGGTAGTTACATGACCAGGTTTAAACTAACCATCATGTGGTAGTTACATGGACAGGTTCAACAAACCATCATGTGATAGTTACATGACCAGGTTTAAACAAACCATCATGTGGTAGTTACATGACCAGGTTTAAACTAAACATCCTGTGATAGTTAAATGACCAAGTTAACAAACCATCATGTTATAGTTACATGACCAGGTTAAACAAACCATCATGTGGTAGTTACATGACCAGGTTTAAACAAACCATCCAGTGATAGTTACATGACCAAGTTTTAAACAAACCATCATGTGGTAGTTACATGACCAGGTTTAAACTAACCATCATGTGATAGTTACATGACCAGGTTAAACAAACCATCCGGTGATAGTTACATGACCAGTTTAAACAAACCATCATGTGGAAGTTACATGGGCAGGTTTAAACTAACCATCATGTGGTAGTTACATGAGCAGGTTAAACAAACCATCCGGTGATAGTTACATGACCAGGTTAAACAAACCACCATGTGATAGTTAGTTGAGCAGGTTAACTAAACCATCATGTGCTAGTTACATGACCAGTTTAAATTAACCATCATGTGGTAGTTAAGTTACATGACCAGGCTTAAACAAACCATCATGCAGTAGTTAGTTGACTCTTTACCATCAAGAGTATAAATCATGAAAACCATAATCATTTTAAAGAGGGAAACAAAATCAACTTAAAGTTTGATTTTACTTTCCTAAACATGTATCAGATATTTTTGTTTTGTTGTTTTGGTTTTGTAAAGTGGCAGTGAATTGTTGCTATGCCAACCAGTTGTTGACAGGTTAATCAGGCTTTGAAAGTATGCAACGTCATATCACTTGTGATTGGTTAATATCTGAAATGTGGTATATTTGAAATTTGAAATTAAAATGATGGTTTTCAAGTTAAATTGTTTCCATATAATGGATAAATTTATTGTCTTTGTTATTTAAACATTCAGGTATCAAGTTTGATTAAGTAAAGAGAAAAAGCAAATGGTAAACTTGTTAAAATTTGTGAACAGCTAACAATCTTTAATTTTGTTAAGTTTGTTTTCTTCAAAATCATGTTGAAAAAGATGCTTTTATTTTCTTGAGAAAGTTAAACTGAATTTAGGAAAGGTGTTTTTTGAAAATGTTTGCTTTGTTTATAACAAGAAAAAGTATTGTGGAACATTGTCTGATCTCATAAAATGGTAGGATGTTTTGTTTTGCATGCAAGGTATTCATAAACAATTACATTTCACAAAGCAACTCTTCAACCTCTCAAATTCCTTAATACATCAACTCGACACTTCAACTCTCAATATTTAATTCCTATTCAATATCCATTAATCCATAACCACTTTTAAGTCCGCTCTTAGACAATAGACCGATCCATTAAGCTCTGCCCTATTGCGTATTGACCAATCACAACCCAATGCGCCATTAAAAGTCTGTCAAAATAAAGTCTGACATGCGTGCGCGTATGCTTGGCGCGCGACAGAATTGTGCAGAATTGGCATTGGAGAGGCTCACGTGTTCTTGCTCAAACGTGCGCCGTTGGTGGGATGGGTCTATTCAATAAAATTGCATTGTAAACAAGAAATTCCTAATCCATAAAACGTTGGTTTTAATTTGACATCATAAGTAGGTTTCTTTCTGACATTTTCATGAAAAAAATGATGCAAAGTTGTTTTGTTTCTTCTGCTGACTCTTGTGTAATTAGTAACTCTTGACAGAGTTGAGCTCTTCAAATACAAAGTAGCTCTTTATTCTTACTAACTTAGCGTGTATCAAAGCCTCGTACATTTAGATCTGAAAATACTAGTTGAGCACAATATTGTAGATGGGTTTGAATCATAGAAATAGAACTCGGAGTACGCTGAGCTCGGCCACCCTCTGTATCGTCTGTGGACGCGGCGTATTGATACCAAGTGATGCGCGTGTATGGCAAAGTTAGCATTGCGTCACACGCGTGTATTACAAAATAAGCATCACGTGACACGTGTGTATGGCAGAGGAAAGATGGCATCGCACATAGATGGTTTCTAGTGTTTTCATTGGTCAATGTGACGTCTACTGTATGGCAATTAGCCATACACGCGTTAAAAAAATGCAGTATCGCGCGTCAAAAAGATGGTCTCACAATGAAACCGCACGCACAATGACACCTTCAGCGTTCTCCGGGTTCTATTTCTATGGTTTGAAAACGGGTTTGAAAATGGGCTATCCGTCCTAGTTCATAAAGGAAGAGAATTATGTTTCAGATTGTGGGCCTCTGCTCTTTCTGAAGAGTTGTACATAAAGTTACATTTGATGAAACTGGTTGTCTGACAATGAAGATCTCATTTCATTATACAGGTTTCCCTATCTTTAAAGGCACTGGACACTATATTGGTAATTATGCAAAATAATTTTTAGCAGAAAAACTTACGAGCTGTCGATAGTACAGTATAAACTATTGTGAGAAACAGCTCCCTCTGCAGTAACATAGTTTTTGAGAAAGAAGTGATTTCCCACTTAAATATTATAGACTTCAGGGCTGGCGCCAACACAAATTGTGCAGCAGTGCGTTTTTTTATATTTTTTTACTATTCTCTTGCAACTTCGATGACCAATCAAGTCAAAATTTTCACAAGTTTGTTATTTATGCACAAGTTGGGAGATACACGAAGTGGAAACCCTGGTCTTTGACAATTACCAAAGGTGTCCAGTGCCATCTAAGCAGGGTTTGAAACTTTGCATGGAAGTATGTTTAGGTGAGGTTTACAATAACACAATGTGAAAATCTCTTTTGAGTAGTGTTGATTCTGTAAAGCGTTAAAGTAGTCGGGGCCAATCACAAGCAATGTGTATTACATTCTATTTTGAGTGGTCAGGTGCTCTGGCTTAGCAAGAGTTTCCTGTGCTAAGCAAATTTGTCAAAGGAAAAGGAGTTGGTAACCAGTCAATAAAGTACAACACATGGTATTTTAGCAGGTACCCTTTTTTGGTAAGCAAATTTGCTTTGTGCTAAGCAATTTGTGTGCTTAATTGGCTCTATAAAACTTTTAGATCATGCAGCCAGCTTTTAATACAGCATTCAGGTTGAACAAGGCAACCCAGTTCTAGATCTGGCTACATTGGGACATCTTCTTGAATAAATGGGTTAACAAAAGTTGGGCCCAATCATGGCTCTGCTTACCGTAAGCAAAGAATCTGCACTTGCGGAAGCAGGGAAGTCTGTGCAGGGAAGTCAAGCATATTGCACAGGTTAGCGGGGAATGTTGGCTTTTGCGCAGTCCATGCTACTAGGCATTCCACGCTTACACAGCAAGCACAGAAACTCAGCGCTTGCACGTAAGCTGTGAATGATGATCTTGAGTGCAGAACTTGACGGGAGGCAGAGCCATGAAATTGGGCCCAGATTTTGTCAGACAATAATGTGAGATGGTTTGGATTAAGAGACTTTTTAAGGGGAATAGTGTATTATTTTATGGGCAAACCAAAGATAAAACTCTCTTACAGTAGATGTACATAATTGTGTTTAATACAACACTGAATCTTCCCTGGTTGGAGTGGGTGTCTTGTCGGTCTTTGAACTTATCAAAACGAAGCTGGTTCACTGTCTGGGAAATACAATTAATACTATCCTTCAGTTTACAAAAAAGAAACCAGACTATTGATCTTCATTCCAGCCTCAGGGGCCTTCCTCAAATCTCGGCTTGGCCCCCCCGACTTCAAGCACCGCCGTATGATGCTAAAAACCACCACCACGTGCAAAATACACGCTGCTCCAAAAGGAACAGGCCTGAAGGCCGAGTTGCATTTCACTGTGTAAGCAGCCCAAGCCGGAAACGGAGCCACAGACAGGGTTTGAGAAAGCCCCCTGTTTTAAGGGGTCATGTCAGACAATGGCTTGATCGATGAGAACGCCTTTTCTTCATAGTGTTTTGTTCACAATAAGCAGAGCCAGGAAATTGGTTTGAGTTTTGCGGCAATAGCTATGGCTAG
The DNA here is from genome assembly GCF_032118995.1 of Asterias amurensis. Lineage (NCBI taxonomy): Eukaryota > Metazoa > Echinodermata > Asteroidea > Forcipulatida > Asteriidae > Asterias > Asterias amurensis. The sequence goes on from NC_092655.1 coordinate 22,374,979, forward strand.
ATTTTCTTATCATCATGCATTGAAGTATAGGATATCCTAATCAAAACCATTAGCAACAGCCGTAGCCGGAGCTGCAGCCATCACCCCAAATTTTCCAGCTTAGAGCAAGTTCGGGTGAGCGGCTAGACTTGACCAGAGCCGTATATTGGGTTCGTTCGTTTAGCCATGGAGTGGTTTAGCTTCCCTGGGTCGACCCCAGTCTGCCCCGGTACGTTCGAATAGCCTTGACGGGGCTCATGACGGGGCTCACCTGGTCAGCCCCAAGTGCCCTGCTTGTGGAGTGGGTCACTTGGGGGTGACCCGAGGTGCATGCCGTCACCACGAGAGGGCCAGTGTGATCGTTCGATTAGCTCTTGTCAGGGACTCACCGGAGTAAGCATTGCGGGGTCGACCCAGGGGCTAAACGAACGCACCCATTGTGAACCAAAAACTGTGGCGTAAACCTTGAATTGACCTTAGTCGACCATGCTCCAGTGCATGGTTCGATATTGTCAACCTCCCTGTGCTCTATGGTTTCTGGTTAGTCAAGTCTAGTCTAGTCTAGTCGCACCCGAACTTGCTCTAGGCTGAAAGAAAAATAAGCTGGCACCATTTCCGTACTGAGTGTTAATATTACATCTAAGTATCAGGGCATCAGACCATACTGTGTTTAAGGTTTGTGCCATATGGCTTGCAAGTCAAGATGTAAAAACCGATCAGTGATTTAATCAACATTATTTCCAAGATGTCTGACAACTATTATTTTTGAAGGAGCTTTTTTCTTATGTCAGTGACTTGCAAGATGTTGCGGGTATGTTTGTGTATAGATATTGCTTTTTGCACAGATGAATCATCTGTATGTGCTGTGTATATGGGTTTTTAATAGAAGGAGTTACATGTCGAAGGGGTTACATGTTCCTGTCAATTATGAACACAAAAACATTGAAATCACATTATAATCACTTTGTACAAAACTGATCATGTCTTCAATTGTTGAAACTGTGTTTACTTTTTTATTGTTTGTTACAGAAAAAAAAAAAAGGCTTGAGATATTTACAGCATCAAATGTGTTGATGTTACTAGAGAGGATTTGAAAAGAATTATAAAAGCCAATGATTATTGTTGATATGTGCTTCTGAAAACCGTTATTAAACCAGGTATAATGCCATATATAACCATGTTCACGAGTCCTTTCATTCTTAAAGACAGTTGTCAAAGACTAGCCTTCACAGTTGGTGAATCTTAACATGGGCATAAAATAACAAACCTGTGAAAATTTGATCATAATTGGTCATCGAACTTGCGAGATAGTAATGAAAGAAAAAAACACCCTTGTCACACGAAGTTGTGTGCTTTCTGATGCTTGATTTCGAGACCTCAAGTTCTAAATCTGAGGTCTCGGAATCAAATTTGTGGAAAAATAATTATTTCTCAAAAACTATGGCACTTCAGAGGGAGCCGTTTCTCACAATAATACCATCAACCTCTCCCCGTTACTTGCACCGAGAAAGGTTTTATGCCAATAGTTATTTTAAGTAATTACCAATAGTGTCCACTGCCTTTAAAAACCCTCACCAGGGGTGCTTTTTCGCGGGTGTAACCAATACCCGTTTCGTTGAACTTGCCATGGGTTAAATTTGCAGCTGGGAATATTAATTTTGGTTTTTACTCGTACACCGATGTGTGTTAGCACTGTATACTCAGTACTTCCCCCCGAGTCCTGTGAACAAATATCACTGGCATGTTACTCGGGTTGGATTCGAACCCACAACCCTTACCACAACGATATGACTGACAACTGGCACCCATGACCGACTGAAATAGGTATTGGTTACGACAGCGAAAACGCACGCCTAGTTGTACCTGATTATTGGATGGATTTATCGGACTTAATAAATCAGTCTTATCAACACCATTGAATGTTTGTGGATATCCCACGAGAAAGACTCTGCTAGGGTTGAAATGTCTTGCCAGTACGAGACCAATTCCTTTAACATAGCACCATGTACAAGACAAGGTTCAGTGGCGCAAAATGCTGCCAATCGAACCAACAACAATCCATCTGAATTTTTTGAAAGTATAGGGAAACAATTACTAATCATTGATGTGTTTCTGTTCTGTGTCTGAAATGAAAATTTATAGTGACCTCTTAAAATGGTAAATTGGGAGATGTACATGTAACTCATCGGGAGATGCAACTTTTAGAGTTAAATTAAGTTTGTTTGTTTAGATGACCGGCCTGTGTGCTTCGTTTTTTAAAGCCATTGGACCCTTTCGGTACAGGAAAAAAAAAAAAGTTCACAGATTTACAAATAATTTACAGGGTTTACAGAAGGTAATGGTGAAAGACTTCTCTTGAAATATTAGTCCATGAAATGCTTTACTTTTTGAGAAAACGGTAAAACAATATAAATTCTCGTTAACGAGAATTACGGATTTATTTTAAACACATGTCATGACACGGCGAAACGCGCGGAAACATGGGTGGGTTTTTCCGTTGTTTTCTCCCGACTCCGATGATCGATTGAGCCTTAACTTTCACAGGTTTGTTATTTTATATAGAAGTTGTGGTACACTAAGTGTGGGCCTTGGACAATACTGTTTACTGAAAGGGTCCAATGGCTTTAAAGAGCAAGGGCACCGAGACATATTCTCTTTGGTAAAGGGCACCCTATGAGGAAATTGTAAATTTCTCTTTGACATGTTTGAGAATTTAAAGGACACCAAGGCATTTTCTCCTCGGTAAAGGGCACCCTATGGGGACATTGGCAATTGCTGCTGGAGCATTTCAAGGGCACCAAGGCAATGACCAGGGGGCAAGGAGGCAATCGCCTTCTTTGCCTCTGAAGTATCACGCCTGAGGTGATCTTCCCATTAAGGGAACTCGGTCTGTTTAGTTTGTCTTAGTCTGAGATGTGATCTCTTGTGACGTGCTGGAGATTTCTACACCAGGGCTTCTTGGTGTATCTTGACTGCAATTTACATCCTCAGTACCTTGTAGAACCACTTCTGATGAACTCTTGTTTTCTGATGTGGATGTTCCTTCTTGGCCACTATCCTGCTTTGACCTTAGCTCTTGAGTGGTTGTTGATGTCACTTCTGATCCACCGTAGCTCTTCTTTGTTAAGTGGCTAGATGTTGAGTCTTGGGGATTGGTTTGGTCGTTTTGTTCTGAGTCGTCGTTTGAGGCACTCAATCGCTCCTGTGAAAATAAAGGTACAGAGTAAGAAGCCAGAAGAATCGCTGAAATTTCGGACAAAAATATGGAATGTTATTATTATTATTATTAAAACACATTCAAACATTGCAGCTACAAGCTGAATTGAGTTTAAAATACAGAGATTCATAAAAAAATCGAAAAGTTTAAAAATTACAAAAAAACCCATTAAGAATTACAAACTGTTTTTATACATTAAAAGGGCAAACTGGCTAGTGCCAGTAACAAATTAGATAAAACAAAAAATTGCACAGCAAGTCACCTTAAAGGAACAAGGCAAAGGGTTGGGGACAAATAGGCAAGCCAGCTGAGTGAACAAAAATCAAGAGCTATTGTTGAGTGCTTGGACAAGGGATGGAATGCAACTATTTTTGTAACGACCAGTTCTACATTTTGGGGGCACATTTTGTTGGCATTCCGCAAGTTGTTGTTTTTGTTTGGTGGGAGCCAGTGCCTGTAATTTTCAGATTCAAACAAGGTCTTACCAAAGTTGACAAATAAATGATTCAGTCTATCAGTGATTGTAGGTAAACTGAACAATTGGCATACTTCCACATATGATGTTGGTGTATTTGGCTGACCAGCCAGAATGATACGAAAAGCCCTTTTTTGTAACCTTTCAAGGGTTATGAGTTGTGTTTTAGTAAGTCCAGAGTACCAGACAGGACAGGCGTATTCGATAGTGGGTCGGACATACATAACATATACAGTTAACAGATCCTTGACAGAAATAAAACAATGTTTAAGCTGGCGTAAAAAGAACAGTCTTCGGTTAAAATTACCACACAAGTTGTTCACTTGGGAATCCCACTTCAAACTACTCTGTATATAAATACCCAACAATTTCAAACAATCAGTTCGATTAATTTGAGAATCTAAAATGTCAAAGGTGGGTGGATCAGGTTGGTTACATTGAAAAGTGATATTCATGTACTGGCATTTGGCAGGATTAAGTTTCATTTTATTCAGATCAGTCCATTGATTTAGGTCATTAAGCACATTTTGCATGTTGGAGCTCTCGTTAGGATTAGAGAGGGTCTGACTTAAAGTCAGGTCATCGACATATTTGTAGTGTTTGACCGCTGGAAGATCAGGAACAAAATCATTGATCATTACTAAAAAGGCAATGGGCCCAATTTTTGTTCCTTGGGGAACTCCAGCATGCAATCTCTCCCAATCAGAAATATCACCCTTATATCTAACAGCCTGAAGACGATCTGATAAAAATCCACATAGCCAAGGAATTAAGGAAGTTCTGCCCCCAAGCTTAATAAATTTATTAATAACTAAGTTGTGGTCAACTCTATCAAATGCCTTACTAAAATCAGTGGCTATCAACACAGCAGAATTATTTGGTTCATCAAGAACACAATGTATATCGTCCAGGAGTTTGACCAAACAGTGGGATGTAGAGGATCCTTTCAAAGAACCAAATTGAAATTTGTCAATGAAAGACTGTATGTCAATAAGGATCCATTCCACAACAAACTCTTCGAACACCTTAGAGAAAATACAAGTGAGTGAGATGGGGCGCAGAGTATCAATGGTTGGATGATTAGTCTTAGGGACCGGTACAACAAAAGCCTTTTTCCAAATTTCAGGAACTACACCTTGTATATGTGTATTATATAAGCTATTCTTCAAGCCAACATGCTGATTTCTTCAACATAGCTACTACAGTGGCAGAGAAAACTTCTGGAAGCCAAAACACTCTGTGCTGGCTACCTGCGACCATGCCTCGTGTAAACGCAGGGTACTTTTTAGCCACGTCTTTTTGTCAAGCGAGCCCCCGCTGTTAATATTTAGCAGCCAAGTTAGCAGTGAAGCCAGCTTCTTGTGTGAACATGCCCATAGCTCCCCTCTTACTGTTTTGAATGCCCTCATTAGAAGTCATTATAATGTATTTTTAAACCAGTGTTACATTCCCTACTGTTTTGACCCTGGAATGGGAGGTCTTTAGTAATAACTAAGTGCCCTACTTAGCAGTCATTAGTATGTTTATACTGACCTTAGCCTCCCTCCTACTGTTTTCCATATCTCTAGCTGCTTCTCTTATTGGGTTATATGGACCAATCACATCATATGTATGTAGTGTCAGAGTAGTTAACCACTGCATCATTCTAGTTTTTACTCGGAATTAAGGCAAATATTTTACAGACAAACGTCAAAACTTTTGTATGAACTTTAAGAGTCACTTTAGATTGAATTTGAAATTCTTTAATCATCAACTTAAGACGGATTTTAAAATTTTTCGAATCATCTCACACCATCAACTTCAGACTATCCACTTTAACCCATGAGGAAACTCTCATAGCCTGCTACAAGGAAGTTTTTTTTTACTAAACCATCTATCTATAAAGGATACGATCGTTGTTTTTTCTCCGTCCTTATGATGGTTGGATAAATCTCCTCTCGCTTGAATGCTTCCACTTTGTCCTGTCAAAAAAAATTGTAAAACAATAAATCTGAAACCTCAGTTACAAGTATCTGTTCTGCGTCAGCTTATATGGATCGTAGTCTTATGGGAACAAGCAAAAGATTCCTTGATCTCACTTTGGCAGATAAATAGGATTACAAATGGAAATTTAATGATGGATGGTTGATTTTTTTAACAATAATGAACAAATTTGGGGTTGAATAAAGAATTGACTAGAGTGGGATTAGAACCAACGACCTCCGGATTAACGTGCTGGCGCTCTACCAACTGAGCTATCTAGCCCTATATTGGTGGTGTCCCTATTTCGTCAATGTTCAGGGGTGCCATTCAGAAGCCATACAACCATTCCCTTGTGGTTTATATTGATAACAATAATAACAGTATCAATACGTTTCAATAAAGCGTTTTTACATGGAGATCACAGCTCCGAACAAGAATAGAAAGATGACTATGTTGTAGTGAACTAGAAGTGTTTAAATAAGATGCTTCCTAAATGTAGCAACAGACGGGGAATTCCTGATGCAGACGGGAATGCTGCTCCAAAGTCTTGGGCCAGCTATTGAGAAAGACCTATCACCAAGGAATTTGGAACTACAAGGCACTCAAAATAATTGTTAGCATAAAAACTTGCTACGTAACGAGCAATGGAGAGCTGTTGATACATTAGTATCAAACATTGTGAGAAACGGCTCCCTCTGAAGTAATGTAGCGTAGTTTTTGAGAAAGAGATAATTCCCCACTCAGATAATAAAAGATTTCAGCTGAAGCCTTTTCTTAGGCTGCTGAAAGCACACAAATTTGTGCAACAAGGGTGTTTTTTTTCTTTCATCATTTTCTTGTAACTTGATGACAAATTGAGTCAAAATTTTCACAGATTTGTTATTTTATGCATACGTTGGGATACACCAAGTGACAATACTGGTCTTTGACAATTACAAAAAGTGACCAAGTACTTTAAAGGATAGAACTTTTTTACGACAGATAGAATGAAGTGTTACCTGACACTCATCCCATGTGAGTGGCTCATGCATCCCATCATTGCCCCATCGTTTGCTGTAGGCTTCATAGTGAACCTAAGATAGATAAGATAAAATGTTTTAAATAATACATGTACAAGCCAGATACTTTACAGAAGCAATAAAGGTGATTGCCTCCATGCCCCCCGGTCATTGCCTTGATGCCCTTGCCCTTTCAAATGACAGGCATATTACTCGATATGGATTCGAACCCACGACCCTTGCAATTCTAGAGCAGATGTCTCACAAACTTAACTACCAAGATTGCCCGGTAGCTAGAATGCCTGTGATTTTTTCGCAGAACTTGGTAAAAGTACTGTGTATACAGTGCTAAAACATATAGGTGTATATGAGTATAATTATAAAATATGGTTTTTATAATTTCATGAAAGACTTACCGATTCGAGAACTAGTCCTAATCCCGGTGCCTTAGGGATGTCTAACTTATCCACATTAAAGGCTCTCTCTATGATGGTCTGAGGGGCAAATCCTTTTGCAATTGCAATCACCAGACCTACATGGACAAAGACAAAATACATACCGTAATAATAAATATGATTAATAATGGCTTCTTATATAGCGTACATATCCGTCACTCAGTGACGCTCAAGGCGCTTTAACATACAGCATTTTCCTGCAAGGTATGCGGGAATACGTTTGAATATGACACATACTCCTTTAACATAGCACCATTAAACTTTAAGAAGGTGCTGTGGCGCAATATGCTGCCGATCAAACCAGGAACACCGGGGCGAGCCCCTTCTTTTTTCTGATGAGTGCACTGGGTTCTTTTACGAGAATTTCACCACAACACACAGGACCTACGCCTTTCTGTCCCAACCAAAGGATGCAGGAATAACGGTTATAAATGTGTCTTTTGCTGAAGGACACAAGTCTCACGATGAATCCAAACTCTGCTCAACAGAAATACCTCGGCCCCATTTCAGCTAAGCACAGCAGCGTAAATGCTTAACAGATCAAGGTTACCAGCCAAAGTACCATGTCACAAGTACAATTTGTGACTGGTGTCCCGGTCATTTCTGCTTAGCAGAAGTGTGTCAAGCAATATTTTCAATGAAATTGTCCCCAGAGCTTTAGTCCGGTGTACTTACCCGCTAGGCCAAGACACACCACACCACTTGATGTCAAGAAATTTTCCTGTCTGAACGTCCTTTGCCCTTCAAAAGTCTTTTTCGTGTCATGAATTCACTTGATTTTTTAAAGAGCTCAGTGAAAACCTGTTTACTTACCCACCATTTTCCTGATCTGATGGAGCATAAAGCTCTGACCTTTGACCCGAACTATGACAAACTGCATCCCGTCCTGTATGAAAGGTTGGTCACATGTGAATTCACGAATGAACCGATTGGCACTCGGGTCTTTAAAGGCCCTGAAAGAACAAAAAGAGAAAAAATACAGAAAAGAAAATAATAAACACAATTTTATGAATCAGAAACAGGGTCAAACATTGGTAAATACTCAAATTGTTTATGGCCATAAAATCTTACTTGTTGAGGAGTATTGTGTGAACAATTTTAAGAAAAGTAGGACTTGAAACCTATTTTTAGTTTAAGAAAGATTCCATTTGAAGTAATATGGTTTCCGTTTCCCGAACAATTGAGTTGGAGAATTAATTCATGCATGAATTCTTTCTCAGATTTTTGATGGTTGGATTCCGTTTGCGAATGCTGCTGCTTGAGATGCGGTTTGTACCGGTTACAAGTCACATCGCTACAAGTGGATAGATATGAAATTATTGTGAAATACTGTGCCCGTTTTTCGCTGTTTTCTCAGCAATTAGACACTGTAGTCAGCTGGAACTTTCACATGTGCCTTTTATTGTCTTCACAACTTTGCTTATTAATCAGCATAACGTTGACAAAAAACTAAGAACCAAACTTAAATAAGATAGTAAATTTGAGCAAACTTAAAAGGCTAGAATATTGTACAAAACAACTAATCAGTTTATTTCTCACTTACTTTCCTGATGTGAAGTTATGAAAGTTATGAGTTCCCACAAACTGCGCCAATAAATCGTTGACTTCTTTTAACTTATCAACTGAAAGAAAAGAACAACAAATCAATTGAATTGAAATAAAAAATACAACATCAAAACAATTTGAATTTTCAAAATTTTCTTTTAAACTTCAGAGAGTTTTTTCCCAGAACATAATCTACCTAGTAAGTAGATACACACATGGTGTTACCACAAACCAAATATTTATTGATGCCTCACGATGAATGCCTCAAATCCCAGATCTCAGTGCACTTATCAGAAAGAGAGGGAATTCTCCCCTGTGTTTCTGGCATGGTCTGGCAGCAATATGCACCACCTCTCTTTGGAACCCTTTCAAGCCGTTGTATAATGGCTGCTTTGTCTAATAGATTCAATTCAATTCAATTCAATTCAATTCAATAATACTCTTGTTTGAAAAAAGAACAATTGTGAGACCTAAACGGTACATAGAAATGTAACAAAATCACAGCAGTTAATGGTTGTATGGCTTCTGACTGGCACCCCGAACAAAGATATTGACAAAATAGGGACACCGCCAATATAGAGCTAGATAGCTCAGTTGGTAGAGCGCCGGCACGTTAATCCTGAGGTCGTTGGTTCGAATCCCACTCTAGTCAATTCTTTGTTCAACCCAAAAAGTCAAAATCAAAAGCACATAAAATTGTACAAAAACAAGCTCCACCAGATATAATATTTCAGCAGGGGGAATGTCATTTATGACAAACTGGGAGCGTTATAATTGGTACACTATTATAACGGTCAGGATGGTATGGTAGTGTCTTGCCTCACCTTCCACCTCTGGGACCCCGGTTCGAATCCCAGTGGGAGCGCTATGTGGATTAGGTTTTCCCTAGAATAATTCTCTATGGTTTTCCACCCACATCTAATACTGAAATTCCTTCATCATCTTCTCTTCTCGTTTAGTTCTAATTAGAGCGTTGAGAATACTTATCCAGATCCAATACTATTTATATTACATCATCCACCAAATTTATTCCCACCTGTGATTCTATAACTCTCCGTTGTGATCTGCTCTATCGGTTCAAATGCAAATGTCGGCACCATGTACATGTACGTACGATAGTCACAATTGTGTTTGGAGTTGAAACTAGCAGTGGTTCTCTTGATTCCTGAGAGCATAAAGAAAATGGAGAAGAACAAAAAAGACAAACATTATGGGAACGTGCAAGTGGAAAAATGGTAAGGCATTCCTAAAATGTTTTTTTTTTTTTTTAAATCTTCCTACAAGTTTCATGTCTAGAAACTGTTCCATTTGCATCATATGGTAGCTGTGTACACAATTTGAGGAGGATACCACAGGCACATGCCTATGTCCAATAGTCAATCAACCCAATGGAACATTTGAAACTTCTTAACTTGTAAATTCTGGCCATGACTGGTATGCCTGTGTTATAGTCAAGTATTTCTCAGTTTAGTATAAAATACTGCCCAAGTACTCACAGACGACATGGACGAGTAGTACTTGTGTATGAGTACTTGGGCCATCGAGTACAATTTTTTGAGTACCGAGTACAATTTTCAACAGCCGAGTACATATGTAATAATAATAATAATAATAACATAAAATTAATAAGGCGCACAGTGTCAAGTAACTGTCTTTGTCCAACCTGGAATCATAAAAAAATGGTCTTTTCAACTTACCCATCACTCTGATACAAGGTGGTAAATACTCATTAATCTTCTCTACTACATTGTCCAGTAAGATCATCTTGAGTGAAACCACTTGTCCCGCTGCCGATACGCCTTTATCTGTCCTGGCACATCGCTGGAACGCCATCTTGCCAAAGAACTCGGCATGTTCCGGTGGGATGGCTTGACATTTCACTAGAGCACTGGCTAGATCGTCTTCTATAGTCTTCTCCCCAGGATTCCTTGGGAAACACAAAATTGTCTTTACGGACACTATTGGTAACTACTCAAATAAAAGTATAAATAAAATATACTTGGTAACCAGCAATGGAGAGCTGTTGATAGTATAAAACATTGAGAGAAACAGCTCCCTCTGAAGTAACATGTTTTTTTTTTAGATAAAGGTAATTTCTCACTCTAATATTAGAAGACTTCAGCCCTGAAGCCCTTTGTAGGCATTGAAAGCAAACCAATTTGTGCAACAATGGTGTTTTTTCTTTCATTATTCTCTTGAAACTTTGATGACAAATTAAGTCCAAGGGTGTCAAAAATAGGGATGTTGGAGTATAGGGGTGTGACCTAACGCTTACTTCTGCATGCCTTTGTAGCCCACTCCAGAGTAGGCCAACATCATGGCGACTTTTCTCTTGACGATGCGTTGCAAGTTTTCCTCCCTGGTGTTAAGCTGTAAGTCAGATTAAAAAAAAAAAAAACATTTTGAAATCTTGGTACCATACTGCATAGATGAAAACAATATCGTTATTACAGGTGTTAAAAACAATTTCTTTTAAAATGTTTACGATTAAACAATTCGATAGTCACTCACAGGCTGGTTTTTGTGTGTGTGTGTCTTCTTTTTTTCTTTTTTTTTTTTGTGGGGGGGGGGGTTGCAATATGACAAAAAAGTACATCGGCAAGTGAGCACCGCTTAATGATCTTTTGGTCCCTCCCCCTTTTGTTGTTCTCCTTTGTTACAGCGCCCTGAGCACCTTTAATGGATTTGTGCGCATTAAAAGACTGTTATTATTATTATCCCAGTCACTTTCATCTGCACACTTTTATCTCTATGAGTCCCGTCTTGACCCAAAGCTACTTGTAGTCCTCAAACCAGGAACCCATCAACCAAACAATGAGACTTTCTGAACTACATTACTCCCTATTTCTTCAGCTGCGCCACACATCTTGAACTCTCTACCACTTAATCCTAGGTATTGTCTTTGTACCACACAAATTCAAATCTCTTCTCAAAACTGATCTATGTCATGGGTTTTCACGGACTTATTTAGTTGTAAGTAGGATTTGAAACTTTGCATGGTGGAAATACGATATAGAAAGCTTTGCAATAACACCATGTAGTGACGATCTCTAATGAGTTGGGGTGGTTCTGAAAAAAACCGTTGGTTTCAACTCAACGTTTCGATCAGTATGCTCTGATCGTCTTCTGATTTAGTTGTGTGTTTTCTTTTGTTTTGGTTTTACTGCGCCTTGCACCCAGCAGGGTGGATATGTGTGCATTACAAGTCTTTATACTTACCTCCGTCTTAAGTTTCTTCGCTGCTGGCTCAGCCTCAGCCGTTACCAGAGAGGAGTCAACTTGACCATCTGATCCCAAAGATCGCTTGTCAACAACGACTTCAACACCATCCTGTGACGTCTTATTATTACTAGATGTTGCTACTATCCCCTCGGATACTTCAGCCATGTTAACCTTCCGCAAGACGAGACGCAGTCGGAATAAACCTTGGTGTATTCTTGACAGCATTTGGTGGAGGGTTAACGAGTCGAACAATCGCAATCCCTGTAGTATGGAAGCGTCTTAGTTAATTCAAAGCAACAGTCAATCATGAGAATATAGATTAAGGATTTAGATTATCTTATGGTTCAGGCCCGATACTTCCCGGAGGCAACGAAGGCAATTGCCTCAATGCCCCCTGGTGCCTTTGGTGCCCACCTTGGTGCCTTTGAAATACTCCAGAAAGATTTACAATTTCCTCATGGTCATTACCTTGGTGGCCCTTAAAATACTCCAGTAGAAGCTGATACTTCATGGAGGCTACGGAGGCAATTGCCTCAATGCCCCCTGATCATTGCCTTAGTGCCCTTAAAATACTCCAGTAGAAGCTGATACTTCATGGAGGCTACGAAGGCAATTGCCTCCATGCCCCCTGGTCATTGCCTTGGTGCCTTTGAAATCCACCAGAAAGATTTACAATTTCCTCATTTACCAATGAGACAATGCTTTGGTCACATCTCTTCAATACTCGTCTTATTTATTTTCAGCTTACACTGTTCTGCCATCTTGTCGCTTCTATTACGAATTTGTTGTGTCATGTATTATGTCCATCTGTCCTTTTGTCTGTCTGTCTGGTTGTCTTGTCTGTCTGGCTGTTTTTTACTATAGCTTATGCTTACCAAAACGGCCCTGTACTCTATTTATTTATTCAAGTTTACTCTTACTTAAAGATATGTTTTGCTTTACTCCGTAATACATGCAACTGTTGTTATTCTTTTATGAGAGTATGAAAATAAGTGTATTCTTGAATTGAAAAATGTAACATTGCCCTTTCACAGAGCCTGCATGTTGGTTCAGTGGTTTCTTTCTCTGCCCGTCACTACTGTGGACCCTGGTTCGAATCCCGCTTTAGCCCGGAGCCTTGCATGTTGATTGTTTTTTCAGTCTCTACCTGGGTGCATGGGCGTACCCTTTTTCGGGTTTTAGTCCTACATCTTAAACTGAACATTTCTTCTGGTTTCCTACCCATCCTGTTATTGATGCTTATTGTTCTTTTGGGTGTGTAGTAATTCCTTTTCAAAAATTATATTACTAATAATTCAGCCACAGTCAGTTCCGTTGTTGAGGAACAAATCTTTTTAAAACAACAAAAAATACACTCGGTATTGTAAATTTTCAAAACACTTTTTTTATTATTGTTTACTCCGTAAAGACAACAATTTTTTCTAATATATACATTTTATGCCACATTATTATGATTTAAAACTTATTTTGAACAAATGATATTATTTCTAAGTGTGCCGTGTCGGCGTGGATCGAGCTCTGGGGTCTCCAAATTGCAGAGTTTGGATTCAGGGCCCGATTTCGCAAACAAAAAAATTCATCGTAAGACAAAATGTCAGTATTACCGAAGTGATTTGTATTGGCTATGCAGTTGGTTGCCTCCGATTTGCTCTCGTGTGACAAGGCCCTATTAGTTACCACAACTGGACTTGAATTACACGTACTCAGAGAAAATGAAGTTTTTGTTAGTTTTTTAAGTAAATATTTTTGACCTACTAAAGTCCGGTTCATAATTCCTGCGAATGCGATACAATAGTTTACGTTTTCACAGCTGTTTTCGCAGTGAATGTTTTGCAGGAGTTTAGCACAAGTCAACTGATGCAAATGTACAAACTCTCAGGAATTCTTAGGAAGTTTGAACCGGGCTTTACTCAACAAGACAAATGTGTCACTCTAAAGTGCATTTGAAGTGATGTAAACCTTTGACCAACAAATGTAAAAACCCTTTAGATTCTATTCTTCTAATTTAAATTTTCATATTCATCTCTTGAAGATTTAAAAATTACTCTTTTCCAGAACATTTTATTTGCAAAGGTGAACTATATTGTTTACTGTTAAGCCCGGTTCATACTTCCTGCAAATGCAAATGCGATACAAATTTGGACGTCACAAATTCGCAAAACTGCTGCAAAGAACTCACAGTACGTATGAACCAGGCTTTGAACTCTCTCTCAATTACGCACACCTGTGAAAACTTGTGTACACAAGCCAACAAATTCTACATTCAAAGAAAATTGTAAATTTAAACGATTCTTTGAATCTCAATCTTTTTTTTTCAAATGTGAAATATGTACAGTTACTCAACTACAAATATTAAAAAAAAGATTGTAGACTTGCTTTTATATTATTTCTATGAACAATTTCGGCAAACACAGTGAAAAAAACACTGAAAGTACATTTAGATGTTCAATAAATGCTACTTAAAGCCATTATACACTTTCGGAACTAAAAAAAAAAGTTCACAGATTTACAAATAACTTACAGGGTTTACAGAAGGTGATGGTGAAAGACTTCCCTTGAAATATTATTCATTGTAATGCTTTACTTTTTGAGAAAACATTAAAACAACTATCATTTCTCGATATCGAGAATTACGGATTTATTTTAAACACATGTCATGACACGGCGAATATGCGGAAACAAGGGTGGGTTTTCCCGTTGTTCTTTCCGACTCTGATGACCGATTGAGCCTAAATTTTCACAGGTTTGTTATTTTATATATAATTTGTGATACACGAAGTGTGGGCCTTTGGACAATACTGTTTACCGAAAGTGTCCAATGGCTTTAGAGTTTAGAACCTGAAATTTCATCTTTGAGTGGCAAGGCCATTTTCAATCTACAAAGGGCATTTGGGAAACTTTTGAGGGGCATCATGGCCAAGACCATAGCAAGGAGGCCATGGCCGATGCAGCCTCCATGAAATTCAAGACCTGATTGCTAACATTTTTACCAAAACGTTATTTCCAGATGACATGCCAGAACATGATGTACAATAAATGTTACTTTCAAAGTTAAGACCTTGAATTTCATCTTTGAGAGGGCATGGCGATTTTAATTTTATTTCACAAAGGGTGTTTGCATCTTTACCAAAAAGTTATTTCCAGATGACAAGCCAGAACATGAGCCAATTTGGGATCATCACCACGGTAGCGATGCAAAAAGATAAGTTCCCATACAAGTAGCCATCTACCACAGCTTGATACAAGGCATGTTGAGACATCTTAAATGTCATCATGAATAAGTCTCCAAGATGTGGGTCCGTTGCCATAGCTGCATTGTAGACCATAAGGAATATAAAGAGGAGAACAGGTGGAGAGATGATGAGAAGAAGAAATGCATTCAGGAGACGAAGGAGCGAGCGTGATGCGGGCTGGACGACGGCACTGATTGGAACCACCACTATGCTGATGAAGAACGCCAACGAGAAGTTACTCATACAAATCGCTGAGAGAATCACAGCCTGCCAAATCAGGGCGAACGATTTCAGTAGCTTCCACTCAGCAACGACTTGGCTACCATCTGTTGGAGTTGACATCTGTCGACGGCTCATGTACGGGAACATTGCACCTGCAGTGAAGATGGCCATAACGCCGAGGCTGACAACTTCCTCAGAAGTAAGTTTGAAGGTCTGATGAAAGCGAGTCATGAACATTTCAGGGCTGATGTACAACAGAGCACCAGTCATAGAAGCCCCTATGAGAAGTGGGATGACAGAACTGAAAGGCCGAGGAACAAAGTCCTCTGTACTGTCTTGATCATTTTTGTCTGTGTCAGTCTCCTTAGATTCCTTTGGGCTCTCTATCTTAGGTACAATCCCAGACTTGATCCACATTGCAAGACCATTCAGTATCGGGACCATCATAAGAAGACCAAAGGGAGGCATGTAAAGCCCAATCGACACATAGCGATCACAGTTAGGGAGGACGTAAAAGAAGAATGACTGGTGCAACCGTTCCAAGAGATTATTGAGACTTCGGATAGTTCCTTCAAGGACACGTCCGACAACCAGCATGCTTTTACCTGAGGTCAGCGCAGGGTAGGACTTGATGGTTATGGCTTCTATGTGGTATTGAAGGAATAATCCATGAATACCACGTGGTTGACCAGTTGCTTGATGCGCCATGTTCAACAGCATGGTTTTGGCACTTTTCTGAAAGCCTTCCCGTCTCATGCGTTGAGAGCCGGAAGTGTCTACTTGGTTCTGAAAAGACACCTGTACTCCTTCCTTCCCACAGAGCCTGACGGCCAAGTTGACAAGATCAAGATTTGGGAGATGACCATTGATGCCTTCCGTCACAAGATCAAGACTTTTGACCCTGGATGACCCCACTTCGAGATTAATGGCACCCATGATGGCTCCACTACGACCATGCATAATTGATGATTTGATATAGTCCGATGGAATACCCTGATAGGCTTCCAACCAGGCTTGCATTCCCATCTCCTCTTCGTCAACGACCAGAAAGATGATGTCTTTCGACCAATACGTTTTGGTGTGGAAGAACTTTGCTAAGGACAGCATAAGTCCTAACCCATAGTGTGTATGTCCATATTCTTGGGCCGTCTGGCTGTTTCGATAGGGCACCATCATAACAATTGCCTCTGTTCCAGCAATTCTTGGAGCTCTTAGAATGGCATAAACATTAGTTCCTTGAATAACTTTAGGCACTCGTTCTTTCCCGATAATGTCCGTATCTAAGAATGGATGATTGATAGTAAAATTCTGGGTGTAGGTGTCCAGACCAATTTCAGTAAACATGGCTTTGAGATATTCAACTGGCATTCTGTCGTCACTATCAATTACTTTCTTGTACGCCTCGGCTCGCTGATCAACATTATAGCTGGCGTCTGAATACTCCCTGTCAACAAGTCCTGGTAGCAAAGCATTCTCTGAGAAGTATGTACCGGCGTTCAGCGTGGGATAAGCCAAGGCTAGCATGTAGGCGATGCCAGCCAGGTAGCAAAGGACACTTCCAATCTTGTAGAAACGGCTGATGAGCGCTGACAATGTTGCCTGTGTCTTTGGATCTGTCATCAAGCCCATGGTGGAAGCAGCTTTGGTCTGGACCCTGCTGGAGGTACAGACAATTTATATCCAAAACGTCTCGTGGTATCTGCATGGGGCAACAAACGAAGCAAGACAATCATCAGCATTCATCCATGAAGCAGACTGGGGTCACAGTTCAAGGGGTCACAGGTCAAAGGTCCCGATTTCACAAAGAGCTAAGATTGATCTTAACTGCAAATCAATCGTAGTTGCTAAGTAAAGTGTAATGTTACAATACAAATCACTATGGTAATACTGACAGTTTGTCTTACAATGAATTTTGTTGCTTTGGCCTTTGTGAGCCTTGTTTACTTCTAAGAATATCGTGTGTAATTGATATTCTTACTGTGCATTCCCTATACCAACTGACTAATAAATTACCAAAAAATCACTCATATTGTTTAGCTGTAAATAATAATCATATTGTTCAGCTGTTTACTGGCCAGCACTGAACCTAATTGGACTTAGACTATATGATTTCGTAATATTTCAGACTTCCTTTAGCAGCCACAACAATTTAAAAAAGGATAACGCTATTTACCTTGTTGTAATTTTACATTTTGTATGATTTTAAAAGAATTGTTGAATTTTATTATTTTTGGGGGAGGGTATTGGATCTGCAGGGATTACAACGCGAATAGGCTTAAAACGTGAAGATTCTCAATTTAATTAGCAGGAAGCATTCCACCGAAACTAGCCAGCATTGATGGTCAATAACCCATGTGTCAAAGAGGGCGCTATACAAATCTGACAGCTTAATATAAAATAAAGCGTTCTCTGCATGTTTCATCTGTACGTTGCACCTTTTCAGAAACCGAAACTTGCATTTACTGCAACAGGAGACGGAGAGCATTTTTAGTAAGACTTAAGGGCCTGTCACACTGCAGTGATAACGAAAACGATAACGATCACGACGCAAAGAGAACGCATTCTGAATTGCTCTGCGAATACGCTTATTCAACCAACATGACCAATCGGGGGCGAGCAATACTAACGTGCTCGTTTTTTGTTCTTGTTATCGAGGCCAGTGTGACCGGGCCTTAGCCAATGCCAGCTGCTTCAGATTCCCCCAACCCCCCCCCCCCCCCCCGGCATTTTTTCGGCCGTTTAAAATACAACTGGCATCCTCAAAAATGATCCTTATTCTGTGTAAAAGATTCCCTTTTTTGAATCGATTTTCCCTTTGAAAAGCCCTACGGCCAATGGCGGCAGTGGCAATTTCGAAGTGCAGAAAATAATATTGCCCTCCGGATATTCTGTTCCCCGTTTTATATTGTCTGTGTACAAACTTCTCCGGAAAATAATATAGCGCCCTCATCTCATTTGATTGAAATTATTGAGCAACGCATGCAACGAGTATCAATCACCTCCTTCTTTAGTTAGCAGCCAATCCACACCAGAAGATCGGAGTTTATTATCTTATTCCTTCAATTACATGGTTGAACTTTCCTTAAGAATAAATTTAAAAATGCATTTAAATCTTTCAATTTTGACCCAGATGTTAATAAACTTACCGTGGAAATAATATTCTCGACATGCAGCATGCGCCGATAAAGAAATCAATGTGGAAAGCTTACTAGTTTGGTAAAAATACCTGTTTTCATTCAACGGGTACCCTACTGAAAAGGTTACCAGATCAGCTATTCCATTTTGACATAAACGTTACTGAAACATTCCTTAAAATAATGCAATGCAATGTTTCAGAAAAGCAAACAAAAATCTTTGTTAATTATAATACTTAGGTTTCTATTCAATTTAAATGCATTTTTAGTACATGTCAAAAATAAATGGTTCCATGAATAACCTTTTGTAAAACATTTAATAATGCAACACCCCTTTAATAAATAATAGAGCTTTCCATCTGGGTGATTTCCGGTTTTCAATGGTTGGGTGTTGTTTTTTGTGAATCGAGGGGTTTGCTGTCTTTCGAATTCCTTGTCTCTGTCGAGTGGTGTCCTTTGCTTTATGCCGAGTGTAATTCCCATTATTCCACGGATGTCGTTTTCCAGGAGTTTCGTTGGAAATTAGGCAAGTCATTTATATAGGCACTTTTGTACCACTTTCAGTGAAAGTTTCACTGGGTCAGTAACAAATCTCTGCACTCATAAATAATCATATATAAATAAAATAATCATTATTGTTTTATATATAGGCTAGCACAGGTTTGAAACAGATGCATAATTCCTCCTGTTTTTTGTTTTACTTCCCTCGGCTTTCACATGCAGAGGTGAGAGTTATGGAGTGCCCACCCCTCCCCCCCCCCACCCCCCACTCCTACTCCTAGAACTATGTGGTTTTGTTCCGCTATCGTCGTCTCCCGTAGAACTATGCAGATTCGTTCCGCTATCGTTGCAGGAGACAATATAGCGGAACGAAACCGCATAGGTTTACGGTTTAGTACCCCACCCACCTACTCCTAGAACTATGCGGTTTCTTTCATCTATTGTCTCCCATAACCTCATATAGACGTACGCCTCTCATGACAATAACGAGTCTGCTTTTTTTCTGGTTCTTTTATAAAGTTTTAATTTTGGCAACGCAAATGTCTTTGTTTTTCTTCTTTCTTCGCCAAAATTAGGCTCTATGTGTACTTTGAACTCTCATTGGCCCTGGGGGCAACAGAAAATCCACTCCGCAATCTAAAAAATTGTTAAAAATGATAAATTCTTATGGTAATTCAGTACCCAACTTTTCCGTTTTACCACTACACTACAAATGCTAATTGTCCCGTATTTTTTTCCCAGGACAAACGTGGAGTAATTATCTGCACACATTCATCCTAGAAAGAGAAAATACCCAATCCGTGCTTTGTGTACAAAACATATGATCACGCGTCTTAAAGAGTGTGTCTACAATACATCAATATCATGCCTATAATTTATTGATATACAATGGACATTCAAACAGTGGAGAACTAAAATGTATTTCTTTAATGTCAGCTGTTTGTTTGAATGGCATCTCTTTTATTGTTTGTCTAAAGCCATTTTTGAACGTTTATTAAATATTTGTCATCCCATTTCTAAAAAAACAAACCCATCTGTTTAAAACTTTAAATTATCAAGGAAACAAACCTAAACTTAAAAAACCACCTTTGAAAGTTTAATAAATATTTGTCATCCCGTTTATTTGTCATTTGTCACTTGTCAGTCATCCCGTTTCTGAGAAAAACCACTATTTCTAGTAAAAGAAATGTGTATGCATTATCCAGCAGAGAAGGTTTAATAAATAGTATTATATTCAGTTTCTGAAAGAAATGTGAAAGTGTATTTTCTTTGTGGGTTAAAGTTCTGTGCTGAGTCTGACGTAATTACAAGTAATTGTACAACAAAACCGTGAGAACCTTCTTCCTTTCCATTATTTTATTATTTCAACGTGGTTGTTTATAATTCCTGTGAAGTCACTAGAAGCATGGAGTCATTGTGTTAGTCAGTCACTCATCAGAGGGGCGTTGACATTAACCATAGTGCAGGGCGCTGGACGTTTTCTACAGCAGAAGGCCCGTACTTCAACATGACTTAGTTTTCTACTGGCTCTCACATGTAACCCAGTCCTGCTATCTGATTGGCCGTGCAAAACTTGTGAATGGAGTATGGCCGTTTTGTAATCCACACACACGACGTTGATCTGAGCCGACCAGGTCGACCTTCCCCTTGTGTCAACAAAAAACAGTCGGCCACTGACTTATCATTTTGGGCTTTTGGGGTCACACACTCACACTGCGGCGGAAAAAGGGTATTCGAATATCCGGTTAATTTCGGATAGTTGGTCAGCGGTATCCGAATAACAAAATTTCACTATTCGCCCAGCACTAGCCATTATACACATTTTCGGTAAACAGTGCTGTCCAAGTCCCACACTTCGAGCTTCGTGTATCACAACTTATGTAAAATAACAAACCTGTGAAAATTTAGGCTCAATCGGTCATCAGAGTTGGGAGAAAATAATGGGAAAACCCACTCTTGTTTCTGCACGTTTTGCTGTGTCATGACCCCGTATGTGTTTTCGATAAATCCGTAATTCTCGCTATCGAGAATTGATATTGTTTTAATGTTTTCTCGAAAAGGAAAGCATTTCATGGAACAATATTTCAAGAGAAGTCTTTCACCATTACCTTCTGTAAACCCTGTAAATTATTTGTAAATCTGTGAACTTTTTTTTCTTTCTGTACCGAACCCCCCCCCCCCCGCCCTAACCGCCCTACCCCCCCCCCCCCCAAAAAAAGTACAGTGTAGACCTGTGTGGAGAAAACCATGGTTGATGTTTTAAATGGTTTGGTTAATTATCACTGTTCAACTTTCCCCTCTAGGCTTTATGCTCAATTAGTTCTAGCACTCATGTTACAAGTTAGCCTTGCTCAAGGCAGTCGCATTATTCGCTCCGAAAAGACGCAGCTGTAAACCCACCCGCCGTATACCCTGTGCATGGTGTGTGCGATCACACCGAATGACCCACCCGTATACGTACTGTCACATCGCACGAATACTGTTCACACAAGTCATCGCACTCGTACACCACTAACCGCATGCGGAGGCCGTCAGGCCGACAGCCTTGTCGGATCTGTATCTTCCCGTTTTAATGTGTTGTATTGAAAAAATTCCAATAGTGGACGAAATTGGGGGGGCTCTAGGATATGCTAGTATGCAGCTTATGAATATGTATATTGTTCGTCAGACCTATCAGACAACACAGGATGTAAGGCAAATGAATTATTCATTTTGACGTCCAATCACGCACTTCCCTTATCACGACCTTTGGACCCTATCATGTGTCCGTGGTGGTGGTGTGTGAGGTAAACATGTCTCGTCTTTCGCGGGCATTATGGTAATGAGCTGACCGTGGGAACTCTTCGCTTATTATAGTAATGAGGTCAGTGGCTTCAACACAGATCCTACAAGGCTGTCGGCCTAACGGCCTCCGCATGCGGATAGTGTACGGGGGCATCGTGTCGTGCGATGTTACGCACAGTGAATACGGGTGGGTTTTACGCACAGTGAATACGGGTGGGTTTTTATACAGCGGCGGTCTTTTTTCGGAGTGAATAATTCGACTGCCTTGAGCAAGGCTAGTTACAAGTCTGCTAATTTCTCAGGAATGCTTTTCAATTAACAGTTCAACTACTTGCATAATCTCTGATGTGGTAGTGTGGTGAGTCACTGCCCCAGTGTATAAGGCCAAGTAAAAAAAGAAACATGTTTTGCGTCACACCCGCTTCCTTTTTACAGGCCGCCTCCTTTTTTATTTCATATAGTATTTTTTTATGCACATTTTTTTATTATTATTATTATTTTTTTTTTTTTTTTAAATAGGGTTATTTTAAATGATCTCAGCAAAAACAATCTGAATGTCTTGTCTGAATGCCTCGACTAAATTGTTTCATTTATGTTTTGTGTATTTCAGCAGTAGAAAAAACAATGGATATTTGACATTTTAACAAAGAATGGCGGCCATCTTGAAATAAAAAATAAAACATAAAAAGCCCCTCCTCCTCCTTTTTTTGAAAAACCCAGACGTGAAACATGTTTTTTTTTTTTTTACTCGGCCTAATGCATTCAGATAGCAGCCTGAATTCCACATTTTGTTCTACAATCACAAGTTTTCATTACATTTGTACTTTCACTGAGAGTTTCAGAGGTTTTAAGTTTTGTCTGCATCAACTTCCATTTGGATTTTAGTTTTAACTACAAGTTTGATATTTAAAATCCATTATTTTTTATGTTTCATTGTAAAGGCCTAATGTTTTATTTTTGTGTAGGCACCTTGATTGGTTTTCTGGTGAAGTTACTTGTCTCCAAATTGTCCAAGTGCAAACTCTGAGGGTGTGGTGTCGACGTCAACTTACTAAATAACCTGTTAAACATACTCAAATGTTTATCCAACTTTACACGAGTATTGAACACTGACTGTTGACTCTTCTAACTAAGATTTAAACTCTAACAAGCCACAATGGTGAAGAAACTGGTGGACATGTGCCTCCAATGCATTGGGCAGAACCTTAATAACATCAGTCAAGTTGGAAGCTTACTGCCGACCAAACATAAAGAGATTCTTCTGCAGCGCATTGCAGACCATGATATGTTGACACCGGACTACCTGCCTCATGTGACGTATCACTTGTTTTCACCGTCGTTACGATCGGTGAGATTTAAAGCATCGGAGCAGGTGACTGATGCTGTATTAATGCAGTTGGAAGCGTGTCAATGCCAGTTGGACTCTCTCGTTATAAGCAAGTGTAACCAAGTCTCGGGTAAGGTCTCACAATATACTATGCTTTGAAAATATCACATTATTAAGTCTTCGTCAAGCAGGATAGAGTGAAATTTGAAACATGACATTCAAATTCAACAACTAATAGGTCTTCAAATTCCAAGGAGGAAGATTTCATCAGTTAAAATGTCAAAATCAAAAATCATTGAAAATCATTGAATGAACCAAAACATCCCTGTACAGACCTCTGTTTCAGAATGATGTCATCAGATGTTTTGGATGATGGTACATTTTTCACTGGACGGGTATCGGATGCAATGGCCATTTACACCATTTAAGGTCAGGCCTGATGCTTCACGGAAGCAATGAAGGCCATGGAAGCAATGAAGGCGATTGCCTCCATGCCCCCTGGTCATTGCCTTGGTGCCCTTGAAATGCTCCAGTAGAAATATACAAATTCCTCATAGGGTGCCCTTTGCCTAGGAGAAAATGTGCCTTGGTGCCCTTGCCCTTTCAAAAACGAAGCATACAGGCCTCTGATAATTTAACGTGAGGTTAGAGACTTGTATGTTTTATCCCAACTCACGATGAGGACTCTAGCCAATGAAAAATTGAGATGTTTTTATTGCATTTTATTTAAATATTTAGTTAGGTTGTTTATGACAGATTAGCAAAGGCTTCATCAATACATACAAACTGATATATTTTATTTTGTTGTCTTTTTTTTGTAGTCTGTAATTTCCGTTCTTTCCCATTTATTTTCTTCCCTTTGATTTGCAGATAACGGAATGCATGCGCTCCTGAGTAAGCAGAAATCCCTCAAGTTTCTCAAGTTGAAGCGGCTTCCGTTGATAACCAGCAAAACACTTGAAGCTATCTGCTGTCCGGACACGCTGATTGAGGTCAAAGTTCACTGTAGCAACATAAGCAATAAAGGTGAAGGGTCAATTATCAAATTACTTAGCATAACACTTAGTGTGGTCATGGAGGCTCCATGGCGTAGTCTTGGCAGGTAATCTGATTCTACTAAGCTAGGATTTTTTTGCTTAATCAAAATTTTGTGCTTAAGCAGCTCTATAAAATTTGGCCCAGATATTGGTGGTGGTCAAGTGCATGGTCCATCGGGGGTATCGTGTGTGCATACTCTAGGAGTGACTTATGGGCTGGAGAGGAAGTTAGACGGCAGCTTTTTAAATGAAGATTAATGGTTAAAATGGGGTTAAGTTTGGAAGGAGCTTTGTTCCTTGGAGATTGAAGTTATGAAATAAACACTGGTAGTGGTAGTTGAATTTAGGACCTACACTATTGTAGTATCCTTGCACTACACACTCATGCTGCTGATAGAGCTACCCAAGTCTATAGACATGTGTTTATTGCTCCATGGTTTACCTCATCACCATTACAATCATGACCCAACCAATGAATAATGCCTGTAGAGACCACCACCCCATACAGTGATACCCTTGAAACAGTAGCCCATTGATAAGTATATATCTATGTGTATTATAAGCAAGACATGTGAAAGACACAATAGACTAAGCAAGCAACGGGGCCCAATTTCATAGAGCTGCTAAACACAACAATTTGCTTAGCATGAAATTTCTTCCTTGATAAAAACAGGATCACCGACCAAATTTCCGTTTGCTGCATATTGCTTGTTACTGGTAATCAGCTGTTGTTTGCTTATCCTGAAAATCATGTGGAAATTTGGTTGGTAATCCTGGTTATGTCAAGGAAGAAATGTCTTGCTAAGCAAACGTTTGTGCTTAGCAGCTCTATTGGGCCCTCTATTGTCGAAGTCAAGACATTACAACTATATTTTTACCATCCGCAGGAATCCAAAGCCTTGTCAGTAAGAATCCCAAGATTTCCAAGTTGGCTTTTGGAACTCCAACCTTCAAAGTGACAGAGGAAGTAGTCTCAGTATGTGGATCCTTTCTGGGATTCAATTTGGTAAGACGGTCATCAAGAGTATTAGAGAGGTTTCGCAACTGTACGGATACACATACAGATACCGATACGTCGACATTTTGTGTGTTCACGTGACGCGTATCCGCGACCATCGTATTTTGCATACATGTTAGCAATGGATATGGGAGCTCGTACACGTCGTAGAAAAACGGATATTGTTTTGCAGCCTTTAAGCCGTCTTTTTGTCCCAAATTAAAAACATTTCCCACGGAATTGCTTTCACTGGTATCATGCTTGATATAGATCCAATTTGTTTGGTCATTTGCAAGCAAAACGATGAGAGAATGCCTGGTATAAAACACGGTGTCTCTACAGGTCATGTTTGTAAGAAAAACACTCATGATGAATACAAGCGCACTCAAGTGAAACATATCTATAGCTTGCGAAACAAAATTCAACACGCGGCTGACGTGAACGGATACGGTTATCATATCCGTATCTGTATCAGTATCCGCACGTCTGCGAAACCTCTCTATGACAAGCACCCCCTGCTTTCTTATTGAAGGCCGACTAAAAAAAAAAATTATTTTAACGATCTCAGACAAAAAAAAAACATTTCGCAAAATTTGCCCAGCCAGTTGTCTTTAAAAATGCGGTTATTTGGGGGCCCTAAAGTGTCTGAAATCAAGGCTGTAGTGTTAGTTTATTTAACTGTTTTGTTTAACCTCCTCATCTATTTATTTTAAATTGTTTACTTAAATTTCTTTAGTGAGTATGTGCGTGTGCACTGCGTCCTTTTATAATATTTTGTTCTTGACCACGGAACTTTTGGGCGACTAGTGTTGAAGTCACGATTATTTGAGGACAGACCTGGGGGTAGATCATGGAGTTGTAACTTAGTTTTTCTTTGTCGTTTTTGGGGGGTTTCTACTGGGCATTGTGGTTGTAGTTAGCCATTGGTCCATGCCTGCAGTATAATACCTTGCTTGAATGATATGTAATCAAAATACCGATCTTCATATAAAACTTGCCACGTTTTTTTCATCTTTTTGAATTTCAGATTCAACTTGATTTGTCTAATCTCAACTCGTTAATCAACAAGAGTCTCGTGTCACTCGCTGAAAACTGCCCAAACCTGAAATCGTAAGCTTACATTTTATAATATTTCTCATACAAGAATTAATTTGTTGTTTATGTTGCAAATTTCATGCAATTAAAGTATATATATTGTGTGTCATGGCCGGGCGGTCTTGTTCACCGGGCCCAAGCCTAGCGTTGTCGGCAGCGGAGTGTAGGTGTGGGTTCACATCCCAGTCATGATACTTGTGCCCTTGAGCAAGGCAATTAACCATTCTCCTACAACTTTGATGATCCATTGAGTTATTTTATGCATACACAATGTTTGGTTAAATCAAGTGAGAATACTCATGGTCTTTGACAATTATCAAAGGTGTCCAGTGTCTTAAACAGCTACCTGAGCGGAATGTTTTCAACAGAAATGGTATTTTTACTTGTTTATAATGCACTTGTTCACCATTTTAATGTAATTTTGATACGTGTACACTTCTGAACTTTTTGTAATTATCGATTAAAAATCAGTCCCCTACCTAAAGTTTTTTTGAAAAACTAAAAACACTTCTGCCGTTGAAAGCGGGCGTCAAAGGACAATGCCGCTGACATCATTTGTGGGAGTTTGCTTTGTTATACATCCACGCTGCAACAAAGCGGCTTTATCTACGTTTGACGTTTTGAGAGTGATTACGTAACGGGGCTTTTCGCAAATCTCGCAGAAAAGCTTTGGATAAGGGCATACAAAATGATTGTTTTTTTACACAATTGAAACCTATTTATAATCATATGACTCGATTTCCTTATTCATTGAAAACATTTTAAGTGGAATTCAGCAAAGTTCACGACTTGACATTTTCGTTCAAGCAGGTCTTTAAAGGCAGTGGACACTATTGGTAATTACTCAAAATAATTTTTAGAATAAAAACTTACTTGAGTAATGGAGTAATGAGTTATGGAGAGCTGTTGTTAGTATAAAACATTGTGAGAAACGGCTCCTTCTGAAGTAACGTAGTTTTCAAGAAAGAAGTAATTTTCAATGAATTTGATTTCGAGACCTTGGAATTAGATTTTGAGGTCTCGAAATCAAGCATCTGAAAGCCCACAACTTTGTGTGACAAGTTTTTTTCTTTCATTATTATCTTGCAACTTCTACAACCAATCAAGCTCAAATTTTCACAGGTTTGTTGTTTTATGCATATGTTGAGGTGCACAAAGTGAGAAGACTGGTCTTTGACAATTAACAAAGGTGTCCAGTGCCTTTTAAGTGATGCTTAAAAAAGGAAAAGGGGATAAAAGAAGAGGAAATCAAAAAGTAGAAAGATGACCATTGATAATGCGCTTGAATTGGGAAAGGTTGTAAGAGGTAAGCGGGTAGTGAATTCCAAAGTTAAGTTGTAATGTACAAAGTGATTGTATCAACTTTTCAAATTCAAATTGTATTTTGTTTGATTCTTTTCTTGTAGTATTTGTGTCAGTGGCTGCAATAAAATTACAAGTGAAGGCCTTTTGTCGGTAAGATATTAAAATCGTCCTTTCTTTCTTCCCCTTCGTCTATCATCATATAAATCGGGCCCAATTTTACAGAGTCGCTTAGGCAGAAAACACTGCTTACAATTTTTCTGCTAAGCAAAAGGTGTTAGGGAACCAGCCACATATTGTACATTTATAGGCTGGTAACCATATTCTTGAAAGCATACCTTTTTTTTGGGGGGGGGGGGGTGAGCTCTTTTGAGTGCTGTTGCCTTACGAAATTGGGCTCTGATAGGAAATGTGCTCTTTAAATTTCCTCACAGTCAGGAAAAAACACATTTTTAATAAAAAACACATCTCTAATAAAAAACACATTTCTAATAAAAAACACATTTCTAATAAAAAACACATTTCTAATAAAAAACAAACGAGTTAAAACTGCTTAAAACTGACTTTAGTACTGTGTCTGAACAACAGTCTTAAAAGAAGCTGAAGACATGGTACCCCAAGAGGTGGCTCTTTTTTATAAATATTGGCTGCATTTCAACAAGTTTCAGATCAGAACTAAATCAGACAAAACTTTTGCACCATCTGAAACAATTTTTCTTATTTGGTATAGCTTTTTGAATCTTGCACCAAACTCCAAGAGTTGGATCTATCCTTCTGTTATAAAGCCTTAGAACCAACCAGTAGCAACGCGCTATCACAGCTACCCACCGGCATCACATCGTTATCGCTCAGTGGACTACCAGTAGAGGGCGCTTCGCTACTCACAGTTCTATCGAGACTCACCAAGCTGAGTGAATTGAGACTTTGTGGGATTAACATGATCTCTGAAGAGGACATTGAAGAGGTAAGGGTTTAGATGTGGGATTATTAAAGGCAAAGTCAATCCTGTATGCTTCGTTTTGGGGTAATGCGCACCCTCGATGAGGAAATTTTAAGTGTCTACTGAAGTATTTCTAGGGCATCAAGGCAATTACCAAGGGGCATGAAGGCAATCACTTTTGTTGCCTCTGTGAAGTGTCAGACCTTTCGATTGTTTTGAGTCCTATATTATTGTAGATGTGCACCAAACAACTTACTTACATTTAAAAAAAGGTGGTCACGCTTTTTATCGCCGAAAGTCGGGAGTGACCAGTCCACGCAGGAAGAACAATCCATTAGGAATTCATAATCTGAGAAGCGTTCTCAAATTCAAATTTGGGGGAATAAAAACTGTTATTTTTTTACATAACCACATTACATTGTAAAATATCCCTCAACTAGGAAATATTGCTTTATACTATCAAATGCTGCTGTAGACTTTCTAACCCAAGGTTTTGTTTCCCATTCATTTTTAAGATTGATTACCAAATGTATACCTTCCTTTTCATTTTAAAAAGCTTACTGAAAATTAAAACCAGGGGTCGTAGTTCCATCCCTGTATGCTTCTATTTTGAAAGGGTAAGGGCACCAAGGCATTTGCTCCTTGGTAAAGGGCACCCTATGAGGACATTTTTAATTTCTCCTTGAGCATTTCAAGGGCACCAAGGCAATGACCATGGGGCATGGAGGCAATTGCCTTCGTTGGCCTGTGATTCCCTTCTTCTTGGATGAATAGGGACCGTCGTGAACAAGCTTTGCTTCTTTATTGATCCCTCTGCACTATCACGATCTAGACCCAATTTCATGGCTCTGCTTACCATAAGCGCAGGGAAGCAGGGAATTCCGTGCTAACCTCAAGCATATTTCACTGGTTAGCTGGGAATTTTGGCTTCTGCGCTTGAGTTTGCGTACTCCATGTTACTAGGCATTTTACGCTTACACAGCTAGTGCAGAAATCTGGCGCTTGCAAGTAAGCAGCGAATTGTGATCGTAAGCGCATAATTCGGCGGTAAGCAGAGCCATGAATTAAGCCTAGATACATTCTTTAACTGGTTTCCGCATGTTTTATATAAACGTAACTTTGTGTGATTTGTGTGATTAACTTTCTTCAGTTTTTAAACACTGGTATTATTTACATAAAACCTGCAACATTTAATAATTGGACTCTAAAAGTACAGCCAAAATGATTTAATTTTTCCTCAAGTCTTTTAGAGTTTTTTGTCTTTTTAAAATAGTGATAAAACAATCCAGCTTTGTAACTTTCCTTTGCACTAAGTATTGACATATTCTTTATGTTGTGTCTTATTATACCTGTTCTGTACTCATAGGCCTACTTTTAAAAGCTTAGTTACTTTTGTATCTTATCTGTTAATTAAAAAAAAAATTATTTGATTACATTGAGTCAATATACATAACATTATAATTGCAGGATTGGTGGCACTATGGTTCATGTTGGCCTAGTCGTAGTTGTAGGTATTCTTTATTTTGTATCTTACCATTCTTTATTTTGTGTCTTACGATACCCGTACTCATAGGCCTACTTTTAAAAGCTTAGTTACTTTTGTATCTTATCTGTTAATTTAAAAAAAATATATTTGATTAAACTGATTAAACATACATAACATTATAATTGTAGGACTCGGTGGCACTATGGTTCATGTTGGCCTAGTCGTAGTTGTAGGTAGATTCTACACTAAACACCACGCCATTGCTTATGGTATCGCCTTTGGTGGAGTAGGTGCAGGTATTTTCACCTTCCCACCATTATTCCAATACCTGGCCCCAATTTCATAGCGCTGGTAGCATGAAAATTTGCTCTAAAGCATGAAATTTCTTCCTTGATAAAAACAGGATTACCAACCAAATTTCCATTGTTGCATTTTCCTTGTTACTAGTATTCAGCTGTTGTTTGCTTAAAATCTTGAAAATCACATGGAAATTTGGTTAGTAATCCTGTTTTTATCAAGGCAAAAGTTGTCATGCTAAGCAAATTTTTGTGCTTAGCAGCTCTATGAAATTGGGCCCTGATCGATACCTACAGCTGGAGGAGTAGTCTTCTCATCCAGGCCGCAATGGACATGTGGCAAATATTTAATCCTCTGAACGACTTTGTCTAATTACATTTCAGATGTTTAGTGTGGTTGGTAGTCAACTGACCGCACTTGACATGAGTGGTTGCCATGAGTCTATGACCGACCATGCTCTAAGATCAATCCTTAAGCATTGTACCGAGTTAGAGAACTTATCTCTGTCGTTCTGTGTGCGTCTGACTGGTGAGGCTTTTATCAGTCTTCTACGAGATCAGAGAAGAGCTAGAAACTTGACGTCTCTCAAACTCAACGGATGCAAAGAGGTATGGCTAAGAGTTTGTGAAGAAAGTTTTCAATCTGTGCCCAATTTTATGACTCTGTTTACAGCTAAATTTTCAGTCACAACAACTTATATCTTTCACATTGCCACATTTACTAAGAATTGAAATGTTTCTCAAAACTCTTTTTTACTGATTACCAAAACGTATAGCTTTACCTTGAATACCTACAAATTCCCTCTAAATTTTTTAGAAATTAACTGACATATATTTCCCTTTCTTCTAGCCATCATCCGCCATTTTTAATTCAATGACACTGTTGACTTTGTAGATTTCACATGCAGTTCTTCTGGAGATAGCAATATCATGTTCTAACCTGGACACATTGTACATAGCTGGACTGAAGTGCGTTGATGACGCTCTGCTCTCGGACATTGCCAATAATTGCCTGAAATTGAGAGATGTTTCTATTAAGAGTTCAACTGGCGCTGATTCACATCAGGTAGGACTCGTCAAAGTGTTTACTTAAAGGCAGTGGACAATATTGGTAATTTTCAAAGACTAGCCTTCACATTTGGTGTATCTCAGCATAAGCACAAAGTAACAAACCTGAGAAAATTTGAGCTCAATCGGTCATCGAACTTGCGAGATAATAATGAAAGAAAAAAAAACCCTTGTCACACGAAATTGTGTGCGTTTAGATGGTTGATTTCGAGACATCAAGTTCTAAATCTGAGGTCTCGAAATCAAATTCGTGGAAAATTTCATCTTTCTCGAAAACTATGGCACTTCAGAGGGAGCTGTTTCTCACAATGTTTTATACCGTCAACCTCTCCCCATTACTCGTCACCAAGTAAGGTTTGATGCCAATAACTATATTGATAAATTACCATTAGTGTCCACTGCCTTTAAAGGCTGGGTCGCACCAAATTAGTTCTCACTACATCCGAACACCTTAGAAAATCATAAAACAGGTTTGTTCTGGCTAAAATGTATAAGCTTTGGCCGGAAATGTGTCTATAATGTGACCCTATAAATCTTAAATTCTGGTAATAAATTTGGTTGGTCCGTAAACAGGATTGAAGTGCTGCAATTGATCTCATTTTCATTACGTTGCTACTCTGTCTAATTGCAGGACAGGACGTAGTGAGAACGAGTTCCGTGTGGTGGGGGTACAAACATTTCTTATTGAGGACATGCTTGTGCCCTGAGACCTCTTATTATATATTGTTCTCGACTCGATCCACAGACCTTTTGGTTCACGGAACTGTAATTTTTATTCTCTGTCTCAATGTTAATGCACGTCTTTAGGGACCATTGATAAATTTTCTCTCATGACAAGTCTGGGGTCGATTTCACAAAGAGTTGGGACTAGTCCTAACTTAGGACTAGTCCTAGGAGATATACAAATTGCATGGATAGTCCTAAGTTAGGACGAGTAACTGGTCCTAACTCGAGATAAGACTAGTCCTAACTCTTTGTGAAATCTACCCCTGGTCCGATAAATATTTTGAGCAACAAGCCCTATGGTCTTGTGGATTTGTCCTCCAAATTTGAGCCCTGGACACAATTATTCAGTCAGTTTTAACATTTGATTTTTGCAGGTAACAGATAAAGGTCTGTTAGAGTTGATAAGATGCTGTCCCCTAGAACATGTAGTGATCTCTGGAATTCATAAAGTCACTGATAAGACTGCCCTGTCTCTCGCCAACGCCTGCCCAGACCTAAAGAGCCTTTATGCTTCAGGATGTACTATGATTACTGCAGCTGGCCTTCGATATCTTCAGGTAAGTTCAACCGTTTTGGCTCTGGTGCAATGAGTTTCTGAACGAGAATGTCAAAAATGCATGCCCCCGATTGGTTGAATGAGCGTGGGCGTATTCTGTGTGGAGCAATTCAACCAATAGAATGCATTCTCTTTGCGTTGTGATTGTTATCGTTTTCGTTATCGCTGCAGTGTGACTCGACCTTTACTGTTGTATGTACTGTTTTATTTCAGTACATTTTTACTGTTGTATCTACTGTCTTTATTTCAATGCATTTTTACTGTTGTATCTACTGTCTTTATATCAATGCATTTTTACTGTTATATCTACTGTTTTTATTTCAGTACATTTTTACTGTTGTATCTACTGTTTTTATTTCAGTGCATTTTTACTGTTGTATCTACTGTCTTTATGTCAATGCATTTTTACTGTTGTATGTACTGTTTTATTTCAGTGCATTTTTACTGTTGTATCTACTGTCTTTATGTCAATGCATTTTTACTGTTGTATGTTCTGTCTTTATATCAATGCATTTTTACTGTTGTATCTACTGTCTTTATATCAATGCATTTTTACTGTTATATCTACTGTTTTTATTTCAGTACATTTTTACTGTTATATCTACTGTTTTTATTTCAGTACATTTTTACTGTTGTATCTACTGTCTTTATATCAATGCATTTTTACTGTTGTATCTACTGTCTTTATATCAATGCATTTTTACTGTTATATCTACTGTTTTTATTTCAGTACATTTTTACTGTTATATCTACTGTTTTTATTTCAGTACATTTTTACTGTTGTATCTACTGTCTTTATTCCAATGCATTTTTTTTACTGTTGTATTTACTGTCTTTATTCCATTGCATTTTTACGGTTGCATCTAGAGTCTTTTTGTCAATGCATTTTTACTGTTATGCATTTTTACTGTTGTATCTACTGTCTTTATGTCAAATCATTTTTACTGTTGTATCTACCATCTTTATGTGGATGCATTTTTAGTATTTTTACTGTTTTGGAAGTCTTGTAAGGGTCTAATTGTGATTATATTATTATTATTTTTTTTTTTTTTGGGGGGGGGATTGTGTTGTTTCCTTGCTTTTACCAGTTGTTAGATTTTTAATCATTGTCTAGTCATTTTTTATGTGTTTGTTACATCTTATGGGATGGGCGCAATATTAATCAATAAATTATTACAACAACTGATCACAATATATGTCAACTACATCTACACAATACATGGTTAAGGTCAATTCCTTGGCAAAATGCTATGAAACATGAGGTTGTAAGAAGTGGGTGTGTTGAAATATATTTGATAGATGGAAACTTGCATCGGGGATAAAGAACATTAATGCTGGTTTTACCCATATACACAGGTGTGTGTTAGCACTGTATACTCAGTACTTTTCAGAGCTCTGTGAACAAAATAGGATTCAAACTGCCTCTAGCTACCGAGCAATCTGGGGGGTCTAGTTGGTATGACACTGCTCTAGAATTGCAAGTGTCATTGGTTCGAATCCCACCCGAGTAAAATGCCTGGGATGATTTGTTCTCAGAGCTCGGAAAAGTACTGAGTATACAGTGCTTACACAGATCAGCGTACGGGTAACCAAAATTAATACAATTTGTTGTTTATTTTTGTAGGATATGTGCAATGAGAGAGTCCACATTGTCCACAAGATCCCCAACCTGGACCCAAACCAAGTCATGGCTAAGAACCTGGACACAGGAGAGTTCTGCAGAGTTGACCAGATGCATTGATCCAGTTGACCACCCCAATCCCTAATACCCAAATGGTCAAGGTAAACTTGTATCTATATTTATTGTTGCCTGTTGTGGCTGAACGGTCTAGGCCACCGGACCCAAGCTCTGGTGTCAGCAGCAGAGTGTGGGTTTTTGAATCCCAGTCATGACACTTGTGCCCTTGAAAAAAATTGGGTTATAGTGCATTCTGCTCTACCAGCCAAGCTTTTAGTGGTTGAAACCCACCGAACCCTTCATGTAGCTCTGGTGTCAGCAGCAGAGTGTGGGTTTTTGAATCCCAGCCATGACACTTGTGCCCTTGAAAAAAGTTGGGTTAAAGTGCATTCTGCTCTACCGGCCAAGCTTTTAGTGGTTGAAACCCACCGAACCCTTCATGTAGCTCTGGGGTTGTCAGTAGAGTGTAGGTTTGAATCCTGGTCATGACACTTGCGTCCTTGAGCAAACCATAATTGCTTTGTAAAAAGTTGGGAATGTAGTGCACTCTGCTCTACTAACCAAGCTCCTTGTGGATGACACCCATGCTTACATCCTTACGGACTGTAAAGGGGTAACCCGGTTCCAGACCCAAGAGTAGCCCCATGGGGGCAATGGAGGGCGTCCTTGTATGGTGTTAGAATCTAGCGTGGAAGCCTAAGGCTTAGAGAAATATGCAAGTTGTAGGTTTAATAGGTTAGTATCGGCTGTTCGTGGACTACCAAATCACCTTGATTTGGGGGAAACTGTTTCTTTTGCGCAGCGGCATCATAATTGTACACACTGTTGTGACTCAAGAAGTTGGCATGATCAAAAAATACACTGGCTTCTTGTCATACCATACAATAGCGGCTATTTCCCCATTAAACACTCTGCAGAGGGTGGGTTCAAGTCCCAGTCTTGACACTTGTGCCCCTGAGCAAGACATTTAACTATAATTGCTTCTCTCCACCAAGGGTGAAATGGGGACCTGTGAGGGCAGAGATGGTTCTTGTGAATGATTCAGCTTAATGGCGCATATTTGTTGCACAGGCTATCTCCCACAGTGAGCTGAGATGGTGTAAGGATTAATAATAATAATAATAATAATATTAATAATAATAATAATAATAATAATAATAATGCATTTATAATGCGCCATCTATCTAGTGTACAAGACCCTATTCCGAGGCGCAGAACAAAAAACAATACATACAACAAAAAAGAAATGTAGAACATAATACAAAATTATACAATGAATAACCTACTGTCAAGACATGTAATGAGCTAAGTGTAAGAGGATTTAAATAAATGAGTTTAAAGCAAGTTTTTAAACAATGGAAGAGAACTATAGCACCTGATGTTATTAGGTAAAGCGTTCCAAAGTTTAGGAGCACAAGCAGAAAAGGCACGATCGCCATATGATGAGGAATTTCTAGGAATAGTTAAAAGGGACTTAGCAGAAGAACGGAGAGTGTGAGAGGGGGCATAAGGTACAAGGAGATTTGCAATATAAGACGGAGTCAAGCCGAACTGAGATTTAAATGCAATAAGTAGAATTTTGAATTGAATTCGTTGTCGAATGGGTAGCCAGTGAAGTTCGTGCAATATAGGTGTTGATCATGTTTTTTAAAATTTGTTTAAACACGAGCGGCAGCATTTTGTAAAAGTTGTAGTTTGTGGAGCTGGTGTTCGGTAACTCCGTATAATAGGTAATTACCATTGTCAAGGCGACCAAAGAATGAATTATAGTAGCAGCAGTTTATGTGATAAGGTCTTTCGAATGGTATTAACAGTTCTTAAGTAATAGTATGTCGATTGACAGATTCTGCTGACATGTTTATCCATGGACAGTGTGTCATCAAAAATAAATCCCAAAAAACGCGCACTAGGTGAGGCGTGAATAGAGGCACTGTCAACATGGATGTTATAATTTATGATTCTATGGCGTTGATGTTTGGGAGTTATAATGAGAAATTCAGTTTTATCATCATTTAGTGTTAGCTTGTTAATTGTCATCCACGACTAAATCTCAGATATGCGGGCTTCGGCACACTGACGAGCCGATTCCTCACTATTGGGTTTGTTGAAATCAAATGGTAAATAGAGCTGTGTGTCATCTGCATAGGAATAAAATAAATGACACAGTTACCAGGGGTGATAATGTTGGAAGCCCTTCAGTTGTGCGAAGCACTGTTTAATTATTATTATTACCGATTGCATTCATCATCTCTTTTGTCAGTGTAGATTTCTGCGTTTGTAATAGCTAAGGTCCCATTTGATAGGTATTGACTTGATGCTCAAACATCTGTGTTAGGGCTGGGCCTGTAATTATGTTTTGGATCTTTTCTGTTTTGGGAGTGTCGTGGCCGAGCGGTTAAGAGCACCGAATTCAAACTCTGGTGTTTCTGATCAGCAGAGTGTGGGTTCGAATCCCCAGCCGTGACACTTGTGTCCTTAAGCAAGACACATAACCATTGCTTCATCCTTCGGATGGGACGTAAAGCCGTTGGTCCCATGTGTTGTGTAAACGCATGTAAAAGAACCCAGTGCACTTATCGAAAAGAGAAGGGGTTCGCCCCGGTGTCCCTGGCTGGATTGGCAGCATATTGCGCCATAGCACCTTGTAAACCATTACATGGTGCTTAATGATTAGGTCTTATATCTCAAAATTCCCCCCACTCCTTGCAGTAATAATACCTGACGCTTTGTATCCTTTGGCAAAAGGCGCGTTATAAATCGGTTATTACTATTATTTATTATTATTATTTTATAGTTCTGCATTTGCCTTAGGTGTTCGGGCATTCCACCCAGAACACGTTTTTATTTATTTTATTTTTTTATTTTACCAAACTTCTTCATCTCTTCTTCTCAGCATCCCTTCTGAGTGAAATTTCTCATACGCATGAAAAGCATTTTCTTTCTTAAGGACAACACAAGAAATAATACAAAAAAGCACATTCTTCTGTTTCTGATGAAATTTATTACTATTAAAGCGTGGGGAAATTGCAGCTTATGAACCAACACCAGGTATGAACCAACACAAAGATATTCTTGTGGGTTAATGGTTTATTTTACCTCAAAAACGATTACGGTCAGCAGTACCCATTCTGTAAACATCTTGCCCTTGTCGGCCCTGTGCTTGTCTTCGTTGGCCATTCCTGGCCTCTATCTCCATTACTGCAGCTTCTTCTCCTACCAAAGCCCTTTTGTTGAGCTCTGGGGACATGCCTTGGCGACCGTTCTTCTCCATGTGCTGAATAGGAGCCCAGCCAGCTATCTTGATCTTTCTTTTCCTTGATGCTACTAGTTCCTTGGCCTGTTGTACGTGGTCTATTGACTTTTGCACATCGCATTTTTGTAGAAGTGAGACCTTACTACCTATGCAATAGGAATGACTACAAAAGGTCCAAAATGAAACATGTGACCAAGTTGGCGTGCTAACTTCGTCGTCCAAACGAACAAAACCAAAGATACAACAACAGTTGTACAAACGCAAAAACAACAATGGAGTTATAACCCAAATGATACCACAGCTCACCCTTCCAACTGCCCAGAGTATATTTTATGTGGGTTTGAATCAATACCTGAAGGTTGTGCATTGGTTTAACAGGATTTAGCATTTCTGTCAGCCGAATCTGACCCCATTTGGAGCAAGAGCTGTGGGATAACTTGAAACCACACTGCTTGATGCTGTTTCACTCTCTTTAGATATGAAACTGTTTTTGTGCGGGTTCACATTTCTTGCCTTGAATACTTTCCGTTGGCCCTGTATTTGTTCTTTTGGGAGACCGTAAGCAACGATTTCCAATTTTTTTATATTAGCCAGACAACTTTCTTTGTCTGTGTTGTCCACATCAAAAACACACCAATTACCACATTCGGCTGGTAAGCATTTTTAAACCACAACACCTTACTAAAGTTGATGTGTTCATCCTGCACAAAAAAAACTTGATTCTATCGAATCCGAGCCCATTTGGAGCAAGAGCTGTGGGATAATTGAAAACCACACTGATTGATGCTCTTTCACTCTCTTTAGATGTGAAACTGTTTTTGTGCGGGTTCACATTTCTTGCCTTGAGTATTTTCCGTTGCCCCTGTATTTGATCTTGTGGGATCCCATAAGCAATGATTTCAAATGTCTCCAGTTGGTGGAGTGGATATGCCTCTCCTATGTTGTCTGCAAAATTGAAACAGCAAGTCATTTTTACCTTTAGTAGACAGGCAGTAACAGCAATAATAATGCTATAATTTTTAGTTTTATAGTTTTTATTTATTAGCCATACAACTTTCTTTGTCTGTGTTTCCACATCAAAAACACACCAACTACCACATTCGGCTGGTAAGCATCTTTAAACCACAACACCTTACCAAAGTCTGTTTTTCCAACCGGCACAAAAAACCTTGATTCTGCCGAATCTGACCCCATTTGGAGAAAGAGCTGTGGGTTAACTTGAAATCACACTGCTTGATGCTCTTTCACTCTCTTTAGATGTGAAACTGTTTTTGTGCGGGTCCACATTTCTTGCCTTGAATACTTTGCGTTGGCCCTGTATTTTATCTTTTGGGAGACCGTAAGCAACGATTTCCAATGTCTCCAGTTGGTCGAATGAATATGCCTCTCCTATGTTGTCTGTAAAGTTGAAACAGTAAAACCTTTTTACCTTTAGTAGACATGCAGCAATATCAGTGATAATGCTTTAACTTTTGTTATTATTATAGATTTTTTTTATATTAGCCATACAACTTTCTTTGTCTGTGTTTCCACATTAAAAACACACCAACTACCACATTCGGCTGGTAAGCATCTTTAAACCACAACACTTTACCAAAGTCTGTTTTTCCAACCGGCACAAAAAACTTGATTCTGCCGAATCTGACCCAATTTGGAGCAAGAGCTGTGGGATAACTGGAAACCACACTTCTTGATGCTCTTTCACTCTCTTTAGATGTGAAACTGTTTCTGTGCGGGTTCACATTTCTTGCCTTGAGTTGTTTCCGTTGGCCCTGTATTTGATCCTGTTGGAGACGGTAAACAACGATTTCTAATGTCTCCCGTTGGTTGAACTGATATGTCTCTCCTATGTTGTCTGTCTACCATTACAAGAGCCTCGCTGAGCTTAGCTGAAAGTGCACCAAGCTCCTTGTGACCAACGCAGTACACATACAAAGAGGCCATAACATTACACAGCTTGAAAAAAAGTGTTTGACTGATGATGTACAACCGATATCTAAGTCGTCTTGAGAGAAAACTTGGATCTTATCATGTAGCAACTTCTTAACTCTATCTGTATCTTTGATGGGAAGGGGGAAACCCTTAATTTAAAATCTAAGGAGACCAACGAAGGAGAAACTGGGTTGGGTACGGCAGTACAACTAGCTGTCTGGGCGGATTGTGAAGAAAAGCTGCACTTATAGGCTTTCGCCCTAGCACACTCGATGGAGAGATGGTTAACAAACTGTTTCCCAGCCTTCAGCTGGCACACCCGCTCATTTCTTTCACGACACTAGTGTTTGTGCCTA
This sequence comes from Asterias amurensis, assembly GCF_032118995.1. Classification (NCBI taxonomy): domain Eukaryota; kingdom Metazoa; phylum Echinodermata; class Asteroidea; order Forcipulatida; family Asteriidae; genus Asterias; species Asterias amurensis. Next base: position 22,414,755 of record NC_092655.1, read on the forward strand.
CGAGCAGGGGGACATCATCTTTTTCCTGACGGCTTGGGGTTAATAATAATAATAATATAATAACTTTTGATTTATATAGCGCCTAATAACTAATACTTAATTCTTTAAGCGCTTTACATTTGTGCCCTGGTCATAGGACCAATAACATCCCCTTTTAATGTTTCTCAGCTCCCTTGGGAGTATACAACCTGGGCAACAGTTTATATCGTTTCAAAGGCTTTTTCATTCACAATATCAACCTCTACCCTCGCAGGTACCCATTTATACCCCTGGGTGAAGAGAAGCAATTATAGTAAAGTATCTTGCTCAAGGACACAAGTGTCACGACCGGGATTCGAATCCACACCCCGGTGAATCAGCACCAGAACTTGAATTCCATGCTCTTAACAACTCGGCCATGACACTCTACGACAAAGGGTTTCCCAGCCTTCAGCTGGCACACCCGCTCATTTTTTTCACGACACTAGTGTTTGTGCCCACGAGCAAGGGGACATCATCTTTTCCCTGACGGCTTGGACACACTAGGGCAAGGGTAGTAACTTCGTGTTTCATCCCTGCAGTGCTAGCAGGGAACATTAGACTAACTTCTATATAACCCTTGTATGGTACTTTCTGGTCGGCTGCCCCTATCATCGCAAGGTGCGACAGGGGTTGAAGTTGGTGGTGCTTCAAGAAACGGTGGTAAAACTTCTCTGTCACGCAGGTAACCTGCAACCCGGTATCAAGGAGACACATCGTGGAGTTTCCGTCGATGAAGACAGGAGTAGTAGCCTGGTCGCCGACAACGCTTCTGGGGATACTTGAGACATCATCACAAGAAGGAGACTCTTGATACCTGGTTGCAGTTGTCATTAGTTTTGCTGGACCCTTAGATGGTTTGGGGACGGCAAGAGGGCCCTCTACTGCTGTCCGCTGTCATTTTTCGAACTCTGTGGTTTGGATGCAGTAATGCGGGTCAACATCTTCTCCTGTACCAGCGCTGGATTCTTCGGTGACTTACAAATGCCACTGCGGTGGCCCTCCGCCCCGCAATTATAGCAGAAGAAAGATTGGTTTCTCTTCTTTCTGCTGGAGTACGATGAGTTGCCTCGCTGGACACTGGGTGACGACTTGAAGAGGCCATCCAACCGTCAGTGAAGGCAGTCGACGGCCTGTCTAAGCTCTTCCACCTCACCTGTGGGTTTAGGGGAAGGAGTGGGTGGTTGTACTGTCTGCTCTATAGCCAAGACGGAGACCCTCTTTGGTGGGCAGCAGTGAGCAGCATTTCGGTCCATTTTTGTCCTCCAGTTGGGACTCCGCCACCCGGACTTTTTCGGAGTAGTTCAAGAATACTAGGTGGGTTCGTCTTCCTGGAGTCCAACTGCAAGGTGTGGAGTAGGTTGTCGTTGACAGTGAAGTTGTTAAATTCAGGAATGCTGTGGTTGTAACTCTGTTGCCATGTCATTCCTACTTGCCTTCTTTCCAATTCTGGTGTCATTTTCTGCTCAGTGTCCTGTCTCGTTCCTTGGAAAAGGCTGAAGATCCTGTTATCTGCTACCCGTTTGTCGGCTATTGTCAGAGTCAATGGACTGTCTTTTGGGCTGGCCATGTTGAACCTTTCCAATTCTCTTTCAGCTTTGCACAGCTCGTCTGTGTTGTCTCGACCGGTGAACAGCCCAAGGAGTTTTTCTATAACACCCTAAGAGGAGAAGCAAAAACTGTAAAAATGCATTGATAATAATTAAAAGAAATTAAAAAAATACACTGAAATTCAAACATGTTCATGAAAATACAATACAATACAATTACAAAAAAGTACAATAGAATATAATACAAAAAAATACAATAGAATATAATACAATACAATAAAACTTAGTTGCCCCTGCATGGGAAATTTCTTTGCACAAGAACACTTTGAAACTGAACATCAACAGACTTGAGTGGAGTTTGTTCATTCCGGTTGATCTTATTATTCGACCTCATCTCAGCCATTTACAGTGACAAAACAATTGGTTCTTTTACCGACATCCTAACAACTCAAAGCGCATATAGCATTAGCCTCCTTTCGCAATTGCAAAGACAACTGTTTCAGAATCGTCTCTTCTAGCTTGTTTTCCCCGAGCAACTGTCGCATTCGCCGTAGAAGTTGTGATGGCTTACGATTTCCCAACTCCTCGGCTATCAGGAGCTGATGGAGGCGCTTCTGCTCTGATGTTGAGGTACGCCGAATGAGTTCAGCCTTAAGTTTGTCGTAACAAGCTGTGGCTGGAGGTGTGATTATAATATCCCTCACTTCCTGGGCAATCTCCGGTTGGAGTGAGCCGATAACATAGGCGAAACGAGTTTCCTGTGTTGTTATTTTGCAAATCAGGAACTGTGCTTCCACCTGCGCGAACCAAAGGGTGGGGTCATTTGGCCAGAATGTTGTTAAGTGGTTGTCTCGCCCTTACCTCTGCTTCCATAAGGTTGTCCTCGGCAATCACCCGCAGTGTCCTGCCGTAGATCTTTAAAGCTCATCTAACGGGGCCGCATTGGAGCCAACCTTTGATGAAGTCGCCTGTCCCGAAGTCCGGCCATGAACTGGGTAGCCAACATGCTGTCCTGGTTGTCCCCCCAAAACAGTGTCCTGCCAACCATGGTGAGCACAGGTGATTTCCACGCCCCTGGAAAGCCGGTGAAGGTAATGGCAAAGTCGCCGGTGGTTGATTGATCTTTACCAAAAGGGGTCAATACAGCTTACCTTTGCTGATGGATAAAAAATGTTTAATGTGAACATGTTCGAGGTTATTGCATTCAAAAACTTTCTGATGTTGACGCCAGACATCAACATAGCTATGACTACTGGTATTACTATTATTATAATTTATTTTGCCAAAACAGCGCAAAAGGCACAAAATATCATGAAAGCAAACACAAGAAATACAAAGATGAAGAGAACCACAAAGACAACAATAATACAACTAACCGAGGACGAACCAAAATGCAAAAACCAAAGCAACAAAACAACAAAATGTTGCCCGCAGCAACACTGCCCACCGTCGGTTGGCTCTTCCAAACTCGATGGTAGCTCCAAGTCACTTGATCTTCTTACTTGGTACTGAGCATGATGGACAACAGATGAAAAGCTCAAGGAGGTTGTTATGAAACACAAGGTATTTCTTTTCCTCAATGACACCAACTTGTTTAGGTTCATTATCAGAGCTGTAGAAAGAAACTCAACCAAAAACCTCTTTTGATATTATGGTCCAAATATAAATCCATAGACATACAGGCAGTACAAACAGTGTAGACAACCTACAGATCACATTGTAACATAAATAATGTTAAAAACTTGCCCAAACTTAGGTAAAAAACTCAGCTTTCTTACACGGCAAGAGGAGAGTTTAAAAAAGCACAGCCACAATGATGAAGAGCGCCCTCTGTTGTTTTTGACATCCCTCATAAAGATAGAACTCAAAAACCATTCAATAAACTTGACAATAAAATAAAGTAAATCTATAGTAAACTAACCTTGAGTCTGTGTCAGAACTTGGTGTACTTGACACGTCATAGCTTTTGTCTGAGGACTGTTGTGTCTCCTCCTCCTCCACGCTGGAAGAGTCCGACTCTTTGTACTGTTCATGCTGCATCCGTGAGTGGTTGTCACTTTGGTGTAGTTTTGATGTTTTTTTCAAGTTCACACTGAATGTATCTTGTATGAACAAAAGGCCAGCGTGACTGTGAATACCTATCCCCGAGGGGGGCCAAGACGTTTTTTTTTTGTGTGTGTGTTATTCTCTATTTATAATACATTGGCATTACCCCACTTTCAATACGGAATTCTAGCTTGGGGAAATACTCATGCTTCTTACCTGAATAAGCTATTAAGATGGTCAAACACCATTTTGTGCACTCTCTTCGTCTGACATGTCTTAGTTGCCATGACGATATGTCCTCCACCCACTCAGAAAGTTTGGGGTCCTCATCAATGTTTATCCTTCCTGCTAATTATCGCCCCTGCTCAGAAATAGCTTTTCCTCCATGTCACATCCCTGAATTGAAAGTTAGCCAAAACCAGACATTAACCTTCAGTAGATAGTTTAACACACAAACACAAGAGAGGGTCAAATCAAACGCATTGTCCACATATTCATTTACGAATGAAACTAGGCCTATATACATTAATTTACAAGTCTACGACTATTCGGTGAACACTAATCGTTTTGACAACATTAACCAAAATAAAAGCTCTCGATTTGTTTCAAAGAAAATTCTTCTTTAAACACACACTTCAAATTATTTGATCTCAATAGCTTAATCAAACAAATACTTTCTCAAATCAAGTTATTAAACAAAACAAAATATGATACAGGTCGTTCTTTCGATCCTGGCCTAGAATAGTATGCCAATGAAACTGCTTAATGATCAGTTTAAATATTAGTTAGGTCGTACTTGTCACTCTCAGAGCACTTAATTGCGCATTTAATAAGAGACTTCTGCAGAATTTAATCTAGAAACAACTAGCTCAGTTCTCAATAACCGGTTCTATCATCAAGGCTGACAAACACACGTCCTCTCCTCAGATATCTCAAGTCGCAAGTGCCCGCTCAAATAATATTTGCTCCCAACAAAAATTATGAAACCTGCGAAAAAGTGTACCCCATGACTTCCCAACTATTGTTACCAAAGGGTGCATCATCGAAAAAGAAGCACTTCTGGGCCTATATAAATAACAGCCAATTTCTTTAAAATGAAGTCTTCAGACTTTACAGGCCCATTGGCCACAAAAACCAAAATCTTATTACTCTCAGAAAGCAAACTTAACTTTGTACAAATAGTAAGTTCTCTAAATCAATTCACTTTGTGACAATCCATTGGTTCCTCGCAAATAACTAAATCTAGGGTTGGCATCATTGAGGCAATGCTAATTGCGTCATCGTCTTCGGCACATTACTCCTTGGAAGGAGAAAGGTAGAGCGGTGTTATCGCAGTCGGCATCCAGCATAGCTGCTGTATTTGAAATGAATTGAATAATTTATTCATCAAGTATATAAAAATACATGAAATTTACAATCCTATTGTACAGCAACATAAAAAATATTAAAATGTAAAATTGCACAAGAATTACCACAATACTACATAAAACAATAACCTAAATGTAAGTAAAAATCATTAAAGTTTATATAAACAAACAAATAAACAAACAAACAAACAAACAAACAAACAGTCAAACGCTAAAGCATGATTGGGTAGTGGACCCCCTCCCCAAATTGAACGAGGCCAAATTGCCAGAAAATCAAATAAAACTTGGCTTCTTTGGTTCGGCCTCCTGACTTTTTCCTGTGGTTCTTCCAAGCAATGTGTTTATATCTTCGATCAAAATTGGAATTGGACAAAACTTGAACTCTTCATTCATTGTCTCCTATTGCATGGCAGGGCAAGCAGAAACTGTAAAACAATTGAAAGGGTGAACATAGCAACTGTAGACTTGGCGTCTTTGGTTCGGCCTTCTGACTTAGTTCTTTTTTGAGGTTCTTATATCTCCAATCAGAAGTGGGATTGGACAACACTTAAACTCCTCTATCATGGTCTCATACTGCATGGCGAGGCAAGCAGAAACTGTAAAACACTTGAAAGGGGGAACATGGCAACTGTAGACTTGGCATCTTTGGTTCGGCCTTCTGACTTAGTTCGTTTTTCCTGTGGTTCCTCCACGCAATGTGTTTATATCTTCGATCAGAATTGGAATTGGACAACACTTGAACTCTTCAATCATTGTTTCATACTGTTTCATATTCCATGAGTAATCAAGCACAAGCTTCATTCTGGCATATTCAAGATCTCAAGGTCATCGATTTGGTTCTTCAGGATGGAAATCTTACTGTAGTTGTCATCATGGTTGATGTACAGAACTATGGTTTTTCGCCAAGCTTCGATGTCGGACAAATTAGGTGATTCATTCGAGTCTGACATGTTGAAACTATGACCGGATAATGAAATATGTACAAACTGATGTATGTCAACGGTAATATTTGATTAATTTGGGTAAGATTCGGGAGCGATTCGGAAAGACATCCACTGCTCGCTGAACCATGTATTCAACAACAAAACACGTGTTGAAATAAATAACGCTGCCTTCTGAGACTATGGTTGAAGACTTTGATGGAAGCGGTTGGGGCGTTACCATCTGTGACTATTTCGCTGGCCTCTCTTCCTTTTAGTTGGCAGTCCCCTCGTTCCGGACTGAGCGTGGATTATGTTGAAGTCGAATCCAAACGGATTATGACTGGTTGACTTTGGTTCCTCATCACCCGAGATTGTCTGAGTCAAGAAGCCATCTAGTGCTGGAAAAGACCCCTGTTCATCAGCGACGACAACTGAATCGTCTGACCCATAGAGGATGATACTTTTTGGGATGATTTTAAAAATCCTTCCCAGTGGTAAACTCTTCATATGATTCTTTTTCAGTTTTAACATTCTATCGCCCGATTTGGGCCATGTACGAGAAAACTATCATTGACGAAAGCCTCTAGTTGTTTCCGAAGTGGGTTTTAAAGGCAGTGGACACTATTGGTAATTACTCAAAATAATCATTAGAAACCTTACTTGGTAACGAGTAAAACACTGTGAGAAATGGCTCCCTCTGAAGTAACAAAATTTTTGAGAAAGAAGTAATTTTCCACGAATTTGATTTCAAGCCCTCAGATTTAGAATTTGAGGTCTCGAAATCAAGCATCTGAAAGCACACAACTTCGTGTAACAAGGGTGTTTTTTCTTTCATTATTATCTCGCAACTTCGACAACCAATTCAAATCTTCACGAAAGCACACAACTTCGTGTAACAAGGGTGTTTTTTCTTTCATTATTATCTCGCAACTTCGACAACCAATTCAAATCTTCACGGGTTTGTTATTTTATACATATGTTTAGATACAGCAAGTGAGAAGACTGGTCTTTGATAATTACCAATAGTGTCCAGAGTCTTTAAACCATCTCAGCTCCATTGGGAGTAACAGCCACATGTGTAGTGCACTAAGCTTAATCAATCACAAGAACCATGCCTTCACATGTACTTTTTTTCCCCCCTTGTGATAAGAAGTAGATCATATTGCTCAAGGACAAAAGTGTCATGAATGGGATTCTAACCCACACTCTGACGACTTCTAAGACTTGAATTCTAAACCACTTGGTCATGACACCCTTTGTTTCTTTGGAATTTGTATAAAACTAATGTGTGCTATTGATAATTTTTGTAAACAATAATGCGATAAATTCACACTTGCATGCTATGTAGATGTGATAATTATTAAATTAATTTCATCCACTTTTTAATTTCATGTTTGTTGAGGACCTAGAGATAGTAGAATGAAATGAAAGTGTTGATGACATTGTAAAATAAAACTTGACGCTGCCATATCTTTTCAATGTTACAACTCCCTAAAGACATGTTTTAAATCTCTAATCGTATAATGTGTGCAATTGGAATGACTTGAATAGATTTGTAATGTACAATTGTAAGCTTCCATTTGCCCTGTGATTTTGAGATGTATGTTTTTTCTATTTTGCTTTTTTATTTTTATTTTTTACCAACTCCTTTGAGAAATATTTTCCTTATGAAAACAATATTGTAAATATGCACATTTAAAGAACTTTTACCCTTTTAAAGGGAATGTATACATTTGGTAATCACTTCTAAAAACGATGGCAATACAACTTTTGGTTAGAAAAATGTATAAAAAAATATATAAAACCGTTTTTAGGGCCCTAAATTTTAATCTGAGAAGTGTACTGTAAAAAATGATATCTCTAAAACACGATATCCTTTTGAAATGAAATGTTTACATGTTTGTTTTATTGTATACATCGACATTTTTATAGGATTAAACCAAGCATACAGTTAACAAAAAAAGGCCACCAAGCGCAAGCGGATCAACAATTGAACTTAATTATGGGCCATTATTGATGAAATGCAAGCTTAAAGCCATTATACACTTTCAGAATCGAAAAAAAAAAAAAGTTCACAGATTTACAAATAACTTACAGGGTTTACAGAAGGTAGTGGTAAAAGACTTCTCTTGAAATATTATTCCATAAAATGCTTTACTTTTTGAGAAAACATTAAAACAATATCATTTCTCGATAGCGAGAATTACGAGAATTAAACACATGTCATGACACGGCGAAACGTGCGGAAACAAGGGTGGGTTTTCCCGTTATTTTCTCTCGACTCCGATAACCGATTGAGCCTAAATTTTCACAGGTTTGTTATTTTATAAAGAAGTTGTGATGCACAAAGTGTGGGCCTTTGGACATTACTGTTTACTGAAAATGTCCAATGGCTCTAATGCATGATGCCAGGTTTCCAAACTGTTCATGTTATGGGGCCATGCAATAAGTTGAATGGCCTTTTGACTGTGTTTTTTTCTGTGACATTTTGATGCCCCTTATCATTTGCTGTGTCTCAGATCAACGCACAGCGGACAATATTTTGATTTACTCTGGGCAAATCTGTGGGGCACAATGTATTTGCCCCAAGTGCTTGGCAAGAATTGTGGTCCACCATGGCTACAACATGATCAAGTTCCAGTGATGTTCTTGATACATGTGATATGGTTACTGTATGCATCTACCTTAATACAAACAACTCTCATAAGAATATTTCTGGGTTTTTTTAATTACTAAGTTATTACTATTTTTGTCTTTCAAAACTGATTGCTTCAAGGCCAACAAATGAAAGTTAGTTGTAATTTTATGTTCTGCCTGCATTAAACAAACAGATATGAGAGTACTAATAAAACAAATGATATAGTAACAGTGTAAGATGAAAAACATACATTATATATTGTACCTTTAACTTGTGAATAAATTATAAAACGTGCTTATTTGAGTATGTCATGATTGAACAGAGTCATCTCAATGAGTGCATTGTGTGTGAAGTTGTTTTGTCATCCTCATTTTAAGGTCAATTAGATATGAATTAAAACAAGATAACAAGTTAATTAACAACGTCAAGATACATCATCTTCTAATTGAATAATGATGAACACAATATTGTGTGGGTATCCAAGCGTGGAAATGGGTAAGCTGTATTGAATGAGTGCTCAGTCATGCAGTTATTTCAGTATCAATTTTCTCTGAAGTAGCTTAATTGCCATCACGGCTTATCCAGTAATTTTAACTTCGTGGAGGGGGAGGAGCTAAGGACTTTTTGGGGTGGCTGGGGAGGGGGATATTTGAATGATGTGTTGAACCCATTTTGTTTATGTTTTTTGGGGGGAAAGGTTTCTGACTTGAAGAAGGGTGGGGGGGGGGGTCGTTTCCCCTGCCTTGGATCCTGTTTGCACCACCACTACTTACCTTTATCACCATACAATGTTAAACTGCTACATCAGGGCCCAATTTCATAGAGCTGCTAAGCAAAAAAAAAAATGCTTAGCATGACATTTCTTCCTTGATAAAAACAGGATTACCAACCAAATTTGCAAGTGATGTTCAGGATAAGCAAACAACAGCTGAATACCAGTAACAAGCAATATGCAACATGTGGAAATTTGGTTGGTAGTCCTATTTTTATAGAGAAAGAAATTTCATGCTTAGCAAATTTGTGTGCTGAGCAGCGCTATGAAATTGGGCCCTGATGTTGGCCTGGCTCACATAGCTTATTTTATTTGGTCACTGAATACCATTTAAACACTACATGTTGTTATACTAACATTATGACAACAATTTGTGGTATTTTAAAAAAACAAAAAGTTCAATATTTCACATGGAATCATTTCTTAAGTCAACTGGTTCTTAGCATCATAGTGACACAAAGTAGGATTTTAGAAACTGTTTTTCTGGATCGTTTCTGTACATGGTTACAGTGGCTTTCATGGTATTGATGTGTAATGAATATTTAATCTGTTTTGTTACCATGGTATCTCATTGAGCTCAATCAACACTACAATGGTATCAAAACACTGCCCATCCTGTTCGACAGTCTTTTTTAATCAACTCGCAGTCATCTCAATTTTCAGCCATTAGTTATTTCTCTGTCTATGATTGAAGAAGAGTTTATCCAGGATAAACTGATCATCGAGCGCAATGCTTTACGCCAGCAGGTTTGTAATTTGGAGCCTGGTTTGGAAGTTAGCTTTTATTCAGCGTGAGTATTCAATTGAATTCAGTTTCAATTACAAGTAACATTTGTTTCTACATTAAAGGCACTGGACACCTTTGTTAAAGTTCTGTCAAAGACCAGTATGCTCACTTGGTGTATCAAAACATAAAATAACAACATTGTGAAAATTTGGACTCAATTGGTCATCGAAGTTGCAAGAGTAATGAAAGAATAATGAGAGAAAAAACACCATTGTCGCATAAATGTGTGCGCTTTTAGATACACAATAAAAGGCTTCAGCTGAAAGTCTTTTATTATTTGAGTGAGAAACTACCTCTTCTTTAAAAACTTTGTTACTTCAGAGGGAGCACAATGTTTCACAATGTTTTATCATATCAACAGCTCTCCATTGATCATTACCAAGTTAGTTTTATGCTTACATCTATTTTGAATATAACAAATTATTACAAATTTACATATTTTAATTATGTGCATTTCTTACAGGTGGATTTGCAAAGTGTCATAATGATGTCACTATCTTGAACCGTGCTGATTACACAATAATCAGTGACAATCGAACCTGGAGTGACGCACGTGACTATTGTAGATCACTTGGGAAGGAGCTTGCTATCCTTGAAACTAAAGAGGAATTTGAATTTATTCAGCAGCTGCTTCGAGATCAGGCAATTCATCAAAATCATTGGCTTGGGGCTAGTGACTCAGAAAAAGAAGGTAAATGAGAATTTCACCGTCGATTTCACCAAACTCTTCCAAACTTTAGGATTAATCTTAGGAATTAGGACGAGTTCAGTTCTGTATCCGAAGACGTTAGGACGCATTGAACCCATCCTAAGTTAGGACGGGTTACTCTCCCTCACTCGAGATAGGATAAATCCTAGTAGTGCGTGAAATATTGGTAATCACTCAAAATAATTGTTAGCATACAAAACTTACTTGGCAATGGAAAGTTGTTGTAAGTATAACACGTTGTGAGAAATGGTTCCCTCTGAAGTAATGTAGTTTTCCAGAAAGAAGTAATTTCTCACTCAAATATTTAAATTGAATTTGAGACCTCAGGTGATATCTTGCAATTTCGAAGACCAATTGAGTTCAAATTTTCACATGTTTGGTATTTTATGCATTATGTTGAGATACACCAAGTGAGAAGACTGGTCTTTGACAATAACCAAAGGTGTCCAGTGCCTTTAATCTAATTTTTATCAAAGAATTGTTTGATTTTCGGCCTTTAGGCTGTTGTGTTCATTCTGGAGTCCTGTCAAAAACATAATCTTGCATATCACTTTTAGCATAGGGCCCAATATTCTTTCTCCCTTCTGCGCAATATTTTAACCACCTATGTGTTTATATCACACGTCTAAACATAGCCACGTGATGCCCTCTCGACTAATTAGAATGGATAAACTGTCCTGGGTGTTTATGAATATGATTTGAAAAGCTTTCTGAAAAAGTTTTCAGATTTGTTCATGGTGCTGTCCATCAACCATGAAAATCTAACTGAACCTTTTTACTTTTTTTCTTCTTCTCACCTTTAGGTTCATTTAAATGGCTGGATGGGAGCGTTCTGCCTTCGGATTCCACTATGTGGCATACAGGTGAACCAAACAGTCAAGGAGTGGAAGATTGTGTTCATGCGTATGGAATATATGACTTCTTTTTGAACGACATTGTTTGTTCAAGTAAATCCAGAAGCATATGTGAAAATAGTTCATGTAAGTACAGATACTTCAGTGCACATTTTTATCCTAGTGATAATTGATATTTATATTAGCCATATTTGCCTGTTAGATTTGAATATTGTCTGGTAAAATTACGTGCTTGATCAGTAGTTACCAATAAAATTTGAATTCCTCAGACTATCGAGACAGTTGCTATGTCTTCCTCAGACTATCGTTGCTATGTCACATATTTAGTGGCAAGCTTTTGCTTAGTTACCTAAGTTCTGAGTGGATGTTTATGGCACAATGGCACAGGGTCTGCTCATCAGGGCCCAATTTCATAGAGCTGCTAACACAACAATTTGCTTAGCATGAAATTTCTTCTTTGACAAAAGCAGGATTACCAACCAAATTTCCTCAGGATTTTCAGGATAAGCAAACAACAGCTGAATACAAGTAACAAGCAATATGCAACGAATGGAAATTTGGTTGATATTCCTGTTTTTATCAAGGAATAAATTTAATGCTAAGCAAGTTTTCGTGCTTGGCAGCTCTATGAAATTGGGCCCTGGAGGTTGCTAATCAAAGGCTTGCCCGAACTATTTGACACAGCAACTGTCTCTATAGTCTGAGGAATTAAATTGTAAGCTGTATTTTATGACTAAGCAAGTCATTGTGCCAGACATTATTAAAATCTAACTGGCCAATGGCGTATGTGACACTGCTGTGGTGTGTCCATAAATCATTGCTTTATACAAAAGGCATTGTTGTACCTCGGTAACAAATTGTGAAGTTTTATTGGTCGAGAACCAATCACGTGATGTGATACAAAAACGCATGTGGGGCCTATAGACCTTATGCACATGACGTCATTTCAGTAGGGCGCCCTCACCTAGAGGTCAAAAGGAGGTTGTTCATTGGCCAAAACTGTGCGCCGCGCGTACAAATCTGTGCGTTTCGATTGTTTCGTCACCGTTTTTCCTCTAAAATGGCGGGTGGATGACGTCAATGGTCTATAGTGTATTTTTTGAGAATTGTAATTTCTTCCTGAAATAAATGAATCTGAAAATGACTTCAGACCTGATCGAAAGCCCCTTTCAGGCATCTACAAGCATCTACAAGCTGCAGAATAACCGCTGCAGATTTTCGACGATATTTAAAAAAGGCAACTACCTTTTGAAATGAAATTTTCACATGTTAGTTTCATTGTAAACATTCATTTATACAGGAATTTTAGTACAAACGAACGGTTCCAAAAACCAAATGTAGACTTTGCCTTTAAGTCCTACTTTAAATAGCGATCCCAGCGTAACTAAGGATTTTTTTTCTATTGAATAGGTCCCGCCAAAACATTCTCGATCACAAAGGGTTACCATCTCAATGGCAATGTCATGGAAACAATGGCTGTCTCTACCCTGACTCGATGCTGCAGTGCATGCATGTCTCATTTGAACTGTAAGTCAGTGAACTTTGACCTCCGTGGATCTGGCGTTCGCAAAATGTGTGAATTAAATGGTTATTCCAAGGCTGGTAATGAAGAGAGCTTTGTCGAGAGTGAAGGATTTACATATGCAGAGTTGGATATGTAAATTAGATTCATGAATAAATTAATTAATAGTACATCACTTAACATTATTTTACCCAGTCGGTTTCCTTCAAAATTTTACAAACTGTACAAATTGTATGCATTGAATTTTGTTTGTTGTTCTTCAAGGATTAGGCTACTTTTTGTAGCACAAAGTTCACAGATTTACATTTAACTTAAACCGTTTAAATTTAAGATAAAGATAGTAGAAAGCTTACCGACAAATATTTCTTGCGGAGGTGCTGCAGTTTTGATTATTTTCGTGACTTGTTTTACTCATTTCTTAAAAACCATACCTCAAAAAGGCTTATAGGGTTGAAATAGTGGGTTTCTATTACAAAACGCATACAATCCCTTTAAAGGATTTTGGTACTTTTTCGAAATGTCCATAGATTTACATTAAACATACAGGGTTTGAAAATAATGATAGTGGAAAGCTTCCCTTCAAATCTTACTTACTGAGGTGCTGTAGTTTTTGAGAAATGAGTAAAACAATGTCATGAAAATACATTTGTAAATGATTAAAATAATTTTCGTCTCATGAGACAAAAATTATTTTCATGACATTGTTTTACTCATTTCCCAAAAACTACAGCACCTCAGCACGTAGTATTTTCAGGGAAGCTTTCTACTATCATTATCTTCAAACTGTGTAAGTGTAAATCTGTGGACATTGTGTTTTTTGTCCTAAAAATGTTACATAGGCATTATTTATAGATAACAATTGAAAATGCCTGTCAAGTTCAATAGAAATAGACACTTTATGATAATAGATACTGCAAATGATGATGTTCTAGGATCTGACTAAAATGTTTAAGTTGATCTTTGTCCAACAATCATTTGTTTATTTTGAATTGAATTTATCTTTCATTAAAACGAATATACAAGGTACCAGCTGCAAAGAAAAAAACTCTTCACAGAAAAAAGCTGCTACAAGTGACTTGTAGCAAAATACCCAAAAGCATAAGGCAAGATTTGACTAACTTTCATTCTCTCAAAAAAAGGAAAATACCAATTTGTCTTACCCTAACACCGATGTGTATTACGCACTGTATACTCGGTAATTTCCCTCAGGAAAGTTTGGAGTATACAGAGCCTAATGCACACGGGTGTTAGGTTAAATTTATTCTTTCTCCCTGATGCAAAACTAACATCTATCAAAAAGGAAAATGCCATGTCTGAATTGCCATTTCAAAAGGAAAATGCCATGTCCGAATTGCCATTTCATAATGTGTGTTGCATGCTAACAAACTATCTACATGTACTAAACACGTTTTGTTTGATTTTCCAGACTTCAATGAGTACGACTACGTTGAATCAAACAAAAACACCTTCTTTTACCCTTTTAAAGGGAATGTATACATTTGGTAATCCCTTTTAAAAACGATGGCATTAAAACTTTTGGTTAAAGCCTACAGCAGCTTTCAATAGTATCAAACTTTTTGAGAAACACTTCCCGTTTCAATCAACTTAACAGTAACAAATCTTGTTTTATTTAGATGTAAAATCAAATTCTTGAAACTTACAGTCCGGGAAGATGTTTTGGAAAGATTTCAATAATAACCTGCCACCTTTTTTTCACAAATGTTTACCAAAAGGAATATCTCTTTTGAATAAATTTAGATACTAATAATTATATTTCATGACAAAGGTAGCTAGACCAATTTTAGTTGCGGGCAATAAGGTCCACCAAGGGCAAGCGAATCAACAAACTTACTCATGTTTAACTAAGTGCAAGCTTCATCAGGCAGGCTTTTTTAATGTGTTCATTCTCTGTGACATCTCCTTATCATTTGCTGTGTCTCAGATCAATTCACAGTGGACAATATTTTGATTTATTCTAGGGGAAATCTGTGCTGGGTGACACAATGTGATTATTTTGTTCTGAGTCCTGGGCAAAAATTCTGAGTCCAGGGCAGGCCTTCCCAGAACCGCCCACCAGGGCTACAACACTGATCAAGTTCCATTCATTTTGATATGTTTCTGTATACATCTTCATTATACAAACAACTCGCATAAGAATGTTTCTGGGTTTTATTTTTAAATATATATTATTGCTATTGTTTTGTCTTTCAAAATTGAATACTTCAAGGCCAACAGATGAAAGTTAAGTTGTAATTTTATGTTTTTACAAACATATAATAATGATCGTACTATAAAATAATGATTGGATGCAGTATAAGACATTGTAAGATGAAAAACATATATATTGTACCTTTAAAGGGGAGGTACATGTTTGGTAATTACTCAAAACTAAATAAATATTAACTTAAAAACTGACTTGGTAATGAGCATCGGAGAGCCGTTGATAGTATAAAATACTGTGAGAAACGGCTCCCTCTGAAGTAGCATAGATTTTGAAAAAGAGGTAATTTCTCACGTAAATAATAAAAGACTTCTAGCCAGAAGTCTTTTATTCCTATCTGAAAGCACACAAATTGGTCCAACAAGGGTGTTTTTCTTTCATCATTTTCTCGCAACTTGGATGACCAATTTAGCTCAAATTTTCACAGGTTTGTTATTTTAGGCTTATGTTGGGATACACCAAGTAAGAAGACTGGTCTTTGACAATTACCAAACTGTACATTCCCTTTACCTTGTGAATAAACTATCAAATGTGCTTATTTGAGTATGTCATAATTGAACAGAGTCATCTCAATGAATTCATTGTGTGTGAAATTGTTTTGTCAACCTCATTTTAAGGTCGAGTAGATATGAATTAAAACAAGATAAAAAGTTAATTAACAACGTCAAGATACATCATCTTCTAAGTTTCCACACGGAAAAAAAAAACCGTGTGGGTAGCCTATCCAAGCGTGAAAATGGGTATTAAATGAGTGCTAAGTGATGCAGTTAAAGGAACACGTTGCCTTGGATCGGTCGAGTTGGTCTTTGAAAAGCATTTTTAACCGTTTGTTTTTAAATGCATATGGGTAGAAAGATGTTGCAAAAGTAGAATACAATGATTCACACAAACATTCCTCGAAATTGCGTGGTTTTCCTTTTACCTCGTCGACTAACACGTCGGCCATTTATGGGGGTCAAGATTTTGACTCCCATAAATGGCCGTTCGTGTTAGTTCGCACAGTAGAAGGAAAACCACGCAATTTCGAGGCAAACTTGTGTGGATTAATGTATTCTACTTTTTAGACATTCTTCCAACCCTATGCATTATATTAAAAACGGTTACAAACGCTTTTGCTTAGACCAACTCGTCCGATCCAAGGCAACGTGTTCCTTTAATGCAGTATCAATTTTCTCTGAAGTGGCTTTATTTTAAATTGCCATCAGTGGCTTATCCAGATATGTTTACCCAGTGGAGGGGGAGGAGTCAAGCACTTTTTGGGGTGGCATGGGGGTTGGGGGCAAGAGAGGAGCTATTTGATGTGTTGAACCAGTTATTTATGCTTTTTTTTATGGCATTTCAGTGCCACAAGGTAGGATTTTTTTCTGGATTGTTTCTGTGCATATTTACAGTGGCTTTCAGGGTATTGATGTGTAATGAAATTGTTTAATCTGTTAACTGTTACTATGGTTTTCCATTGAGCCCAATCAACACTAAACCGAGATCAAAACACTACCCACTGTTGGTTTGATGACATTTTTTTATAATCAACTCGCAGTGTCTCATCAAATTTGAGCCATTAGTAATTTCTCTGTCTATGAATGAAGAACTGACCATCAAACGCAATGTTTTACGCTAGGATTTTAACTTGGAGCCTGGTTTGGAAATTGGCTTTTATTCAGAGTGAGTATTCAATTCAATTTCCTTAAAATTAAAATTAAGAGGATACAATTACTTGGATAATGCACAGGCATGGTTCGAAAAAGCAGGGCTTGTCGAGGTTCAGCCTTAAAGACACTGGAAACTATTGGTAATTGTCAAAGACCAGCCGTCAATTTCACAAAGCTCTTCCTAACTTAAAGGCAGTGGACACTATTGGTAATTACTCAAAATAATTATTAGCATAAAACCTTTCTTGGTGACGAGTAATGGGGAGAGGTTGATGGTATAAAACATTGTGAGAAACGGCTCCCTCTGAAGTGCCATAGTATTTGAGAAAGAAGTAATTTTCCACGAATTTGATTTCGAGACCTCAGATTTAGAAATTGAGGTCTCAAAATCAACCATCTAAACGCACACAACTTTGTGTGACAAGGGTGTTTTTTCTGTCATTATTATTTCGCAACTTCGATGACCGATTGAGCTCAAATTTTCACAGGTTTGTTATTTTATGCATATGTTGAGATACACCAACTGTGAAGGCCAGTCTTTGACAATTACCAATAGTGTCCACTGCCTTTAAGACTAATCTTATGACTTAGGACGAGTCCCCACCCTGCACGGTAGCATGCAGACCTTAAGATTAATCCTAAGTTAGGAAGAGTTACTCGTCCTAACTCGAGATAAGACGAGTCCTAACTCTGTGAAATCGACCCCAGTCTTAATCTCACTTGGTGTATCTCAAAATATGCATAAAATAACAAGCCTGTATGAAAATTTGAACTCAATTGGTCGTTGAAGTTGGGAGATAAACACCCTTATAACACAAAGATGCTTGATTAAGAGACCTCAAAATTTTATTCAGAGGTCTCGTAGTTAAATTTGAGGAAACTTACTTCTTTCACAAAAACTTCTAACACAAAGGAAAACCACGCAATTTCGAGGCAAACTTGTGTGGATCATTGTATTCTACTTTTAAATTATCTTTCCAACCATATGCATTTTATAACAAACGGTTACAAACGCTTTTTTTATAGACCAACTCGTCCGATCCAAGGCAACGTGTTCCTTAAAGTCGTTGAAGTGAGGGTTTCGAATCCCTGTCATGACGCTTGTGTCCCTGCGCATGAAACTTCACTATTATTGCTTCTCTTCACCCAGTGGTATAAATGGGTACCTGCAAGGCTTTACGAGTGCTAAGGCAGGCCTGTATACTGCCCAGGAAGCTGATCAGTGAGGGCACTAATGTAAAGTGAATAACTATTTTTGTTATGATGTGAGTCCAATACTTCAAATTCCTGTGATTGTTTTGAATCATTGGCTAATAAACCATTCTATTCTATCTATTATTGTAGAATTCCCTATATAAGAACTAGTTATTACATTTTTTTTAATTCTTTTTTATTATACAAATTTGCATATTTTAATTATGTGCATTTCTTACAGGTGGGTTTGCAAAGTGTCATAATGATGTCACTATCTTGAACCGTGCTGATTACACAATAATCAGTGAAGAGCGAACCTGGAGTGCTGCACGTGACTATTGTAGATCACTTGGGAAGGAGCTTGCTATCCTCGAAACAAAAGAGGAATTTGAATTTATTCAGCAGCTGCTTCGAGATCAGGCAATTCATCAAAATCATTGGCTTGGGGCTAGTGACTCAGAAAAAGAAGGTAAATGAGAGTTCCTGAAAGGCAGTGGACACTATTGATAATTACTCAAAACAATTGTTAGCATAAAATTAGCTTACTTGGTAACGAGCAATGGAGAGCTGTTGTATAAATTATTGTGAGAACAGCTCACTCTGAAGTAACGTAGTTTTTCGGCGAGAAAGAAGTAATTTTCCACGAATTTGATTTTGAGACCTCAGAATTAGATTTTAAGGTCTCGAAATCAAGCATCTGTGAAAGCACACAACTTTGCGATATCGCAACTTCGACGACCAGTTAAGCTCAAATTTTCACAGGTTTGTTAGTTTATGCATTGATGAGATACACCAAGTGAGAAGACTGGTCTTTGACAAAAACACATTGTGAGAAACGGCTCACTCTGAAGTAACGTAGTTTTTGAGAAAGAAGTAATTTCTCACTCAAATTGGACTGAATTCGAGACCTCAGCTGATGAGGCCTCGAATTCAAGCATCTGAAAGCACACAACTTGTGCGACAAGGGAGTTTTTTTCTTCCATTATTAATATCTCGCAACTTCAACGATCAATTGAGCTCAAATTTTCACGGGTTTGTTATTTTTATGCATATGTTGAGATACACCAAGTGAGAAGACTGGTCTTTGACAATTACCAATAGTGTCCAGGGTCTTTAATTGCACTGGACATCACTATTGGTCAAAATAATTGTAAGCATAAAAACTTACTTGGTAGCTAGCCCTGGCGGCCTTACACTTTCGTATTATAGCTGCTGTATCTGTGTACAGAGAAAGAGTCCTATATAGGGCTAACTTGGTAGCGAGCAATGGAGAGCTGTTGTATAACACATTGTGAGAAACAGCTCCCTCTGAAGTAACACAGTTTTTGAGAAAGAAGTATGTTCTCACTCAAATATTTGAATTGAATCTTAGACCTCAGCTGATGAGGCCTCGAATTCAAGCATCTGTAAGCACACAACTTGTGCGACAATTGTGTTTTTTCTTTCATTATTCTCTCTCAACTTCATGCGACCAATTGAGTTTAAATTTTTACAGGTTTGTTATTATATATTAATATTATACTGTTACCAATAGTGTCCAGTGCCTTTAAATGTTTATATTAATCATGTTTAGTATTAGCAAAACAATGAGAAAGCACGAGAAGAGTTTGTTGAAAACTATATGTGGGTCACCTTTTCTTTTAACCCTCTGAATTGTATGAGTTTTAAAAAAGTAAGATATTTACAGTTAAAGCATGTGATCATCAGTATAAACATTCACTAAGAGAACAAAAGACTCTTTTTCCCCCCATAAATGGCCTTCTGATAAAAAGCGTTGGAAAGAGTCTATTAAACAATTCAGAAGGTTTCTCTCACGTTATCTGGGTTCGTTTTGCGAAGGGTAAAAATTGTATTGATGCATATGCGCGCATGCTAAAAGTTTTTACATTGAGTACCGTATATGAGTGCGTTGTGCGTAAAATAACAGTAAGCATAAAGCTTTCGCATTACGCCTATGTTTAAACACTCCATACTGTGTTTATATCACACGTCTAAACATGGCCATGTGATGCCCTCTAGGCCAATCAGAATGGATAAACTGTCCTGGGTGTTTATGAATATGAGTTGAAAAGCTTTCTGAAAAAGTTTTCAGATTTGTTCATGGTGCTGTCCATCAACCATGAAAATCTAACTGAACCTTTTTAATGTTTTTCTTCTTCTCACCTTTAGGTTCATTTAAATGGCTGGATGGGAGCGTTCTGCCTTCGGATTCCACTATGTGGCATACAGGTGAACCAAGCAACGGTCAAGGAGTGGAAGATTGTGTTCATGCGTATGTAATATATGACTTCTTTTTGAACGACATTGATTGTTCAAGTAAATCCAGAAGCATATGTGAAAATAGTTCATGTAAGTACAGATACTTCAGTGCACATTTTTATCCTAGTGATAATTGATATTTATATTAGCCATATTTGCCTGTTAGATTTGAATATTGTCTGGTAAAATTACGTGCTTGATCAGTAGTTACCAATAAAATTTGAATTCCTCAGACTATCGAGACAGTTGCTATGTCTTCCTCAGACTATCGTTGCTATGTCACATATTTAGTGGCAAGCTTTTGCTTAGTTACCTAAGTTCTGAGTGGATGTTTATGGCACAATGGCACAGGGTCTGCTCATCAGGGCCCAATTTCATAGAGCTGCTAACACAACAATTTGCTTAGCATGAAATTTCTTCTTTGACAAAAGCAGGATTACCAACCAAATTTCCTCAGGATTTTCAGGATAAGCAAACAACAGCTGAATACAAGTAACAAGCAATATGCAACGAATGGAAATTTGGTTGATATTCCTGTTTTTATCAAGGAATAAATTTAATGCTAAGCAAGTTTTCGTGCTTGGCAGCTCTATGAAATTGGGCCCTGGAGGTTGCTAATCAAAGGCTTGCCCGAACTATTTGACACAGCAACTGTCTCTATAGTCTGAGGAATTAAATTGTAAGCTGTATTTTATGACTAAGCAAGTCATTGTGCCAGACATTATTAAAATCTAACTGGCCAATGGCGTATGTGACACTGCTGTGGTGTGTCCATAAATCATTGCTTTATACAAAAGGCATTGTTGTACCTCGGTAACAAATTGTGAAGTTTTATTGGTCGAGAACCAATCACGTGATGTGATACAAAAACGCATGTGGGGCCTATAGACCTTATGCACATGACGTCATTTCAGTAGGGCGCCCTCACCTAGAGGTCAAAAGGAGGTTGTTCATTGGCCAAAACTGTGCGCCGCGCGTACAAATCTGTGCGTTTCGATTGTTTCGTCACCGTTTTTCCTCTAAAATGGCGGGTGGATGACGTCAATGGTCTATAGTGTATTTTTTGAGAATTGTAATTTCTTCCTGAAATAAATGAATCTGAAAATGACTTCAGACCTGATCGAAAGCCCCTTTCAGGCATCTACAAGCATCTACAAGCTGCAGAATAACCGCTGCAGATTTTCGACGATATTTAAAAAAGGCAACTACCTTTTGAAATGAAATTTTCACATGTTAGTTTCATTGTAAACATTCATTTATACAGGAATTTTAGTACAAACGAACGGTTCCAAAAACCAAATGTAGACTTTGCCTTTAAGTCCTACTTTAAATAGCGATCCCAGCGTAACTAAGGATTTTTTTCTATTGAATAGATCCCGCCAAAACATTCTCGATCACAAAGGGTTACCATCTCAATGGCAATGTCATGGAAACAATGGCTGTCTCTACCCTGACTCGATGCTGCAGTGCATGCATGTCTCATTTGAACTGTAAGTCAGTGAACTTTGACCTCCGTGGATCTGGCGTTCGCAAAATGTGTGAATTAAATGGTTATTCCAAGGCTGGTAATGAAGAGAGCTTTGTCGAGAGTGAAGGATTTACATATGCAGAGTTGGATATGTAAATTAGATTCATGAATAAATTAATTAATAGTACATCACTTAACATTATTTTACCCAGTCGGTTTCCTTCAAAATTTTACAAACTGTACAAATTGTATGCATTGAATTTTGTTTGTTGTTCTTCAAGGATTAGGCTACTTTTTGTAGCACAAAGTTCACAGATTTACATTTAACTTAAACCGTTTAAATTTAAGATAAAGATAGTAGAAAGCTTACCGACAAATATTTCTTGCGGAGGTGCTGCAGTTTTGATTATTTTCGTGACTTGTTTTACTCATTTCTTAAAAACCATACCTCAAAAAGGCTTATAGGGTTGAAATAGTGGGTTTCTATTACAAAACGCATACAATCCCTTTAAAGGATTTTGGTACTTTTTCGAAATGTCCATAGATTTACATTAAACATACAGGGTTTGAAAATAATGATAGTGGAAAGCTTCCCTTCAAATCTTACTTACTGAGGTGCTGTAGTTTTTGAGAAATGAGTAAAACAATGTCATGAAAATACATTTGTAAATGATTAAAATAATTTTCGTCTCATGAGACAAAAATTATTTTCATGACATTGTTTTACTCATTTCCCAAAAACTACAGCACCTCAGCACGTAGTATTTTCAGGGAAGCTTTCTACTATCATTATCTTCAAACTGTGTAAGTGTAAATCTGTGGACATTGTGTTTTTTGTCCTAAAAATGTTACATAGGCATTATTTATAGATAACAATTGAAAATGCCTGTCAAGTTCAATAGAAATAGACACTTTATGATAATAGATACTGCAAATGATGATGTTCTAGGATCTGACTAAAATGTTTAAGTTGATCTTTGTCCAACAATCATTTGTTTATTTTGAATTGAATTTATCTTTCATTAAAACGAATATACAAGGTACCAGCTGCAAAGAAAAAAACTCTTCACAGAAAAAAGCTGCTACAAGTGACTTGTAGCAAAATACCCAAAAGCATAAGGCAAGATTTGACTAACTTTCATTCTCTCAAAAAAAGGAAAATACCAATTTGTCTTACCCTAACACCGATGTGTATTACGCACTGTATACTCGGTAATTTCCCTCAGGAAAGTTTGGAGTATACAGAGCCTAATGCACACGGGTGTTAGGTTAAATTTATTCTTTCTCCCTGATGCAAAACTAACATCTATCAAAAAGGAAAATGCCATGTCTGAATTGCCATTTCAAAAGGAAAATGCCATGTCCGAATTGCCATTTCATAATGTGTGTTGCATGCTAACAAACTATCTACATGTACTAAACACGTTTTGTTTGATTTTCCAGACTTCAATGAGTACGACTACGTTGAATCAAACAAAAACACCTTCTTTTACCCTTTTAAAGGGAATGTATACATTTGGTAATCCCTTTTAAAAACGATGGCATTAAAACTTTTGGTTAAAGCCTACAGCAGCTTTCAATAGTATCAAACTTTTTGAGAAACACTTCCCGTTTCAATCAACTTAACAGTAACAAATCTTGTTTTATTTAGATGTAAAATCAAATTCTTGAAACTTACAGTCCGGCAAGATGTTTTGCAAATATTTCCATAATATCCTGCCACCCTTTTTTCACAAATTTTTACCAAAAGGAATATCTCTGTTAAATAAATTTAGATACTAATAATTATATTTCATGACAAAGGTAGCTAGACCAGTTTTAGTTGCGGGCAATAAGGTCCACCAAGGGCAAGCGAATCAACAAACTTACTCATGTTTAACTAAGTGCAAGCTTCATCAGGCAGGCTTTTTTAATGTGTTCATTCTCTGTGACATCTCCTTATCATTTTCTGTGTCTCAGATCAATTCACAGTGGACAATATTTTGATTTATTCTATAGGGGAAATCTGTGCTGGGTGACACAATGTGATTATTTTGTTTTGAGTCCTGGGCAGGCCTTCCCAGAACCGCCCACCAGGGCTACAACACTGATCAAATTCCATTCATTTTGATATGTTTCTGTATGCATCTTCATTATACAAACAACTCGCATAAGAATGTTTCTGGTTTTTTTTTAATATATATTATTGCTATTGTTTTGTCTTTCAAAATTGAATACTTCAAGGCCAACAGATGAAAGTTAAGTTGTAATTTTATGTTTTTACAAACATATAATAATGATAGTACTATAAAATAATGATTGGATGCAGTATAAGACATTGTAAGATGAAAAACATATATATTGTACCTTTAAAGGGGAGGTACATGTTCGGTAATTACTCAAAACTAAATAAATATTAACTTAAAAACTGACTTGGTAATGAGCATCGGAGAGCCGTTGATAGTATAAAATACTGTGAGAAACGGCTCCCTCTGAAGTAGCATAGATTTTGAAAAAGAGGTAATTTCTCACGTAAATAATAAAAGACTTCTAGCCAGAAGTCTTTTATTCCTATCTGAAAGCACACAAATTGGTCCAACAAGGGTGTTTTTCTTTCATCATTTTCTCGCAACTTGGATGACCAATTTAGCTCAAATTTTCACAGGTTTGTTATTTTAGGCTTATGTTGGGATACACCAAGTAAGAAGACTGGTCTTTGACAATTACCAAACTGTACATTCCCTTTAACTTGTGAATAAACTATCAAATGTGCTTATTTGAGTATGGCATAATTGAACAGAGTCATCTCAATGAATTCATTGTGTGTGAAATTGTTTTGTCATCCTCATTTTAAGGTCGAGTAGATATGAATTAAAACAAGATAAAAAGTTAATTAACAACGTCAAGATACATCATCTTCTAAGTTTCCACAGGAAAATAAAAACCGTGTGGGTAGCCTATCCAAGCGTGAAAATGGGTATTAAATGAGTGCTAAGTGATGCAGTTAATGCAGTATCAATTTTCTCTGAAGTGTCTTTATTTTAAATTGCCATCAGTGGCTTATCCAGATATGTTTACCCAGTGGAGGGGAGGAGTCAAGCACTTTTTGGGGTGGCATGGGGGTTGGGGCAAGAGAGGAGCTATTTGATGTGTTGAACCAGTTATTTATGCTTTTTTCTGGATTGTTTCTGTGCATATTTACAGTGGCTTTCAGGGTATTGATGTGTAATGAAATTGTTTAATCTGTTAACTGTTACTATGGTTTTCCATTGAGCCCAATCAACACTAAACCGAGATCAAAACACTACCCACTGTTGGTTTGATGACATTTTTTTATAATCAACTCGCAGTGTCTCATCAAATTTGAGCCATTAGCAATTTCTCTGTCTATGAATGAAGAACTGACCATCAAACGCAATGTTTTACGCTAGGATTTTAACTTGGAGCCTGGTTTGGAAATTGGCTTTTATTCAGAGTGAGTATTCAATTCAATTTCCTTAAAATTAAAATTAAGAGGATACAATTACTTGGATAATGCACAGGCATGTTTCGAAAAAGCAGGGCTTGTCGAGGTTCAGCCTTAAAGACACTGGACACTATTGGTAATTGTCAAAGACCAGCCGTCAATTTCACAAAGCTCTTCCTAACTTAAAGGCAGTGGACACTATTGGTAATTACTCAAAATAATTATTAGCATAAAACCTTTCTTGGTGACGAGTAATGGGGAGAGGTTGATGGTATAAAACATTGTGAGAAACGGCTCCCTCTGAAGTGCCATAGTATTTGAGAAAGAAGTAATTTTCCACGAATTTGATTTCGAGACCTCAGATTTAGAAATTGAGGTCTCGAAATCAACCATCTAAACGCACACAACTTTGTTTGACAAGGGTGTTTTTTCTGTCATTATTATCTCGCAACTTCGATGACCGATTGAGCTCAAATTTACACAGGTTAGTTATTTTATGCATATGTTGAGATACACCAACTGTGAAGGCTAGTCTTTGACAATTACCAATAGTGTCCACCGCCTTTAAGACTAATCTTAGGACTTGGGACGAGTCCCCACCCTGCACTGGTAGCATGCAGACCTTAAGATTAATCCTAAGTTAGGTCATCCTAACTCGAGACAAGACGAGTCCTAACTCTTTGTGAAATCGACCCCAGTCTTCTCACTTGGTGTATCTCAAAATATGCATAAAATAACAAGCCTGTATGAAAATTTGAACTCAATTGGTCAACGAAGTTGTGAGATAAACACCCTTATTCAGAGGTCTCAAAATTAAGTTTGAGGAAACTTACTTCTTTGACAAAACTTTGTTACTTCAGAGGGGGCCGTTTCTCATAATGTTTTATACTATCAACCTCTCCCCGTTGCTCATTACCAAGTTTTAATTATTTTGAGTCATTACCAATAGTGTCCAGTGCCTTCAAGACATGTCAACAACAACTAACACTAAACTACAAACCCTATAAAAAGTTGTATGATATGGTAATTTAAAGAAAGATGGAATTAGCACAACCTCGTAAAAAAAAAAAAAAAAAAAAGTCGTAAAAAAAACTCTTGGAAAGAAAACAATGTAGGCCTACATGTAAATTTATGTTTCATATTAAAAGGCACTAGACACTAATGACTGAAAATAATTTACTTAGAAACGAGCAGAAGAGAGCTGTTGAAATATAAAACGTTATGAGAAACGGCTCCCTCTCAAGTAGTTTTCGAGAAACGGGTAATTTCTTACTCAGATAATTATTAAAAGACTGAAGCCTTTTATTAGGCATCTGAAAGCACATAATGTTTTGCAACAATGGTGTTTTTCTTTAATTATTCTCCTGCAACTTCGATGACCAATTGAGTCCGAAAGCTCACAGATTTGTTATATTATGAATTATGTTGGGATACATCTAACTGGGCTTTGACAATTACCAAAGGTGTTCAGTGCCTTTAACTTTAACTTCTTAAGGTCAACTTTTCTGGTCTGTGAGACCCTTGACATTTTACATGTCAATTGATTCATTGCTTTTGTGTTTATGTCTTTTAATCAATGAAAACTTCTAAGTGAAATACTTTTTAGACTGATTAATCTGACTTCAACCCACAAGTAAAGATTTGATTACTTTATTAATTACGGTGTTTTTTTTAATATGTGTTGACGGAGAGGGTTGGCACAACAGGGTACACTTTTCTTCAAAGAATTTTACTATTTATATATTTCTTCAAAGAATATAATAAACCCATAGTTTCATAAGGTGTCATGGTCAAGCGGTTTAGAGTATCGAAATCAAGTTCTGGCAGTTAAAGGAACACGTTCCCTTGGATCGGTCGAGTTGGTCTTTGAAAAGCGTTTGTTATAATATGCATATGGGTAGAAAGATGATGTAAAAGTAGAATACAATGATCCAAACAAACATGCCTCGAAATTGCACGGTTTTCCTTTTACCTCGTCGACTAACACGGTCGGCCATTTATGGGAATCAAATTTTTGACTCCCATAAATGGCCGACCATGTTAGTTCGCACAGTAAATGGAAAACCACGCAATTTCGAGGCAAACTTGTGTGGATCATTGTATTCTACTTTTAAATTATCTTTCCAACCATATGCATTTTATAACAAACGGTTACAAACGCTTTTTTATAGACCAACTCGTCCGATCCACGGCAACGTGTTCCTTAAAGTCGTTGAAGTGAGGGTTTCGAATCCCTGTCGTGACGCTTGTGTCCCTGCGCATGAAACTTCACTATTATTGCTTCTCTTCACCCAGGGGTATAAATGGGTACCTGCAAGGCTTTACGAGTGCTAAGGCAGGCCAGGGCTGTATACTGCCCAGGAAGCTGATCAGTGAGGGCACTAATGTAAAGTGAATAACTATTTTTGTTATGATGTGAGTCCAATACTTCAAATTCCTGTGATTGTTTTGAATCATTGGCTAATAAACCATTCTATTCTATTATTGTAGAATTCCCTATATAAAACTAGTTATTACATTTTTTTTTACATTTTTTTATTATACAAATTTGCATATTTTAATTATGTGCATTTCTTACAGGTGGGTTTGCAAAGTGTCATAATGATGCCACTATCTTGAACCGTGCTGATTACACAATAATCAGTGAAGAGCGAACCTGGAGTGCTGCACGTGACTATTGTAGATCCGTTGGGAAGGAGCTTGCTATCCTTGAAACAAAAGAGGAACTTGAATTTATTCAGCAGCTGCTTCGAGATCCGGCAGTTCATCAAAATCATTGGCTTGGGGCTAGTGACTTAGAAAAAGAGGGTAAGAAGGCACTGGACACTATTGGTCAAAATAATTGTTAGCATAAAAACTTACTTGGTGTAGCGAGCAATGGAGAGCTGTTGTGTAACACATTGTGAGAAACGGCTCACTCTGAAGTAACACAGTTTTTGAGAAAGAAATAATTTCTCACTCAAATAAATATTTGAATTGAACTCAAGACCTCAGCTAAGGTCACAAATTCAAGCATCTGAAAGCACACAACTTGTGCGACAAGGTTTTTTTTTTTCTTCTTCCATTATTCTCTCTCAACTTCGGCGACCAATTGATTGAGTTCAAGGTTTTTTGGTATGCATATGTTGAGATACACCAAGTGAGAAGACTGGTCTTTGACAATCACCAAAGGTGTCCAGTGCCTGTAATCTAAACCTAATCAAAGAATTATTTGCTTTTTGGCCTTTAGGCTGTTGTGGTCATTCTGGAGTCCTGTGAAAAACATAATCTTGCATATCGCCTCGTAGATTAAAGATTTTTTTCACATTTTTAGAATTACATTTTACACAGCTTAAAGACATTGATGGTAGAAAGCTTCCCGTAAAATTGTACTTGTTGAGGTGCTGTATTTTTTAGTTGAGTAAACAAATTTAACCAGAATGACTTTTATTGCAGTGCGTCGAAAATCATTTTAGCATGTTCAATGGATTTACGTGACTCTACTGAAAACATTGCTCCGCTATTTTCACCTTTTTTTTTTCCTCAAAACCTTTTTGACTATAGAGGCTGAAACTTCTACAGATAAATAATAACTTATACATCTTCATCCACAGTGATTAAGGACTTATGTTGATCTACAAAATAATTGTAAAACCATTAAGCCCTCTAAATTAATGGGGAAAAAAAACGTAAACGATGTTAAAGGAGCACGTTGCCTTGGATCGGTCGAGTTGGTCTTTGAAAAGCGTTTGTAACCATTTGTTATAAAATGCATATGATTAGAAAGATATTTTAAAAGTAGAATATAATGATCCACACAAGTATTACTCGAAATTGCGTGGTTTTCCTTTTACCTTGTCGACTAACACGGTCCGCCATTTATGGGAGTCAAATTTCCATTTATGAGAGTCAAAAAATGTTTTACTCCCATAAATGGCCGACCGTGTTAGTTCGCAAAGTAAAAGGAAAACCATGCAATTTTGAGGCAAATTTGTGTGGATTATTGTATTCTACTTTTAAAACATCTTTCTAACCATGTGTATTTTATAACAAACGCTTACAAACGCTTTTCAAAGACCAGCTCGACCGATCCAAGGCAATGTGTTTCTTTAACGATAACAATATTCATTTGATCATCAGTATAAACATTTACCAGTAATTGAGAAGTTGTCTGAAACAGGTTTCAGGTTTGTTCATGGTGCTGTCCATCAACAATGAAAACCTTTCTCTTGGGGTTCATCTTTAGGTTCATTCAAATGGCTGGATGGGAGCGATCTGCCCTCGGATTCCACTATGTGGGGTACAGATCAACCCGATAATTATGCTGGAAAGGAACATTGTGTTCGTGTAACAAAGAGGACAAATGGCCCATTCTTGAACGACAAAGATTGTTCTAGTAAAGTCAAAAGCATATGTGAACAGGGCTCATGTAAGTACAGATACTTCAATGCACATTTTCTTTTTCTTTTTTCATTTTCATTTTGTTTTTAACAGAAAAAACATAAATGACAACTCCAAAACACACGACAGGCAAACATGGGCAAAGAACAAACCAAATAAAAGAACAACTGTAGATTAGAGCCTATTGTTACATATTATCTTCAAGTACGCGCTAATCCTCCAATCAGATTTGCAGAATGGAGTGGTGATAAAAACCTTTATAACACCCCTTGCAAGTATTGTGCCTGCTCATTGGTTTAGAGCGCGTCACATGACATGTCTTAGTTTTGCTAGATGACGGCCGTGTGATAGAGCGTCGGTTTGCCATGCGCTAGTCCGACAGACTAGCACACGGCGTGCAGTACCCAGACGTCCGTTGCGTGTACGAGGATGATAAATTAATAGTCTGTAACCATTTCGGATTGTCCGACACTACATGCAACACAGTAGGTAAAAGTGTTTGCAATCTGTGTTCGCGTCGTCCGTGGATTGTAGCATTCAGGTCTGTAACTTAATAATAATAATACAGGTTTTAGAAATGTTTGGGGTGTTATAAAACAAATATTGACTGCTTTTACTCGTGCAATGGTTAAAAACTATGACTCCCTTGGTGATCCCCGGAGCGTTCTATTTTCCCTCGGCTTCGCCTCGGGAAAATAGAACGCTCCATGGATCACCTCGGGAGTCATAGTTTTAACCATAGCACTCGAAGCAGTCAATATTTGTATATTATTGCACGGCTAATATTCACTACCTGCATCTTGTGCGTTCTATGTCACGCGCCAAGTTTGCTTTAAGATAAATACGTTATCACACGCGCGCTCGTGGAAATACAGAAAATATAGCGCGTCTGCGTCCAGAAGCGCTATATTTTTCCGTATTCCACTCGCGCTTGTGTGATAACTTATATTATCTTCAAGTACACGCTAATCCTCCAATCAGATTTGCAGAATGGAGTGGTGATAAAAACCTTTATAACACCCCTTGCTCATTGGTTTAGAGCGCGTCAAATGACATGTCTTAGTTTTGCTACACGACGGCCGTCGGTTTGCCATGCGCTAGTCCGAAGACTAGCACATGGCGCCGTGCGCTAGTCCGACAGACTAGCACACGGCGTGCAGTACCCAGACGTCCGTTGCGTGTACGAGGATGATAAATTAATAGTCTGTAACCATTTCGGATTGCACGACACGACATGCAACACATTCTGGTAAAATTACGTGCTTGATCAGTAGTTACCAATAAAATTTGAATTCCTCAGATTATCGAGACAGTTGCTATGTCTTCCTCAGACTATCGTTGCTATGTCACATATTTAGTGGCAAGCTTTTGCTTAGTTACCTAAGTTCTGAGTGGATGTTTATGGCACAATGGCACAGGGTCTGCTCATCAGGGCCCAATTTCATAGAGCTGCTTACACAACAATTTACTTAGCATGAAATTTCTTCTTTGACAAAAGCAGGATTACCAACCAAATTTCCTCAGGATTTTCAGGATAAGCAAACAACAGCTGAATACAAGTAACAAGCAATATGCAACGAATGGAAATTTGGTTGATATTCCTGTTTTTATCAAGGAATAAATTTAATGCTAAGCAAGTTTTCGTGCTTAGCAGCTCTATGAAATTGGGCCCTGGAGGTTGCTAATCAAAGGCTTGCCCGAACCATTTGACATAGCAACTGTCTCTATAGTCTGAGGAATTAAAATGTAAGCTGTATTTTATGACTAAGCAAGTCATTGTACCAGACAATTACTGGCCAATGGCGTATGTGACACTGCTGTGGTGTGTCCATAAATCATTGCTTTATACAAAAGGCATTGTTGTACCTCGGTAACAAATTGTGAAGTTTTATTGGTCGAGAACCAATCACGTGATGTGATACAAAAACGCATGTGGGGCCTATAGACCTTATGCACATGACGTCATTTCAGTAGGGCGCCCTCACCTAGAGGTCAAAAGGAGGTTGTTCATTGGCCAAAACTGTGCGCCGCGCGTACAAATCTGTGCGTTTCGATTGTTTCGTCACCGTTTTTCCTCTAAAATGGCGGGTGGATGACGTCAATGGTCTATAGTGTATTTTTTGAGAATTGTAATTTCTTCCTGAAATAAATGAATCTGAAAATGACTTCAGACCTGATCGAAAGCCCTTTTCAGGCATCTACAAGCATCTACAAGCTGCAGAATAACCGCTGCAGATTTTCGACGATATTTAAAAAAGGCAACTACCTTTTGAAATGAAATTTTCACATGTTAGTTTCATTGTAAACATTCATTTATACAGGAATTTTAGTACAAACGAACGGTTCCAAAAACCAAATGTAGACTTTGCCTTTAAGTCCTACTTTAAATAGCGATCCCAGCGTAACTAAGGATTTTTTTTCTATTGAATAGGTCCCGCCAAAACATTCTCGATCACAAAGGGTTACCATCTCAACGGCAATGTCATGGAAACAATGGCTGTCTCTACCCTGACTCGATGCTGCAGTGCATGCATGTCTCATTTGAACTGTAAGTCAGTGAACTTTGACCTCCGTGGATCTGGCGTTCGCAAAATGTGTGAATTAAATGGTTATTCCAAGGCTGGTAATGAAGAGAGCTTTGTCGAGAGTGAAGGATTTACATATGCAGAGTTGGATATGTAAATTAGATTCATGAATAAATTAATTAATAGTACATCACTTAACATTATTTTACCCAGTCGGTTTCCTTCAAAATTTTACAAACTGTACAAATTGTATGCATTGAATTTTGTTTGTTGTTCTTCAAGGATTTGGCTACTTTTTGTAGCACAAAGTTCACAGATTTACATTTAACTTAAACCGTTTAAATTTAAGATAAAGATAGTAGAAAGCTTACCGACAAATATTTCTTGCGGAGGTGCTGTAGTTTTGATTATTTTCGTGACTTGTTTTACTCATTTCTTAAAAACCATACCTCAAAAAGGCTTATAGGGTTGAAACAGACAGTGGGTTTCTATTACAAAACGCATACAATCCCTTTAAAGGATTTTGGTACTTTTTCAAAATGTCCATAGATTTACATTAAACTTACAGGGTTTGAAAATAATGATAGTGGAAAGCTTCCCTTCAAATCTTACTTACTGAGGTGCTGTAGTTTTTGAGAAATTAGTAAAACAATGTCATGAAAATACATTTGTAAATGATTAAAATAATTTTCGTCTCATGAGACAAAAATTATTTTCATGACATTTTTTACTCATTTCCCAAAAACTACAGCACCTCAGCACGTAGTATTTTCAGGGAAGCTTTCTACTATCATTATCTTCAAACTGTGTAAGTGTAAATCTGTGGACATTGTGTTTTTTGTCCTAAAAATGTTACATAGGCATTATTTATAGATAACAATTGAAAATGCCTGTCAAGTTCAATAGAAATAGACACTTTATGATAATAGATACTGCAAATGATGATGTTCTAGGATCTGACTAAAATGTTTAAGTTGATCTTTGTCCAACAATCATTTGTTTATTTTGAATTGAATTTATCTTTCATTAAAACGAATATACAAGGTACCAGCTGCAAAGAAAAAAACTCTTCACAGAAAAAAGCTGCTACAAGTGACTTGTAGCAAAATACCCAAAAGCATAAGGCAAGATTTGACTAACTTTCATTCTCTCAAAAAAAGGAAAATACCAATTTGTCTTACCCTAACACCGATGTGTATTACGCACTGTATACTCGGTAATTTCCCTCAGGAAAGTTTGGAGTATACAGAGCCTAATGCACACGGGTGTTAGGTTAAATTTATTCTTTCTCCCTGATGCAAAACTAACATCTATCAAAAAGGAAAATGCCATGTCTGAATTGCCATTTCAAAAGGAAAATGCCATGTCCGAATTGCCATTTCATAATGTGTGTTGCATGCTAACAAACTATCTACATGTACTAAACACGTTTTGTTTGATTTTCCAGACTTCAATGAGTACGACTACGTTGAATCAAACAAAAACACCTTCTTTTACCCTTTTAAAGGGAATGTATACATTTGGTAATCCCTTTTAAAAACGATGGCATTAAAACTTTTGGTTAAAGCCTACAGCAGCTTTCAATAGTATCAAACTTTTTGAGAAACACTTCCCGTTTCAATCAACTTAACAGTAACAAATCTTGTTTTATTTAGATGTAAAATCAAATTCTTGAAACTTACAGTCCGGCAAGATGTTTTGCAAATATTTCCATAATATCCTGCCACCCTTTTTTCACAAATTTTTACCAAAAGGAATATCTCTGTTAAATAAATTTAGATACTAATAATTATATTTCATGACAAAGGTAGCTAGACCAATTTTAGTTGTGGGCAATAAGGTCCACCAAGGGCAAGCGAATCAACAAACTTACTCATGTTTAACTAAGTGCAAGCTTCATCAGGCAGGCTTTTTTAATGTGTTCATTCTCTGTGACATCTCCTTATCATTTTCTGTGTCTCAGATCGATTCACAGTGGACAATATTTTGATTTATTCTAGGGGAAATCTGTGCTGGGTGACACAATGTGATTATTTTGTTTTGAGTCCTGGGCAGGCCTTCCCAGAACCGCCCACCAGGGCTACAACACTAATCAAATTCCATTCATTTTGATATGTTTCTGTATGCATCTTCATTATACAAACAACTCGCATAAGAATGTTTCTGGTTTTTTTTTTTAAATATATATTATTGCTATTGTTTTGTCTTTCAAAATTGAATACTTCAAGGCCAACAGATGAAAGTTAAGTTGTAATTTTATGTTTTTACAAACATATAATAATGATCGTACTATAAAATAATGATTGGATGCAGTATAAGACATTGTAAGATGAAAAACATATATATTGTACCTTTAAAGGGGAGGTACATGTTTGGTAATTACTCAAAACTAAATAAATATTAACTTAAAAACTGACTTGGTAAATGAGCACCGGAGAGCCGTTGATAGTATAAAATACTGTGAGAAACGGCTCCCTCTGAAGTAGCATAGATTTTGAAAAGCAGGTAATTTCTCACGTAAATAATAAAAGACTTCTAGCCAGAAGTCTTTTATTCCTATCTGAAAGCACACAAATTGGTCCAACAAGGGTGTTTTTCTTTCATCATTTTCTCGCAACTTGGATGACCAAATTAGCTCAACTTTTCACAGGTTTGTTATTTTAGGCTTATGTTGGGATACACCAAGTAAGAAGACTGGTCTTTGACAATTACCAAACTGTACATTCCCTTTAACTTGTGAATAAACTATCAAACGTGCTTATTTGAGTATGTCATAATTGAACAGAGTCATCTCAATGAATTCATTGTGTGTGAAATTGTTTTGTCAACCTCATTTTAAGGTCGAGTAGATATGAATTAAAACAAGATAAAAAGTTAATTAACAACGTCAAGATACATCATCTTCTAAGTTTCCACACGGAAAAAAAAAACCGTGTGGGTAGCCTATCCAAGCGTGAAAATGGGTATTAAATGAGTGCTAAGTGATGCAGTTAAAGGAACACGTTGCCTTGGATCGGTCGAGTTGGTCTTTGAAAAGCGTTTTTAACCGTTTGTTTTTAAATGCATATGGGTAGAAAGATGTTGCAAAAGTAGAATACAATGATTCACACAAACATTCCTCGAAATTGCGTGGTTTTCCTTTTACCTCGTCGACTAACACGTCGGCCTTTTATGGGGGTCAAAATTTTGACTCCCATAAATGGCCGTTCGTGTTAGTTCGCACAGTAGAAGGAAAACCACGCAATTTCGAGGCAAACTTGTGTGGATTAATGTATTCTACTTGTTAGACATTCTTCCAACCCTATGCATTATATTCAAAACGGTTACAAACGCTTTTGCTTAGACCAACTCGTCCGATCCAAGGCAACGTGTTCCTTTAATGCAGTATCAATTTTCTCTGAAGTGGCTTTATTTTAAATTGCCATCGGTGGCTTATCCAGATATGTTTACCTAGTGGAGGGGGAGGAGTCAAGCACTTTTTGGGGTGGCATGGGGGTTGGGGGCAAGGGGGAGGGGCTATTTGATGTGTTGAACCAGTTATTTATGCTTTTTTATGGCATTTCAGATTGAAGCATTTTTTTAACAACTGGTTCTTAGCGTCTTTAGTGCCACAAGGTAGGGTTTTTTTCTGGATCGTTTCTGTGCATATTTACAGTGGCCTTCAGGGTATTGATGTGTAATGATTTCTTTTATCTGTTGATTGTTACCATGGTTTTCCATTGAGCCCAATCAACACTAAACCGAGATCAAAACACCACCCACTGTTGGTTTGATGAATTTTTTTTTAAATCAACTCGCAGTGTCTCATCAAATTTGAGGCATTAGCAATGTCTCTGTCTATTGATTGAAGAACTGACCATCAAACGCAATGTTTTACGCTAGGATTTTAACTTGGAGCCTGGTTTGGAAATTGGCTTTTATTCAGAGTGAGTATTCAATTCAATTTCCTTAACTTATTTCAACATTAAAATTAAGAGGATATAATGACTTGGATAATGCACAGGCATGTTTCGAAAAAGCAGGGCTTGTCGAGGTTCAGCCTTAAAGACACTGGACACTATTGGTAATTGTCAAAGACCAGCCGTCAATTTCACAAAGCTCTTCCTAACTTAAAGGCAGTGGACACTATTGGTAATTACTCAAAATAATTATTAGCATAAAACCTTTCTTGGTGACGAGTAATGGGGAGAGGTTGATGGTATACAACATTGTGAGAAACGGCTCCCTCTGAAGTGCCATAGTATTTGAGAAAGAAGTAATTTTCCACGAATTTGATTTCGAGACCTCGGATTTAGAAATTGAGGTATCGAAATCAACCATCTAAACGCACACAACTTTGTGTGACAAGGGTGTTTTTTCTGTCATTATTATCTCGCAACTTCGATGACCGATTGAGCTCAAATTTTCACAGGTTAGTTATTTTATGCATATGTTGAGATACACCAACTGTAAAGGCTAGTCTTTGACAATTACCAATAGTGTCCACTGCCTTTAAGACTAATCTTAGGACTTAGGACGAGTCCCCACCCTGCACTGTATCATGCAGACCTTAAGATTAATCCTAAGTTAGGTCATCCTAACTCGAGACAAGACCTGTCCTAACTCTTTGTGAAATCGACCCCAGTCTTCTCACTTGGTGTATCTCAAAATATGCATAAAATAACAAGCCTGTGTGAAAATTTGAACTCATTTGGTCGTTGAAGTTGGGAGATAAACACCCTTATTCAGAGGTCTCAAAATTAAATTTGAGGAAACTTACTTCTTTGATAAAACTTTGTTACTTCAGAGGGGGCCGTTTCTCATAATGTTTTATACTATCAACAGCTCCCCGTTGCTCTTTACCAAGTTAGTTTTTATGCTAATAATTATTTTGAGTCATTACCAATAGTGTCCACTGCCTTCAAGACATGTCAACAACAACTAACACTAAACTACAAACCCTATAAAAAGTTGTATGATATGATAATTTAAAGATAGATGGAATGAGCACAACCTCGTAAAAACAAGTCGTAAAAAAACTTTCTAGGAAAGAAAACAATGTAGGCCTACATGTAAATTTATGTTTCATATTTAAAGGCCTAGACACTAATGACTGAAAATAATTTACTTAGAAACGAGCAGAAGAGAGCTGTTGAAATATAAAACGTTATGAGAAACGGCTCCCTCTCAAGTAGTTTTCGAGAAACGGGTAATTTCTTACTCAGATAATTTTTAAAAGACTGAAGCCTTTTATTAGGCATCTGAAAGCACACAATTCTTTGCAACAATGGTGTTTTTCTTTAATTATTCTCTTGCAACTTCGATGACCAATTGAGTCCAAAAGTTCACAGATTTGTTATATTATGAATTATGATGGGATACATCTAACTGGGCTTTGACAATTACCAAAGGTGTCCAGTGCCTTTAACTTCAAGTTCTTAAGGTCAACTTTTCTTGTCTGTGAGACCCTTGACAATTTACATGTCAATTGATTCATTGCTTTTGTGTTTATGTTTATGTCTTTTAATCAATGAAAACTTCTAAGTGAAATACTTTTTAGACTGATTAATCTGACTTCAACCCACAAGTAAAGATTTGATTACTTTATTAATTATGGTGTTTTCTTTTTATATGTGTTGACGGAGAGGGTTGGCACAACAGGGTACACTTTTCTTCAAAGAATATTACTTAAAACCCATAGTTTCATAAGGTGTCATGGTCAAGCGGTTTAGAGTATCGAAATCAAGTTCTGGCAGTTAAAGGAACACGTTGCGTTGGATCGGTCGAGTTGGTCTTTGAAAAGCGTTTGTTATAATATGCATTTGGGTAGAAAGATGATGTAAAAGTAGAATACAATGATCCAAACAAACATGCCTCGAAATTGCACGGTTTTCCTTTTACCTCGTCGACTAACACGGTCGGCCATTTATGGGAGTCAAATTTTTGACTCCCATAAATGGCCGACCGTGTTAGTTCGCACAGTAAAAGGAAAACCACGCAATTTCGAGGCAAACTTGTGTGGATCATTGTATTCTACTTTTAAATTATGTTTCCAACCATATGCATTTTATAACAAACGGTTACAAACGCTTTTTTATAGACCAACTCGTCCGATCCACAGCAACGTGTTCCTTAAAGTCGTTGAAGTGAGGGTTTCGAATCCCTGTCATGACGCTTGTGTCCCTGCGCATGAAACTTCACTATTATTGCTTCTCTTCACCCAGGGGTATAAATGGGTACCTGCAAGGCTTACGAGTGCTAAGGCAGGCCAGGGCTGTATACTGCCCAGGAAGCTGATCAGTGAGGGCACTAATGTAAAGTGAATAACTATTTTTGTTATGATGTGAGTCCAATACTTCAAATTCCTGTGATTGTTTTGAATCATTGGCTAATAAACCATTCTATTCTATCTATTATTGTAGAATTCCCTATATAAGAACTAGTTATTACATTTTTTTTTACATTTTTTTATTATACAAATTTGCATTTTTTAATTATGTGCATTTCTTACAGGTGGGTTTGCTAAGTGTCATAATGATGCCACTATCTTGAACCGTGCTGATTACACAATAATCAGTGAAGAGCGAACCTGGAGTGCTGCACGTGACTATTGTAGATCCGTTGGGAAGGAGCTTGCTATCCTTGAAACAAAAGAGGAACTTGAATTTATTCAGCAGCTGCTTCGAGATCCGGCAGTTCATCAAAATCATTGGCTTGGGGCTAGTGACTTAGAAAAAGAGGGTAAGAAGGCACTGGACACTATTAGTCAAAATAATTGTTAGCATAAAAACTTACTTGGTGTAGCGAGCAATGGAGAGCTGTTGTGTAACACATTGTGAGAAACGGCTCACTCTGAAGTAACACAGTTTTTGAGAAAGAAATAATTTCTCACTCAAATAAATATTTGAATTGAACTCAAGACCTCAGCTAAGGTCACAAATTCAAGCATCTGAAAGCACACAACTTGTGCGACAAGTTTTTTTTTTTCTTCTTCCATTATTCTCTCTCAACTTCGGCGACCAATTGATTGAGTTCAAGGTTTTTTGGTATGCATATGTTGAGATACACCAAGTGAGAAGACTGGTCTTTGACAATCACCAAAGGTGTCCAGTGCCTGTAATCTAAACCTAATCAAAGAATTATTTGCTTTTTGGCCTTTAGGCTGTTGTGGTCATTCTGGAGTCCTGTGAAAAACATAATCTTGCATATCGCCTCGTAGATTAAAGATTTTTTTCACATTTTTAGAATTACATTTTACACAGCTTAAAGACATTGATGGTAGAAAGCTTCCCGTAAAATTGTACTTGTTGAGGTGCTGTATTTTTTAGTTGAGTAAACAAATTTAACCAGAATGACTTTTATTGCAGTGCGTCGAAAATCATTTTAGCATGTTCAATGGATTTACGTGACTCTACTGAAAACATTGCTCCGCTATTTTCACTTTTTTTTTTCCTCAAAACCTTTTTGACTATAGAGGCTGAAACTTCTACAGATAAATAATAACTTATACATCTTCATCCACAGTGATTAAGGACTTATGTTGATCTACAAAATAATTGTAAAACCATTAAGCCCTCTAAATTAATGGGGAAAAAAAACGTAAACGATGTTAAAGGAGCACGTTGCCTTGGATCGGTCGAGTTGTCTTTGAAAAGCGTTTGTAACCATTTGTTA
Organism: Asterias amurensis; assembly: GCF_032118995.1. Taxonomy (NCBI): domain Eukaryota; kingdom Metazoa; phylum Echinodermata; class Asteroidea; order Forcipulatida; family Asteriidae; genus Asterias; species Asterias amurensis. The sequence goes on from NC_092655.1 coordinate 22,454,735, forward strand.
TAAAATGCATATGATTAGAAAGATAATGTAAAAGTAGAATATAATGATCCACACAAGTATTACTCGAAATTGCGTGGTTTTCCTTTTACTTTGCGAACTAACACGGTTCGCCATTTATGGGAGTCAAATTTCCATTTATGGGAGTCAAATTTTTGACTCCCATAAATGGCCGATCGTGTTAGTTCGCAAAGTAAAAGGAAAACCATGCAATTTTGAGACAAATTTGTGTGGATCATTGTATTCTACTTTTAAAACATCTTTCTAACCATTTGTATTTTATAACAAACGGTTACAAACGCTTTTCAAAGACCAGCTCGACCGATCCAAGGCAACGTGTTCCTTTGATAACAACATTCATCAGTATAAACACTTACCAGTAGTTGAGAAGCTTTCTGAAACAGGTTTCAGGTTTGTTCATGGTGCTGTCCATCAACAATGAAAACCTTTCTCTTTGGGTTCATCTTTAGGTTCATTCAAATGGCTGGATTGGAGCGATCTGCCCTCGGATTCCACTATGTGGGGTACAAATCAACCTGACAATTATGCTGGAAAGGAACATTGTGTTCATGTTCATACAAAGAGGACAAATGGCTCATTCTTGACCGACAAAGTTTGTTCTAAAAAATTCAAAAGCATATGTGAACAGGGCTCATGTAAGTACAGATACTTCAATGCACATTTTCTTTTTCTTTTTTCATTTTCATTTTGTTTTTAACAGAAAAAACATAAATGACAACTCCAAAACACACGACAGGCAAACATGGGCAAAGAACAAACCAAATAAAAGAACAACTGTAGATTAGAGCCTATTGTTACATATTATCTTCAAGTACGCGCTAATCCTCCAATCAGATTTGCAGAATGGAGTGGTGATAAAAACCTTTATTGCACGGCTAATATTCACTACCTGCATCTTGTGCGTTCTATGTCACGCGCCAAGTTTGCTTGAAGATAAATACGTTATCACGCGCGCGCTCGTGGAAATACAGAAAATATAGCGCGTCTGCGTCCAGAAGCGCTACATTTTTCCGTATTCCACTCGCGCTTGTGTGATAACTTATATTATCTTCAAGTACACGCTAATCCTCCAATCAGATTTGCAGAATGGAGTGGTGATAAAAACCTTTATAACACCCCTTGCAAGTATTCTGCCTGCTCATTGGTTTAGAGCGCGTCACGTGACATGTCTTAGTTTTGCTAGACGACGGCCGTGTGATAGTGCGTCGGTTTGCCATGCGCTAGTCCGAAGACTAGCACACGGTGATCCCCGTAGCGTTCTATTTTTACTCGGCTTCGCCTCGGGAAAATAGAACGCTCCGGGGATCACCTCGGGAGTCGTAGTTTTAACCATAGCACTCGAAGCAGTCAATATTTGTATAATATTGCACGGCTAATATCACTACCTGCATCTTGTGTGTTCTATGTCACGTGCCAAGTTTGCTTGAATATATAAATACGTTATCACACGCGCGCTCGTGGAAATACGGAAAATATACCGCGTCTGCGTCCACTATCCAACTCGGCCTTCGGCCTCGTAATTGGATATGGGATGCAGAAGTGCTATATTTTTCCGTATTCCAGTCGGCCTTGGGTCGATTTCACAAAGAGTTAGGACTAGTCCTAACTTAGGACTAGTCCTAGGAGATATACAAATTGCATGGATAGTCCTAAGTTAGGACGAGTAACTGGTCCTAACTCGAGATAAGACTAGTCCTAACTCTTTGTGAAATCCACCCCTTGTGTGATAACTTATATAGTTGTGTCTACTCTAATCAGATGCTAGTCCTAGCATAACAACACACCCACCTGGAAGATCTCAAAAACACATATATACGATTCTTTATATCTTGCTATTAAAGGCACTGGAAACTATTAATTACTCAAAATAATTGTTAGCATAAAAACATACTTTGTAAAAAGCAATGGAGAGCTGCTGATAGTAGCAAACATTGTGAGAAATGGCTCCCTATGAAGTAACGTAGTTTTCAAAAAAGAAGTCATTTTCCACGAATTTGATTTCGAGACCTCAGAATTAGATTTTGAGATCTCGAAATCAAGCGTCTGAAAGCACACAACTTCATGATACAAGGGTGGTTTTTTCTTCCATTATTATCTCGCAATTTTGACAACCAATTGAGTTCAAATTTTCACAGGTTTGTTATTTTGTGCATATGTTGAGATACACCAAGTGAGAAGACTGGTCTTTGACAATTACCAAACGTGTTCGGAACCTTTAAGTTGTAAACATCTATTTATAAATAAAGGATGTTTTTCTATTGAATAGGTCCCGCCAAAACATTCTCGATCACCAAGGGTTACCATCTCCATGGCAATGTTCTGAAAACAATAGAAGTCTACACCCTAAGTCAATGCTGCAGTGCATGCATGTCTCATTCGGATTGTACTTCAGTGAACTTTGACCGCGATGGAGCTCGTGGCGTAGAAACACGCGTTCGCAAAATGTGTGAATTGAATGGTTATTCAAAGGCTGGTAATGAAGACAGCTTTGTGGTGCGCAAGGGCTTTATGTACGCAGAGTTGGATATGTAAATTAGATTCATGAATAAATTAATTAGTGGTACATCACTTAACATGTACCCTGCCAGTTTCATTTAAAATGTTACAAACTGTACAAATTGTATTGTATGCATTGAACTTAATATGTTGTTCTTAAAGGATGTGTCATTGTTGGGTTTTTGTCTATGTTATCCTGATTTATCGGCAAATTAATTATCAAAAAAGATACAATAAAAGTCACATGTGAAAATTTCACAGTGCCTTTTTTTTTTTGAGAAAACAGCAACAAAACTTTCATGGTATTTTATCACGAATGTTGAATCATGTTCAGTGAAGTGACACAGGGTATCAATCTCACCGCTGGCTGTATAGATGGATTGCAATGCGCGTCATTGACAGACATCTTTGAATTTACATGTGAAAAGTGCACGAGAGTCGAGCGCAGCACCTACACGCGTGCTATTACAACAAATTTGAATCCGAGAACATCGACAGTAGCGTTTCTCAGATAGCACATTTTTCTTCCTGCATGGAAATAACTGCTCCAGAATTTTGGTAATATCTATAAAAAATGCTACCACTTTTTGAAAAGACTTTTTTCACAGAATAGTTTTATGGAATAAAAAGTATAAAGGATTGAAACAGACATTGGGTTCCAATTACAATCCCTTTAGGGTAGCAGGCATGCAACTGCCCGTTGAAAAAAAGAGGAAAATTTTCAAAGGCACAACGCAAGTGCGGAGCGAGGCAGCCGAAACGCCACGGGACATGATACCCACAATGGTACCCTAGAAAATATTGAGGTTTATTATGCTCTTAGGTGCATTGTTAGCATGTACTAGGCTTATTTTACAAAAACCGGAAAAAAAAAATCAAAAACGCGGAATTCCGTGGAAACGCAGAAGAGTTGCATGCCTGAGAGTAGGCTATATTTCATGTATACAAAAACTGAAAATGCCTCTCAAGTTAATAGAAATGGACACTTTATGATAATATATACTGATAATATATACTGTTGAACTTCTGGTGATTGAAGCTTGCAATGGTGATGACACACACCGCAAGAATAGAGAATCACACTGGATTCACCAACTCAAGACAGTCAAACCCTTTGGACTTAACATAAACACTGGTGTTAAATAACTTCTCATTACTCTCCACTTCACTTCTGCCCAAGAACTTATATGTTGTATATATTCTGTACATAAAGTATAAATTAATCTTGTTTAAAGTTGTTTTTATAAATTCATCACTGTAACTATCTGATGTAAGTAACCCCCCCCCCTTTTTTCCACAGGTCCCTCATACCTATTTTTAAAATCATCATACCTTTGATCTTGCTATTCTTATAAATTGACCATTGTTAGTTGCATCATGATGCAACTTGCTCTCTAATCCTACCCATGTCTCCCTGCATTGTTGACGAACAATACATTTACCACTTTTTTGGTCCAGTAACCCATCCTTTCATTCTAAACATCCTTTGTCCTCGCCACTTCACTCCTATTGGTTCATAGCCACCAATATTGTTTCTGAAATAAAACCTTTGATTGGCTGTTATTTTCCCGCTTCTTTCTGGATCCTTTCCTTAATCCCTTTCCCCCTCTCTTTTTCTATAAATGGATATGTATTTGTTTGTACTTATTTTATGCCTCTGAAGAAGGTCCGGATTGGATCGAAAGCTAAGGCCATCTACCCTATTCATTAAATATATACTGCAAATGATATTCAATGATCCGACTGAATATTTTATTTGATCTTTGTCCAACCATCATTTGTTTATTTTGAATTCAATTTATCTATCATTTAAAAAAAAAAAAATATGCAAGCAATCAGCTGCAAGAGGCAAAAGCTGCTATAAGTGACTTATAGAAAAATACACAAAGTGTTCAGAAATGAAGGCAAGAGTTGATTAACTTCCATTCTGTCAAAAAAGGAAAATAGGTCCATCAATTTTGTTTAACCCTAACACTGAAGTGTTATACGCACTGTATACTCAAGTTCTTTGCCCTCAGGAAAGTTTGGAGTAAGGATAAATTTATTCTTTCTCCCCGATGCAAAACTAACATCAATCAAAAAGGAAAATGTCATGTCTGGACTGCCATTTCACAGTGTGTTCCATATTAACAAAATATCTACATTTACTAAACACGATTTGTTTGATTTTCCAGACTTCAACGAATATGTTGAATCAAAGAAATATTTTCTTTCTTCAAAACAGTTTTCTTCACCCCCCCCTAAAAAAAAACCCACTTAAAAACATAACAAAAACCCTAACACTACAATGCTTTTTTCTTGCGATTCGCTTTGTTACACTCCTCTTCTCTTTCTCAAGATTATCTTGGGGGGAATCTAGTTTTGCACAAAAAGTAAAAAAAAGTATGAAAAGACAAGTAGAGGACACTCTTCACAAAAGGTGAGACCACAGTCACCACACAGGCTCTTTTCAGTGCCAACACATCACCCAAAAAGCTTTATACATGGCTGTACCCTTGCACTATGGCTGTACCCTAGAGCAAGAAACTCTTGTGTACACCACAAGTTTACTAGCTGTAGTTTTTCATAAACAAAACACAACATGAACACTTTGTACTGAAAAAAACCCTCTATACTTTAAAGAGCTAGTTATTTACATTGTATGACGTCATATTTGAAAAGAATAAATCCTTTTAAACTGATTGTTTCTTGTGTTTGCAAATTTTAATTCCCATGTGAATCTATGGCTTGTGGCTTGTCATTTTGAGGTCTATTTCCTTGAAATTCAGTTGTAGGTTGTGTACTATTATTTTGTGTTATCTCTGTGATAGAGTGTATTATGGAGAGCATACTAGTTACTATTATTTTCCATTCGAGTGGTCGCAATCAATTAAGCCTGGGCAACTAGTGCGACTAGTGTCTAAGTCCTGACAATTGATTGCTTAGTCGAGTCGCGACTACCGTTTTTTAACAACTCGGTTAATCTGGCCGCCCTTTAAAAAAAAAACAGTTGCGACTACTAAAACAAATTGTTGTGTGACTACCTGTTTGGTGAACCAATTGTGTCGGTTACAGCTATTCACAACAACATAATTTACTTACAAAACACAATCAGACACCAGTGTAACAATCCTTTCAGCGTGAATTTGACTATATTGCACCTGTGGCAAACATGCCGCAACACAGTTTGGGAATTAAAAATTAGTCGCGACTATTTGAGGCACGGCTCGTCAAGTTGTAAATTGAAATAGTCGCCCAGGCCTTCAATCAAAGAGATGGTCAACCAACCAATCAGTGTGTCCTAACCAATGTGACCTTTGACCTCGTTGTATGGAGGTTTTTACTAGGACTCGTTTGAAACTAACTTAATAGTTAGTGTGTGTGAGCGACGTACTACAGCTATTTCCATTTCTTTGTTGGGGAGCACTGAATTATAGACATCCGTAGCAGACTTGACTGGTTTGCCGTTGATAAGTGGGAGTTTTACTGGGATTCAGCTGGAACTAACTTAATAGTTAGTGTCTGTGACGACGTACTACAGCTATTTCCACTTCTTTGTTAGAGAACACTGAATTATAGACGTCAGCAGACTTGACTGGTTTGCCAATGATGTGTGGAGGTTTTACTGGGACTCGTCTTGAATTAACTTAATAGTTAGTGTCTGTGAGCGACGTACTACAGCTATTTCCATTTCTTTGTTAGATAGCACTGAATTATAGACGTCCGTAGCAGACTTGACTGGTTTGCCAATGATGTGTGGAGGTTTTACTGGGACTCGTCTGGAACTAACTTAATAGTTAGTGTCTGTGAGCGACGTACTACAGCTATTTCCATTTCTTTGTTAGATAGCACTGAATTATAGACGTCCGTAGCAGACTTGACTGGTTTGCCGTTGATGTGAGTAACAATATCACCAGCTTTCATACCAACCCTGTGAATAAAAATAGACAAAAGTTTCAAATCACACATGAGCCCTTTTCAGCATGCAGCATCAGAGTCCAGCTTTCTCCGGAAGACGATTAGAGCATACTGATCGAAACATGGAGTTGAAACCAACGGTTCTTTTTAGAAACCACCTCAACTCATTTAGAGATTATCATTACATGGTGTTACCGGAAACATTTCTTTATGTTATTGACACTATGCAAAGTTTCAAATCCTACTCACACTGCTTCTCTCTCCCAGTGGAATACATCACTGGAGAAGCCCCCACGAGTTTTTTTACCCTACAGTTACCCAACACACTTTCACATGTCCCCGCCTAGGTCCCTTTTCCATGGGGTTCTGGTTGCACATTTCAAGAATATCCTGGCGTTTTACTGCTTAGACCTACTCCAGAGCAAGGTTGTCTATTCCCCGGGGTATGCACATATTTGCCGGGGTAAATCAGGGGGAAAGCGATTCCAAGGGTTGCCCCCGGGGAATAGAGTAGTGTTATAAGGTATATACTGAACAACGCGGGCAAACTTTTCCAAAACTAAAACTCACAGTGGGCTGTGAGGTTTTCTTGGTGAAATTTATCTCAGACCTTGAATGACACACAGGTCACAAAGGCCATGGCCTACGTTGCCCCTTGTGTTTGCCTTGGTTCATGGAAGTGCCCTTTGCAAAATGAAAATGGCCTTGCCCTTTCAACATGTCTAAAAATTAAATTCTACGCCTGTTAACTGTGCATTAGTAATTTTCAAGAAAGAAAAAAAAAAAAAATTGATTGAATATTTACATGTATGCCGGAGATCCTACAGTAATCCTGTACACTAAGACTCCATGTGTGACGTTAGGAAAGTCAGCCATGCGTGACTTGAGGTCATTAAGCAGAGGTTGGGTCAAGGTCAACATGGTGATGCCGATGTAGCCTCGTTTCTCATCTGGTGTTGTTGTCTTTTTCCCACCTGAGAACCAGCTACCGGTCAAGCCTGATGAAGAATCTAAAGCAATCAACAAATAATACTCATGAAGAGTTTAACGTTTATTAGGGAGTATTCTTCCTGCGTGGACATATTTTTATTCGCTCTGAATTTTCGGTGGTAAAAAAACAAAACAAAAACGATCGCCTTTTGAAATGAAATTTTCACTTTGTTAGTTTGGTTGTTTACATATTTTTGTCATTTAAAAGGATTCAACAATCAAACGGTTCCAAATACCAAAGGTATACCTTGCCTCTACGATTACGAAACATATGTATCTGTTATTATTGCTTAATCAATTTGAGATGCTATAACCTGTGAACTTTGACCCTACCTTCTGATTTGATCTTTTGATTCACCTTGTCCAGGAAGTCCTGGGCATAATCAATGGGAATAGCGAAGGAGATCCCTGACGTTACTTTCATGGTGTTTATTCCGATAGCTTCTCCATCCAGATTCACCAATGGGCCACCTGAATTACCAAACTTGAAAAGAAAAAAAATTAAAATTAAAGCTTTCTCCAGAAGACGATCAGAGCTTACTGATCTAAACATCAAGTTTAAACCAGCGGTTCTTTTCAGAACCACCCCAACTCATTAGAGATAGTCATTACATGGTGTTACCGCCAACCTTTCTATATCGTATTTCCACCATGCAAAGTTTCAAATCCTACTTAAAAATTAAAAAGTTAGTCAGTTCAGGATATATCCAAAACCAGGGTAAAAAGGAGACAATAAAGAATTGTTTAGTTTTAGATATGGGAGGAAAATCCCAAAATGGGGAAAACCCATGTAATAAGACTGAAAAAACAATCCACATGCAAGGCTCCAGTAGGAGGTGGGGTTCGAACCGGGGTCCACAGAGGTAAACCAGGGTCCACAGAGGTAAACCAGGGTCCACAGAGGTAAACCAGGGTCCACAGAGGTGAACCAGGGTCCACAGAGGTGAAAAGAGAAAACCACTGAGCTTACTTGATTTGTATTTATATAAACAAGTAATAATTCCCCCCCCCCAAACAAAAATTTACTCTGAACAAAAAAATGATCTACCTTCCCCCCCCCCTCTGAAAAAAATGGGATTCAGTGGTTAGACTGCAGGACTTGCAATCACAATGTTGGGGTTCTACCGAGCTATCCTACCGAGCTATTTGCTGATTTCACAGTGACTAGAATAAAGTTTGTCTACTAGTTACTGAATCACAATTTCTTGACTTGCGCCATTCATAATCACAGACATGAACCCAATGTTTGTGTATGAGAGAGAGAGTTCTGAAATGAACTGTCCTGCTTTTTAACTACAACCTTGTCAAAAGTAGAAAATCGGCAGGGAAAACTACTCTAACTTCTAGAGGATTGTTATTTACTTCACTACTGCAGAGTGAATTATTAGTTAGTCTCAACGTTTCAACTAGCATGCTCTAGTCATCATCAGGAGCAAATATTGATTGGTTTGAGCTCTCTGGTTAAAGCTACTCCCGAGGTGATCCTTTGGATTGGACGTAAAGCTTTAGGTCCTGTGTGTTGTTATAACAACTATCAACGTACGTTAAAGACCCCAGTACACACTTATCGCAAAGAGAAGGGGTTCGCTCCAGTGTGTCACTGTCTTGCAGTGGGACTATCTTCAATTATGAAGGTTGCACTAGAAAGGAAGAAGAAGAAGAACAAAAGCTTTTTTTCTTCCATGAGCTTACATTGATTGCAGCATCGGTCTGGATGTAGTTGATGTCTTTATTGAGTCCCAGCTCTTTACTCGTTCGGTTCACTGTGCTCACGATTCCTGCTGTGATGGTATTACTCAATGTTAGAGGACTTCCCATCGCTATAACCCACTCACCAGGACGTAACCGAGCGGACTTACCAAGCTTCATGGCTGGTAGATCAGTCTGCAGAAAAATATCATCACAAACAGCATAAGAGCAATAACTTGGGCCTGTTTTCATAAGATATGATAATATTTTTAAGGTTGAACAAAGAATTGACTAGAGTGGGATTCGAACTAATGACCTCCGGATTAACGTCCCGGAGCTCTACCAACTGAGCTATCTAGCCCTATGTTGGCGGTGTCCCTATTTTGTCCCTATTTTGTTGATTCACCCAGTCAGTTTCCCTTGTGGTTTATATTAAGATATGATAAGATTAGAACTTTATTTTCACACACTGGGGAAGTTAATTGATTCAAACGGTGCGGACAAAAACACTACAAATTTAAGAACAATTTATAAGCAGACAGATTGCAGAAACAATAAAGTATGAATATCAAGTGTAACAATATGTTTAAAAAAAAGCTGCTTAAGCAGAAAATGTTGCTCAACAATTTCCTGCTTAACAGAAATTAGCAGGATACCAGTCACAAACTGTTCATTTGACATGGGTTGTTTCAGTTTTCAAGGCCTGGAAATTGATACAAGGTTTGTTTGGAATGGTTAGGAATTCAATGCGCCAAACAAAGATGAGTTACATACACCTTGCATAACGAAAAACGCTACAGGGACGCAGAGCTCACGCGCTTTTTTTAAGCACAAAGAACAGCTATCCTCCAATCATTTTCCTCCTTTGACCCCTGTGAGTGCCCTGTTTGAACTAGTGAGAGATTTTTGAGCATGTGACGTCACATTCAAAGAGTATATTTAATTATGTGATCCAAACATGAACACCTACCCCGTCATTAATCTTGACTGCAGCCAAGTCCGATATTGGGTCAATAGCTATCACATGACCAGTAACTATCCGTCCACCATGGAGCTTGACCATTACGGATTGTTTACCTCCCATCTTATTGGCCACAACGTGAGCATTGGTTAGAATCAGACCATCTGAACTGACGATGAACCCGGAACCATTGGAAATCGCAACTTGTTTCCCACCCATCATAGGGTGCCTGTTTGGAGAAAAAAAAGTTGTTGACAAAATTACAAAAAGAGAAATTTGAAAAGTGTTTATCACACTTGGCCAAACTAACTAGTGCCCGGCCGGTAATACATTTCTAGAACTATATGGGGTTCGTTCCGCTGTTGTCTCGGCGTTCGGGGAGCCAAAGCTGAAGGAACCTCATAGGTCTAGGAGTAGGGTTCGTTCTGCTAATGTCTCCACAAAGACGATAGCGAAATGAATCTCACAATGTGATGAGTCACAAAACAATAGTTCTAGTGGAGTAGCCTGGTGCAAGTACTGTAAATTTATTAATTTGATTTGATTTTTTAGTAAATAAAGGCTACAGTAACATAAATAATAACAATAAATGAGCTAGAAATAAAAGCTTCACAATCAGTTTTCTTTTCTACATCATTAAGAAAAGTAAGAAAAATATATATTAAACTTATACAAAGGAGACAGATAATGGTTTCAAGTTGTACTTCTTGTATACTCCTAGAAGTTGTACTTCTTGTATACTCCTAGAAGTTGTACTTCTTGTATACTCCTAGAACTATTTCGGTTTCATTCCGCTATCGTCTCCCGTAACCTCATAGGTTTACATCTCTCACGACAATAAGGAGTCTGCTTTTTACTGATTCTTTTATAAAGTTTTAATTTTTTTAACGCAAATCTCTTTTCTTTTCTTATTTAATCTCGCCAAAATTAGGCTCTAAATAATATGTGTCTTTTGAACTCTCATTGACTCGGGGGACGTCCAGATAATCCACTCCGCAATCTACAAAATTGTTAAAAAAGATAAATTCTCACCGTAATTAGTCTCCAACTACTCCGTTTTACCACTACACTACAAATGCCCATTGTCCCCGAACGTGCGCGTACTTTTTTCCCAGGACAAACGTGGAGAATTATCCGCACACGTTTGTCCTGGAAAAAAAAAAACCTGATCCGTGCTTTGTGTACAAAACATATGCACACACGCGTCTGAGAACTACGACTGCGTTCAGATAATTCTTCACGTTTGTCCTGGGAAAAAATATGCGCACGGTCGAGGACAATCTGCATTTGTAGGTTAGTGGTAAAACGGAGTAGTTGGGGACTGAATTACGGTAAGAATTTATCATTTTTAACAATTTTCAAGATTGCGGAGTAGATTTTCTGTCGCCCCAGGGCCAATGAGAGTTCAAAGGACACATAGAGCCTAATTTTGGCGAGATAAAAAAAAGAAAAAAAGATTTGCGTAGCGTTGACAAAATTAAAACTTTATAAAAGAACCAGAAAAAATGCAGACTCGTTATTTTCATGAGAGATGTATGTCTATGAAGTTACGGGACACGATAGCGGAACAAAACTGCATAATAGTTCTAACTTCTAGGAGTACTTCTCGTAGGCCCTTCATTATACATACCTTCCGTGGATCTCGATGTAAACCACAGAGGGTGCAACAATATCCACTGCATCTGCAATAAAGTTGAACCGGTGTGAACGTGGTGGTACAAAACCATCCCCTTCATCAAAAACTTTTGCTGCTTTCACAACAGGAAAGATACTCGACTCTTCTTGTGATTGCTCCGCAAAGTTTGTTGAGCCGTTTCCAAAGTCATCTTCTTGGAAGTCATTCCACGGGGAGTTTTTACGTTCTTCTGCCTCTTTAAGGGCCAGTAGTTTCCGTCGTTTCTTATCTCTCCGTGGTTCAAATCGGGCACCAATCAATGAATGAAGATACGGTGTCATAAAACAAAGAAAACAAAATATCGCTGTTCCTTGAAATATTCTCTTGAAGAATAAATTTTTATTTTCATTCATCTTTTCTTGTGAGATAGTCCTGCATATTGATGTTTGTGGTTTCAACGATTGGAGAATGTGTCGATGGACGGAAAACACATGAACTTTTCTTTGAAATATTGGCCGAGTCTGAGACAGCAAAATTCTTCTCACCATGGAGGCCGCCATCTTGGAAATTAATTTTTCGAAGAGGCAGGGTACCCTTCATTTCGCTCCATCCTGTTACACTTATGAATAGGCTGGGACCCAGACCATTGGTTACAAAGTCGACCGACGGCTGTTGTATGTTATTTCGTAAAAATGGCGGCTATTTTGACATCGCAAAGTAAATCGAGTCTCGAGATAGATTTGCCGAATGTCAAACGTGATTTGTTAAACAGCATTACAGAATGTTCGCAGCGGGGCCTTACGCAGAGTGTGAAATGGTAAGTGTTATTTTTCCTTATTTGTCTACTCTTATACTCCATAATAATACTGTAAAAAAGTTCATTGATTTTGGGAAGAGCAGCAGGGGCACGTGTAGCCCAGTTTCCGGACATGGATTTTTGGTTTAACTGGACCACAAAACTTTCAAAGTTTCAGTTCATGAATTTAAGTTGTACCCCTCCTTGGAAAATTTTACATAAAAGATGCTGAATCCTAAAAATAATCTGAACTGAATCCAAATGAGAAACTGTTTTTGTTAAGTTAGCCTATCATTATCAATTACTATCATCATCAATCAATTGTTTATTTATTTATAAAAATAACCTATTTTATATATATAACCCCCCCCCCCTTTTTTTCCACAGGTCCCTCATACCTATTTTTCAAATCATCATACCTTTGATCTTGCTATTCTTATTAATTGACCATTGTTAGTTGCATCATGGTGCAACTTGCTCTCTAATCCTACCCTTTCATGTCTCCCTGCATTGTTGTCGAACAATACATTTACCACTTTTATGGTCCAGTAACCCATCCTTTCATTCTAAACATCCTTTGTCCTCGCCACTTCACTCCTTTTGGTTCATAGCCACCAACATTGTCTCTGAAATAGAAACTTTGATTGGCTGTTATTTTCCCGCTTCTTTCTGGATCCTTCCCTTAATCCCTTTCCCCCTCTCTCTTTCTATAAATGGATATGTATTTGTTTGTACTTGTTTTATGCCTCTGAAGAAGGTCCGGATTGGATCGAAAGCTAAGGCCATCTACCCTATTCATTATATATATATATATATATATATAAAATAGGCTCTCTAATCCTACCCTTTCATGTCTCCCTGCATTGTTGTCGAACAATACATTTACCACTTTTATGGTCCAGTAACCCATCCTTTCATTCTAAACATCCTTTGTCCTCGCCACTTCACTCCTATTGGTTCATAGCCACCAACATTGTCTCTGAAATAGAAACTTTGATTGGCTGTTATTTTCCCGCTTCTTTCTGGATCCTTCCCTTAATCCCTTTCCCCCTCTCTCTTTCTATAAATGGATATGTATTTGTTTGTACTTGTTTTATGCCTCTGAAGAAGGTCCGGATTGGATCGAAAGCTAAGGCCATCTACCCTATTCATTATATATATATATATATATATATATATATATATATATAATAAAAATATTTAATAAAAATATATAATACAAATATTTGTGGTTTTAATTATTGGCTGGTCCATTTCGTGGTTTATATTTTTAGAAATCTTTTATATGCTCTTTGGTCATTTTTGCCCTTGTGTAATGTGTGCAGCTATTTATTTTGGGACTAATGTGTACAGCGCCTTAGGGTCCAGTCATGCCTGGATGTAAGGCGTTTTACAAGCGTTGTTTATTATTAATGTTATTATTATTATTATTATTATCATAAAATAAATGTACTTTAATTAAATAAATGTTTTAACTATTAGTATTACATTAGTATTTATTAATTGAATGATTGTTTACTAACTCACTGTAGCCAAAGTGTGTTTGCATGGATGTTTGTTTAGTGTTGAGCTTGAGCGCAACCTTTAAAAAATTTAATCAATATCTTTTTATAAAGAACTTTTAAATAAAGAACTATAAAATAATCTTCTTTGATCAGCGCCCAGCGCTGCTTTCCATGGAGGCTCTCAGTACAAATACGTCATTTTTAACAGAAAATATAACACATTTTCTGAAGTAGGTCTATACTTTTCTTCCGTCAGGTGTCAAACTCAATACACTGATCTGTATTATTAATATTATTTAGGCTCCGCTCATGGCGCACAAGTGAGCAAGAACACGTGAGCCTCTCCAATGTCTTTCTGCACAACTCTGCCACGCGCGCCAAGCATACGCGCACGCATGTCGGACTTAAAAGTGTCAGACTTTTGGTTGTGCAAAGGGTTGTGATTGGTCAATACGCAATGATTGGTCAATACGCAATGCTTTATGGATCGGTCTATTGTAACGACGCAGCGATGATTAACACATTGTACAGACATGATGCATCCTCAGTGGCATTTGATTAATGAATCGTACATTACATTACATTTAATGAATGGCTACCTATTGTTTCATGCCATTGAAAGGGGTAACCCTGTTTCAGCCCTAGGAGTAGGTGGCACCGGCCTCTGGAAAAAAACAATTGTAGCCCACACCTTGAAGTGGCCTTAAGGCCTTGTGTGTCAGGCGACTTGCATAAAAAAAAAAATTAAAAAAAATTGCCAGATGTTAATTAAGGTAAACATGGTTCAGTTAAGATAATTGTAACCCTCCATCCTTCCAACGGTTGCAGCGGATGGAGGGTTATCCACAACTAGAAATGATTAGGCTGAGATTTTAGTTGAATTCCAAATCTTTTCTTTTTCTTGGTAATCATTCTTCTTCTTATCCAGGTGTGCAGAGTTGTCATATGCACTAAAGTCCATCAAACCATCTCCAACGACTTCACAAAATCAACCACAAGAGGTTTGTAATTTTTAAAATGTCAAGTTCCCTTAAAGGCCGTGGACACTATTGGTAATTACTCAAAATAATTATAAGCATAAAACCTTACTTGGTGACGAGTAATGGGGAGAGGTTGATGGTATAAAACATTGTGAGAAACGGCTCCCTCTGAAGTGGCTTAGTTTTCGAGAAAGAAGTAATTTTCCACGAATTTGATTTCGAGACCTCAAGTTTAGAACTTGAGGTCTCGAAATCAACCATCTAAACGCACACAACTTCGTGTGACAAGGGTATTTGTTCTTTCATTATTATCTCGCAAGTTTGATGACTGATTGAGCTCAAATTTTCACAGGTTTGTTATTTTATGCATATGTTGAGATACACAAACTATGAAGGCTAGTCCTTGACAATTACCAATAGTGTCCACTGCCTTTAACAAAGGCCCCCTACTATGAGTTTTATTGTCAATATAAACAAAACTTTGTAAATTCTTCTTACAAAAAAATCTTTTAAAAAGTATGCATTAATTTTAACCAATTAATATTAATAGCCAGAAGGTGTGTTTGCACACACACAACTCATTTGGACACACAAACAGAAGTCAATTTCTTACTCTATGATTATACCAGCTTAATGAGTGGCCAGAACTTTCTTGTTTTTTTTATTACAGGACTTTCTTGCAGAGTTTGACCAGTACACATTGGCAAAATCATACTTTGACCTCAAGGAATACGACAGAGCAGCTTACTTTGTTGACAAATGTCGCAGCCAAAAGGCCTTCTTTCTTCATGTCTACGCTCGATACTTGGTACGTCTTATCAGTTCCAGAAACAATGACTTCATTCTTTGCTTTTGGTCATTTGTACAAAACAAGTTTAAATTATTTTGCGAGATAAATAATAGTGAGGTTGTACTGCAATGAAAGTGCAAGTTTGACTGTCCATTTGTGACCATTTTGCTAAAAGAACAACAACATTTGATTGTTAGTTCAGAGTTCAGTGGATTCACTACTGCACAGCCACAAGGTCCCATCCATGGTGGACTTTTTGCCTGGGTGAAGAGCTGTCATGGCACTACACTACCTACCACAGAACTGCGCTCAAGGCACTGGACACATTTGGTAGTTAATCAAAATATAGGCCTATACTATCAATAGCATAAAAACTTACTTGATAACGAGCAATAGAGAGCCGTTAATCGTGTAACAAATGTGAGAAACAACTCCCTCTGAGGTTACATAGTTATTTGAGAAAGAAGTAATATCTCACTAAAAAAATTGAGTATGAGAAAGACTTTAGGCCTGAGGAATCTGAAAGTAAACAAATATGTGCAACAAGGGTATTTTTTCTTTCATTATTCTTGCAACTTCGATGACCAATTGAGTGCAAAAATTTTCTCTGATTTGTTCTTTTATGCTTATGTTCTCTGGATCTGGATATATTATACTCCGAAAAAAATCAGATACCCGCATCGCAACAGAGTTGGGATACACCAAGTGAGCACGGTGGTCTTTGACAATTATCTAAATATTGTAATTCTGTAGGCTGTGAGTCAGAGCCATGAAATTGGATCTGGTTAGGAAGGATTCAGATGCATGTGGAAATAGACTTGTCTTAAATGCCATGGGAAAAATGGTTAATCGTTGTTTTGATTAATTTTCAGGGAGGTGAGAAGAAGAAATATGATGAAGTTGCTGATCTGACCGGTCCGATCCAGTACAAGACGATGAAGAATGAGACGCTCAAAGCACTCAGGATTGACCTGAGTAAGAAATACTCAGAAGGCTCGTTGGATGGCTTCTGTCTTTACCTGTGAGTAATTTAACACACCTTGCTGAGTAATTTATCTCAACTCTGGGTAATTTTTTCTCAACTTCCTGAGTTAATTTATCTCAACTCACTGAGTAATTTATCTGAAATCTGTAAGTAATTTATCTGAACTCTTACTCTATGATGAGTAATTTATCTAAACTCTGTGAGAAATTTTGTCTTAACTCTGTGAGTGATTAATCTCCACTTTGTGAGTGACTTATCCCAACTCTCTGAGTAATTTATCTCAACTCTGATGTATTTTATCTTATCTCTGTGAGCAGTTTGTCTCAACTCTTAGTAATTTATTTGAACTCCGTAGTAATTATCTCAATGCTGTGAGTACTGAGTATTGTATCTCAACTCTGAGTAATTTATCTCAACTGTGAGTAATTTATCTAAACTCTGAGTAATTTATCTCCACTCTGATTAATTCATTTCAACTCTCTGAGTAGTTTATTTTGAGTCTGCGAGTAATTTATCTCAACTCTAGTAATTTATCTCAACTCTTTGAGTAATTTATCTCAACTGTGTGAGTAATTTATCTCAACTCTCTGAGTAGTTTAATCCCAATTCTTTGAGTAATTTATCACAACTCTGGGCAATTTATCTCAACTCTGGACTAACTTATCCACCTGTTTTGTTATTGTAGATACGGAGTGGTTTTAAAGAAGTTGGAGTTGATGAAAGAAGCAGAGAGTGTCTTGGTAGAAGCAATCCGAGTGGAACCATACCACTGGGGATCTTGGGTTGAGCTGACGAGTCTAGTGACTGATAAAGACAAGGTATGAACAAGAGATACATGTATTGAGTAACTTCTTGTAGCTCTTGTACTCGACAAACTCAAGCACTTTTTATTCATCATTGCGCAGCGATTGTTAATGGATATGTAAATAACATTGAGATAAAACATTGCTGCCAAAACATAGGATTTGAAATGCCTCTAGCTGCCGGGCAACCTCGGTAGTCTAGTTGGTAAGACACTGCTCTAGAATTGCAAGGGTCGTGGGTTCGAATCCCACCCGAGTAACATGCCTGTGATACTTTTTCACAGGACTCGGGAAAGTACTGAGTATACAGTGCTAACACACATCGTTGTATGGGTAAAAACCAAAGTTAATATTCTTTATCCCCGATGCAAATTGAACATCTATTATAACATTGAGATAACTGCTACATTAGTGGTTCTCAAACTGTTCATAGCATGTACTTCATGGACATGGAAATTATCTTCCAGTACGCGCTAATCCACCAATCAGATGCTCGAACTGGAGGGTGGTTTGAGAACCTATATACTACTTCCTCTGTTTTTATTGCACAGTGCGTATTGCTAGTGTTAATGCATCATGCTTTTCCATGACGGACAGTGCAAAAAATACAGTCCAAAATTTGTGTGCGTGTACGCTGTTCGTCGCAAAAAAAACATTCTGAAACTTTAAACTTTGCGCGTTGCACGTGAGATTGGAAGAAAAACATAGCGCGTTTTCCTATATCCACCTCGGCCTCGTTGGATATGTGACGCAGAAGCGCTTTATTTTTCCGTATTCCACTCGCGCTTGTGTGATACTTATAATATGTGCCCATGGTTGTGGCTGTGTACATCTTTATCAATGCATTGCTTGTATTTATCTTTATCTATGAAGCCTAAGCTTTGTAAAACGCTTCAATCTTTGTGGGCACTTTAAAAATGTCTGTATGTATCCATCTATAAATGTATTATTTATGAATAATGTATGTATCTTTGTCAACAAGCATTGTTCATTCAATATTTTTTTTCAACTCTTCCACTTAGTAGGATGATTAAAGGAACACGTTGCCTTGGACCAGACGAGTTGGTCTAAAAAAGAAAGCGTTTGAAACCGTTTGTTATAAAATGCATATGGTTGGAAAGATGTTTTAAAAGTAGAATACAATGATCCACACAAATTTGCCTCGAAATTGCGTGGTTTTCCTTTTACTTTGCTAACTAACACGGTCGGCCATTTATGGGAGTCAAAAATTTATCCATGGTCAGTTCACTTGAATTCTAAAATGACAACCATAATTTGTGTTTGGCCTAGAAATTTTTCAATATCTGTCGTCATTAAATAAATCCATTAAGAAAGGATTCAATTTTGGTTTTATTAACCTTATACACCGATGTGTGTTACAACTGTATGCTCAGTACTTTCCCGAGTTCTGTGAACACAAAATCACAGGCATATTCCTTGGGTGGGATTCGAACCCACTACGACCTTTGCAATTCTCGAGCAGTGTCTTACCAACTAGACCACCGAGATTGCCCCGTAGCTAGAGGCAGTTTGAAGCAGATGTTTTAGCAGAGGGGACCGCAACGATTTAACATCTATTAAAAAAGAGACTTATTGTTGTTGTATTTTTTCTCTTCCAGCTAAACTCTCTGACATTACCAGATCTCTGGATTAAAGAGTTCTTCATTGCTAAGACATATCTAGAGCTTCAACTCAATGATGAAGCACTCAAGAAATACACAGCCCTTAGTGATGCAGGCTTTAAAGACAGCACTTATGTTATCTCACAGATTGCTCTTGCCCATCACTATGTCAGAGGTAAGATTGATTGCTTATCTCTTCAGGCATGTATGCTACGATTTTGAAAGTGCTAGGGCACCAAGTCATTTTCTCTTATGTAAAGGGCACCCTATGAGGAAATTGTAAATTTCTAATGGAACATTTCGAGGACACCAAGGCATGGAGGCAATCGCCTTTGTTGCCTCCGTGAAGTATCAGGCGTGTTTCTTGCTTACAGGGTGTCATGACCGAGCGGTTTCGAGTATTGAAATCAGGTTTTGTTGGTTCGAATCCCTGTCATGACATGTGTCCTTGAGCAGACACTATGATTGCCCATGGGTATAAATGGGTATGTGCGAGGGTAGAGGTTGATATTGTGTGTGTATAAAAAAAACATGTCTGCATGATGAATTTGCGAATTTCTTTTTACTATAATTGTTTTTCTTTTTTTCCAGACATGAATCGAGCTGTGGAACTTTTTGGTCAGTTACAGAAAGTGGACCCTTTCCGTCTTGAGAACATGGACATCTACTCCGATCTATTATATGTGAAGGTAGGACAAAGAATCTTTAGCCTAGATATTAGGCCCTATCTGCTACGCCATGGCTAGGACCAGTGTTGTAGCTAGACCAAATTTAATCTTAGAGGTGGGCTCTAAATCCAATCACTCCACCAAGGGCGAGCGGATCAACAACAATTATTAATGTTGAGGTATGGGACCATCATTGCTGAAGTGCAACTGGGGGATACCTGTGCTGGGCAACACAGTGTGTTTTGCTCAGAGTGCTGGGTGAAATTTGTAAGTTTTGGGCAGGCCCGCCCGCCACCGCAACCGCAGCTACAACACTGGCTACGACTATTGCTATGTTGCTAAGGCAGATCTGTACTAAAACTCATGTTAATGTTTGTTGCACATAACCTTTTATCCATGTCATGTTAATTTGATATATTGGTCAAGTGTGTGTGTGTTATATTAATGTCTTGTGTTGTTATTTTATCATCATATTTCTTCTTATCTTTTAGAATATTATATTTTATCACCATATTTAATACTACTCTGTGCCATATTTATTGTTTTTATTTGCAACTTCTGTATTTTTTACTGTTTGCAGTATTATACTCTGCATCATGTATACATTTAATTGTTTGTAAGTGCTTTTGCCCACTGAATCCTTTTTCAATTATCCCTGTGTGTTGCTTGTACATTTGATCAGCATGTTAAAATATATTGGGTACTCGAGTGTGTATTTAATGAACTCTACTGCCATGTTATTTTTGCCATGTCATCTATGAACCATTAACAACATGATATATACACAGTGTATGCGTTTCAAATGGCTGGGCACAGAGGAATTCAAGGTTGTGTTCAGAATTGGTTTCTAGGGTAATGGCTGTTGCTAAGGGTGTTGCTAGGGATGTCCTGAACTTTAATGCATGTTGAACCAGCCTTAGCCGAAGTTGTATCGGCCAATTCAGACACTGTGGCCCAAAACTGAACCTTTGGTCGAAGGTTTTATTGTAAATTTTGTGTTTTTGCTAAATATTGTGCAAAAATGTGACTACCCTTTGTAATTAAATTTTTACATGTTATTTTTATTGAACACATTTACATTTATATAGAGTTTAAACAATCAAACAGTTTCACAGACCAAAGGTAGAATTTTCCTTTCAGACACCTTTTTTCAGGCTAATAATCTTTATTTCTTTATTCTCTATTCTCTTTTTTTTTTGGGGGGGGGGAGCAGGAAATGAAGGCCGAGCTGAGTTTCTTAGCCCATCATGTTTGTGAAGTAGACAAGTACAGAGTTGAAACCTGTTGTGTTATTGGTGAGTATTTCCACTTCACTGCTTATGTTAGCTGTACACTTGGTGACCTGTTCATGTTGTTTTGTCATTGAGCCTTCGAGTAAGACTCTGCTAGGGTAGAAACATCAGGCCATTAACTACTTTTGGCATTTATACCATAGGTCCTTTTGGTTGGTAAGCAGTTTGCAACGCTAATTCTATTTGCAGTTGCTCATATTAAAAGTAATCTTTTCAGTGAATATTATCTGGTTTTACCCATACACCGATGTGTGCTTTCAGATACCTAGTATTCTCACTTGGTGTACCTCGACATGCATAAACTAACAAACCTGTGAAAATTTGGGCTCAATTGGTCGTCGATGTAATGTTGTAAGAAATTGTTAAAAGAAACAAAATGACACTTGTTGCGCAATTGTGTGTGCTTTCAGGTGCCTGAAAAAGACTTTGATCCTGAAGTGTTTTCTAGATTGAAACAATTATAGTGAGAAGTCCCCTCTTTCTCAAAAACAATGTTACTTCAGAGGGAGCTGTTTCTCACATATTTTACACTAGATCAACAACTTTCCATTGCTTTTTGCAAAGTAAGTTTTTATGCTAGCAGTTTTTTGAGTAATTATCATCAGTATCCAGCCGTCGATTTCACCAAAGTCTATCTAATTTAGGATTAATCTTAGGATTTAGGACGGGTTAAGTTCCTTACCCATAGGCGTTAGGACGATGGAACTCATCCTAACTCAAGATAGAATTAATCCTAGCGATTTGTGAAATCGCCTGCCGTGCCTTTTAATTGTTACTGATCCACTTTCTCAACAATTCTCTTCCATTATTTAACAATTACTTCCTTATGTCTTCCTGGCAGGTAACTATTACTCCTTAAGATCCCAACATGAGAAAGCCGTCTTGTATTTCCAGCGAGCGTTGAAGCTCAACCCACATTATCTATCAGCATGGACTCTTATGGGCCATGAATACATGGAGATGAAGAACACACCCGCTGCTATCGAGGCATACAGACAAGCTATCGGTGCGTTCACACTAGGCTGGTCCCCTGTCTTTATCTCAAGCATGATATTCTTCCTACTTTAGTCTGTTTTCTGATTTGTTGTTCCCCTTGGAAAAATCAGTTGTTATTAATAAGGCCTGAAAAGTCCATTAGAGCCTATGTACATGTAGGTTACATGTATCCCTTGTACTCGATGACATTTTCCTACTTTTTTCCAAGGACCAAATATCATGCATGTTATCTGCAAGGATAAAGACAGGTATTGGTAATTTCGTTGGATACAATGATTTTATTGAATGAACGTGCAGTGACTTGCAGGCATGCAACTCTTCCGCGTTTCCGGATTTTTTTTTTTTAAGCCTGGCAACAACAGTGTACAACTACAATCATGTAAAATAAGCCTAGTACATGCTAACAATGCACCTAAGAGCATAATAAACCTCAACATTTTCTAGGGTACCATTGTGGGTATCATGTCCCGTGGCGTTTCGGCTGCCTCGCTCTGCACTTGCGTTGTGCCTTTGAAAATTTTCCTTTTTTTTTTTTCAACTGACAGTTGCATGCCTGGACTCGCACTTTCCATATCCGGGATGCATTTTGGCGCTTGTAAGCAATACTTGTTCTGCCTAATGGATAGTGATAAACCATCGGTGCCCCACTAAAAAAAGTAAATTGTTATGACCGCGCAAACGCACCCCTGTGTTTTGATTAGTCCAAGTGTTTTTCCAGTTGCACTTTCCGCCGACTGGTGCCCCACTCAATTTTTGCTAAGCAAAGAATGTTATCAACAACCAGTATTTATCAACAACCAGTATTTCCTGCTTAACAGCTTTATGAAATTGGGTTAAGTACATGTAGTTGATATCTTCCTGCTGGTTACAAGTCCAAGAAGAATTCTTTTCACTTTTTAAAAATTTGTGTTCTAATATTTTGTTTTCAACAGAATTAAACAAGAGGGACTTCCGAGCATGGTACTGTCTAGGACAGACTTATGAGATTTTACGTATGCCACTGTACAGTTTGTATTACTACAGACAGGCACAACAAGTCAGGTAACTAGACAAGGCTGAAAGGCTACAATAATTATATTCTAATCATATGCTTATTACATTATTGCAATTTGCATACTTCATGGCAAAGATCTAAA
The DNA here is from genome assembly GCF_032118995.1 of Asterias amurensis. NCBI lineage: Eukaryota > Metazoa > Echinodermata > Asteroidea > Forcipulatida > Asteriidae > Asterias > Asterias amurensis. Next base: position 22,477,974 of record NC_092655.1, read on the forward strand.
TTGTTTTGTCAAATATCGCTGTTTAGAATCTGGGGCCAATTTCATAGAGCTGCTTAAGCAAAATATATGCTTAAGCACGAAAATAGCTCGCTTATTTTGCACATGTTACTGGACAAAATGTCATGCCATATACTTTGCTTGTGACCGGTATTTAGCTGTTGTTTACTTAGCATATCAATTGAGTGGAGTCTTGGCCGGTAATCTGATTTTACTAAGCATGATTTTTTTGCTTAAGCATCATTTTTTGCTTAAGCAGCTCTATGAAATTGGGCCCTGATTTTAAGAACACGTTCGTCCGTATTCCTCAGAATGTTGTTGGTGTCATTAATCAACCAAGTCTAAACTGAATGTTGTTTCAAATTGTGTTTAGCCTTGTTCATATTGCCTATAATTGCGATATGAGTTTTGACGACACAGGGCTGTTTATGCAGCAAATATTTCTCAGTAGTTGAAATTATTTGTTGCGAATTTGTGATAATAATAATAATAATAATAATAATAATAATAATAATATAAGCATGTAAATAGCGCTCTACGGAGAACAGAGCGCTTTACATGAGACTATGACAACAAAACAAAAGAAAAACAAACAAACTAGGATGGGTGGGGAAAAAGAAATGTCTTGAGGAGGCTTTTGAATACAGGCAACGAGATCGCCTCTCTCAGATGTCAAAATTCATATCAAATTCGCATTTTGCAGGAAGTATGAACCGGGGCTTGAGATCTGACATGCTTCGTCAAATTTTCTACATAATTCCTCTCAAATTGAATAATTTTCATTGACTTTTCTAGACCCAATGATTCACGAATGTTAGTGGCTCTTGGTGAAAGCTATGAGAAACTCGAGAAGATTCCAGAAGCTAAGAAGTGTTACTGGCGAGCGTATTCTGTCGGAGACATTGAAGGGACGGCTCTAATTAAATTAGCAAAACTCCATGAAAGCCAAGGAGAAGGTGAAAAAGCAGCGACATTTTATACTAAATATGTTGAGCAGGCTGAGGCCATGGGGGTAAGCCAAACATCCATTCATTCTTATATTATATAGTAAAGGTTTGCGGTAACACCATGTAATGATAATCTGTAAATGAGGTAGGGTGGTTATGAAAAGAACCGTATGTTTCACACCAAATCAGAACCACCCCAACTCATTTAGAGAGTATCATTACATAGTGTTACCACAAATTTTGAATATATCGTACATATTTCCACCATGCAAAGTTTCAAATCCTACTCATTTTTATATGATAATTTTTTATATTTTGTATTCATGTTTCTCTTTTTTGCGCAAGATGAACATGCTTTTAAGTCACAGGGTTTCACTTTTGAGGTTGGTGCGACTATCGTACTATACGATGAGTTTTGTTTCACTATCGTACTACAGTGGACAAGCCTCATTGTTTAAGGAGTAGTTGAACTCCTGCTCCCTTTCTATACGTTCCTCATCCTAACCCCATCTCTTCCCCCTCTCATTCTAACTGTACCTCTATCCATTTTTATTCATTTTGATTGGTACTTGACACAATTTATCTTTCATATTGACTTCCCCTTATTTATGTGTGACATTTCTTGCTTATTATATGTTTGTATTTTGAATGTTTTTGCCAAATGAATAACAACAATAATAATAATATGTTTTTTGTTTTCTTGATTATTTCTTTCTTTACTTTGCTAAGATTTTCCCCAGCTTTGCATTGCTATTTTATATTCAAATTTATTATCATACACCTCTTTGGAATCCTTTAATATCATTGACTTATCATTGCATTTATCTGTTCTTGATCTTTATGATATGTGAATATTGAATATTATATTATTGAATTGAGTGGGTGTGAATAATAGACAAGTTTACATTGATTATAATTTTTGTTTGAATATTTGAAAGCATAACTGTTTAATGATCTGTTATGTACGTGTAGCACTCAATAATATATGTAGGCCGTTCAGACACAGTACTAAAGTCACTTTCGGACTGATGATACCCAAGCCGTAACATCCGTATGAACTGTAAAAGGGTTAACCCTGTTTCAGCCCTAGGAGGATGTGGCAAGGGCCTCTGGAAACAACAATTGTAGCCCACACCTTGAAGTGGCCTTCAGGCCTTGTGTGTCTAGCGACTTGCATAAAAAAAAATTTTTTTTCTAATTAAAAAATGCTTTTAGCAACTGATGCTGCTGTTGTGTAACTATGGTTACGCTTTCCGCTTCATATGTTTTATGATTATCCTCACATTTACAATGTTCTCAGTGTTCTTGACAGACCATGTACGGTACAATTCTAGCAACTGATGCTGCTGTTGTGTAACTATGGTTACGCTTTCCGCTTCATATGTTTTATGATAATCCTCACATTTACAATGTTCTCAGTGTTCTTGACAGGCGATGTACGGTACAATTCTAGCAACTGATGCTGCTGTTGTGTAACTATGGTTACGCTTTCCGCTTCATATGTTTTATGATTATCCTCACATTTACAATGTTCTCAGTGTTCTTGACAGACGATGTGCGCTACAATTCTAGCAATTGATGCTGCTGTTGTGTAACTATGGTTACGCTTTCTGCTTCATATGTTTTGTGATTATCCTCACATTTACAATGTTCTCAGTGTTCTTGACTTTATTCTGATGTTTATATTCAGTCCGATATTTCATATTTTGAGTTTATTGTTCAATAACAACATGAAATTGTTTTGTGTGTGCACTATTAATTTTGTAATCTCTCCCATCTTTTTCATTTATTGACTTATTCATTTTGTATCTGCATTTTAACAAATAGATGTTTAGTCGTCAATATTAATTTTGTTGTGCTTTAGTTCAGGCATAGGCCTACTATATACTTTACTGATAGTACCATACATGTATACAGTGCATAATGCAGCCTCTAAACAGTTTGCTGCACAAATTTAAATTCAAACAGTCTGATTTCTCTTTTTTTGTTTTTCCCTTTGAAAAATCAGACAAACTGTCCACAAACAAGCCTACACCCTTGTTCTCAATAAAATTTTAGTTATACTTCTTTCCAATGACGGTGAAATAATCTTCTGATGAAGAAGTTGTTTCTCTGGAAGCTTAAGGCAGGTTTTTATGTTATAAGTTGGTCTTTAACTGCTACCACTACTACTAGGCCTAACTACTACCTTCCTTGAGATAATCATGTCATTATTATGTGGTGATTCACAGCTGATTTGTAAAATGTTTGACTCTTATTCCTTTTTTTCCCCTAATCTTAATGTAAATGTCAATGTAATAGATTTGTGTTCATTCTTTTATGTTTTCTTATAGACATTGATTTATGCATTGTAGTTCTCTACCACATCTTCTGGATTTCTTCTTAGCTTAGGCTTACGTTTTAATTTTGGTTATTGTACATAGTGTCTGCCATCTAAGTGCTCATTATGGTCCCAAATACAAGCCAAGGGCACTTTGATGGACTTGTGCGCTTTATTAAATTTCATTATTTTATTGATTAATATTAAGCTTTGGATTTCTTGACCAACCCGCACATTTATTCTGTATTCCTTATCTTAGACCGGCATGGTTGAAGAGCAATGTGACGCTTATCGATTCTTAGCCAACTATCATCTCAAGAAGCGGAATTTTGAAGAGGCAAGCAACTATGCTCATAAATGCTGTGAATACAATGAGGTAGGTGTTTGGAAATGTACAAATAAAATCTGAACATGTATTTATTACGAGGTACTTTGTTTGAAAATGTTATGATTAGTGTGAAAATCCAATGTATCTGTGACCTTTTTTTGTTGTTGATGCAAATCCTACTTATAGGTGAAATTGAAAAGTACTTTTCCTTTTTTTGCAGACGAGAGAAGAAGGCAAGTCGATTCAGACGGAGATTTCCCAGCTTCGTGCTAATGAGGAGGACTCTACAAATAACGTCAATAGAGGGGGTGATATTGGATCAATCACAAGACCATCTCAAAACATCAGCGACCATCCTGAGATATCGGGACAATTGTCTCCTATGAATCTGGCTTTTACTCCATAATTTGCTCTTGATAATTTATAACCCATGTACAGTTGAATGAATTTGCTATAACTGCATTTTTTTACTGTGCGAGGGCGCTTTCAGTTGTGTTTTTATCACTTCCTTGTATACGCGATTTGTACTGCACAGTTTTAATCGCATTCTGTCACTTTTGTTGCGCAGTAGTGTTAAGTTGCTGTAGCGGTGGATTATAACGAATCAATTAAAGGTCTTATTGTCCATGATGGATATGATGTCTGGTGTGGTAATGTGCTTCAAGCTCTGCTGATTCTGTTCAGCAGAGTGTGGGTTCGAATCCCGGTCGTGACACTTGTATCCCTGAGCAAGACACTTAACTATTATTGCTTCTCTCCACCCAGGGGTAAATGGGGACCTGTGAGGGCAGAGATGGTTCTTGTGATTGATTTAGTCGAGTAGCGCATTTGTTGCACGAGGCTGTATACTCCCCAGGGAGCTGAGATGGTTTAAGGAGTGAATTAAGGCCCAGTGACCAGGGGTAATAATTTGAAGCGCTTTGAGACACCCGTTCGAGAGTGAAACAGCGCTATATAAACTCAAAATATTATTATATTATTATTATTAACAACTGTTTTGGGTACGAATAAATATACCCTCGGAAGTGATAAGTTAGAGAGCGCCACCACGCGGTAAAAAAACCCACTCTTCACCTGAACAAATCACCAGTGGGCTGTGGTGTGTCTGAGTGGTCTAGGTCAACAGACCCAAGCTTTGATGTTTCAGGAGCAGAGTGTGGGTTTGAATCCTGGGCCCAATTTCATAAAGCTGTTAAGCACAAAAAATTGCTTCCTTGAAATTTCTTCCTTGATAAAAACAGGATTACCAACAAAATTTCCATTTGTTGCATATTGCTTATTACTGGTATTCAGCTGTTGTTCGCTTATTCTGAAAACCACGTGGACATTTGGTTGGTAATCCTGTTTTTATTGAGGCAGAAATTTGATGCTAAGCAAATTTTGGTGCTTAGCAGCTCTATGAAATTGGGCCCAGGTCATGACACTTGTGCCCCTGAGCAAGGCACTTCAGTAATTGCTTTGTGAAAATTTGGGAAAGGTCGATCTGCTTCACCAGCCAGGTTGCTAGTGGACGATACACATGCCAACATCCGTATGTTTCAGCACCAGGAGTAGGTGGCAACATGGCCCTGGTGACAGTGGATTTGGGTCGACAGCCCAAATCATTTAGTGTTGCCCTCACCTTGAAGTGGCCGTCACTTGCCTTGTGATGTTAGGCAATCTCTCATTAAAAAGAAATTGATTATAAACAATTATAAATACCTACTCTGGAATTGATTTCTTTTCATAATAACAATAAACAATAGTCGGTCAGCTGAGATCTTAAAAATGCCATACAAAATCTCAGATGATATCTCAAAATTGCAAGGATTATCCCTTGAAAATATTTGTAAAATGAGGCATAACAAAAGTATATAAATCAACCTTGAGCTGCTTTGAAAAGTTGTAAAAACTGGAAGGATTACTCAAGTTATTTCAAATTTGCTGAAGTTCCATCTCTGCAAAATCCTGAATATTTACCTGGTCCAACATTATTATTAACATAAATTGCAAATGAAACAGATGTTTCAGACCAAAACAACATTGTATTGGTTTTGTTTATTGCCATGGCAACTGGACGGCATACAGTATTTTGGTTTGATTAGATAACAGAACGTTAGTTAATGAAGCCCATATATACTTCAATAATCAAGAATAAATAGTTTAAAGGCACGTTTGTTATTCCTATTGGTGGAGAGCACTTCCCACTTGGGGTGTTTAAACATGCGATACAAAAATGGTTAGAAATATTTGAAAGGGCGCAGCGCGCAAGCTTTACGCTTGGCAGTAATAAATACACCGGTAACCTGTGTACAACTCTTAGTGCGCATGTGTACGCACAGCAGTTGAGCGTCGTGTGCATTTTGATGTTTGCGTAACGGAGCATGAGATCATGACAAGAACTGAACATTTACAACAATTTTTTGATAGATTATCCAGTAATTATGATCATAAATTCCAGCAAGAGTAATCGCAGTTATTAATAATCGTCAATGAGTACAATCGATCATCTTGAGGGAAATCTAGTTTCAGAATGATTGTCTTTCCCTTTGTACAGAGACTGAAATAAAGCCAAAATGCTATGTGAAGGAATTATTTGCTAGTAAGTAAATTAGTTTAAAGACACTGGCAGTGAAATTACTCAAAATGATTGTTAGCATAAATCCTTACCTGGTCATGAGCAATGGAGAGATGTTGCTATTATAAATCATTTTTGTAAACGGCTCCCTCTGAAGTACCCAGTTTTTGAGAAAGAAGTAATTTCTTACTCAAATATTAAAAGACTTCAGGCCTGAAATCTTGTAATATTTGTTAAGCATCTGAAAGCACACAAGTTTGTGCAACGAGGGTGTTTTTTTCCCATTATTCTCTTGCATCTTCAAGGACCAATCGAGTCAAAATGTTCATAGACTTGTTATTTTTTGCATATATACACATTGTATTGGGGTAAAACAAGTGAGAATACTGGTCTTTGACAACTCCCGAAGGTGTCCAGTTCCTTTAACACTCAATTGGTAATCAGAGTCATGACAGAATAGTGAAAAACCCTTTAGTGTTTTTCAAACAGCAGGTGTTGGACTTGTGAGATTAAAACCATATTATTTGACTAATTTCTCAAAAACTTTAGCATTTCAAACATCAATACTAAAAGAGAAGTTTTCCACCATGACCATGTTTATACCATGTATAAGTTCAGTGCAAATCTGTGAACATTCATATTTTTGAAAAAGACTCTGCTTGGGTCGAAGCGTCAGGCCATTAACTATTTTTTTTGCATTTATACCCTCGGTCCTTTTGGTTGGTAAGTTGTTTGCAACAGCTAATTCTATTTTCTCTATTTTCAATTACCAATGCTGTGTTTACCAATGCAGATGTAGAAATCTTTTGAAAAAACATCTTTGAAAACATTTACATGTACAGTTCTTTAATTTATGTAAATAATACAATTTGTATACATGCACAAGAAATAAACCAAATGTTTCTTTATTATATTTCGCCTCATTTATGTTATTTGTACACAAAGATGGACGGAAGTTGGTTAATATATGAATATTACAAAGATACTATCAAATTAAAAATTCCATACCACTCAAACTATTCACATGTTTGGTTAGACTTTCACTATTTAAAAAAAAATAATATAAATGTATATAATATATAACTTACATATTTATAATTTACAAAATCCAACAGAAACCTTACTTCAACAAATATACACTATTGGTAATTACTCAAAATAACTATTAGCATAAAAACTTACTTGGTAACGAGTAATGGGGAGAGGTTGGTAGTATAAAACATTGTGAGAAACGGCTCCCTCTGAAGTGGAGTAGTTTTTGAGAAAGAGGTAATTTTTTCTAGAATTTGATTTAAAGACCTCTGATTTAGAATTTGACGTCTCGAAATCAAGCATCTGAAAGCACACAACTTCGTGTGACAAAGGTGTTTTTTCTTTCATTATCTCGCAACTTCGATAACGGATTTAGCTTAAAATTTTCACAGGTTTGTTATTTTATGCATATGTTGAGACACACCAAGTGAGAAGACTGGACAGTGTCTTTAACTGGACGAAATTTGAATCAGAAGACACAGAAAACAGTAATCAAGGTTTGCACAATTCACTGTTGCACGCTATCGAACAAAGTTGGAAGCAAAATTTAATGTACATGTTCGGTTATCATGCATTAGGGTGTCGTGGTCGAGAGGTTTAAGGCACCAAATTCAAAGTTTAGTCATCAGGATGTGGGTTCGAATCCCGATCATGACACTTGTGTCCTTGGGCAAGACGCTCCATTATAATTCATTATAAATGGGTACCTGCGAGGGTAGAGGTTGATACTGTGTAGTGGGCGTGGTACCTCATGTGTTAATAAACTTTTTATTCCTCAGTGGGCATGGTGAACTTCTTTGTCGTTGGTGGGCGTGGTTCCTCATGTATTAATGAACTTCTTAGTCCTTGGTGGGTGTTGTGATTGGAGGCGTGGTACCTCATGTATTGATAAACTTCTTTGTCCTCGGTGGGCGTGGTATAAGAGGTTTCTTTGGATTGAGCTGGATATCATGAATGGGTGAATCAGGAAGTGGTACCAGTCTTTGATGGTTCGGACCATTATTGTTTGATGATCCATTTACAGCCATCGTGTTTAGGCTCGGTGCACTCACGTAACGCGGAGCCTCCCTCGTTACCTCACCTCCTTTCTTTTTCTGTTGTTATACAAGAAACACAAAATCAATTATTGTTTTTGAAGAACTTTTGAGTAAGTCTTACTACTACACCCAGCATCAGACTTCTGGCTTTGCTCTCAGTCACGTCAGGGTTGTCAAGTCTGACAGACATGTTGCTTTTTAATCGTTCACTATTTTTATTAGAACTCAGTTTTCTACGTTTAGTTGAAGTTAGTATCTTGGATTGAATACCTTCCTTGAAAAAAGTAATAAACCTTGCCTTAATTTTGTTCTCTAAAAATGTGTTGTCGACTCTTGGTTAATAACAAGATCTCTGGGACTGGACAACTTGCCACTTAATATTAGAAACATTGTTATAAGAGGACACCAAAAACAAAGAAACATGACGCAGAAATGTGATTCAGGACTTAAGAATGTACTCTTTATATTCAGAACCTCTTTATAACAGTGCTCTTTCTAACAAGGGTTGACTATTCATTCATTCGCGACTTTTTAGTTTCTTTGTTCAGGCATGATATTTGGTCATGTGAAATATGTAGGAAAATAATTGTTGAGCGCAAACCTACTAGGTCTTTTTCTTCAGCTGCGCCACGCATCTGGAACTCTCTACCACTTAATCTTAGATCTCGTCTTCTCAAAACTTATCTTATGTCACAGGTTTTCATCGACTAATTTTGTTGTGTCTGTTTTTGTTTTGTTTTTTTACTGCGCCTTGAACTTATCTTATGTCACAGCCTTGAACACCCAGCAGGGTGGATATGTGTACATTACAAGTCTTTATTATTATTATTGTTGTTGTGGCGTATGGTTTAGTAATATTAGATTTTTTTCAGGCTATTCAATAACTATTTCTCCGATTTTTCCAAAGGCAAATCTATCAGAAATCAGACTAGAAAAGGAAGAACATCATGCCTGTTTGTTATTCTTTCAAGGATTAGAAATGATAGAAAGTTGTACCTTATAGGCGAACGGATCCAGGACTCCAACATTTGGGTTCATGTTGAAGACTTTATTGAAATTAGTTTCTCGATTGATCAGCTCCAACTGGAAGTAGCGTTTCTCATCCTGTGAACAAATCAAAACAATCAGATTTAATCCAATTTGAGAATGAACTTTAATGACCAAAAGATGTGTATGAAGAACTGTGTACATGTTCTCGGTACTTTCCTAAGTTCGGTGGGAAAAAAAAAAACCAGTGCACTTTTCAAAAAGAGAAGGGGTTCGCCCCGGGGTTCTTGGTTTGATTGGCAGCATATTGCGCCACAGCACCTTGTAAACCATTACATGGTGATATGTAAAAAAAAAGGTCTTATAATTCAAACTTAGTCCCATTTACCTTGGAGGAAAATACTGTATGAGTGTTACTGAGTGACGAATAAGCGCTAAATAAGAATCCACTATTATTACTATTATTAGTAAAATGATTGAGTGAATTAATAGAAAATCAATGTACCACAAGTTTCTGCATTATGGCCTCTTTCTCTGACACCATGTCCTTGAGTCTAGCAATCTGCTCTAGGTCTTCTGGTCTTGAATCCCGACTCTGATATCGCTCTTCTGCCTCTTCCAACCTAAAACAATCAACAGCAAAAATTAACATCATAGTCAGATTACCAAATTTACATATTTGTTCTTAACAGGTTACTGTGAGATTGAAGTAAAACAATTTCTGTATTTTTTCATCCCAAGACACTAGTGTCTTATTTCCCCACAAGACAATACTGTCTTATTTCATCCCAAGACAAAACGTCTTATTTCATCTAAAGACAAAACGTCTTGTTTCATCCCAAGACAACACGTCTTATTTCATTACAAGACAACACGTCTTATTTCATTGCAAGACAACACGTTTTATTTCATCCCAAGACAACACGTCTTATTTCATCCCTAGATAAAACGTCTTATTTCATCCCAGGACAAAACGTCTTATTTCATTACAAGACAACACGTCTTATTTCATTACAAGACAACACGTCTTATTTCATCACAAAACAACACGTCTTATTTCATTACAAGACAATACTGTCTTATTTCATCACAAGACAACACGTCTTATTTCATCCCAAGACAACACGTCTTATTTCATCCCAAGACAAAACGTCTTATTTCATCCCAAGACAACATGTCTTATTTCATCCCAAGACAACAGGTCTTATTTCATCCCAAGACAACGCGTTTTATTTCATCCCAAGACAACACGTCTTATTTCATCCCAAGACAACATGTCTTATTTCATCCCAAGACAACATGTCTTATCAAAACAATACTGCTTAACATATTATTTCTCTGTTTAGGCACTAGCTTAAACCAATCACAAACAATACAAATAACTACATTTAGCTTACAACCTGTTTCTCCTAACCACTACGATTCTATACTACCAAAGTTTTTAATTCAGAAACACTTTCAACATTTGATACTCACATAATCTGTAGAGCTGAGATCTTATCTTTGAGTAATTCCTGCGCTCGGTTGAACTCTCCAAGCATATTCTGAGTTTCTCGGATATGCTCTGCTGCTTGAGCGTCCATGTCTTGGCTGTGAGCTTCGATGAGTCTCTCCTCTTGGTTTCTGTTTGGACCAACAAATCAGGAAGAAAAATCAAATAATCGGACAAAAAGAAAATGTGATGCAATCAAGCAAAATGAGTCGTTTGTCCAATCCCAATACTTTACAACCTCAGTCAACTCAGTCAACCAGTCGTGACACTTGTGTCCTTAAGCAAGACACTTAACCATTGCTTCGTCCTTCAGATGGTACGTAAAGCCGTTGGTTGCCATGTGTTGTGTAGCGCATGTAAAAGAACCCTGTGCACTTATCGAACAGAGAAGGGGGTTTGCCCGGTGTTCCTGGCTGTGCCGTAGCACCTTGTAAACCCTTATAAGGTGCTAAATAATTGGGTCTCAGAATTCATCACTGCAATAACCTATCTTTCTGAAAGTTTGTATATACTCAGCGTAACGTCTTGAGTACCTTGTTTGGTAGATACGTGCGCTATATAAGACTTTGATATTATTATTATTATTATTATTATTATTATTATTATTATTATTATTATTATTATTATTATTATTATTATTATTATTATTATTATTATTATTATTATTATTATTATTATTATTATTATTATTATTATTATTATTATTATTATTATTATTATTATTATTATTATTATTATTATTATTATTATTATTTTATGTACTATACAAACAAAACTATAACCAACTAGATATTATTTGGTTTGACCATCCTTACTCTATGGTTTTACCCTTACAACGATGTGTGTAAATGCTGTACACTGAGTACTTTCTCAAGTTCTGTGAAAGAAATCACAGGCATATTACTTGGGATTCGAACCCACGACTTTTGCAATGCTAGAGCAGATGTCTTACCAACTAGAACACTGAGATTGCCCAGTAACTAGAGGCAGTTAGAATTCTATGTTTTAGCATCGGTGATGAATATTATGTGTATAACCAACTGACCTGAGATGTTCATCAGCCTCACTCTTGACCTTTAGCACCTCTTGACCTTTGAACTTCAACTCCTTAGTAAGCTTGTTGATCTCTTGCTTGACATCTTCAAGGTGTTTCTCAACATTATCGATGTGTCTGTCTCGTTGCTTTACATCTTCTTTCAACTCCTGCTCCCGGAACTTCATTTCTTTCTCCTATTATTAAGAGATGAGAAGTTAGTGGTGCTTGTTTGTTTTGCTATGGTGTCTGAATTTGGAAACTTTTGTAGATCAAGTTTCTGGCCAAAACACGAATCCCTACTCACTGTGCATGAAGATGTATGTAATATATTTTTCATGTAGAAGTTTGAACTTGATTAGTCCTCATGTTTGTGAGAAAATAAGTGAAAATTACAGAGCAAGTCTTTCAGGGGAGTCGAGTAAATCCGTTGTACATGATAAAATAACTTTCATGAAATTGTTTTACTCAGTTCTCAAAAACTACAGCACAACAGCAAGTATTATTTTAAGGGAAGCTTTCTACTATCATTATCATTAAACCGTGTAAGTTTAATGTAAATCTGTGGACTTTTGTGTTTTGTGTCATACAAAAAATTCCCAAACCCTTTAAAATGCACATAAGGCCCCCCAAAAAAATATTCATAAAATCACAATTCTGAAGTGTAAAAAAAACGGGAAAACCCAAACGAAAAAAAAACAAAACAAAAAAACGCGACCGAGATTTTCCTCATTTTACGGTCGGTCGGGATAGGGCAATCCAACATATTTTTTTTTAGGGCCCAACATTGAATTGGTTTGAAGCAGTGAACTTTCAACTGACCTGTTGTTGTTTGATCTCTATCGAGCGTTCTAATTCCATTTTAGCGGCAGCCATTTGACCACGATGTGTTCTTGTGAGTTGATCCATCTCCGCCATCTGTCTCTGGGTTAACTCTAACTTCAACTTCTCTGCAATCACATTGTAATAATAAGAAAAAGAAGTTTTATTTCTACCTCGGGGAAGGATTGATGATAATCTATTTACTTTATTCACCGGGGGCCAATGTTATAGCACTGCTTAAATTGCCATGCTTACTTTTGCAAAAAATGTTGCTTAAGCATAAGCATAAGCATACATCATAGGTTAGCAAGAAAATTAGGCAGCCAGCTTGCACATTCACCACAGATTTGCTTGTAACGACCCTGGCAGATTCTTTCTCGAAGGCAAAAAAAAGAAGAAGAAAAAATAGCCTTCGAGAAAGACTTTGCTAGGGTCTGAATGTCAGGCCATTTTGCATTTATACCATATGTCCTTTTGGTTGGTAAGCAGTTTGCAACAGCTAATTCTATTTTCTTATTACAGCTTTTTGAAACATTTTTTCAAAATTTGACTTTTATCAACTGGATCTTACCCATGGCCTGTTTATGTTGAGAACTGGTCGAGTATTTATCGGATTGTCTTGATTTTTCTGCTTCATCTCGTAATGCCTCAACGGCATTCCTGTGGGATTTCAACACCTTTTCCATCTGTTCTCTGTACTGGCTTACTAGGCGCTCTTCTAATTCCTAGAGGGAAAAACAAAGGATATTTTACTTTAGAGGGAGTCGTTTCTCACAGTGTTTTATACTATCAACAGCTCTCCGTTGCTCGTTACCAAGTACTGCTTTTATGCTCATGAGTAATCAAACACCGTTAACTCAGTACTTTCCCACGACCTGTGACCCACCTTTAAGGCATCCTCTTTCTCTTGCCTCAACGTCTCTCCTTCTTTCTCCTTGTCTGCTTTGAGTAAACTGATAGCCCTTGCATGTTCCTCTACGAGAGCAGCCATCTCAAATTTCAGTTTATTTAGTTTTTGGTCGGCAAGTCCCTGCAACGTCACAAGCTCACTCTGTGCTTGATCTGCTTTTGAAGATAACGCATTCCTCAGTTGAGACACCTAGAAAATAATAAGGTACAGATAAGAGGTCAACACTATTATGCGAGTGTTTATTGGTATTTAGGATTAACAAAATAAAATTGGTTTGATTGCCCTTTCTCAACAGATTGTAAAAAATAACAAAATCTCAATCATGCTTTTTTTGGCTTTGTTTTTTCTTTTCCAATTCAAAATATGATTTCATGAGTATTTATGCTTACAATTTTATGGTAAATACAATTGTCCTTCATTTAAAAATTATTTTAGCACGACAACGGATTTACGCAACTCTCCTGAAACATTGCTCTGTGATTTTAAATTTTTCCCCCAAAAAACTTGACGTCTAATGAACCTGAAACCTCTATAGGTAAATTATATTACAAACATCTTCGTTCACAGTGAGTAGGGATTCATGTCATGGCCAAAAAACTTGATCTACAAAAGGTACCAAAACACTTTAAGATGGATACTGGCGCATTATAAATTCCCATTACTATTATTAGTAGTAAAGAAAGGACAAATTGATTGTTCATACCTCTTTAAGAAGTTCCTTGAGTTTATTTTCCCATCCTATCTTAGATGCTTCTAGTTCTTGTTCCTTCATCAAGGCTAGTTGAGTCAGACCAGCTTTCTTGTCTTCATGATGTTGTTCATTTAACTCACTCTGAAGCTTGTCACATTCCTTCCTAAAATCACGATCATAACTCATCCAGTAAGTTTTGTTTCAAGAATTATGTATCTCTGGTTTTTGAAACAGTTGTTGTAACCCTATATAAATGTAGTTGTATACAATGAAATTAACCCGAGGAAATTTACTTTCACAAGGTGGTTTTAGAGAAGAAGCATTATCGCACGCAGTAATCTTCTCATATTCAACATTTTTTTTAGATAAAAAGTGATATCTCTTTCTAATCCATTTCTATAACGCATCAAGCCATGGCTTGTTATGGGTCATGGTTTACGACCAAAGCTATTTCACAATGAACGCAGACCATATTATTTTCTCAAAAAAGAAAAGAAAAAGATCCCTCGGCATTTCATGAAAATTCTTTTACTTGATTTAGTAAAGGTTTTAATGTGACAACGACATTCTCAACAACACAAAATTTCAATAGGGGAATTTTGAGAATTAATCTGGGAGCATAGTTCAGAATTGTTTTGGGGTTCTTGGGGGTCAGAGAAAGAATTTAAAGGACAAAGAGTTCTAAATGTGTTAATACCTAAGTGTATCCGTCCATTGTCCATCCAAATCTTTTGATAACTGGTTGAGTTTTGATTTTAATTCCTCTTTAGCTTCGGCCATCTTGGTTTCATGAGTGTGTTTCAACCTGTCCAGTTCAGTCTGAAGGATCAAATAGATACAAATAAACAATTAACAGTTGATGGGATAAAGTAGATACACTTGTAGTCCCCACTCTTTTATATCAAGTCGCCACTTCATGTTCACAGTGTCCTTTTTTGTATGGGGTGTAATGGTGGTTAGGAGAATCAAACTCAAGTTCTGGTGGCCAATTTCATAGAGCTGCTAAGCACACAAATTTGCTTAGCATGAAATTTCTTCCTCAATAAAAACAGGATTACCAACCAAATTTCCACATGATTTTCAGGATAAGCAAACAACAGCTGAATACCAGTAACAAGCAATATGCAAAACATGGAAATTTGATTGGTAATCCTGTTTTTATCAAGGAAGAAATTTCATGCTTAGAAATTGTCTTGCTTAGCAGCTCTATGAAATTGGGCCCTGGTGGCCAAGTCATCAAGGTGTTGATTCGAATCCCAGTCATGACACTCATGTCCTTGAACAAGACACTTAATTGTAATTGCTTCTCTCCACCCAGGGGTAAATTGGTACCTATGAGGGCACAGGAGGTTCTTGTGATTGATTTAGCTTAGCGCGCTAAATACATGTACTTGGTATTTCAGGCTGTATACTCCCAAAGGAGCTGAGCTTGTTAAAGGAATGAAATAAATGGGCAAGAGATAAGGGGTTATAATGTACGAGCGCCAGATTTACAAATAACCTACAGGGTTTACAGAAGGTAATGGTGAAAGACTTCACTAGAAATATTACTCCATGAAATGCTGTACTTTTTGAGAAAACATTAAAACAATTATCAATTCACGATATCGAGAATAACGGATTAATTTTAAACACATGTCATGAAACGTGCGGACACAAGGGTGGGTTTTCCCCGTTATTTTCTCCCGACTCCGATGACCGATGGAGCCTAAATTTTCAGAGGTTTGTTATTTTATATAGAAGTTGTGATACAGAAAGTGTGGGCCTTTGGACAATACTGTTTACCGATGTTGTGCGATTGCTTTAAAAGTCTGAAACGTCTCATCACAGAAAGTATTACAACATTGTCAACAGGTTGTTCATCACCCACCCTGAACGCCAGACTCTGATTCTTTGAGTCTCTCAGCTCTTTCTGCAACGTCTCTAGATCTACTTTGAGTCCAGCGTTGGCTTTGCTCAAGCTGGTGATCTCGGTAGTAGCTGACCCTAGACCTTGTTTATTCTGATCAAGAATATCTTGAAGACGTTTACACTCCGCCTCGGCTGTCTCTAGTTTCTTGGTCAGTTCTTCTCTCGTGTTGTCGAGTTGGGACTGGACGGCGTTGAGCTCGCTGGAAAGCCTCTGAGTAGTCTCTTCTAAAGTCTTTTCTAACTCCTACAGAAAAATAACAAATAAATAAAATAGACTTTAATCACAGAAACATAAATTTAATTGAAATTGACTTTGAGTATTTGAGATATACAGAAAAGCACTTTAAACTCAAGATAAAAAACCTACTTGTTAGGGTTTGTCAATAACTTTCTGCACAATTGTTGTGTCGCTGATCTCACTTTCCAAAACAGACTTTGTGGTCCTACTGAATGGAATAAACCTTGCAACAAGACCATATGGAAAGTCAAGGGGGTTACCCTGTTTCAGTCCCAGAAGAATGTGGCAACATGTCCCTGGCGACAGTTAATTTAGGTCGATAGTCCCAATCATTAAGTATAGCCCTTAACTTGGTGGCCGTCTGACCTTGTGAGTTGGGCAATATCTCTAATTTAAAAATTAAAAAAACATGACAAAAAATTCTAATAGTGTCCTTACTACTAACCTCTCTTAGCCTGGCAAGGTCTTGTGCAGCAGCCGTGTTGGCTAATGTTCTCTCTTCTTTATGCTCTCGTTGTATTCTACCAATCAATGCCTCGTGATCTTTGGCAAGTCTCGTCCGTTCATCTTTACTGTTGGTTCTTGTAAACTCTAGTTCCTTCTCATATTTCTCCTTCATGGTTTGTTTCTCGATTGATAACTCATCCAGAGCCTTAGGAAATATCAAAAACAATTAAAAACATTAATTACTTTTGATAGATTTGAACTGCCTCTAGCAATCTGGCTAGCTTGGTGGTCTAGTGGTAAGACACTGCTCTAGCATACAAGAGTCAGGGTTCGAATCCCACCAGAGTGATTTGCAAGTGGATTTTTTCCGCCACAAAACTTATGAAAGTAATGTACTACACTAGTGCTTAATACACATCGGTGTAGGGGTAAAAACAAATTATATTACATTATATATAGCAAAGTGTCGGTTTAATTCCCAGTCATGACCCTCACCTTGAAGTGGCCGTCCAGCCTTGTGAGTTGGGCGATATCGCATAATTTTCTTTTTAAATAATAATAATAATAATAAACTACAGCATTTATAAGGCGCACTTTACTGAAAAACATTCAAAGGCGCCACTCAGGAAGGAGATAAAGATTAAGTTAAAGTTTTGTCAAGATGTTGAAAAGCAAGCATGAAAAAGTGTGTTTTAAGTTTCTGCTGGAAGAGAGTGTGTACTTGTCTGAGGTATTCCGGAGGTGAATTCCAGAGTCTAGGTGCTATGTTGGAGTAGGCCCTGTCCTTGTAACTGGCCAGGCGAGTTTGAAGAACATGGAGCGTATTGCTGACAGATCTCAGGCCTTGTCTAGTTGCCAATGTTCCAAGAGATTTTGTACATAAGGTGGAGCTGAACTATGTGGTATTTAAATACCGACCATGGTCATACACGTACCTTTTCCAGAGATCGAAGCTGACTACTCTGCTCCTGAGAGAGATTCTTCTTGCTGCTTTCAAGACTCTGTCGCTCCTTCTCCATCCATTGAAGTCTGTCTTCTAGTTTGGCAAGAGACGCTCGGAGGTCATTCATCGTTGATTCATTACTCAATCTGGTGGCTTCCAGGGTACCAATCTTGCCTGTTTATTGTAAAATACATCAGAGCCTCATGTAAACCAATGAAACCCGGCCTCATCCTTAACACTAGCCCAGCATGCATTGTTTAGTCAAAACTGCTACAGGCTAGTAAACACCACCTCTCAACTTGCCCTGTGGGCTACTAAAAACTCTGCAACCTACTTGTTCAAAATGCTGATATTTCTTCCATTTGGATGTGAACAATACATTTTCGAAATGTGAAGAAAACAAAATTGTGAGTATTTGAGTGTAAATTTCTTTGCATATTATACTGGTTGTGATTGCTACCATTAATGAATTAGAAAGATACATTTATGACAATTCCTGTTTAAAATCAGGGGGACTTATCCAGACTTGTGGATGCTAACAACATTGGAATGTTTAAGGAGTCCATCAAATTCAGAGAGAGGAATGGATTGGACTGTAGAGGGTTTCAGAGTCTAACAAGTAACCGTCTTTGAAAGTTGTCCAAATGTTGTGCTTGTAAAAAGCTGTCTATTTTGGATTGAATGAACAAAATTGGAATGTTTGTTCATGGTTATTTCAAATTCAGGAAGACCAATGGGTTGGACTGTGAAGGATTTACGAAGAGTCTAACAATGAACTTTCATGGTGGAAAGTTTGCTAAATGTATGCTTGTGCATAGCTGTTTATTTTGAGTTGGTTTAAACATTAAGACCAGAGCAGTTTTAAGTAGGAGAAAATTATCATCCCTTAAGAAGGTTGTAACTTACTTGATTTTTTGATAAGATCATTAGCCTGGTCTTGGCATCTTTCTCTGGATGCTGCTAGTTCTCCTTGAATCTGTTTTAATCTTGTCATTGCTTGAGATGCATCTTGCTTTGCCTCAAGAAGCTGTAGGACAGAAAAGTCATAAAATATCAAAAATTTAGTCAAAAACCCACAAAAAGTTGTTTGAATAGACAGCATCAAAATAAATACAAATTTATTGACAACTTTTTTTGACAAACCTATTTTTAAGATGTTGTTTATATCATTGAAAATCAGATTATGGTTTAATGTATTATTCAGGCATGGAACTGTAGCTTCGCCAAAAAAGAGGGAATTAGGCTACATGTTTTTATCTTTTCAAGTTTGAATGGCACAAATGAGAATATAAAAAGAGGAATTCAGCTGATCCAAGCAGTTTTTTTTAAAATTTGTCAACAGTTTTATGTTGGTAAAAAAATGACGTTTGGTACACTGTCTTTCACTTTTCAAAAGCATTCATAACAAGAACATTCCTGCAATTTTGTTTTAAAGAGGAAAACGATTTTTGATGTTATTAAAAAGAAGAAGGAAAGGGTAGAATTATCGATTGAAACTCAGTTAGAGAGGTACAGTTGTCCCTCCTTCACAATGATCAAGTCCCAGGCCTGGAATTACACGCAGGCCATGGAGGCTACATGTAAGCCTTGGTGCTCTTTCGAAAGTTCCCAATAGACCGTAATTATTTTCCAATGGAAGTGCCCTTTGCAAAATGAAATGGCCTTGCCCTTTCAAAGATCAAATTCCAGGCCTGAAGTCCCCATGCACACATTGCACAGTTGGCATTTAATTTCTCGTTCATCATTTTGTTTTTCTTTGACTATTCCAAGCTGTCTTCCTATGTTTATGCTTTCACTATCAATCATTGAAGCGAGCACTCCTTACCCAGAGTGACTTAAAGAATTTCACCTTCCATACTACAGTTTATTATTTCTGCCCAGTTTCATTATTTTCTTACTGGGCATCATAGTTTGCATTAGAACTAATGCACCCAGAACCAAATCGATGAAGTTCCACAGAAAATCAAATCAAACGTTCAGTAAATATGTTTACATGCAACACAATTTTATTTTCAAGTCGCCCTGAGATTTAAAAATCAGTTTAACATGCATTTCCAGAACACAAAAATATAATTTACAAGTTCAATTTAAAATGTAACATCTGTTGAGATTTTGTAGGTCTGTTTTGTCTGGTCATGGCTAGGTATTTGATCGAGTGTGGTGATGTGCACACATAACATATCTATCATTTTATAGACTAATTAACACATTCCTGAAGAGACAGTCATGGTTAATTATCTTCTTCTATAATTGGTTCACAGATATATTTTAATTCAGACAATATAAACTCAGTGTGTAAAAGATTTCAATAGTGTTTTCTCTTCGTTCAGAAATCAAAAAGAATTTCACAAGATTGTGTTTCAAAGTGAATTTTTTCATTAGTTTTTTGTTACCAGCCTCTAAGCAACTCCTATAAGACAAACACTATTTTTGTTTTACTCATTTCTAACAAACTAGAGCACCTCGGCAACTAATACTCTAAGGGATGCTTTCTACACCAGCATTATCTGTGGACATTGTGTTTTGTATCCTACAAAAAGTACCCAAACCCTTTTAAAGACACTGTTCACTATTGGCAATTGTCAAAAACCAGTCTTCTCACTTGGTGTATCTCAACATCAATGCATAAAATAACAAACCTATGAAAAACTGAGGTCAATTGGTTGTCCAAGTCAATTGGTTATTTCTCAAAAACTATGTTGCTTCAGAGGAAGCTGTTTCTCACAATGTTTTATACTATCAACAACTCTCCATTGCTCGGTACCAAGTAAGGTTTCATGCTAATAAATATTTTGAGTAATTACTAATAGTGTCCACTGCCAAAATAACTTTTCTTCTCAAATATGTTAAAATCATAACCACACTTTATATCAACGCTCTGGAATGAAGGGGTGTGGCAGGTTGCTACTTTACATAATAGTGGCTTCTAATACAGCTTAAAAGTATCCTTCGCTCAGTGACACTCAAGACGCTTTAGCATTGAGGAGTAGCTACAGCTGAACATTGTTGGCCATGTTTACTAAGCTAAGTTTCCTTCAGCTCTGCAAACTATCTGCTAGTCTTGGTTCAAGAAGTTGTTGTTATTAACGTGTGTAGCATTGAGTGAATGGGGCCTATGGTGTTTACCATAGAGGTTGACCTTAAAACTCAATAAGAACGTCTTGCACCAAGACTAACCATCTGCATGAATATGCACCACTTTACTGCCTTATCACACAAGTCTATCAAGTGTCTGGCCTTGATAGAAGTCCCTTGTTGAGAATTGTCCTGCATCTACAGCTATTATCTGCCCAATATGCTAATCATTCCCTTTGGCACCATCTAAATACTACTGTACTGGGACAATCTTAAAGCTGTCTTGTATGGGACTAGACACTGACGGGATTATTAAGATGTTTAATGTAGGTGCCAGCTTGCCTAAATCAGGGGATAGGGTTATTTTAGCAAGCAAGAAGTTTGCAAAACACAGCAGGTACCAGTACATCTACCCTGATACTTTGACAGCACAATTTTTTGAAATAAAAGTCAGCGGGGAACATTCTGAAGCCCCTGGGCATCTGGACAACGAAGGCAACTGCCTCCATCGTGATTCCAGCTTTGGTATTTAGGTTGCCATTTTAACTTTAAAATATATCAATAGGAATATTATAATGTACATATGAAGTAAGCCTTAAATGCACTTATTGGAATCATGGAATCATGGAAAAAGAAATGTAATATAATAAATTGTAATGCCTATTGAATGAAGTGCCCCCCCCCCCCCTGACATTCCATGGATTCCAAACAATAAAGATAAAAATATCATCATATATGAGACAATTTGAGTTATAAATCTGTTTCCCTTTAAAGACACTGGCCACCTTTGGTAAGTGTCAAAGACCAGTTTTTACTTTGTGTATCCCAAAACATGCGTAAAATAACAAGTCTGTGAAGTTTTAAACTTGATTGGTCGCCGAGGTTGCAAGAAAATAATGAAAGAAAAAACACCATTGTTGCACAAATTTGTGTTTTTAGATACAAAGATATTAAAAGACTTCAGGCCTTTGAGCATTTTAATTTTTTACTTGAGTAAGAAATTACCTCTTTTTCAATAAGGTTGAGTAAAAAAGAAATATGTTTAGCATCCAGGTTTCTCAAAAAAAGAAAGGAGGAGGGGCTTTTTATTTCAAAATGGCCACCATTCTTTTTCAAATGTCAAATATCCATTGTGTTTTCTACTACTTAAACACACAATACATAAGTGAAACATGCTGGACAAGACATTCAGGTTGTTTTAGCCGAGATCGTTTAAAATAACCTTTTTTCAAAAAGGGGACCCTAAAAAAGTTTCTTTTTTTACTTGGCCTAACTACAGCTCTCCATTGCTCGTTCTCAAGTAAGTTTTTATGCCGAGTACCAAAAGTGTCCAGTGCCTTTAAATCAAACCTTTCCTTTACTGATTTGTACAGTAAGAAGCATTCTTTAGAGAACAGTCAATCAAGGCCACATGATGATAGGGGCTTAGGCAGCAGAGGAGGATAGCTTTTCTAATCACTTCCTTTGTTGACACATAAGAAGTTCCAAATACCACGCTGAGCACAAATGGTTGCTTTTAAGCTAGCTTTTTAAGTCCCTCTAAGCATCTCTAAGCTAAGCTATAATAAGTAGTTTGCTACTGTGTGTAGAAATAAGCTCAAATCTGTGGGCTCATTGCTTAGTACACTAAAATAGTTTCCTCATAAACAGAAATAATAACCATGTTTAACATTCATTTGTGGATGTTGTTATAGTTGTTTGCCTGTTCTTATTGGGTCGTGACAACTTCTAAATTGTAAGTGGTGCTTTTAACGAAAATATTTACAAAAAGATCTGAAGCAAAAACAAAATATATACAGTTGATTTTGCTGAAGATAATTTTGGGTTACAAATAGAAAATTTGACTATAGCGGAATTTCAACTGGTAACCTGTGGATGTCGGCGCTCTACCAAATGAGCTATCTAGCCGTAATGTTGGCAGGCTCCCTATTTTGTCAATATCCTTGTTTTAAAGATTGCATAATTCAAATCCTGTTCTACCTAGTAAACTTATCTTTGTTGAACCGGAAAACTTGTTTAATTTAAAGGGGTCAGTTTCCCTTGTAGTTTCAATACTTCACAATGCCACGCCCCCTGGTCAATGGTGCCCTTGAAATGCTCCAGTATAAATTTGCATTTTCGTAGACCTAACACTAGTGTGCCCATCACCTAGGAGCAAATGCATCCATGCCCTTGCCCTTTCACAAATGAAGCATACAGGCTTGCTTGATATTTAAACCAATGGAATGAAAAGAAAAGGAAATAGTTACCTGTTGGCTATAACTGCTTGAATCACTTTCCTTGGATTTGAGCTCATTTTGTGCTTTCAATAATTTTTCCTTACTCAAGACCAAATCCTCCTCACACACAGCAAGTTGCATCGACAGACCTTCAATTTGATTCTCCATTTCATGCTGTTTCTCAGAATATTGTCTTCTAAGAACGGCTTCTTTCTCTCTCCAATCTTCAGCGTTCTTACGCAGTTCACCATCTCGTAATGCTGCGAGTTCTCTTTCATAGAAAGCTTGAGCTTTGCTTAGTTTTGCCTCATAGTCTTCAGAGGATTGATTCTTTTCCCTTTGAAGCTCGTCAAACTGCTCATGAAGTTTCTTAATGTTTGCCTCGTACTGATCGATGAGATCTTGCCTCTCTTGAGTAAGACCATTCTGGTTAGATTCTAAGCGTTGTTTCAATTCATCCACTTCTGTTGCATGTGTTTTGCGCAGCTCTGAAATGTTGTTAATCCGTTCTAATTCAGTCCTACGTCTCGTATCTTCAAACTGCTTCAATTTCTCTTCAAAGTTCCTCTTGATTGCAAGGAGATCTTGCGATAAACCGAGTACAGTTTGAGAATGATCTGCTTTGAGATTTGATTCTCTCTGCTCGGCTTGACGTTTGAAATCAGTGAATTGTACTATTGCATTTTGTCTGTGGTTTTCATGGTCCCTCAGTGATGTTTCCAAGGATGATATTCTTTGACGGAGTTCCGCTTCTTGGCCGATGCGATTCTGGTAGGAAGCGATCTTATCTTTGGTTTGAAGAACGAGCTGTTGAAGTTCTTGCTCATGAGTTTCTTTCAGACTATTGACAACTGCTTCGTGCTCATCGTTCTTGGTGTTTAATGCATAGATAACCTAAACACAGAGAAATCGTGTTGAAATAAAAGTTACTAAATAAAATAAAAAAAATTGATTCAAGACAAACATTCACACAGCTGCTGAAATAATGGATCAAGTAAACTTGAAGAAAAGCTTATTCCCACTCTTTTTCAGTCATTCTTTTGTGAAACTTCATATGTATCAAAAAGTCTAGCTTGGGGCAAAACACAAACAATACATTTTTAGAATGTTCAATAGACCGTTTCTGAATGTTTGAGCAAGCAATAACTTCAGTTTGATTTGTAATTGTATTGTATATTCTGAACTGAACACAATGTACAATCTAGAAACTAATAAATAAGTGGGGGAGCCTTATATTTTGTTTTTTAAATCTATATATTAAACAAAAGTTATTTTTAGAAAAACACAATATTATCAATGTACATCACAATAAATGTGCACATTTCTTGCCAAATTACTCAAAAAATCTCCTTCGAACAATTTTGACAATGAAATTCTTACTCATAAATACTCTACGCGTGGCTGTTTTGATGTCACTTGAACTTTCATGACTAATTTTAATCAGATTCAGTTCAGACTCGGACTGAATTGGACTGGGAGCCAGACTCAGCATAAAAATGACAAACGATGTTGTATTTTTTAAATTTAACTAATTGATGTGTAAAATTAAATGTTTACAAGTACAACAAAACCCTAACTGAAAACTTTAATTTTAACTTGTTCCGGATAACTTTGTTATTGTTTTATTCTGTACCGAAGTACCGAACGAAATGTGTTTACGGATCCGTGTTTACCTTAAAAAAGAACTATAGGTTCAATACACGTCCTACTAAAAGCCAACATGAAGTCGACAACAAGTCCAGAGCGCCAACAACATGCCGACAACAAGTTCTAAATACCTTAAAAAATGGCAAACAAACCATAGATATATTAGAACTATATGTGCTTTGTAATATAAACATAATTTAATGGAAAAACTTCACGAAAAGTGTGAATTTTTAACCAGAAAAAAAACTTAACTTTCACGGAAAATCTCTAGTTAGGACGAGTTACTCATCCTAACTTAGGACTAACCGTACAGTTTTAGGTATCCCCTAGGTAGGACTAGTCCTAACTCTTTGTGAAGTCAGCCCCAGCTGGACTTGTTGTCTGCGTTGTCGGCTTGTTGTCGGCTTTTAGTAGGACCAAATTCAACTTACTCAAGTCGTGTCAGCTCATCATCAGGGTACATGTGTCGGAAATACACGACTTCCCGTTAAGTAATACGAGGCGTACAGTGCAAATTATTTTGCAATCAAGTTTTACCGATTTACAAGATTTTTTTAAATGCCACTTACCTTTGTGAGTTGTGCGATCTTCTTTGACATCTTCAGATGCAATTCTGGCGTCACATCGGCGCTAGCCTGCCCACTGGCAGCCCCGCTAGCGCCGAGTTTACCGTGAAATAAATTCCCGAATGACATTTTGGTCGCCATTTTGGTCACAATGTTTACGGCCGGCCGGAACTACAAATCCCATACCACTACCTAATTCATCCGCCAGTCTTTATTTGGACAGTTTCAACTGTTTGTAGGAAATTCCAAACAAACGTTAACTCAACGGATAACAAAAAGATTAGATAAAACATATTTGAGCGTATTGGGTAACCTTTGTATGTTTTTGTGTATATTTGTAGGATTATGTTTTCGGGTACATTTTGAAGTTCAACTTTTGACCATCTCTAGCGCGGTAGTTCATTGTTACCGTTGCTACGCTACTGTTATGCAAATTAATGGAAAATGATCTGTTACCGAGTGAGGGCGGTATTGCAATTGAACCACACGGAACCAAAATCATTCGTGCGCGCCTCTTCACTTATCCAAACTTGAGAATTTACAAGAAAGGTTTACGGAGAATGTTTTATAACATTTATTTAATTTAACAGAACACCACAAACCAGGACGCAAACCTTCGCCATGATCAGGGCCCAATTTCATAAAGCATTCAGAATAGTCATATTTAAAATAAAATAATTAACAGGTGTTTTTTTGTTTTTTTTTTTTGGGGGGGGGGGGAGGGGTGGGGTTAAAGGTAGGGGGCTTCGATGTCTAAAATACCCCTGTCAAAATGAGCTTGCGATAGGTTTGAGATGTGAGATAGATTGCGACGGAATTATAGGTATTTTCGGCAGGACCTCACGGGGAATCGGGCGGACATCGAAAGGGGACTTTAGGAAAACTTTTCTGTCGGCGTCTGACAGGAAAACAAAGCTACAAAAAGTGGTTGAAAATAATCACAACATAATACTATCATTTAGAAATTAAAATGATTGCTTCTAGTATGTACGGAACAATGTATATATCAGTTTCTATCTTTACAAAAAATTAATCTGAGAAGTGTTATCTCAGTCTCTCAGATTGTGTCTTCAAGCGACGGACAATTCCGGTGGACATTAAAGGAACACGTTGCCTTGGATCGGACGAGTTGGTCAAAACAAAAGTGTTTGTAACCGTTTTTTATATAATGCATATGGTTGGAAAGATGTTTTAAAAGTAGAATACAATGATCCACACAAGTTTGCCTCGAAATTGCGTGGTTTTCCTTCTACTGTGCGAACTAACACGGTCGGCCATTTATGGGAGTCAAAATTTTGACCCCCATAAATGGCCGACGTGTTAGTCGACGAGGTAAAAGGAAAACCACGCAATTTCGAGGCATGTTTGTGTGGATCATTGTATTCTACTTTTACAACATCTTTCTACCCATATGCATTTTATAAAAAACGGTTACAAACGCTTTCCAAAGACCAACTCGACCGATCCAAGGCAATGTGTTCCTTTAACGCTCTGGTTTATCTCAAAAACGCGTAGGCATACACCTTTTTTAAACTAAAAAAAATCACAGGCTAGGCCTATAAGATGTATTTTATATAATCTAACTTTAAAGATGCTATGTCAGATTTTTTGCCAATTTGACCCCAAGGTTTTGATGTAAAATTCAATAGGTATTTTGATGGGGGTCGAGAAAGTTACAAGGTTTCATTTGAGCCATTGCTCGAAAAAGTCCGCCAGTTATTAGTAGCAGTGAAATAAAGTGCTCAAAGTCAAAATTAGTTTTTGTCGGGATCCCGACAATATATCACATGACCAATTCTTATGTGTTTTATAAGAAACGTTTTAAATTGTTGTCATGGTTCCTGACCATTAAAAGTAAAAGCTTAAAGGAACACGTTGCCTTGGATCGGACGAGTTGGTCTATAAAAAGCATTTGTAACCGTTTGTTATAAAATGCATATGGTTAGAAAGATGTTTTAAAAGTAGAATACAATGATCCACACAACATTACCTCGAGAATGCGTGGTTTTCCTTTCCTTTGCGAACTAACACAGTCGGCCATTTATGGGAGTCAAAAAGTTGACCCCCATAAATGGCTGACCGTGTTAGTCGACGAGGTAAAAGGAAAACCGCGCAATTTCGAGGAATGTTTGTGTGGATTATTGTATTCTACTTTTACAACATCTTTCAACCATATGCATTTCGTAACAAACGGTTACAAATGCTTTTCAAAGACCAACTCGACCGATCCAAGGCAACGTGTTCCTTTAACTTTTTTTCATTAGAGCGGGTGATACTCTTTGAAATACCATTCACTCAAAAAATATATTTCTTAATGTTTGGGGCCAAAAATCTGCCACAGCATCTTTAAGAGCATTATACAAAACAATCAAACTTTTCCAAAAAACAAATGTACACTATTACCCAGCCATCTTGCCCTGTCACTCTCCATTATTAAGCAAAAATCTAAATTTTAAATTTTGGACAAAATTACATCGATAAGGCGAAAAAACATGTCTTTTTTGAAAAAAGGAAGGAGGACACGTTTTGAAAAACAACCGGCTATGATTATTAATAAAAATTGTTTTTTTTTCCGTCTGAGATCGTTAAAATGTCTCCCTTTTTATAGTTTACAAAAAAGGCGACCATTTAAAAAAAGAAAGCGCGGGGGGGGGGGGGGGGCTCTAAACATATTTTTGTATTGGCCTTTGGGAAAAATAATAGCGACTGATCTATCAGGCAATAAATTACATTTTAAATTTGGTATTCAAACCCCTGAACCAGTCTTTGCACTCTACAATTATTTCGTAACCCAATCATAACGCATATTTTGTAATGGAAGTATCACATGTTTGTTGTATTGTATACTATAGTTATTTAAGAATAAGACAGTATCTGGGTATGCACTGAGTATCACAGTGCAAACACACATCGGTGTAGGGGTAAAAACAAAAATTAATATTCTTTATCCCCGATGCAAATTTAACATCTCTTAGAAAGAATAAAACAGGAGAGTGGTTATTGTTTTTATTTTTTTTATTATGTACACATTACTCCATAATAATATGACCAAGCCCCCCCCCCCGCAAGACTGTTTTCCAGCCACTCCACCGCGCCAATCCAACTTGGTGATAATAAATCAAAATAACGAATTAATTAAACCGACAATTTAAGACAAGTTGTAACTACTGAACGTCTATTAAAGGTGTATAAATCCAATGCCAACAAATTACACGTTATAGATTTCTTTATTCAAATCAGTCCATGAACTTTATAACCCAATAAACCGGTAATAATGGTATTCAGATCCAATTTGTTTCTCATATTGTTGTAAAACGCTGCGGTTAAATAGATGCATGTGCACGAATTAACTGTAATTAATTGGTAAAGTACGATGCCACTAAAATAGAAATTAGTTCTTTGCCCTGGTCTGTACCCACTTCCCCGCCGAATAATAACGTAGATGCACCCCTCGGTGTGGTTGAATTAAACAATTAAAGCGCAACAAAACGGTCAATGGTCCGACTTTTCGGCAGTTAATTGTCTCTATAAAGACCATGGATCGAAACGTCGACCGTTAAAGGCAGTGTGGACACGTTTGGTAATTACTCAAACTTTAAATTGGCATCATAGACTTGTTTGGATAACGAGCAACGGGGAGCTGTTTATAAAATCATTATGAAAAACGACTCTCTCGATTTTGATTTCTCACTATTAAAAATAATAATCCTTGAATCTGAGACAGACTTTGGAGCCTGAAGCCTTTCTCAAGCACCTGAGAGAAAACACATTTGTCAACAACGGTGTTTTTTCTTCTTTCATTTGTTCGTTTGTCAATTGAGCCCAAATGTTAACAGATTTGTTATTTTGATTAATTTTTTGGATACATCAAGTGAGAATACTGTCCTTTGACAGTTATTAATACACTTATTCTCTTAAAGGAACACGTTGCCTTGGATCGGTCGAGTTGGTCTTTGAAAAGCGTCCTGCAACCGTTTGTTATAAAATCGATATGGTTAGAAAGATGTTGTAAAAGTAGAATACAATGATCTACTCAAATATGCCTCGAAATTGCGTGGTTTTCGTTTTACCTCGTCGACAAACACAGTGCAATTTTGAGTGATACTTGTGTGGATAATTATATTCTACTTTTAAAACATCTTTCTAACCATATGCATTTCATAACAAACGGTTTCAAACGCTTTTCATAGACCAACTCGACCGATCCAAGGCAACGTGTTCCTTTAATGCAAAAGAGTGAAAAGGCACTCTTTGAAGAGCCATATGAAGGACAACTCTTTTTCGAGTGGTCTTCCACTCTTTTAGATTGAAGTTTGTGTCTTTTTGAGTGATTTTTCACTCTGTCCTGGAGTGAAACCCCTCAAAAAGAGTGAAATAACCACCACTCATTTTAAAGAGCCATAATGAGGGACAACTCGAAATGTAAAGAGTGGTGTTTTCACTCTAATTACATTAAAAGAGTCTCCAGTGCATAATAACATACTTCTTGGATCAGTATACCAAAGTATTTTTGGTTGAGGGCAGATTGAAACAGTCAATTCTATTTTTTAAACAATGTAGTCAAAATAATAGTATAATTCCGTCAGTGACACTTGTTCGAAAGAAAATATAAACACATCGTTGAACCTACTTCCACAAAAAGTATATATTATTCCAAATAGTTATTGGACATTTTTAATATCCAGGAAGTAGAAACACATTATGATCAGAAATAATATCCTTAGCTATATGAAAGTCCAGTTAGTTTTCATATTGTGTTTAAAGGCAGGAGACACTATTGGTAATTACTCAAAATAATTATTAGCATACAACCTCACTTGGTAACGAGAAATGGGGAAAGGTTGGTAATATAAAACATTGTGAGAAACGTCTCCCTCTGAAGTAACGGAGTTTTCGAGAAAAAAATAATTTCCACGAATTTGATTTCGAGACCTCAGAATTAGATTTTGAGGTTCCGAAATCAAGCATCTGAAAGCATACAACTTCGCGTGACAAGGGTGTTTTTTCTTTCATTATTATCTCGCAACTTCGACGACCGATAGAGCTCAAATTTTCACAGGTTTGTTATTTTATACATATGTTGAGATACACCAAGTGAAAAGACTCGTCTTTGACAATAACCAAAGGTGTCACAGTGTATTTAACAATCTCAATCATGCTAAATTCCAAATTGAAATAATATTATTATTTTAATTTGTACAACAAGTGTAATTTTGACTCCACACAAGTTTCAGTAAATAGTTTGCTAATTAATGATACACTTAAGTAAAACTTTTGTACACAAAAATACAGTCAATCATGTTTTAGTTTTTTAGCGACATCAGCTGTGGCAGTGAAGTCAATGATTCCACACGTTTAGTAAATAGTTTGCCGATAAATTTTACTTCAACTAAACTTGCAGTAAAAATGCAATCAATCATTATTTTAAATAATATTATTTTATTTTCTAAAACTTATGTAACTTTGACTTCACGAAAGTTTCAGTAAATAGTTTAGAAAACCTTGTGTACAACAAATGCAGTCAATCATCTTCTGAGTTTTTCTGACATGAGCTGTGGCCGTGAAACCAATGACTCAAAAAAAGTCTCAGTTAGTGTAAAACTTCAACAAAATTTGTGCAAAAATGCTATCAATCATGTTTTGGGCTGTGGCATGAAATCAATGACTCCGCAAACGTTTCAGTAAATACTATTTACCGTTATAGTTTGCTGATAAACTTTAAATTCAAGTAAATTTGTACAAACAAAATCCAATCATTCTGACATGAGCTGCTGTGACCATATCAATGACTCCACAAAAGTTTCAGTAAATATTTCCTGATAAACTTCAACTAAATTTGTACAAAACGGCAATCAATCATCAT
The DNA here is from genome assembly GCF_032118995.1 of Asterias amurensis. Lineage (NCBI taxonomy): Eukaryota > Metazoa > Echinodermata > Asteroidea > Forcipulatida > Asteriidae > Asterias > Asterias amurensis. The sequence goes on from NC_092655.1 coordinate 22,509,036, forward strand.
GTTTTGGGGTTTTTACCGACATGAGATGTAGCCGTGAAATCAATGCTACTATTATAAGCAAAGTCTGCTTTCACTGACGATCATCCTTAAAACCAATCGATATGTCAAATGTTTGTCTAAGGAGATGTGGCGGGGCAGGGTGCTGTTTTCACACGGTTTTGGTATTCAGAAATAATTAGACGTTTGGTAGGTGTAATGAAAATTGGATCAATGTTTTGGCTTGCCTACACACAAGTTAAATAATTTGACCAATTAAGTACAAATTAAAAGACCCATTATGTAGTAATTGACGGGGAACGTAAATGGTCGAGGCGGCGAAAATAATAAATAATAAGTAAGACGTACAAAGCGCAAGTAGGGCCTACTGCTGACCGAAGATGCTCATTTTGGAGCTTACAATGCTAGACAAATAATAATATTGCTGTTTGATAAACGGCATCTACAAGTAGGATCTGGTTAAAAAAAGAAAAAAAGAAGTAAGACATGTATGATTGCGTTAATAGATTTTAATCTATTAAAATAGCTCTTAATATTCATGAAAGATGTTTTTACAGGGACAGAGAACAGAGTATTTACAAGTAAATGACAATGTGTCATTTGTATTGTGCTAATAAAACATAATTGTACTGCAACTACGATATCCTTCCTCTTGGACAAGTTCAACTCACTATATTTGTCTTTGAATTCCCATTTTATAGGAATAAAATATACTAATAAGTATTTTGTACATCCCCAGGAGATAGTTTGGGGGCGAAGTTCGTCCAGTGGCTGCATGGATCGTTCGTAAATTAATTATAGCAGGCACTTTTCATACCCTTAACGCATGGGTTTGAAGGATATAGTTTGGGGACGAGGTGCGTCCAGTTGCTGGATCTTATAACTGCCCTCTTGTGTTACATCAAAACAAACACTCTTTTCACACCTTTAACTCATGGGTCTGAAGGAGATAGTTTGGGGACGAGGTGCGTTCAGTGTCTGGATCGAAACTGCCTTCTTTCCCTGACGACTGGTTTCCTTTCGTGATAGTTTTTCTTTCCTTGTCTTGACAAACATTTCCCTCCGCGATGTTTACGTCAGCTAAGACGTCACCCTCGTCAAACCTCTCGTTTACCTTTCGGTCGTCGACGCTTTGTATATCTTTTCTTTCTGTGTCCCTCAAGGCTCGATACTTGGCCAACTTGTGTTGTTGCTGCTCCAAGTTCTGCTTGCGCCATTTGATTCGACGGTTCTGGAACCACACTTTAACCTTGAAAGAACAAAATTATGTTTTAAAGGCAGTGGACACTATTGGTAATTACTCAAAATAATTATCAGCATAAAACCTTACTTGGTAACGAGAATGGGGAGCTGTTGATAGTACAAAACATTGTGAGAAACGGCTCCCTCTGAAGTAACGTAGTTTTCGAGAAAGAAGTAATTTTCCATGAACTTGATTTTGGGACCTCAGAATTAGATTTTGTGGTCTCGAAATCAAGCATCTGAAAGCACACAACTTTGTGTAACAAGGGTGTTTTTTCCTTTCAATATTATCTCGCAACTTCGACGACCAATTGAGCTAAAATTTCCACAGGTTTGTTATTTTATGCATATATTGAGATACACCAAGTTAGAAGACTGATCTTTGACCATTATACCAATAGTAATTTCATTGTTCTCTTGCAACTTAGATTACCAATATTGAGTCCAAATTATGAAGCTTTTGGTTTTTAGTGTGTCTGACATGAAGGCCTATAAAGGCTCTTCTTGCTACAGAACTACATTTTAAAGTCTATATTAAACGCTATAATACTTGTTGATACATCGTCACTCAGTTGGCGTATTATGCCCTTCTATGCGTGCGTAACGGGCTCGTGTCCATAGTACATGCGACATCGGTGGGGCATTAGTTAACTGCAGTGCCAGTTGTAATTAAAAAGATTCTTAATTGTCTAACTGGGGAGAATGTGTGGGTCCAAACGTGACCACGCATCACACCTCTTTACCAAGTATTGGTAATTTCCAACACAAGAACTGGTAAGCGATGCGGAAAGCCTATACAACATGGCGTCCGGGTCCGCTGTGGGGCCCGGCGGTTTATTGTTTACTTGAATGCTTTCTGTGACACCTCAGAGGCGTTTCGCGTTATTGTTTTCACCCAGTTGAGCTTTGCTTTATTTCCCTTTTATTACAACTTGTTTGGTTAATATTCTTAGGGGAGAATTAGTCGGCTATAATATAAGGGGCCGCACGACAAACAGCATTCTAGCCAGGATGTAACTACTAGAAAAACGAGTGTTAGGGCCCCGTGAATTTTGTTTTAACTGCTCTCTGGTTTTGGTGCATTTTTATAGGACTTTGCACAGGCAATTAACACATTATTTATGCACAATTTGTAAATGTGCTTTATTTGCCTTCTACATAAATTTGCTATTTTAAGGGGAACACGTTTGTCGTTTGGCGTAAGGCATTTTATCTTTACGAGAAGAATGTGCGAACGCAAAGCCTTTACGGCTTCGGCTCCGAGCTGTCATAAGAATATTTAGATGCATTTTACTCACTTTTTGCCCAGTTTGTTTAAGATTTTGAATCTTTGCCAGTTTTGTACTGTGGACTCATCATGTTAAAGAAAATATTGTATAAAAATTGTCTCCTTAGCAGAAATGAGCAGGATACCCGTCACCACTTGTACATGTGACATGGTACTTTCGCTGGTAACAGTATTCTGTTAAGCATTTGGTGCTTAGCCGCTTTTTGTGCTTAGGCAGCTCTATGAAATTGGGGCCAAATCCTTACCTGTGATTCAGACAGGTCCAGCTGCGACGCCAGGTACAACCTCTCCGTGCCGACCATGTACTGCTGCCGGGAGAATTCATTCTCTAGACGGTCGAGTTGGTCCTGCGTGAAGATGGTTCGGACCCGTTTTGGTTTGGCCTGTTCGTGGATACCATCATCGTTCCAATCGAGTCGAGTTGACCGTTTCAACCCGGAGTCATGTCGACCTACATTCAGAAAGGATATTATTTTTTATTTATTTATTTGTTTTAAATCTTGAAACACACACAATAAGCACAAGTTGCACAGGGGCTGTCAAGGTTAAAACAAAAGTGTAAAAACTGTCATCAAAAGATGTATAAAACCAGACCCCTGCCAACAATAAAAATATAATTTTACAATATAAAAAGGAGATTGCACTGAAACATTTAAAAATCACCCAAGAAAACATAAAAACAAAAGCAAACCCAGATTATTGAGAGGAAAAAAAAATGCACTCACAACAAAACACCGTAGCAATAGGAGGGAGGGACAACAATTTTAAAAATAAAAACCATAGAATGGACTAAAAACCCACAAAACCAAAATAAATGAATGAGCTTTCAGGTACTATTTAGTAGTGTTAGAGAAGCCAACCTATAGCATAAGATCACTCAGATCCAAATTTCTTGTTTAAGGACACTGGACACTTACTAAGGGCCTATGTTGGTAATTATATACTCAAAATATTTTTATTCGCATAAAAATTTCATTGGTACCGAGAATGAAGCGGTTGATGGTGTGAAACATTGTGGGAAATGACTACCTCTGAAGTAACGTAGATTTTGAGGAAAGAGGTATTTTCTCACTAAATAACAAATTACTTCAGCTGAAGCCTTTTATTTTAATAGGCATGAATCTGAAAGATAGGCATCTGAAAGCACACACTTATGCACCATTGTCTGTTATTTTTCATTATTCTCTTGAAACTTCGATGAGTAATTTTATGAGTCCAATTTTTTTTATTGTGAGCAATCCTCAAGTCCAAAATTTCCTTTCCCTTCGTTGTTTTTATTGTTGGTTGTGCAATTTTTGTAATGGTCTTGTTTTATAAAAGTATTTTTTTTTAATGGTTCGACTGGGCAGCAATGGAAAAAAAGCTTTCATGTTGAGCTGATTTTTAAATGAGAAGATTAACTCCAGATTGGTATTTTTGAATTTCCCTCGTTGTTGTGTCGTTGTTGTAACATTTAAGTCTTCATGGAAGAAAATATTGTAGCTGTTATAATAAAGACTGGTTCACGTTTGGAATGATTTCGTCTGAAAAAAAGCTCATTTTCAGCTTAAAATGAAAAAATAAATAAAAACCACGTGTTTTGTCCGCCAAACCACTCTTTCAAAGAGCCATAATGGCGGACAACTCTTTAGGCGTGGGTAAGTTACCTGTCGGGAAAGTTACTCGGACTGTTCGCACTGGACTTAAAATGTGTAAGCTATACCCATTGGCTCGGTTAGTTTGCGAACACAGCTTAAAACGGGTACTTTCAACTCGATTTAAAGTATGAAGTTCGTTCCAAGTGCAAGCAAAAAGAGTGAAACAGACTGACTTTCACTCTACAAAGAGCGAAACTGTCACCACTCGGACAAGAGTCGGAGTGAATTGTTCAATTCAAATATTTTAGTGAGAAATTATTTCTTTCTCAAAAGCTATGTTACTTCAGAGTGAGCCGTTTCTTGCAATGATTTATACTATACCAACAGCTCTCCAATGCTTGTTAGCGAGTAATTAATTACCAATGGTCCCCAGTGCCTTCATGAGAGAGAACACCTCGACCTAAGCCGACTTTGTTGCAATATCACACATTATCAATCAAGATATCTGCCACCCTCTTTAATTCGTTTAAACCATCTTTAAAACTACTTCAGTTCTTTCTATTTGCTCTTCAGATTTCTTGTCCAAACTGTTTCTATAAACATGATTAATTCGATAGCCTGAGAGGAAACACTTTGTTCACACGGTCAGTACATTTCACACCCTTCTCACAAGGGGTTGATACTCCCACTGTCTCTTCTAGACCCCAGTGGGACCGTCTTCGCACCTGGGCATTGTCACATAAGACAGTCTCAATAAGAGGGGTTGAAATCTTAAAGGACTCCCTAATGTGCTGCCATCCCCCTACTCTTTCAATGTATTCTTTGGACTTAATTGAATACAAACAACGTTATTCACAATAATGACAGGATAAGGCTGGCACTGTATATCTATTTCGGTATAATAATCAATAGGGGTACACAACGACTCCAAGTGGCCCAGGCGGAGTCTTCGCTCCAATTGAACTGTAATTAACAAAGTTAATGAAGTACCTGGTCTCTAGGGACGGTGAGGGTGATAGTGACAGGGGTAATTTATCTTGACTAACGTCAACTTATAAAGATGGACTGATCTCTGACCTATCTAATTGTGCCTGAGTAAAACCATGCATAGAGCAAGCTCTGGTCCTTGCTCTGGCAAAAACATGCGAGTCATAGCACAGGTGCAGAATTAAAGTTCTGTTTTCCACTCGACGATTGACACAACAAAAGTAATTTAACATTTCTATTGAAACTGAATGGGGCAACATTTTCAGGCAATATCGATTCAAAGTGTATGTGGCGATTCTCAAGAGAAAAAAAATGACATTGATTGTATTCAACCGTTCACAATGTTCAGGAGTCAGGAGAACTTCAGCATATAGTTTACCATTTTATGTTTGCTCGTCTAACCTACTCTTATTCAGTTCAAAATCGTACAGAAATTTCAATATTATGCTGTATAATTAAAATTTAAGTATATTTTATTTTCCTTAGGACTTCTGAAACAGAATAGTGTACCATTAGTGTATTTTAAAATCAGACTGTTTCAAATAAAATGTCATTAGAAAAAGCGGGACTATTCGTCCCTGTGCATTTTGTTTTCAATTTTGTACACCCTAGAAAGTTACCATTGCATAATTACCTAGTCCTTGTCGGCAGCTTTCAGCTGTTCCATAGGAACCGAGAAACTTGAACTCTTCATTAGTCCCTTTGATGAAGGTGCTCTCTTTCACAATCTCTCCTTTCAATATGGGTCTCCGAGCTGTTTGATCATCACCACCAGACTGAGGAGAGAGGCAACCGGGCACAAACGCGATATGACCGGCCGGCAACTTGGGTGAGAACACGGTCGCGTGTCGCCTGTTCGGCATCTTCTCAACACCATCAAAACGAGTCTCATGAGATGATACTTCATTCACTGTATCTTCGAGGTTGTGTTTGTCCTTTGAATTGTTCACCTCAGCCTCCCGAAGACCTAAGATGGCATCAATGGTGAAGGAAGATGTTCTTTTTTCATCACTGCAGCGAGGATGACGTCTCCTTGATGATGATGCCGAGAGAGGATACAGATAGCGGGCTTGGCTGAGAACCATGGGGCCGTAGGAGAGTGGTAGACCGGTGCTGGTATGCCAGACACTCGGTGAAGAGAACGGAAACAAAGTTGGGTACGACTCTGGACTCATCATTGTGAAAAGTGCCAAATTTGCTATTTCCAAAATAATTCGCTGTGCAAGGGCCAGACTTTTCTTAGCTCAGACTTTTTCAAAGTGGATTTCAATGTCATGAGATGCCAAATGGAACACCGGACACTTTTAATACTCCTCGAAGTTCCACCAACTCATCGCTTTTGATAAATGGTGTTTTCGGGGTGGTGACGGGTTGTATGAGGCTTAGCGCCAGTAACGCCTCCGTATTTAAGTGGTTTTCAACGGGTGACGTGAATGACAGTGAAGCTGTAATCATCTGTCTGAAACCCCCTAATCCCATCAACTTGTTCTATTTACATTCTCACTGGGAGGAAAAAAAATCGAACTCAGTACACACATTAAAAAACGGGAGGATGATGGACCATTAATTATTCATTCAGCATTATGAGAGGCTGAATAAACGAAGTTGATGGATGAGGTGCTCTGTGTGTGTAGGCCTAACACCAGCCTTGGGTAGTCTTCATTGGACGGTTGGATTTATAACACAACACACGACACAGTCTTTCTATTGGCAGAATATTTTGGTTCATTATGGCGTTATCGAAACAACGATTCTTGCGCTCCGGCTTGGGCGGTTCCAATTCCATCAGTTATTTTGACAACGGGGAGTTGTGCTAGCTTCAAATCAGGGACCGTACGATAGCGGAAGTGGGGTGGGGCGCTTCTTGTCGCCCTCTTGCCCCCCAACGCAAAATGGATCGAAGCATTGCTTAAATTGATGGTTAGATAACCCCACCCAAATTGCTAGGCCACTCCCATGGAAAAGTCTTGTTATGACGTCCTGCTTTAATATGCTCATGGACAGGATTCCGAAATTGGATTCCATTGACATATTTTAAAAACTGGGAAAATTTTATGATTTTCATTTGAAAGTATTGAAGTTTGTGTTTTTTTAATTAAGGATCTGGAATTAAAAGTACACAACGTTGATAGCATTAATGACAATGACAACAGCAATGACAACAGCATTGACAATGACAGAACGACAGTGACTTTGACATGGGGCAGACATTAACATGCAGTAGTAGTAGTGCTAGAAAATTGCACGAACATTGAACGCTTGTTAAACAACACATCGACTACACTGAACACATATCGACAACAACAGCTATCAAAATATTATCAATATTTCATTACGTCATACAGAACATAAATTAACGAATATTGTCGCCTGATCTACTTTTTTTGACCTGGTATAAATGTTCAATAATAATTTTCTGTAACTACTTCCCTATTCCGTTGCTAACCCGTACAATTCCGTTGCTAACCCGTACAGTCTTTAGGCCGTTTTGTTACTATGGCATATCTCTCTTCATCTCCTAGACTCGTATGTCACCAAAAACCAACTTGTTTGGAATTGGGTATATATAAGATTAGTCCTGTGGTATGCAAGTTTGCCTACTTGTTGTTTAGGACTACTGGCCCAGGTCCTTCCTTCATTCCGAAACGGCGACTTCGGCTTGAGTTACGGCTAGATCACCGCGTCTGCAAGTGATGAAGAAGAGTCAGACCCACGCGATCTAGTCGTATCTCAAGCCGGACTCACCGTTTCGGACACGGCCTTAGTGAGGGTGGGCTACACAAGAGCTCACAGTGAGTGCACATGAGCATGCCCCGCACCAGTCTGCACACTTTCCCTATATTTAATGGGAGGTTCCATCGGGAACCCAACCCCCTATCTGCCGAATGACGTCTTTTTTACCGACCTGGTTCTTGTTTTGAAAGATCGAAAACCTTTCTTTCATTCGCTAGAATTAATTTCAAGGTATTTGTTTCCACATTATTGATTTACGTTCAGTTGTTATGACAACAATAGCTTTAGTTCGCGCTCATTGTATCCAACTAATTTTGCCACAATAACTCAATGGTCTTCGTCAAATGATTATTTTTTCAAGACTCTGACAATAAATCGATTTCAAACCATTGAAAATACTTCCGTCTGACAAGATAACCGTGTTTTCATTCATGCCCCAGTTAATGCCATACAGATTAAATTAATTTCGAATTGGTTTTGAAATAAAATAATGCCTTGTTTCGTAACACACTTTACCAAAACAAACAATTATCCGACGCTGACACGATCGAGCGGCAGCCGTTAGTGAACAAACAAACGTCTTAAACAGCCTGAAATCACTGGCTGTGTGATAAGAGGAAGCCTCAAATATTATTTTGATTTGTCCTTTCATCCGAATTGTGTCCATAGTGGGCAGATTAGGCGATTAGTTTCCGGGCGGTTACCGAGCGTGACACGGACAAGTAACCGGGGGATTACGCACTGGAAGCACGGCCTGACTGTGGACCCATTTTCAGGTCCCATGCTGGCCTCACGGTGCAGTGCGTTAGCGACACAAGGCAAAACCATACCCCTCAATGTTCACTTTCCCTTTCTACTTTAACTGATAGCGGGAACTGCAAGTGAAGCATGAGATTTGACACGATTTCTCCGAGGTAGGGTGTCGGCTATTGTGACGTCACTGAAAGGAGACTAATTTCCTTTGGTTGGGTGACGCGTTTGAATTAGCTTTCAATTACTATCTTATTTGCGTTTCAATGACTATTTTAATATGATTAGTATATAAAAGTTTCCTGTTTAATTAGTAACGGCATATTAGCATGTAATCTTTTGAGGTAGAGCTACAATACATGAGCTTGTTGTGATTACATGTTATAGGCCTATATCAAGAGTGGCTCGAAAGGTCCGCAAAGTTTTAGGCGAGTGGCCCGATGAACATTTCAGGTTCATGCGACCGCGACCAAAACGCCAATATTGAGCCCCAGCTCAAAACAAAGAACAAACACACAAACACACGCAACAAGAACCCCCCTCCCCACAAAAAAAACTACAACAAAACATTCTTAATAAAATCATGTTTAATCAAACATTAATATGGATAAAGTTCAGCTCTTTAGATATTTGTTTTAAATGCAATTCCTATTTTTTTTTTGGAAGAGTCCGGTCATGAATAAACTTGCATTGTGAATATTGTTTTAAACCTTTAAATGAGACAAAGTAGTTCTCAGTTTATGGCGAAGTTTATTCGGAAGTACATATTATTTTAAAAAATCAGCTAAAAGTTAGAAAGTTGTTATAATGAAAGTTTTAAAGGAACGAGTACATAACTTGGGATGGATTCAATGCGTTCTACGTCTATGGATCCTAAGTTCTGAGATTAATCCCAAGTTATGAACAGTTTGGTGAAATCGACGGCTGTTTTTGACAATTACCAAATGTGTCTAGAGCCTTTAAATTCTTAGTCTTAGACAGTAGATACAGGGGTTTCTTTTAGCAAAAGCCAATACGTTTATAAACCAAAACGTCACACAGTGCAACATCCGTGTAGAGGGAATGTTGACACTGGCGTATATATGTCTCACACGGTATCGATGGTTCCCCCAAGTTCACGGAGGTAAACTGACAAGTACACTGGTCCCCTGTCTTTATCCACAATGATAAAGAAAGGTACTTGCTTTTCAGAACCAGTGATTTTATTGGATACTATAGTTTCATTGGGTAAACGTGCAATGACGTATGCTTTCCATGTCTGTGTTTTGATTGGTTGGAGGTGATGTGGGTGCAGCTGACAAACATCACCTCGGACCAATCAAAACACAGATATGGAAAGCTCCCTTTCGGTTGCCTGCATGCAGTCATTCACAAGCCTCGAAGTGTGACGTCAGATGTTCAGGCTAGCGTGTGACTAGCCTGAACCATGGAGGTAGAAATCCCCCTACCTCCATTCCTGAATTCTCAAGTACATTTCAAAAGTCTCATTAATTTACCAGCATTTACAAGCACTAGCACCCCACACCAACACAGATTTGCCACACCCCTTCTCAATGTTAACACAAAATCCTATATTCACTATCTATTTCATTTCGTTTCATTTCATTTCATTTTATTTGCCAGCAAACATGAAAAAAAAAACATACATGTATTAAACAATTGCTCATCAAGATTTACAAGAAAAAGCAATACAATGGTTATAAAAAGAGAACAGCAACAAAATATGTAAAAACACTAGCAAATTACTGAGAAACCTAAGGTAGTATTTTCTTGAATCTTGTATTATTTCTTGAACATCCCAGAAATTACTAATAACCTGTTGAGCTTTCCACAGATATCCTCCTTTCCATTCTACCTAAATTCCACCCTTTGCGTTTAAAGACAGTGGACACTATTGATAATTGTCAAAGCCTAGCCTTCACAGTTGGTGTATCTCAACATATGCATAAAATAACAAACCTGTGAAAATTTGAGCTCAATCGGTCATCAAAGTTGCGAGATAATAATGACAGAAAAAAACACCCTTGTCACACGAAGTTGTGTGCGTTTAGATGGTTGATTTCGAGACCTCAAGTTCTAAACCTGAGGTCTCGAAATCAAACTCGTGGAAAATTACTTCTTTCTCGAAAACTACGTCACTTCAGAGGGAGCCGTTTCTCACAATGTTTTATACTATAAACCTCTCCCCATTATCTCGTTACCAAGTAAGGTTTTATGCTAATAATTATTTTGAGTAATTACCAATAGTGTCCACTGCCTTTAATTAGCCAGCATTTACAAGTACTAGCACTAGCACCCACATCAACACAGATTTGCCACAATGCTTCTTAATGTGAGCACAAAATCCTTTAGGACAATCTTCACTATCTAGTTCATTTCATTTTATTTTATTTGTCAGCAAACATGAAAAGACACATACATGTATTAAAAAAGATTTACAAGAAAAAGCAATACAATGGTTACAAAAAAAAAATGTAAAAACACTAGCAAATTACTGTGAAACCTAAGGTAGTATTTTTATGAATCTTGTATCATTTCTTGAACTTCCAAGAAATTACTAATAACCTCTTGAACTTTCCACAGATATCATCCTTTCCATTCTACCTAAACTCCACCCTTTGCGTTTAAAGGCACCTTTGGTAATTGTCAAAGACCAGTATCCCAATAGTTGCATAAAATATCAAATCTTGACAAATTTGGACTCAATATTGGTCATTGAAGTTGCGAAAATACCCTTGTACCTTCATGCTTTCAGTAGCCTAAAAGGGCTTCATTAGTCTTTTGAGTGAGAAATCACCTCTTTCTCAAAAACCACGTTACTTCACAGGGAGCCGTTTTTAACAACGTTGCATAGTAAGAAAAAAATAATCGGAAAACATCAAACATTTTATTGTGATAAATACCGACATCTATAAAAATCCAAACCCTGTTACGTATAACGATGTATTTGTACAAAAACATAAAGTCAACGTGAATTGCTACCTTGCGTATAGGCCTACATTTTTGTGTTTTATTAATATCATCGTTATTACGCTATTTCAGTAAATACATCGTTATAATACAAACATAAAGTCAACATGACTTGCGTACCTTGCATACTTATTGTGTTTTATTCATAAGTCCACAATAATGTTGTTTCAGTAATCAACATCATTGATGTGTAGGTATATAATTTAGTTTCTATAATTCCTCCAGAAATCATTTTATAAAACAGTGTAACACAATAAAATTGAAAGTTGATTCAAGAGATTAAGTTAAGAAAACACACGGAATGGAATCTTCGCTGCTAAACTGGTGTCATACTTCCTACTTTCGGTACTGTCCGCTTTACTCATGAGGCAGAACAGGGGAAACTGCGTGATAAAAACCGAAACAGAAAACATTGCCATAGCAAATTGCTTTTTCCTTTTTGGTTTTAGGGAATTTCCAGTTAATATCTGATGCATTGCTCATAATAAAAGTAAAGTGATCTACATTGCAAAAACAGGCCTAGAATTACACAGATTCTACGAAGGCCATTACTAATGTTGTTCTGGGCCAAATTACTTTTAGGAGTAGCAAATATTACTTTCTCATTTCTGCTAAGCAAAACTAAGAAGGGCACCTCTCGCAAATTGAACGTGTAACATATTATTGAGCATAATTTTGTTGTGCTTTTATTACTGCTTTTTGTACTTAAGGAGCTCCTCAATATGTGTGTGCTTTCAGGTGCCTAATAAAAGGCTTTAGCCCTGAAGTATTTTAAAATTTGAGTGAGAAATTACCTCTTCCCCTATGCACGTTTAGTAATTGTCAAAGACCAGTGTTCACACTTGGTGTATCCCATCATAAGCATAAAAATAACAAGCCTGTGAAAATTTGGGCTCAGTTGGTCATCGAAGTTGCGAAAAAATTATGGGAAAAAATACCCTGGTTGGACGAATTTGAATGCTTTCAGATATGTAGTGAGAAATTACCTCTTTCTCAAAAACGATTATTTTTTTGAGAAACTACCAATAGTGACCAGTGCCTTTAAGCGTGCAAAAAGCAATGGCTCTATATCCTTAGAACACAATTCCCACTACGTTTAGGTTTTAAGAGTTTCCTCCTCTCTGATGCCCCGCCCACTTGTGACTGCATGACGTCATGGGTTGGTGACGCGAAAGAGATGACAATATACAGAGAGATGACAATGAACCAAGTTTTCTTATAATGTGGGAATTCTACACATGTAGCGGTGTGAAGCTATCAATATTTAATTGTTATTTACACTGTTATTGAACCCGGCTGTTTTCATAACGCATTACTTTGTAAATAATTGCGAAAATTAAAAAAGGGAGTTGATAGAATCAATTAAGGTGCTCAATAAACAAGTTCACAAGGTTTTAATTGATTACAGTCAACTCAATGTCATTTTGGATCCGTACTTTTCTTATTAAGTGGAGCACATAATACTCTGATTATTTGATTATTTGTGACTATTTTTCCTCCTACATTTAAAATCCTAATGCAATAAAACAATGTTTAAAATGTAGACCTCTTGAAAGGAAAGGCACTACGTTTCTCAAGATTTTTTTTGTATTATACAGCTCAATTATTTCTTGACATGATATGTTATTCTACCTGTTATTATATGACTTATGCAGTACGTTTTACTATGTACAGTTTGAGTGTTTCGTAATAACCACCGAGAGTGAATGAGAACAGGCAAGTTAATGTTAAATGTACTGGACACCTTCGGGCCCAATTTCATGGCTCTGCTTACCGTAAGCACAGAATCGGCGCTTACGGAAGCAGAGAATTATGTGCTTACGGCAAGTGTATTTCACGGGTTACCGGCGAATTTTGGCTTCTGCGCGTGCGTACTTCACGTTACTAGGCATTCTACGCGTACAAGGCTAGCGCAGAAATTCGGCGCTTGCACGTAAACAGGGAATCGTGATCGTAAGCGAAGAATTCGGCGGTAAGCAGAGCCATGAAATTGGGCCAAGTATTCTCACTTGGTGTATCCCAAAGTTTGCATAAAATAACAAACCTTTAAACATTTGGGCTCAATCAATCATTGAATTTGCAAGAGATTAATGAAGGAAAAAACACCCTTGTTGCACAAATTTGCGTGCTTTCATATTGCCTAATAAAAGGCTTTAGGCCTGAGGTAATATTAATTGCTTTAGAACTTATGTCTTTCTCAAAAGAGGGAGCCGTTTCTTACAATGTTTTAAACTATCAAAAGCTCCCCGTTGCTCGTTACTATGCTAAACAAACAATTATTGTAGTAACTACCAATAGTGTCCAGTGCCTTTATTCATGCATTCCATCTGTTGTGATATGGAACTATATGCAGTATGATTTAACTATGTACAGATTATAGAGCGTTTTGTTCTAACCACCGAGAGTGAATGGGAGCATAGGCAAGTTTGTGTTGTAATTAAGCTAGACTTTCATGCCTAAATTCAATCTGCGAAAAATAGACAATGGCTTGACGTTTCAACCCTACACAGTTTTTCTCGGAAGCTTTTTCGAAGGCATCTTTAGCCTTCGAGACTTTGATAGGGTCGAAACGTCAGGCCATTAACTATTTTAAAAACAAAGCTTTATACCATCGGTCCTTTTGGTTGATAAGCTGTTTGCAATAGCTAAATCTATTTTCTCATGAATTCAATCTGAAAACACTTAGTTTTGATTCCACAGTTGGGTCAACTGTACCTGACCTACTCTTCCCTGCGCTAAGCGCCGTTTACCAATCGAAGCAAATTGACCATGATCAGAGGACTTCTGAGCCGCCTTAACACTCTGATAGATATGAGGGTCTGATATTTTGCTCGCTATCGAGTTTGGTTTGGTTGGCACCATGTTGAGTTCTTGTCCAAGCATGTAAGCGTCTACTCGACCCTTCTGAGTAAATGTCTTATTCTGGGTCAATCGAGTGTCTACATGAATGTCATCGACTGAGTGTTCGGTGGTGTTCGGGACACGTTCGGCTGGAGGTCGGATTTGTATTACTCTCTGGTTTGTGGTGATAAAGGCTGGGTAGGAGTGGGATGGGACCATGGATAGATTGGGTGCTGATACTGAGTGTCGTTTGTGCAGTAAGACTGGGTCACCAGGAGCCTCTTGTCTGGGTTGTGATGTTAGATTTGGTCTTCTTCTTACATTCATAGAACGTCTTTTACTACGGCTGAAACTCGGCATCAAACTGGCAAAGAAAAATGAGAAAAATACGTTTTTTTTTACAGAGCTCGGAAAAGTAGGCCCTACTGATTATACGGTGCTAGCACACAGTCATCGGTGGGTGTATATAGGTATATGGGTAAAACCAAATTAATATTCTTTATCCCCGATGCAAAGTTCCATCTATTAATACCAGTGATTTAATATAGTTTTTAGATAGGCCTATACATTCTTAATTTGTTGTCTCTATGTGGTCTACTGTGAGAATAGTCTTGTGCACCTTAACCGCCAAGATCATTAGCAAACTGTTTTGAGATGGGACTCCAGCCACGATTGCTAATTTGAGATTTAAGGTTCATGAGTCGTTTTCTGGCAATGAGTATGTTACCAAAAGACTTACAGTTTTCAGGAGTTGTAATAGAACATGATAGAAAAGTAAATTGAAGAACAATTCATTAGGTTTTGAACCAATTAAAGTATTTATCATAATAATAATAATGATGATAAATATTATAACTTATTACAACTTTAAGATATCCCATTGTAACAATATTATCTCTTATGGAATGTTTTACCCATCTGGAAAACGATCTGCACTTTATTTTGTTAGGAAATAAAACCCCAAAGTAAAGAAAGTTGACATACTCGTTTATCTTCATGAAGCAGCAAAGACCAATGATAATACAAGAAACAATTCCAGTGGCAACACAAAGAGGTATGATCAACTGAAGATCAATGCTAGGCTCTCGAGGCACCCACGAAGATACACTAGCAGTGGGTTCCAAAACCCCAGAAGAAGTGTTGCTTGTGGAACTAACAAATCCGGACGCGTTGCTTGTGAAATTAAAAAGTCCGGACGTGTTGCTTGTGGTATTCAAAAATCCGGACGTAGTGTTCATTATTGATGTAGTATTATAGGAGGAGAAATCCGGCTGCTCCGAAAGTGTAGTTCCAGACATGTATTCCGAAGTTTGGTTCATGCTGGTGGAATGTGAAACATCATGACGTTTCACCCGAGTTGAATCTGTTGTTTCAGCAGCCATGTTTGTTGGTGTGTTCTGGTCTACATGTAGCTAAAGAGTTTGGGTTCTTGCCATCCTCTGTTTCCGGATGCTCTTGGAGTTTCAAAGCATCTTCCTTGAGATGTTCTCAATGGATCATCTTCTGGTAGATGGGATCAGTCTTAGCTAACAATCTGGAGGGGGGGGGGGTGAGAAAACAGTTGCATGGTGATGATCTTGCATTATGCACTTGAAGTTTGAGTACATCAAAGTTGGCTTGACATGGAATGAAAGAGATAAAAAAGGCACTGGACACCTTTGGGTTGTCAAAGACCAGTATTCTCACTTGGTGTATCTCAACATGAATAAAAAACTGTGAAAATTCGGACTCAACTGGTCATCGAAGTTACAAGAGAATAATGAAAGAAAGCGCACACCCTTGTTGCAGTTTTGAGCTTTCAGATTCCTATAAAAGACTTCAGGCAGGAGTGAGAAATTACCTCTTTCCCAAACGTTACTTCTCAGTAGGGAGCCGTTTCTCACAACATTTTCTATCAATATATTTCTATCCAATATTGTTCGTTAATAGCTCTAAATTGCTGCAAGTTTTCATGAAAACAATTATTTTTTAGTAAATACCGATAGTGTCCATGCCTTTAACATTCTCTGAAAATGTCGTCATAGAGAATAGTCTGGTCCTGCCTCGATCATCCGATATCTATTGCATGTGGTCTGGTTCCATTTCCGTCTTGATTAAAGTTTCTCAGAAAATTCCCCAGATTATGTGTTACAATATTACGGACTATATTCTTCCCGAATGAAAATAACCGCTCCAGAATTGTCGGCGATATATCGAAAATGCTTCCACCTTTTGAAATGAAACTTCCACAGTTAGTTTCTGATATATATCATGTTCATTTATGATTTAACCCAATCGAACGGTTTCAATTGGCAGATTTATGCCGGAAGATGTGACTTTTGGAGTTTTATTTTACTAATGAACAATACACGGCATCATTCGCAACCACAGCAATTTCCGCGTGGAAACCATACTGTTCGCGGGTTTACATTACCTGCAATATTTAAGTTTTTTTTCTTAACTTGCCATTGCAAAATGTATGGACTGCTAGTTAACAAAAGTGTGATTTGTTAGAGAAAAAAATGCACAACAGTTTTCCTACGCAAACAAAATAAATATTAGGACGAAATCGCTCCCCGTATACTTTGCCATTAAAGCCATTGGACCCTTTCGATACAGAAAAAGTAAAAAACAAAAAGTTCACAGATTTATAAATAACTTACAGGGTTGACAGAAGGTAATGGTGAAATACTTCTCTCGAAATATTATTCCATGAAATGCTTTACTTTTTGAGAAAACAGTAAAACAATATCAATTCTCGTTAACGAGAATTACGGATTTATTTTAAACACATGTCATGACACGGCGAAACGTGCGGAAACAAGGGTGGGTTTTATTTTCTCCCGACTCCTATGACCGATTAGGCCCAAATTTTCACAGGTTCGTTATTTTATATATAAGTTGTGATACACGAAGTGTGGGCCTTGGACAATACTGTTTACCGAAAGGGTCCAATGGCTGTCCCGTCCACATTCTGACGAGTGCTAAGCCGGAGTCGCTACTCCCAAACTGAGTCGCAAAACCGGCACTAAATGAACCTGCATTATGTTAGCAAAGAACCCAACCACGTTTTTGCAATAAGGAACTCAATTTTCTTAGTTGTTGTAATCATTTAATTGTTTCCATGCAACAGTTACCCATCTAGTGAGTTCCGTAATACCGGTGACTTTATGGAGAACCAAAAGTGGGCAACCCATTGGTTCGGTCTGTAACGTTCATTCAAATGTTATGCTAGTAGAAATTTTGATATTTTGGTTTAAACCGAAACGTTCATCATTCTAATACTCTGCCAGTATACATTTTGAAATGTTGTTAGGTTTGGGCTGAAATTTGTTAGTAGAAATTTTGATATTTTGGTTTAAACCGAAACGTTCATCATTCAAATATTCTGCCAGTAGAAACTTTGAAATGTTGTTAGGTTTGGGCTGAAATTTGTTTTGCTTTATGGTAAAAAAAAACTGAGAATTGGGTTTGGTCTGAACGTTCTTTCCTATGTTGTGCTAGTAAGCTTAGACATTTTGAACTGCGTTGTTCACTTACGATGATAAAAATCCGGATTTAGGAAGGCAGAAAATGAAAAAAAATTGTAGACTTGTTAGGTTTATTAGTTTGCTTATTTTTAGTTCAACTTACTGTAGTTGGAGTTATGTTGGTCTTGTTCCATTCCGCGTCTCTGTGGTGTTATTTATTCTTGCTTTAACTGTTTAAATCGACGGGACACGGTGTTAACACTTCGCTACCATCATCCACAATAATGAGTAAGTTCCTGGTGATGGATTCGTACTTTCAGTATCGGAATCCAACAGTTTGACCCAAAATGAAGAGTCAATAGGTGGCGTTTTCACACAATCCATGATGCAGTTGTTGTGATGGACCTATATTTCGACAGAACACCAATCCGTTAGTTAAAATGAAACCATGCTTGTTTTTGTTATCGCAGCAATTGATAGGTAAGGTACGGGAGCATACTGCCGCCACATGAATAAAAAAACAACCTCTCTTTGTGTACGTACACAATAAGTAAAAAGTAAGTAAAAATTGAATCGTGAACGTGCACGATAAGATGAAGTGTACGTACACAATAAGAGAGGGTTTTTTTTTATTCATGTCAGGGCATCAATACGCTTCCGTAGATAGGCGAGTAGATACAAAAAAACTTCCACGTGTGTACCAAAG
Source organism: Asterias amurensis (assembly GCF_032118995.1). Lineage (NCBI taxonomy): Eukaryota > Metazoa > Echinodermata > Asteroidea > Forcipulatida > Asteriidae > Asterias > Asterias amurensis. The sequence goes on from NC_092655.1 coordinate 22,527,576, forward strand.
TTTTTGAATTCTTACTTGTTGATGGTGGTACGGAAGCCGTTGAGACACATACTCTGGTTCGTTGTAACTGTAAAACCCATAGTCAAATAATCGGGACATTTTCTTCATAAGTAATGAGTTAGAGTTCCTTCCGACATTAGCGAAATGAAATAGCGCCCTCTATAGATTTCTATCGGACTCCGTAATCGGTCCCCTGGGCCCAATTTCATAGAGCTGCTAAGCACAAAAATTTGCTTAGCATGACATTTCTTCCTTGATAAAAAACAGGATACTCAACCAACCAAATTTCCATCTGTTGCATATTGCTTGATACTGGTATTCAACTGTTGTTTGGTAGGATTTGAAACTTTGCATGGTGGAGATAAGATATAGAAGAGTTTGCGGTAACACCATGTAATAACAATCTCTAAATGAGTTGGGGTGGTTCTGAAAAAGAACCGTTGGGTTAACTCGACGTTTCGATCAGTATGCTCTGATCGTCTTCTCCAGAAGACGATCAGAGCATACTGATCGAAACGTCGAGTTAACCCAACGGTTCTTTTTCAGAACCACCCCAACTCATTTAGAGATTGTTATTACATGGTGTTACCGCAAACTCTTCTATAACTGTTGTTTGCTGATCCTGAAAATCACGTGGAAATGTGGTTGGTAAACCTGATTTTTTCAAGGCAAAAATTTCATGCTAAGCAAATTTGTGTGCTTAGCAGCTCTATGAAATTGGGCCCCGGTTTTACAATGATTTCATTGGATAAACGTAAAATGACGTATAAGCTTTCCATGTGTTTTGATTGGACCGATGTTATTTTGCTTGCTGCATTTTCGGTCGTCTGCATGATGCATGCACTGTAATGTTTGTACATGTAATGTTGTTTGATAAATTACTTGGGAATCTCAATTTGAAATTGCTGGTGCATTTATAGGCCCGCGGGAAAGGTTTCTGGCAACTCATGAGCCTCGACTGAGCGTGACGTCAGATGTGCAGGCTACAAAGCCATATCCATAATCAGAATTTGAGTTGAATATAGAAGTGTGACAAACGGCTGTGAGTAGGGGCCATAGAGTTATTATAAAATAACTTTTATATAGCTCTATGGTAGGGGCATAGAGGGCGATTAGGTCGGATATATGGTTGCGGGAGTGGACGGGGGTGGGGGGGGGGTGTATACAAAAGACAACACGTATGTCTACTCGTGCATGTGATACGAATACTCAAACGTCACTAGTTCTCGATTGTAGTTGTTTGATTATTCCCTGTTTGTTAAGGGCAAGTTCAAACCTTGTTTTTTCTTACAGCAGTTTGCTGAAAATACCTTGACATGAAATGTGCTACATTTCTGTCCAAACGTTACACAAGGCGCATGTCATGTCCTATGCACAACCCAAAATACTTTTTTTTTGTTTGACCATGGAGTAAGAACTCCATTGTTTGACCATGGAGGAATAAAATAGATTTATTCCTCCATGGTTTGACCGAAGTAGTGGCTTTCATATTGCGCCCTCTCGTGACCACGAGTCGTAATTATTGTGTGTCATTTGAAATTTTGCACGAACGTTCGTTTGTTTGTTGAAAATCTTCACCTGTCGAAGGAACCACTCGGTAAACTCCTGCGAGGGATATTAACACCAAGCTGGCATCAGCCAATCTCTATGATTATGAATTGTACAAATCAAGAAATTGTGATTCAGTAGGGCCCAATACTTATTCTAGTCGTTGGATGATCAGCAGTTAGCTTGTGTCATTCGAGCCCACATCTTTGTAAATGCAATTCCTGCATTCTAACCACTATTGACCTTTATCATGCTGCCTCCATATTGGTCATACTCCTCGATCGTATCGAATACCAACAATGAATGCTAATAACCATTTTGCAAATAGGAACCAGACTAATTTGTTCTTCCAGCCTCGGTTTGGTAATATTGATACCAATGGAAGAAATTCAAGTTGGCTGCAAAATGGCTACCACGCACTGTTAACCAGTAAACCGCCAGAAAAATGTTAACAACGCAGGGTCATTCTAAATTTAACTGGAGATATATACCCTCCCCCCTCCCCCAGTTAATAACTTGTTCAGAGAACTATTGGTCGAGCATAAATAATATAGGAGACACTTAAAGACACTGGACACTATTGGTAATTACTCAAAATAATTATTAACATAAAACCTTACTTTGTAACGAGTAGGCCTAAAGGAGAGCAGTTGATAGTATAAAACATTGTGAGAAACGGCTCCCTCTGAAGTAGCGTAGTTTTCGAGAAAGAAGTTATTTTCCACGAATTAGATAACGAGACCTCAGATTTAGAATTTGAGGTCTCGAAATCAAGCATCTGAAAGCACACAACTTCGTGTGACAAGGGTGTTTTTTCTTTCATCATTATCTCGCAACTTCGACGACCGATTGAGCTCAAATTATAACAGGTTTGTGATTGCATGTTGAGATACACCAAGTGAGAAGACTGGTCTTTGACAGTTACCAATAGTGTCCAGTGTCTTTCAAAAGTAATTGACATGAAATAATGGCCATTGAGTCAAATGGTTAATAATACTTCAACATTCGATGTTTATTTTGAATGGAACATGAAACAGTCGCCGGCATCAAAAAGCCGCCGACATCAAAATACAATCTCACTTTTCAGCTTAAATTAAACGAATATTTTTCTAATTAATAAACACAAAAAAATTAACAAAACAGGAGCTCCGGAACACTCCACTTTGATGACGTCACAACGTGCATAAAAACGGCATATATAGCAAAAGTGGCAAGTCGACTTGGTTTCTTACAAATAGTGTACAAATGTATAATAAATGTGTACAAAATTGCACAAAATACATACAAAACATTAACAACAAAATTATATTAGGTTTGAATAAATAAAGGGTAATACTTTCACTGTAAAAATACACGACGGAACAAAGATGTAATTAATATTGAAATGAGATGTAAACAAAGCGCCCGCCCAAATTGTCTTCCCCTTCTTCCCCAATTATTAAGTTATAAAGTTATATTCTACTTCAAAATGCCACTCTCTGTTACAAGAGGTGCTTACGGGTAAATTGATTTTAAGGAGCTTATTATAATACGGTAACCATCCAAGATATCATTTCATACCATTGTGACTAAATAGTATCCTGCTTGTCATCTGTTCGAAACTGTTCGAAAACTCGCTGTGAAAAAAACCTATCTTTTTTATGTCATTATATGACCCGAATAATCTACTACATGTATATAGACCCCCTGTTTTTATGACAGGGAAAATGAGTGAACTTAGTGTAAAGTTCACAGAACAACACGGCGGTTTGAAAAAAATGCTGATTGATTGGTGTAAACTGACATTTCCACATTGTAAATAAGTGCAGCAGGGACTGTCTGATTGGTCCGAGTTGTCAGGAATACATATTATAATTATGATACATTTTGAAGTGTCGATGGCATAGTCGATGGAAACAGTATATACTATCATTGGCTCAGATCTGAATGTGAACTTGGGTGGGTGTATATTGTGAAAAATTAAAAAACTAGCTTAAAAAACAATCACATAATAACATTTACTGTAAAAACTTCAAAATTTGTTAACAATCGCCCACTTTACACCATGTGTATGAAATAAAAATAGCTTGTTTGTGACAATAGCTTATAGTTAATCTTATAATACTGGATTTTGACTTTATCAATCACACTGGGTCTTTTTTATACAAAACACTTTACTCTGACTTTAAAATGTGAAAAATATCATGAATAAGTTATCTCTTGAGTTAAACACATCAATTTTTATACAATATACAAAATATACAGTTTACTTATAATGGTTGTCTCTCTCTGTTCCTAAGATGGCGAACAAATTGGTTTGGCGCCCTGTCCACGGTCAGGGTGTTGCCAACCACAAGAGGGCGCTATTGCAAAATTAAATACGGACGGACATTTTGGCTGCGGCACTTGGTGTCGTGGTTTATCAGAGGCTGGGACCAGACACGGGAGGGATGCACTCCGGGTCCTCCTGGCACCGGGGAAAAGCACCGGCAGTGACTTCCTAAAGTCATGGGGCGTCTGACAGTCTCTGCCCGGCAGCTGGAGGGGGTTGTCCCGCTGCTGTTTCAGTTCGGCCTCGTACTTCAGAAGTTGTAGCATGAATGAGAAGTTTGGAGAGATGACTTTGCGGAGACTGCGAACGAACTCAAAGGCTTCCTCTAGCCGCATGGATTGAACCTTCATGAGATAGGCGAGACAGACGGTGGCTGAGCGACTTATACCAGCTCGACAATGAATCAGGACGGAGCCACCAGCAAGTTGGACAGCATCTAAACAAATAAATAAACAAAACAGAACCAATAATAAGAATTTGTCTTCCAGTATTCATGGTTAGTGTGACGATACAGTGGGTTGTTGTACCAAAATGTATTAGATGAACTCTTGGGGATGGTACCGATCAGAAAATGTCTGACAAGCTTTTTTTCGTTGCATTCTTGGTTGAAAACCCCCAGATAATAATGAATGAAATTTGAGGAATTGCATGGTGAGGTATTAATATTTTGGTTTGTGGTTACACCATGTGTGTATCTACTTGCCAGGTAGAGTGTGTTCTTTTGATGAGACTACTTGCTTTTCTACTACTGCGGAGTAGATTTTGCATGCAAAGTGGATTTTGTTCTCTTGACAACTTGTCTTGCTTTACATTCTACTACCGCGGAGTAGATTTTCAGTTCGGGAGACTTCTCAGTCCTGAAAAGAACTGTCCTGCTTTTAGCTTTAGTGGACAAACTTACTTATGAAATCAATGGCATCAGGAAACCATGACAACAGATCAGCTTCGTTATCATCATCCACAGGTATGCTCTTGTATGTGATCGCGCCATCATTCATGAAGTAGTTCGGCACACATCGAGAGACGTTCAGCACAGCCGTGATCCCATGGACTTCAAGGAGATCTCGTCGAGCTGCGTGAAAGGCGTTCCCAAGAAACAGATGAGGGAGGATCTGGACCGGTTCACCTTCAGTGTGGATCGGGATGGTACGGGCTGGTATTGAGGTTTCATTAGCTGAGGTTGGTACGAGAGGTACAGTGGCGCACCTCGTGAGGCGCTGTAGGCGTAGTGAGGGTGGCACCACGGCGGCGGGAGGTTCTACTGGTGCCGCTGTTGCTGCTGCTGCTGCTTCTGTGGGTGGCTTAGACTGGATTGAAGATGCTGTGCACAACGAGGAATACTCCGAGCTGAATTTGTTGAAGCCACCTGAAATGACACACAAAATGAATAATAAAGATGAAAATAGATCGAAATTTACATCGGGGATAAAGAATATTAATTTAGGTTTTACCCAAATACACCGATGTCTGCTAGCACTGTATACTCAGTATCTACTTCCCCGAGCTATGTGAACAAAATCACAGGCATATTACTCGGGTGGGAGTCGAACCCACGACCTTTGGAACTCTTGAGCAGTGTCTTACAAACTAGACCACCGAGATTACCCGGTAGCTAATAGAGGCAGTTCGAAAGATGAAAATGTTTGAATCAACACTGCCCATTGTCATTCTATCCCCAAGTCAATAAGAGAGTGACTTATACTTCCTGCTGCATAGACCAGGGCGTGGTCATGGACAACAATCAAGCGTCTTGTGTATCAGTGTATTAGGTAATAATTATTTAAGTAGATGAGTATCTGTGGCTTTAGTAATCTTTAATTTTCGACTGCGTGGGTTTTCCCTGACTGAATCAGTCTCTGGGGTTTTCCTCCCACATCTAAAACTTTCTTAATCATCTTCTCTTCTTGTTTGGTTCTAAGGGCGTCGAGAACAATAATCCAGATCTAGAACTTCTAAACAATCCTCGAACTAGAAAGTGCCTGTCATTACCATTGTTGTTATCCAATAGAGGGATGTAACAATGACAATGGTTGTATAACAAACATTACACTATTGTTATCATCTTTTGTAGTGTTGTAACAAACCATGATAATATAATGACAATCATCTGAAACCGAAAGCACCTGTCATTACCATAGTTACAATCATTAAGAAGATTGTAACAATAACAATGGTTGTAACAAAACACTATTGGTATCATCTTTAGGGATATAAGAATACACTATAATATACTGACTAACCAACTCAAGATTTCTAATTTGACTATGATAAACATATTTAACATCTATAGAGGACAGATGTAATTATCATAAGTGAACTTGTTGCTGTACATACATCAGGAAGGTGAATTACCATGCAACATGAAAACAAAGGAACTGTCAAATTATCAAATTAGAGGAAAATTGACATTTTCCGTTTGTAAACCAAAACTCATCCACTCGCGCCTTACATAACTCGTAAAAACAGGTTGAACTGATTATGAATACCAAATCTATTCAAAAATAATACTGTAGCACCAAAAGGGCATCATGCTATAAATTCAATAATTGATCTGACCTCGGGTGAATTTTGTGGGATGTATTTTTATTGACTGTTATAGCGCCCTCATTGAAACTACAGTTAAACATAGTCCAGCAGCCATACAAATGAACGACCTCTTGAAGGAAATGTTTGGGCTACTCAGGATGTGACACGATAAAAGGTAGTCAGAGTTTCGTTTTTCTGAAGTTCAAGTTAATTTACAACATGTACGATAACGTACAACGAATGTAAGGGGAACATGTACAGAAGCCTGGCAGAACAGTCTGGCTGATCACAGAAAGAAATCTTTTGAGAGAGATTTAACAAACATGATGCTGCAGTATTACTTGATTATTATGAAATCACAAAATAAAACGAAAGATTTTACAGACAACACAATCCTAAAATCTACACAGTGAATTATAATGACTTCGAGTTAAGAGACCAAAGGTAGAACACTGAGGGAAATCAGTGAGAGTTCCGCTGGACTCCGAGAAACTGGAACGTTCCGGATTGATTCGCGGAAGTAATCTAATGAGGACCTGAGTGACCGGTTCCCGGAGGGGTCTGATGGGATCATCTACTAGTTTGTTATTCACAGATCTTAAAGGGGGCACTACAACATTTCTTTTTCTCCGGAAGATGATCATAGATTACAGATCGAAATGTTGAGTCGTTAACCACTGGTTCTTTTCAGAACCAACACTATACCCAAAAGAGATATTGACATGATGTAACCACAAACCTTTCGTAGTTGTTAAAACACTATACATCATTTCTTTAAAGGGTTGTGATACCTTATGTAGATCAATTTGTTTGCCATGACATTAATCCATACTAGCTGTAAATTTAAAGATGTTTGTAATTTCCTATGGACGTGTTAGCTTTATTAGTCGTCAAGTTTGTGAGAAAAAACTGAAAATCGCAGAACGATGTTTTTAGTGGAGTTGCGTATAATATACATACGGTTACAAAAAAAAATACTTAAGTTTTTACCAGTAGGCCTATACTGGTAAATAAGTTGAACATGCTAAAATAATGTTCGTCTCGTGAGACGAAAATTATTTATGTGACTGTCACTAAAATTATTTTCGTGACATTGTTTACCTCATTTATAAAAAACTACAGCACCTCAGCAAGGAAAATTTTAGGGCAAGCTTTCTACCATCATTATCTCCAAACCGTGTAACTCTAAATGTAAATCTGTGGATATTGTGTTTTGTGTATACCCAAACCCTTTAATGTGGAAGTTGTTTCTTTTCAGCACCTTCTGTTTGACAGGCTCATTACTCTGAAAAAAAATGTTGCTTTTCTTTTACGAAGACATAACAAATATTTGTAATAAAAAAATGTTAAAGGAATGTTTCACCAACAATTTTAATGGGGGCCGTTGGGACAATTTATTTTTTATTTATACCTTCACAAGATACTTCCTTGCAGCGCATGGGGTAGTTTGAAGTAAACACCATTATAATTTCAACTTCCTTTTTCTCAAGTTATAATTATTTCCCTAAATAAAAAAAACGTGGCATCCAATCCATATTAATCATAGTCGTACATCAGCCTAAATATTAATTTACTTCTGATTAATAACGACCCCACACTCGATCATGACCCCTTCTTGAACCCGTCAACGACCCATATCATCCTTGACCATGCCGCCAAAATAAAAACCCATAACCAAATGCTTTTCAAAAATAACCTTTACCCGTATAGTTTGTTCCGTTCCACTAACGTGGTAAATTGAAGCTTCTACTTTATTGTTTATGACACTTGATCCACTAATGATAGTGACACGTGTAAACACACGTAGCTTGGTAGGCTGAGCTTTGTCTTAAAGACACTGGACACAATTGGTAATTACTCAAAATAATTGTTAATGTAGACTGATAGTATAAATAGACAGTATAAAACATTGTGAGAAACGAACCCTGCTAAATTGTACAGCGCTTAATATCATTATCTTTATTAGGCCCCTAAAGCAGTTTTTAAGAACGAGGTAATTTCTCACTCAAATATTATGAATTTGATATTTTAAATATATTTGAATCTGATAAAATACTTTCTATATGCCTGATGGAACCTTTTACTTTGCATCTGAAGGCACACAAAGTGTAGCAACGGGGTGTTTTTCTTTCCTTATTCTCTTGCAACGAGTCGATGACCAATGAGTCAAATTTTTCACAGATTTGTTATTTTATAAATTATGTTTTGATACATCAAGTGAGAAATACTGGTCCTGACAGTTGCCAAAGGTGTCCAATGCCTTTAAACGTCATGTTGTTGTAGGTTATCAGGTTAAGTGTTACACTTCAATCATCAAGGCTCTCTAACCGCAGCATTCACCTTGACATTGGCCGTGTGCAGTTTCCTTAGCACATGGATCCTTTATGACAAATATACCTCTGTGACGTAGCAGATTCGAGAACAAAATAGCACCCTTTAAAACCCACTGGTTCAACTTTGAAGAGAACTAGTTCAAGCATCAAATCTTTTCACAGTTTTTTTCTTTTGAACGAAAACCGCAGGGGTTCAAAAGAACAAGTTTGTTTTGCTTTTATATTAGCTTTGAAGACCACAAACTTTAAACGTGTATATATCACTTGATGTGAACAAACGTTTTAATTGGCCCTATATTATGGCCTATTCAAAATTTACATGGAATATCTTTTCGACAGTTTTTCTTTGAGTGACGAAAACCGCAGGTTTCCAACAGAACAAGTTTGTTTTGCTTTTAGCTTTGAAGAGCACAAACTTTAAACTTTTGTAAAACAAACGTCGTATTGGAACAAACGTTATAATTGACCCGATTCAAAATGTGCGTGCAACTGGATGAAAGTTTCAACAAAAACGTCTTGGAACAAGTCACTTATATCCCTATAAATATTTGTCAAGATGTTGTCAAATAAATGACTAAATACATCAACAACAACATTTGGAACCTATGGTTCTTCTCAGAACCACCCCAACGCAATTAGAGATTATCATTATTACAGTATGGTGTTACCGCAAACCTTACTTGATAATTAACAAAAACATCAATAACAACAAGTTAAAGTTGACATTATTTTTAACTAAACTGTAAAGAAAATTGTCAAAACCTTGTACCGTGAGTGATAAATTTTCCCTTCCCCCGGGGCATGACTGATGACGTGTGGTACCCCCAAGGTTGGGTGTAGGCCTATACACTTCTAATAATATCATTGAACTCCTTTGTTCATTGCCTTCACAAACCACACGTACATTATTGTAGTGTTGTGCCTACAGGGTGCAATTCACACTCAGCTGTGGTTTAGGAAGGTTTAGGAATGATTAGAACAGGGGCACTAAAGAGAAGGGCCAAATTTCAAAGAGCTGCTTAAGCACAACAAGATTACGCTTACCAGAATAAGGTTATCAGCCAAACTGCTATATCACATGTACACCTTGTGACTGGTATTCTGCTCATTTCTGCTTAGCAGACAAATTTTAAGCTCGATGAAATTGGGCCCAGATCGGGAGGAATTTTTTTATTTTCTGCAGTTTAGAATTGCCATCCTAAAAATGTTTCCTGATTTGATTCATTTCTAAGGATTCCCTTTTCTGGATCGATGTAGAAAACATCAAATTTAAACATTCAGAAGCACTACGACAGGGGCAATTTCGGAGTGCAGAAAAAAATGCAACCAGGAAAGGGGGGGGGGGGGAATTGATGGGTTTGTTGTTCCCTTTTGGCGTTTTCTTTTTCAGAGAAGAAAATAATTATAATAGAGCAGGGTATCGGTAGCGTGTCCTTGTATTAAGGTGTTTTTGTGTTTTTGTGGTTTTTTTTACGAACAAACCTTGAATACTGGAAATAAAAAGTAAATTCCACTTTTAAGTTGTGGATGAATGTTGGCATTACGAGTGAGGCTTGTGGTAATTTGACCATTTTGTTTAAGATTACATGAAAAAATTGAGTCTGACCGCATTTCCGAGGAAAGAATCACGGAAAATAAAACTGATTGCTTTTAACCACAGACTTAAGTCAAATTCCCAGTAAAACGTATAGGGTGATTTACCAACATGTGATTGGAAATACATTGTGGTTATAATCATCAGATCCCACCAAATATAGGAACGATCAGTTATATAAAGACACTGGACATTTTTGGTAATTACTCAAAATAATTTTAAGCATAAAAACTTACTTGGTAACGAGCAATGGCGAGCTGTTGATAGTATAAAACATTGTGATAAATGGCTCCCTCTGAAGGAACGTAGTTTTTGAGAAAGAGGTAATTTCTCACTCAAATATTAAAATAGCCTGTTTTATGCATCTGAAAGCACACAAATTTGGGCAACAATGGTGTTTTCTCTTTCATTCACAGATTTGTTAGTTTATGAATTGGGTCCAAATTTTCACAGATTTGTATGCATATGTTGGGAAACACCAAGTGAGAATACTGGTCTTTGACAATTACCAAAAGTGTCCAGGGGTGGATTTCACAACGAGTTCAGACTATAGTCTCATCTCAAGTTAGGACGAGTTACTCGGCGTCCTAACTTAAAACTCGTCCTAAGTTCTTTGTGTAATCGGCCCTGTGCATTTAAAGGGTGTATGTACTTTTTGTAGGACAAAAAACACAATGTCCACAGATTTACACTAAACTTACACAGTTTGAAGATAATGATAGTAGAAAGCTTCCCTGAAATTATTACGTGCTGAGGTGCTGTAGTTTTGGGGAAATGAGTAAACAATGTCATGAAAATAATTATTTTTAACATTTACAAACGTATTTTCATGACATTGTTTTATATACTCATGTCTCAAAAACTACAGCACCTCAGTAAGTAATATTTGAAGGGGAGTTTTCTACTATCATTATCTTCAAACCATGTTAGTTTAATGTTAATCTATGGACATTTTGAAAAAAGTACCCCACCGTGAGGTGACATTGTTGGTGTGCCACTGCATAGGTTTTCCCCTGTGTCAACATGCTCAACAATTAAAACCCCATCACACCAATATTTGCCCTCGGGGATAATTAATACACTATAACAAATGTATTTATTTACTTAGGATTTCCGTCTTAATGTCAAACGGATGTCGACCTAACCACAGGACGCAATTCTTTACATTCACATCACAGCTGGATAATATTTACTCTCAAATATTATTGGCAATTTTTTAATTTGAAAAAGGTTTCTCTTGGTGGTGTTGAACTTGTCTCACAGTAAAAAAAAAATACCTCCACAACACATGAGCATTGCGAAACTCAAATTATAATAAAAATGTCGATATAATGACACTTTTGTCTTGCATCTCCTAAATTCCATTCTTCCCATAAAGCTAATTAAAACTGAAAAGTATTTTACACGTTTGGTAATTACTCACAGAACATAAGCATAAACACTTACTTATAATAACGTCTAGTTTTTAAAAAGATGCATTTAGCACTAATTAGTTGAATCTGAGAACAGGTCTGAAGACTTTCTCAGGCGTGAAAGCAAAACTGTATGTGCCACAGGGTTTTTTCTTTCCTTTTTTTCCAGTTGCAACTTCGATGTCCAAAATTGAGCCCAAATGTTTAATGCTGTGATAAACCAAGTGAGAATACTAGTCTTTGACAATATTACCAAACATGTCCATCAGTGCTTTAAAGGCAGAAGACACTTATTGGTAATTACTCAAAATAATTATTAGCATAAAACCTTACTTGGTGCACGTAATGGGGAGAGGTTGATAGTATAAAACATTGTGAGAAACGGCTACCTCTGAAGTGACGTAGTTTTCGAGAAAGAAGTAATTTTCCACGAATTTGATTTCGAGACCTCAAGTTTAGAACTTGAGGTCTCGAAATCAAGCATCTAAAAGCACACAACTTTGTGTGACAAGGGTGTTTTTTCTTTCGTTATTATCTCGCAACTTCGACGACCATTGAGCTCAAATTTTCACAGGTTTGTTATTTTATGCATATGTTGAGATACACCAAGTGAGAAGACTGGTCTTTGACAATTTCCAATGTCTTTAAACAAAAATACAAATTGGTGTTCACACACATTTATCTGGTTTACAATTTATTGAGACTCGACAACATAAATATTCGAATAGTACTAATCGATCCTGTAGCCGGATCTCATTATTCATGCATTAACGTTCCGTCATCCTGATAACACTGTGTCGGGGCATGTTGTGTATTCGATTTGACAGATGCGATGTATACAGGGGAGCTCTGTAACTCAATACACGACGGAAGTAATTATATATGTATCAATTGTAAGGGTAATCTCGCGAGATTTGACAGCTCTAGGGAAGAAAATGGCTTCCGATCGTACGATCACATTACTTTATACCAGGCTTGTACTCGTGCTGAATAATAATGCGAACTGTGAAGGGAATGTGTTTAGAACAAATCAACACAGAGAAAGCTAAAAAATGTGAATTGGAATGCGTTGTTTTTGTGTATAAGATATTGCAAATAACATTGAAAACAATTAAATATCTCAGACATTCAGATGGATTTAAGATCTAAGTTTCTTTAAAGTTGTCGTTGAACTAACATTTGAAGCTTTGCTTATACATAATATTATTTACTTTGGATTATTTTGTTCTAAATAATGAAGAGTCCACATGGTACGTGATAACAAATTGATACTTTCATTTAAGCCAACACGTTCGGTACATCTATGTTTCTCAATACGATCATCCTATATTGACATTTCATTTATTTGTTTACATAACAATCTTTAAAATGCTGATTCTTAATGTCTGATAATTGTACCAAAAAAAAAAGATTTGCCCAAAATATTTAAAAACAAAACAAAGATTGTACCATTCATTTATTAGTTTTTCCTAATTGATGTCAACATTTATAACTTGCTTCTTGATGTCTCGTCTAAAAACCTGGTTGTTTTGACGATAATCAAACCAAGTGTTACTACAAGAATTGAAACAGAGTATAAAAGGCCTACAACAATCCCTACACAGGTTCTCAGAGTCAGAGTGCATGTTCATGTTCCATTCATATCATAGCCATTTTTATGGCAGTTATAAAATACCAGTGGGGTCGCACGGACGCGTGGGCACATTTATCAACTGCATTACTGAGATTCCGAACAGTCCAAGCTCTTAAACTTGTGACGTTTGGAAAATAAGGGATCGTGATTTATGTTTCAAACGGATCCATCATTGACCCAGTGGTATACGTGATCCTGCAGGAACACGCAGGAGTGTCATGGGAGGCAATCAACACGGCCCAATGCGGAAGTTTTGGCGTTCCGTTTAAAAAGGTCTCTCATCTTTAGTTCCGGTTCCGATTCTGATTATTGAAACAAAACAAAATCTCCCTAAGGATTGAAAAACAAAAAACTTCACTTGAACTATTCACGTGGGAGATTGTGAAGATACACGAGTCCAGTTTCGATTTGGATTTTATGGAAAAACTAAAAACAAGTACAAATGTTTTGTAGGATTGGAATGTTATTGCGATCCTGTAGTGGTATGTCACGCAAAAGGGCGGGTTGCTGGTAAAAAGTAGATTGTGTCAAAGCCCATTATCAAAACAAGGAAAACTAAAATGTCGTAACACAAGAAATAATCGAGTATATAATTACAATATGTAAAAACAAAACAGGTATTCAATTTACATGAACTGAAATCAATATGAAGACATCCCAAAACAAAAACATATTTTGAATATTGATTTGTAGAAACGGACACCAAATTTCACTTCTGATTGTTGACACGTATCAACAAACCCTGACAATTATCGAGTGTGGTAGAATTCACGTGGCCCTCCAATTCGTAACCTCCAAACATACCACAAAATTGTTAACGTAACCGCACAGACTCGTGACATTGTTTTCCAGGAAAATTGTTGGGTTTTCTGTAAACTATACCACAGTGTCATTGCATAATACATTCCAAAGTACCTCATTTCCACATCACAATCAAGGTATTTTTATCATTACAAACCATTTCCCATTGCTACTATAAGGACCGAATAAGAGAGAAATAACCTTGTATGAAATGAATAAGTTAAATATATTTAAAGTTTGAAGTAAAACACAATTGGATCTTTGTAATGTTTATTCTATTTCTCATGTTGTTTTGGTAATATTATTTAAAACAACATAACTCGTAAAATTGTTCATCAGTGAATCCATTTGAATCATGTATTTAAGGACATGACAGTTTGTATACATTAATTGTATTTCCTTGATAGCCCCTGATCAAATTTTATTCATTGTAATGTAAAAAAAAAAAACCAAAAAACAAACCAAAAAACAACATAAGATTGCTCTTCCAGTTTCAAATTGGTATCACTTTCCGTCCACACATTCTCAAATATGCATCCCTGTATGCATCCATGTGGAGAAATCTTTTGTTCTTTCCATTGTCATAATTATACTCAATATTTTCCCATAGACTTTGTACACAAATTCCTTCATGGAGCACCCACTTTAGAATGTCCCTATAAATGGAATCCTTTTATTTCCCCCTTTTTGTTTTGTCCTGGTCTACGGAATGTACCGAATAACAGAACAGCAATACCTTATCGCTATGAAGGTATTATGTTATATCAATGTCGTGTGACGACTGTCATCGACTGTCATCGACTGTCATCCAACCGCACCAACCACAAATAGATCACCAATGAGATATAGTCCCAGTGGTCAGAATTCTTAACACAAGGCAAACGCCCAAGGATGACGTCATACAATGAAATGATCACCTCTTGTTATGTGGTAATTAATCATGTATTGTTACATGTGGTACATTCATACAATGTGCTTTCTTATAAATAAAGATATTAGTTTTGAACAAGGTGACTTCAACATCTATAACTCCATAATAGGAAAACGTGTCCATTGTCGCGTATTAGTATAGCCTATACGTATAAACTTCAACTTATTTTTTCATTTTTTTGGCTCGCTGCGCAAAGGTCCGATGATGTCATACATGACGTCACCTTTTCAATTCATGAACCGTGAAATTGGTTGTAAATTTTATTCGCCAATACATAACGACATAATGTATGTATAAGACGATGTCTGAATAACTTGGCTAAAACGGCTATATAGTTGTTACTTGCAACGACACTGCTGGACAATGTTGCAGCCATAGCCACTATACGCGAAGCCATCAGTTCGGACATTGCGTTAATATTCTGTAAAAATCATGATTCTAAATGATGTACAGACGAAAATGAATATTCATAAACCAACAAGCAGTCAATCATGAGTGTATAGCGATCATATCCTACAGCTCACAGGGGCTGATCATAATTATATGGTAAAGGATAAAGCCTAAACAGAAAATTAATACCAGTTGAGCACACGTTATCACTGAAATAACAGAATGGCGGGAATTATAGTCAGTCAGCATACTGTCTTTCGTAATCTCATTTACATTTTACTTCCGGCCATGAAAATTGAAGAGGGTAATTTATTTTCCTGCAAGTACAAAAATTAATATGGGAAAGGGATAGAGCAAAATGGCATGATTTATTGAGTAATAATGCTTTATGGACGGGAACGTAACGACTAATTAATTGAAACACTGGAATTACTTTTCCTTACTCCCAAATGACTCTGCTCCACCATGGAGGAATGGTTGTACACTGTTCAAGGACAATTTGTTTCACAACAAAACAATGAAATAACGGGCAGAAATTCGTGAACCCAAGATCCGCAAAACGAATATTTATTTTCAAGTGTTTTTGTTTGTTTTGTTTTTGCTTTGTAATTGTATTGTATAACATTTCCGTCAAGCTAGCCTGGACTGGGAATTACCTTCATTCATTGCCTAATACCGTATGGATGAGACATAAGAACAGGCTAAATCAAACAGCAGATGAAGGACATCCGGTAATTAAGTCAACCAATCAATTGAACCAGCGTAATGAGGGAAGACCGGATGTTTCGCTCATATGAATTATTACCGTCGCCATTCATTATTATTTCCAATCGTTCTATAAATATTTACCTCTGAATTATCCACACTTACGATGCAATTTTTAAAACATTACTTATGTAATATTATTGATAACTTATAACTATAAACATTTACCTCTGGAATATCCGCAATTGCATTGCATTTTTCTTACATCACTTAACTTTATTATCGTATTATGCCATTTGAATATATAAGTTGACCCCTTCGTATAAAAAACGTGAACATTGGCCGCCATAAGAACACTCCCTCTCAAAAAATAATTCATCATTTTGTTCTTACAAAAGTATTTTGAAAGACAAAGGAAACAAGAAACAACTATTTCTGTTTTGGCGGAATAACTAAGTTTTTATCTTGATAATTGCGCGTACCTTTAATGTGTTGTTTCCCCCCCCCAAAAAAAAAACAGTATAAAAAACCCAAATGCAAAACGTGGTGGAGCAAATCTCAAAAACCGTTTGTGTCTGTAATCAAATAATTAACAGAACACCGAAGAGTTTTGGAGGACGGAAACAGACTAAAAAAAAAATCATGTTTAAAATGAAAGTGAAAATAATTTGTAACACTTAAACAGAACTCGGAAATATCATCCTTTGATAAACCTTATCAAAGCCCTTCACACTGACACACAATAGTCTCTTCTTTAAAAAACTCGTCAACATCCAGACAGCTTTCTACTAAAAAACAAGCCATGAATTGAAAAAAAGTACATATCCGGAAAGAACGGACGGGGATACAATCTGTCCATTTTTAGTTTGAGATATTAATAACATCCAATGGATTCTATATTAAATTTCCATCCCGCTCAAAGCACAAGGAATTGGAATGGCGTTTTGTCTGGACACAGCCCTGGCTCGGGTTTCCCTTTGCACCGAGGGTTTGAGCAAACATAGAGGCCTTCTATTTGATAACTCTGGGTCGCTCAATACAGGCTCAAGTTCCTCCGGTTGTAATGTACACGACTTCCGCTGATGTGGCAACCTATTGATTGAATAAAACACCAATCAATGGCCGTGGGTTTTCTATTTCCACCACGAGGTCTGAGAGTCTTTAGCCCGCTTCCTCCACTGTGAATCGGCTTGCCAGTTTCTCTTCATACAGTTTGACACAGATACGTTTATTGACTTCAAGCTGAGGCCTATATAGACAGTATATCAACAAACACACGCCGTATAAGGTGTTAAAATTCACAAGATCCTGTGTGTGTGGTAATTAAGTCGTTGCCTATAAATGAACTTCGAATACATTCGGCGTCTGTTCGATGTTATTGTGACGTGTTGAAATACAAAAACTTGAAAAGGAAAACCTATAAAAGAAACAAAAACTTAAGATAAAAAAAAAATAATAATAAAATAAACCAATTCATGAGTAGTGCCAATTTTTGGAAGGGATGTGTATGCAATATTACAATATTATGCAACGACCCCCCCCCCCCCCCAGAAAAAAAAAAAAAAAAAAAAAAAAAAAACAGAATAGAAAAACAACAACAACAACAAACACACAATCATGAGAAGTCAAATAGTGCCAAATTGTTGAAGGGATCTGTATATAATACAAGCACATCAAACTAAACGAAAACACTACGAGGATGTTCCAATAAAGTCATTGCTTCGACCTTTCCATGCCAAGACACAGCGTTTTCAAATTGGACTTAATGAGGTGAAGTTGAAGCAGGTATATCCGGCAGATTCCCGCGTGATCACTCGGATTACGGTCATTTCCCGCGCAAAGGGAACACACTTTAACGCAAAATCTACCTTTATGCTGTGAAACATCTTCTTATCAGCTGTCCTTGATCAAATGTTTAATTTAATCTCAGTGTTTTTGTTTTCCTTGTTAGTGAGAATTATTAGAAAGAGTAATTTCCGTTAGACTGCATAGGGCAGAAACCGCAGGAATGTTTGATTTGAACGATTGAGAACATGGCATGCAATTATCGTGTTTCTGTAATTTCTGTAATGTACACACTTTAGACTGCATGCCACATTCAGCTAAAGGGTTTGGGTACTTTTTGTATGACATCGACACAAATTACAATGTCCACAGACTCAATTAAACATACACGGTTTGAAGATAATGATGGTATAGAAAGCTTCACTTAAAATGCTACTTGCCGAGGCGCTGTCGATTTTGAGAAATGAGTGAAACAATGTCACGAAAGAATTCGTCTCAGGAGATGAAAATACACGTATCTACCAGTTATAATATTGTCCCCCAAAAGTTCCCAAACAATGTGGGCAGCCTAATGACAAAATAATAAGTACTTGTTTATATACAACCCAATAAAAGCTCCTTGTCTCGTGACTGCTGGATCAAACCATTATACATACAGCAAGGACCAGATCAAACGATTATCAGGCCAGAGAAAAAATGAGTGCCTTCCTTTCACCATGAAGCTTTCGTTGACCGACTCAATGATGATTCAGACCCGTATGGCCCCTTTGATATCTTTCATATTGAGCGATAAGTCTGTATTTTATTGTTTGTTTAAAGGGTATGTACTTTTTGTAGGACAAAAAACACAATGTCCACAGATTTACACTAAACTTACACAGTTTGAAGATAATGATAGTAGAAAGCTTCCATGAAAATATTACGTGCTGAGGTGCTGTAGTTTTCTTCAAACCCTGTAAGTTTAATGTAAATCTATGGACATTTTGAAAAAGTACTCAAATCCTTTAAGTGGTTGTTAAAAAAAATCACCTCTTTGTGAACATATGCAATGCTTGCATTTTAAAACCAATGAGTATTTCATATTCCCCAGTCAGGTTTACCAAAGTTTTTTTGGACTCAATTTCTAGATCTGAATACGTCATAACTTAATTCGTGTGTTCAAAAGCAACGACTCATTTATGACATCGCTCTATTCTTAGTGATTATGGAGAAACATTACGTAATGCCTAAAAATAACCAGGGATCATCAGAAGGTGAGTAAATATTGACATTTTTTCCGCTTTGTAAACAACTCAGTGTGGATTCGGGACTTACGCATGGGTGATTAACAGACCCAACACGTGACGTCACAACGGGCGTACAAAGTTTGATAGGCTGATGTGGTTTGATGAAACTTTGTCATTGCGTAAACATGTCAACAAACTTCAAATCAATTGATATAAATGACTGCTTAAGAATAAAGATTAAAGATTAAACAACATCACGTTGTATGGCCTACTGAGATTAAAGTCTGCCTTATATCCCAACATATTTATTTTGGTCTGTCCAATAAATCCAAACCCTTTTTGCGATGTATTTATATTTCCTATAGGTAGGAGTTGTGGCTCCACTTACACAGATCATAAGAGCGAAATTGAGAAAAAACATCACTTTTTGTTTGTACATATTGCGCAGGTTAAAAAGGAAGATGAGGAATTGTAGACAAATTCAAAATTACAGTTGAAGTATTTACGTAAATATAAACACTTATTTCTTCTAGAAGAAGGTATGAAACATTTTGTACGGAGTTTTATAAAAACAACAATAATTTGTTTGTCTGGCTATTTGTTATTTAAAAGCCTTGTTCAAACCATTGTTTGTTCATTATTGTCCATTATGTTAACACTATTACGTCAATATCAACAAAATCAAGCTGGCAAAATCACCTTTTCACAGTCCTGTAAATATGGTAAGGTTAAAAAGGCAAAAAGAGGACAGACCGAACTAAACATTCTCTACGTTTCCCAGATCGGATGTTATTGTTAGTTTTGGACATCATTGACTGTCAGAGTAAACACAATAGGAAGTGAAGCTAGTGTCCTTGTTTTAAGGAGGAAAAAAAGAAAGAAAACAAAACAAAGCAAACAGCGTGCGTCACTGCACCAACACTTGCAATTTTTAGAACAATTAATAAATACATCACTCTTTCCAACTTTTTCTCCAGAGAGTGCTATAAATATAACAGAACAAGTCGACCTAATTATCGGTTTCTGGATTAGAACATTTATCAAGGCAACAGAACTGATTGGATGTGAAAAAGGAACCAGTCGATGCTTTACATTCTGTATACGTTTCCTGCTAGAGATGATAAAAACAACTAGAAATTTCAGAGAGTGGAAAGGATCCGGTTTTAAAGGGAGGGTACACATTTGGTAATTACTCAAAACAAATATTAACTTAAAAACTGACTTGGTAACGAGCATTGGAGAGATGTTACATTGTGAGAAACGACTCCCTCTGAAGTAATGTAATTTTTTAGAAAGAGGTAATTTCTTACTAAAATAATACATGACTTCTAGCGAGAAGTCTTTTATTCCTATCTGAAAGCACACAAATTCGTCCGACAATGGTGTTTTTTCTTTCATCATTTTCTCGCAACTTCGATGACCAATTTAGCCGAAATGTTCACAGGCTTGTTATTTTATGCTTATGATGGGATACACCAAGTGAGAACACTGGTCTTTGACATTTACCAAACGTGTACAGTGCCTTTAAGCAATATTTGTGGGGAGAAGGGGCAAGTGGGGTAAAATACAAAGGCCCTAAATTATTATTCTTATTATTGTCTTATTACTTTTTTCACTTTTATTGATTCATTTTTTTTTTATGTAGTATTAATTAATTTATTATGAGCATTATTTGTTTATATTGTTTCTATTAGTTTTAAGGCTTTGTAAATATGTTGTTATTAATATTTTATTTTATATTTTTATTTTATACAAACATCAGATCGATGGAATCACAAGCCAATCTCATGATGGAATTTATTTTGAGAAAAAAAACCCCTAAATTTGAACAATTTAATCACCGTATAAGTAATATAATAAGGTTCACAATTTCAATATTTAAGGTCAATCTTCCTGTTTTTTATTGATCTCTGTGGTTTGCTCGAATATATTTTAATACCACCAATTTAGTATTCACGAAAAGTCAGGTACATGTCAACGGTTACAAATGTAAATATTAATATTATTATTCTTACCTTGAAGAAACGTAATTTCTGTAGTAAGATGGCTAAAAGGTGCGTGCAAAAGAGATTCTAAAACCAACATCAAATCATTGTTGTTTCTCTCCGCTGTTGGGTCTACCTCAATTGTCATGTCATCGTACACAACAACAGTCGAGAATAAACCTGCCAATAATTCAGCTTTTGTTTCAGGGCAGGTCACAATGAAGTCCATTGCCAGTGGGCCTTTCGATCGACGCCGGAGAATCGTAGGGCAGTGAATGTTATGAGCGCCGGTGATGTGGTTCTCGTTGAACTGCAATAATGGCCGAGAGTCCACGAGCAAGACGCGAGACTCACCGGCTTCACCTGCCAGGAAATGCCTCAATTCCACGGTAGAGATTGGCCGGACTTGCACGGACACCGTCATTGTTGCTCGTGTAGATTTAAGTGTATTACAGTACAGTTCGATGTGAATTATGAGTTTGGTCTTCACATAAACACTACAACCACAATAGAACGGTAGGTCGTGCTGGGATCGTCGTGATAGAATGTACTACAACAAGAGTGCCAGAGGTTCCTCTGTGGTCCATGTGTTTTCACCGTCCACGTTCTGTTGATTATTATTGACGTTTGGGCGCGAACGAACATACCCAATCTCTTTATATAGAAATGTGGCGGTGAGGAATGACCCGTTCTGCTACTAAAACCGCAGCTCAATTGCCCAACCAATCATGGCTTGATACGCCTCGCGACTTCCATTCATAAAATATACCGCAGCACTTGCTATAACTTCCGCCTCCGCAGAAGAAAGTAATCCTCATAACAAACGTCAAAAATCATAGCTCATAACTAATTCGCATTTAAAAATATAATAATATCTCAAAGACATTAATATATCATACAAAACCGTTTTGATCGAAACAGTTTATACTCAAAATTGTTAGGAATTGAACAAAACATGGCATGAAATAGTTCCGACCGATGCCGAATAATGAAAGACTCCGCAGTGACTCATGAACCTTGACGTCACAAGTACAGGGTTTTCCCCATGCAAAGAGTCTTTGTTCAGCAACGCTGATTGGATATTAAAATGAGGTCGTATCGACACAGTTTTAGTTGTGGGTTATTAATTTAATAAGTAAATGAATATAACCATGTAAGATTAAAGGCACTGGACACTAATGTCAATTATTCAAAATAGTTGCTGGCATATTGTTTATTTCTTACTTAGTTGTTATAGGCTTCAGACGTGAAGTCTTTTAATGCATCTAAGAGCACAAACATTTTGTGCAAAAAGGTTTTGTTTCTGTTTCATTATTTTCTTCCAACTTCGATGACCAATGAGTCAAAATGTTCAAAGATTTGTTATTTTATGCAGATATTTGGATATACCAAGTGAGAATGTCTTTGACACGTGGCCAGTGCTTTTAAGTTTCAAACGTGGTTTGTTCTGCACTCCGAAATTGCCACTGTCTTGGTGCTTTTGAAATTTCTTTCTTTCTAAATCGATTTAAAAAAAGAAAACCTTCTAACAAAAAATCGGGAGAGTTTTTTTTTAGGATGGCAGTCTAAATACTACAGAAAATAAAATGCGTATGGCCCACCAGGTATTCCGTAAAATAAAAAGACAAAAAGGGAAAACCCAAACATCGATGGCCAGAAAGAGGATGCCCGCGAGGGCCTTTAGAGTTAAAATGTTTTTAAAATTATGGTTTTTTTTCTGTGTTGCGGCCTGTCTCATTACCCCAATTTGTTAACGATCATGTGTATCTATACTGGACACTTGAGAGCTGTTGATTGTAAACAACATTGAGATAATTGACAATTACCGAAGGTAATGCCTTTTAAAATTATCTCTTACAAAAATTTTCTCTCGCGGCATTAGTATTCGTAAACAGTATTCTCGGAAAATGTTGTTGCTAAAAAGCTGTTTACTTGAACTCAAAAATGAATATTATTATTACCCTCATTGAGTCTAAAGAATTGCTTATGGTCTATTCTTAGGTCTAGTCTAATTAAAGCAAAACACGGAAACCACTACAAGATAATCGTTTTCCAAAAATATACGAAAATGTCTTCGAAACCAGGAAATTAAATTGACTTCATGCGGAAAAAAAGTTACTGATTATAATCAGCACTTCCAGCAGATGTGGTTTCGCTTTCTTTTTGAGATAAATTTTCACTATAATTACCTGTCATGAAATTAAAATTAAAATTGAGACACCTTTTGCTTTCTTTCTCACTGAATACTGTCTGTTGTCTTAGTATAGTAAGTGTGTTTAATCGTATGTTACCCCCTTACCTCCGGAAGTTAAATAACTTAAAGGGTTTCAGTGTTGGTATAACGATTCTGAAAATTAATGGCAATACAATTTAATTGGTAAGAAGCAGCCCACAGCAGCTTTGGATAGAAACACGCATTTTGAGAAACGTGGAAAAAGGACCATATCCCCAAAATATGAGAAACGTTGCTGCATTAACGCTTCTCAGATAGCGTTTTCCTATAGATTAGTCTTCATGCGCCTGGACTCTATTTATTATTCTCTCCGGAGTTTCGGCGAAATCTCAAAACCGCGACAACCTTTTGGAAATGAAAATTTACAGGTTAATTATTCAACTACTTTTATAGAGGATTAAAAAATCGAATGGTTTAAACGCCCCAAACATTGTCTTTAACAAAACATTTAAATGATGATAAATACACATGTGCTTTGTGGAACAATAATTAAATAATCAAAGTGATGTTATCACTATTTTTATGAATTTGTTTAAACCACCAAATGGCATCCCTGATGGGAGTGGACGAGGCCACAGAGAGATGGCTGTTTCACAACTCCGGAAATCTAAAAAGATTGTCTCGAAATACGCCGAGAAGAAAAAATGTGTCTTTTACAAGATCAGATTGGACTGTATTTTTTAAACGAATCTTTCCTTTGGGATCTAAAGGTTTGGAAGTTTTTGACAATTTATTGTGTAGTAAGAGAAACAACGTTAGAGGCCGGCGGTGTAGCCTATCCCCTACGGAGGAGTGGTAACGCACGACGGGTCAAAGGTCACTCTGAGTACATTTTTATGTGACATTTTGACATCGCTTTCTTTTACCGAAGTAAAAGTCATTCAACAAATATGTGTTTGAGAAAGTGTATGAATGAGTGTGTCATTGTGATGTTATTTCTCGAAAGATTTCTCAATGTTTTGGGTCATCTCATTCCCATCCTCCCCCATTGATGGGGCGTCGGGCCGGGGGGCGCGACCGGGGGCTGGTTGGGTGGGATGGCACGCCGCCGGACGGGGAAACACCCACACTTATCACTGCTACCTCCATGCTGAAACGAAATAAGAAGTTCAAATAAGGGTGAATCTAATTGTCTTTTAAAGTCCATTTTGATTGATGACAACAGTTTAATGGGTCTTTTTGATAAAATAATTCTAAATTATTGTGATGGTACACTTATGTAGATCTAAGTCGAGAATCATCAACAAGAATGCTGATTGGCCAATCACAAGCAACCATGTGGACGTGTCATATTCTCACATGTAGTCTGGTTCAATTTTGTATAGCGTAACTACTGTACTTCATCGTCTGTCTGTGTACACACGCGAGAGCTGTAAGCGGCCGAAACCAGATCACTTCAACATGTAGCGATTTCCTTCTGCTACTGCAGCCGGCTGTGTGTGTTTTTACCAGTGTTTTTGTTTGATTTTTGAGGTTTCTAAACACTTAATTACTTTCGGATTGAGGAGGGTGAAGTAAATATAGTTTCCTTAGATTTATTGATGGTAAGCTGCAGCTGACGTATTTGCAATCATGGGATTTGACATACGGAGGTAAGATACTTGCGTCCAGTTTCCGGACGGGATTAAAAACAAACAGGTGTTTGCATCATCATTCCATTAATTACATTTAAAACTTGTAAACATGGAGGAAGGAAACAACAACTTATTTAATTTTTTTTCCACAGCATCATTTGATGAAGTATGAAAGGAAGAAAAGATTCTGTATCACGCCACCACTTTTTCATTCGATATGAAATAAATAGTATCAGCATCCAATGCTGCATTGTTGTCTAGCTAGTTAAGTTAGTTTACATCTCATTAAATTTTTTATGGTGTAAAAAAATGAGTGAAAAAGTGGTGGCAGGATATGGAAAGTTATGCCGAAAGTATGTATGAAGATTATTTAAAATGGAGCTAAATCGAATAAATTCCGTTAAATAAATAAAGAGATTTAAAAGCAAATGGAGAGGGGGGGGGGGGGGAGGAGCTGTATGGCTCTCCAGTCACAACGTATTTGAATGCAATTTTCAGAACTTTGGGTTTTATATTTGTCATTTACAAAACATATGGGGACAAATAAATCATTTGGTAATCTAGTTGCGATAATCGTAACCCTCCTCCCGACGGCCGCCCAGGCCGGAGGGTTACGAGACTCGTTCGAGCGTAAACGGTTGATCTGGTCCAACACGTACAATTTGGACAGCTAGTCACCAGATTTGCCCCTTTTTTACCACTTTTAAAAATCATGACACAAATTCTGAGGGTACTACCTTAATCCGCAATGTCTAATGCAGCCTGCCATAATACTCAAAACACCATTGAGGAAATATTTCGAAGAAAAATGGACAAAAACTTACCAGAATCGGAGCGAATTCACAGGTTCAAATGTCGAACCTGCGTGGGGCGGAGCTTCGGCTGTACGTGTGGGATGTGTGGTTCAAAAGGTCGTGGCAGTGCGTGGGGTGCATTGTGTAGCCCGGCAACTGTGCACATAATATGTGCGGTCCGAGGCTATTCCCGCTTGCGGACTCACATCACTACACGGGCGGACGGGATGTTACACGTGTATGTACATATACATGGTGTACAGTACTGTGGTGCATGTACATGTACAGTGCATTGTCCTATTTTATATACGGGCCCTGATGACATGTCTTTTGATTTCCTTTTTTTTTCATCTGTATTTTCATCAATTATTTATTCGTTTGTCCAGTTCCATTTTTAATCTTTTTGGATTTTATATAGTGTCGTTTTTTATTTAAGAAAGTGTTGTGAATACACCATGAACAGACCGATTGCGATACCAATGTTTACGTATGATCACGTGACCTACAGTACCCAAAGAAAAGGACAGATACACAGCAAAGACACGGGAGGATGGGAAGACTCGTACCAATGGACAAGAAATCGGCCGTATATAACTTTGTCTAGCTAAAAACGAAACCCTTTTTGTAAAGTTGAATGTTGTAACATAAATTTAAATCACACTTGCTGTTTTATATTTCCAGTATTCTATTAAAAAATAGGTTTCTTTTGAGATTATAAACTACGTGAGCTACTGATGTTTGAGCAAGCTCACGCGCCGTAGATTTTGCGCTGTGCACGGCTGAAGTCGGGCTGTGCCGTGAGCGAAGTTGTCCGACTCTAGATGAAAGCTATCCCTTCTAAAAAAAAAAAAAATGAGGATTAAAATAAAGGGATTGGCAGCTTCAGTGATTTTAAGAAATTACACTTTCTTACAGGTCACGTGACGTTGCGCGCAATTGGTCTATATTATTGGTTCTCTATTTATAATTTAGGCCTATTTTGTAAAGCGCCTTGAGCACAGGGGACTGTGCGCGAAATAAGTGTCCTACCAGTATTAATTATCTTCGTTGTACAACTAACAACAAGCGGGCGGAATTGTTTTTACACCACGGCCAGGGTTTTGGACAACATCGCGTATCCTGTTTTGCATACATTATCCGTAAGGCCGGTCGCACATTCCCTATTGGAAGATTATTTCAAAAACTAAGGAGGGAAGGAAAGCCAGAATTCCATATATTTATTCAACGGTGTTATGCACACATTAATATTATTTTTTAAAGTAATAAATTAACGAGATAGCTATTATGATACATGCCTGGAGTGTTGTTTAATTCCAGCTTTACAATTATTTAATCAAGATCAAAATATAACTGCATTGCATAAATCTGTATCCTTCGTTATTATTAAAGAACAAAATAGTTCGAAAATACTTAGCTTTTACAGACCAATATTTTGTATGAAAAAGGGTGCACATGCAACGCCAGTAAGTGAAAAAAACACATGTATAAGGCCACATGAATGTGTAACCACTTGATCATGTTGGAAAAAATAATTTGTCCTAACATATAGTCGACCGTTTAATTTGTGTAAAATAGTAATTATTAAATTAATATGCTTTTCAATCAGCCCAAACTGTTTTAAAGCTAAAAGGTTAACTCCCGGTAATTACTGAAAATTACTGACATAGCATAAACAATTTACTTGGTAACTAGCAATGTGGAGCTGAAGATTGTATATAAAATTGTGAGAAACGGCTGTCTCTGAAGTAATGTAGCTTGCGAGAAAGAAGTAATTTTCCACAAAATTGATTTTGAGACCTCATCAGAATTAAATTTTCAGGTCTCGAAATCAAGCGTCTGAAAACAGACAACTTCGTGATACCAGGATGTTTTTTCTTCCACTATTTATTATATCGTAACTTCGACGACCAAACTGATAAGACCTTTGAAAATTAAAATAATTTACCAGTGTCTTAAACTGTAAAAAGTAAAATAAAATAAAAAGTTTGTATTTAGTTATAAATGACGGAAGGTATTATTCACCATGTTGTCTTTCGACGGACCTGGACGAAACTATTATACTGCAGGGGTAATACAAAATGCAGGACGATCATCATGGGTTACGTGCCTTTGATAGAGTTGAAAAGATCATATTTCAATCTTCCCTTGTAACTTCAAATTCCAGTGTGCGGGTAACTTAAAAAACAACTTTAAAAAAACAACAGAACAACTTATACCAAAAGAAGAAAAAAAAAATACAACTCTGCCCTTCTAGAACTGCAGTATAATGGTTTCGTCAAGGTACGTCGAAAGACAAAAAGCCGGACTAGCGGCGATATAATTCGGAGTAACGAAATTGTTTGCACATTTAAAATACTTTTTGTTTTAAATATGACTCTTCTACACTTCACTTACATTCAAATTTCTTTTAAAGTATATTTAAAGTGTGTGGTCGTCAGTGTCGTGAAGGGGTCGTGAGTTGTCGGTTTCGACCGGTAATATCGTCAAAAAAAAACTGAATCATAACAGTTTGAACAACTTCGTGGTGAAAGTACCGAAAGTTCCATACTTATGTTGTGACATCGTTTTAAGGGCATTTATATCAAGTTGTCGTCAGTCTTTGCTATAGTGCAAAATAATTCGATATAAAGATTTTTTTTTTATCGTTGACAACATATGGGCGCCTTTTTTTAATTATAATTAATTAACACTATCATTTGTATTTCTTAATTCAAACTGTTTCCACTCACAGGGTACGTAAGCACATTCACAAGACGTATGTCAAGGAAACGGCGGATGTCTTCTCCACATACTCCAGGCCCCTCAACCTCATCAGTGATAGAAACTAGTACACCAGCCAAACAGAAAGTCCACATCGAAATTTATTCTTCCGATGTACTTTTTACATTGTATTATTATTACTCACGTGCTCACGGCGCTTTACATTTACAAAAGTAGGCCTCGATTAGAAATAAACAAACAGGCAGTTCACAACACTTTCTTTAAAAAATATTATATAAAAAAGGGGCACTATATAAATTACAAAAAGAACAAATTGAACTGGACAAACGAAGCAGAAATATTAATGAAAATACAAATGAGAAAAAAAATTATGAAATCGAAAGGCATGTAGGTCACGTGATCATACGTAAACATTGGTATCGCAATCGGTCTATTCATGGTGTATTCACAACACTTTCTTAAATAAAAAACGACACTATATAAAATCCAAAAAGATTACAAATGGAACTGGACAAACGAATAAATAATTGATGAAAATACAGATGAAAAAAAAAGGAAACCAAAAGACATGTCATCAGGGCCCGTATATAAAAATAATAGGACAATGCACTGTACATGTACATGATATGCACCACAGTACTGTACACCATGTATATGTACATACACGTGTACTGTGTTGTTGCTGATAAGTATAACATCCCGTCCGCCCGTGTAGTGATGTGAGTCCGCAAGCGGGAATAGCCTCGGACCGCACATTATGTGCACAGTTTTGCCGGGCTACACAAAGCACCCCACGCACTGCCACGACCTTTTGAACCACACATCCCACACATACAGCCGAAGCTCCGCCCCACGCAGGTTCGACATTTGAACCTGTGAATTCGCTCCGATTCTGGTAAGTTTTTGTCCATTTTTCTTCGAAATATTTCCTCAATGGTGTTTTGAGTATTATGGCAGGCTGCATTAGACATTGCGGATTAAGGTAGTACCCTCAGAATTTGTGTCATGATTTTTAAAAGTGGTAAAAATGGGGCAAATCTGGTGACTAGCTGTCCAAATTGTACGTGTTGGACCAGATCAACCGTTTACGCTCGAACGAGTCTCGTAACCCTCCGGCCTGGGCGGCCGTCGGGAGGAGGGTTACGATTATCGCAACTATTGGTAATCCTATTCTCAGTAGCTGCACCAACTTGCTGGAACAAGCTCCCTCTTCACATCCGTGACTCATCCTCAATCAGCTCATTCAAGACTCGGTTAAAAACACATCGTTTCAGACAATGCTAAAAAGCGCTTTGGGATAACTTTTCGTATGGCGCCACCACTTTTTCACCATTTAAAAAAAAAAAAGGAATATCTCATTGAGGTAAATTAGATACTATATTATTTCATATCGAATGAAAAAGTGGTGGCGCCATACGGAAACTTTTCCGCACTTTGAAATGCCTGTGGAAAACGCTATACAAATGTTACTTAATATTATTATTATCATTAACATCATTCATAATCATAGTAAATTAAAAATGGATACAAATAATATTCAAAAAGGCGAGGTTTGGTAAACAGAAAAATAGCCACACTCTGAAATTGTTACTTAAAGTGTTTTTTAATTTTCTGGTTTTTGCTCTAGACTTGACGTATACAGGAAAGTTCCTAAGGATTTGACGCAGCCGACACTAGCTGGGGCAGCAGGTACATTGCCACTTTTCTTAATCAAAGGGAAATTTATCCTTGGTTTTGTTTTAATTTTTTCAAGAAAAAATCAATAAAATATTAAATTTTTTACCAGAGAAATGTAATTTGATTACACTTGAGCATTAATACAAAATTGTGTAGAGTGCAATTTTTATTTTTCATAAATGTAGAGTGCAATTTTTATTTTTCATAAATGTTTTTTTGTCCTGTTTTGTGTTGGTTGATAATTCAGCTAGTAGGCCCCCACAGCCCCTAGACAAATTACAAGCCATATTAAATTTTATGGCTCTGCTTTACCGCCAAATTTTGTGCTTCTGATCACCATTCTCTGCTTACTGTTCAAGCATCAAATTCATGGGCTTAATAATAATAATAATAATAATTACACAGCATTTAAAAGGTGCACTAAATCTGTTGTAAAACCATTCAAAGGCGCCGGTCAAGATGGAAAAGAGGGAACTCTCAAGTGGTAGGGAAAGCAAGTGTGAACAGGTGTGTCTTAAGTTGCTGTTGAAAGATGGAGATGTTATGTATTTCCCTGAGTTATTTGCTTTTTTACTTGTTGGTATTGCTACCATTAATGCATCAGAAAGATTGTGACAACACATGCTTAAAATCAGGGCTACTAAAACATCCTGGGGGCAAGTTAAACAGAGTTTATTAGCCCGGTTGGCTGCTTAACACCAAGATAAGGCCTGGCAAGATATGAAAAGTTAACAAACCAACCAATATTTTCTGGGATTTTCATTATTTTCAGTGTCGGTATGCAGTATTTTGTTCATTGTTTTCTTGCTGCTGTCAGAGTTCACTACTTTCATCAAACCAGATGTGTAAGTATTTTACTCTGAAAACTATTTATTTATTTCAAGATCTTTATACAAGATACAAACATAAGCACAACTGCTGTTTTACATTGTGGACCTGTGTTCTTTAAAAATGAGTATAAGGAAAAACATTATTAAAAAATATACTCTTAAAACACTTACAGTCAGAATAAAAAGTAGAACAATTTTTACTAGACACCCTAATGAAATGGAGTAAACTAATTCATCATTGGGGGCAATTGTGCGTGCATCTCTAAAATACTGGTGGGTAGTTATTCTGCAATACTTTGTGCTATGAATATTCACGTATCGTAGTGAAGTTATCAGGCCTGATACTTCACGGAGGCAACGAAGGCGATTGCCTCCATGTCCCCTGGTCATTGCCTTGGTGCCCTTGAAATGATCCAGTACAAATTTGCAATTTCATCATAAGGCTGCCCTTTACCAAGAAGAAAATGCCTTGGTGCCCTTGCCCTTTCAAAAACGAAGCATACAGCCCTGAGTTATGTTATGCATAATGTGCTGTATGGATACAGGCTGTGTTAGACCATATGGTCTAAATGCCCACAGGGAAAAGTCCATATTCCAATTTGCAAATATTTTATAAAGACAGGGCATCCAAATGAGGCATTAAATTAGTTCAATTATAATTTGTAGATTGTTGTAAATTATCAAAACAGTATATTAGGGAGCTTTCGTTTTGGACGATGGATGGTTCTATGCCAGTAATGATGACGTTTGGCGTCATCTACGCATGCATCGGCTTTGAGAATAGTCGTCCCTCAATTTCTACGACGGTTTGGGATGAATCTGCGTTGTGCTGAAAACGACAACGTTTGGCTGAAAACTACCTACCGTTGCAGAACCATCGGTCGTCCAAAACGATAGCTCCCTGTTACAAGGAAAGAGAAGACATTGTCTTAGTGCCTTGATAAGTTGAAGATGAATTAATGACCATCAGCATTCTTCATTGTTATCTCAACTTTTTATCAAGGTCTGGAATTTCATCATTTATCAAAGGGCACTTTTGCGTGTCTTGTGTGTCGGGCCAAGATCAAGGGCAACAGAGAGGCCATGGTCTGCGTGGCTTGTGTGTCAGGCCAAAATCAAGGGCAACCGAGTGGCCATGGTCTGCGTGGCTTGTGTGTCAGGCCAAGATCAAGGGCAACCGAGAGGCCATGGTCTGCGTGGCTTGTGTGTCAGGCCAAGATCAAGGGCAACCGAGAGGCCATGGTCTGCGTGGCTTGTGTGTCGGGCCAAGATCAAGGGCAACAAAGAAGCCATGGTATGCGTGGCTTGTGTGTCAGGCCAAGATCAAGGGCAACAGAGAAGCCATGGTCTGCGTGGCTTGTGTGTCAGGCCAAGATCAAGGGCAACAGAGAGGCTATGGTCTGCGTGGCTTGTGTGTCAGGCCAAGATCAAGGGCAACCGAGAGGCCATGGTCTGCGTGGCTTGTGTGTCGGGCCAAGATCAAGGGCAACAGAGAGGCCATGGTCTGCGTGGCTTGTGTGTCAGGCCAAGATCAAGGGCAACCGAGTGGCCATGGTCTGCGTGGCTTGTGTGTCAGGCCAAGATCAAGGGCAACCGAGAGGCCATGGTCTGCGTGGCTTGTGTGTCATTCCAGGCCTGGTTATATACACCTGGCTTATTTAGCAAATAATACATCACAGACTCCTGGTTTTATTGATTTGAAATTTTGATTTTTGTTGAGGTTTAGTGTAATTCTACTGGGGTCGATTTCACAAAGAGTTGTAGGACATATGAAAAACATACGACTAGTCCTAAGTTAGGACGAGTAACTTGTCCTAACTTGTCATAAGACTAGTCTTAACTCTTTGTGAAATCCACCCCTGGCCTTTTAGGCTGTATGCCATTTGTTGGTGTTACCGTGGCATTTACACTTTTGCAAAAAGTATGTAAATGCTTTGAAAAACTAAAGAGAACTTCTGCTAAAGCGTGGTTCATACTTAATGCCAATGAAAGTTTGAATGTTTGAAGCAGATTTTCACAAATTCGCATCCGACAATTTCCTACCAAAGTCTACTGCCAGTTGCGTTTCACACAGAGTGTGGGCGCTGAGGCCCCATCTCCTTGCCCAAATTCTAGACAATGACATGTTGGCAATATCTTAACAAGCATTTTTTAGCTTTTACATTTTTCAATTCCTTTCAAATTTTTGTCTCTGTTGATACTTTGGATAACAATACCAAAGAGTAAATAATTGCATACTTAAATTGAATTAAATAGTTATTAAACTTCTATATGATATTTTTTTCTTAACAGAGTGAGTGAGTTGTATGTGGACAATCCAGGGACCATTGCACGCCTTGAAGTACGACTGAATATTACCCTACCTCGTTTAGCATGCACAGGTAAGACAAATTGAAATAAAGTATCAATAAAAACACCCATGGCTCTAGACTGGACACTCTTGTTGGGTTATGTTTGTTGAGAAATATTTTTGTTTAAAAAATGGTTACGGTACCAGCAGCATAGCTACTTGTAACTAAAATCAGGCCTGATACTTCACGATTGCCTCCGTGTCCCCTGGTCATTGCCCTGGTGCCCTTGAAATGCTCCAGTACAAATTTGCAATTCCCTCATAGGGTGCCCTTTACCAAGA
Organism: Asterias amurensis; assembly: GCF_032118995.1. NCBI lineage: Eukaryota > Metazoa > Echinodermata > Asteroidea > Forcipulatida > Asteriidae > Asterias > Asterias amurensis. The sequence goes on from NC_092655.1 coordinate 22,561,217, forward strand.
AGAAAATGCCTTGGTGCCCTTGCCCTTTCAAAACCGAAGCATACAACCCTGTAAAATGCCTTTGTTATCAATTAAAAAATGAAAAATTAAACTTGGCCCTGTTGTGACTGCCTTAGTCAGGTACCCTGTAGTTCCCAAATGCTGGACTGTTGCCAGGGCCTAATTTCATAAAGCATGTAAGCATAAAACAGAAACTAGTCACCAGCCGAAATTCCACAAAGTTTGCATTGTTGCAACTGGTGCCCCACTCGTTTCTTGATTGGCAAAGAAGTTTACTAAGCAGTATTTTCTGTGCTAAGCAGTATTTTCTGCTTAACAGCTTTATGAAATTGGACCCCTGGTAGTAAAGATATCAAGCATGCAAATTGATGGTTTAATGATTGGTTTAATTTGTCTTAGTACTTGGATTGGATATACAAGATGACATGGGCCGCCATGAGGTCGGATACGTAGACAACACCAAGAAGATACCTATCAATGATAACAAAGGATGTTTGTTTGAAACGGGCTTCTCTGTAAATAAGGTAAATCAAATAAGCACATGTTCAAGATTTCTAACGACCTCTTGTGACCTCTAACGACCTCTAGTGACCTCTTATGACCTCTAACCCCATCTTTGTGGAATCTAGCTATGGGTTTATAGATGATTCAATAGCTCAATTTCACAAAGAACTAAGATTGTTCTTAAAGGACTGGACACTATTGGTAATATATTTACCAATATACACCGATGTGTGTTAGCACTGTGTACTGGGTACTTACCCGAGTTCTGTGAAAAAAAAATCAAGGGCATATTACTCGGGTGGGATTCGAACCCACGACCATTGCAAATCTAGAGCAGGTTCATATCAACTAGACTACCGAGATTGCCTGGTAGCTAGAGGCAGTTTGAGTCCTATGTTTAGCAGCGGGTACTGCAAACGATTTAACAGGGTAGTGTAAAAAGCTTACTTGGTAACGAGAGCTGTTGATAGTATAAAACATTGTGGGAAACAGCTCCCTCTTGTGACCTAGTTTTTGAGAAAGAGGTTATTTCTTACTTAAATATTAAAGAGCTTCAGGCATGAAGTCTATTATATTAATATTTAGGCATCTGAAAGCAAACAAGTTTGTGCAAGTTTTTTGTGTATAAATTTTCTCTTACAACTTCCATGACAAGTTGGGTCGCGATTTCACAATTGTTTTTATTTTGTGCATATAACGTTGGGTTTTACCAACTGAGAACACTGGTCTTTGATAATTACGAAATGGCTCCAATGCCTTTAAGATCAATCTCATCTCTTTGTAGAATCGGTCTCAGTTCAACCTTTGATATCCTTCTTTATTTTCTCTCAAAGGTTCCTGGTAATTTCCACGTCTCAACACATGCAGCCGGTATGAACCAGCCACTGAAACCGGACTTTGCTCATTTTATTGATCATGTGTCCTTTGGTGATGATCTTTCGGTGAGTGTGGCAAGTTTCAATCACAAACAATCAATATCATTATTGTTCAGAAATTATACAGCATTTTTCCCCTTTAAATTTGCATCATACTTTCCTAAATTTGAGTGTAATTTAATTTAGAAAATGGCTGTTGCAAACTGCTAATCGACCAAGTGGTCCTTTTTGAACTATGGTAGAAATGCAAAAAAAAAAAAAAAAAATCTGACGCTTCGACCCTAACAGCATTTATTCCTAGCATCATACAAAGCTAACTTTGTAGCGTAATGTAATTTATAAAATAGAATTGGCTGTTGATAGCTGCTTACCAACCAAAAGGACCTATGGTATAAATTTAAAAAATAGTTAATGTCCTGGTGCTTTGACCCTAACAGTCTTTTTCAAAGGTTACAATGAGAGAAAGGCTCTGCTAAAGTCAAAATATCAGGCCATTAAAGGGTTTTGATACCTTTTGTAGATCATGTTTTTTGATCATGACATGAATCTTCATTAGTCACCAAGTTTTGGAGAGGAAAAAAAAGTGAAAATCACAGAGCAATGTTTTTAGGAGAGTCACATTCTAAAATAATTTTCATCTCGCTGTGACAAAAATTATTTTGGTGAAATTGTTTTACTCAAAAACTACAGCACCTCAGCAAGTAGTATTTAAACAGCTAAGATTTCTGTCACCTTTATCAATGTAAGTTTGATGTAAATCTGTGGGCGTTTGTGTTTTGTGTCGTACAAAAAGTACCCTGAAGCCCTTTAAATATTTGTAATGTTATTTTGATAGTCCATTGAAACTAAACCAGACTAACTGTTAGAGACAAGCTTTTGATACCAGATGAATCAGTATTATTTCCTATATTTCAGTTTCACATGAGACTAAACTTTGCTTATATTTAACTTTTTAGAATTCGTCTGTTGGTGAAAGAGCAGCATTTAATCCACTTTTAAACAAGGACAGATTAAATGCAAAAGGTGAGAATTCAAAAATTTCAGCCATCATTTTTACAAACTCAAAAGTTTTTTGTAGTGGAAAGATTCGTTTTGTTGCGCTATAATTCTAAAACTTCCTTTTTTCCCCTGCTCTTCTTAACCCTTCACTTGGGTATTTTTGAAACTGGAATCCTGTGGAATAGGGACCTAGGCCAAGACAGTGTGAAATTGTGCCGGGGTAACCTTTGGGTAAAAAACTCCCAGGGCCTCCTCAGGGCTGTATTTCACGGGGATAACAGATGCAGTGTGAAAAGGGCTATTCTTTCCCCCTTGCTATTCTAAATCCTACAATTATTTACCCCTGCTTTTCCAAACCCTTCATCCCTGCTTACTGAACCTTTATTCATATACCATGACACTGCAAATCCATCACATCACAACCAATTTAGTGTTTTGCTTGATTCATTCAGCATGGTTCAAGGCATCAGAATCCGGCAAGGATGGATTTGATTTGCCATTATAGTGAATAGTGTGTTCAATTTGATATTTCTGGAAGCAAATAGACATGTACCTAGTGTTGGGTTCTTTTAACTTATCTCTTGTATGTTGACCAACTGTTTGATTCGACGTCGTGTGTTGTGTATGGTGGCACAACTGTGGTACATGGGTAATGTGAAGATGCAATCAACATATAACTATTGCTTTCAAAACCACAGTGGATATATTGAATGATCAAACTGTAGGAGGGTTGAGACTGTTTATTCTAATCAATCCTCCTTGTTTTTCTGTTGTTTTAGCGGAATCGTCACATGATTATTACATAAAGATTGTCCCAACTGTTTATGAAGATCTTTGGGGAAACCAGAACATTTCATATCAATATACATTTGCTTATAAGGTAAGTTGACCTTTGACCTATTTAATACATTTTGCAATGGGAGACTTTTTACAACTCTACTAGGCATCAGACTTACCAGTAAATACATTGGTCTTGGAAATGTGAGCATGCTCAGAACGACGTAAACAATGGAAATTTACCTGGTTAGTATGCTGCCACCTAGCTTTAAAAAAATTGGGCATAACGCGCAGCACACTAGGTGCGCCTATCCTGTCTGCCATTTTGGGAGTCAAAATATACACAAAGAAATTGACTCCAAATTTGGTGGGAAAGGCAGACGCACATTGTGTGGAGAATGAGAGACTTTTGAACGCTAGGTGGCAGCAGACCTACCAGGTAAATTTCCATTGTTTACGTGGTTCTGAGCATGCGCACATTACCGAGAACAATGGAATTAACCTGGTAAGTCTGCTGCCACCAAGCGTCCCAAAAGTCTCCCGTTGTTCTGCTAACACACGTTGGTTAAGTAGTAAAAACAAAGTTGATATTCTTGATCCCGGGTGCAAATTTAACATCCATTAAATCAAACTGCCTCTAGCTACCGGCAATCTCGGGGGTGTAGTTTGTATGATATGGAACTGCTCAAGAATTGCAAAGGTCCTGAGTAATATGCCTGTGACTTTATTCCTAGAACTCGGGGGAAAGTCCTGGAGAGAGCGCAATATAAATTCAAGAATTTGTTTTTATTAAACCATTTGATTGTGGAAAATCTATTTTTATTCAGGAGTATCAGAATCACGGGCATGGTCATCGAGTTCTGCCAGCAATTTGGTTCCGTTACGACATCAGTCCAATAACAGTCAAATATCATGAAAAGAGGGCGCCATTTTACACCTTTATTACAACAGTAAGTAAACCATTTTTAATTTTGAGTAGAAAAATGGCTGACAACCATGTGAATGAATTTCTTTCAGAGATCGATTTCGTCCAGTACTTCTAAATAGCAAAATATTTTGACAGAATAAAATTTGTAGATTCTGTGCGCCAATATTGAGTAGAAGTTGATGATTTTTGGGTAGCAACTGATACAACTTCTAAAGCACTTTGCTCTGCTTTACAAGATAAATCGTTCACTGCTTTGTAACAACATTTGTTCATCAAAGTGTTCATGTCTAACCCGTATTCACTCACTGTTTTCTCCCTACCGGGTAATCTCGGTAGTCTAGTTGGTAAGACACTGCTCTAGAATTGCAAGGGTCGTGGGTTCGAATCCCACCCAAGTAAATATGCCTGTGATATTTTTTTCAAACGGACTCTGGAAAGTATACAGTGGTAACACACATGTGTATTGGTGAAAACCAAAAATTAAATTTCTTTATCCCGATGCAAATTTAACATCTATTGTATAGTTGCGGTACCCAAAGCCGAAACATACATAATGTAGGATTCTAATTGCCTCTAGCTACCAGGCAGTTTGGTAGTCTAGTTGGTAAGACACTGCTCTAGGATGGCAAGGGTCGTGGGTTCGAATCCCACCTATTTTTTCACAGGCAGACAGGACTTGGGAAAGTACCGAGTATATATTGCTAAAACACAGTGTTGTATGGGTGAAAACCAAAACATTAACACTGTTGTCTCCTTTCCAGATATGTGCGATTGTTGGAGGAACTTTTACTGTTGCGGGTATCATCGATGCATTAATATTCACAGCGGCTGAAGTCTTCAGAAAAGCTGAGCTTGGGAAACTCCACTGATCAGGTTCATCTCTCCAGTCAGTCGGGAGATTTCAGCAACTTTTAGCGACGTAGAAAACCAGAAAATATTATGACATTTTTTATTAGCGGAGAAGTATTTTCCACACAAGTATTTGTTGACGTTAAGGTAAGGGAAAGTATGGCAGAGAAATTGTTGGTGTGTTTTTAGATGCTGCAACTTTGTTACTATCCACAAAATGTGTTTAAGGTCTTGTTTGAGCCAGTTCAGGTGCAAACTAGTTGACCTGTGGTTGACCACTGACTAGCACTGTACATGTGCAGTGACTTATTTAATCGAACAACTCGATTGGAAGTCAACTACCGGTACCATGGTATTCAACACTCAGTTGCCTTTTGCGTGTTCGCTATAGTGTCACTGGTTCCCCTCTGCGCTTTACACTTGTTAGCATGGATCAGGTTATCAGGACCAGTGAAGAAACAGTGGTCATGAGGCTGGTTTTAAAGGAACACGTTGCCTTGGATCGGTCGAGTTGGTCTTTGAAAAGCGTTTGTAACCGTTTTTTATAAAATGCATATGGGTAGAAAGATGTTGTAAAAGTAGAATACAAAGATCCACACAAACATGACTCGAAATTGCGTGGTTTTCCATTTACCTCGTCGACTAGCACGTCGGCCATTTATGGGGGTCAAAATTTTGACTCCCATAAATGGCCGACCGTGTTAGTTCGCACAGTAGAAGGAAAACCACGCAATTTCGAAGCAAACTTGTGTGGATCATTGTATTCTACTTTTAAAACATCTTTCCAACTATATGCATTATATAAAAAACGGTTACAAACGCTTTTGTTTTGACCAACTCGTCCGATCCAAGGCAACGTGTTCCTTTAAATGGTTGACCACAGTAGTCAGCCAATGGTCGACCAGCCTGGGTTCAAGTCAGAATGGTCAACCTTTAGTTAACCATGGTACACACTCGAACTTGCTCTGAGCTGTCAGATATGACCTTTGACACATGACCTTGTGTGTAGACTAGACTAGACTAAGCTTCTCAGATGTGATATCGTTTTTTAGAATTACAAACGGTGCTCTGCCTCTCATTTCAATATGAGTAAAGTGTCTTAAAAAAAGTTATATTTAAAACTTGTTCAGTACCTTCGTGGTAGATGTTATTAATTTAGGGCAAAAACTTTTTTTTAGCTTGAGCAACATACGTCATATTACATTGGGCTACACTGAGCTTGTTAAATCAGTTGCATTCATATCTTGGTTCAAGTTTGTTGTTCACTTGCTTATATCTTGAAGTAAATGGCTCACATTTTATGTCAGGTTAAAATTATATTTGTTTAGGATCCATTTGTTTCTCATATTACCATTTCTCTATTTTCTCCTCATTTGTCTTCCGTATAGAATGAAATTAAGGTCTATAATTTAACTTTTAATGCAGATGAACTTGTATTTGTTTTCCAGGGGTGGATTTCACAAAGAGTTAGGACTAGTCCTAGGTGATAAACAAATTGCATGGATAGTTCTAGATAAGACTAGTTAAGACTAGATAAGACTAGTCCTAACTCGTTGAAATCCACCCCTGAATTTAAATATTTAAAACCTATTTTTGTAGATAGCTTTTTTTTTTCTTTTTTTTTTACATTGACAAAGATTTGTCTGCAGGCAGTTTTTGTGTTCGTTGTCTTTCATTTTTTTCTTCTTTTTAGAAGGCTTAAACACAAGTCATTGTCCCTTGTCATAACTTCGTAAATGACATTTTAAGACAAGTGAGCTGCAGCGCCCTCTATAGGCCATTATTGTATAGTGCATGAATGACTTGCTAATTTCTTTTTCTAATCTTGGCTGATTAGAGTAGGCTGATCGTTGGGAAGTCAACATCTTAAAACAAAGCCACATGTACAATCCAAACAAACCTTGTTGACTGTAGATCAGATCAAGTGTTTGACTGTCATTTTCAAAATGACCATCACTGTGTCTGGGTTTGAAACCAATGAGGTCTTAATCCTACTCAGTTGTTTGCAATAGGTAAAAGCACCAAACTTTATTGACTGTAATTCAAGTTGAGTATTGACCAAAATCGATCAACTAATTTGTGTTTCCAATAGGTAAAAGCACCAAACTTTACTGACTGTAATTCAAGTTGAGTATTGACCAAAATCGATCAACTAATTTGTCTTCAAAATAACCATAGTTTTGTCTTCATTTGACACCAGTGAGGTCTACAGCCTGCAGCTCACTCAGTTGTGTAACATGTTACCAACCACAGCATTCTTGACTCCAATAAACAATGTAAAAGCCTTGCAATTGTATAAATACAAAGGTGTACTTTATTTTCTCTTCTTGGTGCATGATTTATATATATATTTTTTTGGAAAGCATTTTGTAGTTTAAAAACCAAAGCTTTGTAACACGCTGGAAATAGAAGAACGTTTATTTAAAGGCAGTGGACACTATTGGTAATTACTCAAAATAATTATTAGCCTAAAACCTCTCTTGGTAACGAGCAATGGGGAGAGGTTGATAGTATAAAACATTTTGAGAAACGGCTCCTTCTGAAGTGGAGTAGTCTGCGAGAAAGAAGTAATTTTCCACAAATTTGATTTCGAGACCTCAGATTTAGAATTTTAGGTCTCGAAATCAAGCATCTGAAAGCACACAACTTCTTGTGACAAGGGTGTTTTTTCTTTCAATATTATCTCGCAACTTCGACGACCAATTGAGCTCAAATTTTCACAGATTTGTTATTTTATGCATATGTTGAGATACACCAACTTTTAAGGCTAGTCTTTGACCATTACCAATAGTGTCCAATGTCTTTAAGGGTAGCATGTTTGTTATTTCAACTCGGGTATCAGTGTATGGTTAAAGCATGGAGGTAGGAATCCTCCATGCTCTACCTAGAGCTAGCTGCTTAATGGTTACTGGTTATAATCCTCCATGCTCTACCTAGAGCTAGCTGCTTAGTGGTTACTGGTTATAGTCTTAACGGACTTGTAGATACATTCCTAATTTTTTGAAGAATCTATAACTACACTGTTTTTTTTATATTTTAGCTGGCAACATTTTGGCTAGCCTTGCCCAAGGCTCTTTACGCAAGCACCAGCCTGCTCTGAATTCACCACGTAGCGTTGGACGACGAACTGCATCTGATACATATACTGGCATGGTACTGCATATTTGATATACTGCACGTATCATGGAAAACCTCGAAAAACCATGCTTCGACTCCACAGTAACCAGATTGAGAATCTTGCCATGCAGGACGATGTTGTTTCTTCAGCCTCTGTTTTCCAGATCTTCTATGTGCTTCTCAAGCTTATAGGAGTAAGAGTGGTTGGCATCTGAACGGGTGTTGATCAGACGGGTGAGGGATAGGTTCTTGTCGTTGATCATGTCCATGTTGGATTTCAAGTCGCTGATTTCTTGATCATGATTGGAGACGACATGCGAGACTTCTGACAGCTTGATTTCCAGGTTGGATATTTTTGAGCCCATCGTGGCCAGTATATGTATCTATGCAGTATGTCAACCAATGCTACCTGGTGAATTCAGAGCGGACCGGTGATTGCGTAGAGCCTTTGACAAGGCTACATTGTGGTTTGTGTTATGATTCGCATGATGTCAATAACGTCATGATGCCACTCAAAACTTTATATTCAATATTGTATTTATATTTAAACTTAACTTTCTTAGACTGACATTTAGTCTTTACCCTTACTATTGAGCATGTATTTCATAAAACTAAGTTCGATTCACATCAATTTTTGGGAATACATTAAAATAACTGTCATTATATACATGAAGGCCACAAGGGGTTACTGTATTTTAATTATATTTTCAGATTAAAGTAATGTTTTTGACATGAAATGAAATAATGTCAATTGAATTCTGTATAAGGATTGATTACATGAATTAAAAGATTTGTTTTTACAAAACCAAAATTATGTAGACTTTAAAATTTTCCTTTGGAAGTGCCGTATGCATAATTTTGGATTTGTAAAAACTAATCTTTTAAAGGCAGTGGACACTATTGGCAATTACTCAAAATAATTGTTGGCATAAAACCTTACTTGGTGACGAGTAATGGGGAGAGGTTGATAGTATATAACCTTGTGAGAAACGGCTCCCTCTGTGAAGTGACATAGTTTTCGAAAAAGAAGTAATATTCCACGAATTTGATTTCGAGACCTCAGATATAGAACTTGAGGTCTAACCATCTCAACGCACACAACTTCGTGTGACATGGGTGTTTTTTTTCCTTTTATTATCTCGCAACTTCGACAACCAATTAAGCTCAAATTTTCACAGGTTAGTTATTTTATGCATATGTTGAGATACACCAACTGTGAATGCTAGTCTTTGACAATTGTCAATGGTGTCCACTGCCTTTTATTCATGATTATCAACAATCGAGATGAACTTATTTACATGAGGATTGGTTACAGTTTAAAGGCACTGGACATCTTTGGATATAACTGTCAAAGACCAGTATTTTTACTTGGTGTATTCCAACATATGCATATAACAACAAACCTGTGAACATTTGGGCTTAATTGGTCATCGAAGTTGCACAAGAATAATGAAAGAAAAACACCCTTGCATTACTTTGTGGTTTCAGATGCATAAAAAAGGGTTTCGGCTGAAGTCTTTTATTATTTGAGTGAGAAATTACCTCTTTCTAAAAACTATGTTCCTTCAGAGGGAACCGTTTTTCCCAATGTTTTATACAAACTATCAACAGCTCTCCATTCCTCGTAGTAAGTTTTTATGCCAACAATTATTTTGAGTAAATACCAATAGGATATTACTTGTCCATGCCTTTGAGTATTGTTGTTTAACAACTCCTTGCTTGATGTCCCGAACGAGAGAAAATTAAGCCAACCTCCCCGTATAAAGGGGTTGAAATGTTGAAATGTACTCTTTAATATTTCGTCTTTGATTTGAAGGAATCGCATAACGTTTTATTAAATCATTTTCTTAGTTTGTAAGAACAATGATTACAGAACACTACTGAGAACGTCATCATAAAGGTTACGCTTTGTTTAAAAAGAAAGCCTTTATCATTGACATAAAAGTGCCTCACAAAACGACTGCAGAATAACTCTTGTTAATTAAAATCTTTAGTGATTTGGTTGACTTTAGTATTACTTTTCCAATTGCAGGCGAACTCTTTTCTTCCAATAAGTTTGCTTGGTAAATATAAAAGAAACATGAAATGCAGTTAACCATTTGTGTTTGTTTCCTTTCGTCACTTTCCTTTGGTTGGTGTTGATAACGTCCTGCTTGGTTTAACTTAGCTTCATGTCACACCAGGCAACATGTAGGCAACACAGCTCCAGACAATCTCCAGAAAGAAAGGCACCCTAACCTCAGCACCCTACTGGCACCCTCGCCCTAATCCCACACCCTCACCCTAATCCAACCACCTTCTTTCTAAACCCAGCACCCTAACCTCAGCACCCTAGACCCATCACCCTAGCCCCAGCACCTTCGATCTAACCCAAGCACCCTCACCCTAATTCTGAAACCCTCAACCTAAGCACCCCTGGCCCGGCACCTAGTCCTGGCACCCTCACTCTAACCAGGCACCATAACCCCGGCACCCTCGCCCCAGAACCCTAACCCCGGCACCCTAGCCCCAGAACACTAATCCCGGCACCCGCGCCCCAAACCCAGCACCCTCACCCCAACCCAAGCACCCTAATCCCGGCACCCGCGCCCTAATCCCAGCACCCTCACCCTAACCCAAGCACCCTATCCCCAGCACCCTCACCCCAACTCTGGAACCCTCAACCTAACCTAAGCACCCTCACCTCGGCACCCTAATCCTGGCACTCTCACCCTCACCTCGGCACCCTAGCCCCAGAACACTAATCCCGGCACCCGCGCCCTAATCCCAGCACCCTCACCCTAACCCCGGGCCACCACCCTCGCGCTAACCCAAGCACCCTCGCTCAAATCCTGGCACCCTAACCCTGGCAGCCTAACCCTAGCCTCCTTACCCATGAGTAAGGATGAGAGTCTCTCACCCTTATCCTTGCACCCTCACGATACAAGCATTTTAATCAAAATTTAGGCCAAAATGTGAAATATTTACAAGTCTAGCATTTTTGTCAAATTTATCCCAAAAAGTAAAAAAATCACAAGGAGTAAGTTCAGCATTTTTGTTTAATTAAGGCCAAAGAGTGAAAAAACCACAAGTGGTAAGTCCAGCATTTTTCCGGCATTAAGGCCAAAAAGAGAACAAATCACAAGGGGTAACTCCAGCATTTAGGCCAAAAAGAGAAAAAATCACATGGGGTAACTCCAGCATTTTTTCCGCATTTAGGCCAAAAAGAGAAAAAATCGCAAGGGGTAAGTACAGCATTTTTGTTTAATTAATGCCAAAAGGTGAAAAAATCACAAGGATTTTTGTCACATTTGAGTCAAAAATTGAAAAAAAATAACTACAATGGGTAAAAGGCCAGCATTTCGGTCAAATGTCGGAAAAAAGGTTCAGCATTATTTTTTGTTTAATTTGGGCCAAAAAGTGAAAAAAACAAAAACAAAGGGTTGGTCCAGCATTTTTTCCCGCATTTAGGCCAAATTGAGAAAACGTCATAAGGGGTAAGTACAGCATTTTTGTTTCATCTAGGCATAAAAAATCACAAGCACAAGAGGGTTAGTCTGGATGTTTTGTCAAATTTGAGTCAAAAATGAAAAAATCGCAAGGGGTAAGTTCAGCATTTTTGGCCAAAAAATGAAAAAATCACAAAGGGCAAGTTCAGCATTTTTGTTTAATTAAGGACAAAAAGTGAAAAAATCACAAGGGGTAAGTTCAGCAGTTTAATCAAATTAGACCAAATAGAGAAAAAATCACAAGGAGGTAAGTCCAGCAGTTTTGTCAAATTTGTGTCAAAAATGAAAAAATCGCAAGGGGCAAGTTCAGCATTTTTTCTAAAATCACAAGGGGCAAGTTCAGTTTTTTTGTTTAATTAAGGCCAAAAAGTGAAAAAATCACAAGTGGTAAGTCCAGCAGTTTTGTCAAATTTGTGTCAAAAAAGAAAAAATCGCAAGGGGTAAGTTCTGCATTTTTGGCCAAAAAGTGAAAAATCACAAGGGGTAAGTCCAGCATTTTTGTCAAATTTGTGTCAAAAATGAAAAAATCGCAAGGGGCAAGTTCTGCATTTTTGGCCAAAAAGTGAAAAATCACAAGGGGTAAGTTCAGCATTTTTGTTTAGTTAAGGCCAAAAAGAGAAAAAATCACAAGGGGGTAAGTCCAGCATTTTTCCCGCATTTAGGCCAAAAAGAGAAAAAATCACAAGGGGTAAGTTCAGCATTTTTTTTAATTAAGGAAAAAAAGTGAAAAAATCACAAGGGGTAAGTTCAGCAGTTTAATCAAATTAGACCAAATAGAGAAAAAATCACAAGGAGGTAAGTCCAGCAGTTTTGTCAAATTTGTGTCAAAAATGAAAAAATCGCAAGGGGCAAGTTCAGCATTTTTTCTAAAATCACAAGGGGCAAGTTCAGTTTTTTTGTTTAATTAAGGCCAAAAAGTGAAAAAATCACAAGTGGTAAGTCCAGCAGTTTTGTCAAATTTGTGTCAAAAAAGAAAAAATCGCAAGGGGCAAGTTCTGCATTTTTGGCCAAAAAGTGAAAAATAACAAGGGGTAAGTTCAGCATTTTTGTTTAGTTAAGGCCAAAAAGAGAAAAAATCACAAGGGGGTAAGTCCAGCATTTTTCCCGCATTTAGGCCAAAAAGAGAAAAAATCACAAGGGGTAAGTTCAGCATTTTTTTTAATTAAGGCCAAAAAGAGAAAAAATCACAAGGGGTAAGTTCAGCATTTTTTCCAAATTTAAGCCAAAAAGAGAAAATAAACACAAGGGGTAAGTTCAGCATTTTTTTTTAGTTAAGGCCAAAAAGAGAAAAAAATCACAAGGGGTAAGTTCAGCATTTTTTCCACATTTAAGCCAAAAAGAGAAAAAATCACAAGGGGTAAGTCCAGCAGCTTTGTCAAATTTGTGTCAAAAATGAAAAAATTGCAAGATGTAAGTTCAGCATTTTTGGCCAAAAAGTGAAAAAATCACAAGGGGGGTAAGTCCAGCATTTTTTCCGCATTTAGGCCAAAAAGAGAAAAAATCACAAGGGGTAAGTCCAGCATTTTTGTTTAATTAAGGCCAAAAAGTAATTTTTGTCAAATTTGTGCCAAAAAGTGAAATAATCACAAGGGGTAAGTCCAGCATTTTAATCAAATTGAGGCCAAAAAGTGAAAAAATCACAAGGGGTAAGTCAAGCATTTATTGTCAAATTTCAGAAAAAAATATATATGAAAAAATCACAAGGGGTAAGTCCATCATTTTTTTCCGCATTAGGCAAAAAAGAGAAAAAATCACAAGGGGTAAGTCAAGCATTTCTGCAATATTTAGGCCAAAAATCAGCAGTTTTGTCAAATTTGTGTCAAAAATAAAATAATCGCAAGGGGTAAGTTCATAACTTTTTCCGCATTTAGGCCAAAAAGAGAACAAATCACACAGGTTTTGTCAAATTTGTGTCAAAAATGAAAAAATCGCAAGGGGTAAGTTCTGCATTTTTGGCCAAAAAGTGAAAAATCACAAGGGGTAAGTTCAGCATTTTTGTTTAATTAAGGCCAAAATGTGAAAAAATCACAAGGGATAAGTTCAGCATTTTTTCCACATTTAAGCCAAAAAGAGAAAAAATCACAAGGGGCAAGTCAAGCAGTTATGTCAAATTTGTGTCAAAATCGAAAAAATTGCAAGGGGTAAGTTCAGCATTTTTGGCCAAAAAGTGAATAAACACAAGGGGGTAAGTCCAGCATTTTTCAGAATTTAGGCCAAAAAGTGAAAACAATCACAAGGGGCAAGTCCATCATTTTTTGTCAAATTTATTGTCTGGTTTATTGCTCAGATACAAGAGTTGGAATACGCATTTTTTACCTTTATCAACACAAGAGGGCAGAAATGATTAAGCATCTTACCTGTGACACATTTAGCCCTGTGTGGCTTGGAACTGACCCCCCCCCCCCACCAGGGCCCAATTTCATAAGGCTGCTGAGACAGAAATGATGAGTCAGAAAATAGTACATGTGACATGGAAGTTGTGCTGGTAAGCTTATTCTAGTATTAACCATAATTTTGTGGCGCTTGGCTGCTCTATAAAACTGGGCCCAGGTTTCACATCATATGTCAATCAACAAGATAACGTGAATACTTGAGAACAAGAGATAAAAACAAAAACTACGCAAACATTCTTTAACCTAACCGATCTCAATGCCTTGATGTTTCCTAGTGCCAAGGGGGTCAGGTTGGTGCAGTGGTGTCTTGCCTCACCTTCCACCTCAAGGACCCTGGTTCGAATCCCACTGGGGGCGCTATATGTGGATTGGGTTTTCAGTGCATACCTGATTGTGTGGGTTTTCCCTGGAAAAAAGACATTAGTTCTTTCCGGAAAATTTTGTCACATTTCGAGATGCAAAGAGTTTAAACAACAAATGAATTAATAGAACTAAATTATTGAGGAAATTATGGACCACTATGAGTTCATTACTTTGTGCATATTTGTTTTAAGCTCTCCCAATAAAATACTTTCGTAAGAGGCAGCAGACAACTAGACTTAGAAGCAGAACAACTGTGGAAAATTCTTGTACTTTTGGCTGAAGGTGTCACGGTTTGTTGCAAAGCAGTTGGAGCCGGTGCTGTCGCATCCACACATGAAGGCCTTGCATTGTGCTTTCTTATCAGATGCTGGGTACTGGTCCTCTGTACCTATAAACCAACCATACAAAGCCAGGTGGTCAGTGAAGTTAAACACCATTCATAAATACCCCAGACAGTTTCGCTTTTGGTGGAAAGGGTGTCACTTGGGGATGTTTAAACAGTTGATAGCTGGAGCTGTTTATAACCGGTTGTTTACGGATAGCATTTGTGCGGGTAAGCCCATGGATGCGAGGATGCATAACTGCGCTTGCAAATGCTATCCAAGAACCGTCTCTTAAAAAAATGCATCACACGTAACAGAGCTCAAGAACGTCCGAAAACGCCCTAAAGTGTTTCCTACTTTATTACACCTTTTAACCAAAATGGCATTTATGAATGGAAATAAAAGAGTAGTGACCCTTTCAAAAACGGCCGTTAAAAACCTTGCCAGGTCGTGGCCTTGGGTTAGAGGCCCTCGCCTTCGGCTCAGGTCTTTATCGCATGGCCTCGACCCTGCCGGTTTTAAACAGCCGTTTAAGAACTCATCACCACTCATTTATTCTCTTATTATGGGTTGAAGTGTCGATATGTAGCTCACCACTGGTTTGTCACCACTTCTTCTATAAGGGGAATTTTATACAAGGCTACTATTTGTTTTTACCCTTAGACTAATCTGTATTTAGCATCAGTACTTTCCCGAGTTCTGTGAAAAAGAATCCACAGGCAAATCACTCGGGTGGGATTCAAACCAAAAACCTTTGCATTATTAGAGCAGATGTTTAACTACTAGGCCACCGAGTTTACCAGGAGGCAGGGTTCAACTTATGTAAAAGCAGCGGGTATTCCAACACTTAATAGTAGATACATACAAGACTGTTGTTTGTAAACTGTAGCTTTTTCCAAACCTCGTCAAAGGCTTCAGCCCCACTGACTGTGAAGCGCATGTAATATGAACACTACCTGAAAGCGGACGACAGAGCCCATAATGGAGCCCAACCCTAGGTTTGCATAACCATAAAAAATGTGGCGTCAGTGGAAAGGGTGTATTGGTTCTTCAGGCCTGGAATTTCATCTTTGACAGGGCAAGGCCAGTTTCATTTTCCAAAGGGCAGTTCCATTGGAAAATCTTAAAGTCAATGGAAAACCTTTAGAGGGGCACCAGGGCCAAGACCTGGGGTGGATTTGACAAGGAGATAAGACATAATTCTTATACAGTATAGAACAAGTTAATTGTCTAGCTTTAGGACTAGCCTTAAGTTTTTAATACCTCCTAGGACTAGTCCTAAGTTAGGACTAGTGTTAGGACCAGTCCTAAGTTCCTTGTGAAATCGACCCCAGGGGCAAAGGAGGCCATGACCCCGTGGCCTGCGTGTGATTTCAGGACTGGGTTCTAAAGGATGATGTACTCACTGCATGTGACTGAACAGGTACCATCTGCAGCCTTAGTCTCTTGATAGTCATAGGTGATCAAGTATCTATCCGACATACTGCACCCGTTGTTCATAGCCTCTCTGTAGCAAGCGTCGTGATAACCACAGCATCTGAATGAATTACAAATTAAACCATTATGTATATCAGGGATAAAAACAATAGCAAACTTTATAATGCGCACATATCCATCGATAGAGTGCCCCAGGCACCTACAATAGTACAATACAAACTCACAACAACAAAAAATTATACATGGAAAATAATTATCATATTACAATGAGTGCGAAAAGGATGTGATAGGCTGTTGAAAAAAACTTAAACTGTGTGAACGAAAGAGTGAAAGCTTTAGAGGGCAAAAGCTTACAAAAACTAGTGCGAAGCCTACTTACATGAATTTATCTTTGGCTTAAAAAGCCCTCCTCTGCAATCATGGAGAGCCGTTGAAAAACAATTGTGAGAAACGGCTCCCTCTGAGGTAACATAGCTTTTGGAGTAAGAGGTTATTTTTCACTCAAATAACAAAAGACTTCAGTTGAAGTCTCTTATTATATGTCTGAAAACACACAAATTTGTGCAACAAGGGTGTTTTTTCTCTCATTATTCTCTCAGTATTTCGATGACAAATTTAATGCCTTGAGAATACTGGTCTTTGACAATTTCCAAACATGTCCGCCTTTAATGCCAAGATATTTCGACACCTTTTTAAAACAACTAAATTGTAGCTTGAAACTTACTTGTCCGTTGCATCCTTTGGATTACCTTTCCCGCCGAATCCACAGTGACAACCATAACCCATATAATCAGACATTGCATCCGAGAAGCTGAGACCAACGGTGCACATTGTCATTTCATTGAATTGCGGTAAACTTGCTGCAAGTCAAAATGAAAATAAGAGGTATTTTATTTTGCTAAAAAAATTGTTTGGCTGGTACCCTTGTTCTGGTTGGCATAATTTTGTTGTGCTTAGCAGCTGAGCCCAGTTTCATAGAGCTGCTTAACGGTTAGCAACTTTTTGCTTAACAGAGCAAAAATAATTGCTTAAGCCTAAAAGCCTAAACCTATTTCACGAGCGGTTGCTAGTTTGAGTACGTAAACAAACTGCGCACCCAACATTTTAAAGGTACTGACAAAATGGCGGGCGAAATAAATGGAGTGGAGATAAAACAAACCATCACCTTCTCCATCTGTTATGTATTATTTGTATTGGTTCAAACCGCCCCTTGAAAAGTTTAGCGATAACTTGAGAGTAAACAAGAAGAAGATACATGTACAACATTTCTGAAACATTTAAGACACTCGTTTACTTCGCTGCACCAACTGCACACACACACAAGTAAATTACACACTGCTGCGCCGCCACACAAACTACGTATTGCAATGATGTTTGCACTATGCGCTGTGCTTAACCAGGGTGCTTAAGCAAAAAAATAGAGGCTTTAAGAACCCTTTTTGCTTACTTACCGCTTTAAAGGAACACGTTGCCTTGGATCGGACGAGTTGGTCTATAAAAAAGCGTTTGAAACCGTTTGTTATGAAATGTCTATGGTTGGAAAGATGTTTTCAAAGTAGAATATAATGATCCACACAAGTATCACTCAAAATTGCACGATTTTCATTTTACGTCGCAAATCAACACGGTCGGCCATTTATGGGAGTCAACTTTTTGACTCCCATAAATGGCCGACCGTGTTAGTCGACGAGGTTAAACGTAAACCATGCAATTTTGAGGCATATTTGTGTAGATCATTGTATTCTACTTTTACAACAGTTTTCTAACCATATCAGTTTTATAACAAACGGTTACAAACGCTTTTCAAAGACCAACTCGACCGATCCAAGGCAACGTGTTCCTTTAAGCAAAAAACCTTGCTCAAGCAATTACTATGAAATGAAAAATTTGCTAGACACGTCCGTTAAGCACAAAATCGACTGTTAAGCAGCTCAATGAGGTTAGGCCCTGTTTGTGCTTAAGCAGCTCTTTGAAATTGGGTCCAGGACCATGACATCACCATGTCTCAGCATGCGACCCCTTCTACCCCCTACCCAAGACTAAAGCCTACCTGAGCCAGCTGCGACAAGTGTGAGGAGTAACAACAACTTCATGTTGAAGAAAGATGTCCCTGATTCAATTATACAGAGAATTACAAGGCGTACTGGTGTCAGACTGATGCCCTGAGAGAAGTGGTACTAAGTATGATGCGTGTCGTGTTATTTATACAACTGCTTATGACGTAGTTCAGCAAATCAATTATGACAAAACAAAAGATAACAATTTTTGAGCGACAAACAAAACAAAACAAAAAAAACAGAAAAATATACAGTAAGTTTGAGTAAATATTTATCAGCGATTATACAGAGTGACCACTGGAATAAGTTTGATATATTATTTAGATAACGGTTGAAATGTTGATACCAATAAATGACTGTAATTGACAGAAATTATTTGGCCGAGGTCTTTAAAAGCTGAAAAGCTGCCACAGTACAAAATATCTTCCATTAAACAAAGATAATTGATTTTTTTTCATAAAGACCTAAATATTATCTTTAAATAATATAAAAAGTAAAAATCAATCTTAAACATTAATAAAACTTGTCACCCCCCCAACCCCCTCAAAAAAAAAAAATTGTCATCAGTATTGCTCATTTTTTCCTCTTTGCTTAGATTGACACTTCATTCTAAAAACTGCAGAGTTAGAATTTATCCTGGGGGCATATTCTAGGGGCATGAACCTTTTCAGGGTCAGACTGACCTGTAAACTGGTTGAAGAATGGAATTTTGACTCAGATTCTGGGTCAGTTTTACATTATTTTGGGGTTATTTAGTCACAGATTGCAAGTAATTCTGACCCAGAAAGGGGTATAATTATAAGCCACATAGAGTCCGGATCAGGGTAAATGTTAACCAAGGATTTTTGTGCCTCTCCTTTGGCCAAAAGGTATCAACTGAATTACCACCATTTAGGGGGGAAGCAGGTTTAAAAGTTCCATACTCCCTCACTCTACCACAGGGGTCCGTCACGCTGATCTCCTATATCCACGGTTAGTAGCTAGGTTCCAGAGTTAGTCAACCTTACTTGGTGAACCCAGTTGCTCGATCCAAGATGCCGTCGGGCTGCCTCTAGTTCTTGAGCAAACAGATGCCAGTGGGATTCTGCCTCTGCACTTTAGGGCCGTGTTTAGCGCTTTCTTTCCCACAGGGTGTTGTCGTCAAGGCGGGCAATGCGGTTATGAACTAGGAAGTTAATGGTGGCAATTTCTGCATCGTTGGTACAAGGCCTCTAGTCTAGTCAATCTGGAGGAGTGTCAATGTGTCAAAACCGTACAGAAGAACTGGCATGATGCAGGTACACTACAAAAAGGGAACTAAGCAGAACATTGAGTAACAAAAGCTACATGTGTCTCGTGTTTTTCTGGAAAACAGGCGCCCGTATTACAACAAAAATATTAATTAATGATGTCTTCCATCATGAAAACTATAAAAAAAATTCTCATAATAAAAAATAAAAAATAACAAAAAAAAACCTGTATTAGAATGTTTCTGTCTGTTGAAGCTCCTTAGTTTCCTTATCGGTACATGTGAGTGCTATAAAATACTTTAAATTATTACATACTTTAAATTATTATATATATAAAGAGTTCAAAGAACGCGTGTATCTTTTCCGCAGAGCACATGTGTGGTGATAACAAACTATTTTCAGCAGGACTGACACTTATTCCAAACAGAGTTTTTGAGATTATTGCAGCTGTAAGAGTACCAGACAGCTGTCCGTCAGGACTATCAGCAAACAACTCACAGTAATTGTATAACACAGGCATTTTACAGCCAAAATTCAAAATGACCGCCAACAAAATGTTCATTAAACTTTACAAATAATATAGTAGTTTTGTTACACAAGATGTGTTGGCTTTGATATCAGTAAGTAAGCTTAAGAATGCAATATTGTCATACGAAGTTGGTTCACAAAAACTGCTGTGATCTGGAGTGCGTTTTGGCGGCTGTAACCAATCATTGTTTCTGACGTCATAACCAAAACGGTAACTGAGTAACAACTCGGTTATCATTCAGGTTGAACAGCAGAACCAACGACCAACAACCGAAACAGTTTTTGGTTGGGGTGGGCAAAACGCACTCCTGAATAAAACCCAAACAGAAAAAATATTGTCTGCGGACTGGAACGTGTGCCAACTTCACAGAGTATGACAGATCTTTATTTTTAACTGTACACCAATATCAAACCACTGGTTCTTATCCGACCACTCTTAATAGAGCCGATCATTCCTGAACTTTGGGAATAGTACCAATGCTGATTCAATTCTGAAATTTAACCCTATTATTTTCTTTTGGGACAACCAAGTACACGGTGTCTACGTTAAATCATAAAGAAAACGACATTGCATTACTTTCTTTCTTTGTTACTGAAATAATTTGAATTTATTGAAATTTGACACTCAGTATTGATTTAAATTTACTTTCATCTGAAAAGAAAAAAATACATTCATGCTTAACTACAAGAGGGGGTCATTTAGGCCAAACTCATTATAGAAGTTTTAAAGGACATTGAGAGAGAAAAACAATTTAAGTCATAATTAAGCGTTGTTCAAGTTAAGACTTATATATCTCATATTTATGACTTAGTACAAGTCATAAATTAGAACTCATAAAATATGGCTTAGTTACAAGTCAAGATTATGATATAAAGAGTTTTATCATGGTTTTAACTGTTCTCAATAACCCTTTAATGCACACGCAACTCAAAGAGTTAGAAAATAAGACAATTAATAATAATAGTAATAATTAAGTTCTAATTTGAATAACTAAAACTCGGACCAATTTGAAGTGACTCAAAAACAAGTAATTAACTCAGACTTTATTCAAAACGAGCTCATGGCTCATTTGGACACAGCTTTTGGCTGTAGGTGAAAACAATAATTGTTGACACTGTTAGGTAAAACAGGAGTTAGTGTTTATTGCTTATGTACAAAAACAGCAAAAAAAAACCAATACTGGCAGCATGAGGTCAATTAGATAAATGGACAGTTATCAATTAAATAACCGGGAAAAAAAAGATTAGAATGAGATAAAACATTGCCATGAAGTGCATTCTGTGCGATCAACAGTGTCAGTACGAGCACTGGATACGTTTTATTTATTGTCAAAGACCATTGCCCAATATTATATCACAAAGCTGCTTAAGAAAAAAATGTGCTTAACGATTGTCTGCTAAGCAAAACTGAGCAGGATACCAGTCACATGTTGTGCTTGTGGCGTAGCAAATTAGCTGGTAACTTTGTTCAGCTTAACCTTATTCTGGTACACATAATTTTGTTTCGCTTAGCAACATTTCGTGCTTAAGCAGCTCTATTTAAATGGGCCCAGTTTCTAACTTGATGTATCCCAACATATGCATAAAATAACAACTATGTAAAAATTTGGGCTCAATCGGTCATCGAAGTTGCAAGAGAAAAATGAAGGAAAAAACACCACCCTTGTAGCACAAATTTGTGTCCTTTTAGATGCCTAAAAAAGGCTTTCACGCCTGAAGTCTTTCTCAAATTAAATTTTTGTATTGGAAATTACCTTTTTCTCATAAACTCTGTTACTTCCGAGGGAGCCGTTTCTCACCCTTTTTTTTATATCATCAACAGCTCTCCCTTGCTTCTACCAAGTAAGGTTTAATGCTTATATCTAAGTCGCTTCCAAACATGTCCAGTATCTTTAAATATAAAACTGATAAGACACGTTCTCTCGGCGATATCTCAAAATGGCGCTAAAAGTCAATCTGAAATGCTATGCAGCATCTCTGCTTTGATAAAACATGCAACCGTTGCAACCACGATGTGCATTGACAATCAACCATGTATACACAAAACATCTTCATATAATATAAGATAGTAAATTAATTTAAAAATAGATCAGGACGTTGAGAGAAAAGGTGCTAAGAAATAATAACTAATGATATAAGTGTCATTTTTTTCATGTACATGTGTTAAATGTTAGTTATCAATGGTCATGTGAATATTTTAAAGACACAAACCAGAGGTAGTGAAAAGGAACTTAAACGTCATTACGGGAAAGCCCCATCAAAGAATTTCAGAGTTTTGCAACGAAAACTTGGGAACGTATACATCCTTTTCAGTAAGTGAGTGTGTTTACATAACGAGCAGGTACATTTGCCTGGGACATTCAGCAGCGCTACTGGATTTTGCATGATCCAACGGGAGACTTTGGAACAATAGATGGCAGCAGACTAAAGCCCGGTTTATAATTCCTGCGAATGCGAATGCGAGACGAGTTTTGACGTCACATGGCTGTTTTCTTTTGAAGCTGAGCACAAGTCAACTACTGCAAACTATTTGTTGAAAATTTGTGTCGTCAAAGTCCGTAACACATTTGTATTTACACAAAGTATGAAACGGGCTTAACCAGGTAAATTTCCATTTTTTACGTAGTTCTGAGAACGATGGATTTACCTGGTAAGCCTGATGCCACCTAGCATCCAAAAAGTCCGCCAATAAATCCACTGTTTGGAATACCAATTACATGCAGATAACCGTTGTTAATTGCCAGACGAAAAGAATGAGTCTTTTAAGCCTCTTCCTTTAATGGAGCATTCCCAACGTAAACATTTAATGGATAAAAAGCTCAAACTCTAACAATGTGTTAATGAAAACTTTAGTATTACAATGTCAATGGACTTATCGGAATGCGCCTCATCTTTTCTTGTGACCCTTTTGAGCCTGCTTTGTACCCCTCTTCCCCTTTGGAGCAACTTTCTTCCAAAGGCCTCCGGACTTTGCCTTAATTCTGCAAAAAAAGGAAGGAGAAAAATGTGAGAAAAGTAGTAACAAATCAATTTTTGAGAGTTGTTCGAGCACTGTGTTGTGATGCTGAATGTGATGTCTTGCAAAACTTACGATGGATGTGACTGGACAAACTTGTAGCAGTCAGCTAATGCAATCCTATCAATTCCAAGGGAGTCACATATTCAAGCACAATGTTTAGCCTTTGGGAAGATTTTGTTGATTGAATACAGAGAGCTTATCTTGAAATGTGGGGCAATCTTTGGCCAATTAGAGGCATAATTGATGAACGAAACAGAAGATAGAGCCTTCAAACCCTGAGCCACAGAATTTGGGACTTATGGATTGCCAGCATCATCAATGGTGGCTGGGGGGGGGGGGCGGGGGGGGGGGGGGGGCGGGGGGGCGAGGGGGTAATTATGTCAAAGATGGAGCATGCCAGCGTGAAGCCTTTTGCATTCTAGATGCTCTGTGGTGCAATCATGGGCCAGATAGAGGCACGATTGTAGAACGTAACAGAACACTGATTGTGCTGCTGGATGTGTCATCAAATAAATAAAAAGTAAAACAAAAACGTCTGTAATTTCAAATCCCTGACAGTTGAAGAAATCTCACCTTCGATTGAGCTGTTGTCTGTTGAGAGGCAGATAGGCGTAAGGATCATCTTTATTCTTCTTCTTGATGTCACCTTTTGCTTTCTACAAGAGGTTAGAAACACAGATCGGAAAAGACTTTGTTGAAATCTACCAATGCATAGGATTTGAAAACTTTGCTAGAATAACTAAGAGAGGTTTGCGGTAAACCATGTGAATACCTCATTCGAGTAGTGTTGGTTACCAACCCAACGACAGGTTCTTTCTAAAAGAACCAACATAGTCGAAAGAGATATTCACATGTTGTTCGAGCAAACCTCTCTTAGTTACTTGAGAGTTGTCGTCCCTTGATCTTGTTTACTTAGGGAGCGTCCCAAAAGTCAGGTGCCCTTTACGGCGAAAAGGAACGTTCCCATGGACCGTCAGAATTTTTTGCTAGACGACATCATTTTGCCGAAGTACAGGAGCAATCATAAATGAGTGCATGCGCACATTGTTATATATTAAATCTTCAAATGGAACATTCCAGCAGTCCAAAAGAGCCGTCCATGAGCACACGCTAGAAACTTGTCCGATCTAGTTAGAACGTTTCTACCATTCCCATTTATGAGACGTTCCATTATAAAATGTCATGATATGGCCAGGATTGTAGTCAGCTGAAGAAATAAAAGCAGAACTAGTGAGAATATCTGATTGAAACATACCTTTGCCTTGTACTCCGCTCCAGGCTCTTTTAATGTCCGCTTAGCAACAGCAATCGGTCTGTGGATTCCACTCCCACCAGCTACGATAGAAAACAAAAACACCATTCGCCAATTAAAGCCATTAAACACTTACGGTCCAGAAAAAATTATAAAAGTTCACAGATTTACAAATATTTTACAGGGTTTACAGAAGGTAATGGTGAAAGACTTATCTTGAAACATTATTCCATGAAATGCTTTACTTTTTGAGAAAACATTAAAACAATTATCAATTCTCGATAGCAAGAATTACAGATTTATTTTAAACACATGTCATGACACGGCGAAACGTGCGGAAACAAGGGTGGGTTTTCTCCCGACTCCGATGACCGATTGGTTAACTTTTCACAGGTTTGTTATTTTATATTTTATATATAAGTTGTGGTACACGAAGTGTGAGCCTTGGACAATATTGTTTACCGAAAGTGTCCAATGGCTTTAAAGGCATTGCTCAAGAAGTGTCATCAACACTGCATCTTGGGAGGAGCAGGCCGGAGATCGAGCCTCATGGAGGCAAATGTTGCACAGACGCACTGCTAGCTCTGATTCAAATTGTCTAGCTCAGGCAAACACACTAGGCATTCTCCGCTTACACAGTAAGCGCAGAATACAGCGGTAAGCAGAGCCATGAAACTGGGCCCTGGTTAAGCTTGGGCAATATCACGATATTATCAAATATTGCGATATTAATTTGGACACGATTTCGATATCGGATGGATTTGGTTTTAATCGAAATATCTATATAATCGCGATATTATATCGATTAAATATCGCGATGTATTTACTAGCTAAGACATCTTGCACCCCATAGGTTTGGAGTAAAACCAGAAGAATAGGTCATTAGAACACCTCTCTTATGCTAGGACTGTCTCTTCTACAACTTTCACTTGGAGTTTTAAGACTGATGATGTCAAATTTCATTAATCGCGATTATATCGAATATCGCGATATATTGTCGGCGATATATCGTGAATAAAATAAATCAATATCGCCCAAGTATAGCCCTGGTAGTTTGTGGAAGTTAAATGGCGGATAAAAAAGGAGCGACCTACCTTGGTATTTGTTGGGTGTCTCGTCTTCATCATCACTGATGCTGAAATCTTCCATCTTTCTTTTCCGATTTGTCTGCAAGAAATAAAATAAAAAATTAGTTTAGAAAAAAAGAATGCCTACAAAACTACTTTTTTTTTATTATCCTTAAACCAAAAACAGTTTGTCACAAACAGTCCAAATAAAATACAACCAATTAGATACTCAAAACTAGATTGAGGTTACCATAACAGCAAAACAAAAACAAAGACCAGGTTTTGTTCATTCTTTGCTTACCCCTGTAAAAGGTGATTCTATAGGCTAGTTTTGCTGGTTACCTTAATCTGGTAATCATATTTTTTGTGCTTAGGCAGCTATATGAAATTGGGCCCAAGACCCAATTTCAAAAATCTGTTTAGCAGAAAATACTACCTAGCAAATTTCTTTCTTAACGCGTACCCATCGCAACAAGGTCAACTTGTGTTAAGCAAGTTTTTGTGCTTACATGGTTTATTAAAATGGGCCCTGGCCCCCATTTCATAAAGCTGTTCAGCAGAAAATACCGTTAGACAAACTTCTTTGCTAAGCAAACATTGAGTGAGGCACCAGTTGCCACAATGTAAACTTAAATGGAACTTTGGCTGGTAACCTGTTTCTGTCAAACAATACTTTTCTGTGCCTAGTAAGTTTTTTTGTGCTTACAGGGTTTATGAAATAATGGCCCAGGTCCTCAACTAACCTTCCTTGCAGCTAGTTCCTCGTCCATCATCTCATCTAACTCATCTGCCTCCTCCGAAGCCTTCCCTTTCCTCTTCTTCCCTGGCCCAGACTTCTTCCCCTCCTGCCCATCCTCGTCGTCGTTCGGCTCGGTGATGATAAGACGACCGTCTGGCATTGTCTTGAAGTTGTGTTTGACCCCTGTGTACGATTTCTCTGTCTTTTCTTCAGGCTTTGTGGCTTTATTTCAGAGAAGAACAAAGACATTCTGATCAATTAAATTTTCTTTCATTTCGTACAATTGGTGGAGAACAGCTAAATAAAATTACTCCCACTTACTCCCAGAGCAAACAAACAATTTATCAGGATTTTTAAGGTTTAAGGAAGAAATTAGACCCCAAGTTGTCCTGCGGCCGATTTCACGAAATGCTAGGATTAATCCTAACTCGAGTTAGGACGAGCAACCCGTCCTAACTTAGGATGGGTTCAATTCGTCCTACGTACTTGGATACGGAACTGAACTGGTCGTAAGTCCTAAGATGATTCCTAAGGTAGGAAGAGTTTGGTGAAATCGACGGCTGGTCGCCCAAAACTGTCAACCGCAAGCCAGTGTAGACACAAATTTGGTGGATAACTAGTTACCTGATGCGAGGTAATTTCTCATACTATCCAGGTTTCAGAACATGACCGTTCACCTTTATCCGATGTGATGTTATTAAATAGAGATCATAATGCCAAACAATTTGATCAATTTAATATCATTCCAGCCAATTCTCACAAATGGGTTAATTCTAGTCACAAACATGAGTCTTGAAAAATTCTTGTCTTGGAGAGCCTGAACATAGTCTTTGACTCACCCAGAACTCTTCTGGAGACACTTGGATCAAGGAAGTCTAGTGGCGCATCTTCACTTTGCCCCTCCTTCAGCCATGCTGCTCCCTGCTCCCTGGCTTGGTGCTTCTTGCTCTTACGACCTTTGACCTTCTGACCTTTACCCTTGGCTTTGTCATCATCCTCCTCGTCAGTTTCAGACTCAGAATCTTGCAGGAGCTCTTCAATACTGAAGGTGAAACAAGTATGAAGCTCAATTCATTTTCAGGAATTTTTAATATTTTTCTTTATTTGTGATGCCATCAAGCTAAATGAGTTGGAACTATTAGTATGGAAAGATCAGCCAAAACAGACCAACAGGATTGACAATTTCAAAAAATATTTTTCCTGTAAATTTAAATGCCAAAACAAATGCTATTAATTTTTTTGGCAAGTTACTTCCTGAAAAATAACATAAAAAAGAGGTCCAAACTAACATTGATATCAAAATGTGCTGATATATTTTCAACGAACAACTCAACTTTATACGAGATGTTAAATTTGCATCGGGGATAAAGAATATTAATTTTGGTTTTTACCCATACACCGATGTGTGTTAGCAATGTATACTCAGTACTTTCCCGAGTCCTGTGAAAAAATATCACAGGCATGAAGAGTAGTGTCTTATCCCGATGCAAATTTAACATCTCGTATGTCGATGCGGTACCCGCTGCCAAAACATAGGAGTCGAACTGCCTCTAGCTGCCGGGCAACCTCGGTAGCCTAGTTGGTAAGACACTGCTCTAGAATTGCAAGGGCCGTAGTGGGTTCGAATCCCACCCGAGTAATATGCCGGTGATATTTTTTTAACAGGACCCGGGGGAAGTACTGAGTATACTGGGCTTACACACATCGGTGTATGGGTAAAAAAAACAAAATTAATAACTCAACTTTAAAAAACTTTTTTTTTTTCACCCAGTTTTATTCTTTTGCATTTCTTTGTGTCTCACAAGTGTTGAACCAAAGTTGGTATCAACATGGGGTTTTAACAGCACTAAAGCATAGATTATGCTCTTTTCAAACAAGCTTATATTGGTTGATGTCATCACATTTGTTGATTTTGCTTAACACCCTAGAGCTTTACCAACTGACCCCTCATGTCCGAGTCCTCTTTTTGAAATCCACCCCAGAGTCCATACCTTTTAGGTTTTGGTTTATGAGGTGCGAGGGCTGTATTCTCCTCCTCTTCTTCATCAAGTTCAGCTTGCTGACTCTCCTTCAAGGCTCGATGTCTCTTGGTCCGCTCCTGCCGCTTTTGAATGTTATGTAACATCTTCTGCTGAGCGTCAGGGACAAGTTTGTAGATCATCTCGTACCTGTTGAGTTGGACGATGGAAAGTATTTATAATTTATAATTATTAAATTTATTTTTTATAATTTTTTAACTCAGTTGGTCATTGAAGTTGCAAAAGAATATTTAAAGAAGAAAAAAACCTTCTTGCACAAATTTGTATGCTTTTAGATGCCAATAAGGCTTCAGGCCAGTGAGTCTTTTATTATTTGAGTGAGAAATTTCCTCTTTCTCAAAAACTATGTTACTTCAGAGGGAGCTGTTTCTTACAATGTTTTATACTAAATGTATCAACAGCTTCCCATTACTCGTTACCAAGTAAGTAAGTTTTAAGCTAACAATTATTTTGAGTATTTACCAATAGTGACTAGTGCCTTTAAGAAGATGAGACTCACCCAAACTTTCTGACAAACTTGGTGTATATTGAGCGAACTGGTACACGTAGATTCCTCTGGTTGGCATTGCCCATCTTCCCAAGGTTCAATATCTGCAGAAAGAAATAAATATTACAAAAAGAAAATGTCAACTCAGAAATAAAAACACAAGTATACACATATTGACTGGCAACGAGGTAACTAGTATATGTCTATTCCCACGAGGAACTTTGAGTGACCAGAAGAGCGACCTATAGGCCCCTCTTCTGGTCACTCACAGGCCCGAGGGGGAATAGACGTACACTAGTTACCGAATTATACCAGTTAATATGTGTTTTATAACACAGCTCGGTCTTGAAATGTCAAACAAGAACAGAAAAAGGAATTTTGTAGTTTGTTCACGGTTCAAGTCAAGAGAGGGCGCTGTTATCGCGGGCACTATTTGCAAAGACTATTGCCCGCTATGGTACTATTCCCACAAAACACGCGCGCGATCACTAGCCTATATTAGTTCATCCCACGTGACCGTGTTTCAGCCAACCAGAATACAGAACGAGCAAGAGGTGTGTTATAATTAGATCTATGACAGGCACAGGGTACAAATAGCTTTCTGATGAGTATCATGAAGGGAAAATTTACACATTTTACACTTATCTCAATAATAAAAAGTATCAAAAGTTTACACTGTAACATCAATATGTATTTATTTCTGATAGAGTAAAAAAAAACTCATTATGTGAAACTTTCCTAATACCGACCACTCATTTCATTACAGCCATAATTGCAGAAACTTTTATCTTACCTTGTGACTGCTTATATTTATTTTTTGATTTTTAATTTATGTTTTAACCTTTCTTGTATGTCCTTGTCTGTGTATTTCTTTTGCATATTACAAATGTTGTAATATTTTGTATTGCTGTTAGAATATTTATATATTTATATATTTTCATATTTCAATATAAAGTGCTCTTTAGGACCAGCTGGAGAGGAGAGCCTTTAGACAGGAACTCTGTTCCTTTTAGGCAATCCTTCGGGCTCCAGCTTTTTCATTTTCTTTCCTTTGTATTTTAATTCAGAGATGTGATAGGCTGTTGACAAAAACCTAAACTATGAGCGCAAAGTATACAAGCTTTTGAGGGCAAAGCATGAACGCTTGCGATGCGCAAACTTATACATTTATCGTATATGTACATTTATCTTTGTTTTGAAAGCCCTACTCTGCATTCTGGGGTGTTTCCAATGGTCTTCATTTTCTTATGAATTTGATTTAAAATTAATTGTGTAAGGTAATTGTTATTTCTTTTTCGGTGGGGGTTTAAAAAAAACAGATTTCCGGTTAAAAACTGAGAAATCACATCCCTGTAAAATACATTTAATCTACCCAAGAAACGAAATAAATATAAATATAAACATAGTGGAGACAAATTTATAAAGAGCTGAAGTTGCACTTACCAGTGGTTCCACATACTGCGCCAGAGTGACGTCCTCCAAGATAGCAACAAGGACCTTAACGAGACCCAGGGTGGCGCTAAGAACTTCTCTTGCATTGGACTGGAGTAGACTACATACTCCCTCCATCATCTGACTCATGAAGGACCCTTGTACAACATCTATAAAAAAAAAAACAATAAAACAAAAACATCAAGTTTGTTGGAGGTGTTGGTTTTTCTGTTGGGTTGTTTTGTTGGGGTGCTGTTGTGTTTGTTTGTTTGTTTGTTTGTTTGTTTGTTTGTGCATTGTGTTATTATTTCAATGATCTTATTACTATCCCAGCATACAAGCTTTTGCTTTAATGGGCCATGCCTCCATACAGTTTTCAGTTTTTGTAAAATAATATTCTTTGTATTTGTATATTGTGTTTGTATGGAAATAAATGTTGGTTGGTTTGAAAAGCACTGGACACATAATTGGTAAATAGTCAAAACAATTGTTGAAAGTGTATTATGTAGAGTGTCATGGCCGAGTGGTTAAGAGCATGGAATTCAAGTTCTGGTGCGTTTTCACTGGAGTGTGGGTTCGAATCCCGGTCGTGACACTTGTGTCCTTGAGCAAGATACTTTACTATAATTGCTTCTCTTCACCCAGGGGAATAAATGGGTACCTGCGAGGGTAGAGGTTGATATTGTGAATGAAAAAGCCTTTGGAGCGATATAAACTGTTGCCCAGGTTGTATACTCCCAAGGGAGCTGAGAAACATTAAAAAGGGATGTTATTGGCCCTATGACCAGGGCACTAATGTAAAGCGCTTAGAGAATTAAGTGTTAGTTATTAGGCGCTATATAAATCGAAAGTTATTATTATTATTATTATTATTATAATGTGAGAAACAACACCCCCTTAAAGGGAAGGTACACGTTTGGTAATTACTCAAAACAAATACTAACTTAAAAACTGACTGTTGGTAACGAGCATTGGAGAGCTGTTGATAGTATAAAACATTGTGGGAAACGACTCCCTCTGAAGTAACGTAGTTTTTGAGAAAGAGGTAATTTCTCACTAAATTAATAAAAGACTTCTCGCTAGATGTCTTTTATTCCTATCTGAAAGCACACAAATTTGTCCAACAAGGGTGTTTTTTCATTCATCATTTTCTCGCAACTTTGATGACCGATTGAGCCCAAATTTTCACAGGCTTGTTTTATTTTTTGCTTATGATGGGATACACCAAGTGAGAAGACTGGTCTTTGACAATTACCAAACGTGTACCTTCCCTTTAAGTAACATGATTTAAAAAAAAGGGGTGAATTTCTCTCTCAAAGAATACAAACTTCAGGCCTGAAGCCTTTTATTCATAATCTGAAAACACACAAATTGTGAGTTTTATTTTTCTTTCTTTTTCTTCCATAATTCTCTTGCATCTTCGATTTGTTATTTTAGGCATATGTTGGGATAAACCAAGTGAGCATACTGGTCTTTGACAATTAACAAAGGTGTTCGGTGCATTTAAAGGCACTGGACACCTTTGGTAATTACTCAAAATATTTTATAAAGCATAAAAACTGACTTGGTAATGAACAACAGAGAAGTAACATAGTTTTTTGAGAAAGAGGTAGTAGAATACAGAAAGGAACAGTTCTAAGGAACAAACTCAACATGGCAAGAAGATACATAATGGTGTTTACCGCAAACCAAACATATATAGGTAATTGCTTACTAAAATATTTGAATCTGAGAAAGATTTTTGGCCTTAATTAAGCCTTTCTCAGGCATATAAAATCACACAAATTTGTGCAACAAAGATAATGAACAATTTATAAAAAAAATCATTGGTATTGAAAGATGTAACTCAGAAGATATCTCTGTATACAGTCTTTATTAGGCCAAGTAAAAAAATACCAGTTGATCGTCCGGGTTTTCTAAAAACAGGAGGATGAGGGCCTTTTTATTTTCTATTTTTTATTTCTTTCAAAGGTGGCCGCAAAGTATTTAAATTCAAACTGGCCAACAATTCTGCAATTTAAAGTCACCACTTGCTTAAAGGCAGTGGACACTATTGGTAATTACTCAAAATAATTATTAGCATAAAACCTTTCTTGATTACGAATAATGGGGAGAGGTTGATGGTATAAAACATTGTGAGAAACGGCTCCCTCTGAAATGCCATAGTTTTCGAGAAAGAAGTAATTTTCCATGATTTTGATTTCGAGACCTCAGATTTAGAACTTGAGGTCTTGAAATCAACCATCTAAACACACACAACTTTGTGTGACAAGGGTGTTTTTTTCTTTCATTATTATCTCGCAACTTGTTATTTCGTGTATATGATGAGATACACCAAGTGAGAAGACTGGTCTTTGACAATTACCAATAGTGTCCACTGTCTTTAAATGAGTTAGAGTTCTTAACAGATTATAAAGTTAATCTAGAAACACACAAAATTGTTTTCTTGCTTTTGACAAACAAGTGTAAAATAAAAAATAGTAAAACATGGATGAGGGAGGGGAAGATCAACTGGTATTTTTTTTATTTGGCTTTAATAAGTCTTTATAAAATTTATTATGATTATTATAAAGGAAGTGCCGCAGGAAAGGCCGTCCGATGGTTCAAAACAACTACATTGATGGCATTAGAACTTCCTTTTTGTCTTCCACTCGGAAGTTAACAAGTTCAGAAGGAAAACCAAAACAAAAGTGGTTGTCTAAAAGCAGTATGGACAACCACAACAGGACAACATACAGAATAAAGTTACTGATGTGACTTTTTCGTTCCTAATTTGTAACTTTGACTGATAATTTTCAGCATCAAACGACTAGCATTTCAAGAACTTTTTCCAATGTTTCTTCAGGGCTTAGTGGCTAGCAGCCCCCAAAAACATCAACCCGGTGACGTAGTTTTGGCCTACATTTATGGTAAGTGGAGATTTCTCTCATAAGGGACGGACCGTGGTGATTAAAGTTGACATCATTTTCAAGGATTCTGCTTTCTGGTATAATCTTAAGTTTGTCCAACTGTGTTCTTTATCCCTCGATGCAAATTTAACATCTCTTATATCGGTGTAGTACCCACTGCCAAAACATAGGATTCGAACTGCCTCTAGCTACCGGGCAAACTCGGTAGTCTAGTTGGTAAGACACTGCTCTAGAATTGCTAGGGTCGTGGGTTCGAATCCCACCAGAGTAACATGCCTGTGATATTTGTTCACAGGACTCGGGAAAGTACTGAGTATACAGTGCTAACACAAATCGGTGTATGGGTAAAAACCAAAATTGATATTCTTTGTACTTGTTGCAAATTTAACATCTCTTACAGCTGTGTTCTGTTCTGACAATAAATTGTAAACGAAGTAATATTTGTATGTTGTTTTTATTCCCCTGACTTGGCTCGTCCCTAAATTCACTTCGACCAGGCTATAATGAAACTATCTTTTGAGTAATCCACAAGATTTTCCCCAGTCAATATGTAATAGAAAAACACACAAAAAATCAGTCACACTTTTTTTCAGAACAAAGTTTCTGTTATGTACCGTCAACAAAGGAAATAGTATTTACCTAAAATCCTTGGCCCAATTTCACAGAGCTGCTCAAGCACAAAAAATTTGCTAAGCATAACAAATTATGCTATCCAAAATAAGGTTACCAGCTAAACTGCCATGTCAAACGTACAATTTATGACTGGTATCCTGCTAACTTCTGCTTGGCAGCCAATTGTTAAGAAATAAATCCTGCGTAAAGGGATGCTGCAGTGAATACAAATAAAACAGTTAATTTTGCTGTCATTTATTTCTGATATATGTATTGAACATCAACAAAATGTGTTTTGTTTATTCCCGACATATCTGACTTGCGTAATTAGCGAATAAGTCATGCCCCCCCTTTTGTGGATTGTTACCACCCCCCTACCATCGACGTCACGTCGGGAATTTAAACATTATCATCGGCAAAAAGAGTCTGGTCCCTAACTATACGCGCCTAGGTACCAGGCCACACAGTGCACACGTCTCTATATG
Organism: Asterias amurensis; assembly: GCF_032118995.1. Classification (NCBI taxonomy): domain Eukaryota; kingdom Metazoa; phylum Echinodermata; class Asteroidea; order Forcipulatida; family Asteriidae; genus Asterias; species Asterias amurensis. Next base: position 22,595,124 of record NC_092655.1, read on the forward strand.
CACACAGCCAGGGGGCCCGACGGCTCGGGTTACCGACATGACGTCATGTTTATGCAAATGAAGGCTCCCTTTTAGGGGTGGGGTGGGTTCCCCTAATCTCTTGAAAACCATTTTTAAAATACTTGAGCATTTAATAAAAAATATAAACAAATATTTCAGGTTTAAAAAGTCATGTTTAATCGTTTAAATGAATAAAAAAAACACTGCAGCCACCCTTTAAGCATTGGTCATAACCTTGTTAGGCCCACTCCCAAAGTAGGTTCTCATTGTACAATCTACATTCCAGACTGGGTGGTTACTTTAAACAGCTACCTGAGCGGAATGTTTTCAACAGAAATGGTATTTTTACTTGTTTATAATGCACTTGTTCACCATTTTAATGTAATTTTGATATGTGTACACTTCTGAACTTTTCGTAATTATCGATTAAAAAATCAGGCCCCTACCTAAAGGTTTTTTGAAAAACTAAAACGATTCTGCCGTTGAAAGCGGGCGTCAAAGGACAATGCCGCTGATGTCATTTGTGGGAGTTTACTTTGTTATACATCCACGCTGCAACAAAGCAGCTTTATCTACTTATGATGTTTTGAGAGTGATTATGTAACGGGGTTTTTCGCAAATCTCGCAGAAAAGCTCTGGACAAGGGCATACAAAATGATTGTTTTTTTTACACAATTGGAACCTATTTATAATCATATGACTCGATTTCCTTATTCATCGAAAACATTTTAAGTGGAATTCAGCAAAGTTCACTACTTGACATTTTCGTTCAAGCAGGTCTTTAATTATGATACAATTATTTACTCATTATTGTTAAAGAATCTGGACACTGTTCGTAATTGTCAAAGACCAGTCTTCTCACTTGGTGTATCTCAACATATGCACAAAATAACAAACCTGTGAAAATTTGAGCTCGATATGTTGTCGGAGTTGCGAGATAACTATGAAAGAAAAAAAAAACACCCTTGTCACACGAATTTGTGTGCTTTCAGATGCTTGATTTCGCTTTCAGATGCTTGATTTCGAGACCTCAATTTCTAAACTTGAGGTATCGAAATCAAATAAGTCGAAAATTACTTCTTTCTCGAAAACTACGTCACTTCAGAGGGAGCCGTTTCTCACAATGTTTTATATTATCAATCTCTTCCCTTTACTCGTTACCAAGTGAGGTTTTATGCTGATAATTATTTTGAGTAATTACCAATAGTGTCCACTGCCTTTAAATTACAATACAAGAAACTAATGTTTGTTATTACTAATTACGTGCTCTCTAAATTTTGAAGAGTTATATGAGGGACAACTCTTTTCCGGGTGGTCTTCCACTCTTTTAGATTGAAGTTTGCATCTTTATGAGTGATTTTTCACTCTGTCCTGGAGTGAAACCCTTCTAAAAGAGTGAAATAATCACCACTCTTTTAAAGAGCCATATGAGGGACAAACGGTGGTGTTTTTCACTCTTTTACATTTAGAGAGTGGAACAGTAACAGAAAGGCAATTAGAAACACCTCTGCAATCCAACGAGGATAGCTAGAATTAATAACAGTGAACCTAAGGAGAAGACATTGTAATAGCTTGTAAACAGAGCTCGCCTGCTGGGGTCAAAAGACCAGTTCAAATCTCTGATGCAAATTAAAAACATCAAGTTCAGATTTCTATGTTTTTTTGCATTTTCATACTCTGAAACAATTGAACTTTATTTCCGAATCCAAACACAAGAAAGCGTACAATAAATCAATCAATTGATGTACATTTATTTTTCATGTCAACAATTAGCATACACTAGAAAACAAATATCAATAAGTACAATAATGAAGGACGGATGCAATGTATACAAAATTTGAATAACTACGGAAATTAACGCTCTAGTCAACATGCAGGGAAAACAGTTTAAGCATAATGCTTTTGTATCTTTCCCTGAGACAGACAAGGACTTGGACGACAAGGACAAAAGTTAAAAAAGCAACAAAAAATGAAAAAAGATACAGAGAGAATGAAGGTTTTGATATAATTTGATTTGGAGACATTAGTGAAACACCCTTTAGTCTTACAGAGCTGAACTGAAGAACCATAGGTACTGTTAAAATGAAAGTGTATAAGAAAAAAAATATAATTGTTTGGTTACCACGCATGAATATCTAGTCTTTCACCCGTAATAACAAATGTAATGGCAGCCTTGGAAAAGACCACCAGTTTTCTTTCAATTTCATTGGGAGTCCACTCTTTAGCTGTCCATCCGTCCATGGATTCCCATTACACTTTGTGGTACTAGTGCAACAAAATTCCAGCTCTCTTGATCCTGCAGTAACATGGGCCAGCAGCTATTCATAGTTTGTTACCCATTCACCTGGCATTGTAGTCCACACAAATGAGAAATCACTGAACTGTTTAGAACGGGTCAGCTTTAGACTATTATAAAAACAGCAGAGATTGTAGTGAGGGTGTTTTTAAGAAAGAAAAAAAAGGCTGAATGCTGGGACCTTTACAGCGGAAGAGTTTTTACTCCTCATTTCGTTAATCTATAAACCAAGGTGGAGAGCAACTTAAACTGGACTTAGTGGACAGGTAAATGAGATTGGAGTCAGATTTTGAAGTAGTGTGAACGGAGACACCTGTTGCTTTCAACTGGACTTGCCAATAAATCACTGTTCTATCGTGAAGTCAGTTCACAACCATTGATGGGACTGATCTTCGGCTAACCCTGGTAGGACATCCAGTGCCACTGCAACGGAGAAGTCCAACTTGGGCTCGTCTCAATCAAAGAAAGCAACATTGATTACTAGATGACTGGTGACATTTGGATTTAAGGTTTGTAGTTGAATGATTCTCAACACTTTTTTTTTTTTTTTTTTTTTAACAAAATAGGAACAGTTTCTGTATCCTTTCACCACTTTTTCATGGGTTATGAAATAACACAGTATCTAATTTAATCAAATGAGATATTCCGTTTTGTAAAAATGAATGAGAAAGTGGAGGCAGAAACAGAAAACTCTCTGCCAAATATTTGTATTAAAAGTATAAAGTCTTTACGGTCTGTGATTTTACGGGGTGGTTTGAAAGGAAATTCGTTTGAAATTTGGGCAAACTTCTACATCTCGACCTACATCTATGATAATACTTGTCAAAGCCTTTTCAGCATCTAGACAAGGTGAGAAGACAATGAGGAAATTTCAGTTTAAGAAGTGGGAGGAAAACCCCAGAGAATTGTTCCAGGGAAAACCCACGAAGTCAAGTAGGGACTGAAAAACCCAATACACATAGTGCTCCCCCGGTAGGATTTGAACCGGGGTCCCATAGGTGGAAGGTGAGGCAAGACACCACTGTACACCGACCAGACTTTGCAAGGTTTCGCCAGAAACAACCAAATGACCATTAGAAAATATCCTCAAAGTTTGAAAATGTTTTATAATCAGGTGGTGTATACTCCATGTGAAGTCAGTATTATTATTTGTTTTCTCTCTCTTAAAGATGAAAGCAAAAAATAGTTGGTGAATGGCCTGAGATTTCGACCTAAGCAGAGTCTAACTCGAATGCTAAATGAAAACACTACACACTAAACTGGTATACCTGTTTATTTATATGTGTTGTGTTGTAATTCAGTATTTGAGAAAAAGACTTTCTAACTGGGTCTTTCAATTAAAGGCAGTGGACACTATTGGTAATTACTCAAAATAATTATTACCATAAAACCTTACTTGATTACGAGCAATGGGGAGAGGTTGGTATAAAACATTGTGAGAAACAGCTCCCTCTGAAGTAATGTAGTTTTCGTGAAAGAAGTAATTTTCCACGAATTTGATTTTGAGACCTCAGATTTAGAATTTGAGGTCTCGAAGTCAAGCATCTGAAAGCACACAACTTCGTGTAACAGGGGTTTATTTTCTTTCATTATTATCTCGCAACTTTGACGACCAATTGAGCTCAAATGTTTACAGGTTTGTTATTTTGTGCATAATGTTGAGCAACACCAAGTGAGAAGACTGGTCTTTGACAATTACCAATAGTGTCCAGTGTCTTTAAACCATTGGTCCTTTTTTGTATAGTGAGCAGTTTATTTGTAGAGTGGTGTGTCGTAGTGTGTTTTTTATGTATTTAAAAAAATATGTTTATATAAACTTTTCACATACAAACTTTTCCCACCAGTACAATTGTGTATTTATATTTTATTCTCTTCTACAAGAAGAGACACAAAATATGATACCATATAATAAATAATAATAATAATACCAAAACTTATATAGCTCCCTAATCATGTAAACATGCTCTAGGGCACTGAACATGGAAAAATAGACAAACTAAAAAATAAGAAAATACAGAATTACAACAACGGGAGTGAAAAATTCTTTAAAACATTTATCAGTTATAGTAAACATACTTTAAAATAGAATTTGTTTAGATAAACATCTGTTATGATTCTATTGATTTTTTTTACTAATCTTGTAATTTTATTGATTCATACATTTTTATTATTTTGTCTGCGCATTGATTTAATTTTCAGGCCTGTATGCCTGGTTTTTAAAGGGCAAGGGCGTAAAGACATTTTCTGCTTGGTAAAGGGCACCCTATGAGGCAATTGTACATTTGTACTGAAGCATTTCAAGGGCACCAAGGCAATGACCAGGGGGCATGGAGGCAATCGCCTCTGTTGCTTCCAGGCTTGAATTTATTTTGTTTTTGTGTGTGTATTGTTGCAGGTTTTGTGAAACACTCTGAGGCCTTGGAAAAGGCGCTATATAAATGCTTAATTGATTAATCCTTTATTTTAATTATTACTAGTATTAGTATTATTATCATTATATGTTTATGCCTCGGATTAAAAGTTAAATCTATAAAACGGACACAACTTTGTGTGACAGGAGTGTTTTTTCTTTCATTATTATCTCTCAACTTCGAAGACCAATTGAGCTCATATTTTCACAGGTTTGTTATGTTATGCATATGTTGAGATACACCAAGTGGGAAGACTAGCCTTTGACAATTACCAATAGTGTCCAGTGTCTTTAAGTGTTGAGTACAATAGATTAAATAAATATTTTGTATGGTGTAAATTTAGGCATGAACTGTAACTTACAAAATCCCAATGGTTTCATACAGTATTTTTTCTAGTTTGAATGCCACAAATGAGAATATAAAAAGAAGAATTCAGCTGATCCTAAAAAAAGTTGCATACATGTAAATTACAACAGACTCTCATTTTTTCTTTGCTCAACCAACACAAACAACCTAAAAATACCTGCTCAATAAAAGGCAATGGCCCTTGAAGACCTTTTATAGATGGAAATTTGCATCAGAACAAAGAATTTTGGTTTTACAGGTACTCATATATACACCTATAGGATTTGAGGCATTGCATGGTGGGGTATCAATATATATTGGTTTGCGGTAACACCATGTGTGTATCTACTTGCCAGGTAGAGTTGTTCTTAGGGAACTGTCTTGCTTTATACTACTGCCGTGGAGTAGATAAGTTCTTTTCAGAACTGAGAAGTCTTCTGAACCTCCGATTATCTACTCCACGGCAGTAGAACAAAGCAAGACAGTTCCCTAAGAACAACTCTACCTGGCAAGTAGATACACACATGGTGTTACCGCAAACCAAATATATACATATACAGTCGTTTGACCAGTTCTGGATCACTTTTTGAATTCACATTGTTTTTTGTTGCAATCTCTTTGATATCTTAAACAAAACAGTTTATCAGTTTACCTAAACATGACATAAAACTCACCAAGTATTCACTGACAAAAAAAGGTTAGTTCTTTTGAAGAGGCTTTAAGAAAAGTATTGTCACCTGTTTGACCAGTTCAGGATCAGTTGAATCTATTCTGAATCAGTAGAGTGCCCTTTATTGCAAACCCATACTCCCATTCATAAAACTGTCTCTCAAGGACACAAAACTTCAGAGGTGTGTTGGCATGGACTTGGACTTCATTTGTTTAGTGAATGTCATGCAAGTGTCCTCAATAGCAGCGCAAAAACCCAGTGACAAAACCACAAAACAACAGCAAAGGCAAATGAAAAAGTGAAGCGAACCTAAAAAGCATTATCGACCCCTCCAAGTTAAAATTTCTCAAAAAAAAAAAAATCTAAAAGAATTTGTTGAAGTAATGTTTCTCAAAATCATCTGAATAAACTTTCTACTGCAGTAGTATGATTTTACCATACTTAGTAAGTTAGTGCGGCACCATTTGACGCAATGAGATGTTGAGTGATCCCGAACTGGTCAAGGGTAAGTTGCCCCCCTAAAGAAGATTTTGGTAACTTCGTCTCCTCAAAAAAACAAGGTGTCTGCACAGTATTTACAGGAATGTTTTTTACACATTTTTATCATTTTACATAAATATTTTTTGCCCCGGCACTCCAATTCTAAAGGTAAGAAGTTTTAACAGTGTTTTTCAACCAACATTTTTACACAAAAAAATGATAAATTTCGCAGACAACCTTCAGGAAAACAGCTATAATTTATTTGCTGATGATGTTTGGCACCTTATTTTGGGTTTGTTGGTTTAATGGGTGTTAATCTTCACATTTATCAACAGAAATTGGTAATAATGAGAAGTGATATAACTATTTGGTTATTGCAAAGTTGAAGTGATCCCGAACTGGTCAATGATCCCGAACTGGTCAAATGACTGTATATGTTGGGCGCGATCGGTCAATCTGCGCGATCAACCGATCGCGCTGCGCTATCGACCGATCGCGCTGCGCTATTGAAATATCTATTGGTCGCGCAGCAATCGGTCGATCGCGCAGCAATCGGTCGATCGCGCATCAATCGGTCGATCGCGCAACAATCGGTCGATCGCGCAACATTCGGCAACGAACATGCGCGATCAACCGATCGTGCGGGAATGGCTCGGCGCGATCGGCCGATTGTGCAGGAATGATTTTGCGCGATCGGCCGATTGTGCAGGAATGGTTATGAGTGATCGGCCGATTGTGCAGGAATGGTTTTGCGCGATCGGCCGATTGTGCAGGAATTGTTTGGCGCGATCGGCTGATGTTCAGGGGCCGAATTCACAAAGATGTAACATTGATTGTAACTGCAAATCAATCGTAGTGTGACGTCACTATATAAATCACTATGGTGATACTGAAAATTTGTCCTGCTATGAATTTTATTGCTTTGAGAAATCGCCCTAAGGAATAGTTTACCTGCACGATCAGTCGATCGCGCAAACCCATTCCTGCACGATCGGTAGATCGCGCAAAACTTTTCCTGCACGATGGGTTGATCGCGCAAAACCTTTCCTGCACTATCGGTCGATCGCGCAAACCCATTCCTGCACGATCGGTAGATCGCGCAAAGCCTTTCCTGCGCGATCCGCTGATAACGGGAAAAAATACTCGTAGCGCAATCGATCAATCGCGCAAAGATGTCATTGCGCGATCGACTGATTGATGCGCGATCGACCGATTGTTGCACGATCGACCGATTGCTGCGCGACCAATTGATCTTAATTTGATCGTTCAATAGCGCAGCGCGATCGGTTGATCGCGCAGATTGACCGATCGCGCCCAACATATACACCGATGTATGTTAGTGCTTTATACTCAGTACTTATGGCAGACCTGTTGTTTTTAATAACACTGTTAATTGTGATATTAAAGGCACTGGACACCTTGGGTAAATTTCAAAGACCCTTATTCTCACTAGGTGTATCCAAACATAATGCATTAAAAACACAATGTTGTGAAAGTTTGACTCAAATTGGTCATCAAAGTTGCAAGAAAATAATGAAAGAAAAAACACCACTGTTGCACAAATGTGTGTGCTTTCAGATGCCTCATATCATTCTTTAAACCATCTCAGCTCCCTGGGAGTATACAGCCTGTGCTGCCAAATATGTAGCGCATTAAAGGAACACGTTGCCTTGGATCGGTCCAGTTGGTCTTTGAAAAGCGTTTGTAACCGTTTGTTATAAAATGCATATGGTTAGAAAGATGTTCAACAGTAGAATACAATGATCCACACACATTTGCCTCGAAATAACGGTTTTTTTTTTACTTTGCGAACTAACACGGTCGGCCATTTATGGGAGTCAAAAATTTGACTCCCATAAATGGCCGACCGTGTTTGTCGACGAGGTAAAAGGAAAACCACGCAATTTCGAGTGATACTTGTGTGGATCATTATGTTCTACTTTTAAAATATCTTTCTAATCATATGCATTCTATAACAAACAGTTGCATACGCTTTTCAACGACCAACTCGACCGATCCAAGGCAACGTGTTCCATTAAGCTAATCAATCACAAGAACCATCTCTGCCCTCACAGGTACCCATTTACCCCTGGGTGGAGAGAAGCTTATGGTTAAGTTTCTTGCTCAAGGACACAAGTGTCATGACTAGGATTCGGACCCAGTCTGCTGATTAGAGCTTGAGTTCGGTGCTCTTATCCGCTAGACCACGAGATACATTGATACATGTACAGTGTACCTCACCATGCAATGCCTCATGCTGCGCCATGCATCTGAAGTTCTCGACCACTTAATCTGAGATCTTGTCTTTGTACCGCAAAATTTAATCTCTTCTTAAAACTTATCTTTATGTCACAGGTTTACAAAGACTAATTCTGTTGTGTCTGTTTTCTTCCGTTTTGTTTTTGGTTTTACTGCGCCCTAAACACCCAGCAGGGTGAATATGTGCGCATTAAAGGTCTTTGTTATTATTATTATTATTATTATTATTATTATTATTATTATTATTATTATTATTATTATTATTATTATTATTATTATTATTATTATTATTATTATTATTATTATTATTATTATTATTATTATTATTATTATTATTATTATTATTATTATTATTATTATTATTATTATTATAAACTGTAAACACTTCCTGATGACTTTTCTGCGGTACATACAATTATACATCACACCTGTTTTTAAACAGGATATTTTGTCTCAATGAGCATGATTCACCTGGAAAGCCTTTTGTCTTCTTCAAACCGATATTTCTAAATATTCCCCGAGGGCTTGATCACTGAAAAAAAGGGGAAATTGCGGCTGCATTGTGTATTCAATTACAAAAGTGAATCAAAACTCTTTGATGCATGCATGTCCATGTAATTCCAGATGAAATGATAATTAACCTGATGAGTTTTAGACGGTCCTTTTTTTCAAAGTAGTGCGCGTGCTCAGACCTTTGGGCGCAATACTGAGCCTGCTGCGCACGCACGCTCAGAGCCGCAAAAAAGGACCGTTATGTCTGCTGCCGCCAGCGTCTCAAAAGTCTCCTATTGCAGAAGGTAATGGTGAAAGACTTCCCTTGAAATATTATTCCATGAAATGCTTTACTTTTTGAGAAAACATTAAAACAATATCGATATCGAGTTTTATGGATTTATTTTAAACACATGTCATGACACGGCGAAACGTGCAGAAACAAGGGTGGGTTTTCCCCGTTATTTTCTCCCGACTCCGATGACCGAAAGTGTCCAATGGCTTTAGTCGATACTTTTAAGTTCAGTCATTTTAAGGGCATGAAATTCATGAAAGTCATTTGAAACGGTCGATTAACCTTTGGCAACAATACACACACCTTTATAAGGAAGAAACCTTGAAAAAAAAAAATAGCTCTGTTTTGTGTTTTTTTTGTTGTATTCTCTGTATGTAGGGTTGCTGAGGGACAGCATTGTTTTGTTTTTATTATGTGTTATTCAAAAGTGTAAAATTCAACTAAACCATGGGTTTAGTTCTACATATGGAACAAAAGTGTTATACAAAGAGCTCAAATTTTACACTAGACCACAGGCCTAAGGCAAGTGATTTAAAGGAACAAGTGGCCTTGGATCGGTCGTCACGAGTTGGTCTTTGAAAAGCTTTTGAACTTGTTTGTTATCAAATGCATTGGTTAGATAGATAATTGAAAAGTAGAATATAATGATCCATACAAGCATGCCTCAATATTGCGAGGTTTTCCTTTTACCTCGTTGAAGAAACACAGTCCGCCATTTGTTGGAGTCAAAATTTTGACTCCATAAATGGGCCAACCATGTTAGTTCGCGACGTAAAAAGGAAAACCGTGCAATTTCGAGTGATACTTATGTGGATCATTATATTCTACTTTTAAAGTATCTTTCTAATCATATGGATTTCATAACAAACGGTTTTAAACGCTTTTCAAAGACCAACTCGACCGATCCAAGGCAACGTGTTCCTTTAAGCATTGGGCAAGTAAATTCATGACCAGACGAGTCAAGCGTTTTGTTGTATCTTTAGTAACAATAAACCATGGAGGAAGTTCAAATGTTGACTTTTGAGACTGGTAAATATCTTTCAATTCTGTTGAGTATCAAAATAAAGGGCCTATATTTCTTAATCAAAGGAATAGTGAAATCAATTCTCTCTTCAAGCTTTTTCAGATCAAAAACTATTTTCACGTAAAAGATTGTAGAAAGTTCTTTTTCAACAAGATTCTGGTCTTTTAAAGATTCACATTAAACTTACAATGTTTGAAGATAAAGACTGTAGAAAGCGTCCTTAAAATATTAGTTGCTGAGGTGTTGTAGTTTTTGAGAAATGAGTAAAACAATGTCATAAAAATACGTTTTTACATGCTAAACTAATTTTCGTCTCATGATCACTGAGACGAAAATTATTTTCATGACATTGTTTTACTCGTATCTCAAATCATACAGCACCTCAGCAAGTAACATTTTTCAGGGAAGCTTTTTACTATAATTATCTTCAAACAAGTTTAATGTAAATCTGTGGACATTGTGTTTTTTCACCTACAAAAAGTACATACACCCTTTAACATTATTTCTGGAACGTAAAAAAGGTGAGCTACAAGCCCTACAGTCTTGTGGAATTCCACCCTAAAAAAAGGCCCCCCCCCTTCCAAAAAGACAAGACGCTACACATGTTGACAAGACGCTAAACACTTCTGCTTATCTAACTTCTTTCTTAATAACGATGACAGTGTTATAACTGCTTTGCATTTCACATAAAAGTTTACACAAATTTGGGCTTTTAAACAATTCCAAAATTGCCGATGGTACACTTATATGGGTTTTCAAAAATAGGCCAGACATAGACATGGCACCATGCGCTTAGAAACGTAGTATTAAGTGCGGTATAAATTTGCATTTTTATTATTATTATTATTTTAATAATCAACCGCTCAAGGTCCAAATCAAAACAAAGCAGTAAATAATCACGACGATATTGTTAAAAATGAATTGTGCTTAAAAAGTGATCGAACTACCAGGGGAGACATACATGTACATGTACAGTACCATAGAGCTGTAGCTTTATGCATGTACGCTGTTCGTAATTAAACGAGATTTGTGTTACTCCATCACCATGAAAATTGAACTCAGATAAACATTTATTTCCATACTTCTAGGAATAAATATTGACAAATACATATACATGTAATTTTTAATTTTTTTTATAGAATAGAATAGAATAATTTTATTGTCCATGTTAAAAACATAGAAACTTGACATTCACTGGCCAAATTACAAGATGTTATAATGATGGAAAAGATAGATTAAGTATCAAATGGTGCTGTTTTGAAGCAGTTCTAAGCTTGTGGAAACAGCAACAACAAAATACGCCCCAAAACACCAGACTAACAAACAAACAGACATGCAGACGTAAAGATATAGACAAACATGGAATATGACAACAGCTACACTGACACATGACACATCAGAGGTGATACAACAACATTCAAGACTAGCAAAAGATTATAATAAACAAGTTAAATGGGATTAAGAGGTGAATTGAGCGCATTACTTTGCATTACTTCAGAGGGGAAGCTATGCATATTGGGAGATAAGGCAACATCCGACTTGATACTTCCTGGAGGCAACAAAGGCGATTGCCTCCATGCCCCCAGGTCATTGCCTTGGTGCCCATAAAAATTAATGCTCCAGTAGAAACTTACAATTTCATCATAGCATCACAGGGTACCCCTTTACCTAGGAAATAATGCCTTGGTGCCCTTGCCCTTTAAAAAACAAAGCATACAGGCCAGCCACATTTCAACACAGTGCAAACCCTGCTGACAGACTAGACAGTTTGTCTAGCATTCAGCAGGTGCCCTAAATCGTGACAATGCGTGATGCAATCAAGCAAAACGAATGGTTTGATGTCCCAGGTAACTTTGTGTACATTTGAAAAGAGCGTAATCTTTGCGTTAATATTAATGAAACCCCATTCTGATACCACATTTTGTTCAAAAGTTGTGTGAAAGTAGAAACACAGCTTTGCTCCTATCTTAACTCAAGGACGCATCGAACGAGTAATTACGATTAGAAGCATGCATAATACATGTATTGTTATACAGTAACAAAACCAAATGTGCATAGTAAATATTTTCCCATTTTAATTACCATAACTGTAAAATGATGTTATGTAATCTTTTTCACCCAGTCAATTTTCCTAGTGTTTTGTTATTAAACCACTGTATGCATGTACAGTGTACATGTATTTTTATGCAGGTTTATTAAAAACAAAAACAAATGCGTAAAAATCAAATAGTCTTTTCTTTTTTTAATTACCAAAACTTTAAATATCTACTTATATTATTCACCCAGTGAATTTTCCAACTGGTTTGTTACTTACTAAACAAAATCTCACCACATACATGTGGAACTTTGGAACGCTTTTCCTAATAAAATCAGATGTTTAGTTCTCTTACATTGTTTAAAAACTTGCAGAAAACTCATTTATTTAAATCCTCATACACTTAGCTTGATACATGTCTGACTTAGATTATTCATTGCATAATTTTGTTGGTATTGTATTCTATATTTCTTCTTTGTTGTGTATGTTTTGTTTTTTGCTCTGAGCCTCAGAATAGGGTCTTGTACACTAGATAGATGGCGCAATATAAATGCATTATTATTATTATTATTATTATTATTATTATTATTATGTAATACTTGACGGTATAGTAGTATATGCACAGCAACGTTGGTAATAACTGTAAGTCTAAACAATAATTATACTGGTCATCTGAAACAAAATGTAATGGTCCATGCTGAAACCAGCAACTTTCTGCTAAAACTGGGTTTATATTTGCTTATCAAATAGATGAGAAAAACATCTTTCAAATGACATCTAGTTCAGTCCAATAAAGTAAGTAGTTGTATTTATTTTATCCCCCACCCCACATTTTAATTTGCCGTATGTTTGTTGACTGTGAGAGAGCGTATGTGTACAAATATCAGTTAATGATAAAACAAACAATTAATTTTTGTTTCATTGATATATGTTTATTGTATTTTGTCATTGATGTGTCTGTAAATTGTCAACATGCAACTTTTTTTGAATTTTTTAAGATTAAGATCAAAGCTTCATATCTTGTTGAATAGCCTAATCACTTTTTAGATAGTCTGATTATATTTTGGATAGCCTAATAACTTTTTCGATAGTCTATTAAATTTTTGTGATAGCCTAATATTTTTATGGATAGCCTGATAACTTTTTGTATATAGTTATAACCTTTTTGATAACCTTATATGGATAGCAGTAACGTTTTGGATAGCCTCATAACTTTTTGGATAGCCTTATAACTTTTTGGATTGCCTCATTACTTTTAGAATTGCCTAATAATTTTTTGGATAGCCTAATAATTTTTTGGATAGCCTGATAAGTTTTTGAATAGCCTTATAAGTTTTTGAATAGCCTTATAACATTTTGAATAGCCTTATAACATTTTGAATAGCCTTATAACATTTTGAATAGCCTTATAACATTTTGGAAAGCATGCCTAGTAATTTTGTTGGTACTCTAATAACTTTTTGGATAGCCTTATAACTTTTTGAATAGCCTTATAACATTTTGGATGGCCTTATAACTTGTTGGATTGCCTCATAACTTGTTGGATAGCCTTATAGTTTTGTTTGGTCATATAATTGAGGGGTTGTGCAAATATGATCTGCGATCACACCCTGAGGTTCTCTGCTTCAACTTTAAAGAAAGTTTATTTTTTTCCTTTTCTTTATAAATGTGGGTTCTTTTTGGATTGGCAAGAAGAAATAAGCCATTTTTTAAGAGAAACCCCACACTTTAGGGCAGGTTCTTTAGGGTGGTCATTAGCAAAATCTAGTTATCAAAATTAGTAAAAATTCAATCTGCTAAAAAATCAACAGAACAAGACAGGCCAGAAAGTACATGCAGACCAGGAAGTTCATGGCTTCGGTGCCCCTGGTCTTGGCCCTGGTGCCCCTTTAAAGGTTTTCCATTGACTTAAAGATTTTCCAATAGAAGTGCCCTTTGCAAGATGGAACTGGCCTTGCCATTTCAAAGATGAAATTCCTGGCCTGATAAGACGGATTAAAACTCAAACTACAACACTAGCCTTCTCGCCAGCTGAGAGGGTGATATACATGTACAAAGTTTCACTGTGAAAACAAAGACTTCTACACTAAAGTCAGTAGTAGTTCATTTGGTATTTCATTGGGGGAACTACTGTTTCAGTTCCTCCATGGGCTGCATGTACCTTGAGTATTGCTACCCTCAACACCCCCCCCCCCCCCCCCCCGCCCCAATATGTTACAGCTGGTTTTCTCATACACATGCTTTTCAATGAATAGGCTGAAGTGCTGATTTATGACCATGAACTAAACCAGCAGCAGTAGTACAAATGGCATTCACAGTACACACCAACCATGGACAGGGACACACCACCAACACTCTTGAGTTAGCAGAAAGTGGTCGCTATTTTGATGAGTTTATAACAATGGATAATATCAATTCTCTGAGAGTGTTTGATTTGTTTGGTGCTGGTGGAATTCCAACTTGTTTTAATTTTGATGGCTTAGAGACTGTCTTTACAGACAATGTGACGAGTGAGTACAAACAAATCTTGACATACACTGTAGACATGTATAATTAAAGTGCTGGGTTGACAAATTTTGACACAAATGTACAATATGTGTACAAAATTCTTTTGTTTGAAAGGTAGGTAACTGATAAGTTCTCCAAAATGAATGACAATTAAAAACTTACTTAGTGGTAAGCTATGCAGCTGTTGATTTCATGAACTATTTTGAGCCTTTTTTTTTAAAGTTATAGTTTTGAAAAGATTGCCACCCAAAACAATTGCATCTGAGAATTTTTTTTTCTGAGATTTGGTTTGTACCTGCTGTCACCTTGCTTAACATGGATGGATTTTATTTTCTTGTGAATAGATACTTTATTTTTTTGCCGTCTTTGCAGAACCCTTTAATCAGCTGAAACTTTTATGTGACTGTTGATGTATCTGTCTTTATAATTGTGCCTGTAAACTGGCATTACGTTGACAAATTAATGTTCGACCTTATAATCTTTAACCTGATTCGCCCCAAGCATAACCTATATAGCACACTGCAATTGCAGTGGTATTGTGTGCTTTTGCTGAGGTGCCTTTTGCAAAGTTCCATTACAAACTTTTAATTCTCCTCATAGAAATGCCCCTTTTCAGAGAAAAATTGCTGTGGCCCTTTAAGAATGAACTTCAAGGCCCGCAGATATGTCATAAAACAAATATAAACCTTGGGGTTTTTTAATGAAAAAAAAACCCCACAAAATCAAACCAACAGTCTCATTTTCAATAGACTTATCTCCGAAGTTCTACAAAATTTTTAGAAAAAAATAGTTTTATAATAATAATACTCATAATTATATAGCACTTTATAACACCCGAGGGCATATTAAAACACTCAGTTAAACATTTTATTTAAATAGTAAGCGTACTTATCAGACATTTATTTACATAAACAGCCAACCATACCAGAAAACACCAGGACGGACACCTTCTAATGAAAACAACTGTACTGGGTTCTCTTACATGCATCAAAACAAAACAAAAACAGCGTCATATTCGAAACACCAACACACTCTTTGAAGAGTACATTAAAAACACATCTATTCTCTTCTCGCTCATAATCTTACTTTGAATATTGTAAAATGCGCTTTATAAGTCTTGTTTATTATTATTATTATTATTATTAATGTCCCAATTTAAGGAGGAAGCTCAAGGATTCAAGTGTCAAGTAAAATTTCAAATTAATACAGCGATGTTGTACATTAATTTTGGTTTTTACCCATACACCGATGTTGTACATGTTTAGACAAGTACAAAGCATGTGTGTTTATGTTCGACAAAATAAAAATAATTTCAGACAGAAACTCTTTAGAAAAGTGGTACTTGCATCAAGGTTATAAAAAGTAAGCTCGCAGATTTAATTATAATTTTTTTTTTTAAGGCAAAATAAATATTAACAATTATAAAACATACTTTTAAAGGTACTTTTTGAAAAGGTTAAGGTCACCCTGTATTTACTTTCCTTAATAGTTCACTAAGGTGTAATTATGTGTAATTACAATATATTGACTTTTCTGTTTCAACATAGATGCATGAAGTGATGTTTGAAGCTTTGCAATTGCATGGTGTGAATAAGAAGAATAAGCTATAACTAGATATAGTGTTTGTAGAAACAAACACTAGGTGTTCTGCTATTGTTGGGTCAGTGTTTGAATAAATGAAACAAGTATTGTTAATAGCTCGTCAAATTACAAAGAAATCAAAACCAAACAGTTTTCTCGATGTGTAATAATTTTATGGAAAAAGCATCAAAAAGTGTACATTTAAACCTAAAAGCCTTTAAATACTGCCTTTTCAAAGCATTTTACAGGCTCTTCCAGTTTAAAAAGGTCAAAAAGTCAAGAGAAGGTCACCAACATACCCTTTTTTGTGGAATACGTGAGGCCTTTCATATGATGTATAGATTGTCAAAATAGCTTTTGTATTTGAGGAAACGTGAACTGATGAATAATGGCGACTGGAGAAGAGACTAACTAACCAGAAGGGAAACGTTTGTTGAAAACGCCTTGAAAACAGACTACGTACGTAAAGCCCTTTCATATGATGTATAAATTGTCAAAATAGCTTTTGTGGTTGAGGAAATGTGAACTGATGAGTAATGACGACTGGAGAAGAGACTAACTAACCGGAAGGGAAATGTTTGTTGAAAAGCCTTGAAAACAGACTACGTACGTAGAGCCCTTTCATTTCATGTACAGATTGTCAAAATAGCTTTTGTGGTTTAGGACATAGGAACTATGCATAATGACGACTGGAGAAGAGACTAACTAACCGGAAGGGAAGTGTTTGTTGAAAACACCTTGAAAACAGACTACATACGTAAAGCCCTTTCATATGATGTATAGATTGTCAAATTAGCTTTTGTGGTTGAGGATATAGGAGCTTAATGCATAATGACGACTGGAGAAGAGACTAACTAACCGGAAGGGAAGTGTTTGTTGAAAACACCTTGAAAACAGACTACATACGTAAAGCCCTTTCATATGATGTATAGATTGTCAAATTAGCTTTTGTGGTTGAGGATATAGGAGCTTAATGCATAATGACGACTGGAGAAGAGACTAACTAACCGGAAGGGAAATGTATGTTGAAAACGCCTTGAAAACAGACTTAAAACGAAGCTATTTATAGGAGAAAAAAAAATTAAATACAAAAATAAATAGTACAAATTTTGGTCGCCACGTGGTCTCCCATCGAAATAAGAATTGATGACGTCATCGTGACGTAACTCAAACGGTTTCTTCTCCTGATAAATATCTAACTATGTGTGAAGTTAGAAGTTCATACAGGTTTGGGAAGTGTGCTTTTGTTAGAGGGCAAGGGACGGAGATGTATTTTTGAAGAAAAATATACAATTGCAAACTTTGACCTTCCGGTACGAACGGAAGGAGGGGTCATACGATTTTGACGTTAACTTTTCAAATGTAGTCCCAGTCTTGATCTATCAGTTGCGTAATTATGAATATCATAACTGTAAAATTCGAAGACATATAGCGAAAAGCAAATGGTCACTTTTTGAACATAAAAACCTTGTAATTCGACACCTGATGACGTCATCATGACAAAACTAAAACGGTTTCATCTACTAATGAATATCTAACTATGTGTGAAGTTTCAAGTTTATGTGTTTTTCGGGCTGTTACCCGAACACCTAAAAAAAAAAACGAACAAAATCAAAGAATTGTTCGGGCTGTTGCCCGAACACCTAAAAAAAAACGAACAAAATCAATGAGTTGACTTATTAAGTTTTTTTAAATGACTTTTATGTTTATGAAAACAGATGCAAACAGTATAATGGGGAGCTAAAATTATTTGTTATGTTAAAAATTGCACTAATAGTTGCTAGCTCATAAATGACAAAAAACAACTTCCACACCGGCTGTTGGAACCCTTAATAATGCTCAAAACATGAATAATTCACAAATACAAACTAAGGTGAACATTTTAGCATGTGAACTTTTAGTGCACCCCAGTTAAAATCTAGGGACGAAGGCTTGAATCGTGTGGATTGATTGTTCAGACCCTACGTGATTGTTTGGGGTTTTCCTCTTTAATGGTTGCCTATACCACATCTAAAACTGAAATTTCTTAACCACTACACGAGTATCTTCAGGTATATGGTTCTTTCGAAAAAGATTTATAAAGAAAAACTTTACATGTAGTGGTTGTATATTTACAAACACTAATTGTTCGGTGTACACATCTAATTTTTTAAATCAGAACTTAACCCCTTTAATCCTAACCCAATGTGTTTTATAAAATGGGTGGGATTCGAACCTACAAGGTTTCCATGCTGGAGCAGATCTCTAACCGCTGCTAGAGCAGGGCCCCATAGAGCTGCCTAACGGTCGATTTTGTGCTTATTGGGCGCAACTAGCAAACTTTTCATTTCATAACCTCGCTTAAGACATGTCAAAAGGTAACCAACATATCCATTTTTATGAAGTACGTAAAGCTCTTTCATATGATGTAAAGATTGTCAAAATAGCTTATGTGGTTGAGGAAAACATGAACTTATTAAATACTGATGACTGTAGAAGAGACTAACTTATTGAAAGGGGGAAAATGTATTTTGAAAACGCCTTGAACGCAGACTATACACGAAGCTGGGGCGCTTTATGGATGAGCACTGGAGCGTGGCAAGCCATATGCCCAATAATTCGATAAACACTGTTTATCGCCGATAAACACTGTTTATCGCCGATAAACTATGTTTTTCGACCGATTAACATTGTTTTTCGAGAAAAAACTATGTTTATCACGTGATAAACATTGTTTATCTCAATAAACACTGTTTATCGAAAAACTATGGAGGAAGAAAAAAAGAAAAAAAATAGAATTTAGTGTTTGTAGAAACAAACACTAGGTGTTCGGCTATTGTTGGATCAGTGTTTGAATCAATAAAAAAGTGTTGTTAATAGCTCGTCAAAGTTCAAAGAAATCAAACGAAAATGTTTTCTCGATGTGTGATATGGTAAAGCATGAATGTTTGGTTTAGAAAGGTCAAAAGGGCAAGAGAAGGTCACCAACATACCCATTTTTGTGAAGTACGTAAGGCACTTTCATATGATGTATAGATTGTCAAAATTGCTTTAGTGGTTGAGGAAATGTGAACTGATGAATACTGACGACTGGAGTAGAGACTAACTAAACGGAAGGGAAATGTTTTTTGAAAACGCCTTGAAAACAGACTACGTACGTAAAGCCCTTTCATATGATGTACAGTGTTGATTGTCAAAATAGCTTATGTGTTTGAGGACATATGAACTTATGCATAATGACGACTGGAGAAGAGACTAACTAACCGAAAGGGAAATGTTTGTTGAAAACACCTTGAAAACAGACTACGTACGTAAAGCCCTTTCATATGCTGTATAGATTGTCCAAACAGCTTTTGTGGTTGAGGATATAGGATCTTATGCATAATGACGACTGGAGAAGAGACTATATGTAACTAACCGGGAGGGAAATCTTTGTTGAAAACGCCTTGAAAACAGACTAAAACGAAGCTATTTATAGGGGAAAATTTTTTGTAATACAAAAATAATTAATACAAATTTTGGACGCCAAGTGGTCTCCCATTCAAATATTGACAGGGCCCGATTTGTTTAACTTCAGTGACCGGACGAGAAGCTTTGCAATTGCATGGTGTGAATAAGAAGAATAAGCTATAAATAATACTAAACTTGTGGGTACAACCATGTATCAGGTCTTTCTCCTGAAGACGAGCAGAGTTCGAATCATCAAGACCAAACCGGCTCTTTTCAGAGCCAACATTTCCTCAAAAGAGAAGTAATTCATGGCTGCACCTGCAAGTTTACTATCATTTATATTTTATTCGTATAGACGATGTGACCCATGTTTACATCCAAACCGCCCTCTGTTAAAAAAAACACTGTATACGTCATGTTTCGCCAGGCAAAAAGAGGCGTAGTCAAGGTAAGATTGCATACACTTTCTAGCTGGCTGCCAAAACACAAAGGTTTTGCCCGGCGGTATGAGCGCGAATCAGGTTATGGATCTCAAGTGATGTCAGAGTTCACATCATCTATAGACGCACTTGTAAAGTATTTGTACACAACAATAGTTGACAGAAACTTGAACTTCTTATTCTAAATGTGTTTCTCTTTTCTTTTCTTTTTCCTTCAGTGAGGATCTCAAACTTTGTGAGTGTCTTCGGCACGTAAAGCATTTCCAAAATGGCACGGAAAAAACTCGCAAGCAAGCGCAACATATCTGCCCTGATGCTTCTACTCCTGATGCAGGTCCTTCTGACCTATGTTGGTGTATGGGTGGCTCTCGATAGCAAGAATTACGACAGTTATCCGGGCAAACTTAAACGCCAGGACTTGGCCGTCGCATTCTCCACGCAGAATGGTGGTAAGACAGCAACCACAGGTGTTCCTCTGCTTCAAACCAACTTGACAACAACTCTTGGAGCAAAGGACAACAGTTCTCATCTAAAGACATCTCCCAAAAGTAAACTTCAAAGTGAGAATCTTGCGAATGTCACCAAGAAGCACCAGGTCAGTAAAGTTCAAGTGTCGGGGAGTAAATGGCTGCTTCATTTGTTTTCAGAGAGCAAGTCTTACTGTAATGGCAAGATTGAAATGATAGAGGACGTCGCTGCATTGTTCAGGAATGCAGTTATCGACCCTTCGCTTGGCAGCGCCCAGGCACAAAGCAGAGCCAATGTCAAAGATGTTCTTCTGCAGAAGGAATTACTGGAGTTTTACCACCTTAAGAAGGGATACCTTGAAGTTGATGACTGCTCCGATGTACCGGCCCCTAAGAATGTACAAATTGATGGGGGTAAGAGCGACCACATCAAGGAATTTAATAAGGCGGTTGAAATTTCAACAAATGTCGTTGACGTCACTCACCGATATGATGGAGACTTTGTCATTATGATGACCCGCTATGAGTACGCCAATGTTTACTGGACTGTCATTGATCTCTATGATGCTTTCCTCATGATGCGATTCTACAATAGAACATTCAACTCAACCGACCTCTTGCTCTTCGACGCTCACCCACTGACGAAACTTGACGAGATTTTCGATGGAGTGTTCAGGCGGGTGATCCGTCCTAAAGACTTGACCCAGCCCACTCGCTTCAGAAACTTAGTCCAGTGTTTCCATCGTGGAAAAAGCCCGGTTCTGAGGAAAATTCTTCAGCCTTTACCCCTTGTGAATGAATTCAGAAGTCAAGTTATGTTGGCAATGAACATCGAACTTCATCCACTGGCAGATCGAAAAAGGCGTTGCGTAGAGAACACACTCAACGTGCTCTTTATCTGGCGCAGGAATTACGTTGCGCATCCACGAAACCCAGCAGGCGTCGTTGCAAGAAAAATTTCCAATGAAGACGAACTTTTGAACATTACAAGACGCAACTTCCCAAAATACAGCGTCGTCGGTGAACAACTGGATAAGTACCCTGTGAAGAGACAGCTTGAGGTGATGGGTAATGTGGACATTATGGTCAGCATGCATGGGGCAGCTTTTGGCTTTGTCGTCTTCATGCAAGAGGGATCGGGAGTTCTTGAGATGTGGCCAAAGGGTGATCAAGGAAATTGGCACATGGAGTATCTTGCCAGACGCAACCGGCTTTATTATAAATCCTGGCAAAACAACGTCGAGAAAAACGAAGACAGGAGGATGAAAGCGACTAAAGTATCCACTCAAATCGTGAAAGACGCGGTGAAAGGGTTAAGTGAAAGTGTTTGCTCAAAATACTTGAAAGATCCGTTGTAGGAGTATTTTAAAGTATTTTCGACACCGAGGCTCAAATTTCAGAAAACTGTGTACAACGGAATTCGGTGCTAACATCAATCTATAAAGTGCATGATTCTCGAGAGCATAAGTGGGGAATTCTGCGATAAGCAAAGCCATGGAATTAGGCACATGTATCTATGAAGCCAATGGTTGCACAGTGTCTTTTATAACTTCCTACAACCTTTTTTAAACTGTTTTAACACAGGGTTCCAATATCTGCTGTTTTACAGCAAAACCTTGTGAATCTATCAAGTTTTCAAAGGCCTTTTAAAATTCATCGAGCCAATTAAAAAGTTCTTCTAGATGAAAGAGTTGATAGAAATGTTTTCACAATTTGAATGTCATGTGTTTATTTTTGAATGAATATATGTATATAAAGTGTTTTTTTACAAAGTTTTCATTTTTATAAAAAAGGTTAAGGTAAAATTCTAAATATTTTAAATTCTTTCAATATTTGCCAACTTGCACAATTTTAAATTAAGTACTTCCATCTAGAATTTTTATCATTTGTTAACTTGTATTTTTTAAAGTTCCAAATTTGTATATTTTGAACAAGTTCTACATGCTGTAAAAGCATCATGTTCTATATTAAATTAATTTTTCTTTAAATAAGTTGAATTTAATTTTTTTTTAAAGGGTTAAAGTTATTAATGCATACATGTAATGTGCCGCCAATTTTAGATTTTCCATTGGTTGAGCTTTCTAATTTTTGCTACAGGATTGTCACATGATATTAATGTCCATAGCTGACACAGAATAAGTGTGCATCAGACACATACATGTCACAGTCAAGCTCAGCCTTCTCTGTGTTCTATGTTTACGGGCAAGCATATACCTGCATTTTATTTCGTCCTTGGACAATCAATCAAGACATTTTTTGTTTTGCAGTTTTATGAGTTTGGCCTATACAGTGTACTTGAGGTAAGGGTTTATACTAAGTCAGTCTATACATGTAGTGTTGTTTGTTAACGTTTTAAGAGTCATTCCACACTTCTGTGTCAGGCTTTTGTGTTTTAAGTTTCTCAGAAGTTTCTTCACAAACAGTACGGGTCCAAATGAAGAATGTGTCTTTATTAACGCGTGAATGGAAGTAGGTAAAATCTTGCGATCGTTTGTGGCCCATCACACAGAACTCATTCTCACTAGATTCTTGAAAAATGTAGTCTTGTTGCAAGATGATAGTGATGTGCGCAGCTAGGAGGGAACGTGCCGGGGACTACGATAGTGGATGACGTCTTGCACCAGGACTACCAAGAATGTAGTGAGGACGAATTCGGTGTGATGGGGGGGGGGGGGTATAACGGGTTACAGAGTTGAGAAGGTCCATGATGTTAAATTCTTATTGAAATTATTTTTTATCAACTTTGTATTCAGATTTTACTTCATGACTTTAAATAAAAAAATAGAATAGTAGTCCAAACTCGAACAATTTTGGTGTAATTGGGAAATTAAATGATTTTTTGTTCAGTTTTTTCCTTCTTCTAAATTTTGAGCAAACACTAGGTGTTCGGCTTTCGTGTGGTCAGTGTTTGTTTCAATGAAAAGAGTGTCGTTAATAGCTCGTCAAATTGCAAATTGCAAAGAAATCAAACCCAAAATTTCTCTTGCTGTGAACACCTAAAAAACACTCCAATCTATTTGTACTAATCAGAGATTTTGGAACGCTAGGTGGCGTCAGACTTAAGTAGCTTGGAGGAATAAGGGTGACTCATTTTGCACTTAATTTGAAAGCTGTGTCAAAGATTGGTTTTTGTTTACTGGAATACTGATTTATAGGCAAAAAATATATAAAAAGAAAGGATATAATACAAGTCACATGTGAAAGTTTCAGCGAAAAAACAACCTAAGAGCACATCACATTTTTTTCAAAACAATGTTAAATCCATCCACCAGTAGGCAAGACAACTGGTACCAACGGCATCCTTAGCCCCAGCATTCACAAACAAACACCGACCTATAAATGTTTTCACGCATGAATTGTTTCTCAGAATCCAAAGTATCCAAAAATAGTTTAATATACTATCACCAGCTTCAGTACTTTTCACCATGCAACATGCAACTTTTTGACTTTTGAGTGGGTAGTTAGAGGATATCGCAGTACCTTAACGTTTCGTAGGCAACTCAGCATACGTGTAATTGCCAATATGGATGTTAATTTTTTTTAAAGATTGATTTTAGGTCTAGTTTGAAACTATATTTTAAAACTTGGTATTCATATTTTTTTAAAGGACTTTCTCAAAAATAATATGTACAATTTCAATCTATTTGTACCAATAAGAGACTTTGGAACGATAGGTGGCAGCAGACTTACAGGATAAATTTCAATTGTTTGCGTAATTCTGATTATGCGCACTTCACCAAGAACAATGGATTTACCTGGTAAGTCTGCTGCCACCAAGCGTTCCAATAGTCCCTGATTAAATGCAGTACTTTAATAAAGGGTAATAATATGTGTATAAAGAATGTGTGGGGCTGTAATGTTGGTACCTAGGGGTGTATTAGACTTGTGTGTAATTCCATCCAAATCTTCTAGAAATCACATTTTTCTGAAGTGGGTAAACGTTACGAAATGATTCTTATTGATAATAATCCCACCCAGAAAGCAATAAAACATTGATATTCTATGAATATAAAGGCTATGGTATGAAAGCATGATTTTTGTTCAGCAGAACTTAACAAAGTGGTCTAACTTGAAGGAACGTTACAGAATTGGTAAGAACAAAAAAACGTGAAGATCACAGATTTACATAGTAGAAAACATCCCTTGAAACATATCTGTCTGAAATGTTAAAATTGATGAGAAATAAATTAAACTAATTCCCCGTTTGGAGTTTATCGCTCACTGAACGTTTTCTTCATTTTAGTTTTTGCAGCGATGTCATGCAAAAATGTGTAATCGGTTTTTCACTATTTTCTTGTGACCGAGATGGCCGATCGATCTCAAGTTTCTAGAGGTTTGTCAGTTTATGTATATGGTGGAATAAGTGCTTACACTGCCAGCAACTGATTTGTTAGCAAAAACCAATTCTGTAATGTTCCTTTAAAGCCATTGGACCCTTTCGGTACAGAAAAAAAAAAAAAAAGTTCACAGATTTACAAATAATTTACAGGGTTTACAGAAGGTAATGGTGAAAGACTTCTCTTGAAATATTAGTCCATGAAATGCTTTACTTTTTGAGAAAACGGTAAAACAATATAAATTCTCGTTAACGAGAATTACGGATTTATTTTAAACACATGTCATGACACGGCGAAACGCGAGGAAACATGGGTGGGTTTTTCCAATGTTTTCTCCCGACTCCGATGACCGATTGAGCCTAAACTTTCACAGGTTTGTTATTTTATATAGAAGTTGTGGTACACAAAGTGTGGGCCTTGGACAACACTGTTTACCAAAAGGGTCCAATGGCTTTAACTTAATTCTCCCGACTCGCACAACGGATTAAGGCCAGAATTTTCACATGTTTGATATTTCATGGCTGACCGCACAAAACACAAACACTGTCCTTGTCTATTTTGTCAGCTCTACCACGATACTCTTAATACTTCAATGGTTGCAATTATTTGCTTCAGGCAGGTAGAGGTGGCCAAGCTCATAACATTTTTATTTCCATCAAGGTCTCGAAAGTAAACGCTGGACCACACTCTCGAGGCAAGTGGTTTTGGCTTTGGGCAACCCAGTACACTAATGACCAGACAAGTTTGACAGTCTTTTGTTTTTCCAGTTGAGTAAAAAAAAATTCACTGTGTAAAATCTTTAATACACATAAACCTTAAAAACTTTGAGTCTGACAAACATCTGTTAATTCTCTTGAGAAACAAAATATACTTTTCCAATATCTGACAAAATAAGACATTCTCTTTGCGCTTGTTCAAATAAACAAAATTCTGGTCCGATAAAAGTTTTGAGCTACAGGTCCTGCGATCATGTGGGTTTCCAAATTGTGAACCATTTTCATTTACTTTTGTACAAATAGAATTATGTATATCATGTTTTACTTAAAGCCATTATACACTTTTGGAACAGCAAAAAATAAAAAAATCACAGATTTACAAATAACTTACAGGGTTTACAGAAGATAATGGTAAAAGACTTCTCTTGAAATATTATTCCATGAAATGCTTTACTTTTTATTAATTTTTTTTTTTAAATTTTTTTTTTTATACTTTTTGAGAAAACATTAAAACAATATCAATTCTCGATATCGAGAATTACGGATTTATTTTAAACACATGTCATGACACGGCGAAACGTGCAGAAACAAGGGTGGGTTTTCCCGTTATTTTCTCCCGACTCCGATGACCGATTGAGCCTAAATTTTCACAGGTTTGTTAATTGATATAGAAGTTGTGATACACGAAGTGTGGGCCTTGGACAATACTGTTTACCGAAAGTGTCCAATGGCTTTAAAAGGCAATGTATGTGTACATAAAAACAAAATTTACTTAGTTTGGAAGACAAAGTCTATTTGGGGCTTTAATGTTTACATGTATGTACAGTATGGGTTTACATGATTTTAAAAGGCATCCTCTAATTGTTTTCATTTTATAGTATTTGTTTATTTTCAATTAAACTTGAAAAGTACTGTGGAAAAATTTAAAGTGTTTGACAGATAAAGATATTTTTTAATATAAATTTGTTTAAGACAACACAAGGTGAGCAGTGTGTATTTTGTACAGTACGTACAGGTCGTGTTTTCAAACAAATGTGGACTATTGTGGACTATTAACATAAAATGGGCGAAATTATTGATGTCCAGATGACCACAAGGGATCTTGAGCCAATGGTGATATTGGGGACCACTGCAGATCAGCTGTTCTTCTACACTCGCTTCCCAAGGGTGCATAGATTGTGATGAATCCAGTCCAACGACTAATAATTATTTTAAATGATATGTACGCTCATTCAGCTGCATATATGTTTGTACTGCTGCATGGTACCTGTACTTTCATCAAAAACATTTAGGACCATTTCTGATTTCGCTTAATGGTTTATTCTTTCATTATGACCTACGTCGGTATATTTTATTACTGGCACTACCTCCCAAAAAGCATGTCTAAACCTACTCCAAAATCAGTGAACATTGAGAAGAAATACATTTTTATTATATGCAATAAAAACATAAACAAGAGAAAACGCGGCATTTACAGTAATAAAAGGACGGAAAGCAACTGCATGAGAATGCACCAGCCAAAACTGGAAACGATAAAAACAAAAACAGCTACATGTAGGCTCTATTTAAAATGTGAGTGAGGTAGGGGGATATCACTTTTGCTATGTATCTATCAACCTTGGAATTCAGTTCTTGAAATTGTTACTTGTTTCTGATTGACATATAATGAGATTCAGGATTTATTTTTATAAGAAGCACAGTTTTGGGCAAAATTTAAAACACTATTCATGTCTCCTGTTGGACTTAGTTATTACATTCACTGATAGATGATTTAAAAAGTGCAACTTGTTTATTAACACGACCTTGATAGAACATATTACCCTATCCAATAGGGAACTTCATTGGCTACCGATTAGAGAACGAATCCATTTCAATGTTTAATGCTTGAACAAAACTACTCTTCGATCTATATCCACTTTTCTGTCACACTACACTCCTCCACGATTTCTACGGATGACACTTGTCATCACTCGCCTGAATGCTCCCCGAGCAAACAAAGTTTCATTGTTGGTGGGCCAATGATTTGGAACAATCTCCCTACTGCCATTAGTGAATCTGTTACTTTATCTACATTTCGTAGTTCTAATTAGCGGAAGACCGCACTGGATGGCGCACAATCGTCAATAAGCCAGCTGTGGTGCCCCTATGACTTTCAACAAGGTTATGGGATCAAGTACAAGTCTGAGTACACGTTCTTAAGACTCACTTTTTCCATGTTAATTGCTTTCTAGTGCGCTATGATCTTGATGAAATAGCGCCTTTTTAAAGTTAAAGGCAGTGAACACTATTGGTAATTTTCAAAGACTAGCCTTCACAGTTAGTGTATCTCAACATATGCATACAATAACAAACCTGTGAAAATTTGAGCTCAATCGGTCATCAAAGTTGCGAGATAATAATGAAAGAAAAATAACCCTGTGTCACACGAAGTTGTGTGCGTTTAGATGGTTGATTACGAGACCTCAAGTTCTAAACCTGAGGTCTCGAAATCAAATTCGTGGAAAATTACTTCTTTCTCGAAAACTATGTTACTTCAGAGGGAGCCGTTTCTCACAATGTTTTATACCACCAACCTCTCCCCATTACTCGTCACCAAAAAAGGTTTTATGGCAATAATTATTTTGAGTAATTACCAATAGTGTCCACTGGCTTTAAATTGTTGTGTTATGTTATAGGTCTTCGTTGACCACAGTGAGGTCACTGTTTTAGCATGTAGTTTGGTATGCAAAGGATCTATTGCGCACATTAGGTTGAATGATGGTTAAACAGAGGGATTTATTTGGCCATATCTATCAAATGGAATAAGCATAACCATTTTCAAGAAGTAACAAATCGGCCCCACAACTCCATGTTTTGAGTAAAGATGGATAAAAATCAAAGTGCAAAATTCTTCTGAAGACAACTAGACCATACTGATCAAAACTTTGAGTTGATAAACCACCAGTTCAACCACCACAACTCATAGCGAGAGATTATGTCATGATATCTTTGCAAACCCTTATAAATTTCAAATTTAAGGAAGAGTTACTTGCTGAACTGTTTGAAACAAAAATGCACAATTTGGCAAAATAAAACATTAAAGTTGTACACTGTAAAAAAAATACACAAAAAAACTCATCAGATTGATTGATGCTTGTACTAAGATAGATTGCTCGTCAAATATTTTCATTGAAAAATTTTGAGATCGAAACATTACCAAAAAAACAT
Source organism: Asterias amurensis (assembly GCF_032118995.1). Taxonomy (NCBI): domain Eukaryota; kingdom Metazoa; phylum Echinodermata; class Asteroidea; order Forcipulatida; family Asteriidae; genus Asterias; species Asterias amurensis. Next base: position 22,624,116 of record NC_092655.1, read on the forward strand.
TAAAGGCACTGGACACTAATGGTAAATAGTCAAAATAATTGTTAGCATAAAAACTTGATAACTAGCAATGGAGTGATGTTGGTGGTATAAACCATTGTGAGAAACAGCTCCCTCTGCAGTAACATAGTTTTTGAGAAAGAGGTAATTTCTCACCCAAATATTAAAAGGCTTCAGGTCTGGAGCCTTCTATGAGGCATCTGAAAGCAGACAAATTTGTGCAACAAGGGTATTTTTTCTTTCATTATTCTCTTGCAACTTATTCTCGATTTACCAACAGAGCCCAAATTTTCACAGGTTTGTTATTAAATGCATATATTGGGATGCACCAAGTGAGAATACCGGTCTTTGACAATTACCAAAGTTGTCAAGTGCAGTAAAACAGATAATCAAGAGACATTTGCGAAGAAAAACAAGAAGAAACAAAAAAAAATGGAAGAGGAAAAACTTACCTTTAAACTCATACACAACTCGTGTAAGAGCTTGCACCGTAGCACTAATCATCTGCGGGGAACCAGCTAAACCAGCTGACAGCATACCAATATAGCGGCCCACACAAGCTGCGAATAGGAATACAAAAGAAAAATTGAAGAATAGTCCGCCCAAAGTTCAAAACCAAAATGAGATTGTTGTAAACTGCTGACCCACCAAAAATTGCCTGAAGTTTCGACCCTAGCAGAGTAATTCGAGAATGACATTTTAGCCTTCGAGAAAGACTCTGCCAGGGTCGAAACGTCAGGCCACAAACTATTTTTTTTGTAAAAACTCACAAGCACTTACACTTTAAAATCTGTGATCTAAGAATAAAAATAAAGGCAAAATTTCATGTGGCAGCTACTGGCATATACCTTACATTCAAATTGTGAGATCGTTTTATATAATTTAAAAGACAAAATGAAGTCATCACCAAGTCGCATGTTTTTACTGCATGTTAACAGAACAATCCTTTAGTCCATGTCAATGGCATACTTTCAACAAACTTTGACATCGGCATCTGAAAATAACTACAGATTTCATAACTTATACCTGCAGGACAAGATACTTAGGCCTTTGATTCGCCCCTTAGGGGTGCGATAAAGCGCTTTATCTTCAAGTACTAATCCTCCAATCAGATTCGCAGAACGGGGTGGTGATAAAAACCTATATTGCACGGCTAATATCACTACCTGCGTATTGTGTGTTCTATGTCACGCCCCAACTTTGCTTGAAGATAAATACGTTATCACACGCGCTCGTGGAAATACGGAAAATATAGCGCGTCTGCAGCCCATATCCAACTTGGCCTGCGGCCTCGAAGCGCTATATTTTTCCGTATTCCACTCGCGCTTGTGTGATAACTTATAATATAAGAACCTAATATTATTATACCTTCTTTTGGTTCCTCTGACCATCTCATCATTGCCTTGCCAAGGTCAACCAAGAGCTCAAAGGCTGTGCCCCTTGTCTTAGAGTTGACCTCCTTGGTGCACAGAATAATCTCTGGTATGATCGTTTCAAGGAAGTCCAGGTTTTCCGAGGGAAGGACGTGAATAATGTGAATCAGACATTTCATGCGGGGCTGAAGGTGGGAAAAGGAAGAAAATTATTCATCGTGGTAAAACATTTTCATATTGTTGAAACTTTTTTCAAATGAAAAAAGAATAATTAACGGCCTTACGTTTTGCCCCTAGCAAAGTTTTTCTCGAAGGCTAAATGACAACACAACAAAATATACCAGAAGGGAAACTGCGGGGGTAAATTTGAAATAATTTAAAGTTAAACACAGACAAATTGACTAGATAAATGTGGCAGCACTTTACTAATTAAGCTATCAAGGCAGTCAGTTTCCCTTGCAGCTTATTACTTGATGTTCAAAATAAACATTTTGATTTCTATATAGAGCTAGATAGCTCACGTTAATCCAAAGGTTGTATTAAATTCCGCACTGTAAACTTTGCTCTTGTTAAACCCATTTTTTGTTGTCACTCAATTCATCATTCAAAGCCTTTTCTTACGACAGAAACTAATATTTCTGACAAAGACTTTAAGACTTTTTTTCCTCTTTCATTGAACAGGATAAGCTGCAATGCAATATTCACTGAATATTCACGAATAAATTTGAATAATTTCCAGATTGTATCCATACCCCTTTGGAGGCCGGTGATGAACTGGAGAGCGAAGTGACGAGCGTCTCTTGAAGCTCCAGTAGGTGTGACGATACAAACTGGCGCCCTGCCTCCGTGGAACCATCGCACAGGTGTTCCATTATGCGATATGCTTTCTTCTGCATTGTGCGGTGGGTGCTCTGTTATGAAAAAATACACAACAGATTATTTGCAACAATTATTGTATAAAAAAATGTAATTATTATAGCACCTGCTGTTTCCTGAAGTACAACTCCGCCCCCCTAAAAGATCCCCTTAAACACAAGTGCTCGAGTTCGGTGCTCTTATCCACTCAGCCATGACATGCCATATTTCTGGGTTCTGCTAACTTTTTTTCCCCGATTACCATTTGACTCTGTTGAAGCACTATTGAAAATGCACACTACTTCAAAACAAAAGACGGAATCCAAGCAGAATTGGAAAAAGTCTTTGTATAACCATGTTTTGTCAAGAACAGGAATGTGACAGGCTGTAAAAAAAAACCTGTGAGCGCAAAATGTAAAGAGCAGGAAAGCTTGCGAGCACGAAGTCGCTTCCGTCCATTTATTATTGGTTTAAAAAACCCTACTCTGCAATCTGGGGCGTTCTTTATGAATTTTATCTTCATGTTGGTGTTTTTTTTTTTTTTTTTTTTTTTGGGGGGGGGGTTAAAAACGGAGAAAATCACATCACTGGGGTAGATTTCACACAAAGTTAAGACTAGTCTTATCTCCAGTTAGGACAAGTTGCTAGTCCTAACTTAGGAATAGCGTTAAGTTTTTACTACATGTAGGACTCTTACTCTTTGTGAAATCACATCCAAAGGTCACAAGTTCTTACCGTGAGAAGTTTGTTGACGATCTCAAACATCTTCTTCATATGTTCCTCATCGAGATGGGGAGTCAGAGCAATGGCCAGGTCCATAAGAGGATGATGATCTGCTGTCTCGACTGATAGCTTAGCGGAAAGCTTCTCAAATAAGCCAATTATCAGCTGAAAAGAGTAACAGAGAAAACACAATTACAAACTGCTTACCAACCAATCAATAAATTTATTGGTTTTTTTATATGGCGCCAATCCAACAGTCATTGTTCATAGCGCCGTACAGAAGGCTTTCAAAAAAAAGGGTGAGATTTAAGCAAAGTTTGAAAGTGCCCTCTGAAGTAGATTGTTCTGAGGAAGATGATTCCACATCCTTGGTGCTGCGATAGATAAGGCATGATCCCCCCAACTGTGCTTGGTTCTTTGAATGCGAAATATTGAAGTTTGGGAACAGGAACGTAGATTTCTTACAAGTTCTTTGAAGGACAATAGGTCAGTGAGAAATGAAGAGGCTGAGGCATTGAGGCAACAGAACATAAGTAGGAGGATCTTTAATCGAGAGCGTGAATCAATTGGTAGCCAGTGAAGACTCTTCAGGATTGGTGTGGCATGATCACACCTCTTGGCATATACTACCATATGAGCTGCCCAACAAAAAGATTAACTGTGCATCCGTTTAGTGTAATGACCCAGGTAACTCAATTTAAACAAACCCCCAAGTGGAAAGGATGTATAGTTTTGGACTCTTTGTGGCGAAACTCAGAAAATCTTTCCCGTAAAGTACAAAAAACCAACCTCTGGGTCGGCAATCTTGAAGTACACTTTAGCAGTCTCAAGAACAGCAGCCAGCGTAGTGTCTTCCCTTGAGTTTCCACTGGTGTAGATGTTGAAGAAAATGGGCAGGAAATTCTTGGCGAAGCGAGCCACCTCTGCACGATTCTCTTCTACAGGAAAAAAAATAACCATTTAAAAAACATAAACGAAACAGCATTGATTATTTCCCAGTAAGCTGATTTTCTCTACTCAAGAAAAATTGTTTTGTTCAATATGCTATTATTTTTCTAAAAGACAACTACAAAAACCTATAACCTACAAAAAATTATTGGTTGGAAGCCTACAGTACCGTTTGGTAGTAAAAAGTATATCGAGAAACATTTCACTTTGAAGTAATGTGGTTATATACAAATATATCAGTGTTTTTATACCTCATGTATAGAATCCTCTAATCTGATTGTTTAAAAATGGAGTCATGGAAATAGCTATGCCCCCTTTTTCTATCAAGATGACGTCATAGTGACTATGCCCGGGGCATAGTAATTTGACTATGCCCGCTCTGAAAACAACGCAACTATGATATGGTATAATGTACGACTAGCGTTCCGTGTCACGGCGCGGCACGACCGTTCTTCGCAGACGACCTTTCACCGTATAGTCAGAGTACTGTTGATTAGAAGAATCTTTATTTGGTATATAAAAGAAATATTGACTGCTTAATAATCGGGGAACAGTTAAAATAATAGGCCCTCAGTGATGTCAAAACCATGGCTATGCCCTCCGCTTCGCTTTGGGCATAGTCATGGTTTTGACATCACCTTGGGCCTATAATTTTAACTGTGCCCCTCATAGCAGTCAATATTTCCATACTATGCACCAAAATTGGAATCTACAGAAACATAATCGCGTAAAGCTTCTCGGATTGTATATTTCTATTAGGGATTATTATTCATAAATGGACATATTCGCTCCAAATTTTCAGCAATTTTTTAAAATTATTCTATGCAAGTCGCCAGACACACAAGGCCTGAAGGCCACTTCAAGTTGTGGGCTACAATTATTATTTTCCAGAGGCCGTAGCCACGTACTCCTAGGGCTGATCAGGGTTACCCCTTTTACAGTCCATATGGATGTACTTGGGTATCATCAATCCGAAGCCTGGCCGGTAGAGCAGAAAGCACTACCTCCCCAATTTTACGTAGCAAGTGTCACGAGCGGGATTCGAACCCACACTCTGCTGATCAAACACCAGAGCTTAAATCCGGTGCTCTTAACCGCATGGCCATGACACGCCACGATATTTAAAAAATGCGACCACCTTTTGAAATGAAACTTACAGATGTCAGTTATATTGCGTATTTACATTTCTATAGGATGAAATCAATCCAACGGCTGAAAAAAGTATACTTTGCTTTCAAGTCATACCTTTATCCAAATTTCTTGTGACAAGATGTCGGATGGCAGCACATACATCATATCGTAGCTCAGGTCTGTCGCTGAGGGCCGATCCAAGGATTCGAGCAATCCCCTTGAAGGCAGGACTGATATCTACAGGGTCTTTACAGAATCCAGGTAGTAGGGACCATATTTGGGCCTCTAGAATATCGTAGGTTTTACCCTCGACCTTACGACCTTGCTGACTGCAGTCCATGGCTGATGAGAAAAGAGTAACGAAAAATAATAATGAGAAATAGAATTAGCTGTTGTAAACTGCTTCCCAACCAAAAGGACCTATGGTAAAAATGCAAAAATTTTAATGGCCTGGCGTTTCAACAATGTTTACAATGTTTACAAACATGTTTTATATACCGCCATTTCATCTAGATCACAGCGGTTTTTGACAACCCTAGCGGCGTCTTTCTCAAAGGCAAAACAAAAAAAGAAGACTCTGCTAGGGTCGAAATGTCAAGCCATCAAGTACTTTTTGAAAAATAATTTTAATAACAAACTTGTGAAAAGTTAGGCTCAACCAATCATTTTAGTCACAATGTTTTTAGTGTTGTCCAAACACATTCAGTCCCCCTCTCAACCTAACATCAATGATCTTATACTGAATTTGAGACATTGCATGGTGAGGTTTCAATATATATTTGGTTTGCGGTAACACCATGTGTATCTACTTGCTGTGTAGATCAGGCATGCAACTTCCCGTTGAAAAAAAAGAGGAACATTTTCAAAGGCACATTGCAAGTGCGGAGCGAGGCAGCCGAAACGCCACGGGACATGATACCCAAAATTGTACCCTAGAAAATGTTGAGGTTTATTATGCTCTTAGGTGCATTGTTAGCATGTACTAGGCTTATTTTACATGATTGTAGTTGTACACTGTTAATGCCAGGCATATATTAGGCTAAAAAAAACAAATCCGAAAAAAAATCCCCCCCCCCAAAAAAGATTTTTTTTTTTTTTTTTTTCCACGTTAAAAAAAACCAAAAAAACGCGGAATTCCGCGGAAACGCGGAAGAGTTGCATGCCTGGTAGATTATGCTCTTTTGGAGAGCTTGTCTTGCTTTTCACTCTACTACCAAGAAGTAGAATTTCTTGGAAATCGGGAGACTTCTCTACTACCGCTCTCTACTTTCGGATTCCAGGAGACTCAGTCCTGCTTTCTAACTACTACCTGGGCGGAAGGTAGGAAATCCGTAGGGAAACTATTTTTGCTTAGTGGATCGAGGGGACTTCTCGCTATTAAAGATGCTATGTCAGATGTTTGGCCCCAAACATTAACAAAATAATTTTTCTTGAGTGAATGGTCTTTCAAAGAGTATCACCCACTCTAACGAAAAAAAAAGTTTAACTTTTACTTTTAATGGTCAGGAACCATGACAAAAATTTAAAAAAATTCTTATAAAACACATAAGAATTGGTGACGTGATATATCGTCGGGATCCCGACAAAAACTAATGTTGAGCACTTTATTTTACTGCTACTTATAATTGGCGGACTTTTTCGAGCAATGGCTCAAATGAAAGCTTGTAACTTTCTCCACCCCCATCAAAATACCTATTGAATTTTAAATCAAAATTTTTGGGTCAAATCGGCCAAAAATCTGACATAGCATCTGTAACTTCACTGCCACGTGTGTTCTTAATTGGTCTGAGCATTTCAACTGGCTTTCTCTAGTCCTCGTCAGTAGAAAAGTCTCCTGAATTCCAAAACTCTCTGCAGTAGTAGACTAAATAATCTACCCAGCACATACATATGCACATGGTGTTATTGCAAACCACATATACATCTAATAGATGGAAATTTGCATCGGGGATAAAGAATATTAATTTTGGTTTTACCAATATACACATATGTGTGTTAGCACTGTATACTTAGTACTTTCCCGAGCTCTGTGTTGAAAAAAAAAAGATGGCCCAGTAGCTAGAGGCAGTTTAAAACTTATATTTTAGCGGCAGATATTGATCCCTCACGCGCGTCACACGCGGCGACTGTTGCCACGCTCACCATGTTGGTGGTCAATAGGTTTACGTGTAAACGCGGCGTCGCCTAAAACGTGCACTTCACTGAAAAACACACGTTGACATTGACCACCAAAATGGCGCATCCAATATTATTCTGATGATGACGTCAGGTGAATTGGGTCAATTGATATACATCAATAATCTAGTGGATCCATTTTACTTTCTTCAAACAAACCTTTTGCTTTAAGCCTCGCAGCCAGGGGTAGGAAATACTTGGTGAAGAACTGCAGCTTGGTGTTACAGACATTGTCTCTGATGACAGGCAGAAGCCAGCTCCGAGGAAAGTTATAGTTATCTCTGAAAAAAAAAAAAAAATGTATTTGAACAAAGACAAATATACTGGAGCGGGACTGGAACTAGCGATATCTTGATTAACATACTGGCACTCCACCTACTGAGCAATATAGCCCTATGTTATAATAATTTAATAATTTATTCATTTATATGCGCATTTTTCATGTCGGCGATCTTATAAGTCATTATCTTTGTCTCAGGGTTGTCAATAAGAAGCTATGTAACCAAGAATCACACCCAGGTCTACAATACAACCTGGGAAGCGACAGCTATCACCTACTGGGGATCGAGTTAGGACCAGTTACTCGTCCTAACTTAGGAATAGCCATGCAATTTGTATATCTCCTAGGACTAGTCCTAAGTTAGGACTAGTCCTAACTCTTTGTGAAATCGACCCCAGTGCCTTTTAAAGAAGATACACTTGAAATGGCAAAAAAACACCTGAGCCAAATGTCATGGCTCTGCTTACCTGCCGATATCTGAGCTTATGATCAACATTCTCCACTTACAAGCAAGCCCCAGAGTTCTGAGCTAGTTGTGTAAGAGACAAATGCCTAATAAAGTGGAGTATGGCACCCGGACAAGCAAAACCTGCCAGCTAACCGATTCATTGCTTACGGTAAGCAGAGCCATGAAATTGGGCCCTGACATTGTGCTTTGCTTGTATCAACATTATTAGTAACTTAATTATTTTTGAACTTTTGCCATCTTGTAACATATTTTGTCTATCTTCATATTTTTTAAAAGTCTTTGCCACTGTGCAGAGTATTTTTATTCACTGTTTAATATAACATTTTGTTTGTGCTTTTCAATATTTATTGTATAACACTTTGATCCTTTGGGGAGGCGCTATATAAATGTTGAATAATAATAATAATGATAATAATAATATATGTACTCACTCGTCCCCAGTAATCTGCAGAGGTACAGCAGCCAGAACAAACGATGGTTCCATGGTACGGACAGCCATCCCTACTGCGCGATCAAGCTCTTGGGTGTAGGAAAAGTGATGCGTAGTTCTCAGATCGCACATTGACTGAAGACACTTCTTCATGAAATGGCAACCTTCCTTACCAATAACCTGTTGAATGGAAACTCCAACACATTAATAATAATACTGATGTCTTCCATAGCGCCGGTATCCAAAAGGATGATTATGGCGCTTACTGTAATAAGATCAAGAAATATAAAAAAATCCAATGTTTATGGAATGAAAATGTCTATTGTCTGGCTGTCTCTGATGGAATGTGGCAGACTGTTCAATACCTTCCCTGCAGCTACCATTAAATGGTTTAGTACCTTTTGTAGATCAAGTTGTTAGCAAAAATGAATTCTCATCAAGAATAAAATGCATGTAACATAATTTACCTTTAGAAATTTCAGCTCGTCAAGTTTTTGAGAGAGAAAAAAAGGGAAAATCACAGAGCAATGTTTTCAGGAGAGTCCCGTAAATCTGTGTACATGCTAAATTAATTTTTGTCTCCTGAAACAAATTGTTTTTGGTGCAATTGTTGTACTCATTTTTCAAAAACTATAGCACATCAGCAAGCACTATTTTCAGGGAAGCTTTCTACTATCATTGTCTTCAAACTGTGTAAGTTTAATGTTAATCTGTTTGTATTTTGTGTCCTACATAAAGTACCCAGACACTTTAAGGATAACAGCCACTCACTGCATCTTACCTCAAAGAAGGATCTCAGTATTTGAAGCACCAGGCCCCAGGAGGAGTGATACTTGTAGGATAGTCCGCCCTCGGCAGTTTGGAACATCTTATGTATCGGTGTGGAGGAGCTTTTAGTCAGCTCTGTAGCTAGCCAATCCCTGGCTGGTTTAACGCACTCGTACAACAGGGTCTACGGAAACAAGCAATGCAAAGGATTAATGTTGTTGTATACAAATATTGACTGCTTCGAGTGCTATGGTTAAAACTATGACTCCCGAGGTGATCCCCGGAGCATCCCCGGGCTTCGCCTCAGGAAAATAGAACGCTCCGGGGATCACCGAGGTAGTCATAGTTTTAACCATTGCACGAGTAAAAGCAGTCAATATTTGTTTTATAACACCCCAAACATTTCTAAATACTATTAAGTTACAGACCTGAATGCTACAATCCACGGACGACGCGAATACAGAATGCGTAAACTTTTACTGTGCTGCATGTAGTGGTGTCATGTAAACCGAAATGGTTACAGACTATTAATTTATCATCCTCGTACACGCACAGACGTCTGGGTACTGCACGCCGTGTGATAGTCTTCGGACTAGTGCACGGCCAACCGATGCACTATCACACGGCAAACCGATGCACTATCACACGGCCGTCGTCTAGTAAAACTAAGACATACTATGACGCGCTCTAAACCAATGAAAAGGTAGAATATTGGTAAGGGGTGTTATAAAAGGCACTATTTACACATTGCAAGAGTCAGACTGGGTTTACAGCATCCTAGAGCTAGCCAGATCGAGGACTCTAATTGCTGGCAGGGCAACCTGTTGGAATGCTGAGATGGATGGCGCATAGACTGCTGTAGAGGGTAGATGGTTCCGGATCTGAACTGTTTATAGATCGAATGGGAATTTGTATTGTTCGATTGAGGCATCTGGTATGGTATATATATACTTGAGGGTGCATGTGATCCTGTCTGCCGATGTATGTAGCTGGCTTGATAGATGGTGGCATTTGGATGTTAACGAGACCATGGTGTATTTTGAAGTACATGTTAGACTGTGCAATGAGGCGTCTTACATGCAGTGTCTCCCATCCCAAGTTGTTAATGAGCTCTGTGATTGAGGTTTCTCTTTGGTAATCAGTGAAAATGAAGCGTGTTGCTGATCCTTTTATAAACAATAAGAGGGTTAAGAGTAACAAGTATTCCACTAATTGATTCCTTAAACTTCTTGCACTCACCTGGATTGTCTTGGATGCCTTGACAGTGATTTCGGACTGTTTCGATAAAAAACAGTTCATTGCCGCGTTCATTATTCGAGGTAGATGACTTACACACAGCTTCTGGTCAAGTCTGTAGGTTGGAACAAAAGATTAACTTTAATAACAATCCCCAAACAGATTCTTTATCCAGCATTATCCCCGATTCAAATCTAACGGCTATTAAATCAATGCGATACCCACTGCTAAAGCTGTATACTCACTCAGGACTTTCCCAAGTTCCGTGATCCTATATTCAAACTGCCTCTAGCTACCGGGCAGTCTTAATGGTCTAGTTAGTAAAATACTGCTCTAGAATTGCAAAGGTCTTGGGTTCGAATCCCACCCAAGTAACATGCGTGTAAGTTTTTTTGAAAAGAACTCGGGAAAGTGCTAAGTGTACAGTGCTTAAACACATCCGTGTAATGGTAAAACCAAAATGAATAATCTCATATAAATTATATGCGATTTTGCAAAAAATAGTTAATGGCCTGACGCTTCGACCCTAGCAGAGTCTTTCTCGAAGGCTAAATGACAACACAACAAACATGAACAGGTAACTAAGTGTATTTTGTTAACTTTCTATGTACTGATATTCTCAGGAGTATGGAATTAACGTCATAACTGAATACTGCATTTGCGTTGCATACCTTGCAAGGTTAGTGTGAGCAGCTTCCATGACAGCAAGCCACGCCTGCATCGGTTGTACATCATTCTCTCCCGGTTGGTAATCGTATAATGCATTGATGAGTTGAGCATTGAGACTGGCTGGGAGGTAAGACGCCTTGGGTTTGGCTATGAACATCCCATGAAGGGCTTGCATACACACCGACGTCATCAACTGAAGGAGGAAAACAACGTTGATTTGAATAATAAACCAGAAAGGGTTTGGGTACTTTTCGCACGTTTGTGTTTTGCTTGATGAACCAATTGTGTCGCTCACAACTATTCGCGACAACATAGTTTACTTACGAAACACAAACAGACATCACTGACACACTCCTTCAATCCTTTTAGCTCAAACTTTACCATATTGAGCAATCTGAAAACCTGCTGCTATGAATCTTGGGAATTTAACATTAGTCGTGACGAGTGTTGAAATCACAACTATTTGAGGGCCGACTAGTAAATAACACTAGTCGCCCAGGCTTAATACTTACCACGTTACTTAATGTCATCAGTCGAAGGATTGTCTCGCAGGCCAATTTCAAACTGCTTTGCGGCAGACATGACATCACCTCTTTCAGAAGACCCAAGACGTGCATGGTAGTCGCCACTTCACCGGTTCCTAGTCAAGTCAATCAAATAATCAATCATAACAATCAATCAATTAATCCAACATTCAAACTATTGATCAATCAGTCAATGATATTGAATTGACTCTGTTATTGTGTTTCTCCTCCTTGTTTACCATGCCATGCTAATGTATTTGCTTAAGTGTTATCTTTGGGTGTTGTTTAAAATCCACGCTACTGACCTGTTTTTTGTAACAGTTTTCCTTGTCTATTACTGATGTAACTTTTTAGTTTTCTATGTTTTTGTAAATTCTGTATATTTTGTGTATGAATAAAGTGTTTGCTTTGAAAAGTCAAAAGTCAATCAGTCAATCAGTCAATCAGTCAATCAGTCATCAATCAATAAGTCAATCAGTCAATTAATCAATCAGTCAATCAGTCATCACTCAATCAGTCAATCAGTCATCAATCAATTAGCCAATCAGTCATTCAGTCAATCAGTCAATCAATCACTCAGTCAATAAGTCAATCAATCACTCAGTCAATCAGTCAATCAGTCAATCAGTCAATCAGTCAATCAGTCAATCAGTCAATCAGTCAATCAGTCAATCAGTCAATCAGTCAATCAGTCAATCAGTCAATCAGTCAATCAATCACTCAGCCAATCAGTCAATCAGTCAATCAGTCAATAAGTCAATCAGTCAATCAATCACTCAGCCAATCAGTCAATCAGTCAATCAGTCAATCAGTCAATCAGTCAATCAGTCAATCAGTCAATCAGTCAATCAGTCAATCAGCCAATCAGTCAATCAGTCAATCAATCACTCAGCCAATCAGTCAATCAGTCAATCAGTCAATAAGTAAATCAGTCAATCAATCACTCAGCCAATCAGTCAATCAATCACTCAGCCAATCAGTCAATCAGTCACTCAGCCAAAAAGTCAATCAGTCAATCAATCACTCAACCAATCAGTCAATAAATGAAGTACATGTATGTATATTAAGGGAATGTACACGTTTGGTAATCACTCTTAATATAAATGGCAATAAAAACTTCAGGTCAGAAGCATACAGCAGCTTTCTATCGAATAAAGCATTTTGAGAAACATTTCGCTCCCAAGTAATGTGGTTATAATTTGAATCCGAGAAGCTTTACCAAAGTAACAGTGACAAAAACTGAGGGTATATTTTGCCTTTAAGGACACAAGTGTAAAGAAGAGTATTTGATCAGGCCTCCAAAATCATAGAGCTGCTTAAAGGAACATTACAGAATTGGTTTTGCTAGAAAAACAGTTGCTGGCAGTAAAGCACTTTATTTAATCCCACATTTACATAAACTGACAAACCTGTAGAAGTTTGAGATCGATCGGCCATCTGGGTCACGAAAGAATAGTGAAAAATCGATTACAAGTTTTGCATTGCATCGATGCCAAAACAAAAATGAATAAAACGCTCACTGTGAGCGATAAAGTCCAAATGCGAAATTAGATTATTTATTTCTCATCAAATATGAAATTTCAGACAGAAATATTTCAAGGGATGTTTTCTACTGTCATCATCATTAGACCGTGTAAGTTTTATGTAAACCTGTGATCTTCACGATTTTTGTTTCTTACCAATTCTGTAACGTTCCTTTAAGCAGAAAAAACCGTGAAGGATACCAGTCACATATAGCACACATGACATGGTATATTTGCTGGTAACCCTATTCTGGTTGGCATGATGAAAATGAAACTAACCAAGGTTAGTAGTTGGTTACCTACCTCCACATGCTTGTATTTCCTCTATGCAGAACTTAGCTGTTGGGCCAGCAGCAGGGTGGTGGGAGGGAGCATCGTCTACAAGCATGAAACCACTGCCTTTCAGAATGGCACAGACTGCATGGTGAGCTGCCTTACGCACCTATCAACATAATCAAACAATAAAATAATAATAATAATTTGGGAGGCTAATCACCCATACAGTGAGTGAGTTGATCAGTTATTCAGACTACATGTAGGGTCCGATTCCATTGAGCTGTTTAAAGCAGAAATTGTTTGCACTTAGAATTTTGTTCTTTGCACAATTTTCTTCTTGAGCTCCTCAAGGGACAGCAAGGCACTAAGTCTTTTCGTAAGCCACTAATCTTTAAAGGTGGTGGGTAAAGGCACATACTGCCTTAAAAGAACTGAAGAGCACACAACTTAACAGAAAACCGCTCAAAAACGTCAAGTGTAATATGGTATTTTTTTATTTAGTAAGTTTTAAATAGTTTTTTGGGTTTGAACAAAAGGAAAACCTGACTGGAGCAGGACTTAAACCAATGACCTCCGGATTAATGTACATGTGTACCCACGCTCTACATCCATTTGTTTTCCTGTAAGAGGTCAAAGGTCGTCTTAAAATCAACTTTAAAGACACTGGACACTATAAGTAATTGTCAAAGACCAGTCTCCTCACTTGGTGTATCTCATTGATGAGATAATAATGAAAGAAAAAACACCCTTGTCACACGAAGTTGTGTGCGTTTAGATGGTTGATTTCGAGGATCTCGAAATCAAATTCGTGGAAAATTACCTGTTTCGTGGAAAATTACCTGTTTCTCGAAAACTATGTCACTTCAACCTCTCCCCATTACTCGTCACCAAGTAAGGTTTTATGCTAGTAGTTATTTTGAGTAATTACCAATAGTGTCCACTGCCTTTAAGTGTTTGTGTAATTTAGACAAGGGCTACTACATAATACAAGATTGCATTTAGCGCAAACCTACCTTTGGTTTTTGGTGGATGGTATAGCTGAGTAGACCTTGGTATACATGCATGGTGGAAGACTCCCCCCACCTACTGTAATCTTGCTGCCTTAGTGTCGTACTGAGGCATACCAGGCAGGATCTCAGTAATGTAGTCCCGTTCTGGTGCGTTTGCGACGCTAAGATATCTAAGAAAGATTTGCTGATCTGTGAAAACTTCAGACGAAGCACCGAGGTTGGAAGTCTGGAGTGGAAGAGATTAATAATAATAATATTAATAATAATAACAATAACAATAATATTTTAAGTAAAAATAAAGATTTGTAATGTGCACATATCCACCCTGCTGGGTGTTCAAGGCGCAGTAAAACCAAAAACAATACGAAAGAAAACAGTCACAACAAAATTAGTCCTTGAAAACCTGTGACACAAGATAAGTTTTGATGCGTGGTGCAGCTGAAGAAAAAGACCTGTCAGCCTCGGAGTGTCGAGACTTGGGTTCATTTAGGAAACGCATAGTACTGGATCGAAGATTCCTTGATGGAGTGAAAACTTGAAGTAGTTCTGAGATATAGTGGGGAGCCCTGTCGTTATATGGCGATCGTTAGGTGGGCATGCTGAACACAATATACACTTTTAATTTTAGTTTTACCCTCATAGGCCTATCGATGTGTGTTAGCACTGTAAACTCAGTACTTTCCAGAGTTCTGTGAACAAAATCACAGGCTTATACATTTAAAATATTATTGTTATTGTTATTATTATTATTAATATTATTATTAATCTCTTCCACTCCAGACTTCCAACCTCCGTGCTTTGTCTGAAGTTTTCACATCAGGAACCTGGAGCTCTATGGCAACATCCCCCACTGAGTGAGAAGATCAAGGAGCGCCGGTTGCGCCTTGCTGGTCACTGTCTACGGCACCCAGAGCTACCAGCCAATAAAGTCATAGTGTGGGAGCCCACTCATGACAGGCGTGGCCCCAGAAGACCCACCAACACCATGCTCAAGACCCTGATCGAGGATGCAGGAATAGTCAACAAGGAGGAGCTAATCAGCTGTTTGCAGGATAGAGTTGTGTGGCGTGTCAGACATAGAGCCTGACTCAAACATGTGGCAATGCGACAACTTGGGTCGACTGAGTGAGTGAGTGAGTGAGTGAGTGAGTTATTACTCAGGTGGGATTCAAACCCCGACCCTTGCAATTCTAGAGCAGTGTCTTACCAACGAGACCACCAAAATTTGAATCCTATATTTTAGGAGCTGGTATCACAACGATTATACATTTTAAAAACAAAATTACTAATTAAACTGTGTGTTTTTTCCTGATGCAAAATTAACACCTATTAGATCCAGAGTGTTCGACACATTAATTTTACAGATAATAATAATGTAAGAGGCAATACTGACCTTTTAATGACGAGGCTGATAAGAAAGAGAATTGCCGACAGCGATTCTTCACTATCTACATTGTCCACAGCAGTCATCTGTTCAGTAAAACATTAAAAAAAACAAAAAAAACATTTAGACATGAATAATTCATATAGATGGCTGATGAAAGCCATTAAGTTTTGCATTGCTTTTCTACTGTCATATTTTCACTATTTAATAATAATAATTTGGGGGGCTAATCGACCTTACTCGCAGCTAGAGCTGAATTGTGAAGGACGCGGCTACAATGTGTTCGAGAAGCAGGCATGCAAGGGCGCATTCAGCTGCCAGCCACATCAACCCATTATGACCACGGAGCACAGCCAAGATCGAAAGTGTTTGATTTTTTCCTGAGGGAGGAAAACCGGATAGTCTGGAAAACCCTTGTGGCACAGCATAGAACCAACGCACAACTTAACTCACATATGGCCCAGACCGGGAATCGAACCGGGGTCACCTTGGTGAGAGGCGAGCGCTTTACGCACCAGCCAACCGAGCCACCAAAGGTGAGGGAAACAATAGAGGGATGGTCCCCAAATTGACAGAGTTCATCATAAGTCAACGTCATACTGTTGGGCACCTGTTCGATTACATCTCCTGACGATGACTTGAGCAAGATAGTCAAAATGTTGAGACCAATTAAGAACTCACTCCGTGGTAGTGAAGTTAACAACGAGAAGTCCCCCCGATCCACTAAGCGAAAGGAGTAGTCCTGGCTGACTTCCTATCTTCCACTCAGGTAGTAATTAATAAGCAGGACAGTTCTTTCGGGACTGAGAAGTCTCCCAAACTCCCCCCCCCCCCAAAACTACTCAACGGGAGTAGGGAAGTGTCCTTAATTCCGTAAATGATAAGAGGTAGTAGAATAAATTGCAAGTTCTCAAAAGAACACAATCTACGCAGGAAGTAATATATACATGGTGTTACTGCAAACCAAATACATTGATACCTCACCATGCAATGCTTCAAATCCCAAATACTTTATACGCCCCCCCCCCCCCCCACCAAAAGAAGACTGTGGCGAACACTGTATCTTTATGACTCACCAAAGCTCCGAAGTATTCTGTTTCTGTTTCTTTGCCTCCTTGCTCTCTGATGACCTCAGTGACTGCAGCCAAGACGGCACAAACCTTGAGTACATAAACAACAAAAAATTACAATTGTTATGCCCAAATCACGTATGTTGGCATCTCTGGTCTGGTAGTGACTCGACTGGAAAAGTTTCAGGGCAAGGTCAAACTACTTGCCGCCAACTCACTTCAAATTGACCACTACACAGATGGCAGGTATGCGTTAGTCTTGACCTAAGACGTCAACGATCAATTTACACGAAGCGAAGTTACACAATACACTGTAACGTCTGTAACGTATATTCCATATTCAGGAAAGCGCCCTCTGTTGTCCATGTTGAACAAGCTCTGTGAAAAAGCCAGATGGCCCCGACAGCTTTGCTGCTTTGCGATAAATTTTTCACAAGAAAAAAACCTCAATTATATGTAGTAAAATTAATGGAAATGTAACCTAAAACTAATGAAAATGATCTTTTAGCTCATACTTTACAGTTCTATTCCTCTTTTGTGAAAATTTTAAATGTATAGTGGAGAAGTTGACGGCGAGTTGACGGCACCAAGTGAGTTGACGGCACCAAGTGAGTTGACGGCACCAAGTGAGTTGACGGCAAGCTTGCGTAAACCTCTACACGTACCTCTTTGTGTGACGCTGCGTTGGATTCCCAGTAACGTTTGACTTTGTAGAAAGCTGGATTGGAGCAATCACTGACACCACTCAAGAAGGTCTTCATGGTGTCACCACCGGTTGATTCCATATCGTCTCCGCCGAGGCTGAAATCTGTAGATTCGTCATTGTGATGGGCCAAAGCTTTCGCTGTCAATTGCATTCCACCTAAAATATGAGCAAGAAAGATAAATCCACTTATGTTAAAAAAAAAAAAAAAAAAAAAAAAAAAACATCCTGCTTTTTAATTTGAAAAAATAACAACGGGCCTTTTTTTCTTTTTTTTCAACATCCTTTAAAAATAATTTCTTTACTAATCAGGGTGATAGGATCCGTGGTTATTTACTTGTTTTACTTATTACAACACATTTTTGGGGGGGAACGTTTTCACTCATTTTGACTAAAAGAGAACATCTCATTTTTTAGTTGACTGTGGGGGGGGGGAGTAAATTTTTCCTATGATTTTTCCTAATTTAATTATAAATAAAAAACAAATCATAAATGAAAAAGTGGTGGTGATGTTGGGCGCGATTGGTCAATCTGCGCGATTGGTCGATCGCGCAGCGCTATTGAAAGATCAATTAAGATCAATTGGTCACGCAGCAATCGGTCTATCGCGCAACAATCGGTCGATCGCGCAACAATCGGTCGATCGCGCAATGAACATCTTTGCGTGATTGACCGATCGTGCAGGTAAACCATTCCTAGGGGTGATTTCTCAAAGCAATAAAATTAATTGCAAGACAAACTTTCAGTATCACCAAAGTGATTTAAATTGTGACGTCACACTTTAGTTAGCAACTACGATTGATTTACAGTTACGTTCATTCTTAGATCTTTGTGAATTCGGCCCCTAAACATCGGCCGATGGCGCCAAACAATTCCTGCACAATCGGCCGATCGTGCAAAACCATTCCTGCACAATCGGCAGATCACGCAAAACCATTCCTGCACAATCGGCTGATCGCGCGAAACCATTCCTGCACAATCGGTCGATCGCGCCAAGCCATTCCCGCACGATCGGTTGATCGTGCAAGTTCGTTGCCGAATGTTGCGTGATCGACTGATTGTTGCGTGATCGACCGATTGTTGCGCGATCTACCGATTGTTGCGCGATCGACCGATTGCTGAGCAATCAATAGATATTTCAATAGCGCAGCGCGATCGGTCGATAGCGCAGCGCGATCAGTTGATCGCGCAGATTGACCGATAGCGCCCAACAGTGATACCCAGAAACTTTTTCTTTGGAATAAAAATAAAATAAAACATGTAGGCCTACAATTTACAATTGGATACCATCAATTTATTAAGAATAATTATGTGAATATTTATAACTTTGGAAAAGTTTCCGTATGGCACCACCACTTTTTCATTCGAAATAAAATAATATAGTATCTAATTTACCTGATTGATATATCCCTTTTTGTAAAAATGAGTGAAAAAGTGGTGGCGCCATACGGAAAGTTATCCATAACTTTTATCTAAATTCTTGAAGTTAACGTCCCATTACAAACGTCTAGCATGACTCACCGTCTCCTCTTCCGAAAGCACCGGGTGATCGACGCGCAGGTCCCGGTAGGAATCGGTTGTTGGCGGCCGCTTGGCGATGATTCATCTTCGCCGGGTTGCTCACACAGCTCTGGCCCTTCTTCCATCTCTTGACTTTCTTTGCGGAACCACTCTTCATACGACCTGGACCCTTAACCATGTTTGTTTCACAGGATTAGTATTTAGATGAGAAAAAAAACAATTAAAAAGTTGTTTAAAGTCCACCTAGCTCACCGAAGAAGCACGAACACACGGAAAACACATGTGGCGCATTGCTCAATAGTCAACCTACGCGTAATGAATGAAGTCAGGATTAAAAGTAATAGTTTGTACTGAGCGGAATCCAATAACAGACTGGTACTTTTTGATCATTTATTACTGTTGTAGCGCCCTCAAGTGGTAAGGATTTACCAATTTACATATTGTGTTTTTGTGTTTTTGTGCACAAAATAGCCAATGTCATGTCATTGTCAACTACAGTCTACTGAGATGAAATTCCTGCTAAGCATACACTGATCGCAAAGTAACAAGCAAGATACAGTTAACCACATTAGCATCATGATACCTCATATATTTTACCACCTTGGAATTTGGACGGCTTTCTTCTGCATGTGTTGTTTGTAAGTCATATAATGTTGCACTTTGTATTATAATTTATGTTTCCTCTTTCTTTTTTCTTGCTTCCTTGCTTGACCTTGAATTTAAAAATAACACTCACAGAAAAAGGAAACACAGAAGTAATTGAACTGCATTCTGAACTGCAACTGGCCTGTTTGGGAACATTATGACCTATATTTGTTTTTGTGGTAAATGTATATTATTGTATATTGCCTAAAATAACTATTTATTCATGAAGTAATGATTTATCTTCAAATAAATAGGCTAATGAATTATATAATTAAAAAAATTATATTAATTTATAATGAAAAAAGTAATAAAAATGTGGGACTTGCAAAATTGCAACTACAACTTTACACATTTTACAGAGTTGTTGTTCGTTTGAATTCCACCAACTCGTGATTTCACAATAATAGTCTAGTAGTAGTAAGTCCCTAAGATTAAGAAGTAATGTAGTAAGAAGTAATGATATATTACGGATAACTTTCCGTATGGCGCCACCACTTTTTCACTCATTTTTACAAAAAGGGATATATCAATCAGGTAAATTAGATACTATATTATTTTATTTCGAATGAAAAAGTGGTGGCGCCATACGGAAACTTTTCCTATATTACAAGAACAAGTAGCTAGCACAACTAATTTTGTGCAATCCATTTGTTGTAAATTTAATGAGAGATAGGATGTTGTTACTTCTATAAACTATAGTGGCTCATGGGGGAGCTTTATTTATAGTTTCTAGAGAAGTAGGATGTTGTGGGAGCTTAGCCAAGTTTCCAAGTTTTGAAGATCCTGTAAACAAGCAAACAAACAAATAAAAGCCTTTAAAAAACATGTAGGGTTCCGTAACACTAACATTAGCAGGTCATTAACAATTTATAAAATCTGAGATGCTACTTTTTCCACCATAACTTTTCTCACTGATGATACAGATTTGGTTTTAGTTCATGTACACCAGACATCGCTGATGCTCCTCAAATCCCGATTGGACAATCATCGTGTTATCAAGGAACCATTGAAAGCAACCTAAAGGGACAAATACCTCTAGATGCTGAAGGGAAACTGACGACTCATCCATGTGATCCAATACCCACGACTGTTGCTCCAACAACTGTTGCTCCAACGACTGTTGCTCCAACAACACAAGGTTAATATATGTTAAATTTGCATCGGGATAAAGAATAATCATTTTGGGGTTTTACCCATATACACCGATGTGTGTTAGCACTGTATACTCGGTACTTACCCGAGTTCTGTGAAAAAAAATCACAGGCATGTTACTCGGGTGGATTCGAACCCACGACCCTTGCAATTCTAGAGCAGTGTCTTACCAACTTTGTGAAAGTTCAAATTCACAAGATTCCAAAGAGTGACCATTGCTCTTCACGCAATATTACCCATGGTCACTGGGCCATTTATTTCATTTGTGAAACCATCTCAGCTCCCTGGGAAGTATACAGCCTGGGGTACCAAAGTGCACTAAGCTTTTTCCATCTCTGCCCCCACAGGTACTTATTTGATCCCTAGGTGATGAGGAGCAGTTATAGTTAAAGTGTCTTGCCCGAGGACACAAGTTTCATGACCGGGATTCGAACCCACACCCTGATGATTTAGCCACCAGAACATGAGTTGGATACTTTAATTTGGAAATTTGTTTGGATTTTTGTTTTCAAGTATTAAATATTTGTTTTTCCCCTGCAGCTGGAAGTGGAAAACAAAATCCTGATAGTGTGGTTACAACTGTTGGTCCAGCGACGGCTAGAAATGTATCATGTACAGCCCTCCTGTATTTTAACAATGAAGGAAAAGTGACGACCGATGTCACATGGACGGTAAACTTCACGTGTGGGACAAGTGAGGATTGCCCACAAACAGTAAGTAGTAGTTAAAGGCAGTGGACACTATTGGTAATTACTCAAAATAATTATTAGCATAAAACATTACTTGGTAAAGAGTAATGGGGAGCTGATGATAGTATAATACACTGTGAGGAACGGTTCCCTCTGAAGTGACATAGTTTTTGAGAAAGAAGTAATTTTCCACGAATTTTATTTCGCGACCTCAGATTTAGAATTTGAGGTCTCGAAATCAAGCATCTGAAAGCACACAACTTCGTGTGACCATGGTGCGACAAGGTTGTTTTTTTCTGGCATTAATATCTCGCAACTGTAACGATCGATTGAGCTCAAATTTTCACAGGTTTTTTTTTTATGCATATGTTGAGATACACCAAGTGAGAAGACTAGTCTTTGACAATTACCAATAGTGTCCACTGCCTTTAAAGGCTGGTCCACACCAAACTAGTTGTCAAAACTGCCAAACTTGTGCTAAAAGTAATAAAACAGGTTTGGTCTGGTTAGAACGTATAGATTTGGCCGGAAAATGCCTATAGTGTGACCCTAGTCAATCGAATTCTGGTAATGAGTTGGGTCTATCTGTGAAGGAGATGAGCGTGCTCCAAACGGACCTGGTCTGTGTGCATCCAATGTCGCCTGATCGCACCACATCTAGCACATTCGTAATAATAACAACCAGTTTTTAAATCGCGCTTTTCACACCCAAAGGGCGTCTCAAAGGGCTTCCAACTGGGTCATTCAATTCATTCCTTAAACCATAAACCATCTCAGCTCCCTGGGGAGTGTACAGCCTGTGCTATAAATATGCGCTACTAAGCTAAATCAATCACAAGAACCATCCTTGCCCTCAAAGGGACACATTTTTCCCAGGAGAAGCAATTTTAGTTAAGTGTCTTGCTCACGGACACAAGTGTCGTGACCGGGTCTCGAACCCACACTCTACTGAACAGAAACACAAGAGCTTGAGTGCGGTGCTCTTATCAGCTCAGCCAGGACACTCCATTTAAAATTCTAATTTAATGTGTACTTATTTTCTTTTTTTTGTACAGATCGGCAAACAGTTTTGTTGTTCAGGACCAGATTGTAATAGTCTCCAGTTCTTCCAGAAAACTAGTCGAATGTCGATGGCCACCGTCGATAGCTGTCTGACTGGCAGTCAAACAAGCGCAGATACAGGTACAGAGGTTCAAAATCAACACTGGCCCAAGGCCAGTGATTTTAGCATAGGCCAGTAAACTTACTACCTTACAAGTCTGGCCGTCTTATGTTTTTGAATAATAACACCTCACTGCATCTTAAGTTTAAACTGATAATATACTGTTTCCTTCAATTCCATTGAGTTTTGAAGTATTACGATACCCCATACAAACAAATGAGATAAATCTTAGTTCAAAAACAGCTCAAACGTGTGTCTAGAGTTCTTCTCATTTTGATTCAGGTCTTGTAACGAATTCTCTGGTCCAGAAAAGGTTTTGAGACACCCTTACATTTCCTCATTTCTTCAAAGTGAAATGTTTTCAGAAGGCATAATTATTAAGGAGGAACTGCTTAAGCTTACTTTTAAACATACTCAAATTATATTTTTATCGTTGGCAGGGGTCTGGTTTTACACATCTTTTGATGACAGTTTTATACTTTTGTTTTAACCTTGACAGCCCCTGTACAACTTGTAACTATTGTGTATGTCTAAAGATTTAAAATAAAATAAATAAATAAATACAATAAATAAAGAAGTTGCATTAGTGAGAGGAGTGTTCAAAGAGTTCCAGAGTTTAGGACTTTGGTATTTAATACTATTGTGAGAAAGAAAGGTCCTAGTAAAAGGTAGGTGATAGTGGGAAGCTTGACGGGTACAATGAGTATGGACAAGCTGCTGCAGGCTGTTGACCACAAGTTTTTATTGCTAGGGATCTTGAAGAGATTACCAAATAGACCTTCCATTTTATTGACCCCCAAATGATATCTTGGATCCTGCCCCCCCCCCCAAAGAAAACAAAACAAAACACAACACTGGTGCCCCTAGATTTTTGGCTTGAGCTGAACTGCTATCAGTGACTTAAAGCCATTGGACCCTTTCGGTAAACAGTATTGTACAAGGCCCACACTTCGTGTATCACAACTTCTATATCAAATAACAAACCTGCGAAAATTTGGGCTTAATCGGTCATCAGAGTCGGGAGAAAATAACGGGAAAACCCACCCTTGTATCCGCGCGTTTCGCTGTGTCATGACATGTGTTTAAAATAAATCCGTAATTCTCGTTAACGAGGATTGATATTGTTTTACTGTTTTCTCAAAAAGTAAAGCATTTCATGGAATAATATTTCAAGAGAAGTATTTCACCACTACCTTCTGTAAACCCTGTAAGTTATTTGTAAATCTGTGAACTTTTTTTTTTTTTTCTGTACCGAAAGGGTCCAATGGCTTTAAGAAAGTTTTGCTTTTGGCTGTCACTCTTGCCTTGTCCTTGTGTAGGGAACTGTAGAAACTGCTTCAGTATTTAGGTATGAAAAAAAAAAACTAACGTACGGTTTTGTGAGGTACTGATTAAAAAACAATCGTGTGTATTTTACAGGATCTTTGGTTGTCTCAAGAAAGTGCCAAGGGGCGAGCCATCACTGCTATAACTTAACCAAAGATCACAAGACTTCATTTGGCTGTGCGTTAGATACGACATGTCAAAGCAGCTCCCCATCCTGCTCAGAGGTGAAGTGAACTTGTTGTGTTAAAAAGTGAAAAATCCAGAGTTCCATTTCTTTATAAAAAGGAAACAAACATATTTTTTGTCAATCTCAATCCTATGTAGACTATATCATCAAAACCAATGTGAGTAGGATTTGCATTGTGGAAGTTTAATTACTTGAAAGTGTAGTAGCGACAGTGTTGTAGAACCTTAGTGGGCAGTGATCGGCGAGCCTGCCAGGACTCACAAATTTTGCCCAGCACTCTGAGCAATGATAGGTTGTGCCACCCAGCACAGATTCAACAATTTTGTCCGCTGGGCATTGATCTGAGCATAGCTGAGACACAGCTAATGATAAGGAGTATCAAATGTCAGAGAGAAAGAACACGGTCAAAAGGCCATTCAACTTATTGCACGGCCCTATAACACGAAAAGTTTGGAAACCTGGCACCATTTCAGCAATAATGGCCCCCATAACTAAACATGAATAATTTTGTTGATCAGCTCTCCTGGACATTGACAAGATTTAGACTTATTGCCCACCACTATAATTGGTCTAGCCGCAATCCCGAGTCGTAAAAATCTCTTTCGAGTGCTAAAAAGAACCAATGGTTGACAACTCAATGTTTCGATCAGTATGCTCTGATCGTCTTCAGAAGAAAGCAATATAACGATCGCGCGATAGCGAACAATTATTACATGCTTATTACCAGCAGGTATTTCTGTTCACTTTCTATAGGTCGGTAATGTTACTGTGTGTTGCTGTGATAGTAACGATTGCAACGGCTCACCACGTAATGCCTTAGTTCATCCAACATCGATAGTGCCTTTACAAACAACGTCTCGTCTTGTTACTGTGGTAAGTAGAATATTTTTGGTAAAATAATTGTAGGTTCTAATATAGCGCTTGACCACATCACTCCCATCAACTAAAAACTTTTTTTCTAAATTAATACTAAGATGCCGAAGTAATGTTTGTTTGTGGAAATAATTAATAACGGCTTTATTTTCTGTCTTACACCTGTTTTGTCCTGTATTTTAATGTCTCTCTGTTTTTTTGTCTCTCCGTTCATTAGCTGGGGAACAAAAGCTTTGCTTCTCCCTCGAGCTAGATTTTATTATTTCTTATATATTTACTATAATTTTGACCATATTACTCTGTATTATTTGCAACATTGAGTAACGTATTTATCTATCTTAATCTACCTATCTATAAACTAATAATAGTAATAGTAATAATAATGAGACTTGTAATGCGCACGTATCCACCATGCTGGGTTCCCATAAAACAACGCAACCACTTTAAAATAGGCATTCTAACTTTAAAGGCACTCCAAGGTTCAGCCCAACTCTACATGAAACCTGTTGACTCTCCGAACTATAAGAGCAAGTCTAAGATACACCAGCAACATGCTCCTTGTTCCCCGGTTTCGTTTAGCCAGCTACGGGGACAGGGGTTTATCAGCACATCACCAAGGCTCTGGAATTCACTTCCTGAAATCTCAGGGAAATACACATCTCCCTTTTTCAGCATCAACTGAAGACACACCTGTTTACACTTTCTCTCCCTACCATTTGAGAATTCACTCTTGTTCCATCTTGACTGGCACCTTTGAATGATTTCAACAATTAAAGTCCACCTTTACAAATGCTGTGTTATACACAACACCCGGGACTACAGATTATAGATCTTTATCATGCTGCCTCCTTCTTGGTCATGTTCCTCGTATCGAAATATAATAAATGCTAACAATCATTTTTAAAATAGGAACCAGACTATTTTGTTTTTCCAGCCACAGTTTGTTAAGGCTGTGTCCGAAACAGCGACTTCGGCTACAGCTACGGCTAGATCGCGCGCGTCTGCCTATTCTTCAACACTGGTAGACGCGCTGATCTAGACGTAGCTGTAGCCGAAGTCGTCGTTTCGGACACGGCCTAACACTGATATCAATGGGAGAATTTCAAGATGGCTGCACAGTGATAAAGGTCTATTATTATTTCAGAGGGCCAGTATTTCCCTCCCCTTTTGGTTCAATCTCAGCTCCCAAATTTGTTTAATTTTTTATCTTGTAGAACAAGACCTATTCCAATTGGATGCTGATAACTTTCATCGCGGCTGGCTTCCTGATTGGTGGTTTAATGGGAGTCTTTGTAATGGTTTTGTGTCGGAGGTGGAAGAGAAAACGAGCC